>NC_071387.1:120224645-121722098 GCF_022682495.2 Desmodus rotundus
CCTGTGATTGGCGCTTTCCAAAGCCCGCGATTGGAAGGCAGGCCACGTTCAAGTACGTGTGTCTAGCCTGTCTTGGAACTTTCGCAACCCTGAGTGATCAGAGCCCATCTTTCCCACGCAAGCTAGGGTCGGAGCACACGACTTGCGGACACGTAGAACGTGCAGCTCACGCACGCAAATTCGCCTGTGTGCCCGTGGGTGCACACAGACAGCAAAATCCTTCCCTTTGGGCCCAGGTGTTTGGGAGTGGGTGCCCAGAAACAGTCGGGACAGCGCGCGGGGCTGGGCGGCGCTGCCGCTGTCCCGGGGCTTCGGCCAAACCAGCGTAGCGGGAATGCTTGCAGCGTCAGAACCTGGCTGAGACTTGTGGCGGGCGGGGCTCCGTTCCTGAGGACCAGCTGCATGCAGAGCTGGTGGCGCCCAGCGAGGGGCAGCAGAGGATGGCACCACCGGAGTGGGCCCCTACCTAGGTGGGGGTGGTGCCAGGGCCCAGACCTGGTCCGGGATTGATGCTGAATCCCCCCTCCCAATCCCATAGCCCTGCAAATAGTTTGGTAATCCAAATAATGGAACAGGAGCAGCCAAATCAGTCGTCGCTGGTACACACGAGGGTGAAGCCTGGAGGGATTGGCGTTCATCATTTTGGCTTTTATCATCACTAGGATGAGTTGTATTTTTAGAGAGGGAAAGGGAGGAAGAGGGAGAGAAACATCAATGTGTGGTTGGTCCTCGGGAACCCCCACCCCCACCCGCCACTGGGGACCTGGCTAACCACCCAGGCAGGTGCCTGGACTGGGAATCGAACCTTCGACCCTTTGGTTCGTAGGCCCTTAAGAAATTTTGAGAAAAGATTTTATTTTCAGAGAGAAGGGAGGGAGAAAGAGAGGAGCAAAACATCAAATGGGGATTGGTTGCCTCTTCCTCTACCCCATCCCATCCCCTCAAATGAAGATCTGGCCTGCAACCCAGGCATGTGCCCTGACTGGGAATTGAACCAGCAATGTATCAGTTTGCAGGCCAGCACTCAATCCCCTGAACCGTATCAGTTAGGGCAGGCTAAAATTTAAATCCTATAAAACAACTGTGGGACATTTACATAATGGAATACTACTTAGTGGTTAAAAAAAAAAAAAAGTTTTACCCTTGTGATAGCATGGATGGTCCTGGAAAATACTATTGCTAAGTGAAATAAGCCAGGCAAAGGAAGAAAAATACCATATGGTTCCACTCATATGTGGAATCTAATGGACAAACTTAACAAGGAATACAGGGACAGATTCAGAGAGGGAGAGCAGGATGACAGCTAGAGGTGGAGGGAGGTTATGAGGTGGAGGGGTTGAGCAAAAAGGAAAATGGACACCTGGGTATAGACAACAGTGTGGTGACTGCTGGGGCGCGGAGTGTATAAGGGGACTGAATGGTAATAGGAAAAAAATACAATGGGGATTAAATTTTAAAAAATTAGATCCTAATAAGCACTGGGAGCAATTATTACTCCTTTTACTTTTACCCAGCAGTGGTTTGTAATACCTGTTTGATCCAAGAGGTCTGGAAGGCATTTAGGGAGATGACAAGGAAAGGGACTCACCCAAAATGTTTGCAGTCAGCCACAAGCTGCTGCTCATCCTTTATACCAGATACCCAACCGTTACTTCAAAATCTATCTTGTCTCTATTTTGAATGCAACCTAATTTACGGCAAGACAGTATTTTTCAGTCTTAGTTTTCCCACTGTCAAACCCTCCCTAACCTAGAACTCACTGAAGGGCCACAACATTTCCAAAAAGAAATGTTTTTTGAAACTGAGCAGACAAAAACACCTATAAACTGTAATGATGTAGCTCCATATTTTGGAAGGCAGGAACTTTGGAAGGGAGTATACTTTGGTAACAAACCTAATAGAATTCAAAATGAGATTCCCATCGGGCTTTAAAGAAATGACCAACCATCTCAACCCCACCCCTAAACTCTAGCTTCCAGCTAAGCGAGTGGAGAGACAGACAGACAGGTGTTGATGTCTCCTAGCCCCAATGGCACAGACAGTGAGTAATCAGATGACTGGCCCATCATGGTTGGACGAACCAGTTAACAGCAAGATCACATTAAAATGAGCCTAGATTCAGTCTGCGGATGTAGAGCGAACACGAAGGCAGCCGCTCAGGCACGCCTGCCTGTTCCTGAGAACCCCAGGGACCTGGTGGGCTGCAGTTTCATCACTTCCCCCAGGCACCGGCTACAGGCCACCAGGACCCATCAGGCCGACGGAGTGCATGTGTGGCGTGGCTTGCTGCGTCAAAGCCACTGGGCAGCTACCTAATACTTCTCCCATCCAGGGGAGGCAGGAGAGGATTTTGAGGAGGCCAAACACCCTAACCTGGAAGACTCAGAAAACAAGGTGGGTGGCAGGCATTCTCTCCAGCCTGTTGTTCAGAACTTTATAGGCTCAGGTAACAGGCTCTGGTATTGGCTGCTGCTTAGGACCACCCAATTCTGGGGGAGAGCCCTGGCCAGCCCCTATTCCACTCCACATGAGCCACTTGACTGGATGGAGGGACAAAGCAAAATCCTTATGCAAGACACAAAGTGCCCCAGGAGAGATGGGAACAAATGAAATGACCCAGGAGGAAAACACTGGACAAACCCAGGACGTGGGCTACTCAAGTGGCCTGGTCTCTTGAAAGAGTTATAAAAGAGGAGATAGAAGAAATAGAGGCTAAAGAAACTTAATAATGAAATCCAATTAAAGAATTTAATTAGATCCCAGATGGTGTGCATGTTAGGGGTGGTTACAAAAAATGCCCGTTGCCAAGGTTCCACAATAGAAATGATACGGTAACTGTCCTATCAAGCAGTGGGCACCTGGTTGTCCACTGTGCCGTTCTTTTCGCCTTTTGTCTTTGAAAATTTTCAAAATTAAGGGTTGGGAGTTAAGTGGCCAGTATCACCTAGCTAGGTGCCCTTTAAGTTGGGGCTAAATGTAACTCAAGAGGTACAATTTGGGTCCACTGAATTCCAGTTATCCAGTTAAAATCACAAGGCGAAACCTTTTATGGCCCAAGAGACAGTGCTCAAAGTAAAAACCCTCCTATCCTCAAGCCGGAGTTAAGCCTGCAATCTCAAACTGAGCCAGATGGGGACAACGGTGGTTACCTTCAGGATGGGAAAATGGGTGACTTGGCAAACAGTCCTGGGAGTTACTGATAAACCAGGAGCCTCCCAACTACTGGAAGACAGGAAACATTTTAACCCCCATAGGCAACACACTCTCTCTTTCTTCACAACCCTTTAACACTGTAAAAGCCATTTTTAGCTCAAAGGCAATACAAACACCTGCACACTTGTCTCTTTAACATGCGTGTACTACTTATCCAAATAAAAAATCCTCCTCCAAGCAACTTTCTATTGACTTTCCTCTCCCATACTATGCATTAAGTGCCATTACAGAATATTACTTAAACTGGGAAATCCTAGTCCATTTTGTCTTGTCATACGTGGGTGAAGTATGAAGATGAGACACCAACCACGCTAACCCTGGTACTGAGTACTGAGTACTGGGTACTGGGTCATCAGCATGACCCAGCCACTCCTGCCCCCGCTGCTCCCTGACCACAGGTATCTGTGGGCAATTACAGGCGGGGTTTGTGGCCATTCGGACTCAATCACGTGTCCTTACCTGTGCCAGAACCGGAAAATTCAAATCAGCGGGCTAATTGGCAATCTGGTATCCCACATTATAGCGTTCTGATTAAGCTGGTGACCACTTAATGTCAACTCCTAGAAATAGAAGTGTCACCCAACTAGTTTTCAGATTGTTTCTCCAAGCCTGCTTTGAGAACTGTGCACCCGAGAGGAGGTGGCTGCCATTCTTAGCCACTCCGATCAGCAGTGAGTCAATACGCAGTTTCAGCTGCCCAGCACAAAGGCCAGTGCACGTGGTAGTGACACATCAACAGAGTGGAGGAAAACTGCTCGCACTGAACAGCAACGTACCTGCTACGCTGAGGGCCCCTCCACCCCACCTACAAAGTTACAGAAACGGAGAACTGTCTCCTGTGGCTGCCCCTGGCAGAGTGGATTGTTTACCCCTTTATAATCACTCTCCTGCCCCTCTCCCATCACCTTTTATGTAGTTGCTTCAACTATTCATTTTTTTAATTCTAAAGTGCACTGAGGAACAGTCTCTCTCCGTGATGCCCCACTCAACGCATCATGCGAATTACAACTTTCTGAACCTCAACTCTTTAGGGCCATCCTTCTCCAAATACGTACTGGTTGATGCCAGATTTTTTCCCAAATGCTTCAACTCAAACAACACATTACACTGTAATGTTATGTAACAAGCAGCAGCTATGAGTGCAGCTGAGCTCTATTAAGAGATCAGCAAAACTGTAAATTAATGCAGTTACTATTTTTTGTTTTGGAAAATAATTCCTTTTCATGAAATTATTATAATAAAGTGTTGGAATGCTCTGGGTAAACTCATCTCCTGTCAAATTCCAGGCCCTCATAATGGGAAGTCACACAAAGATCAAGGTATAAGAATAGCAACTGCCAGGAGCTACCCCTCCTTTCGGGGGAGCCCTGGCGAGCCCGCTACTTTCAATAAGCTGGACTCTTCTGCCGTCACCCTTGTCTGCGCTTCCCTGTTAGATTCACCTCTCTAACCTCGGTAAGTCCCACATTAGAAGCGCTCAGTCAACATGGCTGAATGTTGGCTGCTGCTCAGCTTAAGTCTCCTAGCTGAGTGGAACAGCCTGGTGTTGGCAGGCAGAGCTCAGAAGGGCCTCACAGGGGCTCCAACGTGGACTCATCTGCGAGCTGCAGGACCGGGGGCACCCAGTCGCTTCTATCTGCACAGCTGTACTTGCAGTGGCACTCCCAGAGTGGTTCTGAGTGACAAACGCGCAGGTGATGTCATTCACCACACGAAGACCTTGTTGCAAACAGTGTCATCCCTGAAGTATGAGTTAACAATTTTTCAAAAACTTTAAAAAAGCCATCTTCTTCCAGTAGGTGAACCAGTGCCCCCCCCCCCCCCCTTTACTGGAGCATGCCCAAGTTGATGGAGGAGGGAAGCCTTTGCCCTGGCACTCTTTCCTGTAGACAGAGCCCCCCTCATGGCAGCACCACCTCACACCCAGGGACGCGACGATTCAGGTGGTGAACACGCTGCCAGCTGCCAGCAGCGACAGCAGGCTGTAGAGAGCTCAGCCCACACCAACTATGGCTGCTGACCACTTCAGAAGGAGTAAAAAAACCCCAGACAACGTATGTATGAACATGTGTAAGTACAAAGAACTACCTCATCTAACACATAATGAGATCTCCAGCAATACTGGGCACCCGAGAGACACCGAACCAGGCACAGGACCAGTTTTCATTTAAGGCTCCAAACTTCAGTGATTTGTCCACTGATCAAAAGGAGCCATGCTTCAAACTAAGGCCTTTGCACTTTCTCACAAATTGCATGCCACCTTCAAAGATCTAGTCAACGTCAGTTGTTTTGTAGGAGAAATAATGAAGGTCCAAAAAGTATAATGATTTTTCAAGGTCACTAAACCCAAGCCCAATTCCCAGATGTAGGCGCTTTCCAATACACACGGTCTTGCCCCTTCCCCCCGCCAATCCAACCTCATTCTTTGAGTGGGGAAGAGGGACAGAACACCCACAACCAATCAAACCTTCAAAAGCCCCAGCAAAGGAAAAATTAAACTCAATAAATAAAACTATGTAGCACTGACGTCAGATCTGTAAGTTTATTTGCTCAATGTACGACAGCTACATAATGACTCACATTCATGATATTCCATCACTGAGGAAAACTGCTAAGAATGGTCCGTGTGTGAAATAATTCCTTAGAGAAACACGGAGTTGGAAAAATAATCACTGATTAGACCTTAAAAATAGTTCACTGCATAACATGACAAAAAGCACAAAGGCTCATTCGGAGAGCATAGCCGATGTTCTCCGACACTGTGATAGTTGTAATTTCACCATGACGAACACCAGACATTAAGATTAAGCTAACACTGGTGTTTCTTTTGCTCCCCCCCCCCTTGAAAAACAAAATATATAACTGCATGTCACTATAGCAACATCCAAAACAGATCAATTTGTTACAATCACTATTTGGTAGAGCAAACTTTACCCCCAAAAGGAAAAATTAAATTAAAAAAACTTTAAAAAATTTGAAGACTTGATTTTTTTTTTGTCATAGGAATACATAACACCTACGGTATAAGTTAATAAATTTCAAGCTACTGTATAGAAATACAACACTAGCATGCACGATATTGTATCAATAGAGTAATGGAGGAGTAATCATTTCACCAGAGAGACAGTATCATAGGCAAGTGCATTTCTTTAAAAATAAAGAAAAGAAAAGGAACCATTCAAGCTGCTTAAATATCAAGTCTACCATTCCCTCTTCATTTTTAGCCCTCAGGTATGACTTTATCTTGCATTATTCTAAAAAGCAGCCAGAGCCAAAGCTGAAATTTGAAAAAAACATATAGGTTTTGTAATTCCAGTAAATCATTTCCAAACGCTACAAGGACACAACACTGCTCACTGGACATGACGATAAATTAAGGAAAGCCCCCCCCCCATCTTTCCCCTTCCACGGCACTGACTTTAGGGCCCTGCAATGGCAATAGAGCTGTAAAGCTTTCTTCTATTGGTTCTTCTAGTAGGGTCTGGTTAATTGGGACTTCCGCCCTAGCTTAGGAAGGGGACCTTCTAAGGAAAGTCGTGCTGGGTAAACTGTGCAATGTTAGAGAGTATCATTCCCATTCTATCTTCACTGTAACTGGATCCTGTTAAATGTATTTATTTCCTAACCGTAAGCTCAATTTTGGTATTAGTAAAAAGCAAGTGTCAGTTTCCTCAATCATCACTTCTATTTCTCCTTGCCCAGACAAGACAAAGAAAACAAGTCTGGTGTCATTACCTATCTCGGGGTTCACCCGTCACTGACCTCATAAAAACGGCTGACCACACATGCAACAGGTCGTGTTTTCAGGCAGTTATCCAAAATGAGAATGAAGGACTAAGGCTAACTGAAGACAAATTTGTGAAAATAGCAACGTGGTTTCCTTCCATTCTAACGCGTGCAGTAACTGCACAAGAAGTTAATCTCTGATTTCTATGCATTTGTAAAGAGAAAAATATATACATAGAAAAAGTTTTGGTCAAACAGGAGTTAAGTATTTACTATCTGATAATGATTTTAGTTGGTTTTCCTGGAACAAGCGGGAAAAGTGTTTTCAGGGAGGAAAAGCCAACACACAAGGTGCTCGAGTCGGACAGAACGTCTATGGATAGAGCTCTTCCTTTTGGGTTTTTCTACCAGTCGGCTTCTGGCACCTGAATTTTCACACACTGCACCACAGACTTTCTCAAAATGACCACCCAGCTTCTACAACCCCACAGCTTTCCAACCAACTGAGTGGCACCAGGGAAGGTACAGTGGGGAAGACTCAAGTGAGGAGTGATATGGCAGCGTGATCCCTGAGGAAGGGGCTGTGGCAGTTTACGAATCAGGACTCCTCTGAAAATATCAATACAATAAATGACATACAGACCTGAATTTTCTCTATTTTTGTGGTGTTTAATGTTTCTATTAAAGTGGTTAATAATTTTTGTGGTGGATTTAAGTTAAGAGGAAAGAAAGACAAAAACCCCACAGCCACCCGCTAAGCACCTATTAACCAAAACCTAAAGTAGCTCTGATGCTCCTCAGGCAAGCCTTTGGCCTCGGAGAGAGCGAGCGAGCTTGGAGAAGGCTGAAAAGGGATGTGAGGCCAAAATAACTAGCAAAGAAAAATACAGTCAATGGCTTGATGTTACACATGGCTGTAATGTAGAAATACTGTAAACTGCAATTTAGTGTTAATACTGTCAGCTAATCGGAAACTTCAGAAAACTAGCAGGGCCTAAACCATAAGGATAAATACACCTTATGTTCCGAGTCTGTCAAGTTTGGGATTTAAACTATTCCATGTCTGGTAGATTACACCCTGAAAAAAATGCACAGCTGAAACAGATGAGATAGAAATTAAGACAAGAGCATATGTACATAAAAATCCTTACTGGAACCACAGAACTTATTGAATGAGGGCCATTCCATTGAAGTTTTCTTTTCATCTTAAGATCCTATTATCTAGCAATAAGTTAAATTAAAGACAGACAGCTCCACTTGCATTAATCTACAGAACAGTCCATATGCCGGCGTGAGGCTGCTATTCCAATACCAGCACAGCTAGCCTGACTTTCCACTAGTGGTATTTTGGCAAAAATGTCAAAGAGGCAATCAAAGACAGAACAGGTCGTGGGCTTCTCCCTAGGAAGGTCATCCCTCCCTTTCCCTCCCCCACCCGACCCCCAACTCATGGGAAAAAAATAAAGACTGCAGTAGTAGCATCAGCGTGCGCTGCCAGTCCACCTGGGGGGCCTTAATTGTTGCCTTCTCCACCATCGTCGTCTTGCTGATCGCTTGTCCAGAGCGTGAGGTTGTCACGGAGGAGCTGCATGATGAGAGTGGAGTCCTTGTAGGAGTCCTCATTGAGAGTGTCGAGCTCGGCAATGGCATCGTCGAAGGCGGTCTTGGCCAAGTGGCATGCTTGCTCTGGGGCATTCTGGATCTCGTAGTAGAAAACGGAGTAGTTAAGAGCCAGGCCCAATCTAATGGGGTGAGTAGGCTGCATGTGCTCCTTGCTGATCTCATGGGCTTCGCTATAGGCCTTCTCAGATGATTCCACGACAGTCGCCCTTTTCTCTCCAGTGGCCACTTCAGCCAGGTAGCGGTAATAGTCCCCTTTCATCTTCAGGTAAAACACTTTGCTCTCGTACTGGGTCTCACTGCAATTCTTGATCAGGTAGTTATCCAGCAGGCTCAGCACATCCTGACATACCGCTTCCAACTCCTTCTCTATTTTTTCACGGTAAGCACGGACCATCTCTATCTTCTTCTCGTTACCATCTGCAGAAGTCTTCTGCTCAATGCTACTAATGACCCTCCAGGAAGAACGGCGCGCCCCAACTACATTCTTGTAGGCCACAGACAGAAGGTTTCTTTCTTCATTGGACAGTGGCTCATTCAGCTCTGTTACCTATTAAGAGGCAAAGAACAGAAGAGGTGTTGTATCAGTTGAGTTAATTGCATCTTTATGCCACTCAAACACACACGGATCCACCAGCTGATTAAAGCGACTCTCAGAGAAGTCAGGCTGTGTTGAGTGCATGGCAGGGGATGGAGGTGGAAGGAGCAGTAAGTAGGGAAGGGGAAAAATAATCGCAGCTGGGTCAGTGGTGCCTGAACCCTGCTCCCCCCATAGAAGGGCACGTACCTATCACAGAGCTGTTGCATGAACTGTCAAGTCTAGCTATTACATGACAAATGAAATTTTGACCTCAATTACAAAAGGTCAACAGTTCTCTCATGTTCCTCTGGTACAGATGGCTTATGTATCTCTCATATACCATTCTGTTCTCGTAAGAACAGAACGACAGCTTCCTTCTAACCTTGCCTTATCTGCTAAGCCCGTCCTATCCCTTCTGGGTGAGAATAGTCTGAGTATCGGTTGAGAAAATTGTCAACTTCAAGCAGACTTTTGAGAAACAAGGACTTTTTTTGCTCTTGTGTGAAGATCACACCAATTACAAACCTCAGAGAGGCAGTCACAATTGGAGGCATGGGAGTGAGTCTGACCACTGAGATTTTAGCAACCTGGGGAACATACCTGTCATAGTGTTTGCCTGAGTGCATAGCAGTACAAAGAACAGAGAGGTGAACCAAGTGCTCCTGGGCTGAGGTGCCAATAGAACTAATGCCTCTTTCAATACAGCCATTTCTAAAGGGCCTTCATCATCCCAAAGACTAATAATCGCCTTGAGAAAACGACAGCAATAGCACAGAGAACTCTGGCCAAGGTGGCAGAGTAGATGGATGCTAAGCTCACCTCCTCCCCTGACTGCCTCAAAATTCAACTGAATTGTGGTGGTTAAGAATCCGGAGGGGTAGCGTGGCTGCAGAGGCCCTCCCTGAAGAGTGAGGGGTCCCAGCCCCACAGTCTCTGGCTGTAAAAAGCAGTGGGGATTCAGTCCAGGTGAGATGAAGGGCTGCTGGAGCCCCGAGCATGGACTTAGTGCTGACTCTCACTCACCCTGAGCTCCAGCGCTGGGGCAGTTCAGAAAGCACCGAGACACAAGGGAAAGAACTGAATTGTCTGGCTTCAGGGCACAGGATGGAGGCTGGCCCGGACAGAGTGCTGGCAGGTGGCACTGCTCCTTTGTTGGGCCCTCCCAATTTGGAACCAAATCTAAGTCTCCATCAAACCAGCTGATACCACTCGCTGGCCTCACCCTGATGACTACCTGGGATCCCACCTTACCCAAACCGCGCACCAGCCAGAATCTCTTTCATAGGCTGCACCTCACAAGCAACCGGCCCCAGCCCGGCTAAAATCTCTCCAAGGTCCACAAACCCCAAGCGAGCACTGGTTCACACCTCAGCATGTCCTGTACCTCTTCTGAGAGGGCCCCGGCTCTAGTGGAATCTGGCCTCAGTTCGCAGCATAGCCTCTCTCCCAGGTACCTCCAAGCCCAAGCACAGGCAGCGGCTGACCATGGCCTGCACTAGAGCCCCTCCTCCCAAAAGGTCCCAGAACCAACATGCTTGGCTGGCTTCAGATTGCACCAGAGCACCACCAAAGCAAAATCTCCTCTGTGGAGTCAGTCCCTATACAACGGCTCCTCTGCTGTGGTCATGGCCATTCCCCACAGCCAGTCCGCCTGAGGGTCAATCCCACTGACAGGCCAACAGCAACAAGGCTCAACCACAAGAGGAGGGCACAATACAACCCATACAAGGGGCATCCCTGGAGCACCCGGCTCAGGTGAACAGAAGATCCTGCCACTGGGTCCACAGGACACTTAACTACATAAGGCCACCCTGCCAAGACTAGGAGATGGAGCAAAGCTGCCCGATACTTAGAAAGAAACACAGGGAGGCAGCCAAAATGAGGAGACCAAGAACATATTCCAAATGAAACAGAACAAAATTCCAGAAAAAGAACTAAACAAAATGGAGACAAGCAATCTACCAGATACAGTGTTCAGAACTGGTTATAAGGATGCTCAGTGAACGTAGGGGAAGAAGAGATGAACTCAGTGAGAATTTACACAGAGAGACATAACCTAATAGAAAGAACCAGCCCGAAATAAAGAATACAATAACTAAAATGAAGAATAAATTAGATGGAATCAACAACAAACTAGAAGAAGGAAAGGACTGAATCAGTGATTTGGGAGACAAGGCAGCAGAAAACAGCCCATCAGAAAAGCAAAAATTATTTTTTAAAAAGGATAGTTTAAGGAGTCTCTGGGACAAGAGGAACATTTGCATCATACATGTAATAGAAGGAGAAGAGAAAGCAAGGGACTATAAACCTATTTGCATAAATAGTGACAGAAATCATCCCTAATGTGGAAAAGGAAAGACATACAAGTCTAGGAAGCAGAGAGAGCCCCAAACAAGAGGAACCCAAAGAAGCCCACAGCAAGACAATCATAATTAAAATACAAAAGGTTAAAGATAAAAAGAAAATCTTCAAAGTAGCAGGAGAAAAGCAGATAGTTTCGCACAAGGGAGCTCCCATAAGACTGTCAACTGATTTCTCAACAGAAACTTTGCCAGCCAGAAGGACCTACGACCAAGATTACCCTACCCAGCCAAGGCTATCATTTAGAATTGAAGGAGAGAGAAAGCTTCCTAGAAAAGAAAAACCTGAAGTAGTTCATCACCACCAAACCGGTATTACAAGAAATGTTTAAAATCATTCTTTGAGTAAAAAAAAGATCAAAACTATGAATAATAAAATGGCAAAAACTACATACCTATCAGTACTTTAAATGTAATTGGATTAAATGCTCCAATCAAGACACAGGGTGGCTGAATGGAGGAGAAAGCAAGGCCCTTACATAAACCGCCTACAAGAGACCCGCTTCAGATGGAAAGACACGCAGACTGAAAGGGAAGTGATGGAAAAAGATACTTCATGCAAACAGAAATGAAAAATGGCTGGTAGCAATAGTTATGTCGGGCAAAATATATTTTTTTACAACAAAAGTTGTAACACAAAGGACATTTCATATACAATAGCCAAGACATGAAAGCAATCCGAGTGTCCATTCGCAGATGAATGGCTAAGGATGTGGAACATACATGCAATGAAACGTTACTCAGCCACAAAAAAGAATGAAATCCCACCACTTGTGACAACATGGATGAACCCAGAGAGCATTAAGTGAAGTGAGTCAGACAGAGAAAGTCAAATACCATAGGATTTCACTTATACGTGGAATATAAATACAATATAAAGGAACCACCCTTATAGACACAGGGAACAAACTAATGGCTGCCAGATGGGAGGGGACTAAGGGGCGAGTGAAAAAGGTGAAAGGACGGAGCAGCACAGGTTGGTCTATAATGAACAGTCATGAGGATGTGAAGAGCAGCACAGGGAATATCGTCGATAATCCTGTAGTAACGGTGGATGGTGCCCGGTGGGTACTAGATTTATCAAAGTGGGATAATGTCCTACCTTACAGAAATGCCTAGCCACTATGCTGTACACAAACCACAATAAATTAACTCAAGACACTGCCACTACATTTAATTTATGTAACTTGATTTCTGTGCTATCAGAGCCACCCCATACATACTACTAAGGGCCTCATAACCGTATGAAACAGAAGATTTTACAAGGATAGAGCCCTCCCTTACTTTTTATCCCTCTTCTGAGGTCACACTTTTATTTGTCTAGTTAACTAACATATCTAAACTTCTAAACTGGTGTATACTAAGTCACGGCTAAGCGCAACACAAGGGAGCCCAGGTCATTCGCTATTTCCTAAGTCACAGCAGAACAGGCAGTTCCCTCGCCTCACCCTCTCCCGTGCCTGTGCCTGTGCTCCAGCTGTGACACGTCAACAGCAGACACGTCATACTTCTGCTCTGCATTCTTCTGCTCCTGCCCAGAATACTTTCCAGGGTTCCTGTCTGGAAAATACTTACACAACTAGCAAGAACCAAGTTCATACTCATGTCCCTATGGAATCTTCCCCATCTCTCCTTCCACCCCTAGTTAAACTGGCTACTCTCTAGAGGCCTCACTGTTCCCCGTGTAGCTCAACCACAGCATCTACTTCCTATTACTTATAGATGTGCTGGGATGCCGATGGGCTGTTTTCTATGTAGGAATCATTTATACTCAGTATGCATTCCACTTCTATAAAGGGGGTGGGGGGAGGGTTGTTTAGTCAAACTGGTTGTGTAAATCAAACAGTATCTCTCAGAAATAATTAAACCAGAATGTAAACCAAATCATACTTATTATAGTTTACTGCAATTCTTTCTTTGAATGAATCGATCATGCTTTGCTTACTAATTCTCTTCAAATATCCAGCAAGTAATATACATTCATGTATTTCCTAAAGTTGTCAGTGGTTCTTCTTATGTTAGCCTTACACTATGCACTACTGATTCTCCACTGCAATGCTAGAGAACAGTACCATCTACCAGACATGACCTCAGCGCTGGGACCGCGCAGTGGGAGACTAGGGTTTGGTACACTGGACTTTAGAGCAGAAGGAAACCAGGACAGAGGCGCTTTCTGCTCCAAGTCCTCCCTACCACATCGCCTTGTGGAAACACCACTGCCCCTGAATAAGCAGGCTTACCATCTCCTACCCAGTTCTTCATATATTCTAAGCTCGGGAGACACTACTCTCAGCCCTCAGGCCTCAGGCCACTGTCACTCCTCGATTTCTGATGAATATTCAAATACCCCAGGAGACAGGGTTTTTCCAAGTCTCAGCATTTACTAAGTGACCCTGGGAGCAAAACATTTCATTCATCTGTCTGGGCCTCGGTTTGCTTATCTGTAAAATGGAGGCTTCTGCCTCTTTCACGAGGTTATTGTCACATTATACCAGACAAAAGAGGCAGTGCTTGACACAGCAAAGTGCTATAGAAATGTGACCAACTGCTTTCGAGAGTACCTTGAATAATTTTCCTTCGTTTTAATTCTTACCTAGGAAGCCTCTAAATTTCTTACACAATCTCTAGCTGATCGTCCTATATCAAGTATCTCTTTTCTATTTCATCCTGTGTTCTACTCTAAGCTGAAATTTCCTCCCCTACGTCACTTTCTTTCCATAAACATTATAGCATCATATAGCTAGAAAAATCCCCCAGATGGGCTCTCTAACAAGCTGAGGCCTCCGAAGGCCTCCGAAGGCCTCGGGCCCAGGCTTCGGTCCGCATAGCACAGGACTCTGGCCCGTATTCGCCGACTGTGTAGCTGCTGAAGACTAGCTGTTCCTAGTGCAACCTGATGACTGTCTCCCATGCAAGGAGAAGCCAGAGTGCCGAAGTCCATTGAGATAAGAGTCCTGGCCTTTCCCCTAAATCATGCTGTCCTTATTTCAAGAGCCAGCAACTATTTAAAGCTCAAATTACCTCACCAGTATAATATATACCGTTAGCTCTCCTACTGCAAATAAAGTTTGGCTGCAGAGCCCGAAGGCGGCAATTTGTGCCCATGTAAAGTTTGTCTAATTGCCTCCAACAAACTGGGACATGGAGATTATGAAGTGCCGACATCACCTTTAGATACAGGAACCCCACATTTGGAACACACCCAGCTGTTCTCTGCCACTGAAAAACTAAGTTCAAGGAAAAGCCTGTAACTCTGAAGAGTCTGCTCGAAAGAAAGGAAGGTTTCTCTAACAACCTTACACCAGAGAGCCCTGGATGGGCGGCTCACTGGGTTGGAGCGTTTTCCCGATACGCCAAGGCTGTGGGCTTGCCGGTCAGGGCACATGCAAGAACCAGCCAAAGAATACATAAATAAGTGGAGCAACAAACTGATGTTTCTCTCCCTCTCTCCCCCACCCACCCTCCCCTCTCTCTAAATCAACCAAAACCAAACAAAAACAAAAACCCAAGCCTCAAATCAGACTTTTAAAAATCCCTTAAGATCAAAGTGACTTGTATGAGAATCAATCTGTAACTTTTACATTAAAATAGAGATCACAACCATACTACTTTTCAAAGTCTAAATATCCTTTAAAAGACAAAACAAAACAAACAAACAAACAAACAAAAAAACAGTGTCCAAAAAGGAAGTCTAAGATAGAATGAGTATTCGCCGTGGAAAGATGTGAGACAACACATCACTCGGAGAGGGAGGTCATGTCTTTCAGGCCACTGAACTGTTTATATTGTAAGAATGGAGCACTTATCAAATATGGCCCCAAAAATTTACTGTATGGACACTGGAAAATGTGGAAAGCTTGTATCTTCCAGCATTATATATTTTGCTTAGAAACAAAACTGATATTTCTGTCCTCTAAACTTAGAATACTAGCTCAAGTTCAAATTTCTTTTAGTGAATTGAAGATCTGTGAGTAAAAAGTTAGAAAAATCTGTTATTCTCACCAACAGTTTAAGAAATAGAACTCCCCAAATTCCAGCTACTAAGGAATTAGGTATTAATTAACTAGTGTCAACTGAAGAGAAATCTTTTCTAAGATTGCCAACCCTTGAGATTCTTGCAAAGGTATTTAGATGACTTTCTGACCTTAAGTCTTAAAGCACTAAGTCATTCACAAATTCAACTTATCAAGAGCCTTAAATTGTCACGTGCTACTTCAAATGTTTCGTCTTGTTACATTAACCTTACATTATTTAAAATATATTTCTATCTTGCAGAATCTTATACAGATATTAAAAAATAACAGTTATGGTGGTAAACATAAAACACATTTATTTTAGAAAGCTGAAAATCTCCACAAAGAACTGAAGTTAATATCCAAAAAATAAAGATAGGATGGACGAACAGGTAAGAAAAAAGGACTTTTTGGGCAGTGAAACTTTTGTGTATAATACATGTCATTATAAACTTGTCAAAATCCATAAAATGTGCAACACCAAGTGAACCCTAATGGAAACTACGAACTTAGAAGTGATAATGACATGTCAAGTAGGTCCACTGATTATAAATGTACCACTTGGACGCTGAAAGTAGGGGAGGCTGTGCTTTCCACTCAATTTCACTGTGAATCTGAAACTGTTCTTTTTGGATAGTCTACTTATAAACAAAACAAAAAACTATCAAACACTAGATACGACATTTGGCCCCTTCATGCATTTTTTTGTGTCCTCCTAGGTTTGGAACATTATCACCTGAAAGGGCCAAGAGGCCACGAAAAAGGCAGGTGAAGGGAGATGCAGCAACTGCTACATACGAACACCCTGTACTAAAAACGAAGTACGATGACAAGGAACAAGGTGGGCATCAGCGTGCACGGAATGGACGTGGGGTTACACACCGCGTGGGCCGTGGAATAAACCGCTACTAATACCTGTGAACTGCCCTTCTGCTTGCACACAGTTAATCACGCAGTCCACGGGTAACCTGTCTCCTAAAGTCACTAGAATTTTTGGAAATAATCTAAAGTCGTGTCTTTCATATCCGAGTAAAGTCTCTTCAACTTTTCTGTGCAGAAGAGTTAACAAACTAGGCTCAAGACTGCTACCTTTAGAAGGGTCTGCTTGTGCAGGTGGCCTCTGGCTAGCACCTGAGAACGTGGATTTTAGAAGGATCCCCTGCCACTCTTAAGAACCGTTCTCTGTCCCTAAACTGTGTAAACAATGTGGTTTATGCTAAACACCTGTTATCATTCTAGGCCTCTTGAATTTTGCTATGTGCTGGCAGAAAGTGCCCATTTGAGCAGCCCCAAGGAACCCCTCGGGCACTGAGTCTCTGAGGAGTTTCCTCATTTCAAACACACAGCCCGTATGGCTCTACTGAGAGAGGGCCCTTGAAAGCTTGCGCCTCATTTACTGATCTTTACCCCAAGCACCTTTCCCCTGAGATTTAGCTTCCCACTCTAATAAACCACAGCCACTAGTGAGACTCCATGCTGAGTCCTAGCAAACCACTGAACCTGAGGGGACAGGCCTGGGGACCTCCAACACACATTCATTCTAGAAAACTTGATATAACATGTCCCATAAGGTCAAACAACAAGAAAAATGTACTTAAAGGCCACTTCTTTTTTTGGATTTTTTTTTTAATTAAAAGAATTTATTTTAGAGAGAGGGTAAGGGAGGGAGAAAAGAGAGGAACAGGAACATAGATGTGAGAGGGCAACATGGATTGGCTGCATTCTGCAAGCACCCCAACGAGGACAGGGCACAGAGCCCGCAACCAAGGCACACGTCCTGACCAGGAATCGAACTGGCGACCTTCAGGCTTGCAGGACCATGCTCAACCAACAGAGTCATGCCTGCCAGGGCTTGAAGGCCACTTCTTATAATTCATCAAGCATTCATTTAATATCCCGCACGGGTCACAATGAGCTGAAGATACAATATTCCACGAGGAGGATCAAGCTTATTCGCATTAGAATACCAGTCACAGAGGTATTCTTAAAGGTAGTAAAACTGCCTGGAAAGCGTAGACAATATTTTAATTAGAAAGTAACAACTTTAGCTGGGTTTTTAAAATCCAGCAGCAGTCACCCTGGATAAAAACTGCAGAAGGAAAAAACTTTCCAGGAAGAGGGACATCCTAGCAGAGTCCTGAAACTTCCATGGCACATTCAGGGCCACAGTCAAGGTCTCGGGGATGAGAGGAGAGCTGGCGGAGCACCTGTTTTTCTGATACCACCAAATCCTATGTTCTTTTCACAGCTACCCTACAGGGGACACTCTATGTGATGCAGAGAAATGAAATAAGCTTTTCACCACAGTCCCGCCATTAACACACAGCAGCACAAAGACACAAACTCAGGGCCCCTGCCTTCAAATCCTGTGCTCTTTTGCCCACACAAAGTGTCTGATGATGTGAACACTGCAGCACATCACGGAAACAGGGCTAATTTCTTACAAAGAGAGAGACCTCCTAGAAAGAATTTAAGAGCAACCAATAATGTAAAAAATGGTCAGAAGGAACAGGTGAAAGGAAAATATACACCTCAGGTTGGTAAAACTGAGAAGTCTGATGACTCACTACGAAGGAGACAGTGAGTGAACAGCCCTCTCATCCACTGTGGACACTGTGAATGTTCAGAGGGCAATTTGTGAGAGATTACCAGAAACACAAATGCTTAAAACACCGTGACACTGCAGTTTCATTCCAGAAACTAATTCACTGCATTATTTCTAACAGCTGGAGTCTGGAACCACCAAATGATCTCTGACAGGAGACGACTTAGGTTACGATACACCACATACCGGAATTTCAGCAGTCATCAAAAGAACACAGGGCAGGGCCCCACGTGGTGTGGCTCAGGGAGGCCGAGCGCTGGCCTGAGAACCAAAAGGTCACCAGCTCAATTCCCAATCAGGGCCCATGCCTGGGTTGTGGGCCGGGTCCCCAGCTGGGGGTGTGCGAGAGAAAACCACACATTGATGTTTCTCTCCCTCTTTCTCCCTCCCTCCCTCCAAAAATAAAATCTTAAAAAAATAAATAAATAAACTTAAGAAAATTATGACTCAGACAAAGAATGGAACCCAAATCTAATGGCTCAAAATCCCACACGCTCTCCACTCTCCCAACTGTTCTTAACAAAGGAGGGGAAGCTTTTTTAATAAATACTCCCCTAAACAGGCTTAGTCCTTAAAGATACCACAGTGCACGGGATCCATACACATCTATTTCTCCAGGTCAAGAACTGAAGCACCACACTCCTCAAAAAGTTGAGTTTAATGACTCAGCAATTCCACTCCTAAGTATGTGCAAGAGAAATGAAAACATAATGTCCACACAAAAAATTGTACATGAGTGTTAACAGCAGCAACAGCCAAAAACCAGGAACAATCCAGTATGCCAAACAAGATGTTTCTTCCCTCCCAGCATATTCCCATCAATTGTTCTCTTTCCTGTATTTTTCCTTCTCCTGTATCTCCTGGTATTTCCCATTAACCCATGAGGTCTGTCCAGATAGGATCCAGCCACAAAATATGAAAAGTGGACATTTATTGACAAAGATACAATAAACACTGTACATAGATCAATGACGCCTCAGTTTTCCTCTAAGTAGGCTCTTGGGACCTCACACAGTTCTCCCAATCGCCATCAGCAATTGGGAGAACTGTACCTGTCTCATCACATTTTCCTGAATCTTATCGACGGTCTGAAATCTCTTTCAAAGGTGATTTTAGTTTTGGGAAAAGCCAGAAGTCGAAGGGCACCAAATCTGGGCAGTCACCTGGGTGATTTGATGTTTCACCGAAAAACTCTGTACATGTACAACACGTGATGCACGAGCAGGTGCACTGTCGTGATGAAGCTGGCAATCACCTGTTGCCCATAGCTGCGGCCTTCTGCATCATCGAAATACTTTCCGCATAAGCAATGTTCAAGCTTAACGCAAAATGTGATGCAGATTCATTGCTCTACCCGTTCAGTCATTTTGAATGTGACGGCCACACGGTACACATGCTCATTCAAGCGCATCTACCACCCACATTGACTAGTACAGAGAAGTCGTCATTTTCCACGCATGTGCTTTCCGGCCCACTGTCCCTGGCTGCCATGTTACATCGATGTCACACAACCATTCTTGTTATATTAACAATTGCTGGACTTTTTCAGGACAGACCCCGTATACTTCAATTACACAATTTAAATAAATGGTCCCTTTACATCCCATCTCTTCGTTCTTATTTCCTTCCAAATTAAGTTCCTGTAAATAAGCCCATAAGCCTACACAGTAGGTCCCTGAATGTTTCATTATAATGTTGATGAAATGCTGTAGTAACTTAACGCTCATTTATATCAATTAGCTTATGGTAAAACTGGTTTTGTTATACCTCGTGTCACTCAAAGCTGCAGAGCCTACTGATATTGAGAATTTACTGTATCTGCGGTAACAGATACATTTCTTTAACATTCTTTCACTCCTCATCCCATTACCACTGTGACCACTCTTAAAAAGTCATCAAATATCTTCCTACTTCACATACCCAAATTACCTTATCTTTAAGGAATACCGCTGACTTTTTGTTAGCATTTCTCCTGTTCTTCTGCATATGTACCTACTCGTAGTCTTTCATTCCTCTATCCAGTTACCACTAACGTGCCCCTCCCCAGGGTTTCGGATTTTGACTTCACCCCCCCAACCCCGCCGTGATCTTATTATGCCTGGTTTTAATTATCCTTGATACATAGATGACTCCAAACATAGAATGCCAGGGATACTATATTTTTCTGATCTTAGACCAGAGCCTTGTCATTAGTGGGTTTCAAATAGGTATTTGTGCCCTGGCTGGTGTGGCTCAGTGGACTGAGTGCTGGCCTGCAAACCAAAGGGTTGCCAGTTCAATTCCCAGTCAGGGCACATTGAGGGCCAAGTCCCCAGATGGGTGGGTGTGAAAGGCAACCACACATTGATGTCTCTCCCCTCCCTCTCTAAAAATAAGTAAAGTCTTAAAAAATATATATTAGGTGTGTGTGTGTGTATATATATATATAAAGACTTTATTTTTTTATCTTTAGGGAGAGAGGAAGAGAAGGAGAAAGAGGGGGAGAGAACTATTAATGTGTGGTTGCTTCTCATGCACCCCATACTGGCATCCTGGCCTGCAACCCAGGCATATGCCCTGAGTGGGAATTGAACTGGTGATCCTCTGGTTTGCAGTCCATGCTCAATCCACTGAGCTACACCATCCAGGGCTATTAGGTATATATTTGTATACTGAATAAGTAGCACTGACTGCTTACACCCTGCCAGACACTGTTCTGAACGTTTTTCATTTATTAACATGAAACCATGTCTCTAATTACTTTCACTTAAATGTTTCCTTAAATTCAGCATGGCCACAGCTTAATCCATCTTTTCCAGTTTTCACCCCTCCAACTTGACCCCTCCAATACTAGTAAGTCTCCTTCCGTCACTCTCCTCTTACTCAATTTCCACAGTACTGACACTGATCTCTCCAGACCAAAAATCAGACTATGATTCTCTTCTACTTCAAATCCCTCAGTGATGTCTCACAGCTTAAAAATAACACAAAGTCGCCCCAGCCAATGTAGCTCAGTCAGTTAGAGCGTTGTCCCGTAAACCAAGAGGTCTCAGATTTCATTCCAGGTCACGGCACATACCTAGGATGCAGGTGGATCCCAGGTCAGGGCACATGAGAGGCAACCAATAAATATTTCTCTCTCACATCGCTGTTTCTCCCCCCCTCGTCCCCTATGTCTAAAGTCAATAGGCATGTCCTCAGATGAGGATTAAAAAAAAAACAACCCCCCCCCCAAACTCCCCAAGGCCCTTTGTGAACTGCCCCATTTACCTCTTCAGACTAATTTCCTAATATTCCCTCAAATACACACTACTGCAGTATTCCCTGAGTGTAACCCATAGTGAATCAGTGACTCATGCACCAGATTCTGCTCCTCGTACACCTCAAAGCTAAACATGGTTATTCCCTCTGTCTGGACATTCCTTCCGCCAGCATTTCCCCATCTCCTCATGCCACGCCCCCCAACCCTGAAACACTTCTCTGGCATCACTTCCTCTAGGAAATCTCCTTTGATGCCCAGAGTGTGACCTCGATGCCCTCCTCTAGTTCCACAGCAATGATCTTACCTCCATTTTTATGTGTGGGATAAATATTCCCACAGATGTTCAATAATCCTTCATCACAACTCTATCTTCCCTTTTTGATTTTGGATCGGTTATCATTCGCTTCTTCCACCTGCCTAGACCATCTCCAAAATATTCAACTTAGCATTTTTTTCCCTTGATCTTCACCCAAATCCCCTCAAAACATGTTTCCACACAAGATCGTATTATTTTTGATGTACAAAAAGGTCACGACTTCCTCCCATTTCTCTATCAAATAAAGTATATTCTTTCATTCAGTTCTGAGTGGCATTCTTTCACCTCCTGGAAATACCTTAAAGACTCCAATAGCAAAGCTATAGTACTTACCTCCTCATGTTGAAAATCTGAAATTCTCCTTTGCTAAATGATATTTAAAACACCCTCAATCACGGGATCAAATGTTTTCTAAAAGAAAGCAGATTACACTCACCCTGACTCATACACCTTAGGACTATCCTAAAGGAAGTGTGTTCTGTATTTTAACCTAGACGACATGACATTAACGACTCTCTCAAGGACAACTAAAGGAGCAGATTAAATATGCAGCAGTTTAAAGGATTTTTAATGCTTCTGCAACCAATGAAACATTTACTAAACTTAATGAAATTAAATCAATGAGAAAATACTTAAAAGATCACCAGTATCCATTCATACAATTATGTTTGACTTCCTTCTGAAAACTTTAGAAGAGCCTTAGGTTTAGGAAAAAAATCCTTTTAGTTCAAACCTTGGGCATATTACTACTTAAATATTTGCACATGTAAAATGGGAATATGTTTTCGAAAACTTTTGTGAAATTAAGTGGCAAAGTATATAAAGATGCTTCCCAAGCGACAATATATGTCAAAATATATTGCAATATTTTACCGAAGACTATGTAATTTATCACCTTCTATCTTCCCCAAAAGATTTTAGTCAGTTCAGAAATCTACAGAACAGATGTAAAAAAAAAGCCATACTAAAAAATGTTACGTTTCCCACCACAATCAGAGCAATGCTTTGCTGCAGCGGCACGGTAAATGATAATACTGCCTCGGTTCCACAGCGGATACAGTCGTTAGCAGCACTTATTAAAAACACACATGTACACACAGCCTATGTGTGTGTGTATATATAGTAAGCCAGCTTTGAACAGAGAAAAGACACGATCAACATGCAAGCATACTATATATATATACATCCAAAATAAGAACTAGTTCTAATTCATTCAGCGTTTCCGAGAATCCATACGCTGGACATAGTTCTAAGTAAGTATCCTCATGCCCTGGCTGGGCAGTTCAGTGGGTTGGAGCACCATTCCCATTCACCAAGACTGCAGTTCCGCCCTGGTCAGGGCACATGCAAGAATCCACCAACGAGTGCGTAAGTAAGTGCAGCAACAAAGCAATGGTTCTCCCTCTCCCTCCCTTTCTCTCTCTCAAAAAAATCAATCAATAAAAAATGTTTAAAAATAAGTATCAATAGAAACATATTGTATGAAAGTTTTAGAATTTAATCCATTACAATTGCTCAAGTTTACCATATTGTTTACCTCCCTTCCTCAATAAATGAATCAAGTTCCCAAAATCTAGTCTTAAAAAAACCTAGTTTTTACCTGTAGAACCTTCAGATAGTAAAATAAATAAAGTGGAAGAATGCCCATCTGAATTACTGGTACCATTGCGCGGGTCAGCTCCATACCTGAGCACAGATTCAAAGCCCAGCTGTCTGGGCCCAGGCGGCTAGTATGTACTTAGTATCTATCTACACCCCCCCCACCCCACGCGGTACTATACTAACATTAAGGCAAAATGGTTTGTTTGTTTTTTTTAAATGCTTGGCACCCTGCCTAGTGTGGCTCAGTTGATTGGAGCATCGTCCCATAACCAAAAGGTGTGATTCCCGGCCAGGGCGCATGCCTGGGGGTTCTGGGTTCCATCTCCAGTCCAGGCACAGGGGTGGGGGTGGCAGTGGGGGGGGCAGCGTAGGCAGCACCTATTGATTGTTTCTCTTCTCTCTCTAAAAGCAATGAAAAAATGTCCTCAGGTGAGGATTGAAAAAAAAAAAAAAAAAGGGGGCTTGGCAAGTAACAAAGCCAAACAAAAGCAAGTTTCTTCACATTGTCCTCAACAAATAAACTGGGTTTTAGCTCTTCTATCAGACTGGTGATAAAAGCTAAAACTGACAAAAGAATCTCCCCGCATTACCCTTTAAAAAAAGGTGGGGGCAGTAAAAAAGGAAGCAAGAACCTACTGAAGTAATGTAATGTAATGACAGAACTCTATTTATTCTTTTAACCTGGACACCCCATCTTTCCTCTCAGCACTACTGACCCCCACAGCCTTTCAACCAACCCCTCTCCTGAGACTAAAAGCTGAGGGGCAAGGAGCACTTGGATGGCAACTTAAGCCCTCCTCTCAAAAACTAAGGAAACCTTAAATTATCTGCCATGTGCATTAAATGCTTTAAGCAAGAAACCACCCTTCGAGATTGCCAAACTGGAACGTAAAGAAATCTTTTTGGCAATTTGATTACTTGTGGCAAACGGGGGTAATTTCGGTTTGATAAAAAGCAATGCTCCCAGACGGCAAACCCCAAAGGCGGGTGCAAGAGCGGGAAAGTGCACGTGGACGGCAGACCGGCGACGTGCTGACAGATGACGAAGTGGCTCCGTGAGGGTACGCTATACCATTCTTGCACTTTGTGAGCATTCGCAAGTTTCCGTATTAGTTTTAAGGCTATCATTCCAACCACAAGAAAGCAGAGAAAGGGAGATCTGCCACAAATAAGGTAGCAGTTAAGCTTTCCCCCATTTCAATCTCATTTTATTTTTCTTCTTGACAGAAAGCAGTAGGGTATCCTTGAATTTTGAACCACGTGTATATAATACCTATTCAAACAGTAGTATCTTCCAAAACTTTTCAGAAATCATTACCTAGTAGTAGTGATAGTTTCCAGATCCTTAAAAATTATTCTTAGCTATTCTTTCACCAATTTCACTCTGGGGTCTCTGTCCTAATATATAAACTGTGTCGGAGCTTTAGCCACAGATATTCATGGCATTATTCATAAATTTGAAAACAGCCTAAATGTGAAAGAAAAAATAATTAAATATGACACACCCACAGGATTATTTAGCCACTTAAGATACTAATGACAGAAAATATCCTTAAAATAATGTTAAGGGGAAAATGCAAGGTAGAAGGAAGACATGATGGCAATAGCCCTCCATGAGGAATTACTATGGTGATGCTTGTTCCCATCAGCTCCGCTTGCTTCAGAATGCTTTTTACTATTGCTCCCATTTTCCTATCCTGTTAGTTCTCCTTGACCTTCTGGATCAGGTCATTTTCAGCCTAGAATAAAAATCTAATATCTAGACTTTGAAGTTTCTTTCCTTCTCTTTTTTTTAAAGAGAGGGAAAGTGAGGGAGAGGGAGAGAAACATCCACGTTGAGAGTGTAATACTCATCGGCTGCCTCTAGCAGACGCCCTGACCTGGACCAAACCCACCACCTTTCCCCATTTACAGAACGATGCTCAAACTACTGAGCCACACCGTCCAGGGCTACACCTTAACGTTTCTATTTCTACTACACAAGTGTAGTTAGGAAAGACCACACGTAGTCCATATGTGAAGAGTGGAACATGATTTGAAAGTAACAACTACCCACCAGTCTACTCCTACCAGGCAGGCCGCGTGTGGAAGTGTGGCGGCGGGGGACTGGGACTGTCTGCATGGCTACTACCCGCACTGGGCCTCCACTGCAAACACATACTCACTACTTCGCGTTAGACTGCTGCAGAAGGAGCGCTGTATTGAACTGAATGGGACTGAAGTAAAACAACTCAGTTTTTAAAAGATAAGCTTATTTCTGCATCCTTTTAGTACTGGCAACGTAGTCTTTGTTTCCTAGATCTAGGTGATTTAAGTACGGTGGTCTTCACTGTCATACTTGCAATTCCCTTCAGAAAGTTAGTAAAATGTACATGATCTCTTTCAAAACAAACCTGCATTTTTAAAAGGTAACCTTCCTCCTGTTACCTCTTAGCCTTCTCTCCCTCCTGTATACCACTGCAGCTGCTCTTCACACTCGGCTGTGGGGGAGGGTGGACAAGGGATTCCTTTTGAGTGACTACTGTCATCACATGTTCAGCTGCCCACTGCTGTCACTGTCATATTCCCAGCTCTGACACCCTTGCTCTAGTAACAGAATCATTAAGAAAAGGACACTACACCTAGGCCCTACGTACTAAATCTGGCTTTCGATCTCTCCAAAAAAGAAGATATCACTCCAAAGAGTAAGGAAATAAGACCAATGAGAGTTTATTTGGAAATTTTTTAAATGTCATATTAAAAACATATCGATATATGTTGAGGATGTAAAGTACAGCACAGGAAATACACTCAGTGATATTGTAACAACTATGGTTGGTACCCAGTGGGTGTTGGAAATATTGGGGGAACACTTTGTAAAGTATATGATTATGTAACCACTACGCTATACACCTGAAACTAACACAAATAATATAAACTGATAAAACTTAAAAAATGTATACATGTAAGAACACTCATTTTTATTTACCGATTCACAACCCAACTAATGCTGTGTGGCGCACGAACAGCATACAACTCAGGTAAAGAAAATCTGCCTCTGTGGGACACACCCTTCAGGAGGAAGGCTGATGAACATCTGGCTTAGACTCACACAGTTCTTTTCCTTTTTTATTTAAGATTTTATTTATTTATTCTTAGAGAGGAAGGGAGGGAGAAAGAGGGGGGTAGAAACATCAATGTGTGGTTGCCTCTCACTGGGGACCCAGCCCACATCCCAGTCACGTGCCCTGACTGGGAATTGAACCAGCGACCCTGTGGTTCGCAGGCCAGCGCCCAATCCACTGAGCCACACCAGCCAGGGCCGACTTCCACAGTTCTTTAAAAAGGAGAGGAAAAAAAACTCATGCAAAGTCTTTAAGATTGATAATATTTATTGTTTCTGCAAAATCATGGGAACAAACAAGTCATTTAACCATTTATCTTAAGATAAACGCTTTCTTTTGGGAAATTTTTGTTGGTTACTTTTCATGTTACTATTTTCTTAACTATTGAAATTCATAAATTAGTAAAGTCAAAATTTCAAGGATCTCTGCCAAGTGCCAATTTAAAGTAAGATATGGTTTCACAGCAAACCAAAATGACAGCTGATAACTGAAATGGAATTTGGGGAAGACAACGGGAAAACAATTATGAGAGCAAAGGCAGTAAGGCAGCTGGTACTAGTCCCCTAGAGAGACAACAAATATAGTGGACCCCCCCATTATAGTTTCAAATGTCTGGTCAAACACTAAAACACAGCTTAGAAAATAAGACAAAAGATACTGGTTGATAGGTGACTTCCCCCACACTGACTATTGAACACTTCTTTCACACCCCATGAAATCTGGTAGAAATGCAGAAAAATGCCCTGCCAGATAAAAGGGGTAGCGATAGGAAGGTGAGGAGCTTCTGGCAGCCACAGAACGGTCAATACAATGTATTTAACATCTTACTTACAGGAATCCCATCGTTTAAGAAGCCCAAGCTTGAACCGCTCACTGCTCTCAGCACTGCACAGTGTTGATTAGGGGCCTGCTGCCGCGCAGCAGGGAAATCACTTCTAACAAGTGGGCCTCGGGGTGGACAGTAAGTCATACGAACACCAGCAAAATTTCCATGATCTGTAAATAGTTTGCTCTGATTTCAGGTAACTTGTTCTTATTTATATTTAGGGTGAGCATCATGTGGTTTTTAAGCTCTATTAACTTTTTTTAAATGTAAATACAAACCTAGCTAAGTCCCTTCTTAAAAAAAAGTTAGGCTGAAAAGGTCCAGAAGTTAGAAAACTAAGACAAAGGGACACTGACTACCTTTGGCTTTGTCGTTGTGGGCACTTCATTACTGACATACCCCTACATCAGTCACGTTCTGAAATCCACCCAGCTACAGCAAAATCCTCATCGCTCTTAACTAGAGGTGATGGTTATACAACATTATCTATATAGTAAATGCTACTGAAGTGTGTACTTGAAAACGGTCAGTTGTTATGTGACTTTTACCTCAATAAAAGCAAGATCATTTTCTCCACTCTTTTTAATAATTTAGAATTTGGTGTAATAAGTAAGGAAGGGTTCCTCCAAGTACTAAGGGATGAAATCCTCCCCGGGGTCAGCAGTTACTACAAAAGACTAAGGAGGAGGTACATTTAGCAACATCTTTTATCTCAATACAATTTTTTAATAATTAGAAAAAGCAGTTACCATTTCTTTCCGTTACTGTGAAGGATAACGTATAAAAAGCAAACTCTTATCTGTATTCTTTCCGCCCCAAAGAAGAAAACAACCGAAACCACATGACACAGAATAAAGGCTGGCAGAGAGAGCTCCTCCTCTGAAGAGTCTCCGGAAGTGCCACTACCCCATTAGCGATAATGGCTATTGATCTAGCCTCCTGGAAGAGCTAGTAGGAAAAACAGAGTATTTCAGACAGGAAGAATTTTAAAGTAAAAAGATTCTACTAGGAAGACTTTTTAAATATAATTAAGATAGCCTTTTGCCACCAATGCCCCCCACACACTCGAGTTCAATTGCTCAACTCAGTGACTTCAACAAAGTTAGTGGCCCAGAAACTTTTTCTTCACCCCCAACCCCAGGAAGTACCAATAGCCTACTCAGAATATTAATTTCTCAGGAGGCAGTAAAATCCAAAGGGCAGGACGGTATTGTCTAGCCAGTAGGAAACATCTAGGTGTTAACTCTCTCCTTAAATGCAAGACTACACATTGGTTTTAAAAGCATAAACTTCCTTCCCTCTTTCTTCCTTTTCAAAACTGCACATTGTTTCTGTCCTGGTTACCCACCTACAACTACCACTCTGCACAGGTCCCAACAGTGTTATGTTATTACTAGAATAACTTCATTAAATGCAAATAAATTTAATCCTTGTAACATAGGCCTATTTTCTTTATTTCTTCCAGTATTTCCCAAATTGTCTGCGACGACTTATGTAAGAGGAAAAAACAAAGTTTTAGAAAGAGTTACCATTTTGAGCACTTACTGCATTGATTTAGTCCTCACAACCTCACGTTAGGTACTGACCCATTTTACAGATGAGGTGGTTGCAAGGTAAATCTACCTCAGCAAAGTCACAGTAAACAGGTTTGAAAAAAGACCTGCTTTACTTTACAAACGGTTCTTTCCTCCAAACTCCGTTAAGGAGCAGAAGCATAAACAGAGCAAAAGAGAACCTGCCCAGATCCGAACCTAGTTTTGTAACAGATTCTCATTCCCTAACGTCTACTGAAAATGACCCTTTACAAAGGCATCGTATTTTTAAGGTTTTTATTAAACCTGCCAAGTTAATAATATGCAATAAACCCAAGTATACAGTCTGTCCCTGCACTATAGTTATAGAATGTATTCTTGTTTAAAATTTCTATCTTTATTCCATCACTGCCCAATTTTAATGGCGAGATGAATGTTTAAAATTACAAATGTATCCTGTACACTCCTGTGAGAAAACTAGAAGTAGCAAAATGAACAGGCGTATCTAGAAGACCTGGACGTCTAGGGACAAATGAAAGCCTTATCTTTTGCACCAATCCTTATCTGGTGGAAGATGAAGTGCTCCACTCCACCTGGCTTAGCTGCTAATTTCTGCATTACCTTGGACAAATGCCATTTGCATACTCCCTACCAGCCCTTAGGTGCATTGCAGCCTCTGTGTCATTGTGTGTGACATCACTCGATCGCTATGGATGTGGGTGCGAGGTCACTCGCTTTGCTGAGAAACTTGAAGTATGGAAAAACGAGGAGAGTCTAAATAACGTGAACCTATATTATTAAAAGTGCAACCTGTATTATCTGAGCTTTAAAATGTTTTAAGACAGCAACTGTGGCAGTATATTAATTCAATGGTGCTCCCAATTTCAAAACCAATTCTCTTCCTTAACAAGATTAAAAATTTTTGGTTCATGTTGCTGCCTTAAAATATAAAGGCATCAGCATTACCACCTTTTGTGAACTCATAAAGCTGTTCAGTAATCTGTAATGCCAGCACCGCTTCATTAAAAAGATTTAACATGCAAGGTACACTCCTAAATCCACTTCACACTGGAGATGCATTTTAAAACCTTTGTTACATAAGGCAGGAAGTTAAATATTAAGATAGTGAGAGATCTAAATCATTAATTGGATTTTCCATGTTTCACTTAATAATGTTCAATTCCTCCCTCTCGAATATCAAACTGGTTAGCAGCCCATTAGACAAATGCAGTGTTACTGACAAAAATGGTGCAATACAGGCAGGAATCCGCAGGCAACTGGAGGGCAGGATTCTCTTTCCAGCAGCATGAGGATGCGCTAGCAATTTTTTTTTTAAGCCTCCGATGTATCTAAGAAAAAAAAATTTTAAGACTTTTTCCCCTTTAAAATAACTCCTCCCAGCCTCCACCTCCTCTAGGCCCTCTGCAATATGACAAATGCAGAATCTTCTGGAATGACTTGATACTGCCTCCCACCACCGCTTTGTTTGCAATAACAGATTAGAGAACATTTTTTCAACTTCATTTCAACAGATGTGTGCCTGGATTTTAAAAACAAACAGCATGTCACAAATCGAACCAGCCAGATAAATTCACCACCTTTATTTTAAAGACAATACCTACCCTTTTCAATACAAAACATTAGGAAAAAATGGAGATGACGTGTCGAGAACAATCAATGAAAACGCTAGCGAGAGACAAAACGTTCCTAAAAGCACGAGAATTTGCTTTGGGAAATGGAGAAAGAGGTGCCTTTTGTTAAGAAAAACGTGAGGAAGCTTTCGATTTTGCCCAGGTTTTCAAGGAAGCCTACATTTCCCCCAGGGAGGTTCTACGGGATCTGTCAGTAAAGGCAGCGGGGACGATTTGGGGGAGAGGGGGGTTAGAAAACCGGGAGACATGCTGAGTGAATGGGAAAGGCGCCGCCCAGACACCAGGGAGAGAAAGAGGAACCGCATCCATGCGGTCCCCCGCCCCCACACCAAGGTTGGGAGGAGGGGAAGTGGGGCACAAAGGATGCGCACGGTCCCTCGCTCAGGTCCCCAGGATCCCCAGAGACGTGGGACCAGAGACCCCGCTTCTGAGACCAGTCCTGCAAGACTCCGCCCCAACCCTAGGCTGGGGAGGGCCTCGGAGGCAGCGCCACCGGTCCCGAGGGACTGTCTGGGAGAGGCCGCGTCACAACCCGGGTCCCCACTCACTACTGGGACCCTCCCTGTCCCCTTAGTGAGCGAGGAGTGTCGGTCAACCCTGCAGTCACGACAAACGACTAATCCCCTGGTTGTCCAAGCTAAGGCTCGCGTCTGCGAAAAGGCTGGGGCTGTGAGGGGGGAGGGGAAGAGAAACTCACGTTCTTCATGGCCGCGGCCATGTCGTCGTAGCGCTCCGCCTGCTCGGCCAGCCGGGCTTTCTGCACCAGTTGCTCGCGGTCCACCATCTTCGTGGGCTGAGTCGGGCCGGGCGAGAAAACCAGGGAGGCCTGAAGGCTCGGAAGACAGCAGTGGCGTGGCGGGAGTCCGTGTGCCGGAGGGACCGACCCACGAAGCGAGCAGCTGAAAGACGAAGGCGGCGCGAAGCCTGCGGCTGGAGTTGCAACCGCGGGACCAGAAGTGAGGCGGCTGCGGCTGCTGTGCGTGCAGCAAGAGGACAACCCCCTGCGGTCCCGCCCACGCCGCGTGACGTAAGGGCCCGCCCACCCGCGCACCCCGCCCAGGCTCCGCCCCGGCTCTTCCGCTGCTCAAGCTTCTTCTCAACTCAGCTCGCTGCCGTCTCGTAGGTGTCCTTTTCTTCCCCGCTGCTCCCCATTCTGCACCTCACCCTGGCTCCTGCGCCCCAGCTTCTCCAGACGCCCCCACCCCTCCCCCGCCAGACCCTTGCTCTGCCAGGCCCCAGTGCCTGGGCCCCTGGGAGTTGTAGTTCACCTACCGGCGAGGTAATACGTACGTTGGAGAGATCAAGGACAAAGGGACGGTCAACACTACATCTCCCAGTGGTCATAGCGCGCAGGCGGAGGAAAGGGGGTGGGTTCTAATTTTGCGGCCGCTGGGGACCCCTGGCGGGGATGTAGGCCGCATCAGACCGAGCGAGTGCTGATTCACGGCCCCGCCCCATATTCTCCAGGAAATTACGAGGAAACGGGCCGGGGCCTTAGCCCTGGACCTTGTGTCCAAGATAAAGAAGCAGGCCAAGGTGGTTCACAGACGAGGGGTGCGTCTACCGTAGAACCAAACTGCCATGGTGATGCCCGCCCCTGGGGTAGTTGAATTAAGGAGTTAAACATTGGGAGCTAAACTGTTACCCTCCCCCTCAAGATTCCAGTTCCCCAACCCCACCTTGAGGTTCGTGGACCTGATGAAGTGAAAACGTGGAAGGACAAGTATTGGCCAGGCATACTGGTTAATTTACAGAAAGGATGCAGCTGTCTACCAGCTGACACCTGGGGAGCCCCTTCTTTCTTTCCAGGTTTGAGTGCTAAAGATTGAATTGTGTTGCGGAGAGCCTTCTGTATGCTTAACACTAGGTTGTATCTGGGGTTAACCAATCTTCTCCACCTAAGACATACACACTGAGGTCAAGCCGACAATTTCTTGTTCATGTGCTTTTTGACATTCCATGTAGCTCACACACCCCACAGTTTTCACTGCACATTCTGTTTACTTCATTTATTCAGCAGGTATCTTTGAGCACCTACTATATTCCAACACTGTTCTAAGCAATGGAGTATAGCAGTGAACAACAAAAACGACCAAAAACAAACAAACAAAGCCCTACCCAAGAAAATAGGCAAGATACGGGTGGACAAAAGTAGGTTTACGATTATACAAATAAATAATACAATAATAATAATAATAATTCAAGAGTAAACTGTTTCACATACTCGCAACTGTGAACATACTTTTGCCTACCCCTGAATGTAGAATATGTTAGAAAGTGATAAGGAGTAAAAATATAAAGTAGGGGATATTAAGTATTGTGTATGAGAACCTAGAATAAAGGAGTTCTGCTGAGGGAATATTCCAGGCTCTCTGCTAGATGCTTGAGGAAGAGGGCATAGAATTTAGAATGTGTTAAGTGCTATGTTTTGTTTTTGTTTTTTTTAAATTATTTTTGGGTGGATAGGAAGAGATTTTGAAAAGCTTCTCCAGGGAAGTTGGTAACATTTCCAACCCACCCCTTCAAAGATACATAGGATTTGAGAGCAGGCAGAGGGCACAGGCAGCAGGACTCAGAGGCAGGTTCCTCCCTGACATGTGTATTGACAGACAAAGAATCCAGTGTTTGTTGCCTAAAGTGATAGTGGGGAGTCAGGAGCCAGAACTTCAGGAGCCTGGAATGGTAGGCAAGGAAGTGAATTTTTTTATTCTGAAAAATATAGAAAGCCTGTGAAAGATTTTAACAAGAGCAGAAAATGAGATCCGTGTTTTGTATTCTTCATCATTGCCTCCTCTGTGCTTGGCATAGTACGTGGCACACAGTAAATATGTAGAACATATTAAAGAAATGAATGAGTGAATGCACTTTAAGTAGACTGCTCTGGCAGGAGTAGAGGAGATGTACTGAGTGAGAAGAAAATTTAGAATGGCTCTCTTCTCCTGGTCCTCCAACATGGGATCCAGCCCCTCTTTCCTTACTACACCACTCAGCAAAGTGCAGTCCTGCTGGTGAATAAAACCTCCCATTTCCTTCTGTCTCTTACAAGACTGTTCACCAAGTCCTTCCTCTTCCTTTTTTTCCTGCCTGCAGGCCAGGTCTGAACTATTAACTTGGGCATCACTGGTCCGTGGGAATGAGCCCTATCAGCCAATGCTGGTTGTCAACATGTGGCTTAAAGGTACCAATGCTAAATCTTGGGAACTTCCTGGCACATTTCAGGGTGCTGTCCTGACCTCTCCACCTCAGTTCCTTTTCCTACCAGTCCAATGTATGTTTTAAAAAAATCCAGGTCAAATCTGTTTGGGAAAAGTCAAGCAGATGCAATGAAAGGCTATTCCAAAGTCAAACAGTAATGACATCTGTAGTCTCCACTTTGAGGCTCCCTTCCAGTGGCGCAGGGCAGAGCTGGCCCTGCCATCCTTTCCCTTTTAATTTTCTTTTTAAGACTGTAGGTTTAAAGCTGCAGCCCAGCAGTCCCTGGCTCTTTAGAAGACTGCTTCAAAGGCATGATAACATTATACAAAGCAAATGGTTTAATATTCTGACTTCCTCTGCCACTGCCTGTTAATGCTGAAAGAAATCTGAAGCAAGGATTTGGAGAACTAACATTCTGGCATCTTCCTGGTCCCCAACTCAATGAGCAAGGCCTGTCCCCTCTCTGGGTCTCAATTTCCCCTCCTTTGAAGTGAAAAATTAAACTAAACAGGAACTAAGTGCTCCACCCAGCTGTGATGAATCATAATTCTAGATTCAACTTGTTCCTCTTCTGAAATGGAAAACTATTGGCATTCTTTAGCTGTGGAAACAGGGGATCTTTGCCTAACAACCTGTGATATGGTTGAGTCCCAAGGATTGAGAGTCTCAGAATCATCCTTGTTTTTTAGATGAGAAAGCTGAGACACATAGAGCCTGAATTCAACCCCAGGCAGATCTTCTGCACACCCAGAAGCAAGGATACCCTTTCTTGCCCAGGCTATAAGGATCTACCCCTTGGCACATTCTTAGGAAATGAGGAGCCCTGCCCTCTGGTGATGTGACACAAGGGCACTGGGCAGGCACCCTATATGGTTAACAATCCTCATCTCCAGTGCTGGAGGACATGACCTTTAGAAGCATCCTCTCTGGCTAAGTTGGCAGACAACCAGGCCAGCCAGAGACATTATTGGCCTGCTGTTTCTGTATAGTCATAAATCACCGCAGCCCCATCCCCTGGCTCCTGGCTTCCTCCTGCTGCAGGAAAGCTCCCTGATTGGTGAAAAGGCAGCAGCAGTAGTCCCAGCTTCAGAAGCAGATGGGCAATGCACCCCGCCTTGTCCTCTGGGAACACTTCTCTCTCACTGCCTAGCAGGCTGGTTACAGCAGGGCAGCGCGCACGACAGATTCAGAGGCAAAGGACAACAGGGAAATCTCCGTAGGCTACCTGTCTTCCTGAGGATACTGGAGCAGTGGAGAACCCCTGCCCTGGGAGCCAGGACTCACAGGCTGAAGCCTTGACTTTGCTACTATTCTTGCTGGGTGACCTTGAGCAAGTCACTTTAACTTTTTGTGCCTCAGATTGTGCATCAACAAGATAAAAGAATTGGATGGGTGCACTTAAGTTCTTCCAACCTGCAACAACAGCCTTTTAACTACTCTGCCTCAATGTCTTCCCAGCCTCCCCAGTAAAAGATCGGAAAGACCTTTCCAAATGTACCTCTGATCTTCTTCCCTTGTTTTGGCTCCGCCCTTCATGGCTCTCCCATTGCATTTGAGCCAAAGTCCCTGCTCCTTAGGCTGAAGTTCAGGCCTTTCCTGAGGACCCCTGTCTACCTCCCCAGCTGCATCTCACACAGGGCACTTGACTGACATTTCCCAAGCATGCAGTGCCATCTTCCAACTCTGGGCCTTTTCAAAAGCTGTTGCTTCTCCTGAGAACTCCATCTACTCCCACCCACATTCAACTCCTACCTCCTCATCTTTCAGACTCAGGCACTGAGTTGAACTGACTGCTCCAGGGTGTAGGCCTCTTTTTTGCACTTGCATGCATATAAGTTATCTTCCCCTGGGGTCTTACAAACAACTCCTCGAAGATAAAGATCCATTGGGGTCACCTCTGAGCTCCGGGCCTGGCATGAAACAGGGAAGTTGTGCTCAATGGAAGAGACTCTCTGCTTCCAGATGGTCTTACCTCTTGAGTAAGACTTGAAAGACTTTGCCCCAAACAGGGGGGTCATGGTCAAGTTATGGCAAAATTCAGGAAAGCAGAACTGTAGGCGATCCCAGGAGCAAAAAGGCCACAGCCAGAAAAGATGATCTTGGAGATAATCCAGACAATAGACTTTGAAAAAGTGCCTATTGTGTCCTGGTTGGTGTGGCTCAGTGGACTGAGTGCCACCCTGCGAACCAAAAGGTCCCCGGTTCGATTCCAGGATTTCTGGTTGACAATGGATTGGTGTATCTCTGACACATCAGTGTTTCTCTCCCTCTCTTTCTTCTCCCTCCCTTCCCCTGTCTCTAAATAAATAAATAAATAAAATCTTTTTTAAAATGTTGATAGAGGGCTTTACATTTCCCTATGAAGAGCCAATTTCAAAATTTAGCACACCAAAAGGATATCTGTCACCATCTAAAAAAATGGATACTGTCTCAAAGAGACAAATCGGCCACATTCTCAAGAGAACAGTCTTCCAAGGCAGAGGAGCCTGGACTAGAATCCCCAAACTCAGTTGTGCAACCTTAGGCCAAGTGTTCCACCAATCTGGACCTCGGGCTCCCCGCTGAATCTTGAAGACAAATCTCCACCCTGCCCTCTGAATCAGACTGTGACATGAATGCATTCCTTGACTTGGTAGCGGGGTCTGAAGCAAGTGTTCTGATGCTTGGAACTCCAAAAGAGGGCAAATGACTCATGGGAGCCCCACAAGGACGGGGATGGTGGCAGCCTGCAATCACATGAATGAAGCAGGGGCTTTCTGTTTTTAGAGGACTTCACAGTTTCAGCTCATTCCAAGGATTTCTCCATCATTTGGAACTGTCCAGTGATGGCATAAGCTGACTTTGGAGGGGGTGGAATAGGAATCAGGGGTAAGGGACCAGCACATAAGCAGGGCCAGAACAACAGCCAATCAGAGATGATACTGAGCAGTAGTTCTCAACCTGGTTGTGCATCACAGTCCCCCAATAGCTGGGGGGAGCTTGTCTAGAATACAGAGTCTTAGGTCCAACATACAGGGCCAGAATCTCCAGCAATGGAGTCTGGGAATGGTATGTTTTCAAAGCTCTCTGGGGGATTCTTCCACCACTAGTGGTCTGCCAGGGTAACCTCAAAAGGCCCTGGCAACTCTGAAGGAGTCCAGGCTGGGTTGCCTGAAGAGGAAGTGGAGTGTCCATGAGGACTTTTGAGAGCTGGCTGGAAGAAGTAAGGGAACGAGCATTTTCTTGTGTTGGCCATTCTGCCAAGTCAGCTCAGCGCTAATGCTTTCAGAGTTCAAATCCCACTTGCTCATATAATAGGAATGCTGGTGCTGACATAGCAGGCAGACAGGAGCCCAGGCTGTATCAGTGGATGGGAGGTAGGCACAGACATTCAGCACCAACTCTTTGTTCTGAGCCTGGGGACAGGAAGGGGCAAAAGGCACCCCTTCCATGCCAAGGTTTGAGCGAATCCAGACATGTCAGGAGCAGGGGGCCTGAACTGCCTTCTAGGTTCCAGAGCCTCCCTGTCTCCCTGGAGTTTGGGGTTGGTAGTTGGAAGGGATGGCAGAGGACTCTTGTTCCTCCAGTAGAGGAATCCCTTTGCAGCACCCCATCTCTCCATCTCCTGGGTGGCAGCTCTTGCTAGCACACCTCCAGCCACAGGCAATTACCATTTCCTGAGGTCTCCTTCCTGCTGCGAGACAGCTTTCTCATTCCCAGACCCATCTGCCCGTTGTTCCTCATTTTGCCTTCTGGTGTTACAAGAAAAAGGAAGACCCTTCTCCTCAGTAGTCTTTTATATTTGAGGCCAGAATAGATGAAGCCTTTTGTCTCTACGTTGGGCAGTTTCCGCAGGAGCAGAAAGTCAATTTGAGCGTGTGCTTTTCTCCATCCATAATGCCTGGTGGGAACAGAGAGATGGCCAAAGAGATGGATGGCCAGGACAGCATTACTGAGCCATTGACACCTCCCTGCCAACACATACACGCTTGAGACACGTGTGCCCAGAGGGTTATACAAGGCCTAAGAGCACAACAAGAGGAGGTTTGGCCACCAACCCGAGGACAGCCATCTCCAACCTAGGCTGGGCCAGGTGCCTACCTCAAGGCTGCCTCGGGACCTATAAGCAATGCTTAGTCCTTCTCTCCCTAAGTCTGCACCTCAGCCCTAACATTCAGATAGCAAGAAAAGGCCGATAAGTGAGAAAAACAGGAGAGCAAATGTGTTTAACCCATGCCCATGTAGGCAGTAGGGAAGCCACACTTCAGAAGAGGAATTCAAGGCACAGAGAGATTAAGTAACCTGTCCAGGTCACACAGCTAGGAAGCAGAGGGGCTGGGTCATAAAGGGGCCTCATATGTCTCCTGTTCCTCATCTCACCACCCAGAAGTACCACCTCAGTGGAGAGATCTTTCTTTCTTTCTTTCTCTCTCCCTCCCTCCCTCTCCCTCCCTCCCTCCCTCTCCCTCCCTCCCTCCCTCTCTCCCTCCCTCCCTCTCTTCCTCCCTCTCTCCCTCTCTCCCTCCCTCTCTCCCTCTCTCCCTCCCTCTCTCTCTCTTTCTTTCTTCTTTCATTGGCCTCTTTTCAGAGCCAGTAAAGGCAGGCCTGCCTCCCTACCCACAGCTGGGTTTATTTCTAACCTTTCCTGTGGGAGGATGCAGATAAAGCTGGGAGGAGAGAGGAGAGAGGGGAGAGGAGAGAGGGAGGAGCTGAGTGACCTGCTCACTCATGGAAGTAAGAAAGAGTGGGGTCTGCAGGGGGATGAGTCAAAGCCAAGGCCCTCCTGGAGTCAGAGACAGAAGTTTCTGGTTGTACTGGCCAAGGCTGTGGCTGTCCATGCTGGATTCAGGGGCCTGGTACAGCAAACAGAACGCAATGACTTGCTGAAAAACATTAAATTACTTCTCTTCTCTGGATCTCTGTCCCTCTTTTGTAAAAATGAGGAACCAATGATCTATCAGCCACTTGGGTAAATACTCAAACCTTTAAATATTCTTGTCTTCGTTAAAATGACCTGAACTCCAGGTATCATGTGCAGGTCAGGATATCTCACGATGATGTCATAGGGTTTTCCTGGATCTCTACGACATCATGGGGATTTCCTGGGTTCTAGGGGTAGGGGAGGGCTCCAACAAATGAGTCCTGAGAGGCACCAAGGTTGGGAATCTCAGAATGGACCAGATGCTGCCCTTAAGATTTTTTTAACCAGAAGTGATTTTAAACAAGGGAGAGATGGGGTCAGATTTGCATTTTAGAACAGTTGCTATGGCAGCTGGGACAGCTGGTGGATTGGATGGGCCACCAGAGGAAGAGAGAAGTTGGGGGGAGTTTCTGTAATAGCCCCTGTGAGGGGGGGTGAGGGCTGGGTTAGAGTAGCAGCGGTGGCTGTGGAAGAAGGGAGATGATTAGCATGGCTCCAGGTGGACAGGGACCGCCCATTCTCCTGGATAGAGCAGGTTTAAGGGAAAGATGACAGGTGCACTTTGGGAAGTGATGAATGTGAAAGAATATACCCAAGTGAGATGCCCAGGTTGGGTCTGGACATAGAAATGTAAGTTCTGCCCTGGCTGGTGTGGCTCAGTAGGTTGAGCACCAGCCAGAATCAAAGGGTTCGACACCCAGTCAGGGCACATGCCTGGGTTGTGGGCCAGGTCCCTAGCCGGGGGCACGCGAGAGGCAACCACACATTGATGATTCTCTCCCCTTCTTTCTCCCTCCCGTCCCCTTCTGTCTAAAAATAAGTAAATAAAATATTTTAAAAAAAGAAGGAAATGTAAGTTCTCAGTGGGAGTAGACCCATAAGCCTGAGAAGAGTGTGAATGAGCAGAGGGTGAAGTGTGGGAGCAACCAGTGAAGAGGGGCTCAGGAGGAGATCTAGAGGAAGCATTAAGAAAACCAGGGGTCCGTGGGACTCAGGGATCACGGAAGAACATGGCCGTCCAGGCCTCATGGTGCTCCACGGTGCCTAATGCCTCCAGAAAGCTCATGTGAGGACAGAAAAGCAGGCCATTTCATGATTAGGGTGTCTCTGTTGACCTTGGTAAGTGCAGTTTGCGGGCAGCCCCACTATAGTGGTTCAGAATGGCAGAAGGTGCAGAGGCAACGAATCAGGATTTGGAGATGACGATTTTCATTAGTAATTTAATGGTCAGATAAGGAGGGAAAAGCTGACATTGCTGGTAGCTCAGGGTAGAGGGAGGTAGCTCTGGGTTTCATTTGTCTGAAAGAGGCTGGAGGTTGTTTAAATGCTCAGAGGAAAGAGTCCTGAGAAAGAGAGTTGTAAGGATGGGGCAGGTGGAAGGGACAGGTGGATAAATTGAGGTGGGGTGGGGGGTCAGGAGTCCTGGAGGAGGAGTCTGCTGGGATGGAAGGGGGGGTGGGATGGATTTCTGAGTGCAAAGAAGGGAGGTTCCTGGGAACCTCCTTCTCTGAGAAGAAGATGAAGTCATCTGCTGAGTCATGGGAGGAGGAGGGGAGGAGGCTGTGAGCAGATGGAAGGTTTGAGGGAGCCGCTGGGGAGAGGAGGGGAGTGAGCTTCAGAAAGGCTGGCCATTTGAAGCCCAGCTGGGCCTGGAGGCCACAGCCACAGGGCCCACATCGGCCTGGCTCAGTGGTTTTCTCCACAGTGTGGACCAGGAGCTGAGCAAGTCAAGGTCAGACCACCTAGAGCAGGCAGTGGTCAGCTGTGGCCAAGGGGCTGGGGCACAGGTGTTATCGGACGGGGGACCTGGCCCTGAGCAGTTCTGCCTAGGGCCAGCCGGTAGTATATGGGTTCTTGATTTCATGCAGGAAAGATTTTACAACACAAGTCCAGGTGATCATGAAAGTTTGTTTATTGAAGCTGGGGATAGATAGTGAATCCTGGCTGGTGTGGCTCAGTGGGCTGAGCACTAGCCTGCGAACCAAAGGGTCGTCTGTTTGATTCCCAGTCAGGGCACTTGCCTGGGTTGCAGGTCAGGTCCCCAGTAGGGGATGCGTGAGAGGCAACCACACATTGATGTTGTCTCCCTCTCCTTCTCTTTCCCTTCTCCCTCTCTAAAAATAAATAAACTAAATATTTTTTTTAAATAAAGTAAAGCTGGGGATCGTGAAACAAGAAAGGGCTTAGCACAGAAGGAACAACAGGAGGGCCTAGGCTGGGCTGCTTTGGTTCTCTAAAAACGTCAGAGGAAAGAAATGCGTCAATGCCCCGAGGGCAGAGCTGCTTTAGCTCACTGGGAAGTCGGAGAAAAGGGTGTCTTGGAAACAGGTTCCAAGGGGGGTGGGGAAGGTTAGCCCGGGACAAGCTCCCACCTCTAGGGTCCCTTAGAGTTGGGAGGTGCATGCCTGTGGGGGAAGGAGAGAGGGAGGGCAGAGGTGCTGGCACTGGGTCCTTTATCTTGCGGCTTCTATCTCTCTCTCTTGCTGTCGGGAATCTTAGGGAGGTCTCCGGGGAGGGTTGAGCAGACTAGTCATCGGTCTTCCAGGTGTGTCCTTTCAGGGTTGTGGTCACCACTGATTGGTTCGCACGGCATCACCCACCTGGTTTTGCTGCTGCTTTTCTAGGCCTGGAGCCAAAATACAACTGAGGCCTAGATATTATCTCCAGGGAAGTGACTTTCTGTGCCTGGCTGTAAGTTTGTTCAGTTATTTGTCTGTTTCCCCATTCCATTCGCCAAGGAATTTTTGTAGCTTCTTACTACACTGCCTCACATGGAGCCCAGTATATCAAAGGAGTGAGTGCCCAGATAGGCCAAGGCCAAGGTGAGGTGAAGAAAATAAAATCTGGGGGCCGGCAGGGGGGCGGCATCAGCAGCTGGAGGCCTTAGGGACAGAACAAGTAGAGGGGATCAGGGAAGTGGGAGTGACAGAGGATCAGGAGAATGAAGCGTCACCATTCTGGGAGGCCCCCAAGACCCACAGAAAATTCGGGGGTGGACATGGGCTAGGGCTGAGGCCCAGGGTTGAGGAGGTTCCCCTGAGAGGCTCTGGTGGGAAATGCTATGTCTTATGGGTGCTGGCATCCCCCAGGGCGAGGCAGGGCCTGGAAAAGGAGGCAAACTGCAACCAGGGGCTAAGAGCCTCCGGAATGCCCCCCAGGGATGCCACAGGCTGTGTGAGCAAAGGGATGGTTCATGGAGCTACAAGGCCTGAGACCCAAGGAAGGGAGTTTGCCCAAGGCATGTGGAAGAACTGGAGCGCCCAGCCAGCAGAGCAGCTTGTGTCTTGAACCTTCACACCTTTCAGTTCTACCTGGCACAGAGGCCCTGCCACCCTCACATCTTGCTCCCCGAACTCTGCTCTCTGGGCCAGCACTTCCACCTCTGAGAGATGAGGACAATTAGGGCGTCATAACGGGAGGACGAGGTAGCCAAGGGCTTGAATAAATTGGAGCATGACTTCGGTATTGCCACGCTCTGTAATGTTTTCATCTAGCGGGTCACGCAGGTAACTGAGGAGAGGAAGCAGGCAGAGTGGGGGCAACCGTGATTCCTGAGTGGCCGGATGCCCTGGGGTGACTGCTGGAGCCAGGGAAGAAGGAGGTTACTCCTGGGCAGGGAGGGGGCTCTGAGGCAGACAAAAAAACAGAGATGAGAAAAGGGTAATGACAGAGAGACAGACAGAGTGGCAGAGACATGGACCTAGTAGGCACACACACACACACAAGGATCTGACAGAGAGACAGACAGGCTGCCTGAGACAGAGCGGGCTGGCCAGGTGCCCACAGCTCATCCCGGAAGTGACTGGGCTGGACCCAATCAGTACACAATGGATGGCTGCCCTGGAAAGGCAGAGGCCGCCAGGCCGGGCAGCTGGGCCATCTCTTCCACTTACACAACCTGCTGCAGAAAGCCCCGCCAGGTAAACCTGTTTGCCCAAAGCAGACTGAGGAATGCCCCCTGAGGATTTCCTCTAGGGAAGCAGGAGGTCCGAAGGAGGGGGCTGCTCTGTAGGCATGGACCCTTGCCTCTCACTAGCTGTGAGGTTTGGGAGCCACTGAGCTCCTTGCAATCTTCATTCCCACCTGTCAGGTGAGAACCACCACCCAACCTTCAGTGATCCGACACTTTCACCTGCTCCACGTAGACAGGAACCCGGATAGCCTGAGGCAGTGAGGATGTTTTTTAGGTCCAAAAAGAACTCGGACGTAAGGGATACCTTCTGTTCCCAGCATCCTTTGGGGATAGTTCTAAAAATTGGGCCAAGCAGATTGGGCTGAGGGTGATGAGTCGTAAGAGTAGGTTCTGACCCCAGCTCCCAGGGCTGCACAATTGCTAATGATCCCACCAACTGAGGGTTCCTGTTCAATGACCCTCACACCCAAACCCCAGCACTGACCCCTATGCTGGGTGGTAAGCCTGTCACAACAAGGAAGAAAGAATATATTTCATTCCTGTCCTAACCATTCAAGGGGTCTGCTCCAGATGGTAGCCCTCCACAAGTGGACTGGAAGAGAGCCTCCTGATCACCACCGCCACCCGCACACTGGCCTCACCCTGCCTCTCCGCCACTCATTTGTCCTTCCATTTGGTTAAATTTGGTGTGCCTATAAGGTACATAAAATGTAGTAGGTGAGACAAGTAATATATGATGATAGGGTGGGCCCAGGATGCTGCGAGAGGACATAGAGGGGACCCATCACCCTATTCTGGCCTATCCAAATCTGTGGCCTTCAGCTCCAGATTAGTTTAAATGTTTCCCCTTCCAGAAAGCTTCCCAGAACATCTACTAGGAGCGACTTCTTCTGTCTCTAAGCCTCATACCTTGGGATCTTATCTAAGAGCTAGGAATGTATATGCATTATATCCCCATAGATTGTCTCCTCTTTGGAGCAGAGCCCAGGTCCCACTCGTCTTTGCATCCCATCAAGCCCAGCACAGTAGAAGAGCATCAGAGTTCAATGGATACATATTAGTTGTATGTCTTTGAACTTCAAGGGAGTTCGATAGATGCATAACAGTTGTGTTTTTAAGCCTCAGTCTTTTCAGTTGTAAAGTGGGGATAATAATTTTCAATTCCCAGTATGACCAGAGTGAGCAAACGAGATATTGCACACGAAGTTCCCTGGCAAGCTGGAGGCTGTACAGCTTTGCGCAACTGTGGGCTGTTGCTAATAATATAGCAATCTCGAGGTTGGAGCTGGACAGACAGAGGCAGAGAGCAGGCGCCCCTCTGTCTGCAGCTTCTGCTCCTGCCTGACAGTGGTGGAGGGGCTCTCTGAGTCTGAAACAACCCGAATGTGTGTGGCCAGACTGCAGTGAGAAGAGAAGCCAGTAAGAGCCCAAGTCTCCAGGTTCCAAGTTTGCCTCTAACTCAGGGTAGGTGACCTTGGGCAGGTCAGTATCTTCTCTGAGCATCAGTTTCTCTATCTGCCAACTAGGAATAATAATCTCTGGCTGGCTGGCCACGAGATGAGGTGAGGCCCTGGTGAGAGCCGGAATACATAGGATCCACCCCCCCCACATCAATGTACAAACACTATGCAGTTGTGGGGTCACAGTGAGCTGCGCCAACCTCTCTGCAGACATTACCCCTTCCCCTCCACACCCTGACTGGGTCAGGAAGTAGCCCCTCTCCCTGGGAGACTGGACATAATTTCTGGCCCAGAATGGTGCTCAAATATTTTTTGAATAAGAGAACAAATGAACTAATAAACAAATGGGGCCCCAGGGAGGGATTGTCACTCTGAGTCTCCGGAAGCATTCGAGCCCTCTTTGGCAGGTCAACAATTCATCCTCTGTTCACTGTCTCTGCCCTTTCCCCCAGCGTCCCAACCATCATCATGTCTCCCTGCATGTGGCAGGAGTCTCCAAACTGGTTTCCTTGCTTCCATCTTGTCCTCCTACTAATATATATCCCTTCTCTACAGGATTCCCAGAGTGATCTCTTAAAAGTGCAAATATCATTATGCTTCTCCTCGGCTTAAGACCCTCTAGTTACTTCCTAGTACCCTCAGGGTAATGTCGGTAATCTGTAACAAGCCTACAAGCCTCTCCTCTCACTCCAATCCATCTTCTCCCTGGAATCTCTGGTATAACTGATTCTTATTCCATCCCTCTGATAAGGACAAGTTCCCTTTCCTCTGCTTAAGTTATTTTCTTCTAAAGGCTTCCCATGGACCCTCCCCCAGACTGAGTTAGAGCACCCTGCGACCTGCCCCTGACTTGGCACTCTGTTCTTTCCCATCCCAGCTCTCACCAGATTTTGATGTAACCATTGGTCTGTCTCCTACTAGATTGTAAATTCTAGAAGAGCAGAGACCTGGTTTGCCCTGATGGGCCCTTTCACCCCTGCCTGGCACAAGAAGGGGCTCAAACACTTGCTGAGTAGCTGAAAGGAAGAAAGGATGAAAGTAGTCTTTGAGAGTAACGTAAACTCCAGCCCACCAAGACACATCAGGAGCAGAGGTGGGAGGGTGGGGTGCGTGTGTGTACAGAAAGGGACAGGGCCAGAGCCAGGGTGGGCGCATCAGGCCTTGCCTATGAGTTCGAGAAGCAAACTAGCAGATCCACAGACCACCCTCCCTATCTTGACTACATCTCAAAGGCCCCCAGGGCCAACTCCAGAGACCACAGGGGCCACATTTGCAGTGTGACCCCGCACCCCATGCCTTGCTGGGGTACCTCTACGTACCTGGTTGTTAAACTCTCAGTGTAGTGTGCATGTCAGTGACTGTCCTGGCCCGCCCCTTTCTAATTCCACTGTTATTGAAAACTGCAGTTTTAACAGGCCTCTCTCTAGATTAATCTTCCTCTCTGAAAACAAGAGTGAAGATCCCAGCGAGGCCCATTCGAATGGAGAGGCCAAACGCTCTTTTTCAGCTGTGAATGGCCGCTCAGACAAAAAATGATCCCCTTCAACCCCCAGTTCTTAGAGGCCCTTCCCAACCCTCTCCAATCCCGGTGTAAGCGCAGCAGGGCTCAGTGCCTAGGGTCGCGCCAGCCCCACCCCGCCCCGCCCCACCCCTCCAGAGGCGGACCCCTGGACTCGGCCGAAAGATCCCTGGGGCGCTCCAGGGAGGGGCTGGTTTGAGCGGAGGGGAAGGCGGTTCCTTTGCCTTCGGTCTCATGCTCTCCAATCCAGAGGCTGACGCGGAGTCAGGGGTGGGGCTTCGATTTTCACCGGGGCTAGCCTCCTACTTGCCCTCCTCTCCCAGCACCGAGGCCGTGACTCAGCAGGAAGGCGCGACCCAACTGGGCCGGAAGGGCGGTCCACATCGCCTCTTCTTCCTTCCCGGTCCACGCCACTGGCCAGGAGGGAGGTTTTGTGGGCTTAGGTGAGAGTTCCTAGGCCTGGCACCCGAGCTTTCTGCGTGACCCAGAAAAACTGAAGCATCTCTGCCCTTGGTTTCCCTTCTGTACCCTGGAGATAATGACAAACACCTCCCAGCTGTGGGGCTTTTTGGAGTTAGTCCGTTCAGGATGTAAATCCCTCCCCGTAGTTAGCTATCTGTGGGATCCTGACCAATCCTTCAATCCTCAAGTGTAAAATCAGAGAAGGATTCTTTTTACCTACACCTCAGGTTGCGACAGTGTTACACACTCGGGGAGGGAAAACAAAACGACTTAAGTTTCTAGGTTGGCGGCATAATTCTAATTACAATGGCCAGCTTTGACTAGCAAAACAAAAAGGACAATTTTGGAAAGCTAGTCCTGGAGGCTAAGCTATAGACAAGATATCTGGACAGTTCTGCGTAAGAAATGAGCCAGAACTTGAAAAATGGGCACAGGATGTGAATAGACATTTCTCCAAAGAAGGTATACAAATACCCAGTAAGCACTAGGAAAGTACTCAACACACTCATCAGGGAAACCAAAACAGGGAGATAACACTAACGTTAGCCACCAGAATGCGGGAATAATAAGAATTAGCAAGGATGTGGAGAATTGGAGCCCTTGTGCTTTGTAGGTGGGATTGTAAAATGGTGTAAACACTGGTAAACAGTTTGGCAGTTCCTCAAAATGTTAAACATAGAATTACCACACAGCCCAGCAATTCCACTCTTAGGTGGTATATACCCAAGAGAATTAAAAACAGGTTCTCACACAGATACATGTGCAGGAATATTCACAGCACTATTATTGATCGTAGCCAAAAGGTGGGAACAGCCCATGTCCATCAACAGATAACTGGATAAACACAATTGGTAAGTCCATACAAAGGAACACTATTCTACCATTAAAAGTAATGAAGTACTGATACCTGCCACAATCCAAACGAACCTTGAAAACATTATGCTAATAAAAAAAAGTCAGGCACAAAAGGCTGCATGTTGCATGATTCCGTGTCTATGAATTGCCTAGAACAGGCAAATCCACAGACAGAATGTAGATTAGTCCTTGCCAGGGGCTTGGGGGAGTGGGAGTGGAGAGTGACTGCTAATGGGTGTGAGAGGGTTTTTTCTGGTGGGGGTTATGAAATGTTCTGGAATTAAGATGGTGGTGGTTGCACAACACTGCAAATTTACAAAAAACTACTGAATTGTATCCTTTAAAAGATTAAACTTTAACAATACAACAGTACCCCTGAAACCTATATAATTTTATTAACCAATGTCACCCCAAAAAACTCAATAAAAAATTTAAAAAGAATTGTAAAAAGGCGTGAACTTTATAGTATGTGAATTAGATTTCAATAAAGCTGTTATTTAAAAAAAAGAAAAAGCAACGAGCACAACTGTGAGAGCCGGATGGCTTGCAAACAGGGGATGATAAGTAGGCGGGGTTGGGAGGGAGGGAGGGAGGGTCAGGGCATTGGGGTAGACCACTAGGGTTAGAGCAGAGCAAAGTCAATGAAAATTATCTGGGAGAGAGAGAGAGAGAGAGAGAGAGAGAGAGAGAGAGAGAGAGAGAGAGAGAGAGAGAGAGAGAGAGAGAGAGAGAGTATGTGTGTGTGTGAATACACAAGGGCTTTTTAGAAACAGCATATCTAGCTCTGGTCAGTGTGGCTCAGCTGGTTGGAGCATCATCCCATAGCCTGAAGGCTGCCAGTTCAATTCCTGGGCAGCGCACATGCCTGGGTTGTGGGTTCAATCCCTGTTCAATCCCTGGTCTGGGGAGCATATGGGAGGTAACCAATTGATGCTTCTCTCTCGAATTGATATCTCTCTCTCAAAAAAAAAAAAAAAAACCATCAAAAAAACAAAGGCAATGAAAAAATGTCCTCCGGTGAGGATAATTTAAAAAAACAAAAATAAAAACAGGGTATCTAGCCCTGGCTGGTGTGGCTCAGTGGATTGAGCGCTGGCTTGCAAACCAAAGGGTCACCGGTTCAATTCCAGTCAGGGCACATGCCTGGGTTGCAGGTCAGGTCCCCAGTTTGGGTGTGTGAGAGGCAACCACACATTGATGTTTCTCTACCTCTCTTTCTCCCTCCCTTCCTCTTTCTCTAAAAATAAATAAGTAATTCTTACACACAAGAAAAACAACCCAGGGTATCTAATTTTAAATTTTTCAGTTCCATGTTGGGCCTTTACTCCAAATCATCTGACATCTGGGCATCTGTACCATTTATTTTCCAATGGATTCTCATCACTCTTAGATAAAACTCCTACCATGGTGTAGAAAGCCCAGAGTGGTCTGGCACTTCCCAGCTTTTCTGACTCACTTCAGCATGACCCTCTTTGCTCCAAGCACAATGCCCTTCTCATTGGTCCTTTTGCGGGTCAGGCTAAACCCCCACTGAAGAACCTGGAATGGCCAAAAGTTCACGGCCAGCTCCCTCTTACTACTGAGGCCTGGCTCAAACCTCACCTACTCAGAGGCCTTCCCTGACCACCCAATCCCCACCACAACACTCTGCTTTATGTTTTTTATAGAACTAATCAGTAGGTCCAATTCTCTTGGCTATTGATTTATTTAATGACGTATCATCAATCTTCCCTAGAAGGTAATCTCTGTGCAGTGCAAACTGGAACCTGGTCTACATCTCTTCTTGCCCTACAGCCCTAGAGCCCAGCACGGCACTTGGCCTACCACACAGGTGCTCCAGAAGTGTCTGCTTAGGTCCTACTTGGCAAATATTATTTGAGCACTTACTCTGTGTGAGACCCTGTGTATAAAGTTGGGCACAACAGACCCAGATCCAGCCCTCCAAGGCCCCCTGGGTTAGTGGAGGGTATAGCCAAGTTAGCAGTCTCCTGAGACTCAGGGGTGAGTGCTGTCACTGGGGACGTCCAGGGTGCAGTGTGGGTTCCTAGTCCAGGTAGGGAGGGAGTGGTCTTAGTGGAGGCCTCTGGAGAAAATGAAAGCCAAGACATGAGACTAAATAGAGTTGACTGAGGGGAAGGAGGAGAGAGGGTGATGCTTATTCCAGGCAGAGAGAACAGCATGTGCAGAGGCTTGGTGGGAAGAGAGCCCAGACATTAGAGGAATTGAAAGTAGTTCAACCTGGCTAGATCCTGGCAGCAGGAGTGGGGAGGGATGATGCCGAAACATAGGCAGAGCCAGACTGTGCAGGACCTTATAAACTGAGCTAAGGAGTTGAGGAAGAGCACTGGGGGACCATAAAAGGGGTTTGAGCAGGATCAGAGTTGTAAACATTAGCTCACTGTGGTATGAGGAATGGGTTGGGGGACAGGAAGACGACAGTGAAGAAGACAGGAAGGGGTTTTAGCAGGGGAGTGGCACCATCAAACTGGTAAACACGAGACAATTCTTGTGATATGGGGACTGGGCTACAAGACAGGCAGGAAGACAGTGAAGAAGCCATGGTAGTGCTGCTGGTGAAAATGGGGTCCTTTCATGGACTCACAAGAATAGCATCCTGGGGACCCACACATGGGAGGATGTGTTAAGATTTACTGTGGTTGAAATGCAAGGCTCCCCCAAATTCCCAATGTCTCACAGCTATCTGTCCCGCCATGAAAAAAGTCCAACCTTGTCTTTATCGAGCCCAGTACAAAGACCAGTGTCCAAAAATTCTGCGCCATTTGTTTAATCCATATTGTCCCTGTCCGGCCAGCATAGTCTGTTCTCCGGCTGCACTCCGTCGCTGAACCCCACGCTTGCACCTGGAGTCCAAAATGTGGGCATGGAGAGATGTGCACAGATTCCGCAGGATTTGGGAAATACAATCAATAGGTTTTAACGGTTAATTATTTCTTGGGTGGATTGTTGGGGTTAACACCCAGGTTTCTAGTTTAAGCTAATGGTTGGTAGTGATACTTACTAAACAGGGAAATCCCGATGTAGGTGCGGGTGGCAAAATTCCGAGTGGGACAGGTTGAGTTTCAGGGGACTACAGGGTACTCAGGTCATCTTTGGATTATTCCATGGGTTTCTCAAGGGCAAAAGCCCTGTTTTATTTAGCTGTGGGCTCCCAATTCCACTAAGCCCTTACACATAGAACACCAAAAGTGCTGAATAAAGACCGCGACCAGAACGAGCCTTTACTGGCTGGAAAACAGGTTTCAGGTAACCCCGGAGGAAGGTCTCGGTCAGCACGGGCTAGATTAGGCTGCTCTGATAAACAGCCCCCACTTTTGGTAGTTTAAAACGGCAAAGATTTATTTCTCACTCACTTTCTATGTCCATCTTGAGTCAATGAAGACTTTGCTCCAGGTGGCACTCACTTAGGGGCACAGGTGATGGAGCCTCCATCTCCTGGAAGGTCACGGGTCACCCTGAAGAAAGGGAACTTGGCAATTGTATTGGATTCTTGAAGGCTTCTGCCTGGGGAGACACTTCCACTCACATTTCATTGGCCAAAGCATGTCATAGGGCCACACCTCACTTCAAGAGGGCAGGGAAATGCAAAGCTACCATGTGCCAGGAAGGGGAAGAACCTGATACGTTGGTGACCAATATTAGTAGGCATCAGGAATCTGAGGTTCTAGTCCTGGCTCCACTGTACAAACCTGGACAAGTCATTTCTCCTCTCTGAGCCTCGGTTTTCCCTGTCAGTAAGAAGGGACGATGCTACTTCCCTCACAGAGCTGCTGTGAGAGTCAAATGAGAGATCATCAAGAAAAGCACTTGGTCTAGATGGGAAAGGGGACCCAAGGGGCGGGAAGCTGTGACATTTCCGACAAAGGAGAGGCGTATTCAAACGTGGGTTTGGCTGGAGTGGCTGTGACCACAAGCTAAGCAGCATCTGAGTATACTGGGCTCAGATCCGGGTGCTGTGGGGTGGCCAGGGCATCCCTGTCCAACTCCCTGAATTCTTAAGCATTTTCATTCCTTTTTCCCTTTAGCCCTCATCTCTCCAATGACATGGTAGGTCTCAGAGAGCTCCCTAACGAATGGAGACAAAGCCATTACTGCCAAGAACAGATGGAGTTTGGAGCGCAAGTGTCTGCCCCCCTCTTGGCTGGGAGCCAGAACCCAGGTTTAGAGCCTGTGGGAGGCAAAAGAATGGCCCCTCAAAGATGTCCACATCCTGATCCCTGGAGCTCCTGAATGTGCTACTTTGCATGGCTAAAGGAATTATGCAGATGTAATTTAATTAAAGACCTTGAGATGGAGAGATGATCCTGGATTATCCAGGCGGGTCTAACATAATCACAAGAAACTGAGGATGGAAGAGGGAGGCAGAAGAATCAGGAGAGGAGGTCGAGATGGCAGGAGCGGCAGTCAGAATGATGTAATTGCTGGCTGGAAGGAAGTCCTGAGCAGGCACGGAATGCAGGCTGCCTCTAGAAGCTGGAAAAGGTAAGGAAACAGATTCTTCCCTAGAGCCTCCAGAAAGAACACGACTCCACAGACACCTTGAACTTAGCCTATTTCAGACTAGTGAACTCAAGAACTGTAAGATAATCAATTTGTGTTGTTTTTAGCCACTAAGTTTGTGGTCCTTTGGTACAGCGGCCATAGGAAACTAATGCAGAGCCTGCAGGCTGGACCTGGAGGGCAGAGGCTTGACGCCAGACAGTTGTTACTAGCAAGACCTCAGGTCCGAGATAAGCTCTGGCAGGATCCCCCACTTCTCTCTGCTCCTGGAACTGCAAGTAAGGTCCCCCAAAAGCAGCCTCTGAGGAAGCCCCAGTGCTGTTTTACTCTCCCTTATCTGCCTTCCTGCCTGTCTCCTCTCAATTTTTTCTGTTCTAGTAACTCTACCACCTTGCTATGTGGCCTTGAGCAGACAGACCCCTTCCTTTTGCAGGACCTAGATATTTCTATATGTAAAAGGAAAGCAGGGATGGGCTAGGAGACCTTCTAGAGTCTTTCCAGGCCTGACACTGTGAGTCAGCATTTCCAGGATGTGATGGGCCTTCAGAGAACTCTCTGATGTTGCTGTTGAACCGCCCTCCAACCTCAAGCCTTCAGAGAGTCCTCACCAGAGTCTCTCCTGCTGCCACAAACAATGTACTTGTGCCCAAACACTGACCTCAGTTAAAAGACAGGGGGAACAATGTTTTATTGACTTGGCACCTATGAACGGGTGGCTATAGGCCTCCACGGTTCTTTGCTTTTGCAAGTGGAGGCTCTGTGGTGGGAGCAGCAAAAATCAGAGCTGCTGGTTCCAGCTGCAGGGAGGGGCCACTGTCCCACTTTGGCCCCTCCAGTCCCCTTGTCCAGTCGAGCACCATCTGAGTCCGGGCCCTCACAGAGCAGGCAGGCAACAACCCAGGTTCCTCTACAGCCCCAGGCAGGCTAAGGTAAAAGCTCCAGGCCTCTCCTGCCTTCCCTCTTCTTGGGGATCCCAAGGGTGGGGGAAGGGAGGTACCCCATTTTCAGAGAGGCCCTGAACCTCATGGACTGGGTTCCAGGAAGGCAGGATCAGGGGTGTTGTAACTGGAGCCCCACCAAAGAGGAGAGTTAGAAGTCATTCCCTACCCCCAATTTTCTGTTTTGGCTGAGCAGAAAGTGGGAGCTTTCATTGAATTGGGCCCACAACACTTGACAACAGGTGAGGTCACACAGTAAGTTCATGGGATAGAGCCCGGCAGCCCTGAGCATGAACACACCATCAGGGCAGGCTCTCTCCCAGGCAAGGGGAGGGAAGGGCTGAGTGAACTGTAGTTGACACAAGAGGAAGGAAGGCTTCCTGGAGACGGAAGAGCAGGCCACAGTAAGTTTCCAGAAAAAGTGGTCTGCAGAGCAGGCTGGGTCACAATGGCCGGCACAGGACACTGGCATCCTCGCTGTGGTCACAGTTGTGGGCGTCCCAGCGGATATGAGAGCAGAGCAGAAGGGCACTCTCATCTCCACGGCACTTGACATTGTCCAGGAGGATAGGGCCTCGGCCTGGGCCAAAGTGGGCCTCTCCAGGAGCTGCCAGAGCCTGGCCACAGCCTAGCTGGTGACACAGGACACCAGCTGCCCGCAGGTCCCAAGCATCATCACAAATAGTGCCCCACCGCTGTCCTAGGAAGAGCTCTACACGCCCCTCACATCGGTGGCCTCCATTGACCAGACGTAGGTGCCCTGTAGGGGGACAAGGCTGAGATTTGGAAGGTGCTGGCCTGTGCTAGGCCACTCCCAAGCAAGGCCAGAGGAGGGGTAGAAGAGGCAAAGGGTACTGGTCTGAGACACAGCACTGTCCTGGAAGCCATCAGACCAGGGCAGCCAGATGAGATTTAAATAGGATGCACATCAGTCCAGACTCAGTCTCCAGATGAAAGAACATGTACAGGCCTTTGCAGGGTGCTCTGAGCATGTTAGGTTCCATGTCTGCTCTCTCCTTAGTCCTCCCAGTACTTCGGTCCCAGGGCTACTCTCTGGAGACTGTGATTGTATCCTCTGAAGTCATCATTGCCTTGTCTCACCCTTCCCGCCAGCTCCCCCAGCTAAAGTGTTAATTCTTTCATTTCTCTCCTTAGGGAAGGAACCTTATCCCCTCATTTTGATTCCATTTCTATAAATTTCTAGATTCCTCTAGCTTAAAACCCACCTCCCTCTTTCTGGACATCATCTCTCTATTAATGAGACCTGAGACTAGCACAAAAGGACAAACGTTCCAGGACATGGTACAAATCTGCTGAGCTATATAAACCCAGGTTGTGACCTCCCCCGATTCTGGTCCTTACTATCCTGATGCCTCCATCTCCCTCTTGGGGGTTGTGGGCACCTACCGTCCCTGGGCCGAGGAGTGGGAACTCGGGTGGTCTCAGAACCATCCTGCTGGACTTGTAGTCCTAGCTCCTCCGGGCCTGGATCAGCAAAGACAAAGAGGTGGCTGTAACACTGAGGAACAAATTCCGAGAGGCCAAGTCACAACCTACCCTTGCAAGGGAAGCCTGATTTAGGGATAAAGGGCTTCACAGGGCCCTGAAGGATAACTGCTCCTTGCCCCTTGGATCAGAAATGGTGATCATGTTTCTTTCACCGAGGCCCAAAGCAGAATCCTTTGTAGCCTACACTTTGTGGCCAAGGCTACTAGGCCTGGGGCACCAAACCAGGGCGAAGATATCAATTCCTACACCAAGCAATAACTAGAATTTTAAAATGTGTAAGACTCCTTTCCATTTATTCCACCCACAGCTCCCGAAAGCTGATCAACTGTCCATTTATTAGAGCTTTGCGGGTCCTTAACTCAGCAGAGCAATAGCGCCCCGGCCCCGCCCTTTATAGACTTTGAGAATTTATCCATGGTCTCTTGTCTCTCACCTCATGCCCCGCCCTTCATTGCTGCAGGACGCGCAATCTCCCCGGACCGCGTCCCACACCCTCTAAGCAGAGGGCGCTCCCTTCCTACCCCGCCCATGCCGTGCAGCTGCTGAGTGCGTTGATGGACGGGCTCCGCCTCTCTGCGGAGTGCGCGTCAGCTCCGGCCCCGCCCACGTGGCAGAACCGCAGAAAGTCCTCACGCACAGCCCCTTCCATTACTCGACAGATTCCACCCCGCCCGTGCCGCAGTGCGTGCCTACGTGCAGCCTCGCTCATTTCTCAGATCCCGCTTTGCCCCGCCCAAGGCTCCATACGCACTCGCGCACGCCCACGCTGCTGTGGGTGCCAGCGCGTGGCCCCGCCCATTTCTCAAATCCCGCTTTATCCCGTCCTCAACGCAGTAGGTGCCTGCGCATGTCCCCGCCCATGCTGCGCTTCCCGGCCTGCCCAGTAGTTTCGGTCCGTGCGTGGTCCCGCAGCGACCTCACCTGAGCAGAGCGCTCCCGCATCCTCGTGGTGGCCACAGTTGTGCTGACCCCAACCCAGGTGGAAGCAGTCGCTCAGGCGGGCTTCTGTGCCCGCGCAGCCAACGTTGTCCAGCAGCACTGGGCCGCGGCCGTAGCCAAAGTGTCCGAGGCCCGTGGCGCCCAGCGCAGGCCCGCATCCCGCTTCGCGGCAGGCCACGCGCGCATCCGCGAAATCCCAGTCATCGTCGCACACGGTGCCCCAGCCCCCGGCGTACATAACCTCCACGCGGCCGCGGCACGGCCCCGGGCCGCCCACCAGCCGCAGCCGCCTGCCTGCGGGGCGCACAGGCCCGCGGCCAGAGGGGCTGGGCTGGAGCCACCTGCTCCCTGGTGGTGCCCCAGCCCCATCGTTTCCCACCCACCGTGGAATCCCTGCTCTGCCACTTACTTTTTTTCCCCGCGGCCCAGGAGGCAGTGGTGAACAGTGCTGTCTCTCTGGAAGGGAGGGCACCAAGTCTTGTAGCTGCGGAGAGAGGGCGTCTAGATAGAGCATTTGAAGAGGCGGCCTCCTGGCCTACAGCAGGCACCAGGTCTCCTACTGAGATCTCCCAACTGTGCCACACATGTCCCCCACATTCGGCTTGAACTCACCATGTTGATTGGTGGGTCCTCAGTCAGGAAATTTGATTGGAATGAACCAAACACTGCTTCCAGGCATTATCCTAATTTCAACCCCAATGATAGTTTCAGACCTAATTTTCAAATACACTTCTTCATTCTGCCTTAATCTGAACCCTCCCACAAGGCCTCTCAATTCCCAAGCTCAGCACCAACCCAAATTTTACTTGAGAGCTTTGAAGAAACCTCTTACTACCTTTTCCCACCTTACTGAACTTTTCAGAGGTCTGGATTTCATCCCTGCTCTATCTGCTCCTCTGTTCTCTCACCCATCTATCTCTACCATCTAGCCAAGAGCTCTGGCCTTCTAGTCAGGGTCCCCTTCCTATGGATCCAAATAGCCTTCTCAATTCCCAGCCCTACCCACCTTGCCCCCACCGTTCTAGCCTGGAGGCTAGCAGGCTTGGGCTGGGCTCCTTACCCTCTGGCTCTGTGTGCCAGGCCCAGTCCTCTCTTGTGGCTGAGGGTGGTAGTGCTGTGAGAGTCGGGGGGCCTAGAACTAGAGCAGGAGAGAAGGGAGCAGGGTCAGAGGCTAAGGTTCTGGTTCCTGGTCAGCCTTGGGCTGTCAGGAGGACAGAGGGTTTCTCTGGAGAAGACAACAAATGCCACTTGTAGAGCTGGGAGCTTAGCCCCAGCTGGGGCCCAGGAGGTCTGCCCCACTTTGACAGTGGTTGTGATTCACATGTTGTGCAGGTGTCCACATCACGGTTTATACAGAACTTCCAAAGACATGCTTTCCTTTCTCTCCCACATTCTCAGAAATCCCATGTGTGTCCAAAATGGGGGAGAGAGAGGACTTATCCACAGGGGAGGGCCATCCACAGTCCCGAAAGTCTTGCAGAACAAGATCATTATCCCCATCCCACAGATAAACTAGGACTAGAGAGGGCAAGGGGCACGCCTGACACCATGCAGCAAGGTTAGCTGCGACTTTGACAGGTCTCCCTGCGTGGCCATGGGTATGGCTCTGCCTCACTGGGCCCCAACTTTATTGTCTATAACCTGGAAATGATGGCCCCTGGTTTGCTGTGAGGCATGGGTCAGCATTTTATATCTTGTATAGAGTGGAATCCATCTGTGAAGTGCCATTATTGGCCCTACTATTCGTATTTGCTCAGAAAACCTCTCAAAATGGACATGGGCAAGGCGGGGGGAAATAAAGAGCATCAGGAGTGAAGAGGGCTGTGCTAGCTACTTCTAGGGACATACCTGGGCTACAATGGAGTATTTCTGAGGCAATTTTAGAGTTCTGTTATTCTGAAGTATTCCATGAAGAGAACTTAAAACATGCTCGAAAACTCTGCAGGCATTCTTGGGGTACTGCTATAATTCTGGAGTATTGGTAGAGCAATACTGTAGTAGTATACAGCTGTGGAGCTCACCACAAAGAGTACTGGGGTTTTCTGAGGCACTTCCAGAGCAGTACTGAGATATTAAAAGTAATTTCGGGGCCTTCCCTGGATTACTCTGGGAAGCACCCAGGCAGCCACCAACGCACTCCCCGCCCAAGCCCCACTCAGCCTCCGCCTGCGTCAGGGCACAGCCTGGTCCCTCCCACCGGCCCCGCCCCGCTTCCGGAGCCCGCACCTGCGCATATCGCTCCAGCGTCCTCGTGGTGGCCGCAGTTGTGCACACCCCAGCCCAGGCTCAGGCAGGCGGCCAGGCGGGGTTCGCCACCTTCACAGTGCACGTTGTCTAGCATGATGTGTCCCGTGCCATAGCCGAAGAAGGCGTTAGTGGTGGCGGCCAGTGCCTCCCCGCAGCCCAGCTGGCGGCAGACCACGGTAGCATCTGGCAGTCCCCAGTCATCGTCGCACACGGTGCCCCACAGGCCGCTATGCAGGATCTCCACTCGACCCTGACAAGGGCCCGCGCCTCCAACCAGGCGCACACTGCCCTCACCTGGTGAGGTTGGGACGGGGAGGGGGCAAGGAGCAAATCCCACAGGACTCTGTCTCCCATCCCCTCCTAATCCAACGCACTTCTGTAATGCCCTAGGCCCGCCCCAGGCCCGCCGCATGCCCACCCCATACCCACCCCATACTCACCCCATACCCACATACCCACAGCGCATGGTGCCCCAGGACCCAAAACCCTGGAGGAAGTACTAACTCACCCCCAAGGCACTGTCTCCTCACAGTCCTGATTCGGGTGGTTTGTGGGGTCAGAGGACAGATTGGCTTTGACTGTCACTTCCTGCCTAAAAACAACCCTCCCTGCCCTTGTCCACGCTCTCCTAAGCGACTAGGTTGTGCTGCTTCCTCATTTAAGACCATAGTGAAAGCCTTCCCACCTTCCCAGGTGAAGCACCAAGGACTGTTCTTCCAGCAAGCCCTGCCTGATCTCTGATGGGTCGGATCCTCTTCCTCTTCTGGACTTCCTGGTCCATTTATCTCTTCCTTTTTGGGGTTACTTTTCATTTTCTTGTTCTACATTATTATCAGCATTGCTGTGCATATCTGACTTTCCCATTAGATTAAGATCCAGTGCTCACCTCTCTCACTCTCTCCAACCTGGTGCTGACTGTTTTTTAATCATTCCACAGGAATGAATACTCTTTCCCTATCCAGGTGAGCTGCTTGAGGGGGTACAGGGGGCCTGGTGGGGAGGGGGAATGACCAAACTCAACCATCAGTAATCCCTCTCTTTCTGTCTAGGGCAGGTATTGGAGACTATTCTCTGGGTCCCTCTCCTGAGATCCAGGTGGGCATGGACATTGCCCTTACTTACCATTCCCATTCCTGGGAGTTGTAGGGGGCACCGTACTGGTTAACACTTTCTTTGTTGGGCGCCGCGTGGGCAAGAATTCTGGAATGGAAGGGAGGGGGACAAATGGACCTTTCTGGTTTTCATCGTCACACTCACAAGTATATGAGTGACAGGGTGTGGACCCCTAAAGTACCTGCGCCCAGGGTCCCTGGCCGCGCAAAGGATCAGAGCCAGGGGTACGAGAGGTAAAAGGGTCCTCTGCGTCCAGAAAGCAGTAGTTCTAGAGGAGTTCTTTCAGTTCTTAAAAGCAGCATCGCATTGCTTGAGAAAGGTACATTTTCAGGCCGCCCCCCCCAGATCTGCAGAATCAGAAACTCTGGGATGGGGCTACCATCGGAGCCGTCTGGGGGATTTCCTTAAAAATTAAAACCACTGCTCCCCAGATCAAAGCCTGTCAGAGATTTCCGCTGCAACTCTATGCCAAGTGGACCTACAGCTAGTGTTGAGCCCGATCATCTGGTTTTAAAAGTGAGAAGGGGGCTTTGCTGGAACAGCCCGAGCCCTACATGGAAGGCGTAATGCTGGGTTTTGACCAAGGTCACACAATGAGCCAGAAGGACCACTGTGGCCCAGGGCTTCTGACAGCCAGCCTGGGGCTCTTCCCCAGCACCATGCAATGCAGCCACTGGCTTGGTCTTCTACATGGAACAGTGTTACTGCTGGGAAATCCCTTCATTTATCTAACCTTTAGCCCTGCTGCCTGACAGAGTCTGTCTGCCCTCCCAGGTCACAGGGGTCTGCTCACCATCACACAGGACAGCCACATCCTCATAGTGAAAGCAGTTGTGGACTCCCCAGCCTCGGCTGCCGCACTCGCTCAGAGCAGCTTCCTGCCCCCGGCAGTCCACGTTGTCCAGCAGGATGGGGCCTCGGCCCTGACCAAAGGCAAGGGGCCGCGGCACGGGCAGTGCCAGGCCGCAGCCTAGCTGACGACATACCACATTGGCGTCTACCACGTCCCAGTCGTCGTCACAGACGCTGCCCCAGGAGCCACCATGCAGGACCTCCAGGCGACCCCGGCAGCGGCTCGGACCCCCCACCAGCCTCAGTTCTGTGGAGAGGGTTGAGCTGGCACCAGGGGCATCCCTGGATCCAACCTCCAGGACGCCCTATCTTTCCACGAAGCTATGGGAGGCTTGGGATCAGTCCCTTCTAGGTCTTATTTCTCCCTTTCTATGAAATGGTGAGACTGGCGCAATCCCTTTTGGGGCATCTAAAATAATGAAGGTCTTCTCTCTGAGCATCTGAGAACCTGGGGTCAGGACGGGGGTGGGGGAAGAAGGAGCAGGGGCACCTACCTGGAAAGGGCAGTGGGGTGGGCTGTAGGGCACTGGCTGAAACAGAGGGAGGAGAGCATTGGCCCCTCTCCCCCCTCCCTTTGCTGCGTGGCCCTGGGAACACAGCCTCCCCTCCCACCACGACTCTTACCATCACCCCCTCCTCTTCACTACCCTCGCTTTCCCAGTCTCATCTTCTCAGTTCCCTGACGGTCCCGGTTAGTCTCCTTGCTTCATCCCTCTCCTATTAGCCCACAGGCCACCCCAGAGAGATCTGCCTAAGACAGAGTTGTTTACCCCACTCCACTGCTAAATTTCTCAAAGACTCCCCATTTCTTATAGGAGTCCCAGCCCTTGAGCTTTCTCTACAAAGCCTTCTGGTATCTCCTGACCAGCTTCGCATTACTTCTTAATGTGCCGTCAATCTTGTCTGCAGGACTTTAACCACGCAGTCTCCACTGCTTGAACAGTTCTGGCCAGTCCTGCTCGCTGCAGCCCCTTAGAGCCTTCGAGACCCTGCTTGGAGCCCCCTCCTCCATAAAGCCTTCCTGGAGCGCTCAGCTAAAAGTGCTCTCTACTCCCTCTGAATCCCTGGGCACCATATCCATGCCTTTCCGGACTGTCTGCCTGCAGATGTGTCCATGCCTGCCTCATCCTGACGTCTCCCAGAGCCCTCTGCCCACAGCCTGTTACTCAGTAGCTCTGCCTTAAGTGTACAAACTAGTTTGGGAATTCATTATGATTTCTCCCAAAAGCTTTACCTAGATGGGTCCTTCTGCCTCAGCTCTCATGTATGTACATGCCAGGCACTGTGCTCACTGCTTTATGTGGCCTGGTTCACTTAATCCAGGGGTATCAAACTCATGGTCACCGGGGGCCACATCAGCCTCGCGGTTGCCTTCAAAGGGCCGAATGTAATTTTAGGACCGTATAAATGTGACTACTCCTTAACAGTTAAGCGAGAGCTCGGCGCCACCGCCAGGTAGAAACAAGGTGCCGGCCGGAAAAAATAAAGTGGAGGGCGGATTTGGCCCTCGGGCCTTGTGTTTGCTACCTGTGACTTAATCGTTAGGACAACTTATAAGAGAGGTAGGATTTTGCAGATGGGGAAACTTCAGGTTTAGTGAGGTTAGGCAACTTGCTCAAGGTCACACGACAAAGGGTAGAACTGGTATTCCAACCAAAATAGCCACACTCTTCTTCACCATGCCATCCTGAGTATACATGGCCTGGGAGGTGGGGAGGAAGCAAGGACACTGGCCTAGCATGGGCAATGAAAACTCCACGATAGCCCACTTGTGCACAGAGGATTGTGTAGACACTTTCACGTACGTCATCTCAGAGAATCTTACAACAATTCTCCGAGACGTGCGCTAAGGAACCCATTTTACAGATGAAGAAACTGAGACTTGGTTTCTTCTTTTTTAAGTTAGGATAGTCCCTAGGTCATTTGATTCCATCTATTCTATCAGCTGCCTTTCCAACAGCCATAGGTGAGCCCACCCCCTTTCCCTCCTTCCCTATTTCCAACGTCCCTTAACTGCCCATACTCTGTGCATGCCCATCCCTCATCTCTAGCACTGAGCCCTCCATTTCCCCAACTCAGACACTTAGCTCTCATCAACCCTGGAATAATGTCGGAGCTGGAAAGAATGTTGGAAACCACCTCACTTACAAACCACCTCCCACTATAATTTCAGAGCTGGGAAAATAGAGCCAGAAAGGGAAATGGTTGGGGGTTAGGGGGACAGCACTCACCCAGTGGCAAGAGGAGAAGGAAGGATAGGGCTGGGGGGATGGGTGCAAGGGCTGTACTCCTGTCTCCAGGCCTCCACCCCCTGCTCTGATCTGACTGGGGACCAATTTGAATTTCTGCTTCCTGGTGTGTCCAGCCAGTCAGTGGGCTTTCTGATGGTTCCATCATGGAGCTGGGGGAGAAGTCACAGCAGGAACATCTGGAATTAAAAATCCCAAGTCACTTCTTTCAGCTGGAAAGGCCCAGTGAGAGCTTCAGTTGGCAAAGTGACATTTCCCTCTGGGTTTGGCATTCTGAGTGGAGGCAGCAGGAGCAACAGCTGGGAGATGAGAAGGAAGGGAGCACAGATGGAAGCTAATGAGGAGTTAGGTCCGGCTGGAGTAGACAGCACGTGAAGGCGGATGGTGGGAGATGAGATTGGAGGGTTGTCTGGGCCCAAACCCAGACAGGCCACGCAGCTGGGCCCAGGGCTGAGTGTATTCTCCAGGTCAGCTCACCCCAGAGAGTGGTGTGGTGCCCCTGGTGCAACCCACATACATTTAGGGGGAGGTAGATGAATACTTATTGTTTTATTTTCATTGCTTTTTTTTTTCAATGCCTTCTATTTGTGGCAAAGAATCCTGGCTTTCCATTTATTAGAAACGATATAAAGTTACTCTTTAAAGTTAATTTAATTCAGAAGAAATGAGTTAATTAAAGAAAAAAAACATCAAGGAAATATAGTTCCCAAGACTCACAAATATGCAAAGATGGTGAAGGGCTGGGAGAGCAAATGCCCTTTGGGATGCTCTGCCTTTTGGGGATGGGAAGCCCTTGAGGATTTTGTTGTTAAATGTTGGATTGAGATATACAAATAAAAAAGTACTTAAATCTTAAGTGTAGAACTCAGTGCATATTCACACTGTGTTACCAGCATCCCAGAAGCACTCCCGTGGTCACTTCCCTCACAGACTCAATGGGGATGGGGGGTGGCGGGGGGAGAACTGGTATTCCAACAAGCTCTCCCCCTCACGGGAGAGGTGGTTTGCTGGAATAGGGGACGGCTCTTTTTGGGATATATTGAGATTGCAGGGACACAGTGGTCCGGTGGTCCTTGCAGCGCTCCCCACCCCGTCTCTCCCTGGCTGTGCCTCGGCCCTGGCATACAAAGAGTCTGGCTGGGGAGAGGATGAAAACCTATCTGGATGTGGGCATGGGGTTTTCAATACCCCATTCATGGGGCCCAGGACAGCCCCCAGTGGAATAATCAGCTTTTGTCTTCCCTTTGCCTGGCCTGGAGACAGCTGGGAGATGGGAGTTGAGAGATGTGAGGAGGGGGAGCCACGGTACAATCTTTGCTAAGGGGATCCCTAGCGATCTGAGTCTATCCCACCTCCCTTCTCCTGGGCCTCAGGCCACCAAACTCTCAGGCTGCTGGGACACTGGCCCACAGGTCATGTCAGCCCTTACTATGTGAGCATGGGGACACCAGCTTCCAGGGAACATGGCTGGGAATCTTCAAGTCTCCCCACTGTATCTCCTGTCACCCCAGCCCAGGGGTGAGGGACAAGACTCTTGATCCTGGTCCCTACTGACCTCAAGTCCCAGCTGACCCAAGAGCTCCCAGTGGGCCTCTGGAAGCCTGCCTACCTCCAACTCCAAACTTGGTCCCAAGTCTGCTCCTCCCCCACTCCTTGGGAAACTTGGTCAAAGCAAGGCTTAACTGTTCCTTGGCCTCTTTGAACTTGGCTTTCAAAAGCACTCCTGCTCCCTCCCCACCCTTCATGAGTGCACCTGTTGCCCTGAATGGTCCCTTTAAGTGTGCGGGGAGGCAGTAGAACACAATGGTGAGAAGCATCGGCTCCACCAACCACTAGCTGCGTGACCTTACCTTGCTAAGTAAGCCTCACTGTTCTCATTTGTAAATGGGGTTAGTAATACACTTACCTCTAACAGTTGTTGCTAGGTTAAATAAGTTAAAGTTTATAAAAGGTTTAGCCTAGTGCCTGACCCACCATTAGTTTGGTAGCTATTATTACTATTACTATCTCCCCATCTAGACTGTGAACACTTAATGGCAGGGACCAGATCTTATTCGATAGTAGCACCTGGCCCAGGTGGGTACTCAAGAAATGTTTTCTGAATGACTGGATGAAGTTTAGTGCCGCAGAATCATGGAACGAAGCGGTCAGAAGGGACCTGGGAGATCGTCAAAGACAACTTCACATCTAACCAGTGGAAAACATATCACACAGACACACACACACACCAGCAAAAGTGAATGATTCATACCTGGGGGAATGTTCTGGGCTCTTTCTGTCCCTTCTTCAATAGTCAATCCAAGGTCAAATCACTTTCTCTGCCCCCAGAAGTTTAGGAGGGGGTAGGATCTCCCAAATGCAAATCAACACAGATCTTCCTTCTTTTCTTTCCAAAGCTGGAAGGTAAGCAGAAGCAAAATCTCTGTCCATGGAGCTGGCTGGTGGCCCCAGCCTGTCCTCACCCGACCTTAGGGGCAGAAGGATGGATGCAAAGGGAGAGTGGAGGCAGCCTGCACAGTCTGGAGCAGCCCCAGAGAAAGGGCACCCAAGCAGAGGAGGAGCTATAAGGGTAGGGGGCCGGCTTGGATCTCAGGGCCAGGCAACCCCTCCTCTCCCTTCCTCCCCCCCTACTCCAGGACTCAGGTTTCAGAAAGGCCTGGATAGGTCTCCACCCCTCTGCAGGGCAGCCAAGCATCCCTGATCTCCTGTGACGGGATGGCCCTGATTCAACCCCTTAGTCCTGTTGCCTGGGGAGTCCCTTTGACCATGCCCTGACCCACGTCCCACCCAGGGGTTTGGAAATGCGGTCACAGGAGCCAGAGTGGTGGGCTTTCCATGTAGTTAGGGCCTCTGATTTTGCTGATGATTTTACCTTATTGTGGTTCCTCTTGAGTTCTGGTACCTTTTGGGCTTTGGTAGTTATAGGTGACACAAAGTGGCATGTGACTTATTCTATAGTTTATAGCTTCAGTAAAATTCTGTGCTGGAATTCTGCACCTTCTGGCTGGAACCACAGAGCTAGAGACCCCATGGGGCAGTTCCCAGACCTGACCATGCATCCCATCTCCCCCAGGGACACTTTAAAAATATATACAGATTATTGTCCCCACCACTACTGCCCCAGAGATTCCGAACCAGCAGTTCAGGCATGGGCTCCCCCTGAAAGTGCGTTTCTGAAAAGCCTCTGAGTCTCAAACATGTTTGGGGACCAGGGGTCTAGCTGAAGCTGTTCATGGTGCAGGTGGGAAGACCAAGACCAACAGCGGAGAATGGAGACACAGCCCATGCACCTTGTGGGACTTAGTTTCCTGTCTCTCAGACCTCATCTTGCTTCCTGCTTTTCAGAAAAAAAAAAAACTCTCTGATGGGAAGTCTGCCATCATCCTACTCCCATCCCTCCTTCCCTCCTGCCTCTTCCTTCCTCCTCTGGACCGAGGATCCACTCCCCCTCAGTCCAGACCCCATCTCCTTCTGCCTTCTCAGGGACCTCCCTCTCTCCATCTGGGTGCCTTTTCGCTTCCCTAGTCAGCTGCTCTTTCCCAACTGGATTCTTTGCTTTGAGCTTCTAAGCATACTCTGCTCTCTATCATAACAAGCAAATAACAGTAAACCCTTTCAACCTGTGTCGGTTGGGTCTTCAGGGGAGAAATGTCCAGGTGATGGTATCCCGCTCATGCTCTGTCACTGACTGGGAGATGCCTGAGAAGGGTGTGGCCTTGGATCAAATGCCCACAGCACATCAGGAGGGTGCTGGACTGGAGGCTGTCAGCTGACTGAATTCCACACAGATCATCAGCAAGTTCTTCCTCGAGGGCAGATCTGCTCAGCGCATGGGCAAGGCTGCCGCTGGACTCCACACCCCCTCCTCCTGCGAGTGCCCACCCCTCTCCTCCCCATCACCGCCAAACTTCTCTGAAGAGCTGTCTGCACACGCACCTGCACCTCCGTTTCCTTGCCTCCCGCTCACTGCTCAGCTTGCTCCAGTCTGCCTTCTGTCCTCACCGCTCAATTGAGGCACCTCTCCCTAAGGTCACCAGTGACCTTCTTGTCATGAGATTCAAGGAACTAGTTTCATTCCTTGTTTTAGTTGGAATATGAGTTCTGATATGGTAACAGAGAGCACTTGTAGTCATCAGTTTTTTGCTGTGATACCTGCAAAACAAATGCCCCCTAAGCTGCAATGGTTTAAAGCAGTGATTTTTCAGCCGGTGTGCCACAGCATTTTTTTAAAAATGCAATATCTGACTATTCAGTTAGGGGAACTGACCTCTTCTCCCTTAGACTGTCAAATAAAAAAATGACAACAGCCAACACAACAATAGTTGTCCGGTGTGAATAAATCAGAATTATATCTATTTTTTGTCATATCGGCAAAAAATATAATATATTTTTTGGAGTGCCACAGAATTTTAGTAACTAGTTTATGTGTGCCGTGAGATGAAAAAGGTTGAAAATCACTGGCTTCAAGCAACAATCACTTTCCTCCCATGGCTCTGCACGTTGGCTGTGATGACTGTTTCAGGCTGTGAGCTGGGTTCAGGTCTGCTCCATTAGACCCTTGTTCTAGGACCCAGGGAAGGAACAGTGGTCACCTAGGGCATGCTCTTCCTGTAGAGGAGGCAGGAACCCACAGACCAAGCCAGACCACGCAAGCACACTTAAGCCTCTGCTTTGGCACGATACATATCTCATCTGCCCGCGTTTCCTTGTCTGAAGCAAGTCACGTGGCCAAGCCTGCGATCTGTCAGTGGGGCAGGGGAAATATACTCCTTCCATAAAGGGGAGGAGGAGAGACAATGAATGAATATTTGCTGAAAACTAGTATAATCTACCAGAAAATAACAGGCCTAAACAATATCCAAATTTATTTTTCTCTCTTCCTTACAAGTCCTAGGAGGAGATCTAGACCTCATGATTGTGAAGGATCCAAATTCCTTCTCTCTTGTTGCTCTGCCATTCTTAACACAGGGCTTCCTTTGCATGGTCCCAGCGGGCTGCTCAGGCCTCTGCCCTGAAGTTTTGTTTCAGCCACTGTATCAGCCAGATTGGGCTGCCCCATCAAAATACCATACACTGTGTAGCTTAAACAACAGAAAGTCATTTTCTCACAGCTCCGGAAGCTCTACAGTCCAACACGAAGGTTCTGGAAGGGTTTGGTTCCTGGCGAAGACCCTCTTCCTGGCTCACAGTCAGCCACCTCCTCACTGCGTCCTCAGATGGGGGTGGAGAGGATACTTTTTGGTGTCTCTCCTTTTTTTAAAAAAAAATTTTTGTTGATTGATTTTAGAGAGAGAGGAATATTGATTTGCTTCACTTTGCATAGTTTTCAAGATCCATCCACGTTGTAGTACTGAATGCCTCAGTATCTCATTCCTTTTTACAGCTCGGTAACGTTCCGCTGCTTGTACACCACATATATGGGTTAGTAGATTCCTATCGAGAAGATATAAAGAACCCTCAAAATTCAACATTAAAAAAGCTAACACTTCAGTTGGACAATGGCCAAGCCACAAAAAGAGATTTCACCAAAGGCTACATCCAGATGGCAAATGAACACATGAAAAGATATTCAACACACTCTGGCCGCTAGGGAGACGTAATTTAGGTCCACAGTGAGATATCGCCACACACCTATCAGAATAGTTAAAATAAAAATAGTGAAAGTACCAAATGCTAACAAGGATGTGCAAAAAACTGGATGCATTGCTTGAGGGAATGTAAAAATAGTTTAGTCACTCTGGGAAACAGTTTGGCAGTTTTTAGAAAAACTAAACACACTTATACAACTCAGCAAATGGACTCCTGGGCATTTGTTTCAGAGAGAGGATAATTTATGTCCACACAAAAACCTGTATAAGAATGTTCATGGCAGCTTTATGTGTAATAGTCAAAACCTGAAAACCAGCCCTGGCCTGTGTGACTCAGTGGATTGAGCACGGGCTGCAAACCAAAGGGTGGCTGGTTCCATTCCCAGTCAGGGCACATGGCTGGGTTTCAGGCCAGGTCCCCAGTGGAGGTGTGTGAGAGGCAACCACACATTGATGTTTCCCTCCTTCTCTTTTCCCTCTCTTCCCCTCTGTCTAAAATAAATAAATAAAATCTTAAAAACACCTAAATAGCCTACAACAGGTAAATGGTTACAAACCATGGTATGGCCAGACCATGGAATAATTCTCAACAATACAAAGGAACAAACTATTGGTATAGGCAACAACTTGGATGGCTCTCAAAGCCATTACGCTGTGTAAAACAAGCCGATCTTAAAAGGTTGCGCACTGTATGATCCTATTTACACCACATTTTCGAAATGACAGAATGACAGAGATGGAAAACAGATAGCGATGTCCAGGGTTTCGGGACTGGGGAGGACAGGCTGAAACTGTTAAGGGACAGCACGAGAGATCCTCGTGATGACGGAATGGTTCTGTATCCTGATTGCCATGATGGTTACAGGAATCCACACGTACGATAACATCACAGAACTACACACACACATTGTACACACATCCCACCGCTGGTTTGGACATTGTACTGTACTTACGTGAGATGTACCCATCCACTGGGGGACTCCAGATGGAGGGTACAAGGGACTTCCGTACACATTTCTTTGAACTTCCTGCGAATCTATAATCTCTTAAAAGGAAAACTATTTTTTAAAAAATCTGAGCTCATTTATAAGAACAAAACAGATTAATAGCTAAAAATAAAAGCAAAAAAATGTTTGCACTTCTCTAAGTCATCTGCTGTGTGAAAAATGGATTCAGACAAGTGGATTTTCCCGGTATGAACAGCTGCTGGTGCCCAGGGGTCAATTCACCAAATCACCTTCTCAAAGATCCTTTGGAAGCACCTGGGCCGGGCTGGCGTGTAAGAAGACCTGCCGTGCAGTGTGTGAGGGGATTTCACTGGGCCTCCACGTTCGGGAATGCCTTTCCCGAGTGGGGTGCCTCTCCCACTCTCCAGCTTCCTGGGAGGGCAGAGACACTCAAATGTCATTTATGAAAAGCCCTTCTAATGCACTTCTCTTTTTTCTGATTAACATGTGGAAAACTATTGATAAAAAGGCAGAGTTTTAGTGGATATACATAAGGGAGGTGCCGAGACAGAGTGGGGATACGTGGAAGCAAAGTTTCTTGATCTGTGATCTTGGGAAACCTGTCTAATTTTTTAAAATATACTTTATTGATTATGCTATTACAGTTGTCCCATTTTTTTTCTCCCCTCTATTACCTTCCGCCCTGCACCCCCCACCCACCAGCATTCCCTCACCTTACGTCATGTCCATGGGTCATACGTATAAGTTCTTTGGCTTCTCCATTTCCTGTGCTATTCTTAACCTCCCCTGTCTATTTGTACCTACCATTTATGCTTCTTATTCCCTGTACCTTTTCCCCCATTCTCTCCCCACCCCCGCTCCCCACTCATAACCCTCCATGTGATCTCCATTTCTGTGATTCTGTTCCTGTTCTAGTTGTTTGCTTAGTTTGTTTTTGTTTTGTTTTTTTAGGTTCAGTTGTTGATAGTTGTGAGTTTGTTGTCATTTTACTGTTCATATTTTTGATCTTCTTTTTCTTAGATAAGTCTCTTTAACATTTCATATAATAAGGGTTTGGTGATGATGAACTCCTTTAACTTTACCTTATCTGCCCTTCCATTCTAAATGATAGCTTTGCTGGATAGAGCAATCTTGGATGTAGGTCCTTGCCTTTCATGACTTTGAACACTTCTTTCCAGCCCCTTCTTACCTGCAAGGAGAAACCTGTCTAATTTGTGGTGCTGTCTGCTTCTGGGGTCTGTGATTTTGCCCTGGAAAACTTCAGTTTAAGGTCATCTGTTGGGACTTCCTCCCAGTTGTCTTGAGAGTGACCACAATTGGGTCTATTTTGACATGGCTTGCATGAACCTAGGTAGATTTTTCTTTTATTTTGATGGCAGTGCGGTGGTCAGCAGCACTTCATAAAGTCCCTCCTATTCAGGTGACAGTGTGTGTTTTCTTCTGAAGACCTTGATGTTCACCTGGTCTCCTGGTCAAAAGGGACGGCAAGGCTCATCCGTCTATGGGGGCTGCCTCTTTTACCTCTCTTTGCGGCAGCTCAGTCAGATGTCCCCAGATCCCTTCGTCCGCAGCAGTCCTCAGGAGAAAGCAATTTTCCCAGGCAGGAAAAGCAGTTTCTCGGCTAGCCAGTGAAGACCTTGACCAGCTGTGAAGACCCTGCTCACAGTGCCAGAACTGGGGAGGGGCCCTAATTCACTTCCACCAGCTCTCCCTATTCTCCGGGAATGTGTCGCATCAAATCTGACCAGAGTGCCCAAGTCACCGTTCTTTCTTGGTGTGCCTCTCTAGGCGAGATGGCCAAAGTGGAATCCAGTGAAGCCCCTGGTTGTGAAATGAGTCTCATTGTGAAAGGCATGTGTGCTGCCAGAAAATGCAGTTTCCGCAGAATATACAAAAGTGAAATCCAGAGGATGGAAGACATGTGCCAAATATTTCCCCTTAGAGTCACTGAAGCTTCATCCTTCGCTCTTTCCATAGGCAACTGTGGGGAGCATATTTGGTGAAGCACTGGTGTGGAAGGAAAGTTTTGTAAGACCAGAACCAGGGGGGCCATTATGTTTGTCCAGCACCTTTGTTCACAAGCAGCCTAAGGCCTAAGAGCTGCCAAAGCAGAAACATCCCGAGGGAAAGTGCTTTTGTATTGAACAACTGATGGCCAGAGGAACCTTCTGGAAGCAGCTGACACATTCTGAGAATCAAGCAGACCCCATGGACCAGAACCTGCCCAGCCGGGCAGTTCAGCTGGTTTTTTAAATACAATATTTTTAAAGTTTACAATTTAATTTTTAATTGCTGTAAAAGATATATAACAAAATTTATCATCTTAATAATTTTTCAGTGTACAGTGCAGTGGTGTTAAATATATTCCCATTCTTGTGCAATGTATCTCCTGAACTTTTTCATCTTGCAGAACCAAAACTCTATGCCCCTTCCTCCTGCAACCAGCAATCTGCTCCGTCTCTATGAATCTGACCCCTCCCGGCGCCTCATCGTGGAATCACACAGTGTTTGCCTGCTGTCCCCGGCTTTTTTCACTTAGCCGAACGTCTTCAAGGCATATCCCTATGGTAGCATGCGTCAGAATGTCTTTCCTTTTAAAAGCTGAATCATATTCCACTGTACATATATACCACATTTATTTATCCACTGAAGTCATTTTCGATTCTTCTTTTTCTTACATTCATCAGCAAATGCTTTTGCCCTACCTTCAAAATATACCCAGGGCCGCCCTGACTGGTGTGTCTCAGTAGGTAACGCATCGTCCCACAAAGCAAGAGGTCACTGGTTTGATTCCCAGTCAGGGCCCACGCGTGGGTTGCAGGCCTGGTCTGAAGTTTGGGGTGCGTGTGAGAGCCAACCGACTGATGTTTCTCTCACATGTTGATATTTCTCTCCCTCTCTCTTCCTCCCTTCCTTTCTCTCTAAAAATAAAAAATGAATAAAATCTTAAAAAAGAAATATACCCAGAGCCAAGCTCTTTTTACCTCCTCCACGTCATTATAACATAGTAATCTATTTCTCCCCTTGGGTGATTTTGCCCCCTAGGGCCCATTTGTCAACTTCTAAAACTACTTTTAGTTGACACAGCTGGGGAAGGTAGATAATTTGTTTTCACATCTGAGTAAATGCTACTAAACATCCTACAACGCACAGGACAGGCCTCCATGAGGAAGAATTATCTGGCCTAAAACATCAATAGCGCCGAGGTTGAGAAACCCCACTCTAATGCAGGCCACGCCCATGTTGCGCCTGGACTTCTACAGTGGCCTAATTGGTCTGGCTTCCATGCTTGCCCCTTGAAATACTTGCTCTGCACAGTGCCCAGGTATCCTTTGGAAAGGCAGATCACATCCTGTTACCCTCCTGCTCTCATCCTTGAGTGGCTTCTCATTAGTAAGAGATGTAAAGGCCCACAAGGTCCCTCATGAATTGGTCCGCGGCCACCTCCCTGAGCTCACCCGCCACCCCTCCCTCTCTCATGCATTCTGCTTCAGCCATCCTGGCCTCCTGGCCATTGCCTGAACATACAAGCCTGCTCCTACTTCAGGGTCTGTGCACCTGCAACCCCCTCGGCCGAAGCTGTCTTTCCCCAGATATTTGCACAACTCACTCCCTCACCTCATTCAAACGTCACTCCCTCAGAATGTCTGTTCCTGACCACTCTGTCCAGATTAGTGGTCCCCGTCCTTCCCCACCCTCACAGTTCTGTTCACCAGTGTGATGCCCCTGCACCTCTGCATCTCACCTGCCTGCAGAGGGTGAGCAGGCGGTCTAAACGCCTGTCAGTCAAGCACACACACAGTCTCTTGGAAAGTGTTCAAGTGACCTTTTGCTTTTAGTTCAGAAACATACACAGTTTGTGCAGCCTGCCCCCTGAGGAAGGCACACCAGTGCCTCTCACTTAGATCTTGGTGTGTACATGGCCACACCCAGAGCTGGCCAAGGATGTGCTCCACGCTTTCAGGGAATGTAGCATGAAGAACATCCCCCGCTTGCTGGATTAGTGTGGACATCAGGGAGAAGGAGAGTGAAGGCTGGGTGTGTGCAGGGTGGGCTCGTGGGGACACAGGCATGTCCATATAAGGTTGGTGGGAACAAAAATGGTGTCAGTGGTGGCATCTATGGAAAATTTAAATGTACATACCTCTGACCCACGCATCCACTTCTAAGAATTGATCATGCAGAAATATTGGGCAAACACGGAAAGATAGATATACGAGGAAGTTCTGGTTTGTTGCAGTGGAAAGAAATGTTGCAAACGTCTAGATGTTCAGCAAGAGGGCATTGTTTGAATAAATTATGATACATCCATATCATAGAGTTCTATTCAGCCATCAAAAAAAAAAATGAAGTGGAGCCCTGGCCGGGTAGTTCAGCTGGTTCGAGCACAGTCCTCACGCACCAAGGTTGCGGGCCCGACCCGGTCAGGGCGCATACAAAAATCAGCCAATGCATGCAAGATAAAGAAATGGAAGAACAACCAAAAAAATGAAGTTATTTTCAGCATGAAAGATGTCCTCACATCTTGTTATGTGAAAAGCAATGTTCATAATAGTGTAGAATATGATTCCCATTTTAAAGTATATTTTTAAAATACAGTTTTTCTTTTGGAATAATTTTAGGTTTACAGAAAAGTTGCCAAAATGGTACAAGAGTTCCTATGTATTCTTTACCTAAGTTCCCCTAATGTTAATAAGAATCTTACATAACCATGATAAATCGACATAATACATTAATATGAACTGAACTCCAGACTTCATTTGGATACTACCAGTTTTCCCACTGTCTTCTTTTCTGTCCCGGGATCCAATCCAGGATGCCACATTGCACTTAGCAAGTATATTTTGAAATGATTATATGTGCCTAGAAGGAAATGTCTGGAAGGATTCACCACCAACTGTTAACAGCGGTTGGGGGTAGGTTTTAATTTTACTTTAATTACTTCTTAAGGGAACTTAAAAATATATTTTGTTTATTTGTTTTTAGAGAGAGGAGAAGGGAAGGAGATAGAGAGGGAGAGAAACATCAATGGGCTGCCTCTCCTAAGCGTCCCGCCAGGAGACCCAACCCACAGCCCAGGCACGTGCCGTGACCTCGAATGAGCGGCCTTTTGCTTTGCAGATGACACCCAACCAACCGAGCAGCACCGGTCAGGGCTCTTAAGGTAGTTTTTAACACTCTATAATAAAAAGCCAAAACACCGTGCAAAACTTTGAAAAATAAGCGTTTTCCTTAGCTGCAATCACGGTCACATAGTTGGTCAAGTGCTCTGTAAATTTTATATACCCTTTGACATTTAGCAGTGAAAAGTGAAAAGTTTCCCACATTCTCCAGAGCCCCTTTCCTTTTATATCCCTACATTTCTTTTCACCTCACCCACTGAATGAAAAAATATATACCAAAGCGTAGTCCATGGGGGTCCCTCCACCAAAAGCCTGGCTGCAAAACTAACAAATAGCGTGAGATCAGTGGCGTGCGCCTAGGTGAGTCAGGTAAATTCCAGCTGCCCCCCAATTTGTAGCTATTCTTATGCTTTGTCACATGCCAGCTGTTTTGTCTTCCCAGGGTGACAGGCAGAAAGGAAAGTCCTGTGTTTAAAGCACCTACTGAATGTCTAATATAAACTAGCTGGGGAGATGGGCATATATACCCTAACACTTGTTTGTGTTGAAGTTATTTATCTGGTGTATCTCCCCCTGACATGCACATTGGGTGTTTTTAACTCTACTATGAAGTGGCGTAGAGACAGTAAGGTGTAGAGACAAAGGAATAGGAACGGGAGCGCGATAGACCTGGGCTGAGCCTCGGTTTGTGTCCTCACTAGCTCTGGGACCTTGGGCACTTAATCACAGATGTGTAAAATGAGGCCAAGGACAATTCCCTACATGGGTACAAGGATTCAGGTACTTAGCCTAGTCCCGGCATATTGTGAGTAAATGATAAATGGTAATTATTATTATTATTATTATTATTATTATTATTATAGCTATTTTTATCATAAATTATAAAAGTGCCCTAAAAAGTCACCTTTCTTTTATGACTTACGTGTTTTTTGGGGAGGCAGGAATGGGGATCATATTTAGCAAATACACTCCATATTACTCTGCTCTAGGAAGTTATATTTTCTTCTAAAAGTTTGAAAGTTTTGCTCATTCACAGTCAGCTCTTTATCTGGAATTCATGTTTATGTATGAAATAGAAATCAGTTTTTTCCATATGGATAATAACTGTTACAGCTTTTATTGAGTTGTCCATCTGTTCATTTGGTCACGTATCATATTTACACATAAGCAAGTGGCTGTTTTGGGTTCTGTCGCCTATTTCACTATTTTATTTTTTTAGTCAAATAACATTCTGCTTTAATGATCATGTCTATAACATGTCTTAATGTCTGTTAGGATGTGTCTCTCACATTGTTCTTTTTCTTCTTTCTTTTTAAAGATTTTATTATTTATTTTTAGAGAGGGGAAGGGAAGGAGAAGAGGGGGAGAGAAACATCAATATGTGGTTCCCTCTCATGCGCCCCCTACTGGGGACCTGGCCCATAAGCCAGGCAGGTGCCCTGACTGGGGATCCAACCAGCAAACTTTTAGTTCACAGGCTGGTGCTCAATCCACTGATCCACACCAGCCAGGGCCTTTCTCTCTCTCTCTCTCTCTCTCTCTCTCTCTCTCTCTCTCTCTCTCTCTCTCTCTTCCTCTCTCTCTCTCTCTCTTTAACAGTTATACATGTTCAGTAATCATAAACAGCTGAACTATATAGAAAAGCCCCCAAACAAGTATAACTATTATTATGTCTAATATGATTAGCAGACAGGTAAAGACAAAATGGATTCTGAATTCAGTATCAATCTATAGGTTTACAGGCCTTGTCAATGTCTCCACATTGCCTTGACAATGTCAGACAATGTCAATGTCCACCTCTGACTTCAGCCGTTTTTTATCCTCAAGGGGTTTTTGATCTCCACAGACAGGGTAGGTATCTATTCACAGTTTGGTGCCTGATGAGATCCCTTCTGATGAGGTTGGAGAGTGTCTTTCATTTCATGTCTTTTCCAATACACAAAATCTCCAGGTGGCAGTCAAATGATGTTTAAAGTCTTTGTTTCCTTGGGGCTGGCTGCATTCGCCTGGCGTGAAGTGGGGAGCCAGCGGGGCACAACGGGCGCTTGCTTGTACCTTGCACTGGGTCTGGGTCTGCAATGTCATCCTGGGTGTGCTTCTTCAGGATTTTGCCAATTATGCCAAGTAAATGTCGATGTAAGAGATGCCCACCCCTGTAGAAACTTTTTATAAGAGTTCATTTGACCTAAACAGACTATATATGCCAGGGGGCAAGATCTCAAACGCTCCCAGTTCTATTTCTTCAAAGTCTTAGCTTCTTTGGCTCTTAGCCTTTCCATATACATTTCAGAGTCAGTTTCTCAAGTTCCACACACACAGACACACACACCCCTGTTGAAATTTGGATGGAAACTATAGATTAATTTTGAGAGAATTGATACCTTTGTGAATATGGACTCTGTGCATTTAGGTATTCTTTGTTGATTTTCAATAAAGTTTCATGAGATTTTCCTCAAAGATATGACAGATCTTTGTTTGTTTTATGCCTAGTAACCTCGTATTTTGTTTTAGTAGTTGCTTTTGAAACCTGGTTAATACCCTTCTTCTGAAAATGGATCCCATTGTCTTCTCTTTCACTGGAATCTGACTTAAAGAGGGTTTATTTTTAATTTTGAAATTAAAAATTATGCACATAGATATGTATGTACACATACATATGTATATACATATGTGCATATACAAACATGTTTGTATATCTATGTGCAATACAAACATGTTTTTTTCCCTAAACACTGGGCATCATCCCGTCACATCAGGAGGCACCTGATGTCAGTTTATCACACTATTGGGATAATTTTATTCCACTTACGGTTAGTTCACTTTGACAATATGGCTAAAGTGTTGTCTGTCAGATTTATCCACTATAAAGTCACCACTTAATCCTTTGTCATTTATAAAGAATCTTTAGCGAGAAACTGAGACTTGCATTCAAACTTCCATCAACTGATTTTATTGTTTTTATTGTGGTAACATATACATAGCATAAAATTTAACATTTTAACTATTTTAAGTGTACAATCCAGTGGCATTCAGTACATTCACATTGTCATGCAACCATCACCATTATGTGATGCGGACTCTGGCCAGCGCTGTCCACGGTCTTGTGGATGCGACGAACAAATTCACATGGACTGCAGAAGCCTGGTGGAGAAAAGGGACGGCATGGCCACTCTCTGAGTGAGAGAGCGCTCCGACCCTTGCCTGGACAGGCTTTTATTGCTTTCTGGGAGCATTACATCAAGGAAGGTCCTCATGCATCACTGTCAGGCAGTAATGATCAAACAATAGATAACATTCAAAGAACTCTGAGGGCTTATTCTGACTCAGAGTCAGTTAGCTAAAGGGCCATAAAACTTTGGGAAACAAACTCATTTCATGCTTGGACCCTTATGAGAAAATTGAGGACATTCTTAGCAAAGCAGGTTTCACAGGATTTTATGCATTCTTTCTTAGGCCTCATTGCCCCAGGGAACCTGCCCTTTCCAGCACAGGGCCACACCCACCTCCAGCATTGTTTCAGGATTAAGTCAGGGAAGGGAAGTAAGGCAGCCAAGAGATTAGAAGACTTCTTGAAAACAGAATGAGGACTCAGGCTCTGCCAAAGCTGAGGGGCGAGGGTCCATCACCCCCATTTTCTATAGCTTCCCAAGTCCTTCCCTGAGGACCCCTTTGCAACCATGCCTGTCCTAGGTCGTCCCTCCATTGAGGAATCTTACCTCTTATTGGCTAACCAGTCATCCACACAGGGCCAAGCACAATGAAATAAAAGGGGATAGAGGCGGCACCCCTGCCAGGAAAATAAGTTTTGTCTCTTTAGTGGCTTATGGTCCCAAGGTCTCTTTACTCAGCCTTAGCCATGGCGGGAGGTTACAGCTTCTGAAACCAGACAGGGCAGCTCCCAAGAATTATCCATCTCAGAACTTCCCCCCAGCTTTCTCAAGATATGAGGACATATAACATTATTAAGTTTAAGATGTATAGCTCATTGATTTGATACTTTTATATATTGCAAAATTATCACCACCATAGATTTAGCTAACATCTCCATCATACTGTCAACTAATTTTTAACATGCACTGATAATTCTCGCCTGAACCTAATACTTCTATGCTGGTTGCAAATGGTTATTAGCTGGCATTCTGCTGTAAGGAAGTTTCCCTTTTAGGGAAAAAGTTTTCCCACGTACGTGTTTTTATGTAGGCATTTTTCATCAGCATGGATGCTCATGGATTCTTATTTTATCCAGTGTATTGTCCTGTTCTTTTTGACGCACAGTTGTCCCCAATTTTTCCGGTGGGATCTGTCCAACACACATACACACCATTCAGTTTGGTTCCTGCGTTCTTTTGACATGCCTTATCATTTTGTGAGCATTTTCTTTTCTTTCTTTCTTTTTTTTTTAGCTTAACAAGATGTTTCAGAATCTCCTTTTATTTTTCTGGCCCTCGCCTGGGATCAGACAATTCTCCAAGGAGCCTGGGTCCTGCTTTTAGAGAGGAATAGGATTTAGAAACCAACATCTGGGCAATAAAGAATTTTAGGGAAAATGCTCTGGGCTGTGGCCATGCCTTCGGTGCATTCTGGCCACCAGATAGCAGCGCTTCTCAGAAAAACGCAAAAGACCTAGAACCTGGGTTGGGCTGGGCTGGCCAAGCTTCCTCATAGAGGTGTCTCTACTCCTCTTTCCAAAAATGGGGAACACAAGCCCCCCATCTTACCACCAGTCTGGTAACACCCCTATCCTCACCCAGACTCTCCCTACCAGTACACGCCTCACCCCACCCTCACTGATTTCTTCGTATCATTTTTTCTGAAGTCTTCTAAGGGAGGTTAGCTCTGAAGCAGAGGGCACGAGGGGATGGATATGAGGCTTCAGGGAGGTCCGCATCTCTCATGGCCAGCCTACCCCACTACTGCCAGCACAAACCGGAAACACAGCTGTGGGTAACAAGCATGGAGGGGCCCCTCCCCCAGTGTGTCCCCACTCCTAAGACACAGTCTCCTAGCTAGCTGTCCCTCAGGGGCCTCAGACCACAGCCGGCTCCCTCTTTCTGGGTCTGGTAGTCAGGGAACCCAGAGAGGAGGGTTTGTACAGGGGAAGGCCACCCAGGTGAGCTTGGAACCTGAGCTCTGAGTTCCTATCTGCTTCTCTCTGCTGGCTGTCTCTACCCCACCCACCATGTTGATCAGGTCAGAGGAAGTTGGTGGGGGTGGGTAATCTCTTCCCTCCATTTATTTATTTTTTAGACTATTAAAAAAACACACGAAACAACAAACCCATCAATGGGGTATTTTAGCAACTCAAATTTATGGTTCAATTACCTTAGAAGCACACATTCACAAGTGAGTGCACACTTCTACCCCTAGGAATTGAGTGCCATTACTTCTCGGATTTCCTCTTCCCTCCTGAAGGAGTTTTACGCAGGCCTGGTGGAGTAGGCCATCAGCAAGTGGTGACCCTGCCATTCCTTCCCCACCCTCTCCCACCAGGCCTGGTGCAGTGGCCTCCTGACCCTTGACGCCCATCCTGACTCTGACTTCCCGGCAGAGATAGCCAGATCACGCACCTGCTTCAGCCCCCTATTATGGTGTTTCTCAACCACAGAGCAAAATCCAGCCTCTCAGTGGGCCCTTTCACGCTCCTCCCCAGCCCGCTAAACTGCCACTCGTCCCTCTCACCCACCCCCATCAGAGACTCCAGCAACTCTGTGTTCTGGGTTTCCCCCTCAAGCCCATCCAGGCCCTTTCTACACCTCTATTGGCACAGCTGCCTCTACCTAAACTGACCTCCCCTGCCACCTTCCATAGTGTTGGGCAGCAGCTCCTAAAATTCCCCGGCTCCTAATGATGCCTCCTCCCGTTTTCACTTCGAATGAGCTCCCTGCCTTCTCTGATTAAATTCTCCCCACCCTTCAATCAAGACTTTCTCTTGGCCTCCCCCATTGAGTTGGAACAGCTCTGAGCTCCCTCGATGGGCTACCAGGGCAGGGCCAGCAAAGGGTGGACACATGGAGTGGGAGTAGATAGGGATGAGAAATATGACTGGCCGGGCTGCCAGCCCACACTTCTCAAACTTTAATGTAAATACAAATCACTTGGGGAGATAGCGAAAACCCAGGTTCTGACTCAGTAGGCTGGGGTGGGGCTGAGAGCTTGCATTTCTAATGAGCTCCAGGTGGTACCCACGCTGCTGCACGGGGAGGCCAATTTGAGCAGCAAAGGCCTAGCTGACTGGATTGGCTGGGGAAGGGGGACAGGTGGGAGCCCAGGTGTGAGTGGTCACCATCCAGGGTATAAGACAGCAGGCGGTGGCCGCTCAGCGTTACCAGTGGGGGTGTTTGCAGGCGTCATGGCGCTGAGCTGTGGCCTCTTCATCTGCTTTCTGCTCTGGGGAGGCATGGAGCTGTGCTACCCCCAACTCCTCTGGCAGGATGGAGACTCCCGCCTTGCGGTGAAGTGTCTGGAGGCCCAGCTTGTAGTCACTGTCAGCAAAGACCTTTTTGGCACTGGGAAGCTCATCAAGCCTGCAGACCTCACGCTGGGCCCTGAGGGCTGTAAGCCCCTGGTCTCTATGGACACCGATGATGTAGTCAGGTTTGAGGTTGGGCTACATGAGTGTGGCAACAGCCTGCAGGTGAGGTTTGGGCCCCCTTGGCAGCTCTGGCTTTGGTGGGAGGACACGAGAGAGGCAGTCTGCAGTGGGGAGTGTGGATGCAAGGTGGGACGAGGGCAGCTCCCTTTCCCTTGTGGGGTGGGGGTGGGGTGGAACAGCTGAGGCCTGAGGCTGGGCGTTGGTGATGTGAGGATGGGCTGGGGGAAGCTCCTGCCTCTAATTGCCCAGATTAGGTAGGTGGGGGATGGAGTTCCGAGGGGCAGTGCATTTTGGGGCAGACTGGGGAGAGGGGGCTTAATGTGGCAGGTGTGTGGGGGAGGAGAGCTGAGTAGTTCACACCAGACCGCTTCCCTCAAGTGTGTGTGTGGTGGTGGGTGGGAGGCAGATACAGTAAGTTCTCAACATCATGAATAGGTCTAGTGACTTCCAGCAAAGTGATGTACAATGAGACCAATTTTACCACAGGCTAATTGATTTAAACAGAGCATCTCATCAACATTATAACGAAACTGCTGTACTCAGACTAGGAGGGGCCTTCCAGCAAGGCATGGCTGGCCTGGGCACAGATCCCTAGCTAGTCCATGATCTCTGGAACCATCTTGCTGCTGCTTCATGGAGAACCTGTCTTCCCCTCCATCGTGGGGCCCCCACTTCTCCCCGCCCAGCTCTGGACTCAAATCTGGAGCCCTCCACCCCGAGCTCTGCTTTTAGGTGTGGTTCCCAGAGTTTGCCTTGAGGCCTCCTGGCCCTTTGTATCTTTGGGGAGAGGGCCCAGAGGCCAGAAGGCTACAGTAGTTATTTAAGGAATTTTTCTAGCTTAGTAACTCCCAAACCCTGTGCATTAGAGTCAGCTGTTAAGACTAAACTGGAGCTTTAAAAACTCCTGATTCCCATATCCTATACTAAATCAGAACGGAAGTGGAAGCCAGTCATCAGTACCTTTAAGATCCCAGAAGACTCCAACTAGCCTGGCAAGTGCAGAGTTTTCCGTGATTGGTTTCCCGGTCTTGCCTGACAAGGATCACCGGGGGCCAGGGCTTCTCGGGAATCACACCTGTGCAGTCCCCCAGGACGATGCTGGGTTTAATGCCCTGTTGTCCTGGCATTCTTCTGAACATTTTCATTTTGCAGTGGGCCCCACACGTTATGCAGCTGGTCCATCTGGGACACTCGTTAATAGAAAGCTAGGACTTTGCCTGGACGACTGAGGGGTTAGGGTGGGCCAGGCAGCCATTTGGGTGCCAGGTGATCTCCGGACAAATTGATTGGGAGGTGCAAATTTCCCCAGTAACACCTGCGTGTGCTCTTCTGCCTCCGGCAACCACTGAACCAATTCGGCTTTCTGTGAAATGGGCTGGAGAACAGGTCAGAAGTGGGAGAGCACCATAAGTGTTAACTGCTGTGGCAATGAATTCAAGTTTCTGGGACTTTATGGCTCCACCCTGGGGGTTCTTTTGGCCCAGGCCTCCTGTGAAAAAGGAAACCAGGTATATATTGGGGAGGGTGTGGCAGCCTGAGCAGGGGAACACATGCCCAAGCCTCTGGTACCTGCTCGGTGCCCAACAGGGAGCTAAGCCAGACCCCAGCAATGCCATCAACACTTCAGGGGCAAAAGACCTGAGGTGTGAGGGTGGAACTGTCCAGGCTCTCCCATGGGTCAGCAGCAGAGCAGGCTTCCAATCCAGGGCCTGTGTCCTCTCCAACTCCTGCTGGCTGCCCTCCTGCTCCCTTGTATAGGTTGGGCCCACCTCTGGCCGGTGAAGCTGGTGGGGTTGACCCTCCTCTTTCCTTCAGGTGACCAAGGACTCCCTGGTGTACAGCACCTTTCTGCTCCACAACCCTCGCCCTGTTGGAAACCTGTCCATCCTGAGGACTAACCGCGTGAAGGTGCCCATCGAGTGCCACTTTCCCAGGTCAGTGTGGGAGGAGCCAGTCTCTGTCCTCTGCCCCTGGTGCTGAGGCCGCTCAGCAGTCACATCAGCCTCACGGAAGCATCTGGCAGCATGGCTGCGAGAAGGTGGGAGTGTATGGGGCTGTGGTCACTTCCCTCAGCCCTGGGTGGAGTTGGGGGTCTGCCGAGCCTCTGAAATGCATCCAGGCCACAGCTGCCCCTTGGTGAAAGGGGCAGGGCTGCCCAGCCCAGGACCCCTTGGAGTTCAGAACACTTTTTCAATAGTGTAGGGGGAGGTTCCAAGCTCTGACCAACATAACCTGCTGTTTCCCCGTGGTTTAACCCCGTACACGTGTGTGGGTTGGGGGAAGCCCCTCCAGCCCTGAGCACTAAGCACTGCCTGTGAGCTCCGGCATTGAGGTGTGAGGAGCAGGCTTCTAACACAATGTGGGGCTGAGTGCAGAGTACGCAGGCCTTTATCCCTGCCCTCCCCACCGGGAGAAGGTAGGGGAGGATGGTGCTGACACCCCATGGGGGCACAGGGATGAGCCATGAGTCTGGAGAGGAGTGGAGGGGTTCCCAGAACAAGATCCTGGATGGGGGCCTTGGGACAGATGGGGTAGAGTCACTCATACACACACCCAGGGAAGGGCAGCGTGTCACTAGGAGGGACTGAAGCCAGGGTCCTGGAGCCTACAGCTTAATAAAGGGAGGAGGACAGGTGGGTTATAAAGGCCCAGAGATGTAGTGATGGTGTTCAGGCTCACTATGTAGCAGGCGCCCCTCCCTAAGCACCAAGCAGAATGGTGAGAACTGACTTTCAATCCGGAAGGTCCTCTGGTAGCTGGTGGGGGAGACAGGTGGGACTTGGTGGGACCAGCTGGGAGACAGGGATGAGATAAGGCCTGACCCGTGGCAGCTGACTTGAGGGGTCTAAGGAGAGCTGGAGGAACTGGGTGCCTGACAATGCTTGGTGGGGGGGGGGGACGGGGACACCCAGGGCAGGACGCTGAGCCTGCCCTATTGGCCAGAGAGAATGAAGCCTTCCTGGGATCATAGCTGTCTGTCACGTCAAAACCGCTCTGCTTGGGACTGACCTAAGAATGTTGGCTCACCGGGCCTGATGGCTGCGGACGGTGTGGGTGGCCTGATACTTTATTCTAGCTCCAGTGGCTGAGGTCTCCTTCTTGGAGTAGCCTCCTTTGTGAGACCCCATGGGGTCAGCAGGGCAGGTGTCTGAAAACACCTGCTTCCCGGACTTCCTGCCCCAGTACAGGCCTAGAGTATCTCGCCGGCTTCTCAAGAACGAGAGGCCTGACTGCATTTATCTCGGAAGGACTCCTTCACTGGGCCTGGCCTCAAGAACCCTGAGTGGTACATAGAGGGACTGCGGCCTCAGACCCCAAACCTGAGCCTCCAGGGGGAACCTTAACAAGTGGCAGGTGTGGGTCTAGAAAGCAAAGCAAGCTGAGACATGTCTTCATTCTGTAGCTCAGCGGCCCTCATGGCTGGAGGGCCCACTCACAGGCATCCAGAGCGGGAGGTGAAGGGATAGGCTCAGACTTCGTGTGTCTGTTCAGCTGCTCTGACTAGCTGCCTGGCTGGGTCACAGCTAAAGGCTTCGCAATGAGGTAGAAGTGAAACCCCCTTCGATGTGGGGCCAGATGGGGTGAGTCCCACAACAGGTGTGGGTGGCTCCTGTTCTCTTCCCAGGCAAGGCAACGTTAGCAGCCAAGCCATCCTGCCCACCTGGGTGCCCTTCAGGACCACGGTGTTTTCGGAGGAGAAGCTGGTTTTCTCCTTGTACCTGATGGAGGGTAAGCAAAGAGGGCTGGCAGGAGGCGCTGGCAGGGAGAGCTTTGCCAGGGAGTGTCTCTCACACCTGCCTGTGTGCCCTTCAGAGAACTGGATCTCTAAGAAGAGGTCCCCCACCTTCCAGCTGGGAGATATAGCTCACCTCCAGGCCGAAGTTCACACTGGCAGCCACGTGCCCCTGCGTCTGTTCGTGGACCACTGTGTGGCTACACCGACGCCGAATCGGAGTGCCTCACCTTACCACACCATCGTGGACTTCCATGGGTGAGGGTTGGGCTCCCTTTCTGGGGAACCCTCATAACAGCATGGCCTGTGCCGCTTTCCTCAGCCTTCAACCTCGTTCTTCATTCATTCTCTTCAAAGCTGTCTCGTGGATGGCCTCTTCGAGGCTTCGTCTGCTTTCAAAGCACCCAGACCAGGGCCGGAGACTCTCCAGTTCACAGTGGACATGTTCCACTTCGCTAACGACTCCAGAAACACGGTAACACCTTTCAATACCCTGACCTTTAGGGGTCAGGCTGATCAGGCTTACTCTGCTGCTCTAGCTCACTAGCTGTGCCCTCAAGTAGTAACTTGATAGCTCTGCCCCCATCCTAGTAACTCCACAACTTGCCAAGTAGACAAGGCCACGGGCTGTAGAGGGATCTTTAAGGAGAAGGCGCGGTGACACAACCCCTTGGATAGGTAGAAAACCCATGAAGGATAGAGAATCGGAGTCAGTGGTCCTAGAAATAGAACAAACTAGGAGAATAAGAACCCAGGTGACTTCGCTGACAGTTCAAATGAGATGAGAGCCAACAACCATGGCATTTGGTGCCCAGGTCACTGATCTTGTTCTTGCCAAGGTCAGCAGGGCCAGAACCCAGATGATGGTGGGTTGAGTAAAGGAGTTGACAAAAGCAAGCGTCGGCCTCTCTGGAGGCTTCCTAGAAGGGCAGGGAAAGCGGCATGAACTTCTCATACAGGGATAGCATCCTGAACCTGATGAGTGGCTTTTGAAACCCGAATACTGGGCCCCACCTCCAGGGTCTGGCTCAGGAGGTCTGGATTGGAGCCCAGGATCCGCATTCCTAAGGAGTCTCCAGCGGCTGTTGCTGCTGCCCTGGGGGCCGTCCCTTCAGAATGAGGAAGCTAGAAAGCCCACAGGAAACTAAGGGGATGGAGGGGCGGGAGCTAAGATGTGGACTGCCTCTGATGCCTGAGGTATAGACAGGTGGGGCAGGAAGCACAGGTAGGACTGGCTTCTAGCTAGAAAGTGCTGGTAGAATCTTACAAATAAAAATCATGTAGCTTTTAAACAAGCTTCCTGGGAATAGGATCCAGGGGTGTGAAGTTCAAATACCTGGCCAGGAGGCAGAAGTGATTAAAGCAGGGGCTCTTGACTCTGGCTGTATAGTAATCACCTGGAAAGCTCATAAAACACTTGTTCTTGTGTATAATCCCATGTATTTTCACTTAATTGGGGTGGGGCCTGGCAGCGCCTTTTTCCATCTTATGAAAATCTTCAAACATTAAGCTGAAAGAACTTCATAGCAAACACCTATGTTCTTACCATCTAGGGTCTGCCATTAATATTTTACTGCATCATCCATCCACCAGACTATCTTGTTTTACTTAAATGCATCAGAAGCCATTTAAGCTCCCAGGTGACTCTAATAAGCAGCCAGGTTTGCAAACCACTGAAGCAGAGGCTCAGAAGCTGGGAATGTGCCTTTGTAGACAAGTACACTGATGCTCCCTCACCTCGCCCAGCAGTTCTGTTCTGCGAACAGAAGTGGCTTGTATGGACTGGTAGACAGCAGGAGGAGCAGGAATCAAAGCTGCCAGGGAGACGTCCTGACGTTTCTGGTGACGGGTCCTGGGTTGAAAGGAGCTGGGGATAAAGGAGAACGGACTCTGAGAAAGGGTCCTGGTTCCCCCTCACTGGTGACTTTGTAGGTCATAGGCTAAAGGACACTTTTGGAGATAGGGAGTTGATGTTGACTTTAGAGGTGGTCCAGTGGGGAGGATGGGCATGAGGTTTTACACAGGCGGCGGCCATCAGTGTGGGTAGAACCTGTGCTGGTATCTGCACCTCCAGGGGCTGAGAGGGAACTAAGAGGCCAGAGGACAGTGCTGACCGGTGGAAGGTAGCCTGAGCTCTGGGGAAAATTCTCCCTCCAAGGCGGGCTCAGTGGCCTGGCTGACTGTGACCATGGCACAAGGGAGAAGGAGCCTCGTATTCGAGAGCTAATGGGGAACCACCCTAGGGTCTTAGGCCCCAGTTCGCATCAGAAAAATGTGCTGAGGAGAATCTGAGGGTAAGAGCAGTTGCATTCCTGGGATAGGGACTCTCAAGGACCTGGAAGCCTTCTCTGGTGGGGCAGAGAGAAGTGCATCCTGGCTTATTCCCGTTTCTGGAATGGTTTGCCTGCCTGTGTGTACTTGGCCACTAGGTGGTGGCCAAGGTTTGTGGCTCTGCAGAAGGCTTCAGAGAGGTGATGGAATTTCCCTGCCCTTGCAGGGTTGGCAGGGGACTGTTGATAGGCCACCTAGAGTACGAAAGGGGACCTGTGGCTGAGGATGCCTCTGTCAAGAGGACCAGACCTAACTGGGGCCCTGGCTTTGTCCAAATCCCACCTACCCCAGGTGGTTTCAGGGATATTGGCCCCTTTGGGCTTGATTCCTGGCCCTGAGATTCTGACCTAATGGGTGTGGGTCGGGCCCGCTAAGTGATTGGACAAGTCTGGGAAACACTGGGGCAATAAATATGACAGGTTCCAATTTATTTGTTTGATGGGTTCCAATTTAAAATCCAATTTGCTACTTGCTCTGAAATTTTAGACAAGTTAATCCGACCTTCTGTGGCCACGTCTCTAACACGAGGCTCTTCCCCCACCCCCAAGTGTTAAGGGCTGTATAAGAACTGACTCATTAAAGTCTCTCACACAGCTTAGAACTCCACCCAGTAATAGCTGCTTTTACTTCCAGGTATATATCACCTGCCATCTGAAGGTCACTTCGGCTGACCATGTCCCAGACCAACTCAACAAAGCCTGTTCCTTCAGCAAGTCCACCAACAGGTGAGATGAGATTGCACGTGACCTAAGAGGCCACCCCCACGTCTATTCTGCAGTGTGAAAATTGTCAGCAAACTGCTTCCTGCAGACAGCACAGCCCTCTAACCCTCTGGTCTTCCCCCCTCAGCTGGGTCCCGGTAGAGGGCACGGCCGAGGTCTGCCAGTGCTGTAACAAGGGTAGCTGTGGCATTCCAGCCCGTTCCAGGAGACTAGTGGGGCAGTGGCCCGAGCCCGCTTTCCGCAGTCACAAGCACGGTAGGTCTTGGGTTGGTTACAGGGCTATTGCTCTCCCTGCGGTCTAGGATACCTGCTGTCACTTCAGGGTGACATTCTTCTCCTTTGTCCCCCCACTTAAGGCTGCTCACCCCTGGGGGATGCAGTGTTGAGCTTTCTCACTTAAAATTTAGTTCAGCCCACTGAGGCAGAGGAAAACCCCTAACCCAATTCCTGGTGAGGGACTAAGTGAACCTTGGATATCTTATCTTTCAGTGACAGAAGAAGCAGATGTCACAGTGGGGCCACTGATCTTCCTGGGAAAGGCTGTTGACCGTGGTGTGGAGGGATCATCCTCTCCTCTCACCTCTGTGATGCTGGGGTTAGGCCTGGCAGTGCTGGTGTCCCTGACTCTGGCCACCGCTGTCCTGGGACTGGCCAGGTGGCGTCGGGCTGCTTTCCACCCTGTGATGTGACCTGTGTGTGCTTCCTAATAAAATAAGTAGCCTTTGGGGTGTAGTGCTGTGACTACAGATGTGTGCCAATTGGGAGTGGTTGTGGGGGGGAGGGGCCAGACTGTAAAGAGCATCATGGAGTCAAATAGCACAATCTAAGTGCTGTTGTGCCTCTCGTGTGAGTCTGCCTGTCTACACAGCGGACAGGCCAGGCTGGTTTACGAAGGCTTCTCTGCCCCTCGCACCTTCATTTCACTCTCCCCACATAGGTTGCCTTCCTCCCTCGGCCCCGGGCAGTGCCCAGCGAGGGTACGTGCCCAGGGAGCTTGTGGCCCCTCTCCAGGGCGAGGAATCAGGATCGGGCTTCCTCTGCTGAGCACTGTGCTGCCCCTCAGAGTGGGCTGGGCCTCAGCTGGCTCCAACCTCACCCCAGACCCGACTCACCCTCCTCACTGGGTGAAGGTCACCTTCACTGCAGAATCCTAGCTTTGCTAGTTACCTACTATGAGTCCTGGGGTCCTTGGGGGCAGAACAAGCTGGCAGCCGCTGGGCGGCGTGGTTAAGCATAAACTGGTTGGAGCCAATAAATGCTGCATCTTATGGCTCTGTTTCTGTGGCCTTGGGTCTGATTGAGGTCAGGGGCTCAGGTGTGTTAACGTGGGCACAGAAGCCGATGTCTAAAGTACATTCAGAGCAGGGTCTTGTGATTCTAGGTCTGAAGTACAGGAAGGCCCTCGACCTGGGTCCTTGCCCCTCTAAGCGTGGTCTGAACACCATTGGCAGCACCTAGGAACTTGTGGGAAGGGCAGAGCTTTAGGTCCCATCCCAGACTTACAAATCTGCACCCTAACAAAATCCCCAGGTGACTCAGGTATGTGTTGAAATGCACAGGGTCAGGGGATTTGCATCAGGAAAGAATCACATCCCCCAAGTAGGTTATAGTGTGCTGTGTGAGGGAGTGAAAGACTAGGGGTAGGAGGGGTGGGCTTCCTGGAGTCAGTGATCCTGGAGCAAATCCTCAAATAACTAGCAAAATCGGGAAGGTGGGTATGGAGGGAGGAGAGAACTGAGAACCCGTGCCCTGGAGGAATGGAGGGTCTCGATGTCCAGTAAGGATGGGGGAGTGGAGAGGGTGGAGGGCTGGTGAAAAGAAGCCACTAAAGCACAGGTGGCAAACACAAGGCCTGCTGGCCGAATCTGGCCCTGCACCTTGTTTCTACCCAGTGGCAGCGCCGAGCTCCTTGCCCCTACATAAGGAGTAATTACATTGATACAGTCCTAAAATTACACTTGGCCCTTTGAAGGCAACCGTGAGGTTAATGTGGCCCCTGGTGAAAATTAGTTTGACACCCTATACTAAAGGTTCGAGTGCCATAGATGGATCATCCCTGTTAGGAAAATCAACCTGAGCAGCGAAGAATATGGCCTGGAGGCTGAGAGAAAGCCTGTCTCCCTGCCACTGTGGGCTTGGCAGGTCACTGAACTGTAGGATGGGAATGTCTGGAGGTTGGGTTGGTAGAGCACATGGTGGGGCCCTGGTTCCTGCAGCAGGACTCTTGGGGCCAGGTGCCTTGTCTCACAGCCACCCAGCCTACCCCTGCCTGAGCCTGTTTCCTCCTGCTTAGCAACATCCTGTTGCAGATGAGGAAGTTCTCCCCTGTGGGGTGGCTGTGAGGATTAATGTGATACTTGGTGTCCAGCATGCATTCAGTCCAAGCTGTTCTATTAGCAAAGGCCACTCTGAGTATCCTGGGGACATTGTTGCCCAAACACCCATCTGTTACTTGCCCTCATGTTCCCGGATGTTGCAACACCCTGGGAACTCATCTCACTCAACGTCTGCTGTCCTTAGCAGAAAGGGGAAGTGGCTGTGACTGGTGTGGAGAGGAACTATGACCAGCAATTGACCCTGAAAATTTGCCCCAGCCAGTTCCAGATGGGCTCAGCTCAGCCCGAAGCTGGTCCAAGAGAGGCAGCCTCCGGCAGTAAGGTCAGAGGATCCCGCCTTCCCCCTCAAGGTGGAGCTTGGTTGGGAAAGGGAGGGAGGTGGCAGAGGGCTGACGTTTCTAGCTTTCCCGTGCTTACAGCCTGTTCCCCTGGTGCTCAGGGTAGCTTCCTGTTACATCCTGTGACACTCGGAATCAACACTTTTAGTGTGGGTTTAAAACTGCCTTTGCAGCCAGGAAAAAGGAGATGAGGTATGTTGGAAGGATAACGGGGAAAAAAGTAAAATCATGATTATACAAATACAAAATGAAACTGTCAAAGTTCCTAACTCATTCATTGAGGGGAAACTAAGATGTAAAAAACTGGTTCAAAGGAAAGTACCAATAACTGATTCACATAAAAGCAATCAGGAGTGCAGAAGTGAATTTGATGGGTTCACAAAAGGCTTCTTCCATGGCAGAAACCAATTGCACCTCTAAGGGCAAGGTTTTTTGCGACTGTTTGCATTACTATTGGTTTTTCAACAATTTACAGAATTGCAAAATACCTTAGACAAAGACTAGGAAAGGTCAAACTCTTTAAAAAATTTTTTTTTTTTTTTAGCCCTGGCCGGTGTGGCTCAGTGGATTGAGCACCGGCCTGGGAACCAAAGGGTTGCTGGTTTGATTACCAGCCACAGCACATGCCTGGGTTGTGGGCCACGTCCCCAGTGGGGGTGGTGTGAGAGTCCACCACACATTGATGTTTCTCTCCCTCTCATTCTCTCTCCTTTTTCCTCTGTCTAAATTAAATAAAATCTTAAAAAAAATTTTTTTTTAATCCTCACCTGAGGACAGTTTTTCATTGCTTTTAGAGAGAGGGGAAGGGAAAGAGTAAGGGAGAGAAAAACATCGATTGGTTGCCTTCCAGACCTGCCCAGACCTGCCCAGACGGGACCGCAACCTGGATGTGTGCCCTGACCAGGAACTGAAGCCACAAACTTTCGGTTATGGGAGGACATTCCAACCAGCCGACCCACGTGGGCCATCGTGAGGCCCAAACTCTATGGAATCAGATACCATGAAAGGGCGCTGGAGAACACTCAGTAGTCCTTTTGCCCATTTCGAAGTCTTTCACAATTTTTCTTCACAGGTGTTAGATTTATTGGGTATTTTTAGTGATGGATTCTTTTCTTTAAAATATATTTTATTGATTATGCTATTATAGTTGTCCTATTTTTCTCCCCTTTATTCCCCTCTGCCCTGTACCTGTCCTTCCACCCACATTCCCAGACCTTAGTTCAGGTCCATGGGTCGTATATACAAGTTCCTTGGTTTCTCTATTTCCTATAATATTCTTAACCTCTTCCTGTCTATTTGTACCAACCATTTATGCTTCTTATTCTCTGTACCTTTTCCCCCATTCTCTCCCCACCCCTCCCCGCTGATAACCCTCCATGTGATCTCCATTTCTGTGGTTCTGTTCCTGTTGTAGTTGTTTGCTTAGTTTGTGTTTGTTTTTATTTTTATTTTTTTAGGTTCAGTTGTTGATAGTTGTGAGGTTTCTGTCATTTTACTGTTCATATTTTTGATCATCTTCTTTTTCTTAGATAAGTCCCTTTAAAATTTCATATAATAAAGTCTTGGTCATGATGAACTCCTTTGACTTGACCTTATCTGGGAAGCACTGTATCAGCTCTCCCATTCTAAATGACAGCTTTGCTGGATAGAGCAATCTTGGATGGAGGTCCTTGCCTTTCATGACTTTGAATATGTGGGGGAGGGGTCAGAGAGGGAAGAACGCTACTTGCTCAGCTCTGCTGGCTTTCAGTCACTTCCCCCGCTACCCACAAGCAAATTGGGCCCTTCTGGGGCTGATTCCAGGGTGGGTGGGTTTGTGTACATTCTAGGACCCCGTGGGTCTCTCCAATGATCTCTCCTGTGAGACTGGGGGTTTCTCCTGCTGCCACAACCCCCACAGATTTTTACTGCCAGAGGTTTTGGGGCTTTATTTCCCCACACTGGAACCCTGGGTTGTGTGGTCTGTCTCACTCCCCAGTTGTTCCTCCCGGTTATGTGCACACAAACGCGGGATCGCCCAGCCACTGCCTCACTTGCCTGGTCTTCCAGTGGCTGCCTTGCCCTGCATCCTCTCCGCCCAGGCTGCCCGTCTCCACCCCTCCTACCGGTCTGGATGAATGTTTCTTCTTTAACTACTTAATTGTCAGATTTCCATACAGTTTGATTTTCTGGCAGTTCTGGTTGTTTTTTATTTTTAAATTTGTTGTTTTCCTTCTTTTGGTTGTGTGAGGAGGTAGAGTGTGTCTACCTATGCCTCCATCTTGGCCAGAAGTCCTTTAGTGATGGATTCTAAGCAGCTCCTAGGGGATAATGGAACTTTTCAGAGGAAGGTTGGATACCACCAGAACGATAAAAACTGTGTCTCCCAAGGGGCCTCTCACCCTCAGCCTTTAGGCTAAGAAGCCTGGCTTGTCCGTACACTATAAATGATCCTTTCTCTTGAGCAAATTGAGATCCCAAACCAAGGTGTTAGAGTATTAATTTGTAACTAGAACACTCTCTGGGGGTGGGGGTTACAGGTCAAATGTGATTGTTTAGTGTAAAAATGAACTTCTCAGATGAATTCACTGAGTGCACATTATTTCGGATTTATGGCAAGGGAACCAGCAAGGAAGAGCCTGTTCAAAACATGTTCCATGGGGCCAGGACTTACATAAGATGATGCTTTTAGGGGGCACAGCTTCACTCTTCAGTACTGCAAAGCCATTGCACTTTTGTTGGCTGTGTAGGTCACACTTGGGTCCTGGGCAGTCACTATCACCTGGAGATGCCAGGTGCTACTCAACAGAAATAATGAGCAAAGCAGCTGTGACTTTTAAAAAAAAATTTTTTTAAATTATTTTTAGAAGGGAAGGGAGGGGGAAAGAGAATTGAGAAATATGTGAGAGAGATACACGCCTCTCGAATGACCCCAGCTGGAGACCTGGCCTGAAACCCAGGCAAGTGGCTTGACTGGGAATTGAACTAACGATCCTTTGGTTCACTAACCAGCACTCCATCCACTGAGCTACACCAGTCAGGGCAGCAGCTATGATTTCTAATCAGACACTCCCTCCAGAGTGTGGGATGGAGGGCAATTAGCTGAGGCACTGAGCAATAAAATTCTGCCTTTCCAAGCAAAGCATCAGAAAGTGCTGGGACAGTGGCACTGGGTCTTAGTGTCTGGCCTTTTCCCAAGTTTACTTTGATCTGTTCTTTCTCCAGGAGGAGCTGGGAGCTGGTTCGAGGACTAGAGTCTTTGAAAGCAGTAAGCCCTGACACCTGGAGTGAAGTTTAAGGACTTTTTTTTAATTCTAAGTTTCTCTGGCCACCAACACTCCCCAGGCCACGGCCAACAGCCACATTCCTTCTTGGGCTGCGTCATTCATTCTCAGTTGCTTGGGAAGGTCTAAGGGCTACACAAGCCAGCCTTCAAGATTAAAAAAAAAAGAAGAAGAAAAGAAAAAAGCTGCCTCTCCAGGCAGATGATTTTGGACAAAGAGCCCCTGCCAGGAAGGCTTCAGTTCCCACTTACCCCTTGGCTTCATGCCTTTGTGCAAGGCAAACCTAACCCGTTGTGTGTGAGTGCATTCTCACATTTTCCTAACAGAAAAAAAACAGCATGAGTACATAGTAAACAAAATAAAAATCCTCTGCTCATCCCCTGCCTTCTTGGAGCATTTTAGGTTTACTCCGAGCAACTTTCTACACTGAAACCTGTGAGTGCATTAAAAACAAACAACACTCTGCCCCCCACCTCCCACACACAAACAGGGGCAGGTGCCACTTTACCCTCTGCTCTGAAAGTTCCTTTTTTCACCTTTCTGATCTTTTTTACTTAACAATAGAACTGTGAGTCTTCCTCAGTCTTTCTACCTAGCATTCCAGGGTTATTTCACCAGCCCCCTTCTGCTGGACAGGTGTTTCTGATCCTTTGCTATGTATATTGGTTTAAAGTTCAGTTTGCAGGTGGCCAATTCTGTTTCCCTCATTTACAGCTTCCTCATTCTCTGCCGCCTAAAAACTAAAAGGCTACGCTCCCTGTATTCCCTCTTGCTGCTGCCCTATTTTGCTTCTTTTCATGATCAGAACTCTTTATTTTTCCCCCCAAATATAGTCTTTCTTTTCAGGTTATAAAAATGGAAACTATTCACTGGGACACACTCAAACGATACAGGAAAAGTACAGAGAAAGTGAAAATCACCTGCTACCCCACTCCTTGGGTGTTGCCATGTTGGCTGGTGTCCTTCCAGGCACATGCAGCCATTGGCAACCTCATGTAAGTGGCATCGTTACACAGAAGGGGGTGTATCCTCTGCTGCCCCTCACTCCCTGCCCCACAATCTGCGGACACAAAGACTGTTTTTGGAAGAGCTGTCTACATTCCTAGACTGCATTCCTGACCTCCATGACCCCAGATAAATCTGCTTCAGCTCCTACCCATCCATGGAAACGCTCTGTGGTTACCCATGGCCTCCATATGGGAAAGTCAGAACTTTCTTGAAGTCAGATGGCAGACTGAAGGATGAAAGAGCCCAGAACTGGAAGGCAGGAGCCCCTGTCCCAGAGATAGGCTGCCCTCCCAGGGGACCAGCCTACTGGGCCTCTCAGGAGTATCTGTCACCACTGAACACCGCCTCCATGGGTTCTCTGCCATCATGCTCTCCCAGCATCCCCCGGGTCTGGCTTCCTCCCCAGACACTTCTTCCTCTCACCTGTCCTTTAAAGGCTAGTGTTCCTTAGTCCTGGACTCACCTTTTCTCATCATCTGTGGTCTTTCTAGGTCTTCTTAATGTGATTACTAGTGACTCCCAAATACCTGCCTCCATCCCAGATCACTCCAGAGCCTCACACCTTGTAGTTCTCCCCTCTCCCCCCACTCACACTCAGCTTGTTGACTGCTCCCCTTTTCTGGTGTTCTCTCCTTCATGCAACCCAGTCTTTCTGCTTCTGTGGAGCTTCTCTACCTCAGCCTCTCCCCTGGACCCCACATTATCCCCAACCTTGGCAGTCCCAACAAGCCTCCCCCAGACCTCCATCTCCTGTCCTTTCCAGAGCCCTGGTTCCAGAACCTTTCCAGTCTCCTCTCCACTGTTATTGAGTTGGAGTCTCTAGGTGTGTATGCTGTGAAGTTTTTGGCCAGTAACTGTTACTTTAGTGTTTCACTAAGGGAAAAGGAAGCACTTAAGAATATATCTTTTTTAAAAGTTCTCACCCAAGGATATGTTGTTACTGATATGAGAGAAAGAGAGAGAGAGAGAGAGAGACATCAGTGTGAGAGAGAAATATTGGTCAGTTGCCTCCTGTACATACCCCAGTTGGGGATTGAACTGCAACCTAAGTATGTGCCCTAGCTGGGAATCGAACCTGCAGTCTTTTGTTGTATGGGTCAATGCTCCAACCAGCTGAGCCATCCGGCCAGGGCAAGAGAATATCTTTTGAATGTTGAAAGACTTTTCTAATATTTCAGACCATGTCATCTGCACTGCTCCCCCAATGGAGCCAGTCATATGGGGGTGCTCAAATGTGGAGTTGATACCATTTCAATTGAAAGACGAGCTCTGCCAGTTGCCAACTGTGTGACCTTACACACATTGCTTAAGCTCTGTGCCTCAAAAGTCTTCTTTCCAATGGACATGACAATAGCACCTACCTCACTGAGAGGATTCAGGGACGTGATGCATGTTAAGTGCTTGGCACATACTAGGTACTTTAGAAATGTTGCAGATGGTTATAGCTGAGAAAAGTGAGACTGGGGGGAAGGGAAATGTTTCCATCCCAAGCCATAGCCATGGTAGTCATCTACTATACATCACAGGTAAATTGCTACCCTTTATTTCTTGATGGAGGTCTGGCTCTGAAAGTAATTGAGAGAATCTGACTTTGGTGCCCTCCCCCAACCCAGACTCAAGGGCTGTGTCCTCTAAGTCGGCTCCTGGGTGGTAGAATCCTGGCTTAGGGTCCCAGAGACTTGGCCTGCAGGCGCTCCTCCTCCTTCACTAATTTTGGGTGGGCTACTCACCCTTTCTGGGCCTTAGCTTCCTCTTCTATAAAATGAAGTTTTGAAGCTGAATGATGGAAGAGGTCTCTTCCTCCATCCCCAGTAGTCCAAATCTTCCTCAAATCCCTGATACAGTAGGAGTGGTGTTAGATTATGTACAAATAGTTAGCTAGAGTCCAAGATTCAGAGACTCTGTACCCCTGAACATGTATGCAAAATGTCTGTATGTAATGTGTGTGCACATGTGTGAAAACTGACACTGAGCATTTTTCTGGGAATGGCCTTCGTCAGCTTTGAAAAGCAGGTCTGAGATCCTAGATTAGTCACCAGCCTTGTTTAGGCCTCATTGCCTTCAGTCTGGACTACAGCAATGATCTCCAAACTGATCTCCCCACTTCTTTCTCTTTCCCTCCGATCTATCCTCCACCCACCACACAGTGTATCCTTCTATAAAATGCAATGCTGACTTGGTCATTCCCCTGCTTACATCCTTCCATCGGCTCCAGTTGCCTAAATTCCTCGCATGGCATTTAAAGTCCATCATAATCTCACCTAGCCTTCTCCCCATACTCATATCCGGCCACACCCTAATCCATTTTCTCTGACCTCAACCCCTTCATGTCCCCTCTGCCCTGGCCTCAGGAACATTTTGCTGCTTCCTGAATGCATCAGGCACTTTCACATCTCTCTTCCTTTGCACGGGCTGTCCTGGATTCCATCAGGCAAACTGCTGTGTGGGCTCGAAAAATCCAATTTAGGTGTCACCCGTCTGTGATGTCTTCCTGACGCACTCCCAAAATTAGGTGTACCCTTCTATGCTCACACTTCTTTTTCATAACATTCATCCCACTATATTGAAATTGTGTGTTTAAGTGTCTGTATCCCTGATGGATAAGAAGTTCTTCCAGGAGAGAGACCAAGTTTCCAGTTGACTTGTTGATCCCCAGTACCCAGCACAGGGCCTGGTAACATGTATGTACCAGTAAAAACTATGTAAAAAAAAACAAACCAGAAAAAACAAAACTATGGCCCTGGCTAGTGTGGTTCAGTGGATTGAGCGCCAGCCTGAGAACCAAAGGGTCGTTGATTCAATTCCCAGTTGATTCAATGCCCATGCCTGGGTTGCAGGCCAGGTCTCTGGCTGGGGGCAATTAAGAGGCAACTAATCGATGTTTCTCTCCCTCTCTTTCTCCCTCCCTCCCTCCCCTTCTCTCTAAATAAATAAATAAATAAATAAATAAATAAATAAATAAAATATCTTTAAAAAAAACCCTGTAAAATAGTTCTGGCCGGGTAGCACAGCTCATTAGAGTGTTGTCCCCATGCACCAGGGCTGTGGGTTTAATCCCTAGTCAGAGCACATATGAGAATCAACCAATGAATGCATAAATAACAAATTGATGTTTCTCTCTCCCTTCTTCTCTTTCTAAAAAGATCAATAAACAAAATTTAAAACTATGTAAGATAATCAGTAAATTAGTGAAGGAGTAACTTTATGAGTGATTTATGAGTGAAGAGGCTGAGGAGGAAGAGTAGATACACCTGAACAGGTTCCCCCAGGCCCCGCCCCAACCCCCACCCCGCCCCGCCCCGACTGAACTACATTTCCCAGAAGGCCCCGCGTCCCGGGCAGGCGCGCCGGAGCGCTAGGAAGCTGCGACGCGGAGTTTCACTCTGGCTGTCTTCTCTTCAGAGTCCGAGACGCGGCCGAAGTCGTGCCCAGGCCGAGCCAGAACTGCAGCCCGAGGGCGGCGGTGCCCTCATTCTGACCCCTCGCTCTCCTCAGCTCGGTGAGAGGGGGACGTCAGGCCACCTGCTGGTCGCCAGAGCTAGGGTCCTGGGGCGCGGGAGAGACCTGGCTGAGCTGGGACCGGAAGGGGGCGGGTGTGGAAGTGAAGGAGGGCTGGGCTGGGCCGGGCTGGAGAGGAGTCCGGGAATGAAGTCCGGAGGGGGACTGGGAGGACTGGTCTCGAGACTGGAGGTCTCGGAGGTGAGAGTTGGCGCTGGGAACTCAGACTGGGTGCTGAGTGGGAGACTGAACGCCGGCGTGGAAGCCAAAGCACTAGCAGGTGGAGGGCGCCGACCCTGGTAATTTGGGTGGGTCGTGGGTGGGGAGTGGACCGCTCTCCACGGGGCTGGGAAGAAGCGGTGGTGATATTGCCACCGGGCTGCCCGTTACGGTGCGGGTTCTGCTATCTGCCTCCAGCGGAATGACTCACGGGAGCGGGTGCTGTAATTTAGGGGGCTTTACCTCCTAACTCTGGTTCTCAGTCCCAAGAGGGGTCCGCCTCCCGGAAGCTCCTGTTTCCGAGGACCCTGCGTTGCTTTTGCGGGGCGTGTAATGTATGCTGAAGAGGATTGAGAAGACTTTGTCTGGAGTTACCTTTTCATCCCGCCTTTCTCAGCCAGCTCGCTACTGGCTCCACTTCCCTAAGTGCCGGTAGCAGTGGAAATAGTGTGTGCATAGACGCTTGGACCCTTCGCAAACTCAAAATATTTCTGCATGCCATCCCAGCTCCTCTCAAGTTTTAGAAGGTGGACTTCCTGGTAGCCAAAATCAGGCTCTAACTTAAACCATCAGAGTAAATATAACTAGGCCCCTTGTTCATTGCTGTGTGATTTGGGCCAAGCTTTTACTCTTTCTGGTGTGTTGATTTCCTGGATGCCTACACTGCAGATTGGTTTATAAAGTTCTTTTGGGCTTTTGTATGAAAGGGAAGGTCTTGGGCTTTTTTGTTTGTTTGTTTTTTTTTTTTTTACAATCCCCTTGATTATTTGAGTGGGCAGAGGAAGACTCCCTTAGGGTTTGCTCTGTCTAGGGTGTTGGAAAATAAATCAGGTGGTTTCCAGTCCCCACTCACAGCACACGGACCCAACGTCTGTGCGTTCATTTCCACTAACTGCTGTTTCTCAATTTAAAATTTGATCATCTTCTTCCTTACTGGCAAAGGTGCCTTGGAATTTGTGTCGCTGAGTCAGCAAGCCTTTCAGATTTGCCTGGTTTTTGTTGTCTGCATTTTATATCAAGATGGGAACTGGAACAAGTCACTCCTCCTAAGGATCTGGTGTCTCCATCAATAAGGGACAGTTTGTGCCAGCTCTCCAGAGAGAAAAGGTGAGAGCCACGGGGACTTTACATCGCTGCCTTCTTAATCTGGTTTTCGGTGGAGAAGGCGGGGACTGGGGAGGGTAGAATTTGAGGTCTCCAGGATGAAAGTGAGCCCTGGAAGTAGATTGTTGATTGCCAGCTCTCTCAAATAAATTCACGTGGCCTCTTGCCAGAGGCTTCTCCTGTTTAACCAGTCTCAGAGGGTGCTTTCCACATGGTTTGCGCTTTAAGACATGCTTTATGGGATAAAGGACATAAGTCACGATTTCTGCATTTAACTGGGAATTTTTATTTCTTTTGTTGCATGAACCTTTACTGGGTGCCTCCTTTGTGTCGAGCCCCATGCTCAGTGCTGGGGTACAGTGAGGAGTAACGACCTCTGTCTTTTGGAATTTGGTTGTCTGGGAGGAAAGACAGACAAACCATAGACAGTGACAAGGTGTTGTCAGTGTGATATGTGTTGAGGAGCAGGGATCCACAGGGCAGAGCCACCGCTCCTCCAGGAAGGGGTAGGAGGGAAGGGGAGAAGGTCAGGAAAGCTTCTGGAAGCTGATAGCTAAAGTGAGTTGTGAAGCAGTAGGACTTAGAAAGTGGGGGCAGTAGCCTGGCAGAGGAATTGGCAAATGCAAAGTCGGAAGCTGCCTGGCAAGTCTGGGCCTCTGTAAGTAGCTCAGTGGCTAGACAAACAAGGGATGGGTGGGGGGAGGAGATGCTAAAAAGGTGGGCAGAGGGCTGAGTGTGGAGGCTTTTGTGGGCCCTGCCAAGGCACTGGGGAGCAGAAGAATGGGGGGCGTTTAAAATTCATACACCGGCTGCAAAGTGTGGATTGAATTTGATTGGATTATGCTCTTTGTGACTGTTTCCTTATACTGTGCCAGCTTCTGGTAAGGGGGAGGGGAACAGGCGATTTTACCCTCAGCTCATTGATGGACATCAAGAACTGTAAAGGACAGACAGAATGCCATGGAAGTGGATAAAAGGGTGTTTTCTCTCAGTTGGGCACACCAGGGCATCGTGGTGGTGCTATTTAAATGGGGCCTTGAAAGTGTGGGTCAGGTGAGGCTGGGTGGCCAGGTGAATGGGATTCTGTGTAGAGCTGAGGCCTGGAGGCATCTGTGGGAGCAGATCATCACTTAAATTCTTTGGGAGGGGTTAGGGTTAGGGAGGTATAGATGAAAGAGGGTATTGAAGGGAAGCACATTGGCAAATACTGTTGTTAGGGAGGGAGGGACCAGACTGTGACAGGCTTCAGTGTCAATCTAAGGAACTTGAATTTTATTCCATAAATCTGGTGGAAGTGTGGAAGAAACAGGATCAGAACTGCACTGCAGGAAGCTCAGTCTTAACCTATCTCTGAGGTGGACTAGAAGGAGAGACAAGAGTTGGGGAAGCCAGTGGGAGAGAATACTTATCGAGGTGAGAGGCATAAAGGTCCCAACCAGATGCCGGCTGTGAGTGCTGGGGAGGCAGGGAGGGAGGGGACAGTGAGCTGTGGCACCTGTGGGGCAGTGGAGGCAGGGCAAGACTCCCAGGTTTTTCTCGTAACTGCCCCGGGCAGAGTGGAGCCAGGGAATCCAGGGGGAAAAGCAGAATTAGGAAGAAGGATGGTGAGTTTAGCTTCAGACTCAGATCGAAGGCATATGAGGTGTCAACAGGAAGGGGGCCGTGGGCCAGGGACAAAAGTCCCTGATTCATTCTGCATATGCCCACAGGAACTATATGCCAGGGCTTGTGCTTGGCACCTGGAGTACAAAGATAAGTTAAACGGTCTCTTGTGTGTGTTTGTTTTAATTTTTACCTCAGGCTTCCTCATATTTATTTACTAAGTTATTTTTAATGAATGTAGTAAGTTTCTGTATTCCAACCACTCAAAATAGAAGTTAAGAGTGTCATCCCCATACACTAAGGTTGTGGGTTTGATCTCTGGCCAGGGGACATGCAAGAATCAACTAATGAACGCACAGATAAGTGGAACAACCAATCTCTCTCTCAGGTCAGTAAATAAAAGGTGGCCGACTCCTGCCGTGGGGAGCCATGGTAACTGTGGTAACCTGGAGGGTGTGTCCTAGCTAGTTGTTTCTGGACGAGTAATGAATCTAGGTCAGGTCTGAAAATGTGGCCAACTTTTCTGGTTTTCAAGAAGCTGAAAATCTGGATTTTTAAACAATGGTGAATATTTCAATATTTAAACATCAGCTCAATTAAAAAGCAAAATAGAAAACTGTGGAGGCCAAGAAAAACACATCTGGCAGACCGATTTGTCCAGCATCAATTTCTCTTTCTGTCTTGGTGGACTCTGGAAATAGATGTGGGTTTGCTTACATCTGTGTATTCTTGGTCAAGTTGCTTGTCTTCTTTTGCCTCACGTTTGTAAAATAGAGGTAATACTTACCCCCAGGATTGCGAGAATTAAATGAGAACACTTCCAGTTAGCCCAGTGCCTGGTGCATAGTAAGCCCTTGGTTGGTAGCCATTGTTGTTGTGACTGCGGGTGGTCACGTCGCTCCTGGCAGAGAAGGAGCAGCAGGTTCTTGGTCCTGGTAGAGGTTTCCCACAGGGGTCGCTGGGACCTGTCCCTAGAGGGCTCAGGGCAGGCACCCACCAGAAGAGGAGCTGTTACTTCCCTTCCAGCAGCCTACTATGCAAGGAACAAGTCATGTGTTTGTTAGTTTCCTTGTGTCTCAGAAATCTAGTAAGTTCTGGGTGGCACTGGCTTGAGCCATCTCTTTTTGGGGCAATAGCCCCATCTTGCAGTGTTCTCCTGTTGTAATAGTTTGGGCATCTGGATGGTCAGTTTTATGCATTTTCTTGGGACTCAGGGATGGGGGATGTCTCTTGGCAAGGAGGTACTATGGTGCTTTGGCAAGGTCTCTTACTAGTAGCACCCCACTGGGATGGTAGCAGCCAGTTAAAGTAATGATGGTAAGTAATAGTGGTGGTGGTTTGGTTTATATTTATGACCACCTAAAAGTGTTAGGCACTTTATTTTATTTTTTTAATCCTTACCCAAGGATATGTTTTTATTGATTTTAGAGAGCAAGGGTAGGGAGGGGGGTGTGGGAAGAGGAGAGAAAAACATCAATGTGAGAGAGAAACATCATTGGTTGCCTCCTGTACATGCCCTGGCCAGGGATCGAATCCGCAACCTAGGTACGTGCTCTGACCGGGAATCGAACCCGCAACCACTTTTGGTGTATGGGACGATGCTTCAACTAACTGAGCCACCTGGCCAGGGCTAAAAATGTTAGATGTTTTAAAGAGATTTGTTTCTGATAACAGAAGTTATACTTTCTCACTTCAGAAAATGTGAAAAGTTCAGATATATAAGTAAAGTCGAACAGAAGGTCTCTTGTAATTTCTCTACTCAAAGGCAGCTGTTGTTAACATTTTGGTACATTTTTATTGAATTTTCTTTATGCTTCCCTTTTACTTAGTTAAAATAATGTTATATCTTTATACCAAAGTTTCTCCAGATCTTCTTAGATAGATTTTTAAAAGAGAAAGAGAGAGAAAGGGGAGGGTAGAGAGATAAAGGAGAGAAACATCGATTTGTTGTCCCACTTACTCATGCATTCATTGGTGGATTCTTGTATGTGCCCTGACCAGGGATCAAACCTGCAACCTTGACGTATTGGGATGACACTCTAACCAACTGATAGATTCTTAATTATTGGGTCAAAGCAAGTGAACATTTTTAAACCTCTTGATACATATTATCCAACTGTTTTCTGGAAGAGTTTTATCCTTCCAGCAGTATGAAGTCTCAGTGTACTATTGCCAGCACTGAGTTTTGAAATTAAGTTATTTTTACTACTTCGATAGGCAAAACATAATATTCCATTGTTTTAAATTGGTATTACAAGCAACATTTCTACTAGAGTAGGACATTTCTTTGATGTGTTTTCATGTAGGATTTGACCTTCCCAGGTCTGTAGGAAGGCTTCCTGATGGTGCCCGGGGTGGTGGGCTGTGCTGTAAGAAGTCTTTGAAGGTCATGCTCTAGTTACCGGTCGTGCTTACCTTGTCAGCTGACAGGGTGTGGAGTTTCAGGCCAGGCTTCTTGAAAAGAGCCTGAAAGTGAGGCAGCTTAGAAAATAGGACTTGAAGTCACCTGGTGTCACTGGCTTCCAATCCGTGCTCCTCAGAACTCTTCTATTCTGCAGAAGAGCTTCCTGGGACCCTTGGGAAGTACGAATGGAGTCCACCTCTGTGTCAGAAAGAACACCCCTCATTTCTGTGTTTTACATATCACACGATCACGGTTGGGAAAGGGTTCTGCTGGAAAAGCCATCCAACCACCTGAGTAGTAAGTAGAGCTTGGAGAAGGGGAGATGACTGTCCCAAGATCACTGAGCACATGGGAGACCTAGTAGAGCACAGTGTGTGTGACCCGAGAGGAGGGGTCTGACAGGCTGTCTTCATCTCCACTCAGGACAGCAGAGGCAGGACAGACGCTGGCAGGAGTGTGGGCGAAGGGTGAACTGCCAAGTTCAGGCTTGGGCCAAGCTGTTACCTATTTTGGTGGGCTTTGGAAGGATCAAATGGGGTCCTCCCTCACATGTTGGGAAGTTGACAGTCGCTCAGAGTTTAAAACCACGCCCAGGGCCTTCTTCCCCAGGCCACAGCTGTAGTGGGATCCATTTATATGGTTCACCCACCCGCAGGCCCACAATCAGGCAAGATGGTTTTCACTCACATTCTTGTGCCCTCTCACATCTGGTTCTACAGCTTTTCTAAGTCCTCTGGGAATAGGAAGGTTTTTGGACACGTGCAGCTTTTTGGTTTCACGTGGAAACACCTTGCTGGTAGAATGGCAGCTTTCCTGTGTGCCTCGGAGGCGCAGTGATGTGGACAGGGGTTTGCAGCTAAATTCCCTGAGAGAATACGAGGGAAAGCAGGATGGGTTTTTTTGCTTTGTTTTGTTTCTTTGGTCAAAGTTGTTGATGTTGAAAACATTTTTTTTGTTTTATCATAAAAAGTAATATGGCCACTGTAGGACATATGCAAGTGCAGACACAGGTAGAAAATTCTATGATTCCATCACTCTTAATTAACATTTCACATTGTTCCTTCTCGCCTTTTAAAATTTATTTTATATAAGGTAGAAAGAACATAAGTTTTATGACATCACAGACTAGCCACCTGACCTTGGGTACATTCTTACTTTCTTTTGGCCTCAGTTCCCTTTTGTGTAAAATGGGAATAACTTCTACTTTCAAAGATGGTAGGTGGTTGAGAGAACTGGATGACAAAAGCACCACGCAGAGTGTGTGCCACATAGTAGGTGCTCAATAATGGCACGTCCACCTGCCTGAGAGCATAGCATGTGCACTCACATAGCCTATATTTTCGATTTGTCCTGGGCATTATCATAGGTCCATAAGCTCTCTGTAAACATTTTTCAGGACTTGTAGTCCATCATTAGGATATTCCATAATTTATTTAAGAATTCCATTGTTTTAAGCCCTGCCTGGTGTGGCTCAGTTGGTCAGGTGTCATCCCACAAAGCAAAAGGTCGTTGGTTTGATTCCCACTCAGGGCACATGCCTGGGTTGTGGGCTCAGACCCTGGTTGGGGCTTGTGCGGGAAGCAGCTGATGGATGATTCTCTCACACATTGATGTTTCTCTCCCTCTTTTTCTCCCTTCCTTCCCCTCTCTCTGAAAATAAATAAGTAAAATCTTTAAAAAAAGAGTTCCATTATTTTAAGGTGTTTTTGCTCTCACATTGAAGCTTTTTTCCATGGCCAATTATAGTAATAATAATTTTCATAATTAAGAGCACTAAATAGTGCTGTCATTAGGAGCTAAAACAAATTCTGTGTTGGAACCGCAGCTCCCCAGTAGCTGAGGTTGTAGGAAATGGGCGTGTTGACAGGACTGCTATGTGCGCGTAATTGCTGTGTTCTTCTGGGCCAGGCCTCAAATGCCTGGCCTCTGGAGCAGAACGTTCTCCTTCCTTTTCTCCTCTGATGTGTCAGACCCTCTGGGATATTGGCCATTGAAGAGCTGCCCTCCAGCTTTGGGTCAGCCCTGGCTCCGCCCACCGGGAGCTCCTGTGCTGGTGGGAGGTAGACCCTGAAGCCAAGGATAAGTGGAATGCACCGCAAAGGGGCTCATGAAGGTGGAGGCTGCAGGGCTCAGGAGGAGGGTGCTGCGGCTCAGTCTGGAAAGATGGGCATGTTCGCTTGGGGGCTTCTGTGGAGACAGGGCAGGAGTCTAGACACATGCATCAGTGGGATCCATGGCTTGGAGGTGGGAAATGGCTCTGAACGTTCTGGCACTCGCTAGAATTTCGTTTGGCTGGACATAAGGGAGGGCCTTGATGTAAGTGGGGATAGTACCTGGGCACAGAGGGGCTATGTGCCATGACTGCTTCATCTCTGGGTCTCCAGTCCCTAGACGGGGCCTGGGCCATGGTGGGCCTGCAGTCTGCGGAGACCAAACACTTTCATGAAAAGCTTTAGCTGAAGTTGTCAGCAGTATCTCTCAGGCTGTTTGGCGAAGTTCTGTGAGTTGGTTGATCTGGGGATGTGTGGACATGCTGTGTGTGCTGATATACAGGACGCATGTGCTGCCTGAGAGTTGAGTGATGCATGTCAGGAGTTGCCAGGAGGAAAGTCCAGGCTCAGGAGTAGTTGACCCTGAAACTGGTCCTGTGGTTTGTACCTGGATGTGGTTCTAGAGACTTATAATTGCAGGCACTGAGCTAATCAGCCAGCCAGCCGGCCAGTCCAAGGGCATCCTAGGTCCAATCCTCCAGGTGCGATGTGTGCTTCTGTTGGAGCAGTCGGCAGCTCAGTGGCAGCCCTGGCACCCACAGGTGTACTCAGCTATTGCAGGCCTGACTCATCGCCTGTGTCCTCATGCTGTGTGGCTCAGTGCTGCCATGGGCTGCCATTCCTCACCCAGACTTGAGAGGTGGGAGGTACTGGGGTTGAGAGGAGAAGGGAAAGGGAGGGAGGCCAAGATCTGCTGATAACCACTCTGTGCCTGGTACTTTGCTGGGTGCTCTAAACAACATCTGTGCTTGAGAATAGATGTTGGTATCTTCATTTCCAAATGAAAGGAAAAGAAAGCAGGCTTGGAGAGTTTAGGTACCTTCAGCAGGATGATACAGTGAGTAGAGTAAATCAGCAGTGTGTCGATGCCAGAGCCCATACCTGTTTCTTTTCACGTGCTGCTCCAGATCTACCTTCCTTGTGGGGCCGTGGTCTTGGCCTTCTTATTGAAACTTTGATGGTGTAGTGCAGTCTTAGGGACAGCAATGAAAGCCCAGGGTTCCAGCCGTATTACTAAGCACGTCACTGCAACTGCCCAGGCCTCGGTTTCCTCATCTGCAAAATGGGCATAAACTTCAGTGTCCATACTTATGGGGTTTGTATGGGAATCAGAGTAGATGGTATGAGGGGGAACCTGTTGGCACCAGGCCTGCATGAGCGTATTGTAATAGGACTTGTGATGCGGGTTCCTCTCTCCTTTCCTCCGTCCTTCTCTCTAAGTTGGGCCTGTGAGTGGAGCCCTAGGTAGAGGTTAGGCTGATCTTTCTTCTCTGCAAAAATGGGCATCAGAGCCAGATTGATCAGGGTTTGGTCTCTGTGCTGACACTTAGCAGTATAAATGTGACCTCCAATAACAAGACTTTGACTTCTTTGAGCTTTGGTTTCCTGCCCATAACATGGAAGAAAAAGCACCTCGTTAGTCTGTTGGGCTTAAATGAGGTGAGTCCATTTGGTGTTTGCCACTAAACGTTTGCCTTGCCCCTCTCACATCCTGGGAGCTGGTGCTCCAGGGGACTGCTACAATAGAGTACATGCACAGACTTCTTTTCTCCTTCAGACAGCTGCGGGTACATAGGGTCATTGTCCCCGTCCTTTCAGCTGTGTTTTGAACTAATGCGTCTATAACACTATGTGACAAAGCCTGTGCTGGAGCTGGTGATATGGCTGTGGACAGGGCAGACTCGCTGGGTTGCTGCTGGTTGCGGTAGGGTGGGTAGAAAGACAGAACGTCATCACACCTGTACATGTGTGTGAGCATAGAGTTCTGGGCGGCGCTCTGAAGAAGTTCACGTGCTGGGTAGCCAGGAAAGCTCCCTGAGTAACGGGCTGGGCCTGAAGATGAACAGAGTGTACAAGGGAGGAAGATGGCTGGAGTGACTAGGAGAAGAATGTCTTGGAAGATGCATATAAAGTCACCGGACCTGACCGCTGGTCAGTGAGGCCCAGGAACACAGAGTGAAGTGCGGAGGGGCCACGCTGCAGCAGCCAGGAGATCTTAATGTTTATCAAGGGCATCCTCCATGGTTAATGATGTCTCCTGGGGCAGCCTGGAGACTCAGGCGGAGGTAGGACCTGTCCTGTGTGTCCCAGCTCTGCCATTGAGCCCCTGGCTGTCCTTGAGCCTCGGTCCTTTTTGAGACACAGTTGTTTCCCATCTGTAGCATGGGAAACACAAACCTGCTTTGGAAACTGGAGTTCTCCCACGGGTATAAGGGGACATCATGGCCTCAGTCAATGAGGGACTTGGGGTGACTCATGAAAGTACATATGGTGAGAAAGGATACATTTAGTAGTGGGTCAGAGGGAAATTGTTGGTAAAAAGACAGAAACTAGGCTGATAATCAGCACATAAAACTCACTTCACTGTATCTTCCCGAACATTTGTAGAAGTAGGTAGGCTGCTTGACTGAGTCTGAATTCTTCCTGGCTGCCTGAGCAAAGACGTAGGATTGGGTACTTGATTCAAGATGCCTTAAGGTACTAGGGAAAAAAGTGACTGACAAAGCAAGATTTTCCCTGCACTGAGGCTGACTGTGGCAGAGCCACTGTGTGCATTGGTAATTGCTTATTTGTCCTTGTTTACAGGTCTGCTGGAAACACTGGGCGATGAACCGGAGACGCCGGCCCAGAGTGGTCTGAAGCCATTTGGGAAAGCAGAGGGAGTCCCCCGGGAAGATGGCCATGGCCCCAAGCACTTCCCTGACTCAGGTGTACACCAACCCTGTGGCAGTGGCCGTGTGGGAATGGCAGGATGGGCTGGGCACCTGGCACCCCTACAGTGCCACTGTCTGCAACTACATTGAGCAGCAGTTTGTCCAGCAGAAGGGCCAGCGCTTTGGGCTGGGGAGCCTGGCCCACAGCATCCCCTTAGGCCAAGCTGACCCCTCGCTGGCCCCTTACATCATCGACCTCCCCAGCTGGACCCAGTTCCGCCAGGACACAGGTAAGACACGGTCTGCCTCTGGTATGTGTTCAAGGACCTGCTTTGGGCGGGGCGCCATGCTAGGCGTTGCAGCTACAGAATTGACTCCCGGAGTGTAGTCCTGTCCCTGAAATGCATGCGATTGGGAGGTGGGTGCTATGAATGGTTGCAGGTATCACGCAGTGTGAGACGTACAGTAAGTCTTCACTCAATGTCGTTGATAGATCCTGTGACTTTAAGTGAAACGATGTGTAACAAAACCAGTTTTACCACAGGCTAATTGATGTAAATAAGAGTTAAGTTCTTACGGCATCTCATCAACATATTAATGAAACAATGTTAATTTGAGTCCCTATTGTACCTCTTAGTAATAGAGGGTGCTTTGGGAGCATAGTGCAGAGGGCCTTCCAGCCCCTTTCCCCCTTGCTTCCCAAACCAAAATGCCTCCCTCCACCTACAGAGATTTGAGGCTCTTGCTGGCAGGTGATGTGCCATGCTAGTTAAGATGGGCTGGTGATGAGTTCTGGCTCCAGTGTGCCATAGCTGTGTGACCTGGGCAGGTCGCTTCACTCTCCTGTGCACTCATGTTTGGTTTTATTGTGCGTTTTGATCACCGACTTCTTCCCAGAGCTCTCCCTGTCCCAGTACTCCAGTGCTTCTCATCCGGGGTGATTTTGTCCCCCAGGACATTTGATAATGCCTGGAGATAGTTCTGGTTGTCATGACTGTGGGTCGGGGGTTACTGCCAGCTCATAGGTAGAAGTCAGGGACACTGTTAAGCATCCTACAGTGCTCAGCACCAGCCCCACGACAATTACTGGGCCAGAATGTCAGTTGTTTCCAGACTGAGAAGCCCTGCTCTGATCTCTGTAGCAGCATTCTCAGGCACATGATCCAGCGGGGATTCTAGTCAGTTGGATATAGATAAAAGTCCCTGCCTTCCTAATGTTTGCAGGAAACTGAGGAAGATAGCAAACGAGATGATGCATAGATTGTGTGTTATGTTAGAGAGCAGTAAGTGTTAATCAGGGTGTGGAAGTGCAGTGTTGGGAAACATTGGTTTGAAGTTTGAGCTTGGGTCACACTGCCAAGGGATGGAGACAAACCTGAAGGAAAGGCAGGAGGGAGGGGCAAGTTCGGCAGTGCTGTGCAGTCTCTGAAAGGGAGGACTTTTATTCTCAAAGAGGGAATGATGGAAGGATTTGGACAGAGGAGTGATGTGATCCGACTTGGGGTTAGGAGCAGCCCCGTGGCTGCTATGGGCGGAGGCGAGGGCTGCTGCAGTTGGGAGACCAGGAGGAAAGTAATTGCGGTGATTGTCTTTTGGCAAGTGCTATTGGAAGCATGGCCTAAATTTATTTATTTCTTTTTCTCTATAATCTTTGGGTTTGGTTTTATTAAGAATATAAGCTAAGCGCAGGGCATTACCCATTATTTTGCTATGTGACAAGTCAAAGGGAATGGTACATCCATGTAAGAGAATTCTGTAACCATTAATGAGTTTCACAGAGTTTTAAAGATACTGCTCCTGGTACGGGATATAATAAATGAAAATAGCAGGAAAAATTTTCAGTATGATTGTCAGCTACCTTGAATGTATGTGCCTAGAAGACTGCATGGGAAGAAATGCATTGCAGTATAAATTGTGTGCTTTCCTATTGGTGGTTGGATTATGGATGATTTAATTTTCTTTATACTTTATTTTCAATTTTTTAAGTGAGGCTACATACGTTTCATCATTAGAAATATTTTTTAAAGCCTCTTTGAGTCTGAGCCTCAGCAATTCTTTGACCTGAGCTTCCAGCATCCCCCACTCCTGCCCAGGAGCATGGGCCCCCTCCTGCTACGTGATCCCTTTTGTCTGCAGCTTCTTTACCTAAAGAGAACTCTGTCCTTCACCCAAAATTTGGAAAGAACAACCAATGCCAGCCAAATGGTACCATGACCCTATGTACACTGTGATCATATTTATTTTGGTTACAGACAAAATAATTTTTAAACTCTTTATTTTGGGGGTGCTAGCATATTAACCATCTATATGTAATTACTCCTTATAAAACAGGCACCATGCGGGCTGTGCGGAGGCACCTATTTGCCCAGCATTCAGCCCTGGGCCGGGGCATTGTCTGGGAGTGGATGAACGACGACGGCTCCTGGACGGCCTATGAAGCCAGCGTTTGTGACTATCTGGAGCAGCAGGTGGCCAGGGGCAACCAGCTCGTGGACTTGGCGCCTCTGGGGTACAACTACGTCGTCAACTATGCCACCCACACACAAACCAACAAGACTTCAAGCTTCTGCCGTAGCGTGCGGCGCCAAGCAGGGCCCCCTTACCCAGTGACCTCCGTCATCGCTCCACCGGGCCACATGGGAGTCGCCTGCTCTTGCCATCAGTGCCTCAGCGGCGGCGGAACTGGCCCTGTGTCAGGTCGCTACCGCCACTCCATGACCAGCCTTCCTGCATACCCTGTCCCCCAACCTCCCCAAAGGACTGCTGTGTTTGGCGCCCACCAGGCCTTTGCCCCATACAATAAGCCCTCACTCTCTGGAGCTAGGTCTGCGCCCAGGCTGAACACCACCAACCCCTGGGGTGGTTTGCCAGTCTCCTTGGGGAACCAGCCCCCTTACTGCTCCAGCCTCTCCCACCTGGGACCTCAGCACCATCCCCCAGGATCATCCACTGCCAGTGGAGCCAGGTATCTTGTTTTATTGAGGGTCACTTTGCCTACCTGTGTACCGTCAGCCAGCTTAGGTTTTTGCTTTCACTTAGTTTGGAAGACTTGCCCAAAAACCTGCAGATCTGGTGCCTGCTTTCTTCATTGTTTCTGCTATGTCGTCTCTTGTGTGTGTGCCATGTGTGTCACAGCTGTCCACAGCCTTGCAGCGCACAGAGCCTACCTGACCGCTAGGACTTGAGTGCTGGCAGTTGCCACATAGGTTAGAACCCATAATCCCTCTGCTCACTCAGGAGATCTGAGCTGTCTGTGTAGAGCAGCTGACCACCTGTTGGATGTTCCTGTGTACCATGTAGCTGTTACTGTGTAGAACCAGCTACATGAGAACATTTCATTGACTCCTATGTGTCGGGCACTGAGGATACAGACATGGAAGGCTCAGTCTCCTCCCTAAGCCCCTAGTCTTGTCCAAGGGAAGTGTGTAAGCTCAGCTTTGATGCTGAAACATTGGTTGAGGAGAGAGCAAAATGTTGAGTAGGGGAGGGAGGGGGCATGGCAGTAGGTGACTCGGGCAGCTCCCGTACTGATGAATTCCAGCCCAGTGTCTGTCAGAGCTCTCTGCACCTGGAGAAAGATGATGACATAGGCCTCACCCAGACCAGCTGGCACTTTAAAGTGAGAAAAGCTCCTGGAATGGCCAGTTGGGCTGTGTTTCCGGGGTGCTCAGACACCTGTGTCTGAGGGCCTTGTCAGTGATCATTATTGAGAGTGCTGGGTTTGGAGGACATTTGGAGAATTCAGAGTGGTAGTTGGGGTGGGAGTTGATTTCTGAGAGGGGGTGACCTAGGCAGGTGGTGACTGGACATGTGGCCCGTGGCTGCCCTATGTCCTAGGGAGTGAGCATCTTGTTGATTTGCATTGATATAGCCTGGCAGCCAGCCCCATCCCTGTCCACTTGACCACAATGAGGGCTGAAGCTTCCGAGTGTGTCCGAGACCATGGCAGTTTCTTGGGTTGCCTCTAGCATTTTTTCTTTTTCTTTTTTTTTTTTTCTTCACATTTTTAAATTGTTGTTCAAGTACATTTGTCTCCATTCCCCACTACCACCACCACCACCACCACCACTCCTCTAGCATTTTTTCAAGCTAGGTTTCAGAGGACCCTAGGAGCTTCTAGAAGACAGTGACAACTGCCATTCAGTGAGCACACATTACAGCCGGCCTCATTGAGCAGGCTCTGAGAGTGATTTCATTAATCTTCATAAATGCACACGTGGTGGGTGGTGTCCTCTGCCTACAGGTGAGCATGTTGAGGGTGATGAGGTTGGCAGCACCGCCAGCAAGTGGCAGAGCTGGGATTAAACGCAGCCCCCAGAGTGGGCCATGTGGGACATGCGGAGTTCTTGAAGCTTTCTTAAAGGCAGAAGGAGAGGAAGGCAGAAGGTGTCAAGAGGGATGAGTGTGGAGGAGTCGGACAAGCAGGAGAGGAATGGGTCTGGGTGGGTCAGGGCATCTTCCTGGGCATTTTTTTCTGAGAGTTAGGGCATGTGGATCTGAGACTTTTCCTGGAAATTGGGAGTATATGGAGGTTTCACTTGGGCCTTCTCTGTGGGCTTTCACACAGATATAAGCAAGCAGGACTCAGGCCCTGCCTGCTGGCCCAGGCTCATCCGATGCCCTTTTGAGGCCCCCTCCAATATGTGGGTCAAAGTCTCCCTTAGAGAATGGAGTGCTGCATCTACTATCCCAGAATGATTATCACTTAGGGGCAAGAGCCTCTACTAGGTCGACTTTGCTTAGCCTCCTGGGGCTTAAGTTCTTACTAATTATTTTGAAGCAAATTTCTGTTATCTAGATTGTTCTAGAGCTGGGATTCTGAGGTTGAGCCAGGTGACTTAATAGGCTTGATTGCTTTCTCCTAGTACAGGGTTTCCATTGGTTTTCCCTCCCCAGCCCGAGGGCCCAAGAGACTGTTGATGCAGGCCCAACTGGTACAGGCCAGGCAAGTTACTGAAGGGAAAGTGGGTGGGCCAGATGGTCTTACCTTTGCTGCTGGGCCATGCATGTTGCTGCTTGCCCTGCATTGTAAGCCAGGAGGGGGAACCAGGCCAGCTGGCTGTGTTAGTTGAAACAGCCTCAAAGGATTCTGCCTCCTTAGGTGGATGTTCATCTTTACCTCCTACAGCTCTTGGGAGCTGGGAGGGCATTCTTTACTTGCATGGGCCTGTCCCTGCTTTGAAAAACTAGGTCTGCTTGTATCTTATTTGTAGTGGGGTCCTCTTCAGTTAACCCTTCTCTGATGGGTGTTGTAGGGCCAGAGGGGCCTTAATAAATAGTTGACGTCTTAACCAAACAGGGACAGGAGGAGTGAAAACACTTGGCAACTTGCTCTCCCTAGGAGCTGTGGTATATATAATTCTTGAAGCCAAATGAATGCCAGCAGCATTAGGTGCAAGTTGCCATGTGTATGGAGGAGAGGACAAGGCAGCAGGGCAGGCAGCGCCGTGGCCTGGGGAAGCCTGAGAATTGGCTATGTTTACTGGTAGCCACTGGAGAGCACATGTGAGTAAAATCAAAATTTGTGGAACCCATATGGTTTCAAATTGCTTCTTGCTCAATCTGGGTAAAACCATGGCTAACTGATTTCCTTATGCCCTGGGAGGCTTTCTGAATAAGCAGTGATACATTGAGAAGGAGCATCATTTGTCACTGTGCTGCTGGATTTAAGTCAATTTCCTGGTAGCTGAAGTTTATCCCTTTAAGCACCAGAACTTGTGTTTTAATGATGTTGGGTGGAAAACTTTCCAAAGCGTGTCATGCACACTCTTGCCTTTAAGAGAGGGTGTGCCGGTGTGTTGAGTGTTTTAATGACTTGGGGTGGTGATTATGACCAGCAGTCTGTTGCAGCTCTGGCGTGGCTGAGCTTCGGCACGCTTTGTCGCTGCACTAAATGGCCCTAGAAAATGGCTTTTCCAGTTTGCTTTCATCTGCACTGTTCTTACTGCCATTCTCCTTTCCTCTAAAGCAGCGGTCCCCAACCTTTATTGCATCAGGGACCAGTTTCATGGAAGACAATTTTTACATGGACCGAGGGGGTGGGAGATGGCTTCAGGATAATTCAGTTGCATTACACTCAAGCTCAGCTCCTGCTGTGCAGCCTGATTCCTAACAGGCCTGGACTGGTACCAGTGCAGGGCCTGGAGGTTGGGGACCCCACTCTACAGGGTGCCCTGCTATTGGCCAGACTCTTTAGGCTTGTGTGATTAGGAGTCCTAGGTTCCAGGTGGAGCCTTCCTCCTGACTCACTGTGGGCCTCTGGGCCAGCTCTGTTCCCTTTCTAGGGCTCTCTTTTTCCCTTCTTAAAATTAAGGGGTTGGGCTGGTTAGTTTTGAAGTTTCTTTTTGCTCTAACATTGCTGTGGGTTTCAGGGTTTAGTGAGGGCCCTGCAGAATGTTGCCTGGCAGCCTTTCAGCTTTTCTGTACCTGCTTTGCTCCTCTGAGACCTGGGAAACAATGGGCATTTGTATTGGGGTGCAGATCAAGCCTCGCAACTGCCTTGGGGGCCGTTTGGAATTATTCTCATCTTACAGATAGAGAAATTGAAGCTCAGAAAGGGGACTTGGCATGCCCAAGGACACACAGCTTTAAGTGGGGGCAGGTGCTGGAAGTGGGGTGTCCAGACTTCGTATCTGATGTTCCTTGTACTGTATCTGCTGTCAGAGGTGCCCTGGTTGCTGCTAGCTTCCTGGCCTTTGGGGAGCTGGAGGGAGACCATGCATTTCCTTACTCTTCAGCCTCCTGGCGCTGCCCCTTATCTGGGACTCTCAGATTCATGTCTCATGTTCTCAGCTCCATTTGGAAGCTCCAGAAGATGGTCCCAGACAGTAAGGCCAGATAGGGCCTTGTAGGTAGACCTGCAAAAGGGGGAAGGCAGGGAGGGAGGCCCGAGGCAGAGGCTGAGGGATTTCTCAGAGAAGCGCGCTTCATGGAGCTCGTGATGCCCCACGCCCCACAGCCGGAGTGCTCTGCTAGTCTGAGGATGGTGGGAGGGATTGGTCACCTCCAGGGTTCTGTGTACTCCTGAGAGTCCCCGTCTTGGGAACCACTGGATCCTTTTTCTGCTCCAGTTCCTCTCATCAGAGCAGGAAAACGTGGGGAGGAGCTGGGGTCAGTGGTAGGGGGAGCAATCACATTGGGAGACCCCTAAGCTAATGAGACCCCATGACTAATAGAACTTAGTCATGGTTCCTGCTTCCTGTTCCCAGTTCCGGGTGAGCTGCCCACTGGAAGTCTTGCTGCATGTCTTTTCTGCACTAGTTCTTGGGGGTGGAACCTAAAATTAGGCCTTCTCCCTCAGATTTGAGCCTCTCTGGTGAAGGAAGACCCCACTTCCTGGAGCACCTTTGGGCCAGTGGTGCCAAGCCCACTGAGTAGCCACTAATTTTGTGTAGTTGTAGAGCCAAGCTTTGGTTTTCCAGCTTTTTATCTAAGGGCTGAAGCTCTGTGCCCCCCAGAGGGTTGGCTTGGGAGATGCCTAGAAGGGCTGTATCTTCTCAAATTCCATCACTTACAGAACCTGAGAATTGCAGAGACCGTCAGAGACTATTTACCTTCCTTTTAAAAAACAAAATGGAGGAGGAAGACCTAGTCAGGCAGTTCGGTTGCTTAGAGCATTGTCCCAATGTGCCAAAGTTGTGGGTTTGATCCCAAGTACGGGCACCTGTAAGAAGTAACCAATGAATGCGTAAATAAGTGGGACAACTAATCAGTGTTTCCATATCTCTCCCCTTTCCCCTCCTTTTTCTCCCCCCCCTTCCCTCTCTGAAGTCAGTTTTTTAAAAAAAGATTGTATTTATTTTTAGAGAGGGGAAGGGAAGGAAAAAGAGACAGAGAGAAACAGCAATGTGTGGTTGCCTCTCACATGCCCCGTACTGGGGACCTCACTCGCAACCCAGGCATGTGCCCCAGCTGGGAATCAAATTGGCAACCCTTTGCCTCACAGGCCGGCACTCCATCCACTGAGCCACACTAGCCAGGGCAGTATATTTTTTTAATGGAGAAAGAGGCTCAGAAAGTGCAGTAGAGGAGAGTGAGGGTGGAGCTTATTCCATATTAAACATAACTTAATGGGCCAAAACCTTAGCCCAGATGTGCGGACTGCCTGGCTCGGTTGGTTGGAACGGCAGGACAGGCACCTGCTGCTTATAAACCAAAAGGTTTCCGGCTCACTTCTCAGGCAGGGCACATACCTAGGCTGCAGGTTCAGTCCCTGGTCAGGATGTATACAGGAGGCAGCTGACCTGTGTTTTTCTCTGTCTCCCCCCACCGCTGCCACCTCTCTTTCTCTCTGAAAATCAAAAAACATCCTCGGATGCAGATTAAGAAAACCCCAGCCTGGGTGTCCTGAGCACACGTCTCTTCCATTGCGTTACCGGCACTCCGGGCCAGGTCCCCTGTTCTCTTGGGATTGGGAGTAGATGAGCAGGGTGGGAGTCTGCTATTTGAGTAGCAGGCTACACAGGTTATTCTTTTTGGGAGAACAATCCAGAAATGAAAACAAAACAACCTCTTTATGCCCTGGCCAGTGTGGCTCAGTTGGTTGGAGCACCATCCTATAGATCAAAAGGTCATGGGTTCGATTCCCAGTCTGGGCACATGCCTAGATTACGTGTTTGGTTCCTGGTCCAGTATGTACAGAAGGTGGCTGATCAATATTTCTCTCTCTCATCGTTTCTCTCCCTTTCTCCTCCCCTCTCTAAAATCAATAAGCATGTCCTTGGGTAAGAATGAAAAAACTTCTTTATTCACTCAATTCACTCAGACATACCAGAGCACCTGCTGTGCCACAGGCCCTGTGTGAGGTCCTGGCAGCTTCAGCACCAGCTGAGTGTGAGGTTTTCTGGTTTGGATCAGAAGCAGCCAGCTCCCTGTAGTTCCTGCCAGCGGGATCTGTGACCCGTGGCTGGTGGTAGGAAAGGATCTAGGGCAGCTTCTGGAAGCATTTGCTGCAACCAGGCAAGTTGTCAGCTTGCTGGCAGCCGTAAGAGCAGCACTCTAGCCTGGAGCTGTGCACTGTGTCCTGAGCACCTTCCCAGTTCCTGGCTCCTGGCCGGGCCCAGTAGAAAAGAGACAAATATGCCCAGGCCCTGTCCTTGGGAGGCTCCAGTGTGTACGGAAGGGCTCCATACCTTTTCTTATTTCATCATTTTTAACACGTGCGGGGATGCACGGGTGGACATAGGAATCAGGCTGGAGGGTATCGGCAGGTATCTTGGGCCATCCGTACCAATTGTTCTCCAGTGTGGGACTGCCCCCAACCGTAATGGCACGGTTCGTTAGCATTTACAAATATGATGGCTTAAAGCCAAATGAGCAACTTGAACATAGTCACTGTACGAAGCCAGCCCTCATTTAAAAAAAAAAAAGTCCCTTTATTTTGAACAGTTTTAGATTTACAGAAAAGTTACAAATATAGTACAGAGAGTTTCCACATCTTCCTTACTTGTCACGTTAACATTTTCGTAACCACAGTACAGTTTTCAGAACCAGAGAGTTACCGTTGGTGCAGCACTGCTTACTAAACCAGTTGTTCACCCACTGTTCTGAACTGGCCCAGGTCCTGAGGGATCCCACTTGTATCCAGTCGGCAGTTGTCCTCCTACCATCTGGGACTGCCCCTTGGTCTTTGTCTTTCATAACCTGACGCTTTTGTAGTTACTTTGTCGGACATCCCTTAGTTTGGGTTTGTCAGATGTGCTCTCACGGTGTGGACGCGGTTACGCAGTCTTGGCAGCAACCACACAGATGGTGTGTCCTTGGAGCATTGCTCGTGTCACTGGCCGTGCCGGTCTTGACCTCTTCTTAGAGTGGCCCCTGCTGCATTTTTCCTCTACAGCTACCAGAGAGAGCTCTTTTTTTTTTTTTCTTTTTAAGATTTTATTTTTTTTAGAGAGAGGGCAAGGGAGGGAGAAGGAAAGAGGAAGAGAAACATTGATCGGTTGCATCCCACATGTGTCCCAACCAGGGACTGGGGCCGCAACCCAGGCATGTGCCCTGACTGGGAATCAAACGTGCAACCCTTTGCTTTGTTGTGCGATGCCCAACCAACTGAGCCGCACTGGTCCGGGAGAGGGCTCTCACTTTGATGAAGCTAGCCAGCTCAAAATTCTTTATCTTCAGAGTCTCTGGATTTCCCAGAAAAACATATTTTGACAGTTAAAGCTTCTTTGTAAAGAGATGAGACCTTATACGCCAGCAGCCCCTGCCTGCCATTCTTTCATGTCCAACACCTGGCCTGGAGTTCGGTTTTCGTCACTTTATTTTTGCAGAGGAAGTAATGGTGGATGGGGCTTTGGGCTTAACATCTTAAAAGTTCAGATATTCAGATACTATAGGTTAGTTTGGGTCTGAGCGTAGTGAAATTTAGATTTCTTTGACCTTTTTTCCAGGTACTCTTTATCAGGAACTTTAATTTTACAAAAAGAAAAAGCCACCCTGGCTGGCGTGGCTCAGTGGGTTGGAGTGTTGTCCCATAAACCACAAGGTCTTAGGTCTATTCCTGGTCTAGGTTGCAGGCTCAGTCCCTGGTTGGGGCACGTGAGACAACCAGTCAATGTTTCTCACATTGATATTTCTCTCCCTCCCTCTCCCTCTCTCTAAAATTAATAAGCATGTTCTCAGGTGAGGATAAGAAAAAGAAAAAATGCAGAACCCTCACCCAGAAGCAGCTGTGGAAAGAGAGACCGTGACGGGCCCTCGGCAAGGCCATGTGTCCCTCACACGGTGTTTCTCAGGCTTTCATTTCTGCTAAATTGGCTCCTCACACTGAGCTCTGCTCTCTCTTCTCCCCTAGTGCCTCCTTCCCCAGCGGTCTTGTGAGCAGCCCTGGGAGCATCCCCGCCACCGTGCCCGTGCAGATGACAAAGCCCAGCAGGGTCCAGCAAGCCCTTGCAGGTAGGCACGCTGCTGTTGGGCTCTGGGGTCCAGAAGGACTGTGTCTGGCAGGATTTGGGGGTGGTGGGAGGAGACTGTGGAATAAGGGTCTTGTTACCCTTTGTATTCTCATGGAAACCTGAAGGGGCTCTTTTGGGGGACAGTGCCTTTTGTCATTGATGGCATAGCCCTGGTAAGTGAGCCTGGGGTACCTCTCCTTTCTCTCTCGGGGGTGGGTGCCCTGGTGTGGACCTTTCCCCATCTTTTAAATTTTCACATCACCTTGAATTATGGTTCAAGAGTCACTTTTCTGTCCTGAAATGCATCAGGCATTTCCCTAAAGAGGCCCTAAGGGAAAGTTCAGAACTGTTCTGGCTGGAGTGACATTTTGTGTCCAGCTAGATCTTTTGTTAATCATACATCTTGGAACTCTCTAAGTTCTTTTTACAGGTGTTAGGGAGGCACTGAAAGTTATTTTTTAACTTACGAGCAACGTAAAGTGTTACAGAAAGGTAGACTGAGTGTAGTAAAGCTCTGTCATTTAAAGATCAAAGCAGGGGAGTAAGGTGAGCAAAGTGAGTGTGTTCGGTGAGTCACTGTGGTAGCACGTGGCACTGGAGGAGACAGTCCTGGAGGCAGGGAGACCCTTGTGGAGCCTGACTTCATGCCTCAGGTAAGCCAGCCGAGGCCTGCCGGGGCCGTGGCAGTGGGATGGAGGTAAGAGCTTCTGACCTGGTGACGGGCCGGGCTGTGAGGGAGAAGGGCTAGAACGAGGCCTGGGGCGCAGCCGTGGGCGGCAGTGCTGTAATAGGTCGTGAGTGAGGATTGCCTCGGAGCTTCGTAGGTGTGTTGATTCACTTCATCCAAGTCACAGCTCTGTGAGGAGGGGACTTTTCTTCCCATTTTACACGTGAGGGAACAGGCTCAGAGAATTCCAGAACTTCGCCAGGTCAGCCAGCCTGCCCCAGGGGAGCTGGGATACAGCCCCAAGCATTCTGTCCACTTATCTACTACACTGTGCTGCTCCTGAGTCTGGTGGGAACCCTGGGTGGGGGTGGTGGCAATGACGGTGTATAGACAGGCAGAACTGGCCTGGAGGCAATGGGAATTTGGATGTGCAGCTCAGACAAACAGTCTGGGGTGCAATGGTCTCTGCTCCACGCCCCTCCCCGCCCCCCGGGAGTATGTGAGCTCATAGAGACCATGGGTAGTGCACTGGGAAGAGAGCCCTTGAAGGAAATGGAAGGACTGGTCAAGGAGGTGATAGGAGATGGGAGAGTGGGGCTGGCAAGGCCCCAGGTGGGGGGAGAGGCCCTCCACCACCTGCTTCAGCTGCTTAGCTATTAACCCTCTGCTGGGGCTGAGAGAACTGTGAGCAAAGGTGGTGACTAGAAATTTCCTGCCCACTTTAGGTCTTCATGTGGCACCAGATGCCGTAGACGAGTCAGATGTGTGTGTGCACGTGTGCAAGTGGGTGCATGTGTGTGCTGGTGGTCGTGTTGGGGAAAGGTGGGTGAACAGGCCCGGCTCGCATATGACGCAGCTCTGTTCCACTCTGTAATCACTAAGGCTTTAACACACATAAGAACTTCCAGAAGTGGCCTGGGTATTGAGTAGCTCTGGCTCCCCTTCTGCTCTTGAGGCTAAGGACCCTCTCTGGACTAGGTCCCAGATTGTTCTCCACTGTGGCCGGTATTTTTGCCACAGCATCTTTGCTGCCTGCACTGAACGCAAGGCTCTGGCTTATACCTGTTGGTGGGATCGTTGTCTAGGGCACCAGAGGACGAGATCCCAGGCCAGCCCTCAAGAAGCAAGGCCTGGAGAATGTTCTCTCGGCCTGGGCTGTGTGTATGGATTTGGGAATATGGATTCAGGCGTGGCTGCGGTGATGTGGGCACTTGGACACAGGGTTTTGCAGGTAGGTTTACAAACAAGCGGCCATGCTGCTGGACTGCGTACCCCTCTGCGCTGGTGGAGGAAGTCCACAGGGGAGCCACCTCCAGGTCAGGTCGGGAGTGCCTCAGGTGACAGCTTCACTGGCTATGGCATGGCCCAGACCTCTCTTCTGGGGGGCTGTGGAATGGGCTCCCGATGCTGGGGCTAGGTTCCGACCCTGTGAGGGACGAGGAGCATCTGCATTTTACGCTACTGCAACCTGCCTGAGGTCAGTCAGCCTGGGAGGAGTGCTGCTGGGCTTGGTCCCTGCTTGGCGGGGCAGAGCTAGGAGAGGGTAAGCTTGGACCTGAGCCCTGGTCACTGGACGACAGGCCGACCCTTGGGGTCAGAAAGGAGTGGTCACACATCTGCCTGTGTACAAGACTGTACTCTCCGGGGGCTCTGACAGGTCAGTCGAGCGCAGGAAAAGCTGTGGCTCTCGGAGCTGTTACAGTTATACAGGGATGTTAGGGCTTTGGGCTGCTGTCCCGAGCCCTTGCTGTTGGGGAAGATGTGATGGTCCACCCTTGGTGTCCTTGACCACCCTGCCCACTGGACACTGCTTCTGTGAAGAGTTTGGTATGGTGTGATTTTTTCACTTTCTTACAAGAAGGCTGACCTCTGTGGGCTTCTAAGTAGAGACCTATGTCTGTGACTCAAATTCAGGGGGATGGGTCCCTCATTGAAAAGGGCAGGAGCGTTGCTCACGCTGGGGTCTGGTGACGGTGGCCCCAGGGGTGTCTTTGTCCTCCAGCAGAGAGACGCTGTGCACCTCCTGTGACCCAGCCCTCCCTAGGTGCTCAGTGTAGGGGAAGACCATCACAGAAACAGGTAACGAGTGCTCTCAGGTGGGGCGAACGCTAAGCAGAGTAAAAGAGGCAGAGTTGGAGGGGGGCGCAGCCCTTGTGGATGGGGTGGTCAGGGAAGGGCTGCCTGCCGAGCTGACGCTGGAGGAGAGGTCTGACTGAACTGAGGGAGCTGGTTGATGTTGGGGGCAGAGGTCGTGGTGGATACAAAGGCCTGAGCTTCTGCTAAGGAATTGTTCCTGTTCTCTCCATCTTTTTGTCCCGTGTCTGCTTGTCAGTCCACCTGACATTTAGTTCCCAAGGGAATCCACATTTGAGCCCGTGAGCGAACCTTGGGACACTGGTGGCATTGAATTACCTGATGAGCAGGCGCCCAGGGTCCAGTTTTAATCCTTTAATCTGTACTTCGGGGTCTCCTACTGAGTGGCCACCACAGCATACCCTGCCTGCGTTGGCTGTGCCACCCAGGCTGCTGGCTGGTGCCTGCTTCTGTCCTTGACTGGCACATTTGCCACTTTAGGAGCCTTTGTTCTGGTAGGTGCCACAGTGGCTGGCCTGATGGATCCCAAGGCCAGGTGTCTTCTCCCCCCTCTGAATTGCCTCTGGGCTGGGCAGCTTTGTCTGCCTGGCCTGGGTGGGGAATGGGACACAGTAGGGCCAAGATCTCCACTTCATATACTAGGCTGTGCCCAATTCCCTAGTCAGACTCTGAGTACCCAGAATGCCACACTCAGGGAGGTGCCCAAGGAGAAGCCCAGAGCTCCCTTCCCCCTTGGGAGGAGATGATTTTGACCCAGACTGAGGACAGGAGGGATTAGGGAGGTGGTGCTGTGGACAGCAGGGCAGGCTGAGGGGGGGCAGGAATGGGGACTCCAATAGGACAACATGCTGTGTTCCAGAAAGTGTCCAGTCCTCAAGGGTTGGGAGGGGAGCGGTGTGGGGTGAGAGTCAGTTAGGACTTGGGGAGTGCCACGCTAAGGAGTGAGGCTGTCCCCTGCAGACATCAGGAAGTATGACAAGAATGGACAGTCCCTCTCAGCAGGGCTGCCTGCTGCAGCTCTCTCCCCTGTGGGCATGCCTGTCGTGCATGCCCCCCTAGAGCAGAGGGGCTGTTCAAGCCCCAGCTGAGGGCTCAGAGAAGGAAGCCATGGCCTGGGGCTTTTGCTGCTGCAGAGGAACAGTCACATGGGCCATGGGGAATGCCTCAGTTGGAGAGCAGGCTCAGAGGTCAGCCTTTCTGCTCACTCACCCTGGCAGTGGCACTGAAGCCACCTACACAGCCTAGATGGGACATGGGAAGCAGACAGTATCCCACTGGAGGCAGTGACTGGAGCCAAGGGTGTGTGCAGGGGGAACATGGGGAGGACTGAGCTCGAGATCCTGTCTGTGTTACCGTAGCTTGGCTGCACCCTCCCATGTCGCCCTTCTGCTCTATTTCCCTGTGCCTGGCATGGGGAGACAGCACCCGGGACTGCTCAGGAGGCTTCCTGGGGTGGCAGTCTGCCTGTGTCCTCCTGAGGCAAATGGCTTCACCACCCCCTGCATGCTCTGGGCACAGGCTGATCAGTTGCTTGTGTGGACACCTGTGGAACTTGGGGCCGGGGCTCTGATGACTTGGGCATCTCACTGGTCCCTTGCCTGGAGCGCAGTCCTGCCAGCCGAGGTAGGCCTTCGCAGCCTTGAGCCGCCAGATTCCCCAGGGAGGCCAGCGGGTCCTGATGGCCATTCACAGTGCCACCTGGACTGAGCTAGGGTTTGTGGACGTCACGTGCCAGATGATTTCTCCTAACATTTCTCCCCTCTGCATGTCTGATCTCGCACCTTGTGTAGGCATGACGAGTGTTCTGATGTCAGCCATCGGACTCCCTGTGTGTCTTAGCCGCGCACCCCAGCCCGCCAGCCCTCCCGCCTCCTGTCTGGCCTCTAAAAGTCACAGCTCAGTTAAGAGATTGAGGAAAATGTCCATGAAAGGTAGTTTCTGCTCACAAATACTCTCTGGCCTCTGCTCAGCCGCCTCCGAGTCTTGCTGCCTCTGACTCTCCTGCATCAGTCGCTCTTCTCCGACTCCCATGGCCCCTCTCCGTGTCTTTCACCTGCCGGGGCACGGGCCCCTGGCCCTCCTCCCTGCCCTCAGCAGCAGCAGTGGCCTCTTGGGACTCTCCTTCGCCCTGCACTCCCAGAGTTCAGGGCCTGTCTCCCGGGAACAGCTGGAGTGCGAATGGCCTGTGTTTGAGGACGCTGTGACTTGGTGAACATGGGTGTGGGTTGAGGCCTGATTCGGGGTGAGGGACAGCTCTGTCCCTTCCACGGGGCCAGTGTTTGCCTCAGGAAAGGCCCCCTGCCCTGTCTGGTGCCCCAGGTGGGTCTACTTCACAGGGGTCTCCCAATGACCACTGCTCTGCCCATCACCCATCTGAGGAAGTGGGAGTTTAGAACCACAGAAGGTTCTGTGAGTTTTAACAAGACCTTCGTGGAGTGGCCTGTGGGTAATAAGTTCTAAACCCGTCATTTCTAAAGCTGATCGAGCTCTGGGCCCATCATGGGGCCAGAGAAACATGGACTGCTGAAAGTGACCTTCAGGATAGATGGTGAGCAGGGAGCGCAGCCCTAGCTCAGCCTTCCTGGGTTTTTGTCTCACTTTAGCACGTACTAGCTTTGTGATCTCACTCAAAAGTGTCTCCTCCGTTCACGAGCTGGTGCCTCCTACTTAGCAGATAGGTTGTGGGAGGAATAGAAGGTACCTCCGTGAAGCACTGGGCGTGTAATAAGGGCGGCTGCCCTGATCACGTCCACTGCCTGGCTAATCCGCACCCCTCAGGGTAGAAGGAAGGCCCAGGGAGGGGCAGGGCTTTCCCTACCCCGCCCCAGCCCACTCCCACCCTTACCCCAGCAGTTTGGGCAGGCTCCAAGCTCCTGACCCTGACCCAGTCCTTACTCTGCCTGGAAAGAACACAGGCTCCTGCCCTGACTGGTATGGCTCGGTGGGCTGAGCATCGTCCTGCAAAGTGAAAGGTCGCCTGCTTGATTCTCGGTCAGGGCACATGCCTGGGTTGTGGGCTCCGTCCCTGGTTGGGGCACATAGGAGAGGCAACCAATTGGTGTTTCTCACATCGATATTTCTCTTCTTCTTTTCCTCCCTCCTTTCCCCTATGCCTAAAAATAAGTAAAATCTTTTTTTAAAAAAGAACACAGGCTCTTGGCAGACCTTCTGGCCTTCCTGGGTTCAGATGTCCCTTTCATGGGGTTGGTGGCCACCCGGCCGGCTCCCCTGGAGAAATGCGGCTCACAGATAACTACCTTCAGCTCTGAAAGGGCGCCTGGACCAGGGTGGCTGGTGACGGAATGGGTTGCTGAGCTGGGTCTTGCCAGAAGGGGGCCAGTGGCTAATCCTGGTGGCTGGGGTCCTGAGCTCATCTGGAGACTGCCCTGTAGCTACCAGGCTTTTCTGAGTCTCCTCCCCAAAGTCTGAGTAGAGTCCCTGATTCCAGGACAGCCACTCAGTGCTGGTAGTATTGTGCTTTGGCCTGGCTTTCTCGCCACACTGACCAGAGTCAGGTCCGGGGGTGGGGGGTTGGGGGGCGGAGAGAGCGAGAGTGTGTATGTGTGTGTGTGTGGTGGAGGGTGTTTGTGTATGGGTGTGTGTGGCAGGAGTGTAGAGTGTGGTACTCTTTTGCCTATAGATGCCTTCCAGGTAATGGCAGCTAATTCCTTTATAGCTATCAGTTTTGGTTTGTATTAGGTCTCTACTTTTTAGACAAGGTAACTGAGACTCAGAGGTAACATGACTTGGTCCTGGCACAAGAGCCAGAATCAAGCCTGATGTCCTGTCCAGCCTCTGTGCTCCCCTTGTAACATTACCTGGCCTCTGGTCTAGAGGGAGCTCAGGGTTTAAGCCTCAGGCTTGTTACGTCTTTGCAGCCACAGGCCAACGGCCATGAGCTTGGGTTGAAACCAGAGCCCCTCAGGCTCAGAGGCTAGGATCTCCCCAATTACCTTGAGGCAGGATGAGGAGCCCTGGATGGTTGCTTTCCCAGGTTGCTCTGGTCTCCCTGGCCCCTCCTTTCTGCTCTCGCGTGGGCTTGGCCACCACCCTGTCTCTGATTCTGCTGCTGCCTGCGTCTGGACAAACCCCCGGCTCTACGGACTTCCTCTTGCTGGCTGGGGAGTGCCTTGTCCTTGGGCGAGGCCTGTCGGCACAGGGTCGGTGTTTATGTAGGTACAGGGCTCCCCTCCCAGCTTTGTGCACGTGTGCACAGAGGAGTGGTGGGTTTGAGAGGAGCGGGCAGCCAGGGCACCTTCCTTGGCTGCTGCCCAGAGTCTCTTGCCTTAGGAACCGAGTAGGTGTGTCACTAAGACTCCACAGCCCGGGCACAGGCTCGAGAAGACTTTGCCTCTTACTGTGACAGTGTCCGTGCAGCCGCCGGCTGCAGTCAGCGTGCACAAAAGATGCCCACACTGGGTAGGCGCCCGCGATACACTTGCCTCATGAAACTTCTCTTACTGAGACTTTCTCACAAGAATGGTGAAAGAGGAGTGAAATAACATGGCCAGGATATGTTCCAGAGTAGTTTGTTTTAGAAACTGCTGTTTGACTCTTCCGCATGTCGTCCGAGGAGCCTGGGCCCTGTGCATATTCCTGACCGAATGTGCACAGGGACCTGAAGGCTGTGACCGGCTGTGGTCTCTGCCCAGCTTCCTCTGCCTCCAGGGCTTCTGGGGCTGGGCCCTCAGTGGGCGGGCCCGGGTAGGGCTCCACCAGGCAAGAGTGTTCTGCTTGGCTCCAGGTCTCTCCCCTCTGCATGCCAGCCTTCCTGTCTCAGCCCCTCTAAAATCCCTACTGGCAGCTTGGACCGCTCCCTTGTCCTTCTTTCTCTCTGGTTGCAGCACTTCCAGTTTATACTCATTGGGACCCTACTGATGTTCTCCTCTCTTCCAGGAGGGCCTCCAAAGCCAGAGCCAGAGCAGGTGATAAGAAACTATACTGAAGAGCTAAAAACAGCCCCGGATGAGGTAGGTATCACAGGAGCCACGCTCCGTTTAGTTTGGAAACAAGGGGCAGCTGCAGGCGAGAAGGACACCGGTCTGGTCTCTGCTGGAAGGGCAGCTCTGGACGCTGGCACCGTGCTCTGGGCGCTTGGGTTTAACCTCCCGCCGCCTCAGGCCTTACCCAGGATGAGGCGGCTGTAGCTTTTGAAACTTGGATTCCAGTCTTAGCTTTGCTCCAAACAGGTGTGATCCTGAGCAAAGCTCCTCTCTTGCACGGGCCTCCGTGTGCCCTGTGCCGTCCGGGGGGGCTCCTACCCCCTCCCCACACACACACTGTATGCTGGTTCATACTTTGGATCATTCTCTTCCCTTGTCTGGAATGTCTGTTCCTGCGCTTGTCCGTCTGACAAGTTCCCTTTTCCTTCGCACACCCAGCTTGGAGGGCCTCTCCTGTTTCCTCTTCTCTGTCTGGCTGTTCCTGCTGCTGTACCGGCCTCTGCTTCTGTTAACGCGCTGGCCCCCAGACCCACACTCCAGTCACCCCTCCTGCTGTGGTGAGCCCCTGAGGCACAGTCCCAGTGACTCATCTCTGTTCTCAGCCTCTGTGACAAATGACTGTTGAGTTGACTTTGACTGTAACTCCGACATCTCAGCAGATGAAGGTCTTTTCCTTCGACTCTCCTCTTTCCGTGCAGTGTCTCCTTTGGTGAGTGTCCCCTGTGTTTGGCTCCCCTCCAGGACTGCATCATCTGCATGGAGAAACTGTCCGTGGTGTCTGGGTACTGTGATGTGACCAACAGCAAGACCATCGGGCCCGTGGCCGTGGGCCGCCTCACCAAGTGCAGCCACGCCTTCCACCTGCTCTGCCTGCTGGCCATGTACTGCAATGGGAACAAGGTGCCTGCCTGCCGGCCCCGGGTGGGGCCAGGGGCAGCCTGTCCTGGTCATAGTGCCTCTGAGCAGGCAACTGCAACTGCCCTGGGAAGGACATGGCTGTGCTCGGAAGCAGCCCCTGCCCTGAAACAGGATGGTGATGGGGGTGGGGGACTGGGGGTGGCAGGTGACACCTGGCTGTGTTTCCTTCAGTGGAGTTTAGCTGAATGGACAGAAGTGGGGGGGGGGCGGTGTGGAGGAACCAAGTCCATGGCAGACCTGCAGGCGTCACCTGCCCTTTCTCCGCAGCACCCCTGTGCACCCTGTACCGGCCAGGGGGCCAGCGCCAACAGTTGGCCAGTCACAGGGTTTCCTGTTTGATTCGAAATGTGATTAGACCGTGGGAACTTTCGCTCATAAACTTGATTTTTCTACCTGATACCAGTCTCCTGGTACTTTCTACCCTTTAATGCAAATTATATAATGAGTTTCTGGTGCAAAACTTATCTTTCTAAGGAAGCTGTTGGAATCAAGTTTCTGTGCAAGGAGGCTGCCTGGGAGCTGGGCCATCTGCCCAGAACCTGATGTGTGACAGCAGTCGACTGGTCCCCCTGCAGGCCTCCTTCCCATCTAGATGGCAGGCGGCTGTGCCTCGGTGCTCTCTCAGGGCTGCCAGCTCAGTGTGTGGTGTTCTGCCTTGTCTAGGATGGAAGTTTACAGTGTCCTTCCTGCAAAACCATCTATGGAGAAAAAACTGGGACCCAGCCTCGGGGGAAGATGGAAGTGTTCAGCTTCCAGGTGTCCCTCCCTGGCCATGAGGACTGCGGGACGATACTCATAGTTTACAACATTCCTCATGGCATTCAGGTAAGAGGGCCCTAGCACAAGAGGCGCCTCCTCCGGCTTTTCTGCAGTCAGTCCCTCTCCCAGCAGTCTGCCCCTGGTCACTGCAAGGATGCTGGGTTGCTAAGCTTAGGCTTCCAGGAATCAGGAGGCACTAGCACTGGGGTACAGCAAGCTTTGAGGGCTGCAGAAGCACAGGGATGGCCTTCAGCCCTTTCCTGAGATAGGGAAGGCTTCCTGGAGGCAGAGACATCTTAACTGGATTTGCCCGGGGCAGAAGGCCAAGTGTATAAGCAGGAAGAACACGTGTTGAGGGGCAGGAGGCCCCTGGGGGACACAGGACGGGGTGTGGAGGTGCCAACAGGGAAGACGGATGGAGAGACTGGCTGAGTGGCCAGAGCAGGCCTGGGCTGGGGGTGGCAGGGTTGGGTCAGATGACAGGAACAGGACAGGAAACCTAGCAGAAGGACCCAGGGTCCCAGTGAAGCCCCAGAAAGGAACACTCACCCCGTAGGCCCCTTCCTTGGACCAGGGTTGATCTCAGAGCCTGGGACGGTTTGGGAAGATGCAGGGCAGTGGGGACCAGGGGCCTGAAGGTCATGTGCTTTTCCCTGACTTCCTTCTACTTGACTCGGAGTGAAATATTAATGTATTCTAGACAGGGTTGGAGCCACGGGGCCAGAGGGGAGCTTGGAGCTGCCTGTGGTGTGCACTCCTGTCTAGACCCCTGCCACTGTCTCAGGGCCCGCTCCAGCTACTTCTAGAGCACAGGTGGCAGATAGGAGGCCCGCGGGCTAAATCCGGCCCTCCACCTTGTGTTATCCGGCCCAGCTGGCTCCTTGTTTCCACCCAGCGGCAGTGCCGAGCTCTCACTTAACTGTTAAGGAGTAGTTACATATATACAGTCCTAAATTACATTTGGCCGTTTGAAGGCAGCCGTGAGGCTGATATGGCCCCTGAGGAACGTGAGCTTGACACCCCTGCTCTACAGTGAAGAGTGGGGGGGCCTGTGTGCGGGAGTGAGGGCGGCCCGACGGCTGGCAGCCCTGCCATCCAGTCCAGCGCGCCCAGGGCCTGGGGGGTTGCCGAAGAAGCAGAGCCTCCGTCCCAGCCTCCGGGGGGTCTGGTCTCATCGGGGAAATAGTTGGTGGCAGCGTCTGGTTCCAGGGGCAGTGGCACACTTTCAGGGAGCCATTCACACCGGGTCTCTGAGGGGCAGGATTGGAGAGAGGCAGTGATTTATACGATCGCTTGAGCTCAGGAATGGCTCCGGCCAGGAGGGCAGAGTGCGAGGCTGGGCCTCCGTGTCCTGTGAGCTCCTGTATCCCCGGAGCACTCCCACTCCCATGTCTGTTCCTTCTGCAGGGCCCTGAGCACCCCAACCCTGGGAAGCCGTTCACCGCCAGAGGGTTTCCCCGCCAGTGCTACCTTCCGGACAATGCCCAGGGCCGCAAGGTAAAGGCGCCACCGCCACCACCACCCTTGGGGACATCTCCCCCCACACTCACACTGGCAGGCCTGTGCCCAGCTGCTGGTTCCAGAACAGGAGAGAACAGGGAGGCCTAGACTCGCTGATGAGAAGGGAGCTCATCCTAGATGTACCTGGAAGAGAGAATAGTCCAGGTGTTTGGGGCTGAATAGGTGGCAGCACTGTCTTAGCCATGGGGTGGGGCCAAGGCGAGTCATGGAGCTGCCCAGTGCAAGGTCCTGCTGGACTGTCAGATCAGCAGTTGGCATTCCAGGGGGGTCAGGACCAGAGCTAGAGGCTGGGGACCTCACAGGTGGGGTTTCACACCCTGGACTATAGGTGACATCACTTAGGCGGTGGCGGGAGGGAATGGAGAGGAGAGAGGGCCAGCTCTCAGGGGCCCTGCCGCTGGTTAACGGAGCACGTTAAATGGACTGGGGCCTAGCACATGGCACTCCGCTGCCCACAGCTGACATTGGTGGGAGGGTGGTGCTGCTGTTCTCATCTTTATCACTGGGGCAAGTTAGTGGGGGCGGGCAGTGGATGCTTCCACCCTGTTGCCTGGCCACCCCTGTCCACCCCTGCCCCAGGGTGAAAAATCTTGTGGAGGGAAAGGCCAGTGCTTATTCACCCTTCCTTCCTCCCTCACATCTTCCTTCTCTTCCTCCTCCGGGGGCAGGTCCTAGAGCTACTGAAGGTGGCCTGGAAAAGGCGGCTTATCTTCACAGTGGGTACGTCCAGCACCACAGGTGAGACTGACACGGTGGTGTGGAACGAGATCCACCACAAGACAGAGATGGACCGCAACGTGACGGGCCATGGCTACCCTGACCCCAACTACCTGCAGAACGTGCTGGCTGAGCTGGCCGCACAGGGGGTGACTGAAGACTGCCTGGGGCAGCAGTGACCGCCAGCCCGGCAGCCAGCGCTCCGTCCCCGCTGCTAGCTGGCTGCCCTGGGATGGACAGGCAAGAAGGTGCCTTTCCTCAGAGGCTGAAATGTTTGTTGGGGGTTTGGGCATTTTCCACCGAAGCTGGGGCTTCTCCCGTTTGCCTTTCCTCCTTCCTCTTCCCCTCCAGGCCTGGGTCTGCATGGGAACTGGGGAAGCCTGGGGAGTTGTACTTGTGGGGGCTTATGATGCAGCTACCTCAGTGCTGGGGGCCTGGCATGGGGTGAGGAGAGACTGCCCCACCCCCAGTCGGGCAGGCATGGGTCTGGGTCAGCTTCTCATACCTCAGATGTTCTGTTTGCAATAAATGCCTAATAGCCAAAGTCAGCAGGCCCCAGTGTGTTTGTCAGCGTGTGTGATGTATGGAGGCCTGCACACATGTCCTGCTGTGTCAGCTCCCATTTCCTAAGTGCAGGCCGAAGCCAGCCCTGGCTGGGCAGCTCAGTTGGCTAGAGCATCGTCCCGATACACCAGCGGTGCGGGTTAGGTCCCGGGTCGGCACGTACAAGAATCAACCAATGAATGCATAAATAAGTAGAACAACAAATTGATCTCTCTCTTTTTCTCTTTCTCTCTCTCTCTTTCTCTCTCTCTCCCTGCCCTCCTTTCTCTCTCAAATCAATTAAAAAAATGCAAAACAAAACAAAAGAAACAGGCTGCAGTGAGGGCAGGAGAGCCCAGGGCACTGACCCGTGCTGCTTCCCCAGCCCCCCACTCCAGTTCTTGCGGTGTGAGGTCCAGCAACTTGGAGCCTGCCCTCACGTTACTTCCCAGGTTCTGGGAACATGGCTCACAGGGGCAGGCGCTGCTGTCTCCACTTCACAGATGGGGAAACTGAGGCTCAAGGGTATAGTGACTGGCCCTAGGTCCCAGCTAGTGGTAGACCCAGAGCTGAAGCCTGGGCTAGGACTGGTTTGATACCATCCTCAAAGTTCCAATTCTTCAGCCTCCTCCCAGAGGGAGGGTCAAATGCCCCCTCACTTGCTGTCTGCCGGCGGGGTGGGGTTGGGGGGTGTTTGGGGCCTGAGACCGGAGGGACACACGGGGCTGCGCTTGGAGTGGGCTGGGGGCACTCCCACCTTTGCAAGTCCCTTTCTCCCCAAGGAAAAAAGTTAAATTCTGTCTTACGATGTGATGGTGCAAAGATGAACATACGTTAGAGCGTTTTCTCCATCTAACAGTTCACTTTCTTCTGATTTTAAAAGAAATCAAGGCTTTTTCCTGGGCCCCTAAAGGTATCGCGGGCCTTGTGCACTGTTCCCCGAGCCTCCTGGAGGAGCTGGCCCCAGGGCGGGCAGGGGCCTGGCTGGACCCACAGCCCGCTTGGCTGCACGATGAGACCTGCTCTGCTGGCTCACAAAGCACAGGCGTGGGGGTGGGCGCCCGATGCTGCTGCCCTCCAGGCTCCCACATTAAAGCGTAATGGGAATCAGAGAAATGCTTGCGCAATCTACCTGATAAGGGTCTGGTATCCAGACTGTATAAGGAACTCAGCAACTTAGTAATAAAAAGACAAATACCCAATTTCTTTAAAAAAAGGAAGTCCTGGCAGGTGTGACTCAGTTGGGCATCATCCTGCCAACTGAAAACTGCGGGTTCGAGTCTCAGGGCACATGCCAAGGTTGCAGGTTCAGTCCCTGGTCAGAGCGTACATAAGAGGCAACCAATTGACGTCTCTCACATCGACATTTTTCTCCATCTCTTTCTCCCTCCTTTCCCTTCTCTCTCAAATCAATGAGCATGTCCTTGGATGAGGATTTTTTTTAAAAAGCAAGCAAAGGACTTTTCTCCAAAGAAGACACATGAAAAGTGCTCAACGTCATCAGGGGAACCGAAATCCAAACCACCAAGTGATACCTCTTCACACCCATGAGAATGGTTGTCATCAATAAGTAAAAGGGAAATGACAAATGTTGATGAGGATGTGGCGAATCGAGAGCTCTTGTCTGCTGCCGGTGGGCTGTGAAATGCAGCTGCTTTGGAGAACAGCGAGGCAGTTTCTCAAAAAGCGGTCACCACGTGACTAAGCAATTCCATCCCTAGGTTCCTGTCCAAGAGCTGAAAACATGTCCGCACCAAACCACGAATGTTCATGTCAATATTACAATAGCCCAAAAGTGGAGAAACCCAAATGTCCCCCAGCTGATGAACAGATAAAGCGTGGTCTATCCATATGGCGGAACATGACTCAGCCCTAACCACGCAGTACTTCCCTGGCCGGGTGGCTCGGTTGATTGGAGCGTTGTTCCGCACACCCAAACCTTGTAGGGTCACTCCCGGCCAGGGCACGCACCTAGGCTGTGTGTTCCATCCCTGCTCAGGGCCCTGTGTACAGGAGGCAGCCAATGGGTATTTCTCACATCGATGTTTCTCTCCCTTTCTCCTAAAATCAATAAAAGTATGTCCTCAGGTGAGGATTTTTTTAAAAAAATGAAGTACTGTCATACACAGCATGGATGAACCTTGAAACCATTATGCCAAGTGAAAGAAGCCAGACACGAAAGGCCACGTACTGTGTGATTCTCTTTATATGAAATGTCTAGAATAGGCAAATCCACGCAGGCAGGAAGGTTAGTGGTCCCCAGAGGGAGGAGGGAAGGGGGAGTGACTTTTCACGGGAGCTGTGTGTTCTCTCGGGATGATGGAAGGTTTCTGGAATTGGTGTTGACGGCACAACCTTGCGAATGTGCTAAAAACCAGTGAGCTGTGCACTTTTGAAGGATGAATTTTATGATATGTGAATTATATCAGTAAAATATATATATGTACACACAGAGTGAGACAAAAGTATGTTCATATGGAAAATATACAATAATAAAAAATAATATAAGAATAAACTTTCACATAGTCACAACTGTAAACCTACGTTTGCCCACCTGCATGTGCAGTGAGAACTGGAGGGAGTGATTAATGTACGTGGGGGCTTGTTGGCGATCAGGGGCTCTGCAGACCTTTCTCTAAGTTCTTCCTTTGGCCAAGGGAACTGAGGAGCACGGGAAGATGAGGCTTCGAGGTGGGAGGGCTGGGCATGAGATGGTGGCAGGGCCAAGCGCGCTGTAACAAGGCTGGAGCCGGACAGGTTGTGGGGGGATCGTGATGTGGGTGGAACTGGACAAGTTGGAGCTGCCCCTGGCTTGCTCCTGGGTGGGGATGGAGGGCCAGAGGGAGTCTCCTGGCACATGGGGTGCAGGAATCTCAGGCATGTGGCCCTGAGCCCAAGGTTCCAGATACTTGTTCTCCCCAGGGCTGGGAGAATGGGAGGCTGCAAGGCTGGGAGGCTGGGTGGGGCCTAAACTGAGCGGAGGGGGGTGGGGGGAGGGGGGGAGGGGGGTACTCTGGGCTCCAGTGGCCTCCCCCTCAGCCCTGGCCTGCCCCACCTTAGAGCCCTGCCCAGTCCCCTCCCCATGGGGGGCTGGGCTGAGGGGAGGAGTTGGGGTACGTTTACATTTTCAGGTCTTTCCAGCCCTTGGCCAGCCTGGCAGCTGGACTAACCAGCTCCTCCAGGCCCAAGGTGTTGGGGGAGGGGTGCGGCAGGGGGCAGCTGGAGCAGCCCCAGGCTGCGGATGTGGTAGAAGGTGGCCGTCATGGGGCTCTCCCAGAGGCAGCCTCGCCCGTGGCTGCTGCTCCTGCTGGGGGCACTGGGCTGGCCCAAGCCCTGCATGAACCTGGGTGAGTGGGGTCCAGGGATTGGACACACCTGTGGGGCACCTGCTGGAGTGATCGGACCCGGGGAGCTCACGTCCTGTGATCAGGAGGGGCAGCCCCCCGGACCCTCACGCCTATCTCCATGGCCGCAGAGCTGGTCCCCTACACGCCGCAGATAACCGCCTGGGACCTGGAAGGGAAGGTGACGGCCACCACATTTTCCTTGGAGCAGCCGCGCTGTGTGCTGGACAGTCACGCCAGTGCTGCCAGCACTGTCTGGCTGGTGGTGGCCTTCAGCAATGGTGTGTCACAGCGCAGGTGTGGGGCCTGGGGTGTGGTGGGAGGCTGCACACAGCTGCAGGTTCTGGGGGCTCCTCCCTCCCTGTGACCTTCCACAACGGGGAATAGGTTAGGAGTTGGGCTTTACGGAGAGGGTGCTCTGAGAGGGTGACAGAGCCTGCTTTGGGTCGTAGGGGCCCTCTGGGCCTCGGACCCAGACAGGGGTTATCACAAAGAAGACCTGGCTCCTCCTGCCCACCAGCCCCGTCTGTGTGTCTCTGCCTCCTGCAGCCTCCAGGGACTTCCAGAACCCAACGACGCTGGCCGAGATCCCAGCTTCCCCACAGCTGCTGACTACTGATGGCCACTACATGACGCTGCCCTTGTCCCTGGACCAGCTGCCCTGCGAGGAGGATCCCGTGGGTGGCAGCCACATCCCTGTGCTGCGGGTGGGCAATGACCCCGACTGCCTGGCTGACCTCCACCAGCCATCCCACTGCAATGCCCCCCTCCCCAGCCCCGGACCTTATAGGTGGGTCACTCTGCCTGGAGCCTGGGAGGGGAGGTTTGTCCTCCCTAGCCTTTCCCCAGCCCCATCCTGACTGTAGGCGAAGCAGGCCCTTCCCATTTGTAAGCCTTGACTTCTTCCTCTGGGGTGGGGGTCGGGCAAAGGAACTGAGGCACAGAAGCTCCAAGTGACTTGTCGAGGTCAGGGGAGTGCCAGGGTGGGAAAGCAGGTGTCCAGACCAGGGCTGTGGAGGGCACAGGATGAGGCCAGGTGCCCTCAGGGAGACCAAGTCCAGCTGGGAGAACCAGCGGGGACACAGGGCAGGTGGTATGGTGTGGGCGGGGCCAGCACCTCCATACTGCCTCCGTCTGCCCTCTCACCCAGCTCTGCCAGACCCATCTCCCGTCAGCCCCAGGCCCACTCCCAGCTTGACCTCCATCCCTAGCAGCCACCAGAGCGAGCTTCCCTCAGTGCCAACCTGCCTGGGGCTCTTGACGCTCAGAAACCTTCCAGAGCTCCCCAACCCCACAAAGATACAACCTGAGCTCCGCTGCACCGCCCTTGGTACTGTCGGTGCCAGTCTGCCCCTTCCTGTGACCCTAGGCTCTGAGTGCAGTGCCCCGAATGCACCCCTCCCTCCCTAGGCCTTTGCCTGGGGTGCTCACCTCTACTGGGGGGCTTCCAGGGCTTCAGAGACTCCACAGGGCCAGTGGGTCTCCTCTGGGGGGCCTGGATCCCCCAACCCAAACACCCTGCAGAGCCAACACTCACAGCCTGGCCCAGAAGAGCCACCCGGAGCCTGGCTGCAGTGGGCGCCCTGCCTGGGGCAGCTGGGCTCCAAGCCTCATCCCTCCTCGCTCCCCAGGGTGAAGTTCCTCCTGATGGACGCCAGGGGCTCACCCCAGGCGGAGACCAGGTGGTCCGACCCCATCGCTCTCCACCAAGGTAGCGCTGGGGAGGGGACTTTCTGGCTCCAGACTATCCCCTGTAGACTCACCACCCTGGGCGAAATGGTCATGCCCAGCTGCCCCCCTCCCGTCACTGCCATGGGATGGGGACCGGGTAGCAGTATTCAAGTCTGGCTGAACCTCCACACAGAACCTTGTGCTGGGGGTGGGGCATGTGGCTGAGGCACTGGCTCTGTCCATCTCCAAATGTTTGCCAGCTCTCGGGAGTCCAGACCCCAGCCCAGTCGAGGGCAGAAACAGCCTTCCCTCCTACAGGGTGGCAGCCCGGGGCCCAGCACTGCCGTGGGGAGAAGGAGGGTCAGGGCACAATGGAGGCCAGAGTCAGTCAGGGCCACAGGTTCTGGGAGGCTTCCCTCAGCAGGGCCCCGAGAAGCCAGCGTGGAGGAGTCACCAGGCCGAAGAAACTGCATGTGTGAAGGCCAGAATGTCTGGTGTTGGGACGCCTGGGAGACAGGCCGCAGAAGCTGGGGGTGGGGGTGGCGGCTTGTTGTTTGAAGGCCTTGCATGCCGGGCTCCAGGGAGCAGGGCGGCCTCATGGCCAGTCCTGAGGTCTGCCGCCGCTCTGCCTGCCATGGGTGGGCACGCTGGTGGGAACAGCCTAGAAGGTGAGACGAAGGTCAGGGCTGGAGCGATGGGCAGTGCAGCCTACAGGGCACAGGTGCCCACCTGAGGTGGGTGGGCTCAGGAGGCTGTGGACAAGGGGCAGCCAGGCCTCGGGGGTGAGCATGGGCACAGGGCGACCGCCCCGGGGTCCTGGGGCAGCCTCAGAGCAGCCACTGTGTGTGCAGGGAAGTCCCCGGGCTCCATCGACACGTGGCCAGGACGGCGACATGGTGACATGATTGTCATCACCTCCATCCTCTCCTCTCTGGCCAGCCTGCTGCTCCTGGCCTTCCTGGCAGCCTCCACTGTGCGCTTGTGAGTGGTGACATGCCCAGGGCCCTTTGCCCACCTGGAACCCCTTCCCTCTCCCTGATCCCCGAACCTGGAAGGCCTCCCTGACCTGTGGTTTTGGCTGGGCAGTGTCCCCGGAAGGGCTGTGCGGGGAATTTGCACCCGGAGCATCTCCCCTGGGAGGTCAGAGAGGTATGTGGTCCAGCAGCTCCTCTGACCACAGGTTCAGAGGAGGGGCCACCTCGCTCTGCTCCTCTCCATCAGTGTGCCCTTTGCTTCGGCCTTGTCCTGGGCCGCATTTTCTCTCCGTGAGCCCTCTGTCATTGCAGGGAATTGACATCGGGGCATTCAGGGTGGCCACCTGGAGGAGGCAGGCCTCCAGCTTGTTCTAGAAGAGAGGAAAGGGAGATCAGAGGCTGCAGGAAGAGGAGTGCGGGAGTGGGGACACCCAGCAGTAACACAGCTGCTCCTCCTCTCCCTGTCTAGCTCCAGCCTGTGGTGGCCCGAGGAAGCCCCTGAGCAGCTTCGGATTGGCTCCTTCAAGGGCAAGCGCTACATGACCCACCACATCCCGCCCAGCGAAGCTGCCACCCTGCCCGTGGGCTGCGAGCCTGGCCTGGACCCCTTCCCCAGCCTCAGCCCCTAGCCTGCCTATGAGCCTGGCACTGGGGCAGTGAAGGGAGGGGAGGGAGAGACAAGGGTAGAGTGCTCCTTCTCGGCCCTTGCACCCGCATGCCCTCCCCCATCACACTACAGTTCCTCCTGCCTGAAATCCCACTGCTAGCAGCCCTGACTGGCTTTCCCATTTCCTGCTCTCTCCAGGCAACTGAAGTTGTATGTAGGGGAGTTTGGGTGAGGGCTATGGTCAGGCTGGGCATCCAGCCCCCTCCTCCCTCCCTCCCTCTGCTCTGCATGTCCTCCTGTGAGTCAGGATGGACAGGCCACCCTGACTGGAAGCTTCCAGGCCCCAGGTGGAGGCCTAGAGTGGACATAAGAAGCTGAACCGGGACCACCATGGGTGTGTGAGGCCAGAGCCTCCCCAGTCTCTGACCCACCAGCCAGTGGCTGGGGCTGCAGTGAAGCCTTCAGAGGCGCCTTCAGTGTCCCTGGGCACAGGCCCTTCCTGAGTGTGGCTAGAAGGTCAGAGTATAGGTGCACATTATGGCCGTCTGGCCGCTGATTTGGGCCGCCACTTCCAACTCCCTGCACACACAGAGGGCCCTTGCACTTACCTGCTCACTGTCACTCCGCAAACGTTTGTTGAGTGCCTACTGCATGCCAGGCACAGTGTTAGACATGCGGCCTCAGGCCGACCTTGGGGAGCTCACTCGCTGCTCTGGACCTCAGATGACAATACGTCCTGATGTGACCTGTTACTGTTGGGAGGCTGTCACGCCCTCAGATTGTCACATATACTGGGCCTCACATTCCCTCAGACAATCACCCCAATGGGCGCTCTTGGGTCCACGATCACCCTTCCACCCCCAGTCACTGGAGGACAGGTTTCATTCCTCCAGCGTCCATCTACCCATAAGGCTGGTGTTACCCTCTGTGGCCACACGAGGGCGACCAGCGCACCACAGCTCGTGCCGAACAGTCCCGCATGCGCACTCCCGTTCTAGGACCTGCAGGGTGCGGTTGCGCTGCCGCTCCTGCCAGGTGACCTGATGCCAAAGAGCAGCACCACTCAGCTGGATCTCTGGAGGTCAGGGCTCCAGGCCCCACTTCGATAAGCAGTCAATCCACACGGCCTCACCGTTTTCTAGATGGAGAAACAGACTCAGTGACTTGCCCACTGTGCTCTGTCCACGGCTATCCCACCCGCTGTCCCCTGGCCCCTCTAGCCTGACTGCAGTGCCTGCAGGCGGGGTACCCCCTCTCTGGAGATAAATAAATGCTGTCTGGCTTTTCCACCTGAGTAGTGCCTGTGCCGGTTTCAGAAGAGGAGCGTGCATGGGGCCCAGCCTGACCTTGCTCTGCCCAGCCCTGCCTGCCACCAGGTCCAGGGGTGCCCTGAGCCTGTCACCTTGATTGCTAGTCCTAACTATGCTTTGGGGGTGCCCTCATCTCCTGTCGGGCCCTAGGGAAACCCACCCATGTATTGCAGGGCCAGGAAGCCAGCTACTGAGCATTTCTGGGCATTTAGCAGTGCTCTATTGCAGGCAACCTCTTCACGGGGGTCTTTGCTTTCAAATCCCATACACGCCTGGGCCCTGGTGGCCTTTCCCTTATTCTGCCTGCACCTCCACCAGCCACAAGACTCCCTCCAGATGCAGACAGAAGCAGAGTCAAATGCGGCCAAGAGGTCAGGCCCTGGTGTCCTGGGTAACATCCGGCCATGGGAGCCAGCCCCTTTGGGCAGCCACCTTTGAGGTTCTAATGCTTTGGAGCCCAGGTCCCTCTTGACATCTTGGAATTGCAGGAGGGCTAAAAGCTCCCCAACCTCACCCTCCCCAGCTGCCCCCAGCATAGCCCATCTCACGCTGTCCCGTTCAGACCTGGTTCCAATGCCAGATGACAAGGCCCTCAAGGTCCAGGGTGCCCAGCTTGGGGCCTGCCCAGGGGAGGGACAGCATGAATGAACCTCACAGGGGAGGAGGGTTAGCCAGGAGCAGAAATCGCTCCAGGTTCTTCCATGTCCCAGGGCCCTCTTGTGGCTCATTCTCAGTGCCAGAATCTGTGCTGATCCCAGGCACAGTCCCAGTGACGTGCTGGGCATGCCTGGGGCTGCCCCTCGTTTCTGAGCAGACCCCCACCCATCCCTCTGAGGGGCTGCTCTCACCTCATCTGGCCTCCCAGGGCTCGACCAGGCTCTAAGCAGGCATTACAACCTATGGGTGAGGACTGTGAAGGGGCTGGAGAGCCCCGTGGAGGCAGCCGACCCCACTGGAGGGTCAAGGGGGCTTCCTAGTGGCGATTTCTGAGCTGAGTCTTGAGAGGCAAATGGAAGTTAGTCAAGTAGAGAGGAAAGGAGGGAGAAAGGAAACCATCTTGCCCCATGATGGCTCAGATGGTGCCTGGGGTGAGGGGTGTGGGGGGGCAGCAGGGACTGGGGGCTGCAAGGCCAATGAAAGAGGCTGTCCTGGTCTTCAGGCAGATGAAATGAGCCCTGAACCAGGGCAGACAAAGAGGGTTGGAGAGGAAGGGGTGGATTCTAGAAATATTCAGGAGGTGGCGGGAGGAAGCAGGGACTTCTTAGATGTGGGAGGTGAGGCAGAAGGAGAAGGCTCTGTCTACGTCTTTGATGTGACGATGGGTATGAATGCAGAACGGAGGCCCTCATGTTCTGAGAGTGGTTATTTCAGCCCAGCTCGCTTCAGCAGATCCCCACAGAAGGGAGAACCAGGGACCTCATCCTAGCAGCTGGGTGAGTCCACAAGCAAATCAACAAATTGTTAATATTTTGCAACGATGGGAGCCACCCCCAGTCAGCAGGAGCCCGCCCTGTGAGCCTGTGTGACCGTGGGTGTTCTGCCCCAGGGCTGGGCTGGCAAGCACGCCAGAGTGTCACTGAATCCGCAACGCCAGGGGCAGTGGGATCGGTCATTCCCCAGCAGGAGCGGTCACGCTGGGCCCCGGGCAGCTGTGCCAGGGCATTCTGCCCCAGTCATGCTCCAGAGTGGGGGGTCATCAGCTGACCCCAGCTCTTCGTGGGCCAGCTCATGACAGCCCTGAGCAGAGCACCTAGTGACAGCTGTGTTTTGGAGTCTTTTATTCAATGGAGTTTCAGAGACTCTTTTATTAAATGGCATTTAAAATTTTCCCCAGGGCTGTATTTGGGGAAGCGTCTCCAAATCCATTGGCCCGTAACATAATGGCTCAGTGATTAAAAACAAGTTCACTGTTAAAGAGGAAAAAACAGCGATGACTGTGGGGGTGATGACTCGCAGATGACTCATCAGACCTAAAATCAAAGGAACCAGAATGACAGCAGGTGGAAACCAGGCAGCCGGGTGTCTTGCTGGGATGTCAGGAGCCGCCTGTTGCTGGTCTCCCCACATCGGTGCTCCCGCTCCCCACCTCCACCCTCCTGCCGGCACCCAGAGGGACCAGATTGTAAACCCGATGGTGTCACACCATTGCTCATGCTCTCAGAGACTTCCTACTGCAAGGACAGTCTGGACTCAACATTTCAGTCATGGGGCCCCAGGATCCACCCCTCACCCCCTATGTTCCAGCCACACAGGCCACAGGGCCTTTGCACTTGCTTTCCTCGCCAGCTGGAACACTTCTGCTCTGCTCCCCTTCCCCATGCTCATTCCCCATCACTCAGTTCTCCTAAGCTGTGTTCTTCTCCTTCTCTGCACATTTTCCATTTGGCAAGTAGACATTCCAAACAGTGGCCTTTTGCATCTCCCCCACTAAACCATGAACTTAGGGGGGCAGAAACTGACCATGTCTGGTTTGCTCACCAGGGCGCTCCCAGAGCTAGTACAGTGCCCGGCCCCCGGGAGGAGCTTAATAAATCATTGTTGACTAAATGTTTTATAAAAGGCATTTTGCATTTTTTAAATATCAGCTTTATGGAGGTATAATTCAATATGCCTGTTTAAAGTGTACAATTCAATGGTTTCTAGTATTCACAGAGTCGTACCACTATCAACTTCAGAACCATTTAAACCCTACACCCATTAACCAGTCACTCCCCATTCCTCCCTAGCCTCCCTTAGGCCCTGGTAACCCCTCACCTACTTTCTGGACATTTCATAGACATGGAATCACAGAATATGTGATCCTTGGTGGCTGGCTCGTTTTCCATGGAGTACAATTTGGGGGGAGGGGAGGAAACAGGAGCCCTGGCATCGCCTGTCGTGGGCTCTGTCACTCGCTGTTCCTCTCACTTGGCCGAATCATTGCGTAGCCCTTTCTAACCGGGCAGAACTGCAATCTGGTGTCCAGTCTCTGGGGAAAGCAGGGTCTCTTCCACCCAGGACGCACAGGACATCTATCAGGGGGGGCTCAGGGGCCCAAGCCCCGCCCATCCCCCCTCCCACCTCCACCTTGTGTATTCTCAGCTGCAAACAGCAAGAACCAACATTGGAGAGCGGGGTGGGAAAGGGATATTCTGGGGGAGATTGGGGAGCTCCCGGAGGCTCTGGGAGCAGTCTGCAGGCCATGCCAGCAATCTCAGCGCAAAAGAACGCTGCATTTCCCGTTCCCATCATGCGAGTTTCTGGCTCTGTCACCTCTGGGAGCTGGGTGGACATGGTGGCCATGGCCCTGGCCACAACGGACTGGCCATGGCACCCATTTCCTTGTCTGGTGCAGGCGCCTGCCTGGCGGCTGCAGTGAGAAACAGACCAAACACAGGGAGCTCAGGGGTGGTGAGGGCCGAGTCCACCTGGAGAAGGGACACCCTGTTGTGACTCCCACAAAGACATCACGCGGGTAGTGCTGGCTCTGGGGACGCGTGGCAGGAAGGCAGTGTCCATGCAGAAGGAGGGTGTGGCAGGAGCTGAGCTGTCAGAAAGAATGGCAACCGTCCCCCATGCCTGGAAGCATGGGAAGCTTATGTTGGCCGGCAAGTTCCACTATAATAAAAGAATTTTCATTAAATGCTTCCTCAGAGTTTTGCTGGGGTTTGTGACTGTGTGCCTTTTAGGAAGTCCTCAGTGCCAATGTAGGAGAGAGGGAGGGCCCCAAAGATCAGCCCTTGGACATGTCACACCCCACCCTCGGGCCTCAGTGCTCACATCTGCAGGGTGGGCGCAGTGATTGTTGGCGCCCACGGCTGCTGTGAGCAGCCACAAGAGGAGGGGCTGGCAGGGCTGAGGTATAGATGCTCAATTAATGAGTTTTATATTTTCCTTTGAGATATTTTGTGTTATTTCAGAGGAAGACGAAGCTGTCACCTTGACCATTAGTGACTGCCACCTCAGGGCTTCCCATCCCCTCCCCAGCAAGGTGACATTAGGACCCTGCTGCAGAGCTAGGCCTCTCTGCCAAGCTAGGAGGAAGCCCGGGCACAGAAAGACCTGTCCAGCTCCTGCCCAGCCCACTGCCTCCTTGGGCGCCTGGAGCCCCTCCTACCGCACTGGGCCTGTGGTGGAGAGTGAGGCAGGCTCACTCTCCACTGTCTACAAGCCAGGGAGACAGGCCTGAAGAGAAACCAACCCTGCCGACACCTTGAACTTGGACTTCCAGATTCCAGAGCTATTAGCAAGAAATTCCTGTTGTTTAAGCCGCCAGGTCTGCGGCAATTTGCTACGGCAGTTCAGTCAGACCAGTCACCCACCAGTTCATGTTATGGGCATGCGTGTTCACAGGGGTGGAGTGCGCAGAGCAGGCGGTCAGCACGGAGACCACTCTCGCTGAGAGCCCACAGGCAGGCAGCAGGGGCAGCTTGCACAGGGGCTTGGAGATGAGAAAGGGCCTGGGCAGGTTAAGGCCTTCAGAACGGACTTGGATGAGTGCAGGCTGCAGCCGGCCTGCTCTCTGGCCCTGGCCCTGAGCTGCTCACCCTGGGCCCTGGGCCCAGCCTTCTGGGCCGCCTTCTCTCTGCCCTGTAGCCAGAGAAGCCCGAAGCTGCTGCAGCCATGTCCTGGCCCACCCCTTCTCTCCCACACACTGGTCTCCGCTGGGGTGTCCCTGGCCCCTGAAAGCAGCCCCAGGACTGAGACAGGAGCCCAGGGTTTCCCCTTTATGCCTCATTTGCTGTGAGCCCTGCCCACCTCCCCAGCCTGTTTTCCCTGAAAAAAAATGAGAGAAGATCTCAAGGCTCCTTTGGCTCAGATACTCCAGTCCCTGAAACCCCACTCCCTGCGGGTGACGCAGGCTAGAGTTATCCACAGGGAAGAATGTGTTGCTCGTGACAACCATTCTTCTCCTTGACTTCTCCCTCTAAGGGACAGAGAGGAATGTCCCATTAATCATCCTGGCCTCTCCCTTCCTCGCCTCCAGGCCCTTCCTTCTGCTCCCCCGTGGAGGGGGCCCAAAGCCCACAGGAGAAATTGGTGAAAACGCGAGGCTCAGCTTGGCCTGCTCAGCCCTGTGCACAAAGCCCTGTCCTCGTCGGAGCCCTGACTCCGTGGGACCAGGGCGGTGGAGAGTTCCCAGGGCAGGTGGGATGGGGTAGGGGCTGAGGGTGGGAGGACAGGCAAGGAGGGCAGGAGCTGAGAGTGGACTCAGGTCACTGGACAACTGTGGGTGCCTCTTCCACATGGGGTCCTCTGCTGAGCACAGTGGGGGTGCAGGTAAAACCGGGCACAGAAAGTACAGTACGGAGGGAGGGGACCTGTGATGGGGGTGACAAGGCAGGTTAGGGTTAGGGGTAAGGTTAGGATTAGGGTTAGGGGGAGCCCAGGGGAGGCATGTGACTTAGCCTGGGGGGATGGCTGGGGTGTGGGGGCAGCAGGGGGACTTCCTGAAGGAGGTGGTATCTGAGTACAGCAGGTTTGTTGAGGGGCTCAGGTGGCCAGGATGAGAAGATATGGAGCTGAGGGTGTCAAAAGTGGGGAGACATGGCCTGGCACAAGGTGTGGAAATCCCTGAATACCACCTGGAGGAGGGTGTCCAGGAGAGGTGGGCAAATTGGGTTTTAGGAAGGTCTTTGATGGCTGGGCTGGAGTGAGCGGTAAGGAGAGATGAGCAGAGTAGGGAGGGGGCCTAAGCTGGGCCTTGGGGGACAGGGTCTCCTATGAACATCCCCCAGCTTCTCCCAGGGTGAGCACAGGGGTACTGGGGGCACACGGTAGGACTGGATTCCACCCTCCACTCCCAGACAGGACCACTGTAGGCAGCGTCCAGCACGGGGTGGCCCGAGCCACCTGGACTCTAATGCAGGGGGCGTCTGAGCTTCAGGGGGCCTCCTGTGCGTGTCGGGATGGAAAGTGAATTTAGAGAGGCTCCTTGCTGCCACCATGCTTGCCCCTCCCCTGGATGAGTCTAGTGGCCTCCTCACGAGGCACCCTAAAGCCCTTGCCCTCTGTATTGGGTTGAAAAGTGTCCCCCAAACTCGTGTCTATCTGGAACCGATGGGTGTGACCTTGTTTGGAGAGAGGCTCGTTGCAGTTGAGATCATACTGAGATTAGGGCGGGCCCCAAACCCATGTGACTGGTGCCTCTATACGAAGAGGGACATTTGGCCACAGAGACAGACACACAGAAAGGAGAACAGCATGTGAAGCCAAAGCCAAAGATTAGGGCGATGCCAAGGAGCCCCAAGGATGGCCTCAACCACCAGAAAGAAAGAAGAGGCAAGGGAGGGTTCTTTCCCAAAGCCCTCAGAGGGAATGGCCCTGTGACACTTGGTTTTGGACTTCTGGCCTCCAGCCTTGTGAGAGGATAAATTTCTTTTTCTCTGAGCCACTCTGTTTGTGGTCCAGTGTTACATCAGCCCCGGGAGATGAATACCCCGCCCCCGCCAGCCCCAGTCTGCTCTCTCCACAGCAGCCTGAGGGATCCTGGCCACACCCTTCTTCCTCTCCAACCCCCATTGGCTCTCATCTCTCCCAGGGTCAAAGCCGAAGTCCTGACAGCAACTTGCAGGGCCCCCACGCCACTTGTGCTGCCCCTTGACCTCGCTGACCATTCTACCCCTTTTCTTGTTCCCTAATTAACCCCCCAGCCCACTGGCCCCTGCAAACCCACCACCACTGAGATGCTCTGTGCTTGGGCCCACAGGTGACCCTGGTGTTTTCCCCACCCCTGTGCAGATGCTGCACGTCCCTCCAAGTGGCGTCTCCCTACCCTTCCCCTTGAAACTGGGCTGGCCTGTGGCTCGCTCTGGGGCTGCACTGATGCCACACAACTTCCAGGCCTAGCCCTTGAGAGGCCTGTCAGTTTCCATTTGTGCCCTCTTGGAGTTCTTGCCGCCATGTAAAGAAGCTTAGGCTGGACCGCTGAATGCTGAGTAACCTCATGGAGAGAAAAAGGAAGGGAGAGAGAGGTGAGGGAGAGGGAAGAGGAAGGGGAGGGGAGAGGAGAAAAGACGATGTCCAGCCAGCCCTCAGTTGTTCCAGCCCCTCCAGACATGTGAATGAAGCTGAGCTCCCAGATGGACATAGCCTCTTGAGCAAGCCCAGCTGATGTTGTGCAGAGCGGAAGAACCACCCAGCTGAGCCCAGCCCTCCTGCAGAATTGTTAGAAATGATTGAATGGCTGCTATTTTAACCCTCAGAGCTTCGGGGGCATTTGTTACATAGCAATAGGCAACTGACCCCAGGGTCTTTGCACCTGATGACCCTGCTGCCAGTAGAGCACTCTCTCGGGGGCGGGGGGGGGAGGGGTGGTCACGTGGTGAGCCCTCTCCTGGTTCGTTCAGGTTATGTTTGTTACCTTGTCAGGGTTCCATTATCTCCTTGCCTAAAACAGCCCCTCCTTCATAACTAACCTCCTAGCTTTTGTTTCCTTGAGGTCTGTATCACTACCAGACATTCTGTTGTACCTGTACTTGTTTATTTACTCTCTGTCCCTCCCAACCAGGATGTCAGACTTGGTTTATTTTCCCCAAGATACCCCAGAGCCTGGCACAGTACCTGGCCAGGAGCAGGGGCTCCATGGTGACTGGCTGGAGGGGTGAGTGGATAAAATGCCCTCTTCCCAACCCCCACTTCTCCTCTAGAGCTTCTGCCTGCAGTCCATGCCCACAGCGGTCCTGTACATAGCAGGCCCTCACTGAACAGTGTGTCAGTTGCACTGAATGTAACAACTGAGAAGGTCTCAGTGTTCTGGCCTCCCACTGTCCAGTGTCCAGGTGGAGCGATGCAGGCCCGGAGCAGGAAGGACCCGGCCAGCAGGCTCAGCGGATCGTGGATGAGCCAGGGCTTCGAAATTCTGAGATTTCACTGAAAAGAGGCATTCACCTGCTAAAAGAGTTTCTGGTTCATGATTCCATGTGCATGAGGCTTTAACTAGACTGGGAAGGTTGTGAGCTGCCTGTTGTGACGGACGCACAAACAGGCCAAACCATCGGGCAGTAGAAAAATTCAGGCCCAGGGCAGGGTTGGTGAGCCATGAGGTTTTCCCCCTTGATGTTAGCACAGATGGGTCTCTGTGGGGCCTGGTGAGTGGCCCAAGGACAAGCTGGTGGAGGGGGAAGACACCGGGTCTCCTGCAGTTCCCCTCTCTGCCCAGACGAAGCCCCAGGCCATCGATCTGGGACCTCTCTCCACTGGGGAAGGGTGGGGAAGACTTCTGTGTCTCCCTGTGCACTTCCCAAGGACAGGGTGTGATGGTTGCCAAGGAGCCAAGGCCTTGTTTGGTGACACAGGGCTGGGTGGGCCTTAGGGAGCCTTTCACTAGCTGCCCTACGTGAGGGGGTGAGTGGGGGCCCCACCCTGTCCCGTGAGTCACCCTAAAGGTACACAGGAAGGTAGGTCCTTAGGAATAGACTATATTCCCCGGGGCTTGGCATGCCCTCCCTCCCCAACACCTTGGCCCACTCCCTGCATCCTGGGACTCACTGGGGCTGGGGACATCTGGACCAAACAGAGAGGACACAGTGGAAGCTGGCCTCTGCCCAGAAGCCACGGCATCCTGGTCATCAGCCTGATGCTGTAGAACAAGATCGTGCCCATGGGCCGCCTGGCCAGGTATACAGAGCAGGAAGGGTTCCATATGAGCAGGCAAGATAATTACTGAGCACAGCTATTGTGCCAGACCCCGGGCTCGCGCTGGGGACATAGTGGGGAAGTAAATAGACCTGATGCTTGCCTTCAGGGAGTCATGTGGAGAAAAGGGGCCTTCACCAAACAATGAGAGGGCGGACTGGTGGTGGCCCAGGACTGTGAGGGACTGTTTATCCTGTGGGAGAGCAAACCACAGCATCAAGTTACAACGGCCAAAATGGCCTGGTTCTGGTTCACGGAGCGATGGGTGATCCAAGGTGAGAATCAGAGTCTGAAAACTAACCTGAGTGCACACACACACACTGGGCACGGATGTCTCCATGCCCCTTGGGTTTGTTTCCTAAATCAGAGCAGCTCTGGCTTCCGGTGTCCACTCGCCCAGGACAGTGACAGCAACAGTCGCTTTTCATGGCTTCTGTCCCCTCCGAGCTTGTGCCAAAGCCCAGGGTTGGCCCAGGCTAGGAAAGTGGCCCTGGGCGGAGGTGGGATCTTAGGCCTTGGGTCTGTCCTGGTCCCCTTGTCACTGTTGTCATTTCTGCCACTTAGTGGCACTCCTGGGAGTGGCTTACTCCGGCGACACTGTTATCCCCGAGTGGGGGCCAGACCCCTGGCTAGCTGGCCAGGCCCTTGTCCGGGACTGCGGGAGGGAGCACCCCGCAACTTGCCAGCTGCCTGACTCCCCTGTGGTCACCCACAGCAGCCCCAAGATGAACGCAACTCCAGGGAGGACTCCTGGAGCCCTGGGCTCTGGGAAGAAGCTCTCACACGGGTGCCTGAGGGGAGGAACTGGGCCAGCTGGCGCCCCAGCAGGCTACGGGCATGAGCTCCCTGATACTGATGGGAGAGGGGACACGGAGGGTTGCCCACACCTGTGGCGTATGACAAAAACGGTATTCAAAATCAATAGGGAAAGGACTCATTTTTCAGTATTTTAGTTTTCAGTATTTGGGGGTTTTATGGGGGCCTCATTAAAGCTTTGACCCTTGGTGATTATTCCAAACTCCAGCCCCTCTCCCCTCCCTGGAGGCAGGGGTCAGGGGTGGAAAGTTCCCTCCGCAAGCAGCCCCCATCCTGTGGTCCTCTAGGTGCTTTCTAAAAATCACCTCGTTAAGGTGTGGGAGAAAGGGAGGGGCTTGTTATGAAAAACAAAAGCACACGTGTAGCCCTGACGGGTAGCTCTGTTGGTCAAGGTACCATCCCAAGGCACCAAGGTTTTGATGCCTGGTCAGGGCGAGTACGAGAATCAACTGCTGGATGCACAGATAAGTGGAACAACAAGTCAGTGTTTCTCTCCCTCCCTCTCTCCCTCAAATCAATTTTTTTAAGGCTATACTTTCAGGGATCATTTCTATAGTTCCTTAAAATCATTTTTTTCAAAGCACCCATTTCACCTTCGTCACTCTGGAGCTGTTTCAGGCAACAAAAGCTGCCCCTTTAGGAGGTCCGCGTCTGGTGCCACAGGCGACGGCCTGTCACCGCTGCCCCAGGTAACTAACTGATACGGGTCCACGCAGCAAACTGAGGAGGGGCAGGGGTGGGTGAGAGGTGCGCAGGAAGAGAAGAAATAGCAAAATGAAAGCAGAGCTTGTGCGGGGCAGTGAGGAAGCCTGCCGCTGTCTGAAAAGGAAGCTTAATCCCTCGCCCCACAGGGGCCTGAGTCTCGGAGCCTGAGCTCCTCTCTCAGGGGAGGCCAGGTTTTCTCATCAGCATAACGAGATTAATAGCAATGCTTGCCCTGCCCACCTCAGGGGACCTGGGGAGATGCTGAGTCAGTGAGGAAGAGCATACTTTCGAAAGGATGGAGCAAGCCCTTCCCAGTTTATGATGTCTGCTTTCAACCACTTTTCAAAAGGTAGAGAGAAAGAAATGTAAATCTATGTATTGATTAATATATACAACATGTAATATAAAAAACCTATTACATAAGCATATTATATATGTGTGTATGTAGATGCGTTAGCGGTGAAATGGCACCAGGTGGTACCTTGGTCCTTGAGTTTTGGCTAAGAAAGAATTCAGAGCCAAGACTGAAATACAAGCAAAAGTTGATTTAGAAAGTCACAGGGGTAGAAGCGAGCCATGGAAGAAGCAAGCCAGCTGGGCTGTGTGGGCTCTGGAAGCAAGTTACAGAGGAAAAGGAAGGGCCCTTGGAGGTTAAGAGAAAGAAAGGCAAAAAAACCACAGAAACTTGCTTTGGGGAAAGAGGGGGGAAAGGCTAGGGTTAGCTAAAGACAGAGAGAGAGCCTCGCTGAGACCTTTGTCTCCAGCATTCGAGGGTTCCTATCTGCAGGTCTCAGGGGAGGATCTCAATAGAATATTCATCAGCTTTGCAGGTGTGTCTCCTCGGGGTCACGGTCTCCATAGACTGGCCAGTGCCAGGGGGGTTGTTAGCCCTCGAAGCTGGTCCTGATGTCGGCCACGGGGTTACCCCGCCTGGCCTTGCTGCTTCTCTGGGCCTGGAGCTGAAACACAACTGAGGCCCGGATGTTATCTCTGGTTTGACCAAAACTCTGTGTCTGTGGTCAACAGACCGGAGGCTCTCCTTCCAGCACCCTTCGATGCTGATGAGAACCTCATGGTCCCAAGGGTTTGATGCTTAAGGAAGTGTTGTGCAAGGGAGTCACGTAAGGCCGAGCTTCAGTGCCCATGTTCCTCCTCTCAGAGGGCCACCGAATGACTAGTGACATGCCAGCGGTACAAAAGGTCAGGGTGTCTAAACCGCATGACCAGCAATATGCTAGGGGAGGAAAGGTCACCCTGGGGGCGAGGTACCCCCCTGCAGTTGCTAGGGGCTTTCTGCCCTCATGAACGTTCATCCTTGGCCTGTGTTCCCTCCGCTGCTCATGCCTGTCTAACTGTCTACTACAGGTGCACAGAGAGTAACACAGTATATATGTATACACACACATACACACACATATTCATATGCACACACATTCATATACATATATACACACATATACGTATACACACATACAGGATACGGCAGAAGTAACGCCTGCTGGAGTGTGGTTGGTAAGGTAATAATGTGGGTGTAATAATTTCTAGTTTTAATTTGAACATTTCACCTTAAATATCATACGGTGTGCTTGAGCGTGACGTTGTCACGTTACGGAATCACATGCTTATGACTCTGTGATAACACAGAGTGTTATCTGTGCCGGACCCTGTGCGTGTGGGGGGAGGCGGGGTCCAGAGCACATATAGCAAAGTGTCTGTTGCTGGAGGCGATGGATGCAGGAACCCATTGCACTATACACTGTCAGCCTTTCTACAGGGGTGGCCATTTCTGTAGAGAGACGCTGGGGCGATAAAGGGAGACTGTCCTCAGCTGGGACCGACTTTTCTGAAGTTCACCGTAATAAACAATTGGCACAGCTTAAGTATTTTTGCAAAGAGCAATAGTGTGTGCGGGCTGGCAATTAAAGAGAGTGTAAATCATTATAAAAACTAGAGAATATTTATAATGATTTTTAAAAAAATTTTAAGCACTCCCAAAAGAAAACTGAGTTTGGGGAGATGTCTCTGCCAGGTGCAGACAGTGGGCCGAAAGGGCTGCTGTGTGAGTCAGGGAGCTCATGCGGGGCTGCTACTCGGATCCGGGTTGGTGGGGGTCAGTTCGTGCTCTGCCCACCTGCCCGGGCCCCATCCAGTCATCTTCTGTGGTGAGGACGGACTGCCTGGCCCTGGAAGTGGCCACAGATGGAGGAAAGAGAGAGGGCAGGTCACCTGGATGAGGAGAGGAGGGAGTGATGTCGGGGAGCCCCCCCAGCTTGCCTTTGGGTGTGATGCTCTAATTCGGGCTCTGGCTAGCTGGGTCATTGGGCAAGCCCCCTTCCCCTCTGCATGCCTCACCTAGAAAGCAAGGGTAACCCCCTTCCGCAAAGGAGGGCTGGGCAGAGCCCTGGCTGCCAGGTCGGGGCTGTTCGCCTGAGAAGGTTCCGCAGGGTGCGGCAGGGCCGTCCTGGGGCTGCCTGGACCCGGCTGCTTCCTCACCCCGTGGCCCCTCCCTGGCCAGGCCCTCCTAGAGTAGGGGGTGAGGGTGTCTAGGCTTGTCTTGGTGCTGATTGTTCTCTTCAGACCCCTCCCTGGCAATGCCAAATCCATGGGGCCAGCACATTCTGCCCTAAAACCTGTCCGACCAGTTGTTGAGGAGGAGGGGGCACTTGGGAGGGGCAGCAAGAGGTGCGAGAAGCAGCCTCCCCCAGCCCGGCCCAGACTGAGGAGCTCTGGGGCTCTGGACGCTGCAGACAGACCCTCCGACAAACAGTGGCTGCTTGGCCTGGCCATGGGGCTCGGTGGGGGACGGTCTGGGCCGTGGATGCCACCTGCGCTGCTGCTGATCTGCCTGCGGTTGGGAACAGGCCTGGGTGAGTGAGAGAGGGGTGGGGGCAGGGCTGCCCACTGAGCCTTCAGGAGGATGGGCCTCTCCTCCACCAGCTCCCAATCCTCAAGTCTGGGGACCGGGTCCTGGGTGGATTAGGAGAGATAGCCCTCCAAACAGGTCATGAGATGGGACACCTATCCCCCACCCCAAGATGGGGGAGTAAGTAATGTTTCCTCTCTCAGGGCTTCTCATCTCTGTGCACACTGAGCCCCCGCCTGAGTTCTCACCAAATGGTGCCCCTCCACCCCTCCATGCCCTCCTTCCTGTCCCTGAGCAAAGGGCAAAAGAAGTCTGCAAGGGTAGCCCCCGAGGAAGCCCTCTGGGGGCACCGCAGGCGTTGTTCACTGTGGGCTCTTAAATGAGAGGGGCGTGGAGGTAGTCTCCCCATCTCCACTGTTCCATACCTTTTCCCTCTTCCAGCGAACAGTAAGTGTTTGCGGTATGCAGCATGCACTGGGCCTCGGAGATAGAACTGATTGCTCAGAGAAAGGAGGGTTCTAGCACTGAACCTTGGGTGTTCAGTGGGATTATATGGAAATGAATTTGAACTGGAAATGAATTTGAACTGAACTGAACAAAAGGAGGGAGCGAAACAGCGCACCTCTGGTATTTGGAGCTGGAGCTGGAGACAGGAGGAGCCCTGCTCTCGAGGGGCCCAGGGAGGAGTTAGTGGCTCTGAGCTCCCCGCAGCAGCAGGGCTGGACGTGGGCATGGGGGCCCAGGCTTCTTGTCCTTCCCGGATATCCCTGCCCTTTCCCAGATGAGGCTGCGAGGGGCTGAGAGGGGACAAGTTCCGGAAGGGGAAGCTGCCTTATGGTGGGGTGGGAAGTGGCAGAGCACTGGGTGGGGAGGAGAAGGGATCCCAGTTCTGAGCCAGGGCATGGTCCTGCTCTTGGTGACCCATATCCTGGTTTGAGGTCTTGGAGGGGAACTTCCTTTATCACCTCCCAAGCCATTCATTTCTCTCATCAAGTGAAGCAGGCTGGACCATGGGGGTGGAGCTGGAGGGGCTTGAGAGGTAGGTAAACTGAGGCTCAGAGAGTCAGAGGTTGAGGCCACTGGGCACCAGTAGGACTCAGGCCCTCCCATATCTGAGTCTCACCCCAGTGAGGCTTAAGACACCTCCCCCAGAAGAGCCGTGCCTGCAACTGGGAGAAGGGGCCCCTGTGCCTCTGGCTGCCCCCCTTCCCTGGACTCTGCCCATCATCACATGGAGACCCAAGGTGAGACAGGGACAGATGGGCCTCCCCCTGACCTCCCACAGTGCTTACCTTAGTAGGCCCCCAAGGCAGGGGCCAGACCTGGACTCAGGCCACCCACGCATGCCGCAGAGACAGAGTCACCAGGGAGCGCTCCTGGGTAATGCTTGAACAAAGCTCCCAGGAAAAGCCCTAACTCCTCCTCAGACTAGGGTGCCCAGGGCAGGGCCGTGCTTTTTCCCTCAGAATGGACCACGTCCAGCCCTGCTCGCCCCTCGGTCTGGATTGGGAGGGCTTGGTTTTCTGGCTGAGCCTCTTCTCCCTGACCCTCACTGGCCCCAGAGCACATCAGCTATGTGCCCCAGCTTCCAAGGACCTCTCTGGCGGGGGCCCTCACGCAGTCCACCTTCACGCTGGAGCAGCCGCGGGGCGAGTTCAGCCACCTCAACATCTCCGACTTTGACCCCATCTGGCTGGTGGTGGCCCATAGCAATGGTGAGAGTCACCGGGGCAGGCCTTGGTTCCCCTCTGTGGGAGGGGCAGGGGGCATGTGAGAAGCAGGGTGGGGGCAGGGGCGGGAGAGGGGGAGGTGCTGTCAGGAATGTGGCTGGGGGCTGTCTGGCCTGGTGGGATGTGCTGGAGCCCTGCCATATGGGGCCAGATGAGCAGGTCATACTCTAGGCCTGGAGACTTCTGGGTGCCCCTGAGGACTGGGGTGGGCCAGCCCCTGTCATCAGAGCCACCATCACCCACCGTCTTACCCGGATGCCACCCTCAGCCTTCCGGAACTTCACTGCCCCACAGAGGGTGGAGGACACCCCAGTCCCTGCTGACTTCCCCCAGAGGGGCTACTACCTCACACTGATGGCCAACCGGGCACTCTATCCGCGTAGTCAGCTTGGCAACCAGCTCCGGGTCCTCCGTGTTGGCAATGACACCAGCTGCTTACCAACCACGAGGGGCTGCAACCACCCCCTGCCCGGCCCAGGCCCCTACCGGTGAGCAGCTCTGCCAGGCCCTGCTGCTCCTGCCCGTGCCCAGGCCTGAGCCTGGCAGGCCCCAGCTGGGCGCCTGGGTTCCCTGCTCTAGTTCTGCACATGGAGGAGGGGAGGAGGCCTGAGTAAATTCCCCTGTCGTTCTTGAGCAGAGGGCCCCTGACCTGAGCCCCTGTCTCCGTGGGCCATTTGGATCCCGCAAATGGAATCTCCCCATCTGGGGATATTCTCCCTGTCCTGGGAGGGACTGGCCCCTTGAACCACCTCCCCTCACTGAACGTCACAGACATTTGGTGTTGGGGGATCTAGTCCACTCCACACACATTCCCCAAGTGAGAACACTGAGGTCAGAGAGGGTGGGGGAGGCACCCAAGGCCACACAGCTGGGAAGTGTCACAGCTGGGATTGGAGTCCCTCAGGTGAGTTCCAAGGCTATGCTTTAACCATCAAGCCCTGGGAATCAAGGGGACAGACTGATAGGCACTGGGGCCAAAGGACTCAGGACCCAGCGAACCCTCACTCCCGATGCTGGGTCATCTGCTCAGAGTAAAGTTCCTGGTGATGAGTGACAAAGGACCTGTGGCTGAGACAGAGTGGTCCGGTGACACCCGTCTGCTGCAAGGTATGGTGCCAGATGGCCAGGTCCCACACTTGGGCTGAGGGCCTGGGGAGGTCCCAAGAACCGGGTGTGGGCCAGCGCCTCCAGTCAGAGCCTCCGTTACGGTTTTTCTGCTGCAGGCACCCCTCCCCCAGCCTGGGTGTGGGTGGTCAATCTGGAGACTGTTCCAGGTCCCCCTTCTCAGATCAGTTCATGTCTCTTTCCTCCCCGCCCGGCCGGCCTCCGGCCTGCCTGCCTGCCTGGGGGTCCCCTCACACCCCGCAGCTGAGGCACTCCAGGCTGTCCCAGGGCCCCAGAGCGCAGGTGCAGTGGTCATCATTGCCATCCTGTCCATCCTGCTGACTGTCCTCCTGGCCGCCCTCCTTGCCCTGCTCATCTACACCTGGTAAGTACACAGGGCCGGGACCTCCTGGGTCTCGTACCTGGGTCCAGGTCCCCTACCTGGATCGCCTTTATCCCCTTCTCCCCTCCCTCACGTGCTCCTCAGACAGCCCTGGCCCAAGCCCCCAGCCCAGCTCCCCTTGCTGGCCATGCTGGAGTGGCTTTCCCTGAAGGCCAGACATGGGTATCAATTATTGAGCAAGGAATCCCCAAGGTTCTAGAACCTCTTAACCTCTCCCTCACTTGTCCCTCTCCCTTCTACCTGCCCAAGGGTCCAGGATTCCTCAGTGGGCGCCACTGCTCCCTGGTGACAACTATTGGAATTGCGGGTGGGGGCCTGCAGCAGACCTTCCAGCTGGGAGTCACCCAGGTGGAGACGGATTGCTTTCAGGCCAAGCACTAAGCTTTGCCTCAAGCCTTTCATCCAGGGCTCAGATACCGGGGCCTGGTGGAGTGGGCATGTCCACAAAGCCACCTAGAGGAAAGGGGAAACCTATGCCTGGATAAGGTTTGGGGAGGAGGGAGGCGGGGAGGTGCTGGGGCTGAAGGGTTGCCAGCAGCCAGGCAAGGCCTGGTGCTGGTTCCCAGCTGAGGAAATGGCTGCATCCTGAAGGCCAGAGGCAGCTTCTGGTGGGTTTTGATTAAGGGAGACAGGCATCCTGGCGTATGGGGAGTGGAAGAGGGGGCGTGGGGGCTGGGCGATGGCCAAGGCCAGGGAGGGGAGAGCAGCCTGGAGGAAATGTCTGGTTCCCTTTGGTTAGGCCAGCCTGGCCAGTGGGGCCTCAGTGTCTGTGGTGCACTGGAGCTCCAAGCTGTGGGCACAGCCAGGGGCCTGCAAGCCCTATGTTCATCACTCTCTCTCCCCCCTCTCCCCCTTGTCCCTTACCTGAGCTATGACACCTGTGGGAGCACCTCCATTTCGGGACGAGGGGAGTCAATGTGCATGAGAAGATATAAACCCCACCACCTGTTCAGCCCTCCTCCAGCTGTGCGGAGCTCCTGAGTGGCTCCGGGGGCTCCCATCTGCTCCTCAACCCCCTCCCTGCAGCCTGGGCTGGGAGCATGTCCTGTAGCTTCTGGAGCTCAGGAATGAATATCAGAAATAAATGTGCCAACACCCCCCTGTACATCTGTGCCATTGTATAGCTGGCAGCCTCCCCACCTGCTGCCCCAGATCCTCCGGGGGGGGGGGTGTCCACAGGAGGATATAGTGCCAGGGCTGAGGCCCCAGGGGCCCAGGCCAGCTAAGCCATCTAGGGCAGATCAGTGTCCCTACCTGTAAAATAAGCATGATCACACTGCCCACGGGGCTGAGGGGAATGGGCCAGCCCTTCCCTGCATGTCTGACACTCGCTGCTCCCTCACCCCAGCACCCTCCTGCGGTCCCCCTCTCCAGCTGGCCTCGCCTCCGGCTGGAGGACTGTGAGCTGTTCATCTCCCCTTTCTCCAGTTCCTGCACAAGAGGCACAGCTTCTAAGCTTCACCTGCCCCTGGGCTTACTCCGGGCCTTGGGGGTAGGGAGGCAGGAACTGCACGTGAAACTCAGCTGCTAGGGAAGCCTGGGCTCAGCCCAGAGCGGACGCCAGCCCCCAGCCTCACCCGGGCACCTGGCATTTTCATCATCAGCTCCACCCTGGGCAGGCCCCGAAGGGCTGGAGGTAACTCGGGCAAGGTTCTGCCCTCAAGTTGCCCGCCGCTGTGAGGGAGGAGAGGGTCATTACCACACACAAGGATGGAGGGAACGTGGGCACTGAGGCTTAGAGGAGGTTTCCTGAACAGGTGTGGCCTTGGAGAAGGGGCAGCCCTGTGCCAGGTAGGCACGGGAAGGGTGCCTGGGGGAGAGCAACAGCATGTGCAAAGGCCTGGAAGCAATTGGGGTCTGCTGGGCGGGCAAGTTGGGGGCAGCTAGAGGGTTGGGTGGGATGTGGAGGGAATCCAGGAGGTACCCCATGCCAGGTGGAGGGCCCTGCCCCCTGGGGCACGGGGTCAGGGAAGGAGGGCTCTGGCTGGCTTTCCAGGTCCCTATCTCTGGGAGAGCATGGCCCTAATTGGTTTGTCAGCCCACGGGCACATCCTGCTCCCGTGCAGGAAACACTAAGGTGACCCTGGGGGAGCCAGGTGAGGAGAGGCAGGGAGGGGAGGAGGCAGACTCCCAACTCGTCTTGGTCTTCCCACAGCCCTTTCAGAGCAGCCATGAGCTCTGTCCCTGGGGCTGGGTGACCCTGGACAGATCACTCACCCTCTTTGGGCCCCAGTGTTCCTTTACGCAAAAAGCGAAGGTCGAACTAGGTGACCCTAAGGCCCTGCACTCCACAGGGCGTGGGCTTGTGTGGGCTGGCCGGGCCTGCAGGAAACAGATGGCGTGCCTCTCGCAGGGCAATTGAGAGAGTTTACAAAGGTGCGGGCAGTGCCGGGGAGCTGACAGGAGAGGGTGACCCGGGGCACCGAGGGGGCCATAGCACTCCAGGACCTGAAGGGCTGATGTGATGGAGGGGGGGGGTTCTGTGTCCAGAGCCAGTGAATAGGAGCCACGGGCAGGGTCCTCCTGTCAGGGGCAGGGTCTGCCTCTCAGAGGCAGGGGCTGTAGGTAGAGGGGTGCTGCCACTGGGGGGAGCTGGTGAGTAAATACCCCTGCTTCTCTCCCCCTGCCATCTGATCTCATATTGGTGCCTCCACTAATGACACCTGGCCAGAAGTAAGAGGGCAGGAGGTCTGGGTGGTGTGGTCCGTGGTCCATGTCCCAGCTTACTGGGTCCAGAGCAGAGAGAAGGGCCAAGAATGAACTTGGAGGGTATTCCAATCTGTTTTTTACCCACAGCACTTCTGACCCCAAATGTGTTGGTTTTCTCACACCAACCAATTCTCCAACTGTCCGGACACCACCTGAGTGTCCCACAGTGTAACTCAGTCTGACACTAACCACCTGGGGTTAGTGCAGACGCTGCGGTTAAAGGGCTCGGGCTCACGAGACCGCCCCTTCTTCAGGCACCAGTTGCAAGTACCCGGGTACACACACACTTCTGCCCGTCCCGGTTAGAAATCAGGGATTCCCATGACCGCCTCCTCAGTCTAGGCAATTGGCTAAAATGGCCCGCAGAAGTCAGGAAAACGCTTACCCAGTATTACCGGATTGTGACCAAGGATACCGCTCAGGAACAGCAAAATAGGAGATGCTCGGGGCTGGGTGTGAGGGCGCTGGGCCGAGCTTCCGTGCCCGCTCTGCGTGCGCCACCCTCCCAGCACCTCTGTGTCTTCACCAGCCTGGAAGCTCTCTGAACCCCATTGTCTGGGGGTTTGTGGAGGTTCCACTACCAGGCACAATTGATTAAATCATTGGCCCTTGGTAATGGGACTCATCCCCCAGCCCCTCTCCCCCCCGGAGACTATTGGGGTGGGGGGTGGGCTGAAAGTCCTCACGACCAGCCTGCATCCTGAAGCTATCCGGACCTCACCTCATTAAGCAAACCCTCACTGGAAAGGGCTCACTGCGAACAGCAAAAGGGCCCACCACTCAAAATCCCAACGTTTTTAGGAGCTCTGTGCCAGGAACCAGGGACAAAGACCAAATGCAACAGGAGTCCCCCCACCCCGTATCCACGGGGGACACCTCCAACACTCCTACTGACTGTCTGAAAACTCAGACACTGCCAAACCCCACGTACACTGTGCTTTCTCCTATACATACTACTCGTGACAAGTCGAGCTTACAAATCGGGCATCGCGAAGGATGGACCACAGTGAGCAATAATGGAATGGAGCAGGGGATCTGGTAAGTGAGCTGGCGGCCACGTGACGAGAGCCAGGAGCGCATGCAGTGTGGATTCGTCAGATGGAGGGATGACTCGAGCCCCAAGCAGGACGGAGTCGGGACTAATCATGTTACTCAGAACAATGCGCAATTTAAAATGTATGAATTGCTTATTTCTGGAATTCTCCACTTAATATTTTTGGACCACAGTTGACCGTGGGTAACTGAAACCGTGAATAAGGGGGAACTACACATTTCTTATTGTATGACACACTATCACAGAGGGACTCGGACTGGCTTGGCGCCAATCCTGTGGAATCAGACCCCTCCCCGCCCTTGTGGTCTCCAGACTGGAGACAGGTAGACGGACAACCACACAGTCCTGTCCTGGACAGAGGGCAGCCTGAGGCCAGGGAGAGGGCTCTGCAGGAGCTGACATCCCAGAGTCCCCTCAGGCCACCACGCCCTGCCCCCCAGCCAAACCTAGAGCTGCCCCCAGCCCCACACCTCCTGGTGTGGTGGTCCTCCAGCCCCCAGGCCAAATGCTGGAGAAGACCCCATCATCCTCTCTCTCTGGCCCACGCATGCCCACCGAGGACATGTGAGAGACACAGCCTGACCATAAAGACTTAAGGCACTTTCTTGGGACCTGTCCTGTGCTGAGCCCAGAGCCCAACCTCAGGGGCTGGGGGAGAGCCAGCATGCTATGGGTGGGATTGTCCCCCACCCGAATTCCCATGGGGACCCCCGCCATGCCTGGGCTTGCTTCTCTGGGCTCGTGGGGGCTTGGAGCACAAGCTGGCGGGGTAACGCTGGCTACACAGTGTCACTGTGCCAGCCCCAGCTCTCCAGCTCTCAGGGCGCATGCCTGGGGCAAACAGACTCAGTGACAATGGTCTTGAGTCTGTTCAGTAGGCCACGCGTCACCTGATATCAGCCTGATAAATGGACAGATGGATGGGGGAGGGGACCTACTGTATCCCTCGCTGCCTCTTTCTGTCCCCATCTCTTTCTGGCTGGCTATCTCCCTGTGTCCCCTCCTCTTATGTTTCTTTGCCTGTTTCTCACTGTCTTATCTCTATTTTTAACTTGGACGAGCCATGAGAACTCACTTCCTGAGGGGAAGCCGTCTGAGCTGGCCCAGAGAGGGGCACAGCCGCTTCCCAATAAACACGAGACAGAACCAGGAAGCTGGCTCCGGGTTTGGGCTCACTAGGGGACAGGGGCAAAAATAGACCGGAAAGATGAAGGGAGAAGAACGTGTGTCAGGGCCGGGACCAGGCACTGCCCATCACCCCACACTGGTAGACACAGAGGGGCTCGCCAGGCCCCCTCCCCTGCTGGCCCTGCCCCCCAAACCCTTTGCAGCCTCCAGTCCTGATGTGCTGTCTCTGTGCCCAGGACCCTTCTCCAGACACCCAGCTGTCCCCTGTAGAGGCGCCCAGCTGGCCCAAGTGGACTGTCGTAGGGAAGTAGGCAGCTCTGCCCCCCACTGATGTGTGTTTGCTGCCCCTGTTCAGAATGGGGCCTGGGGCTCTCCTGGCAACTCCGGCTCACACAGAGGGGTTTGCTGATTCCGGTGGGGCCGGAGGGCCCATGAGGATGAGGAGAGGGAGGAATCAGCTGGTCCTGGAGTCTGGGGCATGGGGTGCTGCTGGGTCTGACCTCATCAGCTTAAGCTGCGGGGTGGGGGGAGAATGTTTCGTGCTCAGGGTACCAAGATGCAAGGGACACAGCCTGAGCTTGTTGGGAGGCACCTCCCTGGGAAGATGTTCCAGGCCAAGATGCAGGGTACTCTTGGGGTCCCTCTGGGGACCTGCAGGATGCTGGGGACACGGTGTGGCAGGGGCTGGAACCCCTGCTTGCCGGGCAGTTTGAGCCGCCCAGAATCACTGGGGTGGCAGCCCGAGGGCTCATGTGCATTGCTGTCGCCCTGCTGCTTCTGTCCCCACCTTCCATCCCTTTTTTGGAGCCCAAGGAATCCCCTTGGTCCTTCACACCCAGCTCATACATCATCTTCTCCTCATGGCCACCTGTGACCCCTTCCACTACAAGTTATTTGTCCCCTGTGTATCCCAAGGGCTCCAGAATATCTCCTATCTGCCCCCAAAGCTGGCTCTCCTTCTGCTCCTGGTGAGGAGAGGAAGCTGACAGAGGCAGGTGGAGAACAGCAGAAACAGAGAAGGGGACTCAGACCCCCCTTGTGAGCCACCCCTGGTCACTCCAACCCAGAGAAGGCCACAGGCAGAAGGATGTGGTGACTCAGAGAGGGGACTGGCCCCTACACAGCACTTACTGAACACCAGGAACTGGACTGAACACCTTGCGTGTGTGAACCCCAAATCCTTGGAACAATCCCACAATGAGTTTTCCTTTACAGATGAAAAAACAGGGGCTTCATAAGTGCCACTAGCATAGAAAACACAGGGGATGGGGACTGAGCTGGGAGGCAAAGGGGGGGTCCCAGACCTTGTCTGGAGGAGGGGGCCTGCATGGGGAAGCAGGGGTGCCCACTTCTCCTACCCCTGCTCCTGATCTGGGCAGCAGCCCCAGGGGGAGGGGTTCCCTCACCTCCCCCACTTACGCTCCCAGCTTCCTCAGTGGGAGGATGAGGCAGGGCATTTCCACTCCTTTCTGGAAGGTTCAGAAGGTTAATGAGGGCAATGCACGTAATTCTATTCTGGGGGTTGGACTTCTGGGAAGAGAGGAACCTGGGTCTGGGCTGAGGGCCAAGGGCGGGGTGGGTGACAACACCTATGGTCACGGAGCTGACAGCCCATTACCCCAGGGCCACAGCCGGGGCCCCCTGAGCGGCCGCTGGCCCCAGAACAGTTTCTGAGAATGTCAAGGGCATCGAATGGAGGCCTGCCCTGCCTTGATAGGGCAGGGGACCCCTTCTCTTCCCACAGTGGACCTGCTCCAGCCTGGGCTGCTTGGGGAGGGTGTGGCTGTTGTGGCCTTAGATGTCCCCAACTGGCCTGCTTTGAGTCCAAGGCTCAGTGGGCCAGGGTGAGGGGAATGAAATGTTCAGAATCCCACCTGGACCCTAAAGGGACAGTAGACCCGTGCTAAGGTCCTAGGAAGTTGACAGTTGCTCCCTGGGCAGTTGAGGAACATCCCCAACACCCCGTACTCAGAGAGACTAGGCCTTGAGCCTACATCTCCTGGCTCAGTCCCTGGGGTGGGGACACTTGTCCATGGGCCGGCCATTCTCTCCCACCCCACCTTTCTGTGAGTCCCCGGCTGCCAGTCGTCCTCCCCAGGCTTCAAGCTGAGCACTGGGGGCAGGGGAAGCTTGGCCACCATCCCTGTCCTATGAGGGGAAGGTGGCTAAGACAGAGGGACATACCCCGAGTAGACAGTCCTGAAGTGCCATGAGGGGAGACCTCAGCCTCCAGGAAGACAGTTCTGTGTCCTCTTAGAGAAAAGGGCTCCCTCCTTGTTGACCAACCCAGTGGGCCCTTCTGCTGTGAGAGGGCAGCCTGGGCCCACAGAGGGGCAGGGGTGAGGTCAGGATGGCTGCCCTCTTCAGCCAAAGACCAAGGAATCTCCAGTTTCCACTACTGGGCTCCTGGAGGGAAGTGAGGAGACACCTGGTGGGTCCACTGGTGAGAAGGAGGGAACAGTGCGAAATGCTGGGGAAGGGCGGTAAGAACCGGCCTGCTCAGGACCTGGTATTCTCACGTCCACCTGAGGGCTCGCACATTTCTCTTAGAGACCTGAGCACTCCTGTCTGCTGCAAGGTGTGTGCTTGCAAGATGCTTGTAGCAGCCTTTTTCCGAACAGCCCCAAACTGGACACAACACGGACGTCCCCCACCGGTGAGGGATAAGCAAGCTCTGGGGAGGACTGCACCCAGGCCGCAGGATACGCTCAGCGATAAACAAGAATGGACCACGGGCACGTGCAGCAGCGTGGGGCTGCCCTGGCCGTCGTTAAGCCGAGGAGGAGAAGCCCGGCTCAGAGGAATACACAGCCATAACTCGCTCTATTGCCCCTCACAGATCTTTGTGGTTTTTGCAAACTGAAGGTTAGTGGCAACCCCGCACCAGGCAAGCCTATCAGCACTCTTTTCCCAACAGGCTCAGGTGACAGGCTCCTAGCATTTTTTTGCAATAAATTATTTTTAAATTAAGGTATGTGCATTGTTTTCTCAGACATAATGCTATTGCACACTTAATAGACTACATTATAGTGTAAACATAACTTTAATACGCACTAGGAAACCAAAAATGTGTGTGACTCGCTTTACAGTGATATTCGCTTTTCTTTTGCAGTCGCCGGGACCTGAACCCCCGATCTTTCTGAGCTGTGCCTGTATACTGTATCATTCCAGCCACATAGAGGCCAAAAGCAGGCAAGACTAACGCACGGTGATCATTCGGGAGAGAGGTTATCCCTGAGGGTGGCAGTGAACCGACAGGGGCATGAGGGAGACTGATGGGGGCTGGACATGGTCTAGATCTTGATCTAGGTGACGGTCACTCAGGTGTAGGCATGTGTGAAAGTTCAACAAGCTGTTCACTTAGGATTCGTGTGTTTTACTGGAAGAAGCGCAGTCTGTTTATTCAGCAAGCATCTATGGAGCACCCACTGGAGCCCACCGTGGCCACACACTGCGAAGAGATAGAGGTCCCCTCCCCCGAGGAGCTGGGAGTGGGAGGAGCCGCCTGCCACCTTGGGACGCCTGGATCACCGCACCACTCACACCACCTCACTCAGGCGCAGGCCAGAGAGATGTGGGTGAGGAAGAGACTGTGTGGGGAGGGCGCACAGTCATACCGAAGATCTCAGGCAGAGCAGAAGCAGAGAGACCCTAGGAGGGACTGTGTGGGCCCTGCTAGAGGCAGCCAGGGCAGGGGGACCCCAGTGAGCTGAGGGCTAGGGGCTCCCAGAGGCCAGGGCCCTGAGTACCCACAGGGCACCTGGAGCTGTGGAACTGGAGAAGGGATGGCGGCTGTTGGGTATGCAGGGCGCACAAGGGCTGTCTGAGAGCAGTCAGGCTGAGGACCAGGACCCACCTCCACCTCCCGCCCTCCTACCCCGTGGCTCCAACTTTCACCCCAAGGCTCCTGGTTCCTGTCACCCCAGCCAGGGTTCTGTCTGGAGCAGGGAGGCTGTGGCGCCAGGAGCCGGGCAGGTTTACGTTCCAGCTGCAGCTACAGCTGCGCTGGCCCCAGGCCAGGTCCCCTGTCTGGCACATACATCCTTCTCCCCTTGGAGCCAGGAGAGCCTCAGCATGTGAATGTGCCTCCTGAGCTCTGGCGACATCAGCATGGTCTCTTCACAGCGACTCTGTGGGGTGCAGCCACAGTTGCCCCACTTTGCATATTAAGCATATGAGACCCAGAGAGATTGAGTTACTTGCTTGCAGTCATACAGCAAGTTCTATTGTATCAGAGGAGCCACCATTTAAATTAAACTCAGTGCTTTGGGCCCTGCCTAGGGTGGCCCAGTGGATTGAACACCAGCCTGCGAACCTAAAGGTTGCCGGTTTGATTCCCAGTCAGGTCCAGTCCCAAGCTGAGGGCGTGCAAGAGGCAACCAATCGATGTTTCCCTCCCTCTTTGTCCCTCCTTTCCCTTCTCTCTAAAAATAAATAAAATCTTAAAAAAAAAAAAAAAACCCTCAGTGCATCAGCTCAATGGCTCACACTCTTCATTGCAGGCCTCAGTTTTATTGTTTGAAATTGTATTTAATCCTTTCTGCTGCAGTGGAGCAGGTAGGGGATCAAGTCAGGCAGGGCAGGGGGACCTGGGCGCGGAACCCTATCTGGCCTGTGAGTGCCTCTCGGCTGCCCCTCCAGGCCTCTCACAATTGACGAGCCCAGACTCCTTGGCACACCGCTGTCACTCAGCCCGGAGCCTGCTGGGGCTCTGTGTGGTGTCGGGTTTGGTGCACACTCCCGTGTCCAGTGTCCACAGGTCCGTTGCTGGGCCCCTCTGACCTTGTGTGGGGGCTGCCGTCGAGGCTTGGTTGGCCCTGGCAGGACCGGCACTGGCTGCCGCATTCTGACGGGGGAGGCTGGGAGGATGTCATGAGAAGGCCTTTCCTCTGGGCAGGGACCAGTTTGCCCAGGAGGCCCCATGGGCATGGAGCCTCTGGCTCATCAGAATCCTCGGGAAGGGTGAGGCATTGGCTCCAAAATATTAAAACCACAAAATGTTTAAAAATAGTAAATGTTTATTTAAATGTCTTCCAAATGTAACACCACGTCAGCTTCACCCACTGTTAGATTTAGTGTTTTAAAGCGTGTCACTGCATGAAAACAGTTCATCGTTGGTCACGGGGTAAGAAATCCACGTTCCCAGGAACGCGAGATGTTCGTAGAGAAACCAAGGCCGGCAGTGAATCAAACCAGTTACTTGTATCCAACCTGTATAACTTAGCTTCAAAAGCTAAGTCCTAAAAATCTTTTCAAATATTTTTACATATAAAACTCACTTATGAAGTTGGGGTATATTTGCAATTTTGTGGTAAAAAACACATAATATAAAATTTACCATTTTCAAATGTATAGTTCAGCAGAGCTACCCGTATGCGCGCTGCCGTGGAACCCACCCCCAGGACGTCTTCCTTCTGCGAAACTGAAACCTAGACTCTCCATCCTCCCTCCCTCAGGCAGCCACCTGGAGCCCTGGCAGCCACCGCTCCACTTCCTGTTTCTGGGAGTTTTCCTGCCCTCGGCATCACGCGTATGGGGAATCAGGCGGCATTTGTCTGGTGTGCCTGAGTTGCCTCCCTCGGGACAATGTCCTCAAGTCTGATCCGTGCTGTAGCGTGAGCCGAGGCTCCCTCCTGTTTTAGGGCTGGGCAGCGCTCCTCTGTGTGTGTGTTTCACTGTCTTTGCACATCCTGCCTCTTGGCCATTGTGAACATGAGTGTGCAAATATCTCTTCGCGTCAGAAGTGGGATTGATAATTTTTAATATTTTGCGGAAGCTGACATGGGTGTATTTTTATTTATTTCCAGGCTCATTGAGATATAATTCATGCACGGCATTGTTCGTCTCAGGTGTACGACACGACGGTTCGACGTGTGCGTGCATCGGGAGATGACCGCCACCAGTTTAGTTAACGTCCATGACCTCGTGTAGTCACATTTTTTCCTCGTGATGAGAACTTTTGAAATCTACTCTTTTAGCAGGTTCCAAATACACAATACAGTATTTTTCACCATGGTCGCCGTGCCGCACATCACAGCCCCAGGACTTACTTGTAACTGGAAATTTGTAACTTTGGACCACCTTCGCTCATGTCACTCCCCCCTCCCCAGCACTTCTAAATGTCTGTTGGGTGTGGAGTGGAGCCCCGGCTGCTGGGCGAGGGGTGCAGTGCACAAGCGCGGGAGTGCCGGGACTGACACTTTATTTTTCTATCATTCAATCTTGATTGAACCTTCATTTCTCATCTCAGGCAATTTGGCCTCTGACCCCCATCCTGGGGTAGCACCCAGGGGACTCCCCCTTCTCTAAGGCTCTTTCCCTGCCACCACCCCCCACCCCGGTGGAGGCTGAGGGGAGAGATAACTGGTCCGTCCCAAGCTCCTCCAGTGCTCAAAGACGCAGACTGTGCAACTCAAACACTATTTTCTTTCAGCATTCGAGTCTGCCAGGAAGCTCAGCGCTCATGCGGAAACTCAGGAGCTGCTTCTGCCCCGTACCAGGGAGCGCTACGATGTTCACGAGCGCTGGGCGCTTTATTTTTATCCTCACCTGAGGACGTTGAGAGAGGACGGGAGAGAGGAGGGGAGAGAGAGAAACATGGGCCAGTTGCTTCTCATAGGTGCCCGGACCGGTGATGGTACGTACCTGGACTGGAAATTGAACCTGCCACCCAGGTATGTGCCCCAACCAGGGATCAAACCCACAGCCCTTCGGTTATGGGATGACGCTTCAACCAACGGGGCCACACCGGCCAGGGCGGCTCCAGGCACTTTTGCCTGGTGTGAATCAAGATATTAAACTTATATTTTAAGGCTACTTTGATATAAAGATGAATTGATGCAATCCAGGATGGATGCATCGTTACATATTCATTAGTTGGTATTATATCCATTTTTCCCTTCTGCTTCTAAAATAAGTGAAAACATATTTGTGGGTCCCTAAACAGACCCTATGAGAAAGGACATTCTGGTCAGTTGACCACGTGGGAGAGGTGCACAGGAAGGGGGGCTGGGAGGAGACGCACGCGCCGACACTTCGTAATGTCAGCCCACTGCACAGCAGCACCCAGTCCATCCCTGTCACTCCTCTGTTCAGCCCCGCACGGGAAGACATCCAAGCTCTTTCCTGGCGGTCCGGGTCCTTCATTGGCTGGTTCCTATCTGTTTTTCCAGCCTCAGGTACCATCCGCTTTCGAGACCTCCTTCTTGGATGTTTCCAGAACACCCAGCCTTCCTCACACTTGCACACCTTTGCTCAGGCTCCTCCCACCTTGACCACATCACGCACAACCGCACCCTTCCAGTTCCAGCTGGAATCACTTTGGCTCTGGAGATCCCAAGCCCCCTCTCTCCTCTATATTCCACACTTACCCTCCCTGCTACCTCCATCTGTTCCCTTCAACGTCGGACCCCTTGAGGGCAGGAACCGTGGCTGGCTTTTTCCTGGATACCCAGTGCCCAGCACAGGCCTGGCACACAGCGGGAACTCAGTGAATGCAGAACACACCAGCAGATGACTGAGTGACTGAGCGAATGGATGAATGAGGTGAATGAGGAGACAGAAAAGGAGGGTGGTGGTCTGCTCAGCAAAGGGGTCCCCTCTGGGGACCAAACCATTGTAGGGTCTAAGTCGATGGTGGAGCCAGCGCTTCCCTTCCCTTCCAGACCTGCCCGCTGAGTCACCCTCTCCCCAGGGGCTGGTTTCTGAGAATGTGCTGGAAGCTTGGCTCGCCTGCCTGGCTGAATCCTCCGTGTTGATCACGTTCTGCCCCAGGCATCTCTGTGCTTCCAGGCCACAGGGTCAGGGATGGGCAATGCAGAGGTTAAGGGCCTTGAGTGTCAGCAAGGATGAAATGGGGGCAGCAGCATGCACCACCGGCAGTCCCCCGGGGGGCCTCCTCTCTTTCTTCTGAAGTGGAGTTCATGTAGGATGCTAGAGCCTCACGGGAACACCAGAAAATGGGGGTGGCTGCACCTACCTCACAGGTTCTCATGAGAACCAAGTGAGAAAGCCATGGGGGGGCCTGGAGTCCAGGTGGCATGTAGTGGGTGCTAACGAACGTCATCTGGGGTGCAACACGGAGAAGTTCAGGGCCCTCACGTTAGTACTGTCTTTCTGGAGTGCCCAGCACCAGAACCCCTTTCTCTGCCTAGGCCCCCTCCCGCCTCCCCACCCGGTTCTGAGGTCAACCCCTGCCACAGAGGTGCTGATACGCTGTCCCAGCCTGGAGCTGATGGGGGTGCAGTAATCCAGCAGTTGGAGCGGCAGCTCCTGGTGTCCAGGGTCAGTGTGGCATGAGGGGTCTGTGGCCAGGGCTGGCACCAAGCCACATATGGCATGTGATTTGGGGCATTGTTCCTGGCCGGGGTGGCCTTGGGGCCTGGTTCTTCAGCCCTCTGAGAGAATCCGTGACACAATCCGTAGGCTTCTAATGAACCCCTTCCTGTTTAAATTAGTTGGAGCTGGTTGCAGTTGTTTAGGGCCAGAAACCAGGGAAGCATGGCCCAGCAAAGCTAAGGGGATGCGGTGGCATCGTGAAAGGTCCAGTGCCCAGAGGAAGAAGGGTTTAGTCTGCTCATGTCTGCCCTGCACAGCACAGAGCGCAGTGGGGAGGCCCAGCCCCCAGCCTCACTCTGGAAGCTACGACATTCCTGAAGGGAACAGGAGAAAGCGGAGGCTCGCTAGGGGACAACGACCAGGTCGGTGCGGGGTCTAGAACTCATGGCAGGGCAGGGGAAAGGGACACGGAGCTTGGAGCTGAGCAGGCTGAAGGCTTTGGAAAGAACAGCCACAGTTTAGGCCCCAAGGGCCACTCTGGCAGCTTTGTGGGGTGGGGTCCAGGCCTTGCTCACTGCTGGAATATTTTGAAGATAAACAAAGTTGACTTTGGAGGAGGTAATCTCCTCAGCACTGGAGGTGAGCAAGGACTGTGTCCTGAAGTGGACAGAGAAGCCCAGCCTGGGCCTCCCTGGCTTGGCCCACCAACCATCAACCAGACCTCATTAGCAGGGGTCACAGGCGCCATGCTGCTTTGGGGCAAAAACTGCTGCACACTCAGCGTGGTGTGGGCAGGTGTGTACATAAATCACCCATCATGAAATGGGCAAAGATGTTGTAAGTCTTCAAAAAAAATTCACTGAAGCTAAATGCCACCTCTCACAACAATGCCAGCTGGTACACTGATACAGATGGGTTCCTAGAACACTCACCTACTGGGGGAAGCCTGTGCTACAAGGGGCTGGCCTTCCAGAGGGTAATTCTGGTTTTTTGGCCACCCCCCCCAACCCCCCACCCCGGGTATGCTTACTGAGGCAGGGCGGACAGTCTGCTTCCAGAAGGCACAGGAACCAGGGATAGTGGACGCTTCAGGGGAGGGAATTGGTGTGGCTGGGAGAGAAGAGAGACTGCACTTTTCATTTTTCAATGTAAACCTTCAGTTTCTTTTGAATTTGGTAAAGTGTGCATGTAGTGTATAAACAACAAAATAGGAAAAGAAAACAGAATGTAACAGGAAATAGAACTTGTGCTGGCCCCCACTCTCCCTGCCTCAGTGTCTGCAGGGTGTCTTGGGCGGGTGTTAGTGCTCCCTCTTTGCAGGTGATGGAAGGGAACCAGCCCGCTGAAGTTCAGAAAGCTTCCCAGTGTCACTCAGCAAGGCAGAGGCGGACCTCTGTCTGAAACCCAAGTCTGCAGTCACGCTGGGGGCAATGTCCTCCTGGGAAGCCAGCGGCCCAGCTTCAGTTACCCCCGTGCCAGTCCTAGGACTGTGACCTCTAGGTGGAAGAGGCAACCAGGAAGGGGTGCCATTCTAGAAACTCAGCTCTGGGCGCCGTCTGGGAGAAGAGTCGTGCCCCAGTTGGAAAGGCCGAGGTCCTGGAGTACTGGGGAGGCAGGCCAAGCCCAGCAGGGGCCGGGGCCAGCTGTGTGACCTCCAGCAAGTAATTTCCCTCTAAACCAGAGTGCCTCCTCCAGGTTCTCCCTGTGGGGGACGTAGGAGGTGTAAATGAGTGATAACTGTGAAAGCCCCCACCTCCCAGGGAGGTTCTCAAAAATAATCCAGGTCTTCCAGGTTCAAATGCTTGGTCCTCAAACCTCTGGGCTGCCTTTGGTCAGGCAGCCTCCTTCTGGGTCCAGGCGGCGCCAACGCACACACTCATACCGTTTGTAAAACTCGTCCAACTGTTCATTCAGAAGACACCTAGGCAGGGCCTCCCACGCGCCGGTCTCGGGTGTCCAGGGCGGTCCTCCTGGCACGCCACAGTCCAGCGTGTCCCTGTATAAGCCCACGCCTCCGGACACACACACTCGAGCCCACAGCCCCCGCGCGCCTGGGTACTGGCACTCGGGCCACGCCCGCCGCCCACACGTACCCATGGCGCAGGCCACCCGGCGCAGATCATCCCCACTATCCTCGAGTGGTACCCCTGGCTCACCGTGCCCGCAGGGCGCCAATGCCTCCCCACCGGCCCCGCCCTACCCTGCCATAAGTGGCCAATAAGCGCCGCAGCCCAAGCCGACCCAGCCTACCCTGGGGAGCCCCAGGCAACGATTGGCCAGCCTGGGTGCAGTGTTCCCCGCACGTGGGGCGGGGGCGGGGGCGGGGGCGGGGGCGGGGTGAATGAAGTGAAAACGATTCCTCCGCCCCTGCGTTTACCTCCCGCCCCGGGCGCGGCCCGCCCCTCGGGCGCCCAGTCCAGCGCGTGGGCACCCAGTCCAGCGCGTGCCAGCCCGCTGGAAGGCTGCCTCTGCACCGGAGGTCTGACTCTACCAAGCGTCTGACTCTACCGGGGCCGGGACCCAGCGTCGCGGACCCACGATGGCCAAGCGCAGCTCGCTGTCCATCCGCATCGTGGAGGGGAAGAACCTGCCGGCCAAGGACATGTGAGCGCCGCCGGGGGTGGGAACCTCAACTTTCCCGGGAGGGGCGCTGCCCCTTACGCCTGACCTTTCCAGGGTCCACATGGCCTGCCCACAAGTAGAGCAGAGGAGAGGGTGTGGCGAATGTGTCCTCAGTAGGAGACAGGCAGAGAAATGGGGACACTGAGATTTGTTGCAAGCAGCTGACAGAGGGTGACCGAGTAGGGAGGGCCGTGGACTGGGGAGGGGGTGGGAATCTATAAGGGGCGCACGGCAGCTCAAGAGGGGAAGGGACTTTGACAGGACTGGAGCTGGGCGTGGAGGCGACGTCGCAGGGGAGACCTTTCCGTCAACTACGGAGGTACCGGTCGATTGCTGGAGGTGTGGCTGGAGGGGGTGGAGGTGTCCCCCCTAAAAATCAGGAGCCTTCCTTGTAGTTCCTGAACACGTTGTGTCAGTGAGGGTGCACGTGAAACAAGCCGGAGACCCAGGGGCTGTCCTGGAGCTTCCTGCTGTGCACTTGGGTCGGGAGGTACTGGCGTGAAGAGCTGACCTAGAGGGCCGGAGGCCAGGAGCAGTGCAGGATGGAGTGGCTCTGGAGTAGCTGTTGCTTGTGCCCTGCGCTTTCTGTGAGCCATCGCCTTTAATCCTACAGGCACGCAGCACTGCCGTTCCCAACACAACAATCCACAGAGGAGGAAACCCAAGCTCAGAGACGGGAAGTGCTGGCTCCGAGTGCAGAGCAAGGTGTTGAGTCTAGGGCTCCTAACAGGCACTGGCGTCCAGGGCTTTCGCTGGTCCCTGGCCAGGTTTCAGGAGTTTTCAGGGGTCCCTTGCCCTACCTTTCTCAGTAGGTCCCAGAACGGAGCTGCCCCACTTGATCCCTGGCTCCTTTGTGTGCAGCCCTAGGTTGCTTGCTCCCAGTCCCCTAAGCCTCAGTTTCCCCTTCTGCAAACTGGGGGAAGGAATCTCAGATATGAACGAACAGTGGAAAGCACATAGCTCCAGGGGCTCTGGCTGCCTGGAGGTGGGGGCAGAGGAAGGGGAGCCCAGAGGCAGCAGAGTCCAAAGTCTGCTGGGCTGGAGCCTCCCCACGCCCAGGCTCTTCACTGGGCTCCTGGATGCAGAGAGGTGGCTAAATGACGGGGGTGGGCAGTACAGGAGGAAGGGGTCAGGGCACCTCTCCTCCATGACCCATGGCCCCTACGAGTTTCCCAGCACACTCAGTGCCAGGAGCAGTTCCAGTTCAAGGCCCCCTGGGCCTGATGAGGCTGGGCTTCTGTTGCCATGACAATGGGTGAGGGAGGGTGGTGGAGGACCATCTCAAGGTGGGTTTCTGTGCAGGGGGGGTGGTAGGGTAGGAGCTGGGATTGTGGTTTCTGGGGTGGGAAGGCAGATGAGCTCTGAGAAGGGTCTCAGCCTTCAGGCCAGGCCTCTGAGCACCCCCACCCTCCACCCCCTGTGCTGGCACTGATAAACTAGGTCAGCTTGGCCTCCTCTGTCTGGGAAGAGCAGCTGGGAGGAGTGGCCCCTCTGTCTGTTGCCTCCCTCCCCATCCCGGAAGCGCTTGCCCTCGTGCCTGGCTCCAGGCTCTCACCAGCCCAGGGAGGTAAAGCTGTGGACTGTGCCTACCTGGGAACCAAGGTGCCCGGTTTTCCCTCACAGCTCTGGCTGAGGGATGCTGGGCAAGGTGCCTTTATTCCCAGGGGTGGGGCCATCCCTGGTTCGGTCTTCAAAATGTCTTTCCCTTGCCCTGCCCCACTTCCTGCCCTGCTCACCTCCCCTCGCATCCTTTCCTCTGCTTTTCCTATAGTGGCTGGTACACGCAGTTCTAACCTGTCAGCTATCTCTTCCATCCATCTATGACCTCCTCCCTCAGCCCCTCACATCTGGGCTTGTGCCCTTAAGAGCCCTGCTTCTGTGCCTATTTGGGGCCTTCCACTTCCAAGCACTCTCCTTCGAGTCCTCTCGAGAAACTTCTATTCATCCTTCAGGGTCCCTCTAAACTTCTGTCCAGGGCTTTTACCGGTGCCCTGTGCAGAGTTCCTCGCCCTTGTTCTGCACCCGGTAGCGCTTTGGGTCAGCTGGAATTAGGACAGAGCCCTTGGTAGCAACTGCTCCTTCCTGGGCTGCCTGTGCCACATGACTGCGAGGGTAGGGACTGTGACTCATTCGTCCTGACATTCTGGACGCCCTGGGGGACACCTGGACAGTAAGGAGTGTCGAGGATCTTCTCACTGAATCTTCTCATTAGCCCCATAAAGTAGATATGCTCAATTTGCAGATGGGGAGACTGAGGCTCGGGGTGTGGAAGTCATTTGCCAAGGCCACATAGGTAGGTGGAGAAGCCAGGACTCAAACCCACTCTGCCGCTGGCAGGCCGGGAATCCCAGCAGGGCAGAGGTTGCTGTGGCTGGGGGCTCGGTGGGGAGAGCCTCTCAAATGCCAGGCAGCGCATTTGGCTCCAGGATGGCAGGGGTTTGGAGGTCACAGGAAGGCCTCACTCAGTGCTGGAGGCAGAGGTGCTGCGGAGCCTGCCTCATTGTGCTCCATCAGCCTCCATCCTGTCTCCTGAGCAGCATCCCTTCCAGCCAGGCTTACATACTTCTGAGGAGAGGGAGCTCCCCACTTGTCGTAGTGGCCCATCTTGATGGAGACAGCTCTGAGGGGGGAAGCCCTTTGAGCGCAGCTGCCACCTGTCTCCAGGCCTCTTCCACTTCGGTGTTTGAGTCCCCGTAAGGGCACAGCTCTTGCAGCCCATCCGTTCCTGTCACGCCCCCTCACACTGTCTCCCATCCTTGGGGGCCTGGGTCAGACAGACAGGAGCAGAGTCTCATGGTGACCGCTGACCCACTGGCTCCCATGCCCAGTGACCCTGGGGACAGGCCCGGGGCTATTTCAGGGTTTGCCCTGATCCTCTCTCTTCCACAGCCTGGGAACTGCCAAGGCCCTAAATATAGAGGCCCCACAAGCAGCCGGGCTGGCCCGAGCCGGCAAGTGGTTCAGGGAAGGAGAAGTGGGAGAGGGGATCAGCCCAGGGGAAGGCATGGGGCAGGGCACAGGTCCCAACAGCTGGCCAGGGACCACGATTGGGCCCGGGTCCTTCAGCGTGGCCTTCGCCTACTCTTGACACTGTCCCCTTCACATCCCTTGATCTAGCCTCCTAGTGCATTGCTGCCCCTGCACACAGGGTCTGATCCTGCCCCTGGGCCTTGCCCCCGCTGCAGTCCTGCCTACAACCGGGGCCCCAGACCTCACTGCGCATTCACCATTCACCCACTGAGTGGGAGCTGCGCGGTGGGTGGTGCTGGGCTCACAAGGTTACACCAGAGGTTTCCTACCCCCGGGAAACCCCAGGGCCCCCAGGGCAGGAGGCAGAAGCAGGGCAGAGAGGGACCTGAGCAGGGGGCAGCCCACAGAGCTCTTAGCCCACACTGACCTCTCTCTGGTTCCGCTGAACTTCTTGTTCAAACACTTGTGCAGCTCCTGGGCCCTGTGCCTACTCCAGCCCCCGGGGTGCACAGGGATCTATTATGTGAGGCCTGGGGTCCCCTTGCCTTGGGGTGGTGGGATGCAAGCCAGGGTGTTCCCAAGGGGCTCTCTGGAGGAGGGGGATCTTGAATGATGGCGGAGGGGTTTCGGGCAGAGAGGCAATGAGTCCAGGGCAGGGCTAACAGGGATTAAACACCTCCCAAGGGCCTGGCCCTCACCTGTGGGGGGACCAGGGCCGCTCCCCAGGAGCTGGCGTGACACATCCCACTTTACGGGGAAGCTGAGTCTTGGCAACTGTTCTCTGTTGGCGTCCGTGAGCCTTCGGAGATGTTTGTGTCAGGTGGTTTCCTTTAGAAAAGAGCCTCTTTTGAGAAGGGAAATAGGGCTTGGAATTCCCCAGCCTCCAACATGAAAATACACTTCCTTTTTTTGAACACCAGGCCTGAAGCGCATTTCTGGAAATAGTCCTCCCCCCTCTCCTTGCCCACTGCCAGCCCTGGGCCTGGCTAGGGCTGCCCTCCACCCCAGAAACCCCCACCAGCGGGACGGGTGGGGCTGGGCAGTCCCAGGTTTGCCTTCCCTGGTCCTTTGTTCCCTGGGAGCGCGAGGGCGGACGGTTGTATTTGTTCATTCATTCATCCATTCATTCAGCAAACACTCACAGGACCCTGTCTTGTGCCAAGCCTTGTCCTAGGCCCTGGGGACACAGAAGTGGTCCCTACCCTCAGGTCCCTCAGTCCATGGGGAGGAAACTGACAGGATGTCACGAGCTTTCCTGGGATGCAGGGAAACATACTGAGGAGGGGCAGGCGGTGGGGTCGCAGAGGGGACCTTACCCCTCCCATCTGGAGAGGGATCTCAGAGCAGGGGCTGAGCTTGGGGCTGGGAGGGCATCCAGGCAGGAGGAACAGCAATAGTGAAGACTCAGAGGGCGGAGGAAGGGCTGCCTGTGGTGTTGAGCGTAGGGGTGTCAGTAGCTGGCCTGGGGCTGCTGTGACTGGTGACTGCTGTTTCTATCCCCCTGAGGTGGGGCTGTGGTACGTCCAAGAGCCTTGGTGTGGGTCCCTGCCTTCCCTAGCCATCCATCCCAGACGGAGGGCGAGGACACCAGTTTGGGCCCCAGCCCAGGGACCTGGTGCCTCAGCCTTGACTGTCTTTCTCCTGGGGTCACTGAGGGCCCTGACAGAGGGAGGGGAGCTGTCTGGGAGGCCCTGCCTTTGGCCCCGCCCACAGCATCCCCCCCAGACACCCTACTCCCCTGTCTGTCTTGCAGCAACGGCAGCAGCGACCCCTACTGCATCGTGAAGGTGGACAACGAGCCCATCATCAGGTACCGCCCCCACCCCCAGGACTGAGGCCGAGTGTGGTGGGCTCCCTCCCCCGGTGTCCCCCACCCCCAGCCCTTTTCAACACACGCGCCTCAGAGGGTTGTGGAATTTGTGTGGAGATGGACAACCCCCCCCCTCGGCCCCCACCACACTGTGACACCCCTACAAGGAGGTGCTAAAGACCAACCTGTAACTCACCCTGCGACTCCCTGACCCCAACACCACCTGGGCTTATCTGCTGCGGGTGGGCACTTGGCCAAGGGTCTCTGGGGCGGTCCTTGTATAGTCTTTACAACCGCAGGAGTGACCTGGTGATGACGACGATTAGTAGCTACAGCTGTAGCTTAAGGAGCGCTGTCTCCGCACCCTGCACGAAAGGAGGCCAGGCCATTTAATTCTTGCAATGAGCTACAGTTTAAATATCATTAACCCAGTTTACGCATAAGGAAACTGAGGCTCTGAGAGACTGAATAAGTTGCCTAAAGTCACGTACTTAGTAAATGGCAAAGTCAGACTGGAACCCAAGTCTGCCTCACCCCAAAGCCTGAGCTCCCTCTCCGCTCCCTGGTCCTTGCTCTACCTTGGGGCCCCCCTCCCCCTGGTGAGCAGAAAAACTGCCCCTCTCCAGGATGAGGGTCCCTAGTCTGCACCCAGAAAGCCCAGTTCCCCTGGGCCTCCCTTTCTCCGTGGGCTTTACAGTCCTGGGCAGCGTCTTGGCTGTGCTGTCCCTCCCTCACCCAGGCCCCTGCCTCAGAGTCCATGGCCAGGGCCGCCCCGCCGTGCTGCCCAGCTGAGTGCGTGCCCACGCTGGCCGCTGGCCGAGGCTGCCTGGTCCACAGTCCTTCCGGCCTGCAAGCCGACCCATCCTTCTTCCAGATTCGCTTCCTAACCACAGACCCCAGCTGAGAGGGACATAGTGGCTCTGTTTCAACACCCAGGGAGACTAAGGTCCCAGAGTTCAAGTGACATCTCTGGCAAGTGGTTGGGTGAAGGTTGTCCTCTGAGCCTTCACCCGGGTCCTTGGGGACGTCAGCTTCCCCTAACCTACATGCCTGCCGTGTCCCATGAGTTGAGGGCTTTGACCCAGGGGGTTTCGGCCGGAGCTGGGGAGGCCCTGTCCAGCAGAGGTGTCTCCGGGTCAGGCCTTGGGTCTTGGCTTCAAGGCCCCCAGGAGGACTGCCTGGTGCCAGAGTCAGCTTGGCCAGGCCCCTGCCTCCACCCTCAGCAAGTCTGTTCTGCTTCAGGAGCCAGGGAGTTCTGCTGGGTTACCTGCACGGCTGCCAACTACAGCCTCAGTTTCTCCGAGTGTAAAATGGCCTGATAGACGAGGTCCTGCGCCCACCCAGGGCAGAGAGGAAGATCAGCAGGGAGTGACTGACGGAGGGCAGGGGGTCTGGGGCATGGGAAGTGATCAAACGGAAGAGCAGTTGTTCTGAGGGGTGGAAGGGGTGTGGGGAACCGTGGGCTCAAGTCGCACAGCCCTACCCGCCTCGGCCTGGGGCCTGCAGGTGCCCAGGGCAGGTGCTGAGCGTCCTCTCCTACAGGACAGCCACCGTCTGGAAAACCCTGTGCCCCTTCTGGGGGGAGGAGTATCAGGTGCACCTGCCGCCCACCTTCCATGCCGTGGCCTTCTATGTCATGGACGAGGATGCCCTCAGGTGCGTGGGCCCCTCTCCTCAGCGGGGGCCTGGACCCCACCCTCCGCCCCTCCCTGGTCCACTTCACTGCGGGAACTGCTGGTCACTCTGCAGCCCCTTTATAGCCTGGAGGGAGAGGGAGCCCAGGGGGCTCCGGAAGGGTGTGGGGTGTGAGCGTGTGTGTGCCTGTGTGTGGCTTCACCAAGCACACACCGCGCCGTAGGTGTGCGTGTGTGGGAATGCAGGTGCACTACGCCAGGGCAGGGACGTGAGGTAGGAAAGGGGCCCCCGGAGAGCATGAGCTCAGCACATGTGTGGGCACATGCTCGGCCTGTGTGCGGATGTACATCACGTGCTGAAAGGCCGTGGTCCTTCCTGCTCAGAGAGGCCCCTGTGAGTGACCGGGGTGTCACCCTCCCTGCTCCCTACAGGGGCCCTAAACTGGGAGGATGGGGGGTGCCGGGCTCCCTGCAGAGCATGGCCTAGCTCTGGCTCCTTCTCCATTCTCCAGCCGAGATGACGTTATCGGGAAGGTCTGCCTTACCAGGGACACCCTGGCTGCTCACCCTAAGGGTAAGGTCCCTAGGAGGAAGCCTGTGGCCCACTACTGCTTCCCTTCCCTGGCCCCTGGCCCCTCGCTGGTCTGCCCAGTCCACAGCCTCTCTGCTGCTCAGAGACCTCCCTCCAGGCTCCTTCAGGCCCTGTGCTCAGGGAGAGCCAATTCTACCCTCCCAGAAGGGCCATGTCCTGCACACCCACTTCTGTGCCCTGGGCCCCCTTCTGCCTCCGGGTTGGGACCACATCCCCCAGAGCAAAAGGGCTGCTAGTGGTGGGGTCCAAGGCCTGTGTCTGCACCCAAAGGGGCCGCCTCAGGCTCCTGAAAGAGTCAGCCGAATGCTAGACCACCAGGAACCTATCCTCAGGCTCCTGAGATATAGGGACCCCTCTGCCCAATCCAGCTGGCTCCTCTGTACCCCTGCGGCCCCCTCAGCCTGCGCCCCAGTGCCACTATGTCCTAAGTCTGAGGGGTTGGCCTGGAGCTGGGCTAGGCTGGAAAGCCCCTCACATGGTTCCTGGGGTGTTGACATTGTTTTGAGGGGTCAGCCCAGCCCCAGCCTTGCTGTGTGACCTGGGGCAGGTGTTACTTGCTCTGGGCTGAGTCTCCATTTGCCCAAGAGCGTTCAGACCGGAATCTCTTAGAAGCTACAGGCTCTGCCGGCCGAGCCTGTGAGAGTCTCAGAGGCCTCCTAGGCACACACCTGCTCCTGTCTGTGAGGCTGGTCAGGCGTGTGGGGCCGGGGTGACTCTGCTAACTCATGGAGCCTCTTGGCCCCTTCCCGGCCAGAGGCCTCTCCTGTCAGAGGCCCCAGCCAACCCCTTGGGGTCCAGTGGCCCCAATGATGCCATTCTCTTGTCACTCTCCCTTCTGGGCTTAGGCCCTCCACCCAACATCCCTAGGCGAGAGCCCTTCTGCCCCTGTATGAAGATGGGGAAACTGAGGAAGAGGGCAGTGCTGTGATGAGGTAGGGCCCGGGCCACTGAATGCAGCGTGGCACAGCAGTGAGGATACAGGGGTCACACGCCTTTGATCCTAATCTGGGCTCTTTCAATGGCTCTTTCTCAGTTTCTGAGCCTCAGTTTCCCCATCTGTCACTGGGGACCACAGCCCCTGCCTCACAGGAGATTGAGAGAGTCCTGAGGGGATTAAGGAGGGGCCACGTGGTTCTTGATGGCGAGGAAGGTGAAGGGGGTGGGAAGAAAGGAGCCAGGCCGCTGGCTCAACCGCAGCCTTGCAGGTTTTAGTGGGTGGGTCCACCTGGCGGAGATCGACCCCAATGAGGAGGTGCAGGGCGAGATCCACCTACGGCTGGAGGTGCTGCCGGGGACCCGGGCCGGCCGGCTGCGATGCTCCGTGCTGGAGGCCAGGTGAGATGTGAGGGGCTGGGGCGTAGGGCAGCGGGCCCCCTGGACCTAGAGAAACCCACTGTGGGTGCTGGGCCTCCTCTCCCCCGCTACCCCCAGGCCCCATGCCTCCCCCATCAAAGCCCGCTTTCCGGCAGACTGGGCAGGTTTCCCTGGCCTGAGGATGCGTCCTGGATGGCCCCTCTTGGGAGGTGTGGCTCTTAGGGGAAGGGGTGATGTGCTAACGGCGGAACTTCAGGCATCACAGAGCAGTAGGAGGGGACCCTGAACTAGGATCATGGAGCCCCAGTGCCAAGACTGGGCTTTACATCATTATGAACTTGGCCTGCTCTGTGGTGGTGGGAGGGTCCTTGGCGTGTGGTTGCTGGGGCAGGTGAAAGAAGGTACTGAAAATCTCCAGTGGGAAGGGTGGGGTTCTCCTCAGGAGGAGCAGTGACTTGGGTGGGAAGGTGGGCCTGAGTCACCTGTGACAGAGACTCACCCGTCCCCCAGAGTATTTTTAGCTGCAGGCCTGAGTGTGAGTCACACACACTCCATGAGAAGCGCCTTCCTTTCTGGCTCCAGCCCACTTCCATGGGGTCTTTACCCGACACTGAGGCAGGCGAGGGCCCCCCAGCCTCTGCCTGCTGCCTGTGGAGGGACACTGGCGGCCAGCACCTTTGGGAGCACGCCCCCGCTGTGGAGTTGTTGGCCTCTCTGGGAGGGAGACCTGTCTTTCCTGAAAATGAGAGCTGCGGCTTCCCTGGCTTTGCTTTCTGTCCTGGGGCTGGGATGTGGAAGGGGCACGGCCAGGTGGAGAATGGTCAGACTTGGGCAGAGTCACGGTCACACCACCCGGCCCTTTCCTCACCCACTCACCTCTTCCTCAGTCGCACTGGCACCAGGCTCCTGTGGCACCAGTGCGCACGTGTGGACCACGCTCACTCACGCTCACACACGGTGCCCAGACTTCAGGGGAAACAGTGGCCAGGCCAGCCTGGCCGCCTCTTAGCAAGGCCCTGGGGGCTGGGAGGGGGGCTGATCTGCCCACGTCACTCTTTAGAGTGGGGGGGGCGGGGTCTCATCCCTCCTTATCCTCAGCTCAGACCCCTGCTGGAGTTCTGAGACTGCCCAAGATGCTGCCTTTGCTGTAGAGAGAAAGAACATTTTCCCCTTATCTTTCTGGGCAGCATCTCAAGGCCAGTCTCTGGAATTCTATTAGATGATTTGGACGAAGAAAGAAAAGCAAGCAGGAGAGGCTTCAAACTTAAAACATGGGAAAGAGCAGGAAATAATAGTGACAGCAAATGGAAGAGGGGTGGGCTCTGCTCTTCCACAAAGTGTCTGTGCTGGGGTCACTGCGACCGGACCTGGGCTTTGGAAGGGACCGTCTACACAAAGGGGATGATCAACCAAACCCTCACCCCAGACCCCCCGTAGAGGTCTGCCAGGGCAAGCCTTCTAAGAGCTCATTGCCTCAGTAATGGGTTTGTCTTCTTCGTTTTACTGATGAGGAAGCCGAGGCTCAGGGAAGCAGCTCCTGCCCGGTGCTGCCCTGGGAACAGCGGTCGGGAGCTCACGGCCCGGGCTGCCGCACGGCCGCAGCTGCTTCCTCTCCCACCACAGTCGGGCAACAGCCTCGTCTGAAGGGGCTGCGGCTTCCACCTGGGGGCGGGGTCCTGGGCCTGGTGTGGGGCCCACATGGTGACCGCTGTGGGGATGAAGGCCCAGAAAAGGGAGGGATGCTGTCCACAGTCACGCAGCTTGCCAGGGGCAGGACAAGCTCAGGCCTTTCTGGCTTGGTGTGGTAGTCCCACTGCTGGGGCAGCTTAAGTGACAGTGGATGTTTTGCTGCCTTCCCTGCCCCAGGGATCTAGCCCCCAAGGACCGGAATGGTGCGTCTGACCCCTTTGTCCGTGTGCGCTACAATGGCCGGACACAGGAGACCTCGGTGAGAAGGCCTGTGGGCTAGGGAAGGGGCAGGGAGGCTGAGGCCCCTCACTGCTTCACCGCCTCCTCACCATCACCTGGGAGGTCCGGCTAGGGCTGCCCTCTTACAGAGGAAGCCCAGAAAAGCAGGGTGGCCTCTGAGGGTGCTTAACTGGCCCCAGCCCTTCTGGCACCAAAGCCTGTGGCCTCAGCCCAGACAGGCTGCCTCCAGTGCTTTTCTCACATCCGGGAACAGCCTGGGCGGGGCGCTCAGCCCTGGAGGGGAGGACACGGAGACCCGGGGTCTCAGTGCAATCTAGCGCTTTTTGTTGTGTGGCCATGGGCAAGTCCATACTCCAGACCTCAGTTTCCCCACTGAAGAGATGGGTGGGGGCTCGGACAGGAAGTTTTTGCCTCTGCTGTTGCAGGGCCTCTGCCTGGACCCAGGAGAGGAGGCTGCTTCAGTGCCCCTGCGGGGAACCCAAGGGAGCTGCTTGGGGTGACTCTGCCCTTGGCTGGGCTTGGGGAGCCCATGAAGACAGCCCCCCGCTTTCTGGGCAGATCGTTAAGAAATCATGCTATCCACGTTGGAACGAGACATTCGAGTTTGAGCTGGAGGAGGGGGCCACAGAAGCCCTGTGCGTGGAGGCCTGGGACTGGGACCTTGTCAGCCGCAACGACTTCCTGGGCAGAGTGAGCACCCTACCTCTCCAGGCTGTACCTGCCACCTTCTGCGCCCACCCTCCCATCCCACCCTTCCAGCTTCCCCAGAGAGGGGCACTCAAGGGACCCAGGACCCCCAGAACCAGCAAATACCCCATCCCCAACTGCCCCTGGTGCTCAGGGACCTTCCAAGGGTACAGTAGTTGGCAAGGAAGAGACCTGAGTGGGTCCAGTGTGGCCCAGCACCCTGCCTGTCCCCTGCCTCCAGGTGGTGGTCAATGTCCAGAGACTGTGGGCCGCCCAGCAGGAGGGCTGGTTCCGGCTGCAGCCCGATCAGTCCAAGAGCCGGAGGGAAGAGTGAGTGCTTGGAACTTGGTGGCTGGGACGGTGGGCTCTGGGCCTGGGGGAGGCTGGGGTGGCTCCTGCAGGCAGGCAGGTGAACTGGTAGGGGTGGGTGGTGCAAGCCCAGGTTTCTTTTCAGCTCTCACCCACAAGGCCAGGGTCCTCCTCCCTCCAGGCTGGATCCTACCTCCTCTCCCTTCCCACAGTCCTGGGCTCAGCTTGGTCCTCTGAGCTCCGCGGCAGGACAGGTGTTCCGCTTTCCTTCTGGGAGTTTCTGGAACAAGACTTCAGACCCTTTCCCTTTAAGAGTTTCTGTACAGTCTCAGACTAGAGTTCAAGTCCCCAGAGCTCTGAGTCAGTGTCCCTGACCCAGAACTCTTACTTGCCCCCAAATTCTCTGGGAATGAGGTTGCCAGATAAAATACAAGATGTCCAGTTAAAACCGAACTGCAGATAAACAAGTAATTTTTTAGTATAAGTACGTCCATGAAATATTTGAGACAAACTTATACTAGACTTTTCAGATTTACCTGGGTGTCCTGTGTTTTTACTTTGCTAAATCTGGCAGCCCTATCTAGCAAGCCCTCTGGCCCCCTTGCCCACCCCTCAACCCGAAACGGAGGCTCAGCAGTGCCCCACCTTGGGAGGTTCAGCTCTGTCTGTCTGCAGCAGGCCCCGGACCCCATCCGCACCCTCAGCAGGACAGGGCAGATGGCCGTACCCAGCACCAGGGCACTGTCGTCTTGACGGCTTCTGCGTGGGAAGCAGTGTGCTGAGCAGCAGTGCTGGGTGGACTGCGCTGCGCTGTGGACAGCGGGGCCTTGGGGACTGTTAGGCTTTGGTCGGTGCCTTCCCCAGGAGTGGCCAGCACGGGGGAGCTTGGAAGGGGAAGTTAGATCTAGTGCGGCAAGTTGCTTAAGTGCTGGAACCTCAGTTCCCTTGGCAGGTTGTTCTGAGGGTTGGGGATTTGCTTCCAGTGTGAAGTCTGTAAGAGAAGGAGCTGTTCTCTGGGGGTTTACAGATGTGAGGCTGGAGACCCTAATGTGCACACGGGTCAAGTTCAGAGTCCACCGGAGTCAGAGGTGGCAGGGAGCGAGGCCTTGAGGACAGATGGAAGTTTCCATGAGTATGCAGGCAGGAAGGGCTTTCCAAACAGAGAAAACAGCTTGGGCAAAGAATGGGAGGTGGGGCAGTGCGGGGACCGAGGCGGAGGGTGTCAGCGGAGAGGCTGTGAGGCTGGCCCCAAGCAGGGAAGATGGAGGCAGTGGGGAGGGGCGTGGCCCAAGGGCCACTGGTGGAGAGGTCACATGCTTCCCGTTCCAGGGGCAACCTGGGCTCCTTGCAGCTGGAGGTGCGACTGCGGGACGAGACGGTGCTCCCCTCCAGCTGCTACCAGCCCCTGGTTCAGCTGCTGTGCCATGAGGTGAAGCTGGGCACCCAGGTTAGAGGGACCACTGGGAAAGGAGGAAGGGTCCAGGGGATGGTAGGCTTCTCCTTCCTGTCCTTCTAAACCCACTCTGAAGAGCAAAACACAGTTCTCAGGATGGTAAGGAACTAGCTAGTGTCCAGGGACCCTTGCCATCACTTGGGAAAGCTCCCTCACCCTCGCCGTGGCCCTCTGAGGTCCTCAGAGTGAAGGGTTTGGGTTCCCTTGTGTGTCCTGCAGCTGCGCTGCTTCTTGCTGCCTCCTGCAGGGCCCAGGACAGCTGATGCCACTCATTGAGGAGATGACCAGCACAGAGTGCCGCCAGGAAGTGGCCACCAACCTACTCAAGCTCTTCCTGGGTCAGGGACTGGCCAAAGACTTTCTGGACCTGCTCTTTCAGCTGGAGCTGAGTCGTACCAGTGAGGCCTGGGAGGGAGTGGCCTGTCTGAGGGTGTTGTGGAGAGTGGCGCAGGGAGCCAAGGACTCTAGAAATACTGGGACGGGAGAAATCCAGGAGGTCCTCCTGTAGGAGGTTGAGGTATCCAATTAGAAAAAGGATCAGGTTGGGAGGCAAGGGAAAAAGCAAAAGGCAGAGGTGGGGCAATGGGTTGGGTGGTAACAGGGCTTTTTACTGAAGGGCCAGCTTAGAACCCTAGGGTCCTCTGTCCTCTTCCCCAAAGGCTTGCTTCTCTCCCAGCCCCCTACCCACTGGAACCTCTGATTATAGGTGAGACCAACACCCTGTTCCGAAGCAACTCTCTGGCCTCAAAGTCCATGGAGTCTTTTCTGAAGGTGAGGTTGCATGGTGTTTTGTTTTCATAGATGAGGAGACTCAGGGTCAGAGAGGACAAGAGACAGATTCAAGTCTTCTGTTTCCGTGTCCAGGGCTCTTTAAGGCTAAGAGTTTTTTTCTGTTCGTTTGTTCGTTCATTCATTCATCCATTCATGTAGCAGCAGTTTGAGCTGCATTCCTTGTGTGCCTGGCTGGTCTTGAGTGGACACAGCAGGTAGATGGTGCACAGGGTGGCTGGGAGGCCAGCTGCGGGGACATGTCCGTCAGCTGGAGGTGGGAGACAGGACCAATGCTGCTTGCGGTGACCCTTAGGTGGCTGGGATGCGGTATCTGCATGGTGTCCTAGGCCCCATCATCGACAAGGTATTTGAGGAGAAGAAGTACGTGGAGCTGGATCCCAGCAAAGTGGAGGTCAAGGATGTAGGGTGAGATCAGGGGCGATCCCTGGGGGAACGGGAGATTGGGGTGGACGGGGACAACCATGTCTGCAAGTGTATGTTTATGATTCTTTCTGCCCGGGTCTACCTTTCGTCTACTGGCTCACCCATGTATTGTCTCTGTGCCCTTATCTCGGCTGATGGCTTTTTGCACCTGCCCAAGCAGGGTGTGCGGACGCTGACTGCGACCCTCTCTGTCTGCCCCCGGACCATGCAGGTGCTCGGGGCTCCACCGCCAGCAGACTGAGGCCGAGGTGCTGGAGCAGAGCGCACAGACGCTGCGCGCCTACTTGGGGGCGCTTCTGGGTGCGCTCTGTCGCTCTGTTCGCGCATGCCCAGCGGTGGTCCGAGCCACCTTCCGCCAGCTCTTTCGGCGCGTGCGAGAGCGCTTTCCGAGCGCCCAGCACGAGGTGCGCCCTCTGCAGGCCGGGCTGGGAGAGGGAAGAAAGCAGGAGGGAAAGGGGAGCCTTGGGGCCTCAGGGCCCAGTGGAGAGGGGCAGCAGGGAGGGTGGTTGTGGTGGAATTAGTAGCCAAGGGCGGGAAGAGGGACAGGGTCATGGGGAGAGACGGGGACAGTGCCAAAGGAGAAAGGGCTGTCCAGGGCTCGCTCAAGCCTGGGGGAGTCCAGCCCTCGCTCTCCCGCACTCCTCCAGAATGTGCCATTCATCGCTGTCACCAGCTTCCTGTGCCTGCGCTTCTTCTCTCCTGCCATCATGGCGCCCAAGCTCTTCCACCTGCGGGAGCGACACGCAGACGCCCGCACCAGTCGCACTCTGCTCCTACTGGCCAAGGTGTGGCTGCACCCTCGGGCGGGGATGCCCAGTCAGGTGCTGAACAGGGCTCCTTGCCTGGACTGCATTGTGTTCCCAACTGGCTCCAGAAAGGCCTCGTGACTAGGCCACTGCCACTCTCACGTGGCACTGCACTTCACAGTCTACAAAGATGTTCAGGGTCACCCCATCTCATGGATAAGGGAACAGGTCTGCGAGGGAAGCAGGTTGCCCAAGGTGCACGGCGTGTTGGTGGGGAATCCTGGGCATTTCAACCCCAGATCTACCTACTGGCAGGCTGTGCCTCTCTGCCCAGCACTGGGCTGGGGCCCCATACCTCGTGAGGCAGAGTCCCATGTAAGACCTGCAGTGGAAGGGCAATAGGCTGGGCCTAGGTAGCCTCAACTCTCAGGTCCTCAGATGCCTCAAACTCCGTGATCTGTTCACCTTTGATCCAAGGTGGGGATGGAGTGGGCCTGTGAGTAGAGCCTATGCTGCCTCTGCCTCCATTTCTGCTATGGGAGGAGCACAGACTTGTTGGGGGTGGGGTGGGCTTCAGTGGTTGGGCCGCTACCCAGCAGAGCCTGGCCCTTTCTGCTGTCATCTCCAGGCAGTCCAGAACGTGGGCAACATGGACACGCTGGCTTCCAGGGCCAAGGAGGCTTGGATGGAGTCGCTGCAGCCCACTGTGCACCAGGGTGTGGCCCAGCTGAAGGACTTCATCACCAAGCTGGTGGACATCGAAGAGAAGGAGGGTGAGCACTTCCTTGAGGCCCCGCCCACAGTTTCCTGTCTGTGCTTGTCCTGCCTCCTGCCCAACGGCCCCATCTACCTGGGTGCCCCTTTGGCTGCATCCACAGCTCCTAATCGGGTTTGCTCCTCCCTGTCGCATGGATCCGTCACCTGCATGGCCTCTGGAAGTTCCTCCTACAGCCTGCTGCTGCTGTTTGCTTCGCCCCCACCTCATGTTAGCCACTGAGCTCACTTTTTGCCCTACCTCCCCCGCCTGGTAGAACTGGACTTGCAGAGGGCGCTGAGCTTGCAGACACCGCCAGTGAAGGAGGGGCCACTCTTCATCCACAGGACCAAGGGAAAGGGCCCCCTCATGTCTTCCTCTTTCAAGAAGCTCTACTTCTCCCTCACCACTGAAGCCCTCAGCTTCGCCAAGACACCCAGCTCCAAGGTGGGTAAGGAGAGAAGCCACCAAGTAGGGTTCTGAGGGGTTTGTAACATCCTGGAGGCACCTGTCCCTTCCTCAGAGCCCATCCCAGGGTCCACCAGGGTCAGACAAGAAAGCCAGGCAGGACTAGCCTTCTGATGTCAGCTATAAAGTCACTTAAGACCCATGAGGAAGAGCTGCTCTGTGAAGGGGACGTGGCAGCCACTGCGGTGTCCAACTCTGGCTTCTCGGTCAGTTGCAGGAGCAGGGTAGGGGCTGATGGGTGCTTCTGGGAGAGCAGCGAAGCTGAGAGGGGCTAAAAGAAGGCCTAGGTTTCAACCCTGTGTACCTAAGGAGGTGTCTCAACCTCTCTGGGCCTTGGTGTCTTGGCCTGTAAATTAGAGATTGTGGCCCCTACTTAAGAGGTTGTTGAGGATTAGATGAGATGACCTTTCTCAGGGCCCAGAGCAGGACCTATAACTAAAGACACCTTGTCCCCTGGGCTGGCCTCCTCGGAGTGCTCGTCTCCCAAGAAGGGCTTAGTGCATACTTTCTGAGTGGACCACCTGACCCCTAGTCAGCCAGGCTCCGGGGGTGGTCTGCCAGGGGCGCCCAGCCCAGCCCTGAGCAGTCGAGGGGTACTGAGGGGGTGAAGGGGCTCCTTGGGGTGACCCCGCAGCTTAGGCCTCACCCTTTCCAGCTTCTTTTGCTCTGGGCAACTGCCCAGCACTCAGGTCCCCTTACCGTTTTCTGCAGCCTCAGCAAGGCCTGGCTCCCTGGCAGTGCCCTCTCTCACCCTGCTCTGGGCCCATTTCTGGTCCTTGGCATTGAGCTTGCCTCTCTGTGGGCACATCTGTGTACCCCGCTGTGCAGTGCCACCACCGCCGCCTCCTTTGTGCTGCCTTGCCAGCACGCACGCCCCAGCACGCAGCGCATCCTGCGGGATGTCCCTTCTGCCCTTTCGGAGGCCCCACGCTGAGATGGCTCAGACCCTGTGTCCCCAGGGCTGCCCTCCAGGTTTCCCCACTCCTCCAAGAGATGGCACTGCCCCTCTCTGCTTGTCATGGAGGCCAGTGGGGGGGTGGGCTCAGATGCCAGGCTGGGGAGTGTGGGCATTATCCCAGAGGCCGTGGGACTCTGACTGATGAGAAGCCCTGGTGATGGGAGGGTATGCAAGAGGCAAGGGGAGCAGGGTCTGGGGGTCGTAGCATAGATTCATCTTGAGTGGACTGGAGTTCTCTCAGGGATGTGGATACTTTACATCCAGAGCTTCTCTCTGTCCCATTTGTACCTCATTAGGTTCGAGGGTGGTGGGAGTAGGGGAGGGGTTAGGAGGTGGGATATGACTTTTAGAGCCTGGGAAAGTAAAGGTGAGCTGGGAAGTTAATAACTGCAGAGGCACACGGCCTGGTCCACAGCAGTTATTACCTTCCAGCCCCGGGGAATGCTGGGTGTCCAGAGACTTCTCCAAGATTCAGACCTCCCAAGACTGCGGGGAGCCCCTGAGAGGCCGGGCACTTGGGCAACATCTGTCTGCGTTCTGTCCTGGCTGAGGTCACTCACTGAGCAGGCTCCTGGAGGGACAGGCACTCTGAGTCCCCATGTCAACCCCCTGGTTTTGTAGGAGGGGAGACTGAGGCCCCAAAGTAGGAAGTGGAGTGGCTTCAGTTGGGACCCTGAGCCCCCCTTCCCCTGCCCTTCCCAGAAAAGCGCCCTGATCAAGCTAGCTAGCATCCGGGCAGCAGAAAAGGTGGAGGAGAAGAGCTTCGGCAGCTCGCACGTCATGCAGGTCATCTACACCGACGACGCAGGCAGGCCCCAGACCACCTACCTGCAGTGCAAGGTGCGGCAGCGTGGCGGGGGCACCCTCCGGGAGGGGTGCTGCGGGAGTCCCCGGGGTGGGCCGGAATGAGGAGAGGGTCTCTTACGCCCTTGTTGGCCACGTCAGGCACAGCAAGACATGTGAGGTTTGATGTGAGTGCAGTGTGCGCACGCGCATGTGTGTGTGTGTGTGTGCGTCTCCGTTGGCCTGCCGCACCCCTCCAGGTAGGTCTGTGCTTCGCATGGAACACATTTGTGGGACCTGTGTTCCCAAGTGTCTGAGCTGGTTCGTGTCTGTGCGTATCGCATGTTTCTGCGTGTGTGTGGCTGTGGGAGCACGCTGTCACATCCCCTTCTCTGTCCAGGTACTAACTCATTCGTCCATTCATTGAGCACCTGCTAGGTTCCAGGCACGGTTCCAGGTGGTGGGGGTACAGCCACAGGCAAAACAGGGTCGCTGCCCTAATGGACCTTATGCCCCAGGGAAGAGGATGAAATAATAAGTGTTTACAATGTCAAATAGCAAATAGTGCCTTGAAGGAAACCAAAGGAGAGTGAGAGAGAGAGGGAGGGGACAAGTAGGGGGCAGCAGGGAGGGGTGCTGCTTTGTAAAGGGTGGTCAGGGGGACTCTGAAAGGCAGTATTTGAGCGGGGCGAGGGGCAAGGTGCGGAACGGAGCATCGAGGGGAGACCGTGTGGAGGAAGGACACAAGCAGGAAGGCTGGAGGGGCCTGGCTTGGCCCCGAGAGGAGGGACTGCCATGGACAGGTGTTAGGAGGTCACAGACGTGTCCCATGGGGCCCTGCCCTCTACAGGCTCCCTGTTGGGTTGGAGTGCAGAGCCACAGGGGAAAGGTGGTGACAGCAGGGCCACAGCATATGGCTGGCAGGTTGTGGACCACCCAAGGGCACGGCCAAGGGGACCCGTAGCAGCTGGAATCCAGCCCACACTCTGCTCGCTGAGCCGGGTCCCCGGGCGTGGGCTGTATCCATGGGAGAAAGGGCAGTCTTCCCTAACCCTGAAAGCTGCTGAGTGTGCTAGCAGGGAACGTGTGGTCCCCAGTGGCGCAGGAGCTCCAGGGAGGGAGGACTTCCTGGAGGGGGTGACTTCTGATCAGCCCTGTTCCTCCCACCTTCTGGTCCCTGCAGTGTGTGAACGAGCTGAATCAGTGGCTGTCTGCGCTGCGGAAGGTGAGCATCAACAACACCGGCCTGCTGGGCTCCTACCATCCTGGTGTCTTCCGCGGGGACAAGTGGAGCTGCTGCCACCAGAGGGACAAGACAGGTGGGAGTGAAGGCCTGGGCCCCTCTGGGGGGCATCTGTCCACAGCAGGCAGCCTGGTACTGGAGCTGGCGGGGGGGACTCTGGGCCTCAGGCACTGGAGGGGTGGCGCAGAGGAGCCTCTATGAGAATTTTCAGTGATGATGGAAATGGTGCGTATCTGTCCCCTAGGCACGGGCACAGGTGGCTGTTGAGCACTTGGAATGTGGCTAGTGCAGCCAAGGAGCTGAATTTTAAGTATTTTTAATTTCATTTTAATTACATTTAAATCTCCTTACTTAAGTGTGGCTAGAGGCCGTTGCAACATGGTCCACCTGCTCTCGCCCAGCCTTGGACTTGAGGTTGAGCAGTGGGCGCGAACTGGCAGCCCCGCGCAAGGGTGCTGCTGGCTGGCTGGCCTTCCCGAAGCCTCTGATTATACCCACCCCAGCGAGAGCCCTTGTCACTGGTGAAGGGGGGCTCCCCAGGGCACTGTGAGGCAGAGCCTGGCAGCACCGTTTCACGGAGGAGGAAACTGAGGCTTAGTGAGGGCAGATGCCTCTGCCAAGGCGGTAAAGCCAGCGAGGGGCAGGGACAGCTCACTCCAGGCACAAACGCCCTGTTGGTTCCCTCTCCACGGTACTGCGTGCTGGGATGCACACTGCTTCCTTCCTGGCAGGCACTTCTAGAAAGTGGTCCAGCTCCCCAACTGTGCGCTGTGCAATTCCCAGGCTCTGCAGTCGTGTACCCCATGGCGCAGGAGTGAACCCGAGAGAGGAGCCGCTGCCCCCGGAGGGTGGGGAGCCATAGGCAGCCCTCGGCCACACTTTCCAGGCTGGACTCCCAGCCCGGCTCCATGCTGGAGCCCCTGAGTCCATCCCTTTCCCTCTCTAGGCCTCTGTTTCCCCATCTCTAGGCCTTGGTTTTCCCATCGGAACTACAGAAACTTGGACATGAGCCTCACAGTGCCTCTGTACTGTCTCTCTGCCCCTAGATCTGGGCTGTGATAAGACCCGGTCACGGGTGATGCTGCAGGAATGGAATGACCCTCTTGACCATGACCTGGAGGCCCAACTCATCTACCGGCACCTGCTGGGCATGGAGGCCGCACTGCGGTGAGGAGGCCTGTGTGGGGGCAGCGAGTCCCACACTGGAGAGCTCGTGCAGCCCGGGAAACGTGCCAGGCAGCGGGCAGAGTGGGGGTTCAGGCTAAGGATTGCTCCGAGGTTCTAATCAGGCCCAGCGCCTCTTGGCCTTTGGCAGCCACACTTGGGGAGGGGCACCTGGATCTCTGCAACATGAGGCCAGCTCATGTTAGGATGAAGGCCCCGAGGGCTGCAGAAGCCCAGGGTCAGGGCCATGGCTGCCTCCTGCCCCAGGCTGACGCAGCCTCCCCATCTGCCCCACCTTCGCGCGGTGCCCTCAGACCACAGGGATGGTCCTCAGCCAACTCCCCGAGTTCCTCAGCCATCTGCATTAATTAATCCAGTGGTTCTCAGCCTCGGCTCCAGTGTAGGAAAAAGCAGGATGCTTTTCAAACAGAATTTTAAAAAGCAGGATGCCCAGGCCCTACCCCATTGACTAGAATCTCTGGGGTGGGGCCTGCATAGGAATATTTTAAAGAGATCCAGGGCCTCCCCAGAGCACCGCGGCCCTGGGCGGCTTCAGCCCCCACACTCCCACACCGGGGCCTGGAGGGGTACTGGCGTCCTCCTTGCCCTAAGCTACTCTGCCAGGGTTTAGCTCATCAAAATCCTTCAGAGTCCATGCTGTCAGACCAGGACCACTCACTTCCCTGTGATCTGTAGTCACCAGTAGCCTCCAGGCCACTCTGCAGCCACCTCCTTCCTGACAGGGTGGCTGTGTCACCAGCTTTGCCTCCACCACGGCCCCTCGCTCCGTGACATCATCCTCCGCCCAGAGGAAGCAGCCCCCACCCTGCTGCCCTTTGTCGGAACTCCACGCTTCCAGAGAGTTACTCTTTCACCCACCCGGACCCTCACTCCCTCGGCCACACCCTAAAACCTCCCATTCCTCCTCCTCCTCATCCTCACTTTCCAGGCTCCACTTGAGTTTCACTTCTCGTACAAGCACATTTAACATGCACAGCCATGGAACCAGGTAGGTGCTCTTATTCTCCCCGTGAAGCCAGGAGGCAGTGGAGCCAAGATTTGAACCCAAGCCGACTGGGGTTGAGGTGGATCCCACCACGGGACCAGTGCCTGTAGTTCTTAGCACCACAACTGCCTTAAGGACCTCCCCACCTCCAGGACCTCTCGGCCGCCCCTCCCCTCATCCCAGCTCACCTCCTCTGGTGTCCAGTGCCAGCAGACCTCCCGCCCAGCAGGGCCTCGGGCCCACGGACCCTGCCACCTGCTACATCAGCTTCCTGTGGCTGCTGTAACATTCCTGCTACTTGGTGGCTTAAAACAGCCTAGATGTAGTCTCTTACAGTTCTAGAGGTCAGAAGTCAGAAATCAGTCTCAATGGGCTACAAGCCAGAGGGGCTCGTGGCCCCTTCCTCCATCATCAAAGGTACATCACTCTAGTCTCTGCTTCCACCAGTACACCGTCACCATCCGCCTCTGACCTTCTTGCCTCCGTCTTATAAAGAACCTGTGATTACACTGGGCCCACTTTCCTCACCTCCCCCAGCCCCACATCCAGCCCTTCCACCAGTCCAGCCCCTCGGCGTTATGTTCAGAATAAGGCCACATCCGACCCCTTCTCACATCTACACTGACTCTCCCTGGCTGAGCCTCTCACATCTTCCATTGTGGGGGTGACACAGGAGCCTCCTAACCAGCCATTCTGCCTCTACCCCTGTGTCCCGAGGGTCTGTTCTCCGCACAGCCCTCAGAGTGATCTTCGCAAACATAAAACAGATCACATCGCTCCCCTACTTAAAATCCCTAGTGGCTTTCTACACCCTTGACGCCCAAAGCCTTTGTCTGGGCCACAGTGCCCGAGTGCCCTGGCGGACCTGCTTCTCAGCCGCAGCTGCCACCAGAGGCCCTCTGAGCTAAGCTTGGTGAAGCTGTCCTTGCCTTCTTGCTGTCTCTGGGTGTCTCCACCACAGGACCTTTGCACTTGCCATGTCCTTTGCCCGAAGGTTCACCCTCAGGTGTTCACATGGTTTGCTCCCTCGCCTGATACAGGCCCGAGCTCAGATGCCACTCGTCAGACAGGCCTTCCCTGGCCACTGTTACTCTAGAGTGTTATGGAACTCATCAGTGTGTGCTGTTTACTCACTTCCTGCCTGTCTCAGTCACAGCACACTGGGCTTCCTGAGGGCAGGGTGGTGTGCATTCCCTCTCTGCTCTAATCCCAGTGCTGAAAACAGTGCCTTTCGAGTTCCAGAGTAAGACCCTGAGGGGAGGAGTAAGGGAGTGATGTTTGAGCTGGTCTGTGAGATTCGGCAGGATCTCGCAGAGGGCGAAGCAGGGCAGGGGATTCTGGGCAATGGGGGCAGCATAGAAAAAGGGCCAAAGTGACTGCACTGAGGGAAGCAGGGAAGTGGGCGAGGTGACCCCACAGGGCCAAGGAGGTGTCTGAGGAGGAGGAGGAGCCTGTTAGACCTTAGCAGAGGGAAACGTCTCTCCCAAAATAGATCAGGGAGACCGTCCAAAGGGCTGAGCCAGAAAAATTCCTAAATAAGGAACTTCCAAGCACTGGGTCCATGCGGCTGCTCCCCTCCCTCCATGAAGGCACATGGGATCAGACCCGAGGGGACCGGGACCCTCGGTGGGCCCAGTGGGAACGGCGCTTCAGAGGCCCCTGGCTCCATGGCCAGTTAATACCAGGGGATTTTCAGGCCCCGTTGGCTCTTTTCCCAAGGGCCCTCCAAACAGGAGTGATGTGGTTCCAGCTTGGTGTCCAGGGTGCCCTCTGCTGGGGCACAGTAGGGAGGGTGGGGAGGGCCAGAGGAGGAGGCTGGAAGAGGGAAAGCATGTGGTAAGCAGGAGCCAAGACCTGGGCCCACGTTCTTTCCCATGGACTGAAAGGGTCAGCCCTGGATCCCCAGAAGGCCCTCCAGTTCAGGAGGCCCACACCGGGTCACCCAGCCTTCCCAGCAGGGTCAACAGGAGTCCCCGTCTGCCCTCCGCACAGGGAGAAGCAGCAGGAGCTGTGTGCAGGCACAGAGGCAGGCTCCGGGTTCACAGGCCCTGGTGAAGGTAGGTCCCTCCCACCTGGACTCTCTAGGTGGTCTGAGCCCCCTTCAGGGATGCTGTGGGTGGGTCTCCTGAGACCTGCTTCCAGGGGCCTTGACCTTCTGGACAGGCAATGGCAGCAGAGGCCCAGCCTGCTCTGCCCTCAGTCTGCACCTGCTTTCAGCCCCGGAGGACCCGCTGGCCCAGCTGCTGCAGGTGCTGCAGGACCTCCAGGAGGCGCATAGCTGCAGCCCCGCCAGCTCCCCACCATCAGAGCCGAGCTGCCTCCTGGACCTGCAGACGTGAGGCCTGCCCCACACTCCCGCCATCAAGCCCCCGCCAGGTGCTTGGATACCCCGGTGCACTCTCGGCTCTTCACCTCAGTCCCTCTCATTGGGGTGCAGGGCCTGGGTCTCTCCTGCGCTGGGTGAGCTGGGACCAGGGGATCCAGAGCTGAGAAGGCTTTGGCCCATCACCACTCGTATGAAGTCTCTCGGGGAATCTGGGGGCTCCGGCTCCTCTGCGAGGCCTGGCTGCTCCCTGTGGTCCCTGCAGCCTTCACCACCACTAGCCCAGACTCTCCAGGGACCTCCCATCCTGCCCGGGGCAGACCCCTGGATGGTCCACACCCAAGCAGACCGACACTTGCTTGGACCCAGAGAGGCAGGAGGGAACACAGGGCCCAGGAGACCAAGTCTTGACCTCGGCATCCACTTTGCTCTCGGCCACAACTGTACCCGCTCTCCTCCCAGCCACTGGCTGTGCCCCTGGGAGAGCATCGCGGTGCTCTGCTGCCACCAATAAACCCGCAGTGACTGCTGCTCTGGGGTCTCGTGATGGGGGGTGAGAAGGGGAATGGGCCTGGGGACCCCAGCAGCTGCTGGCGGTGGTGGCCAAGGACGGACCAGCATAACCTCTGCATCCCCATCCCTTCTTTGCTTTCCCCACTCCTGGGTGGGATGGGGGCTCCTTTCTTCTCCGAGCTGCTGTCCCCACCACACCTTTGGGTCCCACTCCCCCATCTCCCACAGGCTATAGAGCCTGACCTGGCTCTCTAGCTGTCCTCTCCTTGCAGCCCCCAAACAGGCTCCAAGTGTCCTGAAGGCTGCACAGCAGGGGCGGGTTCAGAACCTGGAATCATGAGGCCGGGCCCTGGAAGCGTTTCTGTTGCCAGCTCCTTCCGTCAAAGCAAGGCCCCCTCTGGTCATCCCCTCCCTGCCCCCATTCCAGTCTGTCTCTGGGTATATGCAGCCTCCAGCGTGATTAATGAGGTGGAGGAGGGGCAGGAGCTGCCAGCACATTCTTTAAAACTCACCCAACCAAGGTCGGAGCCAGGCCTGTGGATCCTAGGCCTAGGACAGTCGCCAGGGGCTGGGTCACAGGTAGGACCCCTAACCCAGCTGACCAGCCAGGTCCTGGGGCAGGGCCATCTGGACAGGCTGCATAGTGGCTTCTTTGAGGAATGGCAGAGGAAGCAAGGGGAGATGAAGGAACAGGGGCTGCATCCTTCCCTCTGCCCTGTAGCTTTGGGGGCTATGTTGACCTTTTCTCCTGGCAGTGTGCCCCCACAAGAAGCCCACCAACCTGACCCCTTGGATGCTCATCGCTTCTTGGTCTCAGTGCTACTACCCTATGGGACTCATGAGCCTTTCTGCAGGGCTACAAGACCCCTCTCCCTTCCTGGTCCAAGGCTTGGGGCCAGGGGTGGCTGGGCCTGCCCTGCGCCGCCTAGTCAGGAACACCTGGCTCTCTGGCTGCTCCCGTAGAGCCTCACACAAATCCTCGCGCCTGTTGGGTCTTCTTGGGTTTCCAGGACCTCATGATCAGGACGCACGGACCCCAGGGTCTCCCGAGCCCTAGTGCAGGGAAGGAAGGGGAAAGAGAGGTGTGCAGTTATTGGGGCTGCAACAAGTAGAATTTTGGGCTTTAATTGCACACAAACAGCCACCCGCTGGCAGCACCCACCACCGTCTTCAGTGGATGCTGGTGTGGACATGGCCGCCACAGCCAGAAGGGAAGTTAAAACGAGTAAGTGCCTGGCACTGCCCCCACCCCAGGGTCTCCTCTCGGGCTCTGAGCAGAGCTGCCTACAGCCCCAGACGCTGCATTCTCTTCGGAAGCCACCTGGGAAAAAGGAGAGGGGCAGACCAGACTCCTGTCTGCCAGTGACACAGGAGTGCCAGAGGTCACACTTTCTACCTGCCCCGGGGGTTCTACACCAACACCATACCCCTCATGATTGCCAGGCCTGCAACCTACTCGGGTTCTGGGGCAGGCCCCCCGGATGTCTGGAGGTCTGCAGTCCCGGGCGCTGGCAGTCAGCCCAAGGCAGACATCCCGGGAAGCCCTGAGTGGGTCCCGCTCACACCATACATGCATCTCTCATCCTCTGGGCCTGTCCCTAGGAAATCTGGGCAAATTCCCACCAACTTGCTTTTGGGAATTCCTGTCAAAGTATAATTTGTAGCAAAGTATAATTAAAAACAAATGTGTTTTTAAATGGCTCATACAAATATAGAATGAACAGACACCAGATACCCATTACACATCAAGGAGAGAATGAGTGTGCGGCAGCGCTGGTGACAGAACGTTTTGAGAAGCTAGGCATTCGTAAGCATTCTGAGAGAAGAACGCTAGGGCGAGATTGTGATGTTCTCCACGGGGTAGAAACGTGCAAGTCCCTAAGTAACTGCAATGTCTGGGCTCTAATCGGATAATAAATGTCAAAGTCAAACACAGCTCCACTCTCCAACATCAGTGATTGGCAAACTTTCTTTTCTTTTTAATAAAAAATACATTTTTTCAGAAAGAAGGGCAGGGACGGAGAAAAAGGGAGAGAAACATCAGCTGGTTGCCTCCCGCACGCCCCCCGCCAGGGACCTGGCCCGCAACCCAGGCACGTGCCCTGACTGGGAATCCACCCCGTGACCTTTCTGTTCACAGTCCTGCGTTCAGTCCACTGAGCCACAGCAGCCAGGGAAAACTTTTTTTTTCTTTCAAAGATTTTATTTATTTTTAGAGAGAGGAGAAGGGAGGGAGGAAGAGGGAGAGAAACTTCGATGTGAGAGAGAAACACCGATTGGTTGCCTCTTGTGCGCGCCGCAACCAGGGACTGGGCCCTGACAAGGAACCAAATGGGGAAGCTTTCACTTGGTGGGATGAAGCCCAACCGACTGAGCCACACCTGTCAGGGCGGATTGGCAAACTTTCGGAAAAGGTCCAGGCATGCAAGTTTTGGCCACAATTACTCTCAGAGCACAGAAGCAGCCACAGACAATGAGTAAACAAATAGGCTTGGCTTATTCCAATAAAACTTTATTTACAAAAACAGGCAGCAGGCTTGGTCTGCAAGCCAGCACAGTTGGAGGCACTCTGCCCTAGACAATTAAATGACCCTCCGTCTGGCCCGCCCAACAGTGCCCCCGTAGGGCACTGAGAGAGCATGCTGCACACCCGCTCCCTTAACCGCCCTGCCCACTGGGCCCCGCACCTATTTCTAAGGCTGAGCATTTATTTTCATTTTTACCCAATGTATTGGGGTGACGGTGGTTAACAAAACTATACAGGTTTCAGGTGTATAGTTCTACATCACATCATCTGTACACGGCATTTTGTGTTCACCACCCCAAGTCCAGTCTCCGTCCATCACCATTTATTCTCCCCGTACCTGCCTCCCCCTCCCTTCCCTCTCCCTCCCCCCCCCCCCGGAAATCATCACACTGTTTTGTCCACATCCATGAGTTTTTTTTCTTTTTTGCCCAATCCCTCCATCCCCACCTCCTCTTCTGCCCCTGACGACTGTCAGCCTGCTCTCTATGAATCTGTTTCTATTTGGGTAACGTTTCATCCCAGCAGCCCCTTTCCCAGTTGTGCCAGGCAGGCCTATCTTATCAGAAGATGGGAAAGGCCACTTGGCCTCCTCTTGGGGCACATCGAAATCGAGCCTCCGAAGAGTCTTTGGGGATCGTGTGTTGGTTTGGGAATCAAAAGGCAAGTGTGACCAGAACTCCCCAAGAGAGGGCACATCCACAGTGGCAAGGAGGGTGAAGCCCCTGCTGGGTGAAAATTACCCCCCTACCCTAGCCCAGTTAGGGTCAGCCGGTCTCCGCAAGTCCAGGCACATGCAGTTCTGGCAAAGGTCGTATCCTTGACCCAAACTTTTCCAGGATGACTCAGAAGTTGGGAGTTACAGCCTCAGGGCATCGTTGCCTTCACTGCCTCCTATTCTGCAGCAGTTAAAGAGGTGCCCACCAACTGAACCTGGAGAGTCAAGGTTGGTGTGGGCCTCCTGTGAGTGACACTTCCTCTCCTCTCTACAGGGCTCAAGGCTCCCATAGGAAATTGCCCTTCCCAGGAAATGGTAGTGGAAGCTCAGATTTCTTTGGGGGCTCCTTGGCTGCTGCCCAGACCTAAAGAAACAGCTGGGCCCTGGCTGGTGTGGTTCAATGGATTGAGTGGCCTGAGAACCAAGGGGTCACTGGTTCCATTTCCAGTCAGGGCACATGCCTAGGTTGCAGGCCAGGTCCTCAGTAGGGGGCACTTGAGAGGCAACCACACATTTATGTTTCTCTTTCTCTTTTTTCCCTCCCTCCCCCTCTCTCTAAGAATAAACAAATAAATAAAATCTTTTAAAAGGAAAAAAGAAACAGCGGGGAAGCTGTTAGGACTCCAGTCCCTGTTTTTTCTACCTCAGGTAGGGCTTTTATACTCAGCTGTAGTCTGCGTAAGATCAACCAGTCAAAACTAGGACTGATGCACTCATCCCTCCCAGAGCCTCTTTCACACCTGCATACATGCTGCCTCCTGCCCCAGCCCTCACACAATTGTCCCCATAACAAAAAGCTCACGAGGCCACAAGCCCACTTGGTAAACCAGTACAATACCGTGAAGGGTCTTGTAGCAAATTGCCCAGGCGGCCTTGGCAGGGGGCTTATCCTTACCCAGCCGTCCACTTCAAGGAATGGACGCCCATGAGCCCTGAGGTTTCTTCCGCCCCCGCCGGCCACACCTGCCCCATACCCCATGGCTCCATTCTCCGTTCAGGGGCTGCTTATGCCAAGGGCACATTTCCAAAGATACAACGGGTGTGACTAGCAGAGAAAGGCCGAGCTCTGGGTTGCCACTTAGTCTGGACGAGGCTATCTCACTGCGTAGAGCAGCTCCCAGCTCTCCAAACACGCGACAAAGAGCACCCACGAAGGGACCTTCTGGACTCACACATGCTCATCCACGAGAGGATGGCTTGGACTCAAGCTTGCGGAGAGCTACCAGCCTCCCTAGGTCCCTGCCTTGGGTTCTAGCGCCTGCGCAAGATCCTCCAGGCCGGTAGGGGGCAGTGGGCCAGTCCCCACACGGGTTTGGCACCGTCGGCGAACGCATAAGTAGGTGCTAACCCGGAAGAGGTTGCAGTAAAGCATTTTGGAGCCGGTGGTGTTGGCAGCCGAGACTTTGAGGGCGGCTGCGGCGCTAGGATGAACGCCCCTCCTGCTTTTGAGTCCTTCTTGTTGTTCGAAGGCGAGAAGAAGTAAGTGGAGCCGGCCGGGAGGGGGTCGAGGGTCGCGGGGCCCCAATTGTCGGTCGTCAGTTCCTGCAGGATGTGGGGCGTCTGCCCTCCTCTGCCGCGGCGGGGAGAGGGGCGGGTGATGAAGCGGCTTCTGCCTGAGCGCCGGCTCGCACAGCGTTTCGCGCCTGTGCCTGCCAAACTTAAGATAGCCTGCGAGACGGGGGCGAGTCTCCCTTTTGCAGGTGAGGACGCCGAGACTCAGAGAGATTCCCCGGGCACACGGGAAGTGCCGGGTCTGATTTGGAACTCGGAATGTGTGGCTTCAGATGCCTTTTCCTTTGGGTCTGGTCGCCTCCTCACTCGTCTACTGGCCCGCCACCGTTATCCTCCTTGCTGCAGCCAGAGTGATGGCTCTTAGACTCGTATCCGACTTCCAAACGCCTGTGTAAAACCTGCAGTGACTCCTCATTGCTTGCAGGGTGAAGGAAAGTGCTGCCTAATGGTCAGACAGCCTGGGCTTGGCTTCTGCACCCCCCACTTAAGAACTCTGTCTTTGGGCCAGTAACTTAATCTGCCTGAGGCCTATTTTCCTCATCTGGAAAATGGGCTTGTTACTGCATTAAATCACAGTATGTAAATCTGGGGGCAGATTAAATGACGTAATTTACGTAAAGTGCTTATAGCCCGGGGCTCAGCACCTAAAGACCCTGTTAAAGATTGGCTTTGCAAACTTCTCTTAACAGACTGGTTATGCAGGGCGCTACGGCCTAGCCCTTTGCCAGCCACTTCATTCCCCCTTGAGAGCAGGCTTCTCAACTGGGGCTACCCCCGCCGCCCCCAGGGAAGTGTTGGCCACGTCTGCAGACAGTTTTGGTTGTCATAAAGGGGGTGCTGCTGGCATCTAGTGGGTAGAAGCCAGGGAGTTACCCAGCCTAAAATGTCGGTGGTGCCAAGGTTGGGAAACTCTGCTTTAGGAAAAAGGAGCAATCCGAGTAGGCAGGGGTCCCACAGAATCGCGGGACTGGGGTCAGGGTATAGACACACTGCTGCTGAGTCAGGGAGGTCTTTCTAGAATGAAGAGATTGAGAAAGGCTTCCAGGAGTAGGTGGGACTTGAGCCTGCCTTAAAGGGTAGGGTTTAGACTCAGGGAGGAGGGGAGCCCTGCCCCTCCACCCCCCATCTCTTGTTTCTGCCTCTTCCTAGGATCACCATTAACAAGGACACCAAGGTACCCAATGCCTGTTTGTTCACCATCAACAAAGAAGATCATACACTAGGAAACATTATTAAATCGTAAGTTTCAAGTCAAAGGCTTTCAGGTGCTATGTTTAATGGGGCTCTTTGAGGCAAAGTACAAATTCCAGAAGATTTTCTTAAGGGTCTCTGAGCTACAGGAAGTCCTTCTGGTTGCTTGCTCTGGCAGTTCACTCATTCCACTATCTTTTGTTCAAAATGGAACTGACCGATATCTCTTCCCTTAATATGTTTCTGTATTGGCTCATTTATCTAACGTAAGTGAATATGCAGGAAGCCACAGAAAAGTAAGCCTGCTTGTGTTTTTGTGCTAATGAGCATGGAGGAGTAGTGGAGGTTAGCTCCCGCCCACCCTGCCTGTTTGTGCAGTGACCTCAGCGACACCTGGCATTCCGAGGTGTGTGTGCCAGAGATTGTAACTGGGAAGAATAAGGGGAAGAGGTAAGAGGGGCTTGATGGTGGTTTTCCGGTGCCCCTGGTGGGAACCTGACTTTGGTGGGTGGGTGCTGGTTTGCACCAGTGAAGTCCTGGCCAGGTAGGTGGCCGGCAATGCAACTGATGCTCTGGCCCAAGGGCTCATCCTTGCACTGCTGGAAGGCACCATCAGTGAAGCAGGCTCTTCCCAGGTTTGTGTGTTGGAGCCTGGGCTGAGGCCTGCCTGGTCTCCTGGTGTAAGTAGGGGGTGGTGTTGTCCGTCTTTGGTTTGGGTGACTCCCACCCTGAACCAAACCAGTGGTGCACCCAGGCTCTTCTGGGACCCTGCTGTTCTGTTGCTGTGTGAGCTGTGTCCGCACCTATGCAGGGCCCTCCCTGTAGTTCACGCCTGTCCGAACTGCTCCGGAGAAAAGCCTCGTGTGCCCAGCACACAGCACTGGCTTCCCTTCACCACAACTGAATAGAGCAGGACGCCACGGGGCGGACAGCAGCTGCCTTTAGTTGCTGTGCCAGATGCTTTTTGGGCTGGGAATGGGGCTTTTGTGTTCTGGTTTACTGAACATTGGCTGGATTTTCACTGCCTAGGGAGGTCTCTTTCGGGGCATTGCAGGGTCCCTGACTTCCCCGAAGGGAAGAGGTTATTGGAAACCCTTTTTACCAGCCAAGGTTCTTGATCTTCCTGGATATTGGGGTGTGGGGGAGGGGGAGAGTCCCCATATGGCACATCTTCAGAATACCTTTTTTTGTGTGTGTGTGGGGGGGGTGGTGAACAACTAAAAATTAAGAGCAGGGAACTACCTGGTGCCAGCTGCGAGCTGCATTTGCTTATAAACAGGAAGACCCTTTAGCTAGAAGGCCTGGTAAGCTCCGAGGGCACTGAGCCGGCCCACTCACACTGCTCATCCCTGTATCTCAGACAGCTATTGAAGGACCCCCAGGTGCTGTTTGCTGGCTACAAAGTTCCGCACCCCTTGGAGCACAAGATCATCATCCGTGTGCAGACCACGCCAGACTACAGCCCGCAGGAGGCCTTCACCAATGCCATCACAGACCTCATTAGCGAGCTGTCCCTGCTGGAAGAGCGATTCCGGGTGAGGAGCCAGCTGTGCGGGCGTGGGGTGGGGCGCATTGGTCTGGACCCTGTATGCCTCAGAGATGTGGGTTCTCATGCCCACACCTAGGACGACCCGAGTTGTTTTCTCTGATTTGTTTGAGGGGAAGGGACGGAGGCTATGAGAGAGCAGGGACTTCCATCATAGCCTCCGAGGAGCGTGGATGAGGTTGTGGAGTTGAGGCCTGGGGCCTGCTGTCTGCATCCGTGGGCAGGAACCTTGCCTAGCGCTCTAGGGTGTCCTTGCGCACTCTCGTGGTCCCTGTGGAAGCACGGGGCCCCCTGCCTCTCAGTGCCGCTCCTCCAAGTCTGTGTTCAGGTGCTGGCTGCTCTGGTTTGCAAGGCCTGGCTGTGTCCAGGGTGTTTGTCTATGTAGAGGGCAGCGCATCCCGAGGTGGGGCCACACCTGTTCAGGCAGGGAGCCTCCAAGTCTAGACAACTTAGAGTGGGAAAGACCCACAGTCTCTCAGATTTGTCACACCTTGCCACATACCCACCAGGAGGCACCTCTGCTCCATCTGACTCCTGTCCTAGGCAGCAAGAGGTGCGCCGTGGAGCAGCGATGGGGTGGGCGGGGCCGGCTCAGAGAGTCCCCTGGGTTGCTGGCTGCCCGGCCCCTGGAGCTGTTCAGGGCCTGGTTTACTGCTTCTCTCCAGCTCGTGGCTGCACTCTGGAGGCTTGGAAGCAGTTTCCTGGCAGACCTGGGGCTGAGTTCCCACACCCTCACCCAGCCACTCCAGCTAAGTGCGCTGCCTTTCCTTCCCCTCAGGTGGCCATCAAAGACAAGCAAGAAGGAATTGAGTAGCAGGCTGGAAGCAGTCTTGGTTGGCCAGTTCCTACCCTGCACCAGGCCCTTGTCCCGGCACCAAGTAGAAGACAGAAGCTTCTCGCAGCTGTGGTCCTCTCTGGAGCTATCCCAGAGAACCCCTCACCCCGACACCGACGTGTCCTGTACATAGATTCTGTTTCATCTTCTTAATAAAGTGTGGCTGGCAAAGACCCGGGTGTGAGCTGAAGCAGAGGTGACTTCACAGCAAATGGACTGTCAGGCTGTGGAGGTAGCTGACCTGTCTTAGGGCTCCTCTGGGGCCACCCTGCAGTGGACTGGCCCAGAGATCCAGGTTTCTGCCTGCGGGGGCGGCAGGAACAAATGCATGCCGCACCAACTGGGAGCCTGGGGGGCTGCAGGGAAGGCAGGCTTGAACAGAAGGGAACCGCTCGACCCCTGTACTCCCGTGAGTCGCCTCTGTAGGAGCCCCAGCGCCGGCTCAGCCTGCCTTGCCCCTATCAGCAACCAGATGGGTCCCACAAACAGCTCTCCCAGGCTGCTGCTTCAGAGCAGAGAATTTAATAAAAATATTCACTCCTAGAAAGATCCCCATCCTTTGCCCAAAAACTGAATAAGTTAAGTGGTATCCCTGGCACTCTGTGGTAGAGGCGGGAGCTCCCGCTGCAGGCTAGTGTCTCTTCCAGATAGCCACAATGTTGGAGTCCGTCAGGGCGGTGAGGTAGGTGAAGGTGGGGTTGGCCACCGCCGTGTTCACCATAGTCTTGGTCACTGTCTGGCCGAGGGCCCGGGGCTGGGGCCACTTCAGGATCTGGTGGGAAGAAAGGCCGGGGCTGGGCTCCTTCTTGGATACCAGGCCCTCGTGCTGCACCAGTCCCCCGAGGGGAGGAGGGCCGAGCTGTGCGTACCTGCGTGGGGGCCTGCGGCGCAGCGGGCAGTGGAGGCTGCTGGGTCAGCACTTGCCGGACATCATAGATCCACACGCTGCCTTCCTCGTCCCCGCAGAGCACGATCCCCTCATCTGCGGGACAGAGATTGGAATCTGAGGTGGGGCGGGGCTCCAGGAGGCGGGAGGTGGGGCAGGGTGTGTAGTGGGCTTACCAGGACAGGCGCTGAGTGAGAAATAGGCCAACTCCGTGGGTGACCACTGCAGCTGAGCCAGGACGACCACCGGCACTGTGGACCGGCTGCCCCGGCCCAGCCACGTCTGGCTCCAGCTCCACAGGCAGATGGTGCCCAGGTTGCTTCCCTTGGAGGCTGTGAGGGAGAACGGAGGACGGTCTGGGGGGGCCTCTCCAGGCAGTTCTTGTTTCACAGTGGGATCCCCCAGAAGCTCTCGGACCTAAAGCCTAGCCCAGGGAGAAGCAATCCATGAAGGCCTTGTTGGGGCCTAGCGGGGTCCTAGGAGGCCAGACTGCCCCAAGCAGGGCTTGCTCACCCACGACATCCTCATTCACAAATGCCAGCCCGTCCACTCTCTGGCCAGATGACTCCGAGCCCTCAGAGAAGACGAACTCCGCTTCACACACCCTGTGGGGCCACAGAGGATGCTGGTCAACTAACCTTTACAGGTACAGAGTTTCTCATTCACTCAATGAGAACCATTCGCTGGGCCCCTATTCTGGGCCCTGCTCTGTGTGGAGGCCCGAAGATGCAACCGAGAATATCTGTTCCGGGCCCCGGTGGGGTTGGGTCTCGCCCCGGGAGGGGCAGCCAGCACCTGAGTACACTGCATCACAGGTGGTGGGAGCTCAGAAGCACCAGGGGCTGGTTCTTCCAGCCTGGGGGGTGGAGTGGCCTGGGCGGGCTCTGGAGAGAGGTGGTGCCTCTGGGACTGGGAGACGAGCGGGAAGGCATTTCTAGCTGAGTGCTGGGGGCCTGAGAAGGGAAACTGGGAAGGGGGTGGCTGTGACCATGAGGACAGTGGGGAGTGGCTGCTCAGTGCTTCTAGGCTGAAAGCGTGTGTAGCGTCCCACTGCCTAGAAAGGCCACCCAGCAGCTGCCCAGAGTCCTGGATAGGACGAGAGGACATTTGGAAGGAAGGCAGCCAAGTACTAACTGAGGAAGCAGACACATCTAGGATGTGGGAAAGGAATGCCACAGGACTTGTGGACCAGGCAGATGTGAGTGGACAGGGAGGAAGGAGACAGGCCTGGGCTTGACTCCCAGGGGTGGCACAGGGCCGCCAGCAACACTTGGCTGGATGACCGCCAGGCTAGGCGCTTCTACTACTCCCTCCCTGTAGTGGCTACTTCACGCCTGCCACTGGTCTAAAGTTCTCCCTAGGCTATTGGCTGCACTTAAGGAAAATTCAGAATCGTACCATGGCCAACAAAGCCAGTGCACTCTGGTCCAAGCAACCATACCACCTCGTCTTATACCAAGCCGCGGCCAGACCTCCCTGGTCAGCCAGTTCTTCCTACCACTGGCCCTTTGCACATGCTGTTCCCTCTGTGGATGCACCCTTCCCTCTTTCTAGCCGCCTGACTCCCTCACAGGGCTCACGTGGAGAGCACGAACCTGCGAACTTATCCATCTGCCACTGGTCACCTCTTCAGAGTCCCTGGGCCCTCCTGTTCCCTTCTCAAAGCAGTAGATTCTCTCCTTCATAGCTGACATGACACTTTGTGGGGTTTTAATTGGCTGCATTAGTTTAACGTGTCTCTGCCACTAGGCTTGTGGGCCCCAAGAGGGCTGGGACCCCACGCTGTCTCGGGCTTTCCAGGTGGCATGGAAGAGCCACAAGCCTTGACCTGGCCTTCTAGGGCCTTGTCCCTGCCCAGACACCATCCCCCTTGTCCTCCACTGGCCCTGGCATGCAGGTGACTCTCCCAGCTCTACGGATGAGGAAATTACGCTAGGACGGGAATGTCACGTTGCTGCTAAGTGACAGGACATGGGCACAGTGAAGCCCCAGGTTGATGGTGAGGTGATCACAGCCCAGAGAGGAAAGTGACCCAGCTCAAATTCCACAGCCAAACATGAGGGAAGGAACGGGTCACAGGGACCTTTACTCAGAAGACTATCCGGAGGCAGGGACAGGCCAGTTCTGTGAAGAGGACCCTGAAAACAATCTCGGTGCTGCAGGGCAGCGTGCATGGTTTTGGCACCACCTCTGGCAGGTGGGCCTGGGGTCAGACATCTGGACTGGCAGCTGCCTAGCTCTGAGGCTTGGCCTTCAAGGCTCCCCCATCCACCTCACCTCCTCTTTTGAGGCTGGTCCAGCCGCACATCCCAGCAGCAGCAGCCACCCTCGCAGCCGGCCAGCAGATGGGCATCTGGACAGGAGGCCACAGGGCAGAGGCGCAGGGGGGTGGAGGTGGTATCGAGTGTGAGCAGCTGGCTGTCGGCAGGTGAAAGGGAGAGCGTGAGGCCACGGACCCTGGTGTCCACGCCCCCTGGCAGCCAGCCCTGCTCAAACCAGCCCTGCCCAAATCATCACCTGGCCTGGAAATTGTAATCTTGGTCAGGAACCCCGATGTCCCAGAGGATGATCCTCTTGTCGTAGGAGGCCGCTGAGGAAGAGGTACGAGGGGAGAGGTGGCTCTGAGGAGGCCCTGCTCCCTCCTAAAAGGCCGAGACTGTGGTTCCAGAGCCAACCCCTCTCCAGCAGAGAGGGAGGGCCGTGGCCCCAGTCGCTATCTTCCTCTAGCCCAACGAGTGCCACACCCAGCAGCTACCCTTTGCAGGGCTCTGCTCGCACGCCACACTCACCACACCTGCAGGGCCAGGGGTGTCCGCCCCGGTCACGAGCAGAGTGGCGCGGGTTGTCGGAAAGCTCCAAGGCCACAGAGCAGGTTGTGGGAAAAGCCAGGGTCTGAAGCCCAGCCATTTGTCCACAAAGTCACATTGCTTCTATCACGGCCGGAGCCAACCCTGGCAGCCCGGAGTGAGACTGCCAGCCACAGTAGTCCCCTAACATCCCAGGGAGGGAGCACTGAGGTGTCCGGCTGCAGGACAGGGGTGCTGGGGGATCCCCAGGGGAGTGCGGAGAGGGTCTTACTGAAGAGGTGGGTCTCGTGGGTGGGGCTGAAGCAGAGGGTGGCGATGGCCTTCTTGTGGGCACGGATGACCCCGCAGCAGAAGCCAGCACGCACGTGCAGCAGCCGGACCTGGCCCCGCAGGCCTGCAGCTGCCAGTATGCTCCAGCGCCTCTTGTGGCCTGCCTGTGTGACCACGGTCAGGGCTGTCCAGGCCACTGAGAAGAACTCCTGTGCGAGTGGGGGGTGGAGCAGTCACCAAGGGACAGAACTACATGTGTGCACATGCATGCAGGATCAGATCTGGGAAACTGAGGCCCAGCATCAAAGAAAAAGGTCACCTGGTGAATAGGTGGCACTCCCGCCCCCAGGGCTCTGCCCGCCGCCGCCCTGCAGGAGCAGGGCCCTGGCACTCACCTCGCCAGGTGCCTTGTACTTGTGCAACACGATGCCCGTCTGGCAGTCTATCACACACACAGCCTCCCCGCCGCACGTGGCCACAGTCTGGGATGTGGCTCTTGTAGGCCCTGTTTTGAGGGGTTAGCCTAGTGAAAACATTTTCTGTAAAGCTTCCCCCTGCAGTGCCCTCCACCTGGCCTTGATGATGTTTTATTTTTTCCTTTTAAGATTTTATTTATCTTTAGAGGGGAAGGGAGGAAGAAAGAGAGGAAGAGAAAATTGATGTGAGAAACATTGATCAGCCATTTCTGGCACACACCCTGGCTGGGGATTGAACCCGCAACCCAGGCATGTGCCCTGACCAGGAAGTGAACCCGTGCCCTTTCCCTTTGTGGGATGACACCCAACTGAGCCACAGTGGTAGGATGCCCAGACATTTTTAAGCTCTCTGCCCCTCCTGATTTCCCCATCACCCAGGCAGCACCCCCCGCAGGTGGCACCCCTGTCTGGGAAGCTTGTTCTGCTTGTTCCCTGAGGCCTTGCTCTGCCTGCCCACCAAGGGTGTACCCTCGTTCCAGGCTGGCTCGAAGGCGCAGGCCCAGAGCTGGGTCTCCAGGTCCTGAGGACTGTTGTTCTTGCTGTGGCACTGGAGGAAGTGCAGGGGCTCCAACTTCGGGGCAGGCTGTGGGGGCAGAAGGGGGTCACACCTGCCCCAACCCTCGCTCCCAGCCACATACTCCCTGCCATCTTGCTAGAGCTTACCTGGTTGCCACCAGAGCCCACGGGGTCGCCCTCCAGGTGGGCCAGTGGGGAAGTGCACACCCGCTTGTTGGGGAAGAGGTTGAGTGGGACGTCACTTGGCCGTTTTGAGGCCACTGGCCTGGCCTGTGTGGGGGAAGGGGTGGCTGAGAGCTGGTGACCCTATTAGGACCATCTACCCAGGGCTTCTTTCCTCCCTATCACAGGCTGGTCTGCACCTCCCATGGGTGTAGCAGGCGGGAACTGGCCCAAGGTCAGAGGGAATTAGCTCGGGTATTGGAGGCTGTCTCCTGGGCTCATTCCCAGGACTCTCTGCTTCCCTGCAGCCTTCCGAGGTAGGAAGGGCCAAGGCAGGCTCTCAGAGCCCTGGTAGCCACTCAGAACCACACTCACCCTGGGCTCCTGGGCAGCTGTGGCTTTTAGGGACTTCTCCGGGACGTCGGCCTCATGCATTTGGGTCCCACCAGAGGCTACCAGCTCCTCAGAGATCATCCGCACCTGGGTGGGGCCAGGTCATCAAGAAGCTGGGCACAGTCCTGGGGCCCCTCAGCCCCTCCTCAGACACCCAGTCAGAGGGAGCTTGTGCTTCCTGAGTTGAGAAAGGGCCTGTCCAACCAATAGGGGTGCCTTTCCTGACCTGCCCCACTGCCCACAGTCCCTCCTGGCCAGAGGCCTCCACGGGAGCCAGCAAGGAGCTGGGGAACAGACTTTCAGTACAGTCGGGTGAGGGCATACCCGCCACTGGGTGAACTCGCTGAGGGACTCAGGCCCGTAGTGGACATCCCTGACGGCGGATCTCACAAAGTCCTCCTGGGCCTTCTCAGCTCTCTCCTCAGGGCTCAGTGAGGCCATGAACTTCTCCCAGTGAGCTGTGACCTGGAACAAGAGCGGCCAGATCCAGGCCCAGCCCACCCCTGGACCCTCCATGGTCCCTCTGCCCCCAATCTCATGGCCACAGATGCCTCAACCTCACTGCCTCCTAGAAGCCTCCCTAAACCACAGCCTTCTTAGCTGCATGTGGCACAGATCTAAGCCACACACACACACACACACACACGGGTAACAGCTCCAGACGGGAGAAGGTGGTCTGTCCCAGGTGAAGTTGCTGTGGAAGTGCCTCAGCCTTCCCTGCTGGGCCCTGCACACACGGAGACCAGGACACCACCCAGGGACAAGAGGCCTCGCATCACAACCAGGCTCAGAGCACCACATCAGGCTAAGGGCTGCTAGGTGTCAGGGAAGAGGCCCCTGTAACCTCCCTCAGTGTCCTCCAAGTGTCCAAGCCTGCTGCTCACTCCTCAGGGCTCCCGACTGTTCCCACGCCCCAGAGATACCTCCCAGTCCCCTTACCCTGCTGGTCAGCTCCCGGTTCAGATTCTCCACCTGGGAGGAAGTGGAGGAAGCATCTTTGCCATTGACCTTACGCAGCTTGGGCAGGAGAAAGGAGACTTTCAGGTTGTCACTGACCTGGAGAACGAGAGAAGAATGGCTCCAGGGTCCAGGGTTGCTGAACCCAAGTCCAACAGAATGTCTGCTAGGCGAACTCACTTACTGTCAGGAAGGGGTTGCCCTCCAGGCTGAGCTCCTCCAGCTGCGGAAACTGGCACAAGGCAGTGACGTCTCCCAGCTGGTTGTTGGCGCAGCGAAGGATGCGCAGGTGGGGCAGTCCCAGGTTGGCAGGCAGTGTCTCCAGTTGGTTGTTGGAGAGGTCCAGCTCCTGCAGCTTCTTCAGACGGCTCAGGAGCTTGGGGTCCAAGTGCTCTGACAGCAGCTTGAGCCCTGACAGGCTGGGGTGGGGGCAGAGGCGAGCGCTCAGAGGGCGGGCAGGCCCCCACACCTCCTGCGGCCCAGGGTGCCTCCAAACGTTTTTCCACCGGGCATTTGTTGGGCGTGCGCGCCTCTCCCCAACACCCTACTTTTTAAAATCTTGTAACTACTTTAGAACTCGGGGCAGCTGGCCCTCTCCAAGATGCTTTTCCTGATCCTCTGGAGGGAGAATTCTCTGTGTTCCCCAGGCCCTCTGTAAATTACTTCAACAGGCTGCTCAATTCTCTTTCTGCACGACTGTCCTTTAGCAGCCCGGGCCCTCTTCAGGGGTGAGGCTACTCGGAGCCAACTCTGCCCATCTCCTGAAGAGAGGACGGCGTTTGGCCCGAGAGATTAGAGACTCCGCCCAACCGACGGGGAGATACCCGGCCAGGCAAGGCTCCCGGCCTCGCTCCCGAACCTCTCCCTCGTCGCCCCCGGCCCGCCTCTTACTCCAGGCTCCGGATCTTCCCCAGCCGGTCGGTCTTGGGTCGCCCCCGCTCCATCAGCAGCCGCGCCGAGAGGGGACCCATGGCGAGGAAGCCCGGCCCGCGCTGGCCGTATCGGGGACACCAGCGACCTGCTGAGCCCGCGACTCCCGGAGTCCGCTGCTGGCATCCGCGACTAGCGGGGCCCAGGAGGTGGCGCCCCGCAAGTCCCTCGCTGACGATGACCGGAAGGAAGCGGCCCCGCGGGCCTCGTGCCCCGCGTGCGGACTACAAATCCCATTGGTCCCCGCGACCCCGCGCCTGCGCGCTGGCCGCCAGGACACAGCGATGGCGGCTGCGGTGGTGGCGGCCCCCGAGGTCCTTCGGGAATGCGGCTGCAAGGGCATCCGGACCTGTCTAATCTGCGAGCGGCAACGCGGAGGTGACCCACCCTGGCAGCACTCCCCACAGGTGAGGGCTGGGTGAGGAGGCGCGCCCACAAGTTTATTCTTCACATGAGGAAACTGAGGCCCAGACTGAACGTGAATACGGTCCTGGATCAAACCGTGTTAGGGGCCCTCGCCATGAGGACGTTGCGGGGGCAAGGAGAGTGGGCTTTGAGGAGTGGGTTTGGAGTGGAGAAGGGATTGGGACGTGGGTGCAGTCCGACCCCAGCTCATCTCTGGGACCCGGGGGGAGTCTAACAGCAAACCTCTACATAACATCTCCCACCCCTACCCCCACCCCCACCCCGCACCGTCTGGGCCTGGGAGCTTCACGGGCACGCGGGGAGACGATATGGAAAGAGTAGAGGGTGCTGAAAACCAGGACAAAAGTGCCCAGAGGCCTTGGACGGAAATGAGTAAGGAGGAAATTAATTCCAACTAACTAACGAAAAACACCCAGCCTTTGAACTGGGCCTGGATGAATTTAATTGGTTGAAAGGGCGTTCTAGCAGGGGAAACTGCTTGAGTATAGGCCTGGGCTAGCGGCCTGTGGTTAGAAGGGGGTGATGCCTCTGGGGAGGGAGATGAGGTCCCTGGGGCCTGACCACAGAGGGCCCTGTGTGTGGCCACTGGGCTGGCTGGAACCTGTCCTGAGGTCATAGAGAGATAGGGAAGGGCTTTAAAGGAAATTACATGTGGATTCTAGAACAGTCCCAGGAGCTGGTAGGAAGGTATGAAGGCTGGGAAGCCAGTGAAGAAACTGTTGCAGTGTTCCTGGTAAAAGTGTGGAAGATCCTGTGGAAATCAGTATGAAGGTTTCTCAAAAAAATTAAAAGTAGAATTACCATGTGATCCAGCAATCCTGGGGACATACCCAAAAGAATTGAAAGTGGGATCCTGACGAAATATTTGCTCGCCCATGGTGGAAGCAACTCGAGTGTCCACTGATGGATAAATGGGTAAACAAAAGCAGTACATACAATAGAATATTATTCAGTCGTAAAAAGGAGGGACATTTTGATATATGCTACAGTGTGGGCGAACCTTGAAAATATTTTGCGAAGTGAGATAAGCCAGTCACAAAAGGACAAATGCCATTGGATCCCACCTATACTACCTAGAGTAGCCAACATCATAGAGACAGGAAGTCAGACAGTGGCGGCGGGGGGCAGGGAAGAAGGGGAACTGTTGTTTAAAGGGCGCACAGCTTCGGTTTTGCAGGGTGGGAATGTTCCGGAGGTTGGTGGCACAACTGAGTGAATGTATTTAACACACTGAACTGTACACAGAAACAATTTTTAAAGACGGTAAATTTTATGTTACATATATTTCACCACAAACACCTTTTGTAAAAAGTGCCAAAGGTCCGGACTGTGTCTGTGGCTGTGGGTGTAGAGACACAGGACACTCTGCGGGTAGCAGCTTCCCAGTCTGATGGCTGAGGGGGGAGCAAAATGTCCAGGGTGCTTCCCACTGTTAACATGTCCCTTGCGAGGTTCCAGAGACAGGGCATGGCGGTTCCGGGATGGTGTGGTAGCAAGGCCTGTGGAACACGAAGGGGAAGAAGCGGGATTAATTGATCAGGGAGGACCGCAGACTGCCACATAAATCTGACAGAGTCGTGGCCAACGCGGTGGGGGCTCCAGAGCAAACACTGCCCGTAGAGGAGTCCCAGGCCGGGCGGAAATGGCCTGGTCCGTGCTGAGTCACTGGCCGGGAGTGGCGGGGTGCTGCCTGGGACGCGGATGGCCTCCAATCAAAACATGAGGCAGATCCTGGCAGCACTGTGGCAGGAGACTGGCGTCTCAGTGACGGGCAAGTTCTGCTCTTTTCTAAAGGGAAATTCCGGCAGTGCCTCTGCCTGCCACTGGATGGGGCAGGGCCCAGAGACGTTCCCCCTGGACTGGAGAGGGCCTCTTTCCTCTGGCCTTCCAGCACGTGCTGCTCACGCCCTGGATGGCCACAGGGTCTCGGCTTTAGGGCTAGCCTGTTTCTCAAACTTCTGGTCCAGCTGGATGTTTTTACACCCATCTCCTCTAATTTTCACAAGGCAGAGGACAGGAGACGCCCTACAGTGACACAGAAGCTGGGCTAGCAGGCTGTTCACCAGCTGTGCAGCCTCTGGCTAGTTCCTTCACTTTGCTGAGCCTTGCCCACCTCAGCTATAAAGTGGAGAACGAAAAATGGTTGTGCAGATGCTCTTCCCTTTAATGGATGAGGAAAACGAGAGCCTTCCCCAGGAGGCGGCCCCAAGCAGGGGTCTGACCTCTCTCTGGACTCTAGCTGCCTTCCAAAGTGGCATCAGGAGTGGATGAACCACTGGGCAGGGCCGCTGCCAGGAACGCCTCCAGACGGCAGGCTCCAGTGGCTCCGGGACCGCTGTCTTTCTTTTACAGAAAACACATCGTTTTGTTTACTACTTGGACACTGGCTGGGCTGTGGGGGCCGAGGAGTCTGACTTTGAAGGCTGGGCCTTCCCCTTCCCTGGTGTGACACTGATAGAGGACTTCGTGACCCAGGAGGAAGAAGCTGAGATGGTGCAGCTGATGGACCGTGAGCCCTGGAGGCTCTCACAGTCTGGACGGAAGAAGCAGGTAGGGTGCCCAGAGCTAGGGAGGAGAGGTGGGGCAGTCACTTCGCTGGGCCCCTCTGCTCACCGCCACTCAGTGCCCTCCTCTGAATGTGCACCAGGGTGTGCCCAGCCTGCTTGGCCTGCTCACCGTCCCGAGAGGATGCCAGTGAGCCAGGCCTCTAAGGCAGATGGCCTGCAGCTCTCCCTGCCCTCGCCTAGCTGGCCCAGACCTGGTGACTGTCAGGGAGGGTTTCTTGAAGCCTGCCAGGTGCCTTCCTGTCCAAAGTTCGTCTATGGTCTGTCTCAGGTATTTTCAGGCCTCCAAGTCCCAGACCTCCTCTTTGTCCGGGATCACGGCCGGACAGAGTCCTGCTCCTCCCCGTCGAGGTCACTCCTTCCATTCCTCAGCTCCAGCAGTCCTTGCTGCCACCAGAACCTGTGAGCCACCCATCTGGCCACCCTTCCCCTTCCCGGCCTCTTTCCTTACCCTGTACCACAGCCAGTTACTACAGTTACTTCCTCAGGTGCCCCCTCGACCTTTTGTCCTTTGCATTGTACTCTTTGAAATGTTAAAGGGACTTACCTAAGAAAAAGAAGATGAAAAATATGAACAGTAAAATGACAGCAAACCCACAGTTAATAACAACCACACCTAAAACAAAGACAAAAGCAAACTAAGCAAACAACTAGAACAGGAACAGAACCACAGAAATGGAGATCACATGGAGGGTTAGCAGCAGGGAAGTGGGAGGGGAGAGAGGGGGAAAAGGTACAGAGAATAAATAGCATAAATGGTAGGTAGAAAATAGACGGGGAGAGTAAGCATAGTATAGGAAATGTAGAAGCCAAAGAACTTACATGTAAGACCCATGGACATGAACTATAGGGGGGGAATGTGAGAAGGAGGGGGTGTGCAGGGCAGAGGGGAATAAAGGGGGGGAAACGGGACAACTGTAATAGCATAATCAATAAAGTATATTAAAAAATAAAAACTAAACCCAGTGGCCGGTTCTCAGGCTCAGTCCTTGGGCCTCTCCCAATTCCTGCCTCAGACACCCCCCTGCTGACCTCGGTGAGTCAGGGGCCTCTACGCCGTCACCGTTCGGGCTCCCATGTTCGTAGCTCCGCCCCCCCCCCCCCCCCCCCCCCCCGCCCCGGGCTCCTACTTGCCAGACCCTAAACCACGCGGCCCGGAAACGTGCATCTGTCCAGGTTTCTCTGTCTCGCTCTCACTCCTCTCAGCTCTTCTTTCAAAACCCATCTGCATCTGAGAACACGCTGCCCGCCGCTGCCACCGCATGCTTGCCAGCCCCGGGTTTCCTCCCTGGGATTCCTTCAGGGGCTTCCCGGGGTGGCCCTCACCCCTCTTCAGTCAGTTTTCAATGAGAGGAAAGTGACTCCAGTGAAGCCTCACTAGCCCCTGTCACTCTCTGTTACACCCTCCAGGGCCCCACCCAGCTCAGACACAGCGTCCTTACAGTTCAGTGCCCAGGAAGGCCCTGCGGGGGGCTGCCCCTGGTGTCCCTCACAGCAGTCACAGCAGCCACCTTCGCGTTCCTTAAGGGTCCAGCTTCTGGGCCCTCTGCTGGCCGCACTCCCGTCTCAGGCTCGCTGCCTAGCGTTGCCCTGCAGGAGGCGCTCACCCACGCACTGTGAGGCATGCCCCGAAAGAGACAGACCCTCCGGATGGAGCCACCCAGTATCAGAGGGGGGGCCGAGAGGGTAGGAGTCGGCAGATGAACGCTCTCCTTTTTCACACCTCAGGCCAAAAATCTGAGGTGTATTCCAGAGGGCTCCTCCCTTTTTTGTTTTGTTTTTTGTTTTTTAGATAGAAGCCACATACCATAAAATTCACCCATTTAAAATGGACAGTTCAGGCCAGGCTGGGGTCGCTCACTCTCAGCTGATGACCTTGCCGAGAGCGCCAGCCTGCGAGCCAAAGGGTCGCCAGTTTGATTCCCAGTCAGGGCACGTGCCTGGGTTCCCGGTCAGGTCCCCAAGTAGGGGGCACACGAAGGGCAACCACGCATTGATGTTTTTCTCCCTCCTTTCCTCTCTGTCTAAAAATAAATAAAATCTTTAAAAAAGTAAAGTAAAATATAATTCAGTGGATTGGTTTTTAGTATAGTCACAAGGTAGCCCAACCATTACCACTATCTAGTTCTGGAACATTTTTCTTTCTTTCTTTTTTTTTTTAAGGTTTTAGTTATTTACTTCAGAGAGAGTGGAAGGGAGGGAGAAAGAGAGGGAAAGAAACATCAGTGTGAGAGAAACATTGATCCCCTGCCTCTCATACACGCCCTGACTGGGGCTGAACCCACAACCCAGGCACGTGCCCTGCCTGGGAATCAAACCAGCGACCTTTCACCCTGTGGGACGATCCCCAACTGACCAATCCACACCCGTCAGGGCTAGTTCTGGAACATTTTCACCATCCCAAAGGAAACCCACACTTACTAGCAGTCCCTCCTACTCTCCCGTCCCGGTGACCACTCATCTGCTCTCTCTGTCCCTGCGGATTCGGCCTTTATGGACGTTTCGTGTCAACGGGATTATGCAGCACACGACCTTTTGTGTCTGGTGTCTTTTACCGGGACGTTCTCAGGGTCCGTCAGTTCGCAGCATGTGTCGACGCTCTACTGCTTTCCGTGACCGCCTCACGTTCCCTCGTACGGCCGGCTGTGCCACCATGTGATTATGCATCCATCTGCTGGGGGACACTCGGGCTGTTCCCACTTTTTGGCTGTTGTGAATAGTGCTGCTAGGAACGTTAGTGTGCGTGCTTCTGTGAGGACTTGTTTTCGTTTCTGTTGCGTGTGTACTCGGTAGAACTGCTGGGTCACGTGGTGACTTGTCCCTCCAGGTTCCGCACCCCTGTTGTGTCCAGTGCTGCCCACCTTGGCAGCGCCACCTTGGATTGGCCTTCGCTGCCTTGCTGCACAGTCTTCCCAGATCCCCACTCCTCAGCATCCTGTCCGCGACACACTGCCTACACGTGGGCCTCTGTCTCCAGCTCTGCCTTCTGGGGTGCCGAGGCTGAGACACCCCCCAGCGCTGTGTGCCCCCTTCCCTGCTTTGTTATTTTCCCTAGCGTTTACTGCCATCTGTGGGTTGCTCTTTGTGTGTCTGCACTGCTGGCCTCTTCCTGCCGGAATGTCACACCCACGGAGTCAGAAATTTCTGCTCTCGGTCGCTGTGACTGAACCCTTTAGGCCTAGTGTGTGATCACATTTCTGTAAACTCAGTCACTCCTCCACTTCTCTTTGTCCTCATCCTTCAGGACTATGGTCCCAGAGTCAACTTTCGGAAACAAAAGCTCAAGACCACTGGCTTCCAAGGCCTCCCCAGCTTCAGCCGGGAGGTGGTGCGGAGAATGGGCCTCTACCCCATCCTGGAGGACTTCCGGCCCGTGGAGCAGTGTAACCTGGACTACTGCCCAGAGCGGGGCTCAGCCATCGACCCCCACCTGGACGACACCTGGCTGTGGGGGGAGCGGCTGGTGAGCCTCAACCTCCTGTCTTCAACCGTGCTGTCCATGTCCCGGGAGGCGCCCGGCAGCCTGCTGCTCTGCCTGGCCCCGTCCGGCTTCCCGGAAGCCTTGGTGGAAGGTGTGATGGCCCCCAGCAGGTCCGTCCTGTGCCAGGAGGTGGAGGTGGCCGTGCCCTTACCCCGCCGCTCTCTGCTCGTGCTCACCGGAGCCGCACGGCACCAGTGGAAGCACGCCATCCACCGCAGACACATCAAGGCCCGCCGCGTGTGCGCCACCTTCAGGGAGCTGTCCGCCGAGTTCTGTGCTGGGGGCAGGCAGCAAGAGCTTGGGCAGGAGCTCCTGCAAATCTCTCTCTCCTTTCAGGGGAGGCCCTTGTGAGCCGCCTCCCCAGGGACAGGAGCTGGCACTGGGTGAGGCCTGGGATGCCAGCCCAGAGTTGACCCTTTGTCAGGATTGAAGCGGGGAGCCCAGCACAAGGGTCTCCCTTTGCAGCTCATCAGGTGTTCAGAGAAGACTGCTGACCCCTGGCGCATGGCAGCGCAAGCCCTGCCGGGAACTGGTTTTGATGGGCACGTGCCTCGGGTCAGCCCCTTTGAGCCACACCGTGGCCACTCATTTGGGTTAATTTGTCACAGTTTGAGGGAAATGGCATAATTTGAGTTTAAAAAATATTGGCATCGCTTAAAACCATTTTTTCCTTTATCCATCTCTCTCAGGAGGTTTCCCGATCCCCCCCTGTGTAGCACCTCCATTTGGGTAGCGTGTGGGATTTGAGAATGGAACTGGTAGAAGATTTGAAGTTATTACTGTTCCAAATTTCAGAGCTGGTGACAGCTTCTGAGTCAGACTCTGCCTGGGTCATGCCTAATCCAAGCTTGGGGTGCAGGGTGCAGTGAGGACAGGGAAATCTGAGAGTCCAATGCACACACAGCCCACCCCACCCCCGCCCCACACAATGGTGTTAAAAAGTTGGGGGGGATTCTCGTCAGCTCCCAGGACAGCACGGGGTAGTTCACCGCCTGGTGCTGCGTACGGTGCTCACCTGCGCGGGTGGCTGCACCTGTGCGTCTGCAGCCAGGTGTGCAGGCCGTGGAGGTAGAGGGCGATGGCAGCGTTCCCTGGGCCTGCAGGGCCAGCCTCTCTTGCTGCTTACGTGACAAAGTACACTCAGCTCACCCGCCACGTGCTGGGAGCCAAACTTGAGTGACTAGTGCTCCAGCACAGCCTGGAAAGTTCGTGGTCAGCACTGGTCTTAATAATCACTCTGGAACTTTTCAAGAGCTGGAAGATTGGGGGAGCCACTGGCTTGGACAGGAGAACACTGGGAAGACCCAGTGGAGAGGCTGCTGGGGCTTCTAGTGGCTGCGTGAGCCCAGCTGCTGGGTGGGGGCTGGTGGGCTCCCAGATGCCTTGACTGCCACTGAGTCAACTCCCTTGGAGTAGGAGAGTGGAGGGCAGCTTCTTCCCAGTTCTTGTAACCTCCACACAAACCCTCATAGATCCTGCTCTGGGTCCCTGATACCAGGCATTCAGATACAAGTCTGGGATTCCAGCCAGTCTTGCTGTGTCTGAGCAGCCAAGCAGATGTACAGGCATGGTGGTCTGCTCCACAGGGCCCAGTGGGGGCTGGGCCTTAGAGCAGCCCACCCCTGGGTGGGTCCTGCAAGATGCTCAGCCAATAAAGGTGGGAATGGGTGTTTGGGAAATGCTGCACCCCAATACCTGTCTGGGAGAGGCCTGTTAAGGCTGTGGAGTCACTCAACAGAGAAGCCTGCTTCTCCTGGAATCTAGTGCTTGCCATGTGCTTGACATTTGGCCTTTCCTACAGTCCCGCAGAGCACACGCTAGGAAATGCTCCATCATGTAGTAAAGGTGATCCTGTGCCGAGTTGTCCTTGAAGCTGCTCCATGAAGCCCATCAGGCCCCAGGTGGCCACTGTCTCACCTCGGCTACCCGCTGGGATGGGGCTGGGGAGTCTCCTCCAGAGCCACTCCTAGGCACCACTGCAGCCGCAGCCTGGGGTACAACATCTGCTTAACACCCGTATTTTAGGGAGCTGTTCCTGCTTCCCTTGAACACCCAGCATCTGTGGTGCAGACTGTTCGGTCTGTGCTAATGTTCTCGGGCCTCGGACTAGAAGGCAGGAGCCTGCAGGAGCATGCTAATAGAAGCACCCTCTTCCCGAGCAAGTTGGGGGGAATCTGCTGACGCTCCTCAGCCCACCCTGCTTTGGAAAGACGTTGGGGAAATTTGGGGCCAGTTATGTGTTCACAGGGTTGGTAAGGCCGAGGCTGGCCCTGACGGGGCTGAGCTCAGTCCAGGGAGGACCCTCTGGGTGAATTCTGCCGAGATATGCACAAACTGCCTGTACCGTGCCCCCAGCGTCTTGTGGGGGCAGCAGAGGCTGGGAAGGGCTCGGCACGTTCTAAATGGGCCTAGAGTGGAGTAGGCGCAGTCCCTTCCCACCTCGCTCTGCCGGGCCTTACCCTCAACCTTCTAGAAGCATCTGAGAATGAGTCCTCTCGGCAGGTCAGCTGGATGGTAAGTGGGCCTGGCCACCGGGGGGTTGCTACATTCACTGGAGAATGGGTCCATAGAGCCAGTGTGCTGGCCGGGTGCTCTGTCCTGAGCCCAGGCTGGGGAGTCCTCCCCCGGGGCTGTAGAGGCAGGCGTGCGCCTGTATTGGCAGAACTGTTCCATGTAGTGGTGCCAGCTGCTTTGCACACCTAATTGCTAGGAGCATCGGGTTGAAGTGCCAGAAAACTACTAATGGACAAATTTGCCAAGAAGGGGGCCTCTACTTCAGTGGGTGACTGTTACAAAACAGGTCTGGGAGTTTTCCTGAGTGCCCCGGGCAGCGGGAGGGATCTGCATTACTGCCGCCCAGCTGGATGCCTGGCCTCCCCAGAGCCCCACGTTCCTGGGGTTGGAGGAAGCCCAGTGGGGCCGGAGCTTCAGTGGCTCCTCTCCTGGAGGACTCCGAGCTGCCCCTGTCCAGGTGGCCCTGTTGGCACTCGGCTGGACTTGGGCTGCCCCTTGCTGTGGTTCGGGAAAGAGAGGGCCCTGCTTGGGAAGAAAAACTGCAGGAAGAGGGCCCCCACTTGGCAGGTGCTCATGGCATGTCTGGGCCCTAGTGCCCTGTCAGAGAAGTCCCACACCTGGGAAGCCTGTTAGGACACTGGCTGGTGACCGAAATTAGGAGGCAGGAGGGGCTTGAGGATCCAGGATGCAGCAGACACCAGGGAAGGACCAAAGACAGAAAGAGTTTATTTGATCCAGAGCAACTTTTAAAAACCTGTGCACAGGACAGTGGTCCCGCATACCACACGTGGTCTGCACAGTGTCATGCATAACGAGCCGATGAGCACAGGACAGGGAAGACGGCAGATGAACCTGCTCCACTCGGGCTTTGGGGCTTTATCCTCCAGACCTTCCTAGAAGATACGAGCTACATTCTGCCCTCACCGTTTCTGAAGTGGAAATACTTGAGTTTTGACGCTTCTGGTCAGGTACCGAGTGGAGACTGTGCCGCACTTTGGAACGGGCCTCCAGTACTTGCAGGCAGTCGTTTGAGCACCGGGAAGGTCTGTTCAGAGGGGACTTGGCGAGGCCACGCTGGCCCCCGGTGGCCCTCGGCACCTTGCAGAACTGCTGCCGTACTGGGACACTCAACCATCCCATGCAACAACAGTCACATTCAACCTCCCGAATCCACGGTTCTAGCCTGTAATCTGCCAGCCCCTTCCCTACACTGCCCTGCTGAGCTGTTCCTGCAGCTCCAACAAATTCTCTGGAAGGCTGGCGCTGGGAAAGCATTCTGGACGAGAGAACAAGGAATTAGAAGAGTACTGTTCTCCCAGTGTTTAAACATGGTACGTGGCATCTTTCCTGTTCACATGGCACCGTCTCTGAGCACCGAGTATCTGACCCTGTTGCGGCCACAAGCTCTGCCCGCAGGTCAGGCATCACGATGGGCCCCCTCTGGCACTGGGGGTGTGCTTTCCAGTCTAGGGAGCATGGCACTTCAGGGGGCCGGTGGCTGGCATCCTTGGGGCAGGGCTACCAGATGGCCCAGGAAAAGGGTGGCAGGAGTGAGCCCGGCATGGCCCCTCCCAAAAGGCTCAGGCCAGAGTAAGGGCTTGCTGCCTGCTCCCAGCTGTGGGGAAAGCCAGTTGTCTTGTCACTGCCAGGACCCACAGTGGCTGTCTTGCTGTGATGCTGACATTCCTTCGCAGAACAGACACATTAAGCCGGGTCAGCCTCCTCGACAAGGCTGTGGGGAAGAGCAAACATGCACTAGAGAGCAAGCGAGTCACACCAGATGTCTGCAGAAGGTGCGAGGACACAAACCCCTTAGAAGACGGCGGGCTCTACTCTGGCCGGGCGGGACGCCCTGTCCAGGCTACCACTGACGCTGGTGATTGTCAGCACAGCGCCAGGAGGGCCCCTCAGCATTCCCGAGTCACAGGTTAAGGTTCATGTTCTCACCGGTAGGTCACATTCCCAGAAACCTCGTCCAGGCTAGTCGGGATTTCTTGACAGAAATGCCATCAGAGCATGAGACTCAGTGACGATCTGTGAAAACAGTCTCCTCCTCTAGGTGGCTGCTGGCCAGTGCGGTAAACATGGTTTTTAAAAGCAGCTCAGGTAAGCAGAGACACTGAAATTAAATGGACAGTAACCAAGAGGGGAGGTGGGAGGGGACAATGGGGGGAAAAGGGTGAAGGGTTTTCAGAAACTACTATAAAGGACCCATGGACAAAACCAAGGGGGGCTGGAATCAGAGGAGAGTGGTGGGGATGGCTGGGGTGTGGGGGAGAGGTAAGGGGAAAAGGCAGAAAACTGTACTTGAACAATAAAATTAAAATAAAATGAGGAAAAAAATAAAAGCAGCTCAGGGTGCAGCATGCTCACACAGACGCTGAGCTGCAGCCTGCATGTGAACAGCCAAGAACACCCACTAGGGCAGCCAGATGCCCTTGATGAAACACCGGCCCCACACTGTGAAGGCAGCCAGCTGGGCTCCGCTGTGCTGCTGAGGGGCCTGGGGGCCCAGGAGGGGGCACTGTGTAGGGTTGTGCCTTCTCTGTAGTTGTTCCATGTCGTGAGACCTGCACGTGGCCAGGGCTGGGCCCTGGTGCCACCACCTACAGACAGGAAGCCCCCCAAGCTGCCCCTTCCACTGCCTGGCACCACGGGGATCGGCAGGCTCTGCCATCTGAGCAAGTGCCCCTGGCCTTCTGTGGCCACAGCCCAAAGGATCAGCTGACTCAGGCTCAGAGGGCATCCTGTAGCCAAGAGATGGAGGCCTCTGGACTGTGGCCCTTCCTAGCCTTGGTGGCCTTGTTGGGTCAATTGGCCAGAGCTCCGGGCCGGCCAGGAAGAACGAATTTGAGCCCAACGTGCTTCGGAGCACCTCTCTGTTAACAACCTCCTCAAGGGGGCTGCTCCCAGACGTGCCTCCCCAACCCTGCCAGACCCCCACCCTTGGGAGTCTGCCCCAGGCACCGGCCTTCCCCACAAGCCAGGCCACTCAACGCACCCCAGGGCAGGGGAGGGAAGCACCAGGCCCAGTGCAGTCCTGGGCCCATCTGATCACCACGGTCCCCACCCAACCACAGCAGGCCAGCACTGCCACATGTGCCACCCAGCTGCCACGCAGCCCCTCAGTCATGGGGCGACCCTTCTGTGCCTCCTGTCTCAGGATTCCCCAGGGCCAAGGGCTCAGCCTTTCTTTCCCCTAAGTTCTTTGCAACAGAGTCCCTCATTTAAGGATTTCCATTTCCTGAGGGAAAACGATCCAGGTTTTACAGCATGAAGACAGGAGTAAAACTTTGGTCTTGAACCAGCTGGCAGTGTCTAGGCGGCCTCATGGCAATCTACATTTTTGAAACTCCCTCCCACGCAGGCTGTTCCAGTTGGCCCCCTGGCCCCGCCCCTGCGCCCCGGCCCCCCATCCCCGGGACCCCGCGCCCTCACACGGCCTGTAGGCTGCGCTCGTGCCCGTCCAGCTGCACCTTGAGCTTGTGCAGCTCCTCGATCTCTCGGTTGTGCCGCTCGGTTTTGTGGCGCACCAGCGAGCGGTAGAAGTGGAGGGTGAACACGACGAAGATGAGGCCCACGGGCACCATGATGATGGTGGACACCAGGGCAGCCTGCCAGCCCGTGTGGCTGCCGGGGCCGGGAGCAGGGCCGGGTTGGTGGCGCGCGTCCACAGGCAGGAACTTGATCCAGCAGAGCATCACCACCTCAGCCAGGAAGAGCAGGATGCCGAGAACGGTGGAGAAGCCCCAGGCCAGCTCGATGTAGGGGTGCATGCGCTCGTGCGGCGACTCGCTGATGGAGTTGAGGTTGTGGATGTTGCTCACGGCCTCCACGTTGGGCAGGATGCACGTGCTGATGAGCAGGGCAAAGAGGTGCACAGCCACCAGCACCGTGGTGCAGGCGCTGAAGGCGATGAGCAGGGGCCTTGGGTACTGGTACTGCGTCTCCAGCTGCACCTCCACCATGGCCACCTGCAAGGCAGAGAGGGTGCTGCTGGGCTGGGCACCCAGTTCCAGACCCTTGAAAAGCACAGGGCATCCTCCTTGCTGTTCAACTATTTTGGCCCTGGCTGGCATGGCTCAGTGAATTGAGTACCGGCCTGCTAACCAAAAGGTTGCCGGTTCAATTCCCAGTCAGGGCACATGCCCGGGTAGCGGCCCAGGTCCTCAGTAGGGGATGTGCGAGAGGCAACCACTTGATGCATCTTTCACACACCAACGTTTCTCTCCCTCTTTTTCCCATTCCCCTCTTTTTAAAAATAAGTAAATCTTTTTAAAAAATTCAGGTAAAAAAACCTATTTTGAACTTTCCTTTTTTCTGATTAGCTAAAGAAGATCTCACTGAGGAAAAAAATCTCGAAGTACAGAAGAGACTAGAGAAGCCCGGGGTGGGGCCACGCCTCGGAGGCCTCCCCGACACAGAACACAGGGTACACCTGAGGTGCTGAGCTGCAAAAAACTGTTTTAAGAAAAAATAAAAACTGACCTTTCAAAAGGTAAAAAAAAAGTAAAAACGGAGGTTCCTGTTGGCGCCCAGACTCCAAGCTGCACACCTGGACAGCCTCACTGAGCCCACGGGGTGCTGCTCCCTGCCGACACCAACAGCCAGCGAGGGACGCCTGCGTGTCTGAGGGCCAGGGATGGTGGCGGCCATGAGCGCCATGGTGAGGAGGCGCAGCTGTGGGCAGGAGGCCGGGCTGGGAAGAGTGAGCTGAACCACCAGCCAGTCACAGGATGCCAACGGGTAACGTCGAACAGTGCAAATCAAGAAACCGCAGTCTCCGAGTGTTATTTGAAAACACGGGGACCGAGACAGCTGCAAGAGGCTGCCCTCAGGGAGTGGGGAACACAGCCCTGCTGGCGCGGTTCTGGTCTTGTCCCTGTGCACTGGGCCCTGGAATAGCACAGGAGCATTGGGGGCAGCAAGGGAATATGAGTGGACTCGTGCAGTTCGAACCCATGCTGTTCAAGGGTCACCTATGCTTAATTTTTAAACTGTGCGCATGTAATAACTGACAAAATAGAAATTATTTTTAAATGAAAGGGGGGTGAAGACCCACAGGGGGAACCAGAGGAAGCCCCAGCTTAGCTCGAGCAGTGAATGCCTACAGCCATTTACGCAGTGTCTGCTCACCCCAGGCCTAAGGGGCTTTCAAACTATGGACTGAGCAACGTGCTCCTGCCCCGACTTCTGCCCCTGCCCCCGCCAGGTCAGACGCCGCTCAACAAGAATAGCTCCCTCGGAGGCCCCAGCCCCTACCACCCCCTCCATCCCAGCACTCAGCACTGTGGATCCCCAGTGGAGGATTTAGTCCAGGCTCAGCACAGGCTCTGGGGCTCACCAAAGAAGGGCCTTCTCCCAGGTAAAAACCGGACCAGGAAAGGGGCGGGAGGCAGAAAGAAGCTGGAAGAAGGCTCCCCCCTCCCGCCCCTCGCTGTGTTTGCCTCCTAGATCTGAGCCATCCCTGTTTTTAAAAATTACCAAGAAAGATTTCACAACTTGTAGCAACTGCCACCTCTTACAGCGAGCACGTCACCCGCTCAGAGGAGATGGAGCGCTCGGCGGCTACAAAGCAGAGAGGGCAGTCCCAGTGGGCCGCGCCTGAACGGGGACTCAGCAGTGACTGCTGCTCCGGAGGGCAGGAGCCAACGACAGGGGTTGAGGGGTCTTTTCTTGGTGCCCCTGTGGCCTGGGTGGGCTCTTGTTGCCACAAAGGATAGGGCCCACCGAAAGAATGTAGTAACCCCAGAGGTCACCGAGATAAGAACCAAAGATGACTAAAAGGCCTACAAGGAAGCAGTTCTGTTCTGCCTCAGGAAGAGAAAAGGCCAAAGGGCCATTTTCCCTTGTGTTTGTACAAAGATTTTAAGAGGGGGCCTCAGTTCCCTGGTTCTCTGTCGGAAGAAGGCTAAACACGAAGAAATACGCTGCAGGTTGGGCACAAGTCCCCACTGCTGGACGAGGAAACGGCTTCGCAGTTCTAATGAGGGACCACGTAACATAAAGAGGGGCCCCACCTTCGAGCAGACTGCCTTTCCTCCGTGTCCCTGCCCTTATCTGCCTGGGGTCCCCAAGGCCTGAGTGCTTGCTGATAGCACCGGTCACGTCCTCTCCCAAGCTGCTCCGCAGTCTGAGCAGCTGCCTGACTCACTGGTGGTCTGTTAGGCTGATCAGGCGTCACCGCTCTTCCCTACCCCGCCGTGGCTCCGCTCTGTTTCCTTCGCTTCCCAGTTTTCACCGTCACGGTGGCGTCTCAGCTGCATGTGCGGCTGGGGCAGCCTCCCTAACAGGGACCTTCTAGAAGAGAAGGCAAAGACACTGCGTGGCTTCTAAAAGGTATCCCCAGGCTGCTGACTGAAGCCCTTGCTGGGACACAGGCGATACTCCATCAGTGCTGAAGAAATGACTTCCTCCTGGGAAGTGTAACTGCCATTGGCGCACTAAGGACGGCAGGCGCTCCGGGGCCCGCTTCCGGGATCCTCGTGTGTCTGTGTGTCTCTGTCTCTGTCTCTCTCTCTCTCTCTCTCTCTCTCTCTCTCTCGGTGGTCACTATCCTCATTCTAAGACCACTTCACATCCCTGAAGGCCAGTACATCTCAAACTACTCCTCTGGAATTCACTCATTGGTTGAAAACTTTATTCAAGAGCTCGTTTTCAAATTTTGAATGAGTGCTTTTAAAGCCTTCAACCTGCACGAGCATTTTGTTGGCTGGAAAGCAGAGACGTTGGCCTAGGTTTGGAAATCCCAGTGTTTGGAAGGCCAGGGTCTAAAAGACAGGGGCGGACAGGACGCGACTCCGAGACTGGAGCCCCACACAGACGGGAAGCCCTCGCTGCCCCGCGCCCGCCGCGCTCCGCAGAGCTGGGGTTTCTCCAGAGGTAAAAAAGTAATGACGCACAGGCCAGCAAAACGCAACGCCACGCTGCAGTTCTCTTGTGGTGCAGAAAACAAGCTCTAATTTTAATAGTGATGTTTAAACTCCCCCTTAAAATACACATTCCTTAAAATTAAGCTTGAGAAAACTGTGTTTTCCATGTGACAGGAGCCACAGGAAGAAAGTCACCATGAGCCAAAGTTGGACCCCATGTGATTGTACACTTTTGTAAAAATGCTTAAAAAAAGAAAATGCAAGGCCTAATTAAGCCTTTGTTTTAACTAGACCTAAACCCAAACTTACTGCCTCTTGGTTTGGTGCCCTCTGCCGCGCCCTGGATGCCGTTTTCCCCAGGGTGGCCCGACCAACGACCTCGCAGGCCCTTGCCAGAGCGGCCACAGCGGCTCCTCCCGTAGCTTCTTATTTTCTGCTCGACCAGTTGGACAGCCGAGGCTCTGGACTATGGAAAAACAACAACTGCTTCTGCATTTAAAAAAACCTGCTTCCGGCCCAAAAGGACCTCTGAGCATACGAGAGAGAAGTGGCTGCAGCCCCAGGAATTCTGACGCCTGACATCTGCGCCCTGGGGGACAAGTCCCTAAAGGCATGAGGGTTGAGGGCTTTAAAGTCAACCGTGCCTGAGCAGGACTCTTGTCCTGGAGGGTGACTCAGAAGAAAAGTCACAGCTGGGAGACTGGGAATGAGGCCAGAGGCTCTGCTTAGTCATCCCGGAGGCTACATCTGAGGGCATCTGCACCCCGGTGGGCTACACTGTGCACACCCCAATCAGACCCACAGTTCCTGCTAAAGCCCTCGAGATTTCCAGACCTGGGCGGTGCCTGACATGGACACATGTGGGTACTTTTGTCCAGGAAACCCTATACCCTGAAGCTATTTTAATTACCACCCTAACTTCCTTGCCAAACACTTTATGTAAATGTGAGAGTGGTGCTTCCTGTGGGCTCTGAGGCTTGGGAACTCCCCTGTATCTCCCAGCAACCCCTCTGGTTGACAGAGCAGTCACCGTGGAGATGGGATGTGGGGAAACTTCCTCATGGTCCATCCTGGCTGCCAATGGGGCCCAGAGGGAGTGCTTTGCTCCCTGAAGCATCACAGGATACTGATTAGCCAGACCTCGTTTTGCAGGCTACGTTCCCACCAAGTGTTTGCACTCACCATGGCGAAGCCTGAGAGGAGGGCAGAGGTGCGGCTGGAGGCTTTCAGTTTGGCCCTGCTCAGGTAGAGCTTCCGCCAGGAGAGAGCCTGCACGGAGTGGTGGTTGGAGGTGACCAGTTCCAGGTAGCTGCGGCGGACCCAGTCCCGGTAATCCATGCCCTTGTGGCCCGGCTCAGAGCAGGCAGGAGTGGACGGGTCCACAGGCACGCTGAGCTCGGCACTCATGATGGGATCCAGGCTGAGGGCAGGGCAGGGATGCACTCAGGCATCCCAAACGGTTCCAGGGCCTGGAAAATCCAGAATCCAAGCGCAGTTAATTTTCTCTGGGGCCTGCCACATGCACCTTACACTAGAGCTGTGGGGGCCAGGGGCGTGTGCGTGGGGGGCCTGGTCTACGACGCAGTCCCTACACGGAATATAGTGACCATCTACAGGACAGGGGGTCGGGAGTGCATTTCCGAGCACCACCGCAGTATCCAACATTGTTCCTTTGCAAAGCAGGAATTCGGCCTCCCATCCCGAGTTCTCGGGTGAATGGAATTCCAAGATGCACCTACAGACCTAAGACGATCCTCCAATTTGTACCTATCACCAGGGACTGGCGAGCTGTAGCATTTAGAAAGATCCTAGGACCTCAAGTTACCAAGTCTGGATTTGACCCAACTGTGTGACGCTGGGCATGACATCTGACCTTGCTGACCTCACTCGTCTTCAAATGAGGACATCCCCACCCTACAGGGATCTTAAACAAGGTAACGGACTCAGAACTTCCTTTCAGTGTTCCCGTGTCAACAGTGAAATATCTTTCCAAGCAGCTGCTTAGTCTCTCAAACCCAACTTAAATTTTAATCAGCATGGTTCACCTTAAAAAATACTTGGTTATAAACCTAAAGTATTTTTTTAGGTTTAAGCCACATCCAGGCTGAAATGGAAACATTTAACAAAATGAAAAATTAGCCCTGTTGGTGTGGCTCAGTGGATTGAGCGCTGGCCTGCAAACAGAAATACTGCCAGTTGGACTCCCAGTCAGGGCACATGCCTGGGTTGTGGGCCAGGTCCCCAGATGGGGGTGCGCAAGAGGCAATCGATTGATGTATCTCTCGCACACTGATGTTTCTCTCTCTCTCTCTCTCTTTCTCCCTCCCTTTCCCTCTCTCTAAAAGTAAATAAATAAAATCTTAAAAAAAAAATTAAATCCGCCAACTGACATGAGAATGTTTTACGAACAATGGAGACTGGAGACCCCTGGAGTTATCCCAGGGAGACATCTGGTATGACAATAACTCGGAATGAAGACCAGAAAGACTGATCTGTTCAGATTCGTGAATTTGAACCTGAATCTCCACTAATCCAGACAGGGACTGGTGGTCTCATGTGGCCCCAGGGCTGGCTGTGTGGCTGCACGAGGGGACCAGCTCTAACTGATCTGCAGGGCAAGCTTCAAGGGCACAGGCACCTCAGCTGGCATCAGACATTAACTTGTGCCTTTAGGCCCGAAAGAAGGCCCCATGAAAAGCCTACTTAAAGCTCCTATAAACAGACCAAGGAGCATGGCTGGGGATGGATGGGTGGGGTCAGGAGTGCTTCCCAGGGTCAGCAGCTGGGGAATGCCCCACACCTGACCCATCCATGCCAATCTCTGAAACAGTCTACAGGAAGGCCCTGGAAGTCGGAAGAGTGCTGTTTTGGCGTGCTTTCCTTTTTGTTCACTGCCAGGCTGTGGAGGCACAGCTTTTACTGGCCAACAGGATCCCGGGAACAGTTCTGTGCTCTCCTATTTCTGCTAGGGATGTCAACTACTAGGTCAGCCTTGGTCACCGTCCCTTTGCCCAAGTCTGCAGTCAGTGGCACTGCTTTATCAATCACTGGGAGATCCCTTCCCTGGGGGAGAATTCAGAGTAATGCTACTCACTAGCCAAGCCCTTAGTTAGCTCCAAATAATTTAGAATGGCATTATTTGGAAACGTACTTTTTCTTTCTTTTTTCCATGTAACAGAAGTGGGCCTACAGGAATGACAAAGACAGGGTACTGCATGTGGAGGGCTGAAAGGCAAAACCTTTGCCCCGTCAGAGCACCTGTCTCTCCATCCAACATCCTGCATCAAAGAGATGCTTACTGGGCCCTAAAGTAAGACAGCACTTGGTCCCTAGGCATCAAAGATGAAAAAGGCGAGGACCCTGTGAATTCCTGTGCCCATCGTGGCAGCAAGATAAGGGGGTGATTCTCATCCAGTGAGCTAAATGCTTTAGTGGAGGGGGTGTGAGAGCTGAGAGAGCAGAGGAGGTGCTGGCTGCCTCAGCTTCGGGTAGGGAGAAGGTCGCTTTTAGGGAGCAAAGATGGGGGACAAGGACATAGGTAGTGAAGGCAATATTGGCAAGAAGGGAACCTCCCTCAGAAACAAGACACTCCCCTCGTGGGAGGGTTCTGGGAGGCAGGGGACATGGCAGGAAGGCTGGCTGTAGAGAGGGTCAAGGAAATGGGGGGTGGGGAGCGCGGAATACAGGGACTGCTGGATTCCAGCGCAGCCCAGGCAGTGTGACTGTGCTGGACTTTGTCTGGCAGTGCCTGGCGTGAGCCGGGGAAGGAGTTAATGAGGGGAGGGGAACAATCTGGGGTCAGCCTAGTCTGCATGCCCAGTGAAACGCAGGAAGGCCTGGTGGCCCAAAGACAAAGGGATGGATGTGCTGAAGGGGAGGAGAGCTCTGAGGCCGACACTGAGCAGGGAGCTGGGCTCAAGTTCCAAAGTGGAGATGGGGAGTTTTCAGGACAGCGGGTCTGCTGGTGACCTCCTGGGAGTGTCCAGGGCAGTCCCAGAAGCCCTGTAAACATCCTCAGAATGGCAGGGATGGGAAGGAGGGCTGTCTGTCTGCTTGGAGCCTGGGTCCTGAAGATAGAAAAGCCACTTCCTGCAGAGGGAGCAGCCTAGACCTGATTCAAATTCACCCTATCCCTGACAGCCCCGCCGTCCTCCCTGGTGCCAGGCGTCCCCTGCCAGAGGAGTGGCAGAGTCTGGTTCTCACACTCAACTCAGGATGCGGGTAGGGAGGGGCAAGATGGAGCCCGACATTTCAGTCAGGTGGCAGGGACTCCAAAGGATGCTCTCCTGGCGGAATCGTGAAGGGTTTTCTTTTGTTTCTATATAAGGGAAGTCAGAGAAAGGAGGTCTGGTACACTGACAGGGACTCCCTCTGCATCAGTTATTCTCCTTGGCAGGCCTGTCTGAAACATACAGGGGGTGGGGTTGGCTGTCTTAACTTCATTTAAGCATCTGGGGCGTGAGCAGTGGCGAGTGTCTCGCAGAAACGTCTGTTTCTCATTCTCTCTTTGTCATACCCGTGGCGGGCGGGGGCCCAGCAGCCCCCACGGAGGTCTCCCAGAGGCATCCATCTGTATCTCCGTTCCTCCCGCAGGGAAGCCCCAGCGGCCGCAGGACCCGGACTCGATCCGCGCCCCCAACCTCCCAGTCCTCTCGGCACCGCACCCCGCCTGGGGATCTAGTGGGGTTGGGGTCACCTGCCCACCCCCCACCCCCCACCCCGCAGCCGTCCCATTCTGAGCCTGCCCAAGAGAAAGCGCGTCCCCTCCCCAGTCGAGACTCCTGGAGCAATTCAGGTCCCGCCGTTGAGGCGGGGATCCGACTGCCTCCTCCAGACCCCCACCGACACGCACTCACCGAACTGCTCTGCCTATCCGACCCTCTGGGCTCCGGCGGCTATAGCACTGCCCGCGGGACTGGCCAGGGTGCAGAGCGCGTATACCTCTCTTCTTCCGCCGGTCCCGTGGAATACCCCTCGGCCCCGCCTCCACCAGCTTCCCCGTCCAGTGGGCAGGCCGTAGCCGCTGCCAAGGCAACGGCGCGCTACCGTCACGTGACCCGCCCGCGGGGGCCCTGCATGCCACGTGACCCGGTGGGTAGGGAGGGGCGGTGCTTGCGGCCCTAATTGGGGGTCCTGGGACCCCTGCCTGGTGGCCCTGCTCCCTCCTAGATGTAAAAGCCCTCAAAAGGTGCGCATCTCTCCTGTCCCCGGGCGCACCTCAGGTAGCATGGGACAGGGATTGGCGCAGTGACTGCCAGACGAGCCGGAAGCCCGAGCATCTCTCGTTCTCTCGCTCACTACCCGGCCGCGCGGTCGTCCTAGGCCCATTAACGGAACTACGAAGCTGCGCTGTCTCCCCCTAGGTCTGGGAGGCAAGTCCTGCAAAGGGTAGGTCCTGCCTGAGCCGAGGTGTGAGGGTCTAAGACCAAAACGGGGTTTTCAGGGTGAGTTCCGGAAGATGCCCAGGCCTATCATTGGCCGTGTGGAGGGGTGGAGGGAGACCACAAGTGCGCATCCTACAGAGAAGGAACAGGCAGGGATCCCATTATCTGACTACAGGGCGGGTGGGATGAGGTGGGGACGTGGGGAAACGGGTGGAAGGGCAGACTCTTTGGGAAGGGCCGTGGCAGCCAGGTGCGAATTTAGGTGGACTGTGACCCCGCGCAGATCGCTAGCTGGGGCTGTCAGGTGGCCTCCCAAAGCACCCTCCCCTCTCCCAGGCCCTTTGAAATCCGCGGGGACCCAACCTGGGTACCGCACGCTCGGAATTCTAACCCTGGTGAACGCGCGCGGAGAGCTGGTACCTGGGGTGAACATGTCTCTTCGGTGCCCCTGCGCCTTCCATCCGCTGCAGCAGGGAACCTCTCGCCTGCAATGGTAAACTCCCCGGTATTAAAACCGAGATATTCAAACAAGAACGTTCTTTTCAGGAAGTGCACACGCATGATTCACTACGACGCGGGACCAGACGGCCCCTCAGTCTGTCCTGCGTGCCCTACATAGGATTTTTCCATCTCTCACACTGCACTGCACCGTGACACATTTCTCCAGAAATGATGCCTTGCGATCCAGGAGGACACTTACAAAGCGGACTAAGCCAGTCCCCCTCTGGCTACTGCCCTAACAAAGGTTATAGGAGAACCTGGGGTCTGATTACTGTCCCACCTCTGTGGCTGCAGGAAAGGGGTCATTTGAATTTCAGAGGGCAGAATCCGCAGAAGGCAGCCATACTGTGGCTTTCACACCTCAAAGCCCTTCATTAAATGACCTGGAAAGCAAGATGAAAACCACTGGAAACTGCAGTAGTTGTGTCATAGAGGAGAATTCTTTCAGCAATGAAGTCATTTGCCTGATGAGTTCTCAGCCTTGAAGCCCGAACACACATTCTTCACAAAGTCCTGTGCTAGTGGGCGAGGCCTCCCCCCAGGCCCACTATCCAGTGCGCCTGAACCGAAGCAACATGTGTCGTCGTTACCAGCGCTTTTCAGGGCGAGTTTCCCACCACAGAGAAAATGCTTTCCCCCAGCCCCATTGGGGAAGGTGCTGGTGCCATGTTGACAGAAATGGAAGGATCGCAGTGCTAATGGTTGGAGGTGGCCAGGTAGTTGAGTGAGGGCTACATGAGGGGTTAGGAGGTTCAAACAAAGGCCCACAAGTACCAGTCCCCCAGCAAACGTCTGGGCTACAGCTTGGGCTCTATTTTCCTAGTTGGTTGACCTTGGCAAGTGGCTTCCTCCGCCAAGGCCTAAGCCACCCACATTTGAAAAAGTCCAATTCTTTGAGGCACACCAGCAGGGTGGACCACCTGCTAGTCCTCCTCATGCACAGATGCCCTGCCTTCAGTGAAGACGTGGTCCCTGCTTTCCTCTCCGCCCCAGGCCTTAGCATCCAGCGTGGCCATGACCACACCGCTGGTGTGAACAACGCATCCAGTCCCCACGCATCAGGTGTCCCCTCGGCCATTCAGCCCAGCCCTTGTCAGCACCCTCTGTGAAATCTTAAATTCAAATATCATGCTTTCTGACCCTTTCTCAGGTAGTTCTCAACCCACTGCCTCTCTTCCTGCACCCTGCTGAGACCCCCCCTTCTCCCTCTCAGCCTCCTTTCCTGTTCAGCCCAACCCCTTCTTGCCTCCATCTTCCCCACTTCAGACCAAACTTCGTAAGAGAGCTGTCATCACCACTTCCTTCTTTTCTGTGGTCCACTGACACTGCGTTGCTACATCAGATTTCAGCCATGGCCTTTCCTGTCATTTCTCCCTCTAGCTGGAGATACTTTTTTTGCTCTGGTGATCCCACCTCTTTTTCCCCCCCTGTACAGGGCCCACTGCTGCCTGTCCCCTAGCCGTGGGCATTTCTTAGGGTTGTCTGGGTCCCCCTCTGTATACCTCCTGATTGGTAGCACTTGCCCAGTTCCCTGGCTTCAGGAGCCTGCTCAAATCATCACCTCCAGCCCTGACCTTTTCCCAGCCTGGCAAGGGGTGCCCCAAACTTCCATGTCCACAGCTGAATTCCTCCTTACCTCCTAGATCACCTGTCTCAGGGGCTGTTTTGTCATCCATCCAGCTGGTGACACTACTAGAGATCTGGTGTCATTCCAGACTCCTCCCCTTCCTATCAAGTGCAGTAAATCCTCCTGCCTGTGTGTCTCTGGAAATTTCCCCCATCTCTCCCTGTCCCCTGTGGCCTCGCTGGTAACTCAGGCCATCACTTCCACTCTGCATCATGGCAAGAGGCTTCCACCTGTCCCCTTCCAATCTCTTCTTCACACTGCAAAGTGAAAAATCCCCTTGTGTCTCCCCACTCCACCCCCTACTCCCAGCCCTTCAGTTTCCTTGGGGCCTTGGCCCCTTAATGGGATTTAGAGGCAGAGCATCTTCTCCCTCCGCAGCTTGCTTTCTTAGCAGCCCTGCATGTGGAGGCCCGAGTCACATGCCCACATAGCACTGTGTGCTACCTGCATTGCCCTTTTCTCTGACCAGATCTGGAGCTTCTAGAAGGTGAGGGCTCTGTCTTGCTTACCATCATTCCCACTGCCTAGCAAAGTGCACTTAGGAATCCTTTTGGATTTAGTTGGTGTCCAGTAAACATTTGCTACATTCTATGGAACAAAACTGAATTAGCCCTGACTGATACAGCTCGATAGATTGGGCATTGTTCTGCAAACTGAAAGGTCACAGGTTCGATTCCCAATTAGGGCACATGCCTGGGTTGAGAGCCAGGTCCCCAGTTGGGGGCATGTGAGAGGCAACCAAATGATGTTTCTCTCCCTTTCTCCCTCCCTCCCCTCTCTGTAAAAATGCATACATACAGTCTTTAAAACAAGAAAACAGAAAACTTACCACTGCCTGACAGGACCTGCCCTAAGTTAATTTCTGCGGTGTCTTCATTGAGATGTTAATACATGGTAATTGTAGCCCACTTCAGTGAAGTGCGCCTCACAGTAAACATCAATCAGCTTACAAAGGGGAGGAGAAGACACGACTTTTTCCAGTGACGATTCCAAAGGAAATATTTCCACACAGCTCTCTTTCCATGTAGTCTGGAAACAGGATTTAGTTATATTCCTATTTCCAAAAGTCAACAATAGAACATCACTCCTCTAACTCAGTTTAATTATTTTTTTCCAAAAGATAAATGTTGGAAGCTGAGAAGTAAATTTAAAATAGTAACAATATTTAATATGCCCCAGACCAGTTTCTCAAGGTATGGGGTGGGGGATTCGTAGTGCAATTTCCTCAGGTGCCTGTTCAAAATGCACAGGCAGGGCCCTGGCTGGTGTGGCTCAGTGGGCTCAACACCGGCCTGCGAACCAAAAGGTCGTTGGTTTGATTTCTGGTCAGGGCCCACGCCTGGGTTTCGGGCCAGGTCTCCAGTGCGGACATGTGAGAGGCGACCAATCGATGCTTCTCTCCTTCTCTAAAAGTAAATAAATAAAATCTTAAAAAATAATAAAATGCAAGGGCAGGGAGTCTGGAGTCTCGGGCAGGCCCCTCCTGCCCTGGGCCTCACTGCAGCGGTCTCCAGCGAACTAACGCGCGTGCCTCTAGTCTCGGGTTCTTCCAGCCACAGAAGCGGTTTTTCAGGTACAAACAACTTACGCATTTGTCTCAGTCACTGGAATCTGCTCCATCGTGACATTTACTGAGCATCTATTATGACCTAAGCACCGTGCGGGCATAGGGGCACAGCAAAGGGCAGGATGGGCAGGGCCTTGCTCTCGTGGGACTTGTAACAAAGAACTAGGAACTAGGAGGGAGAGCGGGTCCAGGATGTGAAGACTGACGGGTGCGGGGAGGGGTGAGGGAAACAGCAAAGAAGGATGAGCTTCACTTCTAGGCCAGGGCATTGAGCCTCTGGGTGGATGGCGGCATAGTTTACTGAGTAGGAAGGAAGAGCAATGTGCTTAGGGGGTGAAAAGCTTCTTTTCTTATACGAAGTGCAAGATGCCCATGAGACACCCAAGGGGAAACGGCAGGTGGACACACGTCTGAGACTCCAAAGGGAGGACGCAGCACAAACCCAGAAGGCGTCAGTGAGGACGGGTAAAGCCGTGGGCTACACAGATCTCCTGGAGCCTGAGTTCGACAGAAGACAGCCCTCTGGGTCACCCCAAGTGTGAGCAGAGAAGCAAGGGAAAGACAGTACTGTCAAGAATGAGTAGTTTGGAAAACTACAGATGGCCACCAAAAGCTGGAGTCGGCAAGCCCAGGATTTCAGTGGATGATGGGGAGGAAAACTTGGAGAGGGATGAGGGAGAAGAGGTGGAAGTGAGCAGAGAACTCTTGGGGTGCGAGGCTGAGAAGGGAGAGAAATGGGGGGGAGTAGGACACAAACACAAAGGCTTCTGCTTTGTTTTTTCACCACAGGCACCTCGAGATGCTTGCCAATGGGAGGGACACTGCACCGGACTAGGAGACACAGCAGGGCACGCTGGCTCCAGTGCGGGGGCTGGTGGGTGGGGTGGGGTGGGGGTCTAAGGAGAGAGGACCTGTAAAAAATGCCTTTCAGAGTCAGACAGTTACTACGCTAGGGAAGATCTAAGAGGTGAGAAGTGCTATGTGACCTGTGAGCCTACCTTCAAAGTGGGGTGGGCCGGCCCCACTGCCCAGGTCTGCAGGTGAGGCGCAGTACTGCTAGCACCAGACACAGCCATACGGTACAACTCCTTGCTTCAGGAAACACATCTCTGTCATTTCAGGACTGCTCATGAATGTTCATTCTCTCTCCAAACACATACACACGACCGATTCTCATCATTCACGGGAGTCATGTTACATAAAGTCGAACACCGACGAGTACCAAACCACTGCTGATCAGAAAAGAGAGGGCTGGGTTCCCACGAGCCTCTAGTCACATTAGCTGATCAACACATAGCCTTATTTTGTTTGTTTAAAGACACCTTTGCCAATAATAAATGTGTATTGTCGATTAACATTGAGCTCACAGCCAACAGCGCTGTAACTCATGCCTGAATGATGGTTATCCAAGGCTCATTCATCATAGTCTTCTTGTACTTAAAAACACTGGACAGCTGGCCCTGGCTGGGTGGCTTAGTTGGCTGTAGCATCATCCCGTGCACCAAAGGTTGTAGGTCTGATTTCCAGTCAGGGTACATAGATCATGGGTTCAGTCGTGGTTGGAAGCTGTATGGGAGGCAGCCAATCAATGTTGTTTCCTCTTTCTCCCCTCTTTAAAATCAATAAACATACCCTTAGGTGAGGATTTAAAAAAAATAATTTACACACACACACACGCCCTGACAGTTTGACAGTTGGCTCAGATGTTTGCATTGTCCCGAAAAGTGAAAGGTCTCTGGTTCGATTCCTGCTCAGGGTACATGCCTGGGTTGCGGGTCCAGTCCCCCATCGGGGTGCAGACGAGGGGCAACTGATCGATGATTCTCTCCCTTTCTTCCTCCCTTCCCCTCTCTCTAAAAATAAATTAATCTTAAAAACACTAGACAGAACTTCAGCACTACATTTGGGGGCCATTTTATTTTATATATTTATTTTAAATGACAGAAATTTACTTTTCATAGTTCTGGAGCTTGGAAGTCCAAGCTGAGAGCTGGCAGATTAGGGATCTGGGGAGACTCACTTCCTGCGTACTCACATGGTAAAACTGGGGGCCGTTTTAAACAGCAACCACCAGCAATTAGCAAAAGTGCAAAAAACCTGCCACCAAATAGGTCAGTTTGAGATGAAACACGAAGGCAGAGCCTTGTGTAACCCCAGCTGGGGATGTGCGCATCGGGCAACTCAAATTTCTACTGCTCTGTGCGTGTCTGAAAACCACCGCAAAAGCACGAGTATTCATTTGGGATTACAAATGAATTTCAGTGAAGTCACAAACATGGCATCTGTGAAAAATGAGTATCAGTTATACTTAAAACTACGACATTTTATGATTATTTTGTACACACACACACAAACACACCAGGGGCGTATCAGAGGCAGGGCCTGCGGCCTGCAGCCCTGGAAACGGAAGAGCAGCCCTGGGAGCCCCGCCCCAGCAGGGGAGGCTGTGCAGGCTCCTTCCCCAGAGCAGCGCAGCGCTATGGTGTGGGGGCCAGGGTGATGGATTCTGGAGTCCCACTGAGTGGGTTCAAAGGCTAGCTCTACCACTTATTTGCTGGGTGACCTGGGCAAGTTTCCAGAACTCTGTGTTTATAAATCTTGTTTGGTAAATCTATACTGGATCTCCAATTAAAGGGCAAACAGTATTCTAAATACAAATAACTAGGCACAGGGCTGCCACTAAAAGTTTGTGCTCAACATATGTTTACTGACTTACTGAGGGAATGAAGGTCTTGATGTCTGGTGAATTGGAATTCTTACGCATGAGGTTTGCCGAGACCACCAAGTTGTGTACACCTTTGTTGTCTAACACCTCCCACCCACAAGCTAATCATTAGGGCATTACTTCATGATTCTCCCCAATCGTGGCTCTTTTTAGGGGGGGCTGTCCTCTCAGCATCACCCACTGCCTTCTCACTGATGACATCTAATTGTTCCCTTTCCCAAGTAATACTCTACAGAAGAAAGACTGAGTCCTGGCTGGTGTGGCTCAGTGGATTGAGTGTGGGCCTGCAAACCAAAGGGTCGCCGGTTCGATTCCCAGTCAGGGCACATGCCTGGGTTGCGGGCCTGGTCCCCAGTTGGGGGCACATGAGAGGCAACCACACATTGATGTTTCTCTCCCTCTCTTTCTCCTTCCCTGCCCCTCTCTCTAAAAATAAATAAAATCTTTACAAAAAAAGTAGTTAGTAGTTACATTAAAAAAAAAAAGAAAGACTGAGTCACTCAACCTAAGGTATAGGTGACCCCTTAAAAACTGTCAGAAACTGCTACAGGATGTTTCCTACCTAAACGCTCTTCTGGTACCTAGTAAAGGCATAGAACACAAAGACCCCTATTTGTTTAGTCTTCCACCCACCTGTCCAACATGTGTCTCACTAAGCTCTTGGCCAGGTGCACCAGGCAGAGGCAGGAAGTGACTCGCCCAGAGTCCCGTTTCCGGCTCCGAGCTCTCTGGTACACTCCAGTCTCCAGTGAGACACAAAACCCACGAGATCCAGGCTGGACTCAAAGCAGTAGCTGTGACACATGCATTCTGCTGGGAGACAGGGAAACCAGCAAGTCACAGACAGGGAACAAAAGACAAAATGCAAATGGACCAGCCAGTCCCTGACCGAAGGGAAACAGGGGTTCCCAAATGCGCAGCCAGGGTGTGTGCCAGTTTATCAGGGTTAGCTTTCCATTCCAGCTTCCTGGAAAAGAAAAATTCCTGTGAATCACTTAATGAATATTACCCAGACTTTGATGTATTGCAATTTAAGGGAACTGTTTAAAAAAAAAAAAACCCATAACTTCACTGCTGAAAGGACAGAAGTCACCACAGACGTCACCTGGCTCAGGGCAGGCAGCGCCAGGGAAGTCAATCCCACAAAAGTGAAAGGAGAGTAAAACGGCCACGCAAAACCGTAATTTCCATAATTGTATCAAATTCCATAGAAGCCACAAAATAGTCTTAGAAACTTGGAGATGGAGAAAAATAATCCAAATAGGGACCAAAGGCTCTAATTAGAAACCGTCTCTGGCCCTCCTACTGTCTGAAAGGCAGCCTCAGATTTTCTGTTTAGAACTCCTTTGACCTCGGAATGGAAACGCAGCTTCTGGCCAAAGGATCCCCCCTTCCAGTTTGGCTAGGGTTCCCCATGCCCTCTCCTTTGGTTCAGCCCAGCCTGGATTCTCCATCTGCTTCTTTTTTAAGTCTCCAATTCCTTTCCCAAAAGCTCTTTTCACACACACAGTTCCCGTTCTTCTGGCCCAACCCTCTGGTCACGTCCTACATCTATCTCCCTCTGCACGTGCCCAGGCTTCCCAAAACACACTTGTGTACTGGGAGCTCACCGGGTGGGAGCATGTGTTCCGGGGTGCAGTCTGCACCCTCAGCTGGAGGAAATGAGGGTCAGGCGCCCTGCAGTGTGAAGTCAGCTCCAGAACCACGGCCACTGCCCTCTGTGAGTCTGGGAAAAGGCCTCATCCCTATCACCTCTTTCACAGACCTGCCTACAGCCCCAACATTTCACAGGTCCAAACAAAACCCAAAGTTTTTCTGTTCTTTACTAAATAAACATTCCTTTCACAGAAATCAGCCCAAAACTCACCAATGACCAAGTATGTGAGGACAAGCACCAGGGAGAAGGTTTAACATTTCCTGCCTTTTAGCGGAAACATTAACGAGCTCTCCTTGGCACTGCCCTTGAGAGTCCAGGAGACAGTCCTCTCTGTCCCACAGGCTCTGAGTCCTGCCTACTGGCAGGGCCACAAGCAGTCGGGATGGCTTCCCACTTGCTTCTGTCCAGCGAGGCTTGGGAGAGAAACCGAGTTCACACAGCCTCCTTTCTCCTTGGGTCATGTGGAGGGTTTTCTGAGGCCCTGGGCTCCAGACAGCCACGGTGACCCGCAATCATCGCCCCATGATGAAGCTAGGCGCCTCCTCTTCCTCCTCCTCTGTCTGGGATGCCTCCTCAGAGCTACTGGACGGCTGTTCTTCGGATTGACTGGGTCCTGCAATCACAGTACATTCAGATAAGAGACAGCCAAATTTACTGATAATCAAGGGCACTTTGCAAAAGGAGAAGCACTGTGAAAACATTAGGAACAGACAGGGAGGAGCCAGAGGAGGTCCTCACATCCATCAGCCCTCAGTGGCACTGCCCAGTACGAACAGTCAGTCAGTCACAGCCCTGGCCAGGTAGCTGAGTGGGTTACAGCATCATCCTGATACACCAAGGGTGCGGGTTTGACCCTGGGTCATGGTGCATACGAGAATCAACCAATGAATGCACAAATAAATGGAACAACAAAATCAACCTTCATCTCTCTCCCTACCTTCCTTTCTCTAAAATCAAAGAGTCGGTCACAGAACTTACCTACCACTGCTGGCGGGTGGATCCCATCCTTATTAAAAAGGTCCTGCAGCACACAAAGAGCCTGATGCCCCGCAAACTGAGCCTCATGGACTGCTTTTATATGGCAGGGCAACACCTCCAACCAGATCTTTAAGATTTAACATTCAATGGTGACAATACTCTGCTGCTGTCTCAAGCGCTCACACCGCAGTCTGCAAAAGGATTTTCTAAACCTGTATAGCAGAGGGCTCTGCCTACACCAATATGCCGGCTTCCCGGCTCTTCCCACAGACCCAGAAACCCTCTCTTGACACTCCACATGTAGCTGTAAATTCCAGGTTTTCCCTGGCATGGCTGCCAGTACCCACAATGCCACTGAGCTGCCCAAAAGCAGAGCACAAATACAACTTGTTCTGAACTCCTCCTCCCTTTTCTTGGGAGCAGGGGAGTGGGTGAGAGCTGGAACAAGGCAGAGCCAGAGCCCCCAGAGGCAGCACCAGCCCTCCAGCTCACAGTCCAGCTCCTGGGGCCACTTGCGGGCTCCGTGGACTCACCCAGGCCCACTAACAGGCCTCCTCCCTGCAGATGTGCAGGGACTCCAGCACCCCAGAGCCCACAGGCACCCAGAGATTTTCCTCCGCTGTCGTCACCAGGCCACAGAGCTTCAAGGCAGGAGGCCTTGGGGTACCCAGGCACTGTGTGTTCTAAAAATCACTTTCACACCTAGGATGAGACACTAAAGAACACTCAAGGCAATGAAGTCATCTCTAAATTTTAATTCAATTAATTTAGGATATTCCTCCTCCTCAACTTCATGCCCAAAAGAATGAGAAGTTTAAAAGTACAAATGATGACTTCTGGTCAAGATGGAGGTGTAGGGGGATACACTTTGCCTCCTTACACAACCAAAAGAAGGACAACAAATTTAAAAACAAAAAGTAACCAGAACAGCCAGAAAATCGAACTGTATGGAAGTCCAACAACCAAGGAGTTAAAGAAGAAACATTCATTCAGACTGGTAGGAGGGGCGGAGACGGGCAGCCAGGGTGGAGAGGACGCATGAAAAGGTGACGGCTGGTGGTCCTGGCAGTCCCACATCCACGTGTGGATAAACCAGGAGCAACAACTGGGGAGCGAGACAGATGTGCAACCCAGGGCTCCAGTGTGGGGAAATTAAGCCTCAAAACCTCTGGGGGTTGCAGAGGTGAAAGAAACTCCCAGTCTCACCTAAGAGTTTGTTGGAGTGACCCACAGGGTCCTAGAACACAGACCCAGAAACCCTCTCTTGACACTCCACGTGTAGCTGTAAATTCCAGGTTTTCCCTGGCATGGCTGCCAGTACCCACAAGCCCACCCATCTGGGAATCAGCACCAGAAGGCCTATTGATTGTGGGTAGCAGGGGAAGTGACTGAAAGCCTTACAAGAACCCAGCAAGTGGCACTGTTCCCTCTCGGACCCCTCCCTCCCAGACAGTGCCATAACACAGGCTGCCCTGCTCTGGTCAATACCTAAGGCTCTGCCCCTTACAATGTAACAGCTACTTGGAGATGAAGAAAAATGGCCCAAATGAAAGAACAAACAAAAGCTCCAAAAACAGAACCAAGTGATGAAGAGATAGCCAACCTATCAGATAAGGAGTTCAAAACACTGATAATCAGGATGTTCACAGAAATGGTTGAGTATGGTCACAAAATAGAGGAAAAAGGAAAGGCTATGCTAAGTGAAATAAAGCAAAATATATAGGGAACCAACAGGAAGGGAAGGAAACCAGGACTCAAACCAATGGTCTGGAACAGAAGGAAGAAATAATCATTCAACCAGAACAGAACGAAGAAACAAGAATTCAAAAAAAATGAAGAGAGGCTTAGGAACCTGTGGGACAACTTTAAATGGTCCAACATCCAAATCATAGGGGTGCCAGAAAGAGAAGAAAAGAGCAAGAAATGGAAACCTTGTTTGAAAAAATAATGAAGGAGAACTTCCCCAATCTGGCAAAGGAAATAGACTTCTAGAAGTCCAGGAAGCTCTGACAGTCCCAAAGAAGTTAGATCCAAGGAAGCACACACCAAGGCACATCATAATTACATCACTCAAGATTAAAGATAAGGAGAGAATCTTAAAGCAGCAAGAGAAAAGGAGACAGTTACCTACAAAGGAGTTCCCATAAGACCATCAGCTGATTTATCAAAAGAAATCTTGCATGAAAGAAGGGGCTGGAAAGAAGTATTCAAAGTCATGAAAGGCAAGGACCTACATCCAAGATTACTCTATCCAGCAAAGCTATCATTTAGAATGGAAGGGCAGATAAAGTGCTTCCCAGATAAAGTCAAGTTAAAGGAGTTCATCATCACCAAGCTTTTATTATATGAATGTTAAAGGGACTTATCTAAGAAAAAGAAGATGATCAAAACTATGAACAGTAAAATGGTAATAAACTCACAACTATCAACAACTGAACCTAAACAAAAATGAACTAAGCAAACAACTAGAACAGGAACAGAACCACAGAAATGGAGATCACATGGAGGGTTATCAGTGGAGGTGGAGGAGAATGGGGGAAAAGGTACAGGGAGTAAGAAGCATAAATGGTAAGTACAAAATAGACAGTGGAGGTTAAGAATAGTATAAATTCTTTTGGTTGTGGAGAAGCCAAAGAACTTATATGTATGACCCATGGACATGAACTAAGGGATGAGGGGAATGTTGGAGATGGTGGGGGGGCTGCAGGGTGGAGGGGAATAAAGGGGAGAAAAAGTGGGGGGAAAAATGGGAGAAAAAACTGTAATAGCATAATCAATAAAATATACTAAAAAAATAAATTAAAAGAAAAACAAAAAAATAAAAGTACAAATGATGATGTTTTATTAGCTAACATTTGTTGAACACCTAATAGATGCCAGGCACTGTGCTGTGTCTTTATTGTCGTGTTTAACTCTAAGTACCACCACCACACACCCATTTCACAGATGAGGAATAAAGTGCAGGGATTCATTATTTATAATTACTGATTATGAGGGTCTCACAGCCAGTAAAACAAGGATCCAGGATTCAGACCTGGAGTATTTGACTCTCTAGGCCTCTAACCACCGTGTCAGCAGAAATAAATAAGGGAACTCAGGCAAAAGAAAAACCAGGTGGAGACAGCAGTGAGGCGATCACACTGAAGGGATAATAAGCAAAATGCGGTCGAGCCATACACTGGATTATCACCCAGCCTTAAAAAGAAAGGCACCCTGGCCGGTGCGCCTCTGGTAGCTGGAACGTCATGCTGTCAACAGAAAGGTCACGGGTTTGACCACCTGGTCAGGGCACATGCCTAGGCTGTAGTTTCCGTCCCGGGTTGGTGCATGTATGAGAGGCAACCAATTGTTGTTGTTTCTCTCTCTCATTGGTATTTCTCTCCACCACCCCCTCCCCGCCACTTCCCCTCTCTCTGAAATGAATAAGCATGTCCTTGGCCGAGGCTTGAAAAAAAGGGAGGAAATCCTGACATGGGCTACAACACAGATGAACCTCATGGACATTATGCTAAGTGAAGCAGGCCAGTCACAGAGAGAAAAATATTCTGTAATTCCTCTCATAAGAGGAATCTAGAGCAGTCAAAATCAGAGAGACAGAAGATAAAATGTGGTTGCCAGGGGCTGGGGGAAGGAGAATGGGAATTACTGATTAATAGGTACAACTTCTCTTTTACAAGATGAAGAGACTTATGGGGACCGATGCTGGCAATGATGGCATGATTTGAATATATTCAATAGCAATGAACCAACACTTAAAATAGTTAAAATGGTAAATTGTGTGTGTGTGTGTATGTATCTTCTCCCAATAAAAAGGGTATACTGTAGAGAGAGTGAGGGGAACACGAGGGATCAAACACCTAGCTCTGAGCACCCTGAGCTCTGAGCACCCTGGACTCATAGGGCAGCACCGCCCAAGCTCGCTGCTGTCATGGCACACGTGGAAAAGAATAGTATTTCTGGGGCACACAGGGCAACTGGTCCAAGGCCTTGGGCACTGTCTCCACCCTGAAGGCTGAGGGTCTTGCCACTTGCAGTTCATTACCCGTAAGCCAGCTGGGGAGTTCTGCTCTAGAACTTGGGCTCCAAGGCTGAAACTGCTTAACAGTGGATGGCGCAAAGCATTCCTTTTCGTCGGAAAGCCCCTGAAAATGCAGTACCTCACCAGTAAACACAACTGATTCCTGTGTGGGGAACATGTTGGAAGGACCTAGAAGTATCACCCTCAAGGAGGAGAAATCTAGGAATCTGGCGACATTCAAATCATTCGGTAATTCAACAGAATTATTTCACCCATTTATTTTTCCAACATAAACAAACAATAGATAAGCGCTTATTACTACTATGTTTAATGTTGAGAACATAAGAGTTTAAAAAATGCTGTCACGCCCTGGCTGGTGTGGCTCAGTGGATAGAGCACCACCTGGGTGGCAGGACAGGTTCCCTGTTGGGGGTGTTCAAGAAGCAACCAATCAATACATCTCTTACACACTGATGTTTCTCTCCCTCTCGTTCTCCCTCCCTTCCCTTCTCTCTAAAAATAATAAAGTCTTCTTAAAAAATAAAAAATGCTGTCACAAATTAAAGCGAGATGCCACAACATACATATTAACGTGGCTAAAATTAAAAAAAATTAACAGTACCAACTGCTGGCAAGGATGTGGAGCAACGGGAACTCCTATTCATTGCTGATAAAAATGCGAAATGGCACAGCCACTTTGGACGACAGTTTGACAGTGTCTTACAAAGCTAAACATACTCTCATCATATGATCCAGCGATCATCTTTCTAGGTATTGAATACATATTCAACAGATTTGAAAACTTATATCCACAGAAAAATCATCACATAAGTGTCTGTAGCAGCTTTATTCAGAAACTCCCAAAACTGGATACAACCAAGATGTCCTTCAAGAGGTGAATGGATAGTCTGTGGTACATCCAATGCAGTGAACTACTACTCAACAATAAAAAGAAATGAGCCAGAGAGACACGCAGACACGAATGGATCTCAAACGCATTCTGCTAAGCGAAAGAAGCCAGCCTGGAAGGGCTGCACTCTGCATGATTCCAAGCGAACGACACTGGAAAAGGCAAAATTCTAGGGAGGGTACACAAATCAGTGGTTGCTGGGAATGGGGAGCAGGGAGAAGGCTGAATAGTGAAGCACAGGGTACTGTATTTGCCATGTATACTGCACAATTTTTTGCCCAAATTTTTGAGGGAAAAATTAGGATATGCATTATACATGGGTAGCACTAATTCCATATCTATATAAATGTTTTTAATCCTTTTATTTATGCTTATGCATTAAAAGCGTAACTCTAGAAGCAATAATGATATCCATATGAAAATAATACCCTGGAATACAATAATTGGTTTTGTTTCTAAATATAAATAAAAAAATGAATTAAAAAAGTAAAATGATTTTTTCCTGAAAATTTGGGCCAAAAATGTAGGTGCACATTTTACACAGGAGTTCATTATACATGGCAAAATATAGTATCTTTTTTAAGGCAATGAAACTATTCTCCGTAATACTGTGATGGTGGATACATACTATACACTTGTCAAAATTCACAGAACTTTACAGCACAAAGAATAAACCTTAATGTATGCAAATTTTAGGATGTCAAGGATCCCAGGATGAAATGCAGAATGTGATATGTGAATCCAACTGTATTACACCCTCTGCGAAGGGGTTGCTGACCTAAATAATTTTGGAGATACTGGAGTCTGTAAGACGGAGGCAAAAGGGACTGTATGTAGCACTGAACTGTAGTTGATAAAGTTGTTGCTCAGGTAACAGGTTAATGATTCGGGAACCACTATCAATGTATACCGGAAACGAACAATTAAATGAACGGATGGCAGATGGTGGGGAGCTGGGTTACTAACGGTCAGAGCGGGAGGTTACAGGCAAACAAGCTCAACAGGCTGGAATGCACGTGGCAAAGGAGAGTTGGAGGCGACAGTATGAACTCATGTTTAGTTTACTGATGGTTATGAGGAGGAGTATCACTTCCTTGCTTTATTAGTTAAGAGGCCTAAAAATAAGAACACCCTAGTAGTACAGAGTTCTCAGTTGCCAGATCTTGGTTTCTAACATCATTGTCTGATAAAGGGAACCAAGACTTCCTGGAGAAATGGCTGTTTTCAGATCTGGGGCAGGCAACGTACAAGGGATCTGGGATATCTGGCAGTGCCAGAGTAAGGAAATGCTAAAAAATGACGACAAAATAAGCACCAATTCCCTTCCCCCACAAAGATACCCCCCCAAACCCCACGATGATGGGCATATGCAAGAGGAACACGGGGGCCACATGAAAGTGCTCCCAACGGCCAGGCTGGAACAATTTCAGGCTGAGCAACAAAACAAAGCACCGCTGGGTTAAATCTAAAGTGTAAGCACCCGTGCGTCCGTGCTGATATAAACAAAAACAGGGGAGAAGAAACGCACTTGTGCACAAGGATCCCAGCAGAAAACCCTGACGAGCGCTGTCGCAGCGGGGCGATCGAGGCCAGCACTACAGTGGCGAGTCCTGTCCAAGTGCTCAGCCTGAGGTGATGACAATGGCGCTTTATGTCTGTGGTCTTCCGCCCGCAGAGACGTAAGTCCAGTCTGACCATGAGAAAAACATCTGACAAATCTCAACTGAGGACACTCTGCAGAGCCCCTGACCCTCAAAACTCTCACGGTCATCAAAAAGAAGCAAAATCTAAGAACTGTCACAGCTGACGGGAGCCTAAGGAGACGCGATGATTAAATGTAATGTGATATCCTGCACAGAATTCTGGACCAGGAAAAAGGCATTAGGTGAAAACGAAGGAAATCTGAATAACGTATGGACTTTAGCTAATACATGTATCAATGCTGGTTCATTACTGTGCCAAATGAAACACATTAAGATATAAACACTAGGGGAAACTGGGTGTATGAGAAGTCTTTGTACTATACTATCTTTGTCACTTTTTTATAAACCTAAAACCATTCTAATATGAAAAGCTTTTTATTGAAAGAAGGCACTCTTCTACCCTCATGGAACTGAGACTACAGCTGAACAGATAAGCATGTTACGTGATTTAGCAGATTACCAAAACGGAGGAGGAGGGGAAGGCTGGGTCAGATTGGCTGGGGTGGGGAGGGAGGTCAGGAAAGGCTTTACAAAGACAGGAATCATTCCAAGAGGAAGGTGTAGGATGAGTAGGTCTTCTCCAGGTGGATGGAAAGTTAGGTAGCATAGAAAGAGCACAGAGGCCTGGACATGCGCAGCAAAGCGGAAGAGCACAGCTGTGAGCTTGGCAAGAGCAGAGGACGTACAGCAGGGAATGATCAGCCCAAACTGGTGGAGAAGAGAGACCAGAGAGGGCCGGACAGGGAGTGTCAGAAATGCCAGGGCTGCTGACTAGGCTTTAAGCAGAAGCACCTGTGGGTAAGCCCACAGCCAGCGGTGACACATTACCTGGGATCAAATCCCACCCTTCACTTGCTCCCTCTAGCTCTGCAGGTATCATCACTGTAGGATAACACCGCTCTCACAGGGCTGCTGTGAAGAATGTGTTACCTAATTCCTGCACAACATGTAGAACTGGGGGGACACACGTAAAACGTGTTCAACAAGTATTAGCTACTGTTATTACATAAGCGAAAGAGCAAATGACAATCCCATCTATGTTTTAAAAAGAGTTTTGGAGGCTGTACACAGGTGGGTGGCAAGGTGGAAAGAGAGTGGAAGCTACTGTGGTCCTGTCTGATGTGTGTGTGTGTATAATATTTTAAAAAATATTTTATTTATTCTTAGAGAAGGAAGGGAGAAAGAGAGGGAGAGAAACACATCGATAGGTTGCTTCTTGCATGCCTCAACTGGGGACCTGGCCCACAACCCAGTCATGTGCCATGACTGGGAATCGAACTGGCGACCTTTAGGTTTGCAGGCTGGCACTCAACCCACTGAGCCACACCAGCCAGGGAAAAATTTTTTTTTTAATATACTGATTTTAGAAAGAGAGAGACAAAGGAGAGGGAGAGACAGAGAGAGAGAGAGAGAGTTATATATTTGTTGTTCAGCTTATTGATACATTCACTGGCTGATTCTTGTATGTGCCCTGACTGGAGAATCGAACCCACAGCCTTGGCTTGTCAGGACGATGTTCTAACATATGAGCTACCCAGCCGGGGCAAGTGAATCTGTATTTTTGTAAGGTTTTTACTAAATCCTCACTAGGACTGTAACTTCTTCTGACGTCACATTCTTATCCATATGGAGGAATAATTTTTAAAAGCCAGTGCTGGCAAGGATATGGTAAAAGTGTACACGCTTGTGTACTGTCGCTGACAGTAAAAACTGGTACTACTACTTTGACAAGAAACTGGCACTACATTCAAGAGCCATGAATCCCTTTTATACTCTGATCTCATCATTTCCACTGCTGAGAATTTATCTTGAGGAAAACACCCAGAAAGGGGGAAGGGAGACAGGTACATAATATTCACTCAAGTGTCTTCTGAAGGAGACAAAAATGGAACCAATCTAAAGTCTAACAAAAAGGAAAAGGTTATGGATACCACCCCAGGTCAATCGCTGGACATTATCAGTCACTCGAAAAATTATAAAGGACAGGATTATGCTTATACTGTTAAGTAAAATTGGGAAACTGTTCATACATGTTATAACTATATACAAATGTATGCATATGAAGAGATTAAAAGAAAATAGAAATGTGATCTGTTAGAATGATATCTGAGCTTTTCCTATTACTCTATTTATTAACTGCTATTTCTTTTCAATTTTTATTTGTTTCCTTTCAGAGAGAGGGGAAGGGAGGGAGGAAGAGAGAGAAACATTAATGTGTGGTTGCCTCTCACGTGCCCCCTACTGGGGACCTGGCCTGCAACCCAGGCATGTGCCCTAAGTGGGAATCGAACCAGCGACCCTTTGGTTCACAGACTGGCACTCAATCCACTGAGTCACAGCAGCCAGGGCTGTTAAATATTTTTTGATACAATTTTAATTATAAAATTAGGACAACTATAAATGTAGTATACATATATAAACAGATTTATATAAAATATATTTGAAAACTGAGATTTTAAAAATGTCATTAAAATATTAAAGCCATTATTTTTTATTAGAATTATGAATGTTTATATTTTATTATTTTTGGCATATTCAAAAATTACCAAATGGTCATTACCTTTATTTTCAAAAGATACAAAGGATATGAATAGTTTTCCAACATGTATCAGAATTTTGTCATTGAAGCAAACAGTTCTATCCAAAACACATTAGTGAGTGCTTTCTGTGCTCCGGATGCCAACTGAGTTTCAACTGGAGGTAATTTTGTCTCCCTCCCCCGCTCGGGAACATTTGGCAATGTCTAAAGCTATTTTTGCCTGTCAGTGACGGAGGGGAGGACGGGTGCTACTGGCATCTAGTGGACAGAGGCCAGGATGTTGTTAAACATACTACAGTGAACAGGACACGCCCCTCACAGCAAAGAACGACCTGGCCCAAAATGTCAATTCAACAGTGCTGAGGTTGAGAGACTGCTCTCAAGGTACCTAGTGACAAGTCACCTTCAGGTCATCCTGGGTTTCTTTGGTAGGCAGGCCTATGTCAGGATAAGTAACACTGGTGTTAGAATACTAACTGCTGTTAGAATTGTTTTGGAAGTTCAAGGCTTCATAATAACCCAAATTGGCTGAATGCGATCCCATGGTGTCCTTCAGACACGAGTCCCGTGCCGCATGGAGTCTTCACTAAATTACTGGACCAGCACCAACAAGTGGGGACACTTCCTCTCCTACAACAGAACGGAACTCCTAGCCAGCTGCCCCTTACTGCTTTTTAGGAGCGAGCCAAAAAAACTTGGGTAGCGTACATCTCAGTCCATCAAGAACCCAGCAGCACACAGAAGCCACCTTGTGGCCCAATGGAGTATCACAACACTGAGTTTCTACTCATTTCCACCAGCTAGAAAATCTATTTTCTCTTTCACAAAATGAAAACTGAGGAAGGAAACCAAGTCAGTGAGGTAAAAAGCACACAGACCTTTTTTTTTTTTTTTTTTTTATGACAGTTGTCCTATAGCATTCTCTACGCTGCTCATTTGGTAGGAAGCATATGCAACCATGTATGATTACTAATCATTTAAAAATACCCACAGGTGCTAACTTCACAATTACGTGTAAGAGCAGACAGGGCCCATGCACTATACAACGATTTTCAAATCTGTCTGACTGAAGCCCGTAGGCCACGGCCCACGTAGAAACTGAAAGAAATTTTCACAAAATACCGATTCCGAGTGTAACGCACTCTGATATCTTCTCACCTATTTCGTGTTTGAAAACAGCAACCACCTCTGAGACGGTTTCGGGACGCAGTGAGTGAAGGGTCGCAGCCCTCAGAGTGGAAACAGCATCTGCTACGACGGTGGGGCTCCACCATGTGACGGGACTCGGACCAGGGGCACCGAGTGAAAGGGCATGTGGCCCTTTACACAAGCTGAAGGCTCTGGGTAAAATCTACTTGGAAGTACTAAAACCTGTTACGTAATCTCAACTACTCTTTATATCCTCAGGCAAATCAATGTCTCCAAAGGGTTAGGGGACGAGAATTTGGGAAACCCAGCTTTGTGATGGTGCCGCCTGTCTCTTCCAATTCTAGGACCAACTCCTAAAAAGTTAATACGCAATTCCAAAGATCCAACACAGGTTAAGTACTAACTCAGAGCAAAATAACCTCAGTGTCTTGTTCTGAAAGAGGTCTTAGATACACTGGTGAGGGAAGCCCCCCTCTGCAGTATGGCATATCTTAATTATAGCAAGACATATGGCAAAGTTACCAAATTGCAGAATTTTAGACCTAAAAAGAGCTTATCATTTTAGAAGCTGAAAAACAAACCTAACAAACTGCTCAAACAGAAGCAGCCAGGGTGAGCCGCAGTGAGAGCTGAGCTTAGAACTCACATCTACTGTACTTACTCCATGACCTCAAATTACCTCTTCGTTTCTCAGGACCCCTCGCGGGTAAGATGAAGGAGTCTAGCCGACTCTCAGCTGGAGAATCACTCCACCAAAAGAGTTTAATGGAAAGGTCTGGGCCAGCCTCGATGGGACTTGCTAGTGGATGCCGGAGGGCTCCGGCCCCAGCCCACTCTGGCTCAACGTTTGGAGGTGTGTCTACCAGACCCATCCATAACACCACAAAAAGCAACATGATGAATTTCAGAATCCCAAAGGATTCTGGAAACCTGAATCAAAAGAGCCAGTGACATCAAGTTAAAATGCAGAAGAGGTAAATGTAAAGTCCTGAATTTGGATTCAAAAAACCAAAAAAGGGTTCCAGGTAAGACACCGGAAGCACATTCAACCCTGTCTCTCCACGGAATACGACTACAGAACCTGGCCAGAAAGCACGGATTCTAAAAAGCAAGCAGATTGGAGAAAGAGAAGAATATAGTGTCCAGAAACAGTACCAAGTTTGCAGTTTTTTATTTTCCCCCTGCTATCCCCTAGCCTGGACTTGGGGTGAGCCAGTACTCAGAAGTGGGGACTGGGCACAGACAGAGACCCAAGAGAAACCCTCCGGTTCTGGTTCAGCAAGTAAGAAATTCTTGTGCTGACTCTCCCCACTCCTGCACTCTGGCCCCCAGGCAGTCCCACTGGGGTCACAGCGACCGCAGCACCTGCCACAGTGGTGCGAGCTCACAAGCAAACTTTGCAGGGGAACCTCATCAAAGGAGCTGTGGCCTTCAGATGGCTGGGCAAGGGCCTGTGGCCTTTTCTTCTGTCACCCACTGCTCGGCCCTGGTGCCAGTGCGGTTGTAGAAGTGTGTGGCAGAGAAACTAAGGCCCCAGTTTCCTGGACGGCCCCGGGAGACCAGAACCCACTGGGGAGATCAGGGATGGGGGGAGATGAGACAAGGCCCCACAGAGCTGTGGATGAACTCCTGGGCTCACTCAGACAGTGCGTGCCTGAGTCTGGCCCTAATCACCACACCCAACACTCTGAGAACCAAACTCAGAGAACTCGACCCTGACGGGACACTGTGTGGCACATGCAGGACACACCTGGAGAGCACAACGAGGCTTGAAGACTGAGCTCGCACTGGAACCACAACCCACGAAGGCTGGGCAGAAGCTATGCTCCGAACACAGCCAGGCGGCCGGCCTGCTAGATAAGTACCAAGACGCTCAGAGCCCCATAACGTGCCACCTACGACCAGGCTTCCTGCTATGTACGAAAAATGAACTCCTTTTTACCTACTGCTCGTTGGGACTTCTGTTTCTTGTAGCCAAAAGCATTCTTAACTGACTTGCCATATGACTCAGTCAGGGACAAAGAGATACAAAAACACTTGTTAGGGACATCCCCCTACTTTTCCCTATTGGACAAGAATGAGGCATGGTTATAGCCCCCGGGAACCTCACAAGCATAGGGAGGACACCCTGAGGACAGGTGCCAGGAGACAGAGGGAGACCTTTGGGAAGCTCTTTTACTAGTCATCCCTGCAGAAAGCTCTGTCCTGGACTTACCACGAGCTGGTATCTTTCTTTCCTGCTTAACCCAGTTTGGCTTTCTGACACCTGCAATTCAATGAGCCCTGACTAACAGAAATAAACCCTCATTACTTCACTGGTCAGTTTCAAATTCTAGATCGCATTCTTGACAGGTCAGCCTTTGCGAGCAACACCAACCAAGGTCACGACCAAGAAAAGTGGGTACCACTCACCTTCTTTTTGTTTCTTCTGTTCAAGTTTCATCTTCTTTGCCAATAATTTCTTCTCTTTTAACTTCTGGCTACAAATGTAATATACATACATTAATTCCTTAGCTACCTTATTGTGTATTTTAGGAACATCTACTTATAAGATCTTTATAATTACATAAATGCCAATAATAAAATGAAAGAAATACTTTCTTTTCATTCTGCTACTCCAACATCAGCGTTATCAACCTGTTTTCTTCATGAATCAAGACAAGTCCCCAGGAGTCCCGAGGTGATGGCAGCCATCTAGAAACACTGGCGGGCGCTTCTTCATTCTAACACATGTGGGGCCATTTTAAAAACCCTGTTCGGCTCTCTCAAAGCTGTGGGAGTGGATAAAAAGGGGTTCTACTGAAAGTAACATATAGGGTGATCTGATCAGAGATTCCTAATTGGGCAGTTCCTGGGGGTAGTCACACCCCAGGCACGTAACTTCTTTAGTAAAAGGTTTATCTTTGCCTTAAGCAAGTCCTGTCCATTGTTTCAGTGTATCTAAATTAAGGTAATTTGGGAATGTCTCTTTTTAGAAGTAATCCCAGCCCAGGAGAGCACATAATCTGGTTAAATATCCTGCAAACAATCCAGTTCCACCTTGCTTTCTTCCACCTTCATTTAACCTTCCTTCCCTCCTTAATTTCAAATGCGTAAAAGAAGCTGCAAACTGCCATTCTGGGGAGCATTTAAAATCTTGTTTCCCAGCAACTGTTATCAGTTTGGCTCAAACACATTCTTGTAAGAATTCCCTACAGGTCTGGATGTTTCTTACATCAACAAGAGAGGGTTTATTAACACACACAGGCAACCTGTACACTCACACAGTCACATAGGGAGGTCAGAGACCCCAGGGAGAAGCTAAATGAGAAGTTCACTCACAGCACTCAGTTAAACCTGACACTAAAATACAGAAGTGAAGACAGAAATCCATGTGATCACAGAAGTGCTGACCTCCGAGGTTTGGAGACTTTGTAACAAGCTGGGGGAGGAGCATAATCAGTGACTTGATTTCTCCCCAGGTACTGGGGAAAAAGCCATTCCTCTACTGGATTGCTCCACGGTGGGCTGTAACACCCAAGACCTCTACAGGTTATACAGGTGAACTTTTGACTGCAAGGACCATTCACCACCAACCATCTATTTTCCCATTTCCTGCCCTTAAGTCTCATTAGTTATGGGAGGCCACAAAGCCCTTACCGCTTTTTTCGACGCTTTGCAGTCTGCTCCTCGGCAGCAATTTTATTCCTTTCCAGTCTCTTCTGAAACTCTACATCCAATTTTTGCTGCAAAAAAACCCACGGCACTTAAACACACTGTGAGTCGTGTATGGGAGCTACAGAAGTCAGTCCACCAATGGGAGTCTACAGGCATATGTCCAGGTCTCCAGAGCCACTGTAAGTGGTTGCCCCAGAGATGGGGGTGGGAAATCAATACCAGGCTCTCCGATGGTGAAATAACTCTTTCAATTCATTAAGATACTAAGGCAGGTTAGCAAGAAACTAAGAAAATTCCCTGTCAAGTGGAATGAGGAAACTGAGACAAATAGTTGAACACACAGTTGGAATGTCTGAGCAATTAACAGCTGGCTAATAAATCACCAGACCCCAGCCTCCCTAACCGAAGGTGCCTGAGAGCAGGTGGTTTAAATCACCAGTCAGGGAGCCAGACAACAAAAACCAATTAGAGCCAGACTAATCCAACATAAAGGTAAAACGAACCAGAAAATGATCCAGACCCCACTGTACGCTCATTTTAATGCATCAGCAGACTTAAGGACACACCAGAATTCCAATACTTGTCCCAGGCTTACCCCCATCCTGTCAACAGGGGCCCTTACTTTCCCTCACTGTCCCAAGCTTTTTTTGATAGATTTATTTATTTTTAGACAGCGGGGAAAAGTGGGGGGGAAGAAGAGAGAAACATCAATGTGTGGTCGCACTCGCGCGCCCCCTGGTGGGGAACTGTCCCACAACCCAAGGCATGTGCCCCCACTGGGAATGGAACCAGTGACTCTCTGGTTTGCAAGCCAGCAGTCAATCCGCTTAGCCACACCAGCCAGGGCTGTCCCAAGCTTTAATAAACTTACTCTCACTTCCACCTGGACTCGTGTCTTGAAACTGTTTCTGCATGAGTCAAGAACCTGGAGGTCGCCTGAAATGTGGGCAAATATAGGAGCACTATATAAAAGTCAGTATTTTGCCCCAGCTGATGTAGCTCAATGGATTGAGTGTGGGCCTGTGAACTAAAGAGTTGCCGGTTCAATTCCCAGTCTAGGGCACACACCTGGGTTTGGGGCCAGGTCCCTGGTAGGGGGCATGCAAGAGGCAACTACACATTGATGTTTCTCTTCCTCTATTTCTCCCTCCCTTCCCCTCTCTCTAAAAATGAATAAATAAAATCTTTTTTGAAAAGTTTTTTTTTCCTGCATTTGACTAATATCAAATAATAAAATAAAGGATCAGCTAGCTACTGCAATCAAAAAGCTGAAAATATCTTTGAACAAATGTGGTGAGATATATATAAAATTGCCATAAATCATCACTAATAGAAGATGATTTAAACAAATGAAAAAGATAAAGTTTCTTGAAGGGATGACTAAACACTGTAATATCCAATCGCACTGAAGTTAATTTATAGACTCAACAAGTAAATAATCCAACAAGATTTTTGGTGTGGATAAAATAACTCCAAAATTTAGTTAGAAAATAAAACAAGTGATATGTCCCAAAGAATATTTTTCTGAACAGGAGAGACTTCTGGCCCTCCCAATCAAGTAATAGAAAGCTCTATAGTTCTTACAGTACAATCTCTAAGGCAATTCTCAATTTTTACTCAATTATTATTGGACACTGGTCATGAAGAAATGCCTGCCTCCAAGCTAGAAAACTAAAAGAAGGAGACACCTATAAGCACACCACTATTCACAAAATACACTGCAAACTGGGATTACAGGTATGCAGCCAAAAAGAGAGAGAACAGTGGTATGTGGGAGATCCTGCTTTCTATTCCATTTCATGCCAAATGATCTGGATGGGAAAGGGGACTCTCCCTCCTCTCATTCATCTCCTAGTGTGATTATCTTGTGCTGAGTCTGACCGAGGAGTAACCTGGACTGTACTTGATGTCTGTTGCCGGTGTTGACTTTAAAAGGTAGCTTGTACACAAACCAGGTGTATCTGCTCTGTTTCAAAAGCTTTTTTCCTAAAAGTTGTAAGTACACATTGTCCGAACCCAAGGGTTCAGGCAGCCTCCTTGCTCACCGACCTTCTCAGCCATGGCATCCATGTAGTCCTGTCGCTGATATTCTCGCCGGCGTAGATGCCTATACACGTGGAACTCTCCACTTCCGGCCCCAGCACTTGAACCTATAGCCAGGACGGTTCAGAGTTCTTAGTGAGCTCCAGTTACCAACATAGGCTACCTTTCATTAAAAGTGACCAAAGATCCCTGGATGGGATGGCTCAGTTGGTGGGAGCATCATCTGGTACACCAAGAAGGTGGCAGGTTCAATTCCTGGTCAGGGTACATTCAAGAGACAGCTGGTGAATGCATGGGTAAGTGCAACAACAAAGCGATGTTCCTCTCAATAAAAGTAAAATAAAATAAATAATAATAAAAAGAAGTGGCCAAAGAGCACCTTGCCCAGGTAGATCAGCTGGTTAGAGCATCTACCTGGCCAAGGCTGCGGGTCAGATCCCTGGTCAGGGCATACACAAGAATCAACCAATGAGTGCATAAACAAGTAGCAAACAAATTGATGTTTCTCCCTCCCCCTTCCTCTCTAAAAATCAATAAATAACAAAAAATAAAAATAAAAGTGACCAAATAAACTCAAATAATGCAAGGGGCGGCCTGTCCTATTCCCCACCGTACCACAGAACCTAGCCATTAAATACTTGCTGCACGAATGGTGAATGTGAAGTCACTAAAATCCCACGCTAATGCACTACTGAGAGGACCAACAGAATGCAGTCCAGTGGCTGAAAACCTAGTTGAGGGCTATGCCCTTTCCCTCCCAGCCAGATGATCTGGCATTTGACATGCCAAATTTCTGCTAAGCTGAAGATGTCCATGATGTATTAAGTGACAAAATTTGGTTACTATTAGTATGTGTAAAACAGTATTTTTCTAAAAACATTTTTTTCTTAAGCAGCAGTGGTTTTGGCTATAAAAATGTTTGGAAGGCTGTATCAAAATGTTACAAGTAGAACAATGAAATTACAGGTGGTTCAAACTTTAACAATTCTATTATTTATTTTTCTTCCCTTTTTAAAAAAGGTTTTATTTATTTTTCAAGAAAGGGACAGAAAGAGGAGGAGAGAAACATCAATGTGTGGTTGCCTCTCGAATGCTCCCTACTGGGGACCTGGCCCGCAACCCAGGCATGTGCCTTGACTGGGAATCGAACCTGTGACCCTTTGGTTCCCAGGACGGCACTCAATCCACTGAGCCACACCAGCCAGGGCTATTTTTCTTTATAATTACTATATGTTAATTTACAACCCAACAAAATAAAACTATTCCCATTTAGAAATAACCAATATGAGACATTATTAAAAACAATGTACAAGAAAATTCTCTAATGCCAAACTCTTTCACTGTGAAAGCAAACTATTATACCAGTGAACACTTCCCTGTTAGATATCTAATTAACATATACTAATTGCAGGGCTTTTATATCTACACTTCAAAAGAGTATATTTACATAAACACATACTCCCCAAAACACATTACCCATTACATCTCGGACAAATTCTGGGGGAGGCCGAGGTGCCCATTCACTCATTTTTTCTGGAATTGGAACTGTTTTGTCCTGAAACATTTAAACAGGAAAGCATTTGTAAGTATAAACCTGCTGACAAAGTGACATCTCTTACAACCAAAGAATTTTAATAGACAATGGAGTAAGGCTGCTTTGCTTCGGGGACTCAAAGCTCGTTTTATCTTCCTCCCTGTCTTAGCTTTACTTCATTCTGTATACTTTGGGGTCTATCACAGCCCACCGCCTTGTCAAAGCTACACTTAACTTTCCAGAGAAGAACTCAGAAACGTTTAGTCACCACGTACGTTGGGAAGCTTCCAACTTAAACCCTACTACACGAGAAAAGTCAGTCCTTTCTGGTCAAAGATGACACCTTCTCATCCAATTGTTTTTATGCCTGAGAGCACTGAAGCCTGGGCGGGGGGGGCGTGACTTGCCGCAATACCTCCAACAAGGTACTGTTTAGAAATAGATAACCCTTTACTAATTCAAGGGCTCTATCTTTCCAGTCTAACGTTTCTGACACCTCTGTTCATAAAAGGTTAAACTGGAAAAGGCCCTGGAACAAGGAAAGCCGCTCCACAGCGCCCCCCTCCCACCCCGCAATCCTGGCTGGGCCGTGACAGAACGGCAGAAGGCAGCTGTCTCCGGGGCAGCCTACTCCCGCGGACTGACTGCGGCCCGGACACTGAATTCCTGAGTTTGGAGGCGGGGGAGGTAGGCCAGGGGGCTCCTAGAGGCTCCTGAATGGAAGGGGCTGGGACTCGGAGGGGCCGACGAGCCCGCGCCTCGTCTCACCGGGTTTTTCATGAGCCGCTCCAGCTTGAGCTTCTGCTCCTCCGCCGCATTCTTAGGGATGACGAGCGCCTGCGGCTCTTTCTTAGGCCTCGGCGGGCGCACCGCGGAGGCTGGGGAACTCGCCATAATACCTTCCCTGCTTCCCTAGCCGGCGGTGGCGGCGCGCACGTGTGACGACAGAGCCGAGCGCCAGCTACGCAAGCGCAGTCTCCCAGCTGGGCGGGACTGGGATAAAGTCGCTGGCTGGAAGCAGGCTGCTGAATATTCATGAGTCGGAGTCGGAGTGGGTTGTTTTGATCTTCGCTGCTTGATTTCATTTCCTGTTTCTTGGCAAATCCCGGCAACGGAACGCCCACGGTCCTGGGCGGGAGGAGGTCGTGCCTTCCCAGCCTACCTCTCCAGTCGCGTGCGGTCCGGGCTCTGTTGGCTGTCCTGCTATTGTCTCTCTGCCTCCCGCCCTGGGCCTTTGTCCTGATCCTTGGGTCTGGTCCACTTCCCCTGTTCATCTCTGACAATCTGTTTATGTAAGATAACGCAAACAGCTCCCTAAAGACTGAGGCCTGTGTCTTTCGCCCACCTCCAGTTACTTTGCATCTGGCACCCAGCCAACATACCTAGTGGAGTGAATGAAACTTCTTTGTGGGAAAGAGAAAAGCTGCTCCTCACATCTAGGAGCAGACCTGGCCCCAACTGCTAGGCCTTGGTGCTCTCCTGTTGGACGGCAACAATTTCCCAGAACACCAACATCACACTAGGCCATTCTGTGACCGTGACAGAGCAAGATATAAACAATAATGCTCTGTAATCGCGTTTGAATTCAGAAGAAAACAAGAATATCTTTGAAACCAAGAAAAAGACCGAACATTTGCGCCATTCTGGCTCATATGAGTAACTGCTGCTTCTTTTCAGCATTGGCCTCCATTCATTCCTCTAACTTTAAATGTTTAAGACATCCAACCATGGAATTGTCTCTGCTTCCTGAGAGCATCTAATCCACAATGGAATCCCAAGTACTTGAGCCCTCCCCCAAATCACTTAACCTAAGCCCGAGTCCTGTAAGTCCTTTTTACCACTCTCTTGCTGAAGTGCAGTTTTCCTAGAGAGAGGTAGTAAACCCAACTTGTTCAGCCACAGGTATGTTCTTGGTGGTCTTCAACTGGTTTTCTCATTTCTCATTTGCTGCCTGCTAGAGAGGGAAAGTTCTGTCTTGCTCACTGCTGTATTCCCAGTGTCTGGGGCAAGGCTTAGTTAGCTCACAGTAAGGTACTCAGACATTTGCTGCATGGCCACGGGATCTTGGCGGCCAGGAATCAGATTCTGTCAATGCTTCGGCCTGCTCAGCCCAGGATAGCTCGCCCACTGAGGGTCCAGGGGTGGAACAGCTGACTGCTGTGACAGGGTGCTATATTAGCACTCTCAGACCATTCTTGGCTGCCTGATAGTGGGTGATTTTTCGGGGGCCAAGAGTGATGATTTAGGGGAAGTTCTTGAGTGGCCCAGGTCTGTCACTGGAACCTAGGAAGGGCTTGGCCTAGGTGTGGTCAGGGACACATGACCCTATATCACCCACTCCAGCTACCCAGGCACCTCACTTTTCTCCAAACACACCAAAAACTAACAAACAAACAAACGAAAAAAACATACGCTTTAGGGGAGTGTCCTTTCCTCCCTGGAGAACTCCCACGCACCCTTCTTAGTTCAGCTGAAATGCTACTTCCTCCTTGAAACCTTTGCCAAGCCCCCTCCTCCAGGCAAACAGTTGCTTTCTTTTTAGTGCTCTACTCTGATCTGGGTCCCGGTGGCAGGTGTGTCCTCACCATCTGCCTACCCCCAGGTCTGGGGGGAGAGCTGAATCCCAGCATCTAATCATGGCCTAGCGGCCACGGTGCTTCCAGAGTGCTTACAGAACTGGGGAATGAGGCGGGAGGAAGGGAGGGAGTCAACAACTGCCTGAAAAAAAAAGAATGAATGAACATGTAAATGAGATGATCAAATGATGAATGAAGGAGAAGTTAAATGAATGAAAATGAGACAAAAATGAATGAACACTATAAATTAATATCGACTGTCAGTTGTAATGGAAAACAATGAACAATAAATAAATGGATGGATGTGTCATGGTGAATGAATGAAGGGAGGAAGGAATAAACACGTGGGACAATTAGTGTAGAATTACAGAGCCAGGAGGGCAGCCGTCTCCCTGCACCCCCAGCTCAGGGAGTGGCCCAGAGCGGGTGCTTGGTACAATAGATAACTGCTGGGTGGAAGTGAAGTGAAGGCATGAAGTGAGTGAGTGCACAAAGGTGGGGAAAGGTTAAGGCATGTGTGTATGCAGGAGCTGGTCACACCCTCAGTCCACGTCTAGTCTAAATGTGTTGACATGTTTGTCTCCTTATTTATAGAGAAGGAACTGAAGCCCAGAAGTGTCAGTGACACCCAGGGTCACACAGACTGAAACCCAGCAGTCTGGCCCTGGGTCTGTGGGGCCCTAAGTGATCATGTGACTTATGGATGGCTGAGCCAAGACCCCCAGCAGACAATGAGGAGAGGCATCCCTGTGGCACCCTTCTAGGGCTGAGGCCAGATCTGAGGTCCTGCTCCCTGGGAGGAAGGGGTGCCTTGCCGGCCTCTCTGCTCCACAAGAACGGACTCATACCCAGAGTGCTACAATGTCTGCCACCAGAGGGCAGCAAAGCTCCACCCAGGCTCACCTGCTGGCCCATACCTGTAGGGCCCAAACTTCAGCACCTAGGCAATGAGGTCTCCTGCCTCTGAAGACACGGGTGTTTTGGAGCCCGGTAGGCCTGTTGCCAATGTTTGGTTCTATGTATTCTGGAGTGTGAGCTGGAGAATCAACTTAACCTCTCAAAGGCTATTTTCCTATGCTCTAGATGGGACAAGAAACCCTACCCTTGACACTAGCCTGCAAATAAAATGATGTGATGGAGGCACAGTGCCTGCCCCAGCACCTGACACCGATAGTCAGTGATCACCTGTCCCAGTTTGGTCCCAGGACTGAGGGGTTCCCCAGGACGTAAGACTTTCTGCGCTAAAACCAGGAGAGTCTTGGGCAAACAGGGACAGTTGGTCACCCAGGGGGGATGGGTACTCCTTCCTCAATCCTTAAGGCTGTGGTTGGTGCTTAAAGAACTAAAACAGAAAAAATTTGTACAAATATTTCATAACTTGAGTTTCGCACGGAATTAGTGAGTTAGTGGCCTTTCCACAGGGGTCCTGCTGTTGATGTCAGGAGTTCAGTTCCACCCATGGGAATAAAAACAAACATGGAATAAACCCGCTTCGGCAAAGGGCTTGTGAGTTTCCGTGAAAGATAAAGACACATGTACCATACGACCCAGCAACCTCACTCATCCACCCAAGATAAATGACAATAGGCGTCCACTGAAAGACCTGTGTGTGACTGCATGGAACAGCTCGCGTCGTAATTGCCAAAACTGGAAACAGTCCAAACGTCCACCTAATTGTGATATATGCATACAGCGATACACCACCGAGTGAGAAAAAGGAAGGGGTTATTATACGTGCAACCACACCGATGATTCTCAGAAGCAAATATGTTTAGTGAATAAAGCCAGATTCAGGCTGCAACCTGAATGGTTCCATTACTTGACATTCTGGAAAAGACAAAACGATAAGGACAGAACACAGACCGGCAGTTGCCAAGGCCAAGGGCTGGAGGAGGGGATTGACTCTAAAGAGCCGAGGGAAATTTGTGGGAGACAGGCGTGTACATCTGGATTAGGGTGGTAGTTATATGAACATACATATTTGTCAAACTCATTGAACTATATGCTTTAAAACGGTGTATTTAATTGTATACAAATTATACCTCCATACACTGACATAATAAACAAAGGCTGCCTTGCCAGGTTACAAGGGAGCCAGCCCCTCATTGTCTGGGTGGCTTCGGGGAGCACTGCAAGCCGTTAGCCCGTTGTGCCTGCCTGCGGCAGCTCCCACCCTCCAGATCTTCCCTGACCTGCTCTGTCCAGCGTGGGGTGGCAGTGAGAGGCTTTCTGAAGCCTAGAGGCAAATGTGGATGAAGCCCCCACACTTCTGCCTCTGGACTCACAACGCGTACAGCTCAATGAATGACCACACCGAGAGGACAGGGTCCTGGCCGCTCTGGCCAAGGCTGATCAGCACACACAGGCCAGGGCTCTTTCTGAACCAGGCCTCACTGAGCAATGGTAAGAGGTGGTTAGAGCTACAAGTGGCCAGACCTCATCCTCCAGAGCTTTCAGTTTGACTCACTAAAGTACCTTCCTGTACCTGAACTTGGACTCCCATGTTTGGGGGCTCCCTGGTCTGCTGGCTGAAAGATTCAGTGGGAGAGATGCGTCGCCCTGTCCCGGCTGGCCTATGGCAGCCCCTGACATTGCGCACCCCACCTGTGCCTCACACTCCTGCCTGGGGTGACCTCCCGTGATTACGTGGGCCACCCACAAACCCTCTGCTGAGCTCTACATGCACGAGCAGATTCAAAACGCCCCCGATCCAGTGATAATTAGAGTCACTGGCTTTAGTGGGCACTTTTCATGTGCCAGGCTCTCTGCAACTGGATCCTATGAACGATCTCACAAGAATCTTACGAGATAGATACTATTTTAAACTTTTATATCATGGAATAAAATGCACATACAGAAAAATGTACGAAAACAAAGCATGCAGTTCAATGAATGCTCACAAGCAAACACCAGTGCAAAACCACTCGGGTCACGAGGCGAAACACGGCCAGCCCCTGGAGCCCACCGCCGACGCCCCGCACAGCTGTGCTGTGCCTTCCCTCGGGGGCAGGCACTCTGAATGGTAATTGCGCCCTTGCTCTTCTTTATATTTTTATATGTTTACCACCGAACCATGAATCTCTAAAGCTCATTTAGTTTGTACTGTTTTGGGAACTCTACATACACTCAATCAGAATGCATTATTTTTATTGTTTTTAAAGTATGTTTTATTAATTACGCTATTACAATTGTCCCATTTTTTTCTTCCCTTTATCCCCCTCCGCCCTGCACCTCCCTCCAGCATTCCCCTCTCCCCTTAGTTCATGTCCATGGGTTGTACATGTAAGTTCTCTGGCTTCTCCATTTCCTGTGCTATTCTTAACCTCCCCCTGTCTATTCTGTGCCTACCATTTATGCCTCTTATTCCCTGTACCTCTAAATATCTTCCTTTTCCTCTGGGCTCGCCTGCTTGCTATCTTCCTAGCCTCAAAAACAAGCTCTTCATTTGAATGCAATCAAATTTATCACCATTTCCTTTGTTTAGAGCTGTTTGTATCCTAGTTTTAAAAATCTTTTCTTATCCCAAGGTTATCAAGATGTACAATTCACCTCCAGTTGTTTTGGGGGTCTGGTGTAAAATAAGGGCCTAATTTCATTTGTTTTCCCTATCGATATCTAATTTTCCCAGAACTATTTATTTATTTTTAGAGAGAGGACAGGAGGGGGAGAGGGAGAGCAACATGGACGTGAGAGAGAAACATTGACTGGTTGCCTCTCACATGCGCCCCAACCGGGGACTGAACCCGAAACCCAGGCCTGTGCCCTGATGGGGCATCACACCAGCACCTGTTGGATTTTCTGGACCACTGGACCCAACCAACTGAGCCACAGCGGCTGGGGGCCCAGAACTATTTATTGAAAAAATTGCTCGTCCTCACTGCTCTTGTGCTTCACTTGAAATCTTCTCAATCCAACTTTCATTCCGGGCATTTCTAACAGCCCCTTGCTTCAGGCGCATTGCCCATCCCTCGCTTTATGCCCTGGGGCCCACTCGGTGCTCCCCACCCAGAGCTGGCCGTGCCAGGAAGTGAGCGTTGCCTGTGAGGGCTTAAACGATGGGCCCGGGAACAGGTGGCTAAGTGCTTCTCTCCCCCTCCTTGGGTGGAAAATTCTGAAACGTATGCTGTATGGCTTCTCAGAGGGTCTCCGTGGGCTCGAGCCCCAGCCAATGCTCACAGCAGTGAACAGCTCAATAGTCCCTCTTGTATTGGCTTATTTTCCCTTCACTATTTCAATCTTCTTAGTCTTGTACTTCCTGCCCCTTTGGGATCACCTCCCAGAATACACTCCTCACTTTTCAGGAGGAAACCCAGGCTGAGGTAGTTGGTGCTGGGAATGACCCAAGAAAGCAGTCCCTTCGGATGGGGTTATGGGAGTGGACCGTTCAGTGGCCGGGCCCCTCTGCTGGGGGTAGCAGGGTTGGTGAAAACTCCTGGCACGCAGCAGCAACCTGATCGCCGATACTCTCTGCTATGATTGAGCTGAGATTCAGGTAGAAGGTGAAGCCTTGGCTTATGTGCACTGATGACACTTGAAAGGCACGGGGCAAGGGAGAGCATAAAAACTGTGCTGTCGGCTGCTCTCTGTTCACTGCTTTAGGAGCTTGAAAGGAGAAGATGAAGGCTCGGGTTAGCCGGGCATCGACTCAGGGCGGGCTCTGAGAGTCAGGAGGCATCCAAGGGGGTAATCAGAGGAGGCCTTCGACGCCAGGTAGACAAGATGCTTGTCCTGTGGAGCTCACCCAGCTTCCGCCCTAAGCCTCTCCGCTGCCCGTGCGGTTGGCCCATGAGTAGCTGTACGCAGGGCTGAAGGCACAGTCTTTGTCTTTTAACTGGAGATTAAATTTATGTAATAGAAATTTATAGACTTCAAAAGTTATTACTTTATCATGTATGTACTTTTTATTTATCCTTGTAGTTCTATGTTTCTTTTTATTTAACTTCTTTTCTTGCCAAATGTTTATTGTGTTTTTACTTTATTTCATTTTCCCTCCTCTGTTAGTTTGGAATTTTTTAAAGTTTTTGTTTATTGGGGTGAAAATGGAGACAATCGTACTTGAACAACAATAAAAAAAGGTTTTGTTTATTGATTTGAGAGAGAGAGCGAAACATCGTTTTGTTGTTCCACTTATTTGTGTGTTCATCAGTTGCTTCTCGTCTGTGCCCTGACCAGGGATCAAACCCACGACCTTGGCATATTGAGACGACATTCTAACCAACTGAGCTACCAGACCAGGGCAGTTTGGAGTCTTTACACCTTCCTTGTTCTTGTCGTGGTTGTCCTAGAGATTGCAGTATGTGACAGACTCATCTAAACTTAAATGGTGCGGTTTTACCCTCTTTAGAACAATGCAAAGGCCTTAGAACACTTTAAATTTTGGTTCACTTCACTTGGAGTTTGTGAGGTTTCTTGATTTGTGACTTGCTGTGTTTCATCACTTTTTCAGCCATTATCCTTTCAAATTTTGCTTCTGTTCTCCTCACACTTCGCTCTGGGATCCCAGCGTCACGTATGTTAGAAGGTATGTCACAGCTCAGGACGTACCTCCATATATCGCATTTGCACTTTTGTCTTTTCTGTAATTTTATTTCTCCATGTTTTAATCTGTATGTTGTCTTCTGATGTATTTTTCAGTTGACCTCTACTCTCTTCATAGGTATATACTTTGTCATGAAACCCATTCATGGATTTCTTAATTTAAGTCATTGTATTTTTTAGTTCTAAGTTTTCTGTTTGATTCTCTTTCAATTTGCTATGTGTTTTTTATAGTGTCCAGTTTTCCGCTGAAGTCTTCAATTTCATCTTACATAGCATATTAAACGTTTGTGTGCGTGTGCTGTTATTTCCAATATCTGAAGGCCCCACGCACCTGTTTCTATTATCTGTTGTTTCTTCTGGATTTCCTTCGTGATATCTTATCTCCTAGTATGCCTGGCTATTTTTAACTGGATATCTAGGGTTATGTTGACTACCTCCAGAGAGGATTCAGAGTTGCTTCTGCCAGGGTACATGTTGTGAGTGCTTGAAAATTCCAGCAGTCCGTGACTATTATAGCTCAGTGTCAGGAACTCAGGTGATTGGAAGCTGGACTCCAGGCCACGTGAGAGCTGGTTTATTTCTGGTTCACTCTGACTCTTAAGATGTCCCTTTGTGGTTTTCACTTCGAAGCAAAGAGGCTGTAATAGCAACCCCTGTCCTGGCGGGTCCTATATTCAAATAATTGTTTCCTAGAAAAACAAGGCGGTCCAAAAGCTCCTTAGGCCCTCAGACGTTCATCCTCTGTTTGCAAATTGGCAATTTTAGGAGAAATGCTGGGCTCCTCTCCGGATTCCTGATGTCTCCCAGACCTCGGCCTCATTTCTTTAATACCTCCTTAACACTCCGGTGCTTCCAGCAGATTTAAACAAGTACGTTGGCCAGCTCTTCTAACTTCCTTACTGAGGGGGCTGGTTGAAGTTACTGTGTCATTAGCAGGAATGGAAATCTTAGTAATAGATAGTATTTTTTATCTTCGAATTTTCGGATACAGAAACCAGACTCCCAGAGGTTGAGTGACTTGCCTCAAGTCGCATTGCAGTACGTGACGGGGCTGGGATAACCCCAGAGTCTGACCCCAAAGCCTGTGTTCTTAACTTGCATGCTCTAATGCCACTAGGCAACCCAACTCCTTAGCTTAAAGTTCTTGGCACGTTGGGCTCTGCTTCTCCCCTGCGGCTTGCCTCTCCTCTCCTTTCTCTAACGTCCACAACTCCCACAGAACCCAGCCGTGCCTCCTTGGCTGTTCCTTTGGCCTCTTCCCCTTCATGCAGGCCTCGACCCCGGGGCAGGGCATACCTGTGCAGACAACAGAAGTTCAGGTGCAATCGAGCATGATGAGATGGGGGCAGGCTTAGACATTGCTTCCCCTTACTGGGGCTCTGAGTAGCCGCTGAGTTAGCACGAACTTTATTTGGAAGCCTTCCGCCCTTTGCTGACTCATAGGCAGCTTGGGTCAACTCACACTCTCTGTCACTGCATCTACGTCTTCTGAAGCTGCTGCAGAGTGGGAGGGGGCCATGTGAGGGGCCCGATCATTCTCTTGGTTGAATTTCCTTGTTGGGACACCTCTGTCTTACTGGCTGGCCCATATAATCTTGGACTAGCAACATGACTCACTCCCCCTCAGTTCTCCGGAAGCCCCCAGAGTGATCAGCAGGGCCTGCGCTGTTGTCCCTGAGAGCCTCCTGCTCACCTTCACGAGGAAAAGAGGCCATCAGTCTTGAAGGCTGCTTTTTCTGCCTCCTCTTTCCCCTCCAGTGGTTGACACTTCATCACTCCCTTTCCATCCTTCTCACAGCTACAAAGACCACACACAAGCTTTGGAAGCATAGCAACTTAGCTTTAAATCCTGAGTCTGCCATCGGCAGGCTGTTTGACCTGGAGTGAGGCATCGATCTTTCGTATCTTAATTTCTTATCTCTAAAATGGGGATGATTATACTTATCTCATGCAATGGTTGTAAGGGCCAATTAAGATCAAATGGGTGCACAGAACTAGCAAGCTAGAATTTAGCAAATGGAAGCTGGTGTGTCGTGGTCACCCTTGCCGTGGCCAAGCCTGCCATCTGAGCTCTGCATCCTGCTCCCCAGGCCCCTCCAGGCCCGGCGCCACCCGCAGTTTCTCCTCCTCCTGGTATTCCTGCTCTCCCTCCGCATGCAGACACGCTCCGTCTTCCCAGAGTCTCCATCTTCTCTGGGGACTCTCCTTCCCTTCACCATTGGCCTGCTGCTTTTGAAAAAATTTTAATTATGGATATAAAAATAATCTTAAGAAGAGAATCTACAAAGTACTTCCATGTACCCATCACCTTACTTGAACAATTATCCACGTTTTTTGTTCCTCTCTCCTGCCCCGCCCTATGGAAGTACCGCAAAGCAAATTCCAGCTATCATATTGCTTCACCTGTAAATACCTCTGGATGTGTCCCTAACAAACAAGAACCTTTAAAAAATACATAAGCCATCTAAAAATTAACAGTAATTCCTTAGCTTCATCCAATACCCAGTCAATGTTGTAATTTGCCTAATTATCCCAAAAACGGTTTTACAGTTGGATTATACACTTAGTTCATGTCTTGGCTCACGCTTCAGACTTTCCTAAAATCTCCTGAACAAGCAGCACCTGGCCTCAGTGTGTCTTGCATTTTTCACTGAGCAGCTGCAGGCCTGGCACCAGCAGCAGCTGGCTGTGGTTTGCAGCTTGGCCTCTCCTGGGCACCTACAAACCCAGATCAAGTAGCAGTCAGCTGTAGATCACTTGGTAGTTCAAGCCAGGTGTCCCTGGGTAGAACACAAGTGGCAGCTGACCTTGGCCTGCGCCTCCTGGGAGGCTCAATGAACTTAGGGGAAGAGTAGTTGAACTTAGTGAGAACTTCAACAACATAAAAAAAAAAGGACATGGAAACCATAAAAAAGAATCAGTCAGAAATGAAGGACACACTAACTGAAATAAAGAACAATTTACAGGGAGTCAACAGTAGAGTGAAAGAAGCCAAGAATCAAAACAGTGATTTGGAATATAAGGAGGCAAAATACCCAATTAAAAAAAAAATCCCCCCAAATGGAGATAATGTAAGGAGCCTCCAGGACAAGTTCAAATGTGCCAGAAGTTGACCATGGGGGTGGTAGAAGGAGGAGAGAGAGAGCAAGAATTTGAAAATGCATTTGAAAAAATATTGACAGGAAACTTCCCTAACCTGTTTAATGAAATAGTCACACAAGTCCAGGAAGTACAGAGTCGCAAACAAGATGAACCCAATGAGGCCCACTCCAACACACACCATAATTAAAATGCAAAAGGTTAAAGACAAAGAGAGATTCTTAAAAGCAGCAAGAGAAAAGCAGTTAGTTACCTACAATGGAGCTCCCATAAGACTGTCAGCTGATTTCTCAACAGAAACTTTGGAGGCCAGAGGGATTGGCAAGAAATGTTCAGTGATGCAAAGCAAAGACCTACAATCAAAATTACTCTGCCCAGCAAAGTTATTGTTTCAAATCTAAGGACAGATAAAGAGCTTGCCAGACAAGGAAAAGCTAAAGGAGTTCATCACCCCCAAACCAGTATTGCATGAAATGTTAAAGGGTCTTCTTTAAGAAGAAGAAGAAAGATAAAAAAATATGAACAACAAAATGGCAATAAATACATACCTATAAACAAGTGAATCTAAAAAAATACATGAAGAAGAAGAACAGAAACAGACTCATAGATACAGAGAACATTTTGATGGTTGCCAGATGGGAGGGGATTGGGAGGGATGGGTAAGAAAAAGGTGAAGGGGTTAGGAAGTATGAATTGGTTGTTACAGAATAGTCATGGGGATGTAAAGTACAGCATTGACTATAAGGAATATAGGCAATAATATTCTAATAACTATGTATGGTATCAGATGGGTACTAAATTTACCAGGATGATCAATAGTAAGTTATATCATGTCTAGCCCTGGCGGGTATGGCTCAGTGGATTGAGTGCTAGCCTGGAAAGCAAAAGGTCATCAGTTTGAATCCCAGTCAGGGCACATGCCTGGGTTGAGGGCCAGGTCCCCAGCAGGGGACGCATGAGAGGCAACTGATTGCTATTTTTCTCATACATTGATGTTTCTCTCCCTCTCTTTCTTCCTCCCTTCCCCTTGTTCTAAAAAGTAAATAAATAGAGACCTGCAAAGGAGTTCCAGTTTGACTATCAGCTGATTTCTCTAAAGAAATCTTGCAGGCAAGAAGGGGCTGGAAAGAAACATTCCAAGTCATGAAAGGCAAGGACCTACATCCAAGATTACTCTATCCAGCAAAGCTATCATTTAGAATGTAAGGGCAGATTAAGTGCTTATCAGATAAGGTGAAGTTAAAGGAGTTCATCATCACCCAGCCCTTATTATATGAAATGTTAAAGGGACTTATATAAGAAAAAGAAGATAAAAAGTATGAACAATAAAATGACAACTAACTCACAGTTATTAACAACTGAACCTAAAACAAAACAAAAGCTAAGCAAACAACTAGAACAGGGACAGAATCACAGAAATGGAGATCACATGGAGGGTTATGAGCGGGGGAGTGGGAGGGGGAGAGAGGGGGAAAAGGTACAGAGAATAAGTAGCATAAATGGTAGGTAGAAAATAGACAGGGGGAGGTTAAGAATAGTATAGGAAATGTAGAAGCCAAAGAACTTACATGTATGACCCACGGACATGAACTAAAGGAGGGGAATGAGGATGGGAGGGGGTGTGCAGGGCAGAGGGGAATAAAGGGGGGAAAATGGGACAACTGTAATAGCATAATCAATAAAATATATTTTTTAAAAATTTTGAAAAATAAAATGACATCACAAAGCAAAAAATAAAACTAAAAAAGTAAATAAAATATTTTTAAAATAATGTCTAAACACTGGGGTATACACTTGAAACTAATATAATATTGTATGCCAATTGTAATTGAAAAATAATAAATGATTTAAATTTAAAAAAAAAGTTCTTTGTAGTTCTTTTATCCTTAGGATGAGCCCTCTGGGAACGTGCTAGCAAATTACTGTGTTTAGTTGTGTCCCTGGCTTGACACACAGTTAGAGTATTTGTTTCATTTTTTGTCCACTTTTAGGAATTGCTCTGTGGTATTTTTCTTTTCCATGGCTTTCCAGACAGATGGGTAACAGGCTCAAACTGCTGGCCCGAGGTGCCTGCTGAAGAAGTCTTTTAGCTCTCAGTTCACAGAGGAAGCACTCTCCAATCAATGCCAATCAAACTTCCACGTGCCCCCCACAAGACTCCCACCTCTAGAGACAAGGTTCCTCGGAGGGGGGCAGTGAAGGTGGTTGATGGATTTCTGATGGATTTCTGATTTAGCATCAGCCTAAACACAGTTCTGAATCAGAACTACTACGTGCCCTGGCTGGGTGGCTCGGCTGGTCGGAGCATTGTCCCGTGCACCAAAAGGTGGCGGGTTCGATTCTTGATCATACCTAGGCTGTGAGTAAGTTTCTCTCCCTTTCTTCTTTCCTCTCTCTCTAAAGTCAATAACATATCCTGTGGTGAGGATCAAAAAAATTACTATGCACATTAGAACAAAACCACTGTGCTTTGTCTGAGAACAGCTTTCTGAAACATTTAACATCACCTTTGTTTCTCAAGGAGGAATTCTAGTAGATCTGGTAACAGAGTTGAATGATAAAAACTTATCCAGTGGGTCATCTCTCCCCTGCCACAGAATGAAAACTTAAGCAGATGCCATTTTCCTGTTTGCCCCTGAAGGGTCCTCTTTGGCAATGTAAGTCACAAAACACAGTCTCAATTTAGATGAAGTTATGACTCAACCTCAAACTCACTGAGGGGTATCAAGGAAGGCTGACAGATTCGGCTGGTAAAGAAAAAAACAAGACCTTTTTAGATTCGGGCAGTTTCTCATTTACATAGAGAGCAGAAGCAAGAGCAGCTAAGGTGTCAGCTCCCTGAGCCCCTGCAGAGCAGGAGAACAAGGAGACAAACCGTGACGATGCTACTAGAGGGCCCGGGCGCCCTGCTGCTGAGGAGCCAATTCCACGCTCCACCCCAGCAGCTCCACGGCTGTGCCTTAGGACGGGGCAGGCAGAAAACCTCAGGCCTCATTAGAACCCAGGACGGCGGATGGAAATCGGGCTCCGGCCAGCCTTCCTGGGAGATAGGGAGGCAGCTCCTCACACTCTTCCTATGTTCTCGCGTCCTGGGAGGGCCTCGGGGCATTCTGCCAAGGTTCCGCGTCTGTTAAGCCTTGTCCACCTGGCCCACGTAGGAACATGCGTGGCCACCAGGGCACATTTCCCTTCTGATTGTTAAGACTTCTCTTCCTTCCCCAGCTCAGGCTGGTGGCAGAAAGAGAGCCTTCAGTCCAGGAAGGAGACTGTGGGTGGATTCGGCCCCATCTCCTTGCTTCCATCCTTCCCCGCTCATTAGTGGCCCTGTTAAGGTAAAAAAAGACGGAATGTAGGATATGTAAGGCAAGGAGATGGCTCCTTCGTGGCTGGGTGCTGTGGCGTTTTTGAGCCTGGCCAAAGTGTAGAGGTGAGTCCCCTCGTGGGCATTTTCTCGTGTCCCTTGGAGGACCCAGCACTGGTCTCTCTGTGACCCACAGGAAGTACTCATGTCTCTCTTCCTAGAGTTGCTGCAGAAGGGCAGCCTCCTCTACCCTGAGGTCACAGACGGCTTTAGTTTTTTTTGTTTTTCATTTTATTTTATTTATTTATTTTTAGAGAGAAGGGAAGGGAGGGAGAAAGAGAGGGAGAGCACATCAATGTGTGGTTGCCTCTCGCACGCCCCTAACTGGGGACCTGGCCCACAACCCAGGCATGTGCCCTGACTGGGAATCAAACCAGCGACCTTTGGGTTTGCAGGCCCGCACGCAGTCCACTGAGCCACACCAGCCAGGGCAGGTTTCATTTTTTCCAGACATTGCTAAGAGAACAGTTAACTCTTCCTGAACTCCAGCCAGCCAGCGTGAGGAGCGCCGCCCTCCCCTGCCTCCTCGGGAGGAGCTCAGCAGTCACAGCTCCCATTCCCCTTTTCCTTTCTCTCAACTCTTCCACCCGACTCAGCAGACACGGAATCAGCCACGACCAAAGTTTCCTCTGTAAATCCTCTAGTCTGTAGTCTGCTTCTGGAATTTCGTATCTATCACAATTTTTAGGCTCAGTGGAAATTGTTAACATCATGTTACTCACATCCTAAAATCTTTGTCCCTTTTGAGTATCATAGACTTGGGGTCTTTTGTAGACTCAACTTAACTCATTGACCATCATTTTATTATAATTTTTGTATTTGATTGCAGTTGCCACGCTTTGCCCAGCAGCTGTCCCTTTAAGCTGGCTCTTCATTCTTTGTGGTGACGTATCCCCAGTTGGCCTGGAAAGCATTCTGTCTTCCTGGGAGCAAGACTTTTCAGGTCCCGCCTGAGGTTTTCTTACTTAAACATGGAATCAGCTATTCTTTGCGAGGAGCCTTGGCCTTGGATACTCAAATACTGTATTTGAGACCAACGTTCGGGCCCTAGGAATGCAGAGGTGTTTATGGTTCCTTATTAGCACGGAGGCATTGCAGGACGACAGAACAACAAAACTATATTTTATTCAAAACCAAAAAGATAATGAATTTATGTAGATATGTCAAACACAATTATAATTTCCTAAGCCCCTTTTTGTGCTGATAGGAGTCCTTTAATTTGTTTTCTCCTTCTTTTGGATCAATTGAATGTTGTCTGTTATTCCATTCTACCTCCTTTCCTGGCATTTCAGATATAACCGTGTGTTATTTTATGCTTGTGTTGGGATGTAACTCATCACAGCCAGTCTCCAAGGGGTATTACATCGTCACCACACCCCCGTCCACCCTGGAGCTTTACAGCAGGCACTTCCATTCTCACCTCCCAGCCAGTGCGCTGTTCCTACATTTCCGCTCTACATCTCTTATAAACTTCTGTTGTAGCCTCCATTATTGTGTTTGCCTTGCATAGTTGGTGATCTTTTATTTTAAAGATTCTATTTATTTATTTATTTGGAGAGAGGCGGAGGGAGGGCAGTTGAGAGGGAGAGAAACATTGCTGTGTGAGACACTTCGATCAGTTGCCCTCACATGCCCCCAACGGGGGACCTGGCCCACAACCCAGGCCTGTGCCCTCACTGGGAATCGAACCAGTGACCTTTTGGTTGATGGGCTGGAGATCAGTCCACTGAGCCACACCAGTCAGGGAAGTTGGTGACCTTTTAAAGAGCTTTACATAATAGGAAAAACCTTCATATTCACATAACTTCCATCTTTGGTGTTCTTCATTCCTGTGCGCACATCCAGGTTTCCAAAGTGTCATTTTCCTCCTGCTCCAAGAACATTCTTATTTCGTGCAGGGCAGAGATGCTGGTGATGAATTATTTTAGCTTTAATATGTCTGAAATAGTTTTGTCTCTTTTCAAAATTACGGTAAAACGTACATAACATACTATCTATCATTTCAACCATCTGTGAGTACAACTCAATGTCATTAAATATAGCACTGGCGTGGCGCGCCCATCTCCACCGCCTCTACCCAAAACCTTCCCGTCCCCAGTGTAAACTCTGACACCGCAGTAACCGGTAACTCCCTGTTCCCTTCATCCCCAGCCTCTGGCCTCTGCTTTCCGTCTCTATGCCTTTACTTATTCCAGACCCCTCATACAAGTAGAGTCATATACTATCTGTCTTTTTGTGTCTGCCTTATTTCCCTTAGCATAATGTTTCAAGCTGCATTCACGTTGTGTAGCACGTATCAGAATTTTTTCCTCTTTAAAAAGGCTGAGTCATAGTCCATTGTACGGAGAGGCCTTTTTCCATTCGTCCCTTGATCTACGCTTGGGTTGTTTCCACCTCCCTTCTGACTCTGGGTACCTCGTGTGTCTTTTTCACTACGGCTGTTTTTAAGATTTTCTTTTTATTACTGACTTTATGCCATTTGATTATGGTGTGTCTTGATATACTTTTCTCATGTTTCTTGCACTTAGGATTTGTTGAGTTTCTTGGATCTATAGGTGTACCGTTTGCATCAAATTTGGAAAACTTTTAGCCATTAGTTTTTCAAATTTTTGGTTCCCTTCTTTCTCTTCTTTCCCTTCCTTTGGGGACTCCAATTATATGTAGATTTAGCTGCTGAAGTTACCCCAGTTCACTGATGCCCTGTTTATTTCTTATTTTTTTATTTAAAAATTACTTATTTTTAGAGAAAGGGGAAAGGAGGGGGAAAGAGTAGGGGAGAGAAACATTAGCATGTGCTCTGATTGGGAACCACACTGGCGACCCTTTGGCCCACGGGCCAGCACTCAACCCACTGAGCCACATCAGCGAGGGCTTAACAGCGATTTGTTGTCCACTTATTCATGCACTCATTGGTGGAGCCCTGACTGGGGATTGCGTACACAACCTTGGCGTATTGGGATGATGCTCTAACAGACTGAGCTACCTGGCCAGGGCTGCTTTGTTTATTTTAAAAACAACTTATTTTATTTAATTTCATTGCTTTTTTGTGAACATATATTATAAAATTTGCCATTTTAACCATTTTCGAATGTACAATTCAATGGCATTAAGTACATTCACAATGCTGTGCAACCACCATCATTATTCATTTCCGAAGTTTTTTTATCATCCCAAACAGAAACTCTGCAATGAGTAAGCAGTAACTCCCTCTCCGTCCTCCCCTGGTAACCACTAATCTGCTTTCTGTCTCTCTATATTTGCCTATTCTAGATACTTTATTATTATTATTTTAAAGATTTTATTTATTTATTTTTAGAGGGAGGGAGAAAGAGAGGGAAAGAAACATCAGTGTGTGGTTGCCTCTCACGTGACCCCCACTGGGGGCATGGCCTGCAACCCAGGCATGTGCCCTGACTGGGAATCGAACTAGCAACCCTTTGGTTCTCAGCCTGCACTCAATCCACTGAGCCACGCCAGCCAGGACGCATTCCGGATACTTTATATAAATGGAACCATACAATATTTGTCCTTTTGTGTTTCACCTGTTCATTTTTATTCAGTCTTTTCCTCTGTGTTTCACGCTGGATGTTTCTAGCGCTGTGCCTTCAGGCTCACTCACCTTTCTTCCACAGTGCCTGACACGCCCTCGGTCTGACCTCAGGTATTCTCCTCAGTCAGGGCAGTTTTCATCTCCAGAAGCTTGATTCGGGAACTTCGCTCTGTCTTCCACATTTCTACTTGGCGGTCCCATCCTTCCTCTAGCTTCTCGAGCATATGGAGTCTGGTTATAACAGCTGTTTTAAAGTCCTTCTCTACTAATTCTATCATCAGTGTCATTTCTGGGGCAGTTTGGTTGAGTGATTTTTCTCCTCATTATCAGTTATATTTTCCTTTTTCTCCACATGCTTGGTAATTTTTAATTGGAAGCAAGACCTTGTAATTTTTACCTTGTCGTATGCTGGATATTTTTGTAGTCTTCTAAATATCCTTGAGTTCTGTTCTGGAACACATTTAAATTACTTGGAGACTTTCGTTCCTTTCAGGTCTCGCTTTTGAACTTTCTCACGTGGAACCAGAGCCGTTTTGTCTAATTATTCTCACTACCGAGGCAAGACGCCTCCTCACATGTGAAACTGATATCCTCTGAATTTGAGGTTTGCAGTCTGGCTCGCGGGAGCCCCGGGCACTGTTGCCACCTCTCGGGCAGTTGTCCTCCCGGCCTCTGGGGGTTTCCCCCGATGCTTGTGCTGCCCTGCATTCCACATCCTTGGCTGAATGCGGGGGGGGGGGGGGGTCCTGCAGGGGTCCTGTGGGTCTCCAGAGCTCTCTCACTGTGCAGCTCTTTCTCCCTGTTCCTTGCCCTGCAAACTCCAGTTGTTCTGACTTCCTGGACCTCTGGTACGTCTACGCAACTTCAAGAGACTGTGCGTGCTTGCTGGTTTTCCCATCCCTGCCCCACGGCCTGGAAACTTTCTCCAGGCAGTAAGCTGGGACCAGTGCAGGGCTCCCCTCGTTGGCTTCCTGCCTTTCCGACACCGCTGTTCCTCACTGCCCCGTGTCCGGTGTTCTCAGCGCCCTTGCTTCAGGACGGAGGGTACATTTGGCCTGTGTTACCTCACCTTGACTGAAGCAGAAGTCTAGACCCTTAACTTTGTCCTTTCCTCTATGTACCATTGCATTTGGAGCTTTAGAAGAACTAACGTGATCTAATATTTGGTTAAATTCACACTGTAGAACAGAATTGTTAACCTGAGGTCCTGAGATGGTTCATGGAGGAAATCATTCACTAAGTCCACGAACTTGAATGGGAATAAAATTCTGTCTTTTAATTAACCTCTAACTAAAAACTGTATTTCTTTCATTGAAGGAGAAGCCGCAGCAGTAGTAGAGGCACGTGTCTCTTTGCCACGAGCAGGAATCAGGGGGATCTTCCCATCACGTCCTGGTTGTTGCAGAAACTTTGAAGTGTTATTTACACTCATCACTCTCGGAAACTATGCTAGTTATTAGAGCTGCTGCTAGAACTTGCTATTTAAAGTTAATAAAGAAGCATATATTCTACCACATCACAAGTTAAAAATATATTTTAATTACTTTTTATTATATTTAATGTTTTGACTGAATTTCAGTAGAAGTGGTTTCCTTTGCAACTCTATGTATTTATTTCATAAGTTTTACTTCCTAAGTTTTAAAACATTATTCTGAGTGAGGGTCCCTGGGCTTCACCAGACCACCAAGGGGTCTGAGGCACAAAAGGGACTAAGAACCCTTGACCTTTTGGGGGTCACTGCAGCGACTTTCTCCTTCTCCCCACAGCATGGCAGTTCTGGTCAGATCCAGCCCCCCCCCCCATTTTTAAAGGGTTTGGGGAGAATGATTGAGATTTATTGCTCAAAATCTGTATTAGGGCATCGCTTTACTATCTCTTAATACCAAGCATGTAAGAACCCCTAGGTCCCAGGAATTCTGTTTCCTCTGCCCCCAAAAGCCTCACACTTGCTTGAGTTAGGGCACCTGCCAGAGAAAACTGTCTATGCAAGACATTTATTTGAAATTCTTTCTTTAAATCGGTACATCAGTTTCATTTCTGAAGGAATGTCCACTTCCAGGGCCATAAAATACCCGGCTCTGCGTTTTGATGGGGCAGACACAGGTGTGGACACCGGCCCACCCCCACCGGCCCCCAGCACACACACCTGCGTTCCCATGGCAATGACCTCCTTGGAGCCAGTTTAGCTTCACATCTGGGAATGGGACACACAGCACTTTCCCATTTCTTGGTCTGGCTGGTGGGCTGAGCAAGGGAAAACCCTTTCATGCGGTCAGGCCTGGGGGCTCTCCCAGGGAGACCCTGTGCCCTCAGTTTACCCTGTAGCCCTTGGAGACCAGATCACCCTTGGTCAAGCCCATGGGCCCCGTCCCAGCCTCACTGTGGGTCGAGGGCCCCTCCCAGGAGAGCGTATCCATGGCGGTGGCTTACCTGTCCGTGGCTCTGAGCTCTTCACCTTGGAGACTTTGGGTAGTCAAAATTACCCTTCTGTGGCTTTGACAGGGGACACCTCGCCCCACCTCTTTCCTGAGGAAAGAACTGGGGATCTGAGAGCAGTTTGGATGGGGTTGTCCAGGGCTAGAGAGATGCTGACAGTTCCGAGGGGTCCCCTGCTGGAGATAGCAAGATGTGTCTCCCTCCTCTCCCACGTGTGGGACTGAATTCTGGGTTCTCCACAGCCCTTCTCAGGTGGACCTATCCAAGGGAATCCAGCAGAGGCCCTTCTGGCCTCCAAGCCAGAGATCCTCCATCTTTCCCCACTTGCCCTCCCCTCAGCCTACGGATGATCTGTCCTCTGTCACTGTTCTCTTCCTCCTCTTTCACCCTGGCCCAGCTTGTCGCCCCTCCCTCAGACTTAACCCAGCCTCCCTGAACCCCTGACCTCAACCCATCCGCCCACCCCTAGCCCTGACCCCAGAGTGTTCTGTCTAAAACACAACACCGACCCCATCCCAGCTTCCATTTCAAACTGGCTCTGGCTCCCTAAAGCCCTTCAGTTCTGGTCTGGCACTCAAGGCCCTTTCAGCCTTGCTGGTCTCGTGCCCCTCTCCTGTCCCTTGCAGCTGCAGCCCCCACCCCAGTGCCCTCAGTCAGCTGGGCACGTCCTCCATATGGCCTCAGTGCTTGGCCAGCCCTCTGTGATGGACCTGCCTGGCTGCCTGCCCAACTACCCCACGGGCCTGGCCTGGCACAGAGCAGGCACCTGAAACGCTTGCTGAGGAATAAAGGAACCCCCATGAAAATGCCACGGCCATCTGTGCAACGGCTGTGGTTTCTCCAGGGTCCTACTGAGTCTGGCTTTCTGGAGCACCACTCTGAGTGACAGGTCTGAGCGTTTCGCTGTGGGACCACACTGTGAGGACAGCCTGCTTTTCACTTGACCTCGTGCTGCTGGGTCTTGGTGCAACATCCCTTGGGAGAGCCTGGGGTGGTGGCTGTCATCTCCTCCTCTACTCTCCCCCGAAATCATTTTAACCTGGGAACACCCTAGGAACAGTGCCTGGCTGCCACCCTGGGGTTGGTGCAGGCTCTCCAACGTTCTCACGCCCTGGACCCCCAGTTCAGCAGAGCAACAGCTGTCAGTACCTCGCGCACGTCCGTGCCTAGGTGTCTGCTCTGGGTGCTCAGCAGGTAAAGTGACCCCCACAGTGGCTGACTGTGTCTCCGGAGGAAGCGACGGTGCAGCCTGAGGCATGACACACACTCTGTATGTCGTCGTAACCCCGCCTTTGAGGGCACCCTGAATACTTCCAGGGGACCGATCCACTGAGGGAGAGGATGAAGCCTCAGGATGGGGGGTGATGTCTGCTGCTCTGCCATCTTGTCTTGCGGGAGCAGGGAACTGTTTGGGTACTCCAGCTGACTGAGAGGCAGAGGTGGCCGAACAGCTTTCACCAGTCCCCGGGCCTCTGCCCAGACTGAGCCTCACCCCAGAGCCGCCTCTGCTCCTATCAGGGTGCGCTGGGGGCTTGCACTTGGCCTGGCACGAACCCCAAACCACGAGGGCACAGGGGCCCCAGTGCCGAGGGGCTCCAGCCACACGGATGGAGATGCCGGAAGCCAAGGTACAGGCTGCTCGCCGGATGCTGGCCTTGCGCCTCCCTCTCCACGGCTGCAGCAGGGGTGCCGCTCTGTCACTCCCTGTCATTCTGTGGGTCAGGGCCAGGCGGCTGGAGCAGTAAAGCCCTGGGAGCCCACTGAGCGTGCCAGTGGCTTCACATGGGGAGGGCATGTGGGAGCCTGGTTGAAGTCCCTGGAGGATAGGCTGTTGGGGGTCCCGAAATGCACATCACAGATGAAGGCCCTGCAAGGGCACCTGTCCCGGTCAGGGGAACCATGGGTCTGGGACCCCAGGTGGGGAGGCAGAGCTTGGATTGGGGGAGGCGGAGGTGCAAGATCCTCCTCAGAGGGAGCACTGCCTGCTGGTTGGAGCGCTGGGACCCTGAGCGGGCTGTGTTTCCAGGGCCTGGGGACACTGGAGCCACAGCTGAGCCTCCACCTGCAAGGAAGCAGGGACTGTGGCAGAGGTAAAGGTGGGAGGAGGGCCCTCTAGGCCACTTCCAAGTTCAAGTCTAGGCCAAAATTGGGAAACCACCTATCCCAATGTCCAACCACCAAATGGGCCAGTGTGCAGGAATCCGGCCCACCACCCCACTGCCCTGCCCCAGGATCCTCTTTCTATTTCGTAGCCGCGGTCCATCTCATGCTGGCATTCAAGGCCCAGGACTCCGTCCCCTCCCCATTCTTCTTCCCCTACCCACCCCACACTTTGTTCTTGTCCCTGAGCCTCTGCTCCGGTCACCCCTTCCCCAACCCCTCTCTCACAGCTCAACTGTAAAGCTCCCTCCTCACCCCCTGCCCCCATTCTGGGGCAGTCTGGGAGTCTTTGACTCAGTGCTTTCTCTCTGCCTCATTCAGGTACTGCCAATTGTCTCCTCGCCAGTGGGGAGCGGGGTCTTCTAAGACTGAGCTGGTGGGAACTGCGCAGGCACCAGGCCACTCTGTACCCACGTGTGGTATCTCCTTCTCCCCTGCAGTCCCAGAAGGAGTGGTGCCCACGGCCAAAGCAGGAGAAAGGACGACAGGAGAGGCAGGTGCAGTCCCTAAAACAGGCTCTTTAATAACATTTATGTCTTCATTGAAGAGCTTCGCTTTTCCCACCCAGCGCCGACTGGAGCCGACAGGGTCCGCTGGACGGATGGACACGGGGGCGGTCTTATGGCGGGTACGGGTGGCCCCAGGGCCTGGGCGCCGCCCGCGCCGGGCTAGTAGAAGGAGTACTGGTTCTCCACCGCACGCGTGCGGCCGCGCGATCCCTCGCCAGGCGCGGCCTCAGGGGGCTCGTCCGCAGCGCTCGCCGCCTCCAGCAGCCGCTCGGCGCTGTTGCTACGGCTGCGCGCGCTCGGCGGGCCCTCGGCGGCGGCGCGCGGGGCAGCGGGCAGGGATGCAGCTGAGGACGACGAGGCGGAGGAAGACGAGGCGCCACCGACCTCCGAGGGCGAGGCAGGCGGGCAGGCGGCGGCGAGGCTGGCGAAGTAATGCTGGCCTGCCGGCTCGCTCCAGCAGGCGGGGGGCGCAGGCACGGCGCTGGGCGAGGGCCCGGGCTCTGCAATAGGACCCAGAGCATCAGTGCCCAGCCTGGGTTCCCTAGTCACAGCGTGTCAGACTGGGACCAGAGACCCGGAGGAATGGGGTGGCCTGGGATCACACAGGGAGTCAGCACCCGAATTCAGCCCTCCGGGTTCCAGCCCACTTCCCCAGATAATATCCCGGGTACAGGCGGCACTGCACACACACAATGGTGCTCAACCCGCAAGTGCCGGACACCCGTACTCACCCCTCCACCGCTCCCTCCACCCCCAGCTCCGCGCAGAGTCCCACCTGTGTCTAGGGACTGCTGGGTGCTGCTTCTCAGCACGCCCCCCCCCCCCCCCAAGGAATCACGCAGAACACGCCCTGTATCCAATCCTGATGGCCCTGCTTGCTTACAGCTGCCCAAGTCCTGGCCCTCGCGCATTGGAGCTAGCCCAGTTGGGATGCGGCTGCAGGGTGACTCCCGTCTCCCACTGCCCATCTGTCTGCCCCTTTGAGACACCACACCTGCCAGGTGGGGCACCTTACCAGGTGGAGGACCCTGGGCCCGCACGTAGCTGCGCAGGGTGATGTCTGCCGAGCCGCCCGACTCCAGTGGGATGGGGTGGGTGTGGAAGTGGCGCAGCATGTCAAGCACTGACTGGAACCACAGGTGCTGCACGTGGCACTGCCCGTGGCCATTCAGGGACAGGCGCAAGTGCTGTGGGCACAGATCCGCAGTCAGTGGTGGGGCCCTGCACTGGCAAGCGCCTCTGGGGGTCACCGGGAGGACCGAGTCTTACAGAGGCCCCGGGGGTCACGTCAGGGCAGGCGCCTACCATGTGAGTCCCATCTCAGGGTGGGGTCACTCCTGGGATGGGGGTGGGGAATGGGCGGGCAACAGAGCCAGGCTGGAGCTGAAGGGAATAGACATCTGCCTCTATGTTGGAAGCACCCACATCATGCCCCTCACACTCCCCATAGCGGGTCTCCAAAAGCCCGAATAAGACAGAGCTTACAGCCCCCATATTTAAAGATGGGGAAACTGAGGCACAGGGAAGGAGTGACTCACCCATTGTCACAAGGCACAGAACTCCTGTTTGTGTGATTCTCCACCCTGCTGTCCCCACAGAGCCAGAGCCCAGAGGGTTGGAAACCATGCCAAGGAGGGCAGGCGGGGGGGGTGGGGTGGGGGTGACAGCACGTGCTTCTCAATGTGGTCGCAGTGGCTGCACGCAGAGCGTGGGGCACAGGCTGCTGCTGCCTCCAGGGCACACACGGGGCAGATGCCTCAGGGAGATGAGCCATAGCTTGTGGTCTCTAGGGTGAGCCTTATGTCACTCAGTACGTATCCCACAGGAGGGAGAGTGGCTGTCGCTGGGGTGTGTATGGCAAGAGGGGAAGTGAGAGGAAGGTGTCAGGGCCTCAAGCCCAGGCGGGGGTGCTGGCCTAGCCCTACATAAAGGACAGAAACCTAGGGCGTAGGGTGGTTCCAGGAGTGACCTGCCCACCAGCAGGGCCAGAAGTTGCCAGAACAGCGAGAGCAAACCCAGGGAGCCTAATGGCACCCAGGGCAGGGCCTTTGGGGGCAGAGCCCCAGGGCAGAGCCCGAGGCAAGGGGGTTGCATCTCAGTCTTTGGGGAAACACTTCAGACATTTACTACTGAAGGTGAGAGAGGCCCCCCTTCCCAGGAGGAGTGCGAGCAGAAGGTGGGGGTCCTGCTATACCCCACCACTAACTTATCTCACCCCGGGCAGTCACCCCACTCTGACGGGGCGGGGGCCGGTGTGAGTTCGACGCTGGGACTTTCCCCTGGAAGGAGAGGAGTGTCCAGCTCTTCTTCCTCCCCCGCCACCCATGCCCCTGGATTGGCTGGGCTCCATCCTAGTCTCCGGCTCGGGCAGGAGTCCGATCCAGGCTCTTCAGGGAGGCTGCCAGGGGTGGTGCTGGCCGAGAAGTAAACTTGGGGTTGCCAGGGATGGTGTTAAGTGCCTGGTTGTCAGAGGAACTGGTAAGAGCGGCTGCTTTCCAAGGAGGTGTCCCTGGAGAGGGGCTGCCTCCTCCACAAAGTGACACCGCCAAGGACTCAGGCCCAAGGAGCCAGGGAAGGGCTTGCACCGGGTCAGCTGGGGGCTGGGACACTGACCACCAGGGTAGGCCTGGGGCAGGAGCGCTGGGGAGCCCCTCCTCCAGCAGGAAGTGGCGGGAGCCATGTCCCGGGAGGAATCCAGAGTTAGGTCTGTTTCCTTATCAGAAACTCAGGATGGGGCGGGGGGGCGGTGCGGAGGTTGAGGTTCCTGCCCATTCTGGTCACACTAACTCCCCACGGCCATATTTCCCGGTGTACCCAGGCCAGCACATTAGCACACAACGTCCGCCCTTGAGAGCCCAGTCTCTGGGTGCACCATCACGCCTTCGCTGTGCCCTGTCGGGACCGCTCTTCCCACTTCACCGTAGACGTTCTCCCTCCACTGCATGTCTCGGGTCAAGGCCTCCTGCTACTCTGGCTGGCAGGGTCAGGGGCCTCCTCTGGCCCTCCAGACCCCCACAGCCCTCCTGCTCGGCCCAGCTCCTCCTCCCGCATTTTGTCCTCTAGGGCCCACCTGTGTGTGGTTCCCTTCCACGTCCCTTGGCCTGCACACAGGCCTGGCCTGGAGCTGAGGAGCAGGAACGGGTGGTGAACTGACCTGAGGAGGCTAGGAAGTGGGGCTGTCAGGAGTAGGTGGGGCTGAAGGGCCTTGGTTGACCCCAGCCCTGCACTGAGGTGGCTCTTGGTACAGACCCTCAGAAACCCTGTGCTTCTGAGGGGTCAGAGTTAGGTCCTCGGAAGGGCCTGGCCTCCTGAGTGCTCAGCCACCAGGAGGTGACTTCCCCATCTGGATAATGGAGAAGCCATATCTGGAGCAGAGAGGGTGGAGGGACCCAGGTGGTTCAGAGAGCAAGTCCAGAGAGGCCGGGCCCATGGAGAGTCACGCCTCCTTCACCCACGGTGCCCGCTCCTGGGGTGTGGGTGCAGCCTCAGGACCAGGGCCACCTCCCCACCACATTCCTCCTGCACGCTTACCTTGGCCTTGCCTTGGAAGTTGAAAGTTAGTACATACTCCCCAGGCCGAGTCTCGCTCTGGCGGATCACGAAGAGGCCATGGTTGCGGGAGCCGCCTGCCAGCACGAGCTGCGCTGCCTTGACCCTCGACAGCGTCCCGTGGAACCAGGGGTAGTTGGAGAGCTCCAGCTCCGGGGCCGCTTCGGTCTCAGGCTCTGCTCCCTCCTCCCCTGGAGAGGATGACAGAGGGAGGGGTGTGAGGGTGGGAGGACAAGGAGATGCAGCATCTTGCTGGGTTTTTACACGCAAAACGCTGTTTGGATAATTTTAGAACAAGGTTGGAGCTGACCCCGCCCACTGGTTAAGCCTGTGCGGCCAGCTGAGGCACAGAGAGAAGGAATACCTGTGGTAGTCTCTGAAGTCAGCAACAAACTTGGAAACAAGTCAAAATCCTTGCCCCTAACCCCTGGTTCTGACCCCTCGCACCCCTTCTGCAGCATTTTCTATTGAGACCAGAGCCTGCGGGAAGGGTCTTGTTCTAGGACTTGCCTACAAAGCTGGAATTCTGAGCTGCTGTGCACAGGACCCAGTGGGATGAAATGTCACAGCTTGTGAGGCTCAGGAAGGGCTATGGAGGGAGCCAGGGTGCCTGTGGCCTTGGCTGGGGGTGAAGGAAGGCGGGGCTGGGAGAGCAGGCTGGCCCACTGCACCTGCGTTATTGCCGTCACCACTGCTGCCGCCCGGGGATTCCAGGGTCTCCAGGAAGGTCTCCAGGGGGACGTGGACCAGGGACTCGCTGATGGCATCTCGAGCTCGGCTGTGTGGGGCCGTCACCACGGCTGCCGTTGTCTCTGAGGGCCGGGGCAGGTCCACTGCTGGAGAAGTGGCAGTAAGAAGCTTGTCTGCCTGTCTGGCCACGTTGGAATGACCACCCCCCAGCCCCGCCCTCCACGACGCCAGCCAGCTCTGCGCGGCCTACCCTCCGTGAGGAGCTCGCAGCTGCAGGAGGCCGTGCGGCCAGCCAGACAGCCTCCCCGGGCACAGGAGAGCTCTGTGTCTTCCTCGCTGTCCCTGTGGACGTGAGAAAGCAAAACCATGTTTAGCTGTGGGATTTGGACCATGGGCCCCTCACAGAACCGGGAGGTGGCTCACCTGAGGTCCCTGTGCACCCTCAGCTCATTCTGTGGCCACCACGTGTGGCTGGGCCGTATAAGAGAGGTCTCAAGGTGGGTGCAGTCCTTCTAGAGGTCACGTGACCCCTGCCTGCTAACCCACAAAAGGCTGGCCTCCTCCTGGGGCCCCACAGAGCCCCACAAATGGTGCCAGGGCACGGCTATGGGTGGGGCCAGGGCAGCTCCCCTCCTGGCCTGAGGTCTTTGTCTCCCCATCTGTGACACAGGGTGTCTGGGACCCTGCCAGCTCTAAAACACGGCAAGGCTCACCTTCACAGGGTCCAGGGAAAGAGTGTGCAGAGCAGATGGTTGGGAGGGTGGCAGGGGAGGGATTATAACCACTTTGGGGATCAGAGGGCCGGGGAGGCGCTCAGGACTTTAATTGTGCTTCCTTAAATGAAGCTGTTAATTAGAAGGCAGCAGCCCCTCCCCCCTGGGGCTTGGCTCACCCCATTAGCCAGGAGAGCTGTTGCCAAATGCTCTGCTGCTGGTCTGCCTGCCCCTCCTACCCTTGGCCTCAAGGTCTCTCCTGGACGGTGCAGCCAGCGTCCAGCCTTCCTGTCGCTCTTCCTGCACACAGCTGACCGCCGCTGCCCTCCGCTCACTACCAGCGTGCGTGGCTCCCCGCTGCCCCGACTTACCGGCTTCCCCGGCTCTCATCAAAGTTCCCTCCTCACCAGCTCCAGTTCTCACTGCTTGAAGGCCTCGATGCTCCCGGCAAGCCCCAGCTCACGCACACCTCCACATCCTTTGCTGGGCTGTTCTCTCTGCCCTCTCCTGTCCCTAGTCCACGCTTTCTTTCAGCCTTGGAGATGGTGAACCCCTCTACCAGCATGGTTTCTGAGCCCCAGGGTGGGTTAGGGGCCTCCCCCTACTCCCCAACCCCTGTACCTTGGCCTCACCCCATCACCACCCTCCTCCTAGTGGTCTCAGGCACCCCTGGGGTGAGGATGAGATTTGATCCAACTTCCTTCTAGGTCCCCAGGCCCTGGCCCTGCAGAGCAAGCCTCGAAAAGCCTGCTGGGGGTCAGGGTGGGGGTGGGGCTACGGGTGAGCGGCCAGCACCAACCTGGATGTGCTGCCACCAGAAGAGCCCGTCTCGGGAGCTCAGCACCGGAGAACTGCCCCTTCCTGCCCACCTGTCCTGGGGTCACTCGGGCACTCACCCGGGGTCCACGCAGCCCTGGATGTCGGCCACCCACGAGTGCTTCTGCAGGGAGTCGATGGTCTCCAGGATGTACTCTGCTCCATTCTCTACCTGGGGAGGCGGGGCCAGGAGTCCAGACAGCAGTCGGTACCCCAACCTCCTCCACCCTCAGCGGGGGCTCTAGACCTGAGACAGGTAGCTCATCCTGCCCCTCTCCCACCAAGGCTCACTGATGCGAGCAGCAGGGGGGACAGTGGTGTCACCATCAAGCACCACCCTGAACCCAGGCCAAGGTCCTGGGGTAGAGCCCCACCCCATACTCTCAGCAGCCCATTCCTCTGGGCCCACCACTGGGGATGATGTCCAGCTTGGCTGACCTCAAGTCCCCAGGCACTGGACATGCGGCCTCAGAAGGGCCGTGCTGGCTGGGGAGCGGTGGGCCGGCACCCTGGAGTTGGGCTAAAAGGACCTCGTGACCCTCCAGGCGGCCAAGGGGCCAGCTGGCTCCTGCCTAGTGCCCGGAACTCTGCCTCTGAGGTGACACCCCTGGGACAAGTGGCCCCAATAGGGGAAGGAGGGCAGGGAGAGTCCTCGCCGGGGGCAGGCCTGGAGTGTCATCCTGCCTGTTGTTGTCTGGTGACCTCATTCCAGCAGCCCCAGGAGGGAGGTGGTATGCACTCCCCATTGCACAGGTGAGCAAACAGGCCCAGAGAGGTCAGGTGACGTGTTTCAAGTCCCACTAGCACTCTGCGGCATTGCTGGGACACGAGCCCGGGGCTCTGAGAGGCTGCGAGCCCTCGGCTTCCTGCTGTGCGCCTCAGTTACAATGCAGCTGTTGGACTCCCAGCATCTCAGAGCTGGGAGGGTCCTTGGAGACCACCTCCAACCTCTAGCCCCTCTCTGAACAGATGGGGAAACTGAGGCCCAGAGTGGGGCTGGTAGGTGAGCTCCTTGGCCTCAGGGCTCCGGAGCCTAATCAGCAGCACAGCGGCCACTCGGCTGTTGGGAGCGAGGCTCTGGACGCATCTCCCCAGCAGATGAGAGTGCCAGGCAGGGAGGGACTGTACCCGCAGCCCCCAGCCGGGGGTGACTCAGGGTGTGGGGTTGGCAAATGTTTCATTTAGAATAAGGGAGTTCGTGACTGAACAAATAGGGGAGAACAAAAGCATAAACCCACCCAGGAGCCTGGAGAGGAGGGTGGGGGCTGCATGCAGCTTTGGGTGGGCGGGACCAGGTTCCTGGGAACTGGGCTTCACAAACATCCTCCTATCCTCTGAGGAGGCACAGGGCACAGCCCTGGCGGCTGGAGCCTGTCCTTAGCAACCTGAGCAGGCCACCCCAGTGACATAGGTCCTGGCAAAAGGAAGAGCTGCCCTCAGCCTCACCAGGGCGCCTCCCCGTCCACCCTTAGCGCCTTTTCGCCCTCTGTGGGACCAGGTGGCTTCCCACACTCCAGGGCTCCTCGACAGGAGCGTGCGTGTAACTGCAGCTTGCGGGCCCAGGGGGTGGTATGTGCTGGCTCCTGTGGGGGAGGGGGAGCCACTGAGGGGGAGAAGTGAAACTGAGGAGCTTCACCCAGGCCCAGGAGGAAATGGGAACAGGGGGCCCCTGATGGTGGGTGATTCCTAGGGCACTTGGCCTGGATTTAAGTCCCAGCTGGGTGCTCACCACCTGCGTAGGGTCCTAAGACTCCCAGCCAGGATCCCTCCTGCTGCCCTGCTGCTGGCCCCTTTCCCTCCCCTACCACGGCCTCAAGCTGTGCCGCCCATAAGGGAGGCTCCTGGGGCAGCCAGAGTAACTGTGGGGCCAGGGTGGGACTCACCTTGAGCACAAACGTGTTGTCCTTCTCTGGCATCTCCAGGGGCATGGTGGTGCGGACCTCGATAATGGCCGAGAGAGGGATGCTGACCTTGGGCCTAGAGGCCTGGGAGGCCAGAGGAGGGGATTGCGAGAATCACCACAGGGCCTCCTGAAACCCTCTCTAGAGCTCCCCGCCTCCCGGAGCAGCCCTCAGCTTAGGATGGCACAGCAGCCCTGGCACAGAGGAGTTCTGACCCCCGATTCACAGACAGGTGAGTGGAGGGAGTCTTTGGGTAACAAAGGGACCTCCCCATAGTCACACAGCAAGTCAGGGGCAGAGCTGGGCTGACATCTGCGTCTCCCTCCCCGAGCCCTGCAGGGTGAACTGTGCCTGGGCTGCCCTTCCACCCAGTGCACCCACCCGACCTGTGGTTTTCCCATTTTTGACCTTGACCCACAGTAAGAAACATATGTGATGTTGTGGCCCAGGATACACACAGGTAAAAACATCTCTGAAATGAATGTGTCAGCAGACAATATTTACCCTGTGTGTGAGGCATGTGGTATTTTCTATCTTATTCTGGGTCATTAAAAAGAAGATGCTGGTCTCCTCCTTCAAACTAGACATCCCAGAGCACAGCTCTGGGGGCCCTGACAGCTGGGCAGGGCAGCATCTTCCCGGTGGAGGAAAAGGGGCCAGTGTGGGGTTCAACCCAGGTGAGCTGGCAGAACTCCCAGGGAGGGCCAATCCCAGCCTGGCCCTCCCCGCTCTGCCCCAAAGCTCCTGGCCATGACCTGAAGGCCCTCTGGGGCTGGCTCGAGACTGAGATTCCCGGCAGGGCTTGGGCTCCGGGACAGGGACTTTCTCGGGAGGAAAGGGAAGGGCCACATGCTGGGTGGGCAGGCAGGCGGATGGGAATTCCCAGCAGCACTGGCTACCATCCAGCGGGCTTGGAGTGCTGACGGAGGGGCTCGGCTGACCGTGGCAGGCCACTGTGCCAGCCACTGGGGCTGGGGGCCATGGTGCTGGAGTGGGTAGAGCGGACAGAGGTCTGCAGTGAAGGCCCAGACTAGCTATTTCGGCTGGGCTCCTGCTGGCTGGCGGCGCGGATTCTCTGCCTGGCATTTGAGGCCGATCTGTCTGGGCCCAGCTGCCTTTCACCCTGCTCTGGCCGCGCCTCACTGTCCCCACTTCTCTGGATAGAGCCATGAGGCTGTTTCATGACCCAGACCCTCGTCACTTGGCTTGTGCCTCCAGAGTGCCTGTCCTGGCGCCCCGAGGCCTGGTGAGCACTTGTGCGGCCCCGGCTTCACCTCCTTGGTGCCCCTGGAGCACCCAGTGCTCAGCCCGTGGAGGGCTGTCATCCAGTGCTGCAAATACCAGTCTGTTGGTGGCTCCCACCAGGGCAGGGGGCCAGCCGCACTGCGCTCTGGGGCCCCAGGGCTCTGAGGGGACAGGAGGCCAGCGACCTGACTCATGGGGCTGTATGAGAGGAACGCAGAGGGGCCCAGGAAATAACCCCTGAGCTCCTGTCTGCTCCAGGTGCTCGGCCAGGCCTCCCGGACCGAGAAGCAGGGGCACACCTTAAGGAAGTTAGGGAAACAGGACTCCAGCCCTCACCACGGTAGAGAGCAGTTCCTACCGGCTCACTCGGGAATCCCTGAGCATTTGCATGACAAAGGAAGGGCTGGAGGCCCAATTAGGGGGTGGGGGTAGGAAACCACTAGCTTTCCTCAGAGGTTGGGGAGGGGAGCCCTCAGGAACCCTGCCTCCTGCCAGTGGTGAGTGGTGGGCTCAGAGGGATAACCAAGAAGGCACCAGCTGCCACTTCCCTGCCTCTGAGGGCAGCAGCCGCTGCTATTTACAGGCGGGCAGCTGTGACTGCCACTCAGGGCCTGGAGGCCTTGAAGGCCTGGGTCTCTGCCTCTGCCCTTTGGGTGACCCTCGCTCGGCAGCCCCACCTCATCCCCACCCCCTGCTGGACCTTGGGCGCCCTGTCTGACAAGGGGTGGAGTTGAGCTTCATGGTCTATTCATGGTCTACGGTTTCTCTCTGGGAACTAATAGTGGGGCCTGGGCAAGCAAACAGCTCTTGGGAAGTCAAGCGGGGTGGGGGGGCCCTGGGATTTGGGGAGAAAGCTCTTCAGACAGTGAGCATGTCCCTAGGAAGCCACTTCTCATGCAGCTCGTGGGAAGGCCTGGGGAGCCCATACCCTGCCCCTCCTGTGGGACCTGCAGTTCTGGCAGATGGAATGATGGGGACAGAGGTGAGAGGCTCAGGCTGACTAAAGGCACTGGGGTAGAGTAGGTCCAGGGGTAGGCGGCAGCCCTGGGTGGTTCTTGGGGGTGCCGCCAGCTGCCGCACCAGCACAGCCTCCCACCTCTCTGAACCTTCCAGCGCACAAGGGGCTCCCACCTTGACGCTCCCTTCATTTCTGGGGCCCCCAGGGGGGTGAGTATAATTAGTCCAGCTCTGCCACCCATAAGCTGTGTGACTTCGAGCTGCCTCCCCACCCCCTTCACTGGAGTATTAATTTGTTTTCTCTTCGTGACCTTGAGACCATGAGGCCCACCTTGCTGGAGTACCAACCCGGAAGAGACCGCCCACCAGGCCAGGCACTCAGCGGGCTCTTGGAAACCGGCGCTATTGTTACAGTTATTCCCACTTTCTAAACATGGCCGGTTTGTTTCATCACCCTGGAGGAGTCCCAAAACTTCGCCTACAGCTCTTTTGGTGAGCCCCTAAGAGGGGGAGGGGACAGTGTACTCCTGTGAACAGAAACGCTCGTGACAACTAGAACTTAGCTTTTGAAATGCAGGCCAGAAAAGGGCCACCAGGGCAGGGTTAGCAAAGCTACAGCTTGGCAGCCAAACTGTGGATGCACAGATTTCTACCAGAACAGATGCAGACCTCTCCGGGAGTGGCACCCTGGAGTGCCACCGTCACTCCCTGGCCTCATCCCCGCAGGCCCCCTCTCTGGGCTTCTTCAGCCACCCAGGGGTTGAAGGTAAGGAAGAGAGTAGGGCAGGAGTCAGGCTTTCCAATGCCATGAGAAACAGCACCCCAGAACCTGTACTGTACCCTGAGGGCCCTCTGACACCTCACAGGTGCAGAGAGGCCTTGAGGAGTGACTTGCGGGCCTGGTGGAGCGCCCACACCCCAGAACCCTGACACTCAGGACTCCATCTTGCCAACCAGACCAGGCAATGCCAAAGCCAGCTACTGGCACCCCATCCTGTGCCCATGGCATTCCGCCATCTCCCAGGTGGGGGCTGGCGCTCACCTTGGGTGGCACGAAGAACTCTAGGCGGAAGCGCTCGCCGGCCACGGCCCTGCGCAGGAGCAGGCGGCACTTCTGCCACTGGGCGGCGCCCCCCGGGCCCGTGGCCGCATCATCCGCCACCATGAAGCGCAGTGCACCCTCGCGCTGGATGTCCACCAGCTCCACCTTGGCCGCCAGCGTCCGTGACAGCCGCAAGCGCCGAGTCCATTTGTCGCGTGGCTCCGCCTGCGGCTCGGTGGCACGTGGGGTGGCGTCGGGCTCGGGAGAGGAGCGGCGGTGCCATATGTCGCGCATGCCGTCCACCACGCACAGGCTCATGTTGCGCAGCGAGAAGCCCTTGCGGACGCGGGCCTTGGCTGCCGCTTGCGCAGACACGTCCTCGGAGCTCCGCGAGTGGCTGCATGACGCCGCCTTGAGCGCCACCGGCTCCGGATCCATGGCGTCAGGGTGCTCGGCGACCCCGGCCACCAGCATACGGCGCACCTCCTCGCTGAAGACGTCTAGGAAGTTGGTGGCAAAGTGGCGGGAGAAGGATGCCCCGGCGTCCGGTGTGTCGTAGGCCGGGTTGTCTCGTAGGAAGCGACAGAACTTGTGTGCGAAGTCCACTGCGGCAGCCTGCGCGTGCAGCTCACAGAACTGCCGCCAGTCCGGGACCGGGGCGGCGGCAGCAGCGGCGGGGCCGGAGGCGGCACCATTCATGGCTTCCGTCCCATCGCAGCCCTCTGCAGCTGCAGGTTAGAAGAGCTCTTAGTGACTTCTGACCAGAGCACCCACCTGCCCTCTCTCTGGCCCTGCTCCCCCGGGGCTCCCTGGGGCTGTGCATTGAGGCTGGGGGTGGGGGTGGGGGTGGTTCTACAACACGCAGCCTTTCAGAGCAGGACCAGTGTGTGAAGAGGTTCACGGGGGAGGTTGGGGGCAGTATCTGCAGGAGTGGAGCCCCCATTCACTGTCTCCAAACAGCAGCCTCAGTTAGGGAACCCCGAGTCAATCCTGGGCCAGCCAAAGGAGGCTGGGATGATAGGGGCCTTGAAGTGAGGTCCCCAAGAGCCTCCAGTGACCTCACTTCCCCAATAACCTCTTCTGAGGGCCCCAAAGCCCTGTGGACAAGCAGTCACATGCAACCTTCTGGGGTCTACTTTTGAAATACGTCAGGCACCCAACCCCCTCCTCCACTCACGGCCCCCTAGGGACCTACATGACCTAGGCTTCTGAAGGCGATGCTTCAGCAGCCTCTTCACTGGCTCCCCGAATCTGACCTCCCTCTGCAGTCTGCTCTCTGCCCAGGAGCCCAGTCATCACTTCTAAAACATAAGACTCTTCAGGTCCCCCCTCTGCTCAAAGTCTTGCAACGGCTCGCGTTCCACTCAGAGTGATGCCAAAGTCCCAGCCTGGCCCTGTTGGCCTCACGTGATCTGCCTCCATGTTGTGAAAGCATGCCAGTCACTATTCCTACCTCAGGCCTTTGCACTTTCCGGGAATGTTCTTTCCTCCACACTCGGTCACCTCCCTCAGGCTTCTGCTCCAATGCTCTTGTCTGATAGCCTTCCCTGCCCCCCACTCTGCCGAGAAGAAACGCTCCCGCCCCGTGCGGGCATCTCCTGCCCTTTGCCTGCTTACTTTCCTCTGTAGCGTTCACCCCATCTGACGTACCATTTATTCACTTGCTTGGTTGTGTTCTCCCCTCTCCTCGCCCCTTCCCCTGAGAATGTCAGCTCCACAAGGCAGGTATTTTAACAGGCTTATAAGTGGCCGTGTCCCCAGTGGTTGGCACATGGCAGGCGCCCTGCAAACAATGAATGAATGACTGAATGAACAAGTGAATGTGTTCTGCGTTCTGGGCGCATCCAGCTTTCACCACCTAAACTCTCACGTGAGGCCTGGGATTCTCACCCTGATCCAGGACTTGGGGGTCCCCTCCTAGTGTGAATCAAATCTGACCATAATGTCATCGAAGGTGCCGCCTCCTCCGACTCTTCCCACACGGCGGCTGCACGCCGTGCTTGTGCCCCCACCTCCCTGAGCGCTGTTCTGTCCCCAGCGCCCATCCACATCCAACCTCTTGAAGAGGCCCCAAGAATCCAGCTGTCTCCAGACCCCAGCTTCCTCCTCCTCATTCCCAGGTGACCCCCGTCCCTCCTTCTGGATTGCCAAACTACCTGGTACTTGGGGGCTTTGCCTCCTTGTCCCCCAACATGGCCATCACCCCTGGTGCACGGGCACAGTCCACTGGGTTTATGCAACCCTCTCCCAAGGCCAGGGGGAATTTACCAATGGAGAACAAGAGGGGTGATGCGGTCCTGCCCTGCCTTGGGGAGCCCATCTCAGGGGGTCAGCCCACTGTCAGGGGAACTGAGGCAGAGGGTCATGCCCTCGGCTGCCCTCCCAGGGTCCCCCATTTCCTGGCATGGCCCTGGCAGCTCTTGGGAGCACCATCTCATCTCTCCTCTGGGATCCATGCTCTAACTAAAGCCAGGTAGAAATAGCTGCTCCACTTCTGTGAGATCGTGCACAGGGCCTCTGGGCCGTGGGCACTGGGGGAATTCCCTCTCTCCTCGGGGCAGCCTCGGCCCTGAGCTGCAGTCAATAACCACGGCACGGCCCCAGGGAGGAAGCAGGCCACTGAGCACAGATGACAGTTTTCCAAACCAGCAGGTCTCCTCAGATTCCTGCCCTGGTCTTGGGGGAGAGGGCCCCAAGGAGCTAGGGAGACTCCCTGGAGGAGGCGGGGCCGACCTCGGGCTTCAGGCCTCAAGAGGGTGCAGAGGGCCCTGTAGGCCTGAGCATCACCTTGGAGGCAGGCTTATCAGGACAAGGGAAGAGGGTCTGGGGAGAACGGGGGCGAGGCACCCATGAGCTTGGCTCATGCTGAGACTTTTTAATGCCCTGCACTTCCTCCTCTCTTCATCTGGCTAAACCCTACTTATCCTTCAATCATTAATCAAGGTCCACTTCCTTCAGGAAGCCTTCCCTGACCTCCTGCCTCCTCTGCCAGTTGGCATGAGTGTCTCCCCTGAGCTCTCACAGTCCCTTCCTCAACGTGCCTCTAGCAAGGTGCAAAAAGCAGGGAGCTCCAGGTATGTTTCCATGTCGCTCCCCCTAATCTGGCACAGGCGCACTCTGGGGGCAGAAGGTAGGCCCGAGTTGTCGGTAATGGAAGCGGAGGCAGCAATGCACCTGCCGCCACCACCGAGTCCTCCAGACAAGGAGAGCGGAGGTCTCGGCCCGCCCTTTGGGGGGTGGGAGTGAGAGGCAGCCCTGCAGCTAAGCCTGTCCCCCTGCTCCAAGCCCATCTATTTTACCCGGCATGGCAGTGTTCCCCAACGTGGCCACCTCCCCCCTGTACCACTGAGACCACCAGGTGACACGCCAGCCTCGGAAAGGCTAGCACTGGAGCCAGCATCAGGTTGGAATGCTCCTGTTGGACATAATTTTGCTCCCAGATGGGGCAGGTGGGGACAGGGAGGAAGTCAGTCCCAGTTCCCCATCCTCTGGCATTAATCCCTGTCCTCTCTGCTCTCCCTGCCGACAACATTCCTGGCGAGGAGAAGTGGCAGAGTAGAGAGACAGGGCCCTGGGGAGAGGTTCTCTCATGGTGGAGGTGGGGGGGTCCCAGTGTGCCCTCCCTGGAGGTAGAGGTGGCACTCAGAGAGGAATCTTCCAAGGATACGGTGGCTGTGTCCACGCCTGGGGCAGGGCCTGGCCTAGGAGGCTGGTTCTGTCTTGACCTTCCCCACCCACCCTTGCTGGCTGGCCAGCGGTCTGCAAGCCCGATGCCCGGCACAGCAGCCCTCAGTGTCCCCTGGGTCCGGCCAGGGCTACAAAGAAGTGGCAGAGGTTGAAAAGCTGAAGGTAAAAGTCACAAGCAATTGGGTCGGCAAGGAGCCCCACACTTCATTACAGATGCGGGACTGCGGCCCTGACAAAGGAGAGGCGGGAAGTCACACGGAAGAAGGCTCGGGCCCAGAAGGGGCAAGGGTGTGCGTGCTGTGGGCCAGAACTGGGATGAGACCATGTGCAGGGACCTGGGCTCACCTGGGCTCAAGGCCCGACCCCGCGGCTCGCTGGGGGAGCACCTCCTCCTGTGGCCCCAGGCAGGCAGAAGAGAGCTGTGGGCCGGGGCAAGACAGCGCAGGGTGGGGCGAGGGGAGATCTGGGCTCTGCCTCGGGCCAGGCCTTGGTCCTCCCCAGGCCCCGGTGCCCACCAATAAAACGCCACGCTGGAGCAGTGGCCTCTAGGGCCCGACTGTGACAGTCGTAGGCCACTTCAGACTGGGGGTCCCCGTCACTCCACTGGGACCAGGGGCAGGCAGGGGGCAGGCAGGGGGTCACCTCTCACCATCAGTCTCCTCTGAGGATTGGGATGGAGACAAAGGGAGACCACCGGGTCTGGGCACCAGCTGCTGGCTCCCCAGGGGCCCTGAGTGGGCAGACCACCCTCCCTCAATCATCACCAGGTTTTTTGTTTTTTGCGTTTTTTTTTTTTGAGGCTCAGCTGGGCTTTCTGGCTTCTCCTGGAAAAATGTTTTTTGTTCCCATCTCACTAGGACTGGAGGGAGAGGGGATGGGGCTTCAGGGAGGCGGGGCAGAGGAAGCCTAATAGAGTCTCGGCCCCTCGAATTTCCAAGCCATGGACTCTCTTAACCCCTCCGCCAGGAACCCAGACAGGAGACCCTCCCCCACCCCGACCCGAGCAGAGGCCTGGGAGAGGGGGCAGCTGGCCTTCCGGTGGTAAAAATAGAGCTGACAATTGGAAAAGAAAAAGACCAGCCGTCAGCCTCAGCCCCCGCAGCACGCAGTTCCGGATCCCACCGCCAGGTCATTCCTTAAAATATTAATGAGGCATCTTAGCCGCCCCGCTAATGCGCAGACGACCAATCGATCTACCACACAGAGGGTGGTTGCTTGGGGGGGCCGGGGTGGGGGGCACCTGGCCCACACCCGCAGGCATTCTCCCCACCAACAGTGCTTCCAGGGAGCCCCAGGAAAGCGAAGGACGCCGTGCAGTGCAAACGAGCAGCACCGGGAAAGGCTGCCTCCCCGGGATGCACCCAGGCAGGCCTGGGCAGCATCCTCCCCCTCCCGCACCTCGTGCAGCTGCGTGCTCAGAAAGGTACGCCGGGGTGAAGATCAGATCTAAGGGTGCTCTATTCTGGCTGGGGTGCCCACACCCCATAAACCATTCATGATGGGGAAACGGTCCTCTTGTTGGGGTCCTCCAATACAAGAAAAGGAGACAAGAACCCATTTGGCTCCTCCCTGCACCCGGGAAGCTGGCCCTAGCGATGCACACGGATGTCCTTCCTCTCCTCTGGGATTCTCAGGACCACTGGCCTGCCCAGGTCAGCCTGCACTTTACAGAACTCCTTCCGTCCTCCGTCCTGCTGTGCTCCAGCCGCCCTCCTGGCCTCCGCTGGACAGTCCCCTCTGGCCCCATCTGCACCTCTCCCCCTGTAGGACACAAACTTTGCGGAGGTTGCTGCGTTAGCCAGGGGTGCCTCTGCCCGCTGGCTGCCTGCATCTCTGTCCCCTGCAGGAGGCACCGAGTCAACCAGGCAGGCACATTTTTCTCTTTCTCTGTTGGCTACTCGGGTGTTGGTTCTCAAGTCTACTTCCCGACCTTACCGACCGGCCCAGAAGTGTCCCCATTGGGCAGGTTTTGAACCAAGGCTTCCTGTGAGAGTGAGGTGTGGCTGGAATTCCCCTACCCTTCCTCCCCAAAATATCTGTGCTCACCCCATGACCCTGCGACCGGGACAGGTGCAGACTGAACGCCCTTGGGACTTCGCCTCTGAATGGGTGGTGGGAGGGGGTGCGCCGGTGGTCCTGGCATCTCTGAGCATCACTTGCCATAGCTGTAAGGCGGGCCACATGCTCTCCGCACAGACTGCTGCAGGGCCCAAGGCCTGTGCAGAGGAGCATGGAGAGCATCGTGGGGAGGCAGCTCTGTGCTCCGTGTGTTTTCATGCCTTTGACACACCCCAGCCTTTGTCACTGTGGGAGAGCAGACGGCCTTCCTGCTGAGCCCTCTAGCTTTCACGGACGCCCCGAACCTTGACAGGCCCTGCTGGCTCAGATCTGCAAACCCCGAGTCCTAAGGGGCCCCACAGCTGCATCCAACAGATGTTCCCATCACAGGGGCCCACTGCCCGGTATCTCCCTACCTCCACATCTGGTCATTTGACACACGGGGCAGCCGAGTGCTTAAAAGCCTGAGATCTGAGGCCAGACCTCCTGCGCTCGAATCCCAGCTCCTCTGCTTCCTAGCCGGGTCGCTGTGGGTGGGCGACTCAGATGCCCGGGGCCTCAGTTTCCTCATCTGTAACACAGAGGGCGATACCAGCACTGACTGCTATCCACGGGCTGTCATGAGGATTAGAAAAGTAATTTGTTTAAAAATAAAGTTCCTCGGCTCCTAGTTCCTGGATGTCTTGCCTTCATCCCCTTTCCTTCCCACTGCTCTGGGCATAGGTCGGCAGAGGCCGGCAGAGGCCTCCTCCTTACTCCCCCCCCCCCCCCCGCCCCCGACACATCCAGGCTCCTCTGTGCATCCAGGCCCGTCTTTCTAGAGCGCAGCTCTCATTGGGCCCCTGCTGAAAACCCTCTTCCTCTCACACCTTCCCTGCCAGGAAGAGAGGGTCCAGGCAAGGGAGGAGACTGGCCCCTCAGTCACTGGATTTACACTAGGCTCCCACTAGGAGCCAGGAGCCGTGCTGACAGGGCCAGGGTCGCAGGCGGGTGGGAGGGGACCGAGGGGCTACACTCAGATCTGCCCCTCTGGGTGGCGGATACTACTCCTGACAGGGCCCTGGAGAGCTCTCCCTCGGAGGGCACAGTGGAATTACCTGGGCCCTGACTCAGAAATGGAGGTGCCCACCCTCAGAGGAGGAGGCACTCTGACAGGCTGGAGGGCGGGCAAATCCAGAGCTGGGCCCTGCAGGATTTAGATGTCAGACAAACAGAGAGTGGGGCCCAGAACAATAAGCTGCACCCGGGCCGGGGGGCTGTGGAGGAAAGCCCATCCTTCTTCAGGAGCACCTGGTGCTGGACAGTTCCTGCCCAGGCTCTGTGGATGGAGAGCGGGCTGGCGAGGCTCTCGCTGCACCAGCCTTGCCCTCCTGGGGTTGCAGAGCAGAGGCACCCCCTCTCCAGCCTTGGCCTGAGCCTTGCAGTCTCTCCCCTTCCCCCAGTGACATGGATCTCGCCTTGGCCCCTATCCATACACCTCCCAGACCTCCCTGGCCCCCTGACTCAGTCCCCCAAACGTGCAGGACCCCACTCTCAACCCCTACCACTCAGCCCACCAGTCTGCCTTCTGGCTTTTTCATGACTCTCATATCATGCCTCCCCCTCAGTTCTGAGCATCCCAGAGCTCTCGGTACTGTGGATGCTTATGAAGTTTCCCTGGGCCTTTCTCCAAGCAAGTGAACTCCCTGTGTGCCTGCTATCCAGCACCGCAAACTCACCACATCCAAGTTCTAATACATCCTCTTCCTCTAACCCCTGCTTGTTCTCAGTGCAGCATCTTAGCACCCAGCCTGGCATCACCCCACCTGCTCCACTCTGCCCCGGTAGTTGACAGGCCTTGAGGCCACAGAGGCCTTGGGAACACCCCCTTTATCCTGTCCCTGCCTCTACTTGGCCCCCCTCCCCCTCCACAACACCACATTGCTGTGGCCTGTCTTCGCCAGACTGTGAGCCGCGAGTTGAGTGTGACACCCACCACAGGACCCAGCTGGGCCCTATGTACAGAGGGTGGGAGGTGGCTGGTGAATAGAGCCTCGCTTTGCCTAGAGGAGCCAGAAGATGCTGTATTCCCACACGCTGGTGCCCTGTCTCACTCTGCCCAAACAGGTTCAGGCTGTGACCTCCTCCAGATTTGAGAAGTCACACCTGCTGTCCCCTGGGACAGAGCACAGCCATAAAAACAGATCCAACCAGGTGAGGGGGTGGAGCGGAGAGAAACTTCCCCAGACTACAAAGCTGCCACCACCCTTCCAGTCCCATGCGGACAAAAGGGGCAGGAAGTGAGGGGCAGTAAGGGGCAGGCTCCAAGGCTGGACTGGAGCCCCATGGGGTCAGCAACCAGGACGTCTGAGGCACCTAACGCCCCCCCCCCCCCGCCCCCGATCCCCTGCAATACAGGATTCCCTGCAGACCGTGGAGGAGGAAACAACCAGGCTCTTGCCCGAGAAAAGTGCTTTACAGACCTTGTTGGTTGAGTGACTTTGGGCAAGTCATTTCACCTCCTCACCTCTCTTTCTTTCTCTGTAAAATGGGGGTAATAATAGTACAAACCCCACACGGTTGTTGTGCAAATTACGTGAGACACAGCATGATGCCTTTAGCCTGGTCGGAGTCAGCTTGAAGCCAGCCGTTCAGCCTTGGCAGAAACCAGGCTCCACCTGGCCTGGGGCAGGCGTCTTACCTCCAACACTCCCTCAGGAAGTCCACCCTGGGGTGTGAGTGTGGGGGCTCTCCCTAGGAGAACCGTGTTTAGAAAATTTAGACAGATGTTTCACAATATGGGTAAGAATAAAGGCATTAACTCTCCATTACTCAGAACCATTCAACTAACCTGCATCAGAACATCTTGCCCTCCATCACTCATGCCCTCTAGAAGGTGAGCGGGGTGCAGGAAGGAAGCAGCTTGCAGGGAACCCTGCCGCTGAGACCCCACACTAGCCTAACAGCACTGCCCCCACTGCCAGGCCCCTCTCCAATTTCCTGGAGCTGCAATGGTCTAGGTTAGTCCCCACTCAACCTCCTGGATGGAGCAGGGTGGCTGGAGGGAAGAGATTTGTTTAAAGTGGGGGCCAGAGTAGGAGGGATTCAGATCACACCCCCCAAAAGGCAGCCAAAGCCTCTTGGGATAACCAACCCCTGCTCCTCCTGCCCTCCCAGAGGGGCTCACTCCTCCCACACTCAGTGACCTGCGCTGGAGGGGGCAACTCTTGCTGGTCACCCAGCTAGGATGTAGGCAGCATCACTCCCATTTTACAGAGCAGATAATGGAGGCTGAAAGATGCAGAGGTAGGGTTCAACCCAGGTCTGACTCCAGACCTCAGGGCTCTCCCCTGCACCAGCTTGGTGTGAACACTGATTTTGGTTTACCATGTTCACGGTCACTCCCGAGGCTGCTCGGTGTCCCCCTGCTCTGCTCCCGAGGGGCCAGTAGCTGCAGACTCCTCCCCCTGAAGACCTCCTTCGTGGGCTGCTGGGGGCCCAGGCGGGTCCCTGCCCCTGTCCGGCCTTGGCCTGATGGGCTGGCGCGGTTCTGGGGCCCGCGCTGCCCGCAGGTTCATCAATGGCCAAGGCCGAAAGGCCTGAATGGAAGGCACGAACCCGCCCCTTCTTAAAGGCGCCGGCCTCTCGGGTACCCTCAGCGCCCCCCACCCTCCCATCCAGGGCTGCCGGAGAGCTCCGGGGTGGGCGGTAGAGAATGGTGAACGTAAGAAAGGCCTGGGCAGAACGGAGGGCGTGTGGTCCTCACCCTCATTCCAGGTTGGCCCTCCCCGCCCCGTCCCAGCCCCCACAGCCTAGGGAAAAGACCGAGCGCCCCTCCACTCCAGCCAGGGACCCCCTCCTCTAGGGGGCCCGCTGCGTTCTCCCCACCCCTGGCCCTGGGCCCTAGGAGGGGGCGGGGGCGCAGCTGCTCCGGAGGCGTCTTGGCCCCTCCCGTTACTCCTGCTCAGCCCGGGGTGGGGGTAGGAGAGCCGATCCCCGCAGGGGGCGCACGTCCCTGGTCAAGCTCCCTCCCACCCGCGCACACAAAGACGACACGCGCGGACCGGGGCGCGTGCGGCCGCGCTCCTTGGGGCAGCGGTGCGCACACGCACGCGTGCCCTCAGGGACCGACGGGGTCCAGGATGATGGACGAGGGGACGAGGGGACGAGGTAACTGAGGACAAGCAGGCCGTACCTACAGGCGCGCAGCTGCGGCTGGGCGGGCCAGGGCACCCGCGGAGCACTGTCCGGACCGCGGTGGGGCTCCCGGGGCCCGGCGGCTCATGGCCTGCGGCGGGTTTATGCTCCCTCCGAGCGACAGCCGGCGTTGGAGGCGGCTCCTCACTCCCTTGTCCACAACCTCCGAGGCTAGTGCGCTCCTCGCGGGCCCGGCGCGGCCCCGGCTCCGATCTCTAGGCAGCCAAGCCCCGCGCTCTCCAAGCCCAGCTCCGGGATGCGCGCGCTCTGCCCGCTCGCCCCTGTGCCCCTAGCCCGCGCGTTGCGCGCCTCCCCGGCCCCGCCCCCGGCGCGAGTCCCGCCTCCCACCGGCCTCGCCGGCCCCGCCCCCACTGCGCCCCGGGCCCGTGTGGAGTCGGAGCTGTATCCGCGGCTGCTGCTCACTTCCTTCGGGAGGCAGCAGCGATGGGGCAGCGGAGCCCTGAGACCCAGAGGGGTTAGGAAAGAGCCTGCAGCCACCCTGTTTGGGGTGCGAGTACTTGACCGCCTCGTCTCACGGAGTCGGCCCCAGGCCAAGCGCTGGAATCCCTCCGTCGTGGAAGCGTCCCCCGGAGCCCGGGGTGGTGGCTCCTGGAGCACGGCGGATGGAGCCCGGGTGGGCAGCCTGCGTGGTGGGTCGTGGGTGCCCGTTGGTGATGGTTGCCCGGCGGGATTTGTCACTGTCCCAGACTCTCAGCCGCCAGGGCAATGGGAGCCTCGAAGAGGCCCAGATGTCGCAACGGGGGAAGTCGACGCCTGCTTTTCAAAAATCCCGAGGGTGAGCACCACGCCCCCTTCCTTCAGCCCTTTTGGTGCCGGAAATCGCCCCGCGGCTACAGGGCTGGGAAGACCTGAGCCTGTGCCTACCTCCCCATCTTCTCCGTGCTGGGTAGACTGAGGCGGCTCCTCCTCCCACCCGCGTTGTTCGGAGGTCATACGGGGCTGATAGGGGTCTACAGCCCTGGCTTCCTCACCCCTCCCCGGCTCTACAGCCCCAGAACCAGGGCATAGGTTAGGGTAGAGACCAGTCTGGCTAAGAAAACAAAGACTCCTGCTGGCCTTTGTGGGCACCTGGGCGCCTGCAGTAGACTTCCCAGAAGGTGGAGGGACTCCAGCAGGCCTGGAAGGGGTCTGAGAGGAGAGGGAAGGCATCACTCCGTGTAAACAGAAGTGTGGAAGAGTTGCTCAGTGATGTGACGTACTGTTGCTCCTGCAGAGAGGTGGAGGTGCCCCCGAGCTCCTCCCCTCCTCTCTCTTGCCCCCAGGCCCAAGCCCTCGGCCTCCGCAGGCCGTTGGATCAGCTTTTCCCTGCCCCAACTAAACCCTCTGCAGCCCTACCTCTGGCAGTTCTGTGGTCTGCCGGGGAGCACCTCCATCTGGTGCTCTCCTCTTGCAGACTGCCCTTAACCTTTCCCAAAGCCATTTCACATCTAATTTCCCAGAAAGCAGGACAGGCAAGGAAGGGTTTTTATCTGGGGCCTTGAGAGGAACAGTGGGTTGGTGAAGGTGGAGACTGGCCTGGAGCCTGCCTGGACCTCCTGCCCCCCAGCCTGGGGTGCCCTCTGCATGGGCACTGAAGCAAGGCAGGCCTTGTTTGAGGCCCTGGAACCTAGCCCCTTCCCTTCCACACATATACAAGCTGCTCTCTCAGCAAGATATGGCCAAGAAACATTTAACGAAAGCTTAGGTATGGAGCAGCCATGGACTGGAACTGCACACTGGCCTGGAGGCCTGGCTGGGAACCAGGAGACCTATGAATGAGGCTGGGAGGGATGTAGGAATATGAGAGGTGGGAGGGAGACCGCCTGTAGGGTTCGAGAGAAGAGAGGGAGGCTCTGTACTGGGTGATGGGGCTGTGGACCCCACCCTCCTGGGAGATGGGAGAACCTGGCCCCCAGTGGACTAACCTGGTTCTGAGCAGTAGGCTGAGGTCCACTGATGGGCTGTCATTGGCCAGAGAGGGTCCTGGGGTCTGGAACCCTGGGCAAGCCAGTAAGTGTGATCCCCAGGGAGGAGGAAGTGAGGAGGAGCCAGCTGTTCAGTGACTGAGACAAGGAGGAACTAGTGGGAGAAGTGGAAGTGGCTAGCGTCGGGAGGGGTAGTGAGGAGGGGAGGGGCTCATTAGTCAAGAGCACCTCTATCCTGGGGACAGGAATGGGTGGGGATCGTTCTCTCTGGTGTCTGAGGGCAGGAGGTTCTGGGGCCTTGGAGGAAGTTGTGATGGGGCAGACGATGAGGAGCATGGGGGTGGGACGCCCCCAAGGGGGCCCTGGGTGCACAAGCTCTAGAGCGTTCAGGACTGAGACAGGGATTAGCACAGGGGGCTGTGCCTAGGTGGGCTGCGGGGTGGGAGCCGGTTATGGAGCCAGAGTTTCAGGCCACCTGGACGGTGAGGGAGTGCCAGCCACCGGACTAAGAGGGAGCTCCTCGTCGGGGTGGGTGGGGATCCGCACGAACGGGGCTGGGCTGGGGGCCAGGCAGCCTGGAATCTATGGCTCAGAGGTGCCCCTATGCAAGGCTGGCACTCAGGGGGCTTGGTGGGTATGGGCTCCACAGTGCCTGGCAAGCAGGGCCCCAAGGGAAAGGGACACAGACATGGAGTGACAGGAGGGCACGGCTCGAGGGCGCCCAGACGGAAGCAGGGATTCCCCAGGAGCTGACGTCACATCTAACACACGTCACACATTCAACCACAGTCTGATGGGTCTTTCAAAGGAATGGATTTCTCTTTCTGATTGGGTTGCTGGTCTGCCCAAGAGAACCGAGACACTGGGTTTGGGTTTCAGCAAAGCTCTGGACCCAGTCGTGGGATTCCTGGATGGAAAAAGGGGCAGAGACCCGCTGTGTGCCAGGGGCCATGCCCCAGGCTGGCAGAGCCTGACAGGCAGAGCCCCAGCTCCCTGTGTGTGCTGCTGCAGGCACCCACCAGCCTCCCGAACCCCTGCCACAGGGCGCTGGCACCGGTGTGGCTGCAACCGCCTTTATTCAAAGTGTGCAAAGCCGAACATGCAAGTGCAAATGTAACTTAGGAAGATCTGCCTGTGGCTCCGAGGTGGCATGCTAAGATGTTCTTCTTGGCCAAGGAGCACCTGGCTGCTCAGACCAGCCTGTGAGTCTGAAGAGCCTGTGCAGCGGGGTGCTCATTGGAGACTCCTCACCTGGAGACCAGAATACCTTGCTAAAGAATAAAGCAAAAATCATAGTGGTCTGGGGGCAGGGAGTGGGTAACAGAAACTACCACGCCCTCCAGGGCTCCTTAGGAGTGGGGTGGAATGTGACAAAGGGAGGCTGGGGGGATGGACTCAAAGGCTGCTGGCCTGCAAGGAAGGGTCCTCGATCTCTTGGGAGGTGGTGGTGGATCCTCGGGGAACCCTAGGGGATCCCAGAGCCTGGCACAGGGAGGCCCAGGGGGATCCCAACTGGATTAACCATGGCCAGAGAAGTCACAGCACAGCATCTCTGCCACCAGAGCTAGTGGTCAGGCTGGGGGTGGGGCCCAGACGGGGCCACCGGCTGAGACAGGGCCCAGCCTGGCCAGGCCTTGGGACTGTCTGGGCCTAGGAGGCCTGAAGCGGCAGAGACATTCTTTCGAAGGGGCCCACGGGGACCTGGGACCTCTGGAGCTCTTAGGCAGAGGGCAAGGGCAGTTTCCGCAGGGGACTCCCTAGGGAAGTCTAAGTTATTAGAAGCGGCTGAATAAGCAGGGGGTGGGGATGCTGTCATCACTGGTGTGAGCAGGCGGCTCTGGGATGTCACTGCCACAAGTCCCCGGCCGCCGCCCCTTTGTCATTCTCATGGAACTTGTGCAGGTGATCGGCAAACCTGTGGGGCACAGAGACCTTTGCTGTGATCAAGTGTAAAAAGGAGAGAAGTGTGCGTGTGTGTGTGTGTGTGTGTGTGGAGGCACAGAGATCTCCAGGGGTTGTGCACCATGTGCTGGGGTGGGGGCTGAGCAGAGTGGGTGTGTGGGGGGCTGTGGGGTGGACCTGAGTAGGGGGCAGTGGTGGAGGGCTGGGGCAACAGAGGACAGAGGAGGAGTTCCGTGGTGCTGCCGGGGCTCAGTGAGGGGCTGTGGTGGGACTCGGGGGCGGGGGGAGGGTGTCCTTACTTCTTGGCGCAGAAGGTGGTGCAGTCTCTCTCCACACTCTCGCTCCACGCCAGCTTGTAGAGGACCTGGCCGGGCAGAGATCCCATGAGCTGCCTGTCCCGCAGGCCCCTACAGCCCTGGGAAGGCTCTTAGGGCCCCGGGGTGGGTGGGCCTTAGGGATGCTCCTGTGCCTGCCTGTTGCAAAGATGGTCAGACAGGCCCGCATGTGGACATACCACCCCTAACAGTTTTGGCTGCACCACAAGCAGGGCCAGGGCACGCTGGGCTGCGGGGTCAGACTGGGAGCTCAGGCTAGCCATATAGGGGCCATCTTGGCTGTGGCCTCGCTGGGACTGGGGGTCTCCAAGGCTGAAGCCCTCCACAGGCACGCCCTGTGCTCCCCTCTCCCCTAGCTCAGCGCACAAGCAGCGTCACTAGGCGGCTGTGTGTGCTGTGCCCACTAACAGGAATGCTGCTCTGCACCTGAGGAGAGTCACTTCAAAAGGCCCCTTCCTTGTGCAGCCTACCTGGCTCTCCCTTAGAGGAGTGAGTGAGACCCTCTTTCCTGCCTTCCTCAGACTCCCAACAGCAGCCCTCCCGTCTGTCAAGCCCGTCCAGGACCGGGCCCTGGATGGGGATGGAGTAGGCCAGGCCTCCTCCATGCAGGGGCAGGGCTTCTGCCCCAGCCAGAGGGCCCAATGGGTGGGCTTGTCATCCCCAGGGTGGGCTGAGGCCCTCGAAGGGGAGAGAAGTGGCTAAGAGCGGATGGTGGGGTTTGGGGATGGCCTGGGTGCCAGGTCACAGTACCAGGGTCCCTTCCGCCCCTGGGAGTTGGGGGCGTGGTGAGTGCTTCCCCACCACCTGCCAGATACTCACCAGGAAGACCAAGCAGTGCAGGAACAGCGTGTAGAAGAAGCTGATGGTGCGTGCCATCTTGTTCGAGAGAACCAGCCGCCCCTGAGGAGCAAGTGAGGTGTGGGATGGGAGTGGGGCAGGCCTCACCCCCTCCAGCAGGGCTGCCCCGGGCTCCTGCGGAAAAGGCCCCGGGGCAGCAGGGGCAGGGCAGGGCAGGCAGTCGGCTCCCATTCCCCTGTATCGGCAGGAGTTTGGGCTCCAGGAATTCTAAGGAAAGCCCCCCGCTGCAGCAGGATTCCAGAATCTACCACAAATGGTGCCCTGAGAGGAGATGTCCCAGAGGGGAAGGGACCCTGTTCTGGGTCACACAGCTTCTCTTGGTAGGGCATGTGAGGGGTTGGTGGTGTCCCTGGGGCTCCTCCAGGCTGGGCTGGATGGCATAGGTGATGAGGTGGCCTGGCAGGGTTGGTGTCCCTGGGGGCCAGAGACGGAGCTCAGGCCTCTCCCAGGTGGGCACAGGGGAGGGGTCTCACCATGCTGAGTGTGGCCTTGTCCCAGGGGCTGAGGCTCAGGTACTTCCGCTGCCGCTCCTGAAGGGGGGGGATAATGAGGAGGGGACCCCAAAGACCCCACAGGCCTGGGCTCACTGCAGAAGGGACCCTCCCCCGTTGTCCCTGCAGAATGCCGGGGGACTGCCAGGGGCCTCCCTGGTGCCCAGTCCTACTTGGCATGACTCCCCAGGCTGCACCCAGGGACAGCTGCCTCCTGCTTTTGGTGGTGGCCCATTCTGCCATGGGACAGTCTTTCTGGGCAGGGCTTCTGTGGCCTGAGAGGTGGGGGAGGGGAGTTACAAGGATGGGGGAGGCTACCGCAGGGCACTGCCACCGGGGATTCTCCTCTGATTGCGCCCCCATGGTGCACACCTGGGGTCAGTCCATTTGCTGTCACGCACCCTCACCTAGCTGTCAGGCCAGGCCAGCATTCCTAGAACTCTGGGCCTGCCTGGGGTGGGAGGGGGCGGGCCCTAGGCCTTCATGGCACCACCATGGGCACGCAGGCTGCCCTGGTGGTCTGCTGGGGGGGGGGAGGGCAGCGGGAGCCTGGGCCTGCCGGAACGGATCGGGGCTGGCGGAGTGAGGAGTAAGGGGAGGCTGAGGCCAGGGGCGAGGGTGGCTTCTTCGGACATCCCTGCCCAGTCTGGCCCGGAGGCCAGGCTCACACACCCGCTTGCTGAAGGAGGAGAAGGGGTCCAGGCGCTCCTCATACTGGGACGAGTACCGAAGCTCTGTGTCATCGCTGCCGCCACCCTGTGTGGGGGGGAGGGGGAGAGACCAGTCACGGGGGCCCAACAGTAAGGCCTGGGCAGAGGGACGAGGGCTGGCAGGGCCAAACGGGAGCCTCAGCAGCACAAGGAAGGTGGGGAAGGGGGCCCACAGTGACAGTGAGTGTGGCTGGGGACAGAAGTCCAGGGGCACTGCCCAGGGTCAGAGTTTTCCCACAAGGTCAGGGCCTCAGTGCCTCAGGGCAGATACGGGGAACTAAGGTCCAGGCAGGGGCTGGAATGTATAACACAGACAGGGCTGGGCGCCACGCGAGGAGGTGGACTTGGAGGGGGTTCGCTGGGAGTGTGTGGGGTGGCTGTGGGGAGCAGACAGACCCGCACCTATAGGACCAGAGAAAGCCCAGCCAGCCACCTGTGTGTGTTACCGGTTTGCACAGAGTATGGGCGCCCTCTTGTGGCCAGAGAAGGGCTCCAACGGGTGAAATTGGGGTTAGTGGTTGAGGATCCTGTCTCCCGAAGACCCTCAGCCAGAAGTGTCACCGTCTCTGCCCTTCTACCGCCCACCCATAGTGTCTCCACAGTCACAGAAAGGTTGTCTTGCATGAGGTAGCCCCCTGTGAGGCCTGAGGGCTGAGCGAGACCAGGGGCAGCCCTCCTGGGCCCAGAACAAAGTGAGTAGTTTTCTGCTCTGTTCTCTTGTTTTTTTTTTTTTTTTTTTGACATTGGACCAAATTCTGGTATGGTTTTCCAACAAATGTCAGTGTGTGTCCCCTGCCTCTCAGTGTACCTCACCCCCTCCTGGCCGGTTCTGATGGATGAACCTCTCTACCAGGGCCCCACTGTAGGGGTCTTCCCAGCTTGGGTGGACGCCCAGCAGGCAGAGGGGGTCAAGTGGCCCGGTGCTGCCCAGCAGGTCACTGCCCCGCCCCCCTGCCTTGGAGTGCTGGGCCCACCTCTCTCCCTGCCTGGTACCCCTGGGGCTGAAACTGCAGAGGCACTCACCCGGCCAGGGTAGCTCTGCAGGAACTTGATTTTCTCAAAGAGCTTGATGTTGTCGGCGCGCAGGCTGTCCAGCTCGCTCTGCAGGGCTTGGATGGTGTGCTGGGCCATGCGGTTCTCCTGTGGGAGGCAGGGCGGGTGGGCAGGCAGGCCGGGCTAGCAGTGGGGGGGGGGGCGGGAGAGGCCGCCACCCCGGCACAGGTGCTGCTCTGCTGCCTGGAGCGACTTCTTTGCCGGGGGCCATCTCTTTGACTTACTGAGACCCTGTTCTCAGCTTTTAGAAATTATTATTGACATAGAATGTATATGACGTAAACATCACCGTGTTTAAGTTCACAATTCAGTATTTTTTTTTTTAGTATCTTCACCATTCCATCCCACTACTTCCAGAACACCTCATCACCCCAGTAAGAGCCCTTGCCTGTCAGCAGTCACCCCCGCCCCCCAGCAACCGCTACCCTACCTGCCCGCCCAGTGCCTCTGCCTGCTCTGGATGCTTCTTGCAAAGGGAATCAAACACCATGTGGTTTTAATGTTTTAATGTTTGCCAATCTAGGGGCAAAGTGAGATGGGATCTCAGCTTTCAACTTACTCAAGTCTTTAAACAGGCTTTTCCTTCACATTGTCAAACATTCAAAGAGGACTAGAAAAGGACATGGTAGGATGGCGATTCCCCCCCAAATTAAACACAGAATTACCGAGGGGTGCAGCAATTCCACTTCTGGGGATACAGCCCAAAGGACTGAGAGCAGGGTCTTGAAGAGATATTTGTACACCCACATTCCTAGCAGCTCTATGCACAGTGGCCAAGAGGTGGGCGGCCCGTGTTCCCGGACGGACGAACATTAAACAGGGGTGGTCTGTCCGTGCAACGCAATGTGACTCAGCTAAAAAAGATAGAAATGCTGACACCTGCTACCACGTGGAGAAAGCTGGAGGACACTGTGATGAGTGAAATAAATCAGTCACAAAAGGACAGATACTGGGTGATTCCGCTCACATGAGGTACTTGGGTCATTCGGAGAGACAGGGGGTAGAACGGGGCGGGGCGGGGCGGGGCAGGGGGCGGGGCGTCAGTGTTTGCCGGGTGCGGAGTCGGAGGTTGGGAAGACGGGAAGGGTTCTACGGAAAGACGGGAAGGTTGAGTGCATTTAATGCCACTGAACCGCACACTTAAAAATGGTTAAGATGATAAATTTTATGTGTGTTTTGCCTCAAATTTTAAAAGGTACGTGATCAAAAGTCTAGATTTTTAAAGCAGAAGGTAGAATACTTGGCACTTTTTTCTCTCCCACCTAATTTAGTTTGAAGGCCTTCTTTTAAGGGCCGCACGGCATTGCAGCGTGGCCGTCCGCGGGCCAGGGTGGGCGTGTGGGAGCTCCCGCCCACGGCCTGTGCGGGCAGCTGCGAGGGGAGCATCCCTGGCCCGCCCTCGTGTGAAGCCTCACGAGCCTGGGTCACAGAGGGTCCCACTGGATCGGGCCCACCCTGGTCACAGGACCAGCACTGGGCCTGGCCTGCAGGGGGCGCTCAGTTAATGTCTGCCAGCCCCGGTCTAAGCTTGGAAACCCCAGAGGGGAACTGTGAGTTTGGAGAGGAAGGGTTTAGAACTTCTATCACCAGGGCAAGCAATGGCTCTTGGAGAAGAATGGAGCCCTTCCCAGCTCCTGTCTCTCCTGGGAGGGTGATCGGGGGACTTGGCTCTACGGGATGGGGGTCTGCAGAGTCCCCAAGGCCAGGATGGTGCCACCTCTGGGTGCTCCCCTGGTCTGTCGCTGGCCCCCCTGCACTCTGGACCCAGTGGGGACACCCTGGAGGCCTTACAAGAAACTGCTCCTCCTACTTCTTTGACTCTGTCCCTGACCCTCTCTCATCCCCTGTCCCCTACTCTTCCAGGACCACCGTCCTCCTGCGGGTGCCCAGTCACCTCCCACGCACCAACAGCACCTGCGCGGAAGCACCTCACGTTAAAGGCCCAGACGCCACAGGATCAGTCGCCTTAGCAGACTGCCTCTTTCTCACGGCGCCCCTCCAGGAAGGCTGACAGCTGGGCACCGAGCGGCCAGCCTGCTCGCTCAGCCCCACAGAGGCCGGCCCCATCCCTAATCCGCTCACCTCTAACAATCTCAACAGACGCCCCTGTCTCCAACCTGCCCCTGCATCTCCAAGTCCCCCATCTGGTTCACGGGGTTCTTCCTGGATGGTGGCAACCACTCTGCAGCCACCGTCTGGGGCCAGGCTTCTGCCCTGAGCTGGCTGTCCGCCTGGTCCTTCTGACCCCCAGGCTGGCAGTGTTGTTCCCCTGCTTAACTCCTTCACTGGTGCCCCGACGTGGCAGTGAGGCGCTTGCCTGGCAGCTTGTCTTCCCATTGAAGCCGTGGAATGACCTGCCCTCCCCGCTGGCTTGTCCCACATCTCTGCTCAGGTAGTCACCTCCACCTGGGATGTCCGACTCCTCTTTCAAAACCCAGTGTGGCACAGCCTCCTCCAGGAAACCCTCCCTGACTACACAAAACAAGTCTAGTCCCACTGCAGTTTATGGGCTGTGACACATCTTCTCCCCCAAGCCTGAGTATCCCCCACTGTGTCTTCAGGTCCTGGGAGTGCAGGGGAGGGAAGCCAGAGACTCACAGCCTCCAGCTCCTGGTTCCGGGCCCGGAAGCGCTCCCGCTGGCTGGAGATGATGGAGAGCAGAGAGTCTACCTGGCCCTCGGGGAGGGTGCCGCTGGCTGGTGCTGAGGGTCCTAGGAGGGAAGAGACAGTGTCTTGGGGTGGCAGGAGTCAGAGCCTAACAGGGGCCCTCGGGTTGGGGGGTCCCAGTCCTGAGGAAGCTCTGCCTGGCGGACAGGGAGGGGTAGGACAGGAGAATAGGGGCCCTGGGAGGGGAGGCCCTGCCCATGCTGTCTGAAGGCCAGGCCCCAAAGCCCCCACCCTGTTGCTCTGTACTTTGATTGAAGAACCCACCCTGCATCTGCCAGACTGGGCCCCCCAGCTCCAGGGGAAGCACAGGGACTCTGAGGGTGCTGGGAGGCTGTGAGTGTCTCCCACCCAGGGTTCTGGCCTTCGCACTGTAGGAGGCCACCTCCCTTCCAGCTCTGGGAGCTCTTTGGCTGCATTTCCACGCGAAGGCCTCCCTGGGGAGCTGGCCCCTACCCACCAGCCCTCTACAGGCCACTGGCAGAGTCAAAGGGTGTCAGGCCTCAAGGGGGTGGTGTCAGGCTAAGGCCTAGAGACAGTGGGAGCGGACGCCCCTTTTATGTTGCTGCTGCATTGCTGTGATGGGGGCCCTGACTGTCTTTGGGGGAGGGGGCATGCTCTTTGGGGACCAGGGCTCTGGCTGCCCCACCTCCTTCCCCTTCCCCGCTCCCAGCTGGCCCGTGGCTGCGTGGGTGGGCCGGGTCTGCCCCTCCTCACCATAGAACAGGGCTGTGGCCTCTTTGATGGGCTCCGGGATCTTCTGCAGGCCATGCTCAGCTGCACCCTGCAGCGAGAGGAAGAGGTGGGGGAGGCACCTTCGCATGTGGCATCGAAACGTCCTTCCAAAGTGCCAAGCAAAGTGGGGGGCAAGGAGTGGTTGGGGTGGTCTGGTGGCAGGGGCGGGCATAGTGGCGACCACAGGAAGGCCTAAAGAGGCCGCCTCGCATGGGCCGCCAAAGCGAAGGCAGGGTGATCCCGGCCTGCTAGCCAGCCTGCTGCATGCCCTGGGCCAGTCCAGCTTCTCCCCTGAGCCCCTTCTCTTCATTTATAAAATGAGGGGGGTGACGTGATGACCTCCAAGGGCCGTTTGGGCTCCAGCCTCCCATGATCTCGAGGCCTCAGGTCCTCTTGCTGTGAGAGGGGTGGTAATCCTGGCCTCGCTTCTGTCCAGGGCTCCCGGGCAGACGTCCCTGCCAGTGCCTGCCTCTCTGCCCTGTGGCCTGGCCTCCTGAATCCGGCCTTCAGGTGAAGGTAGCAGGCAAAGCCCAGAGAAAGAGCCCTGAGCAGGTGGTGAGGGGAGTGGAGAGCGGGCTCACCTCGGCGTCTGGCCGCTGGATGGACTGGACGGTGCTGAGATCTTGCTCCAGGCGGGCGATCAGCTCCCTCTGCTCGGCCGCTGTGGCCACGGCCTCGGTGACGTGGCCCTGCAGCTCTGCGCAGCGCCCTGTTGCCAAAGGAAGACATGGTCATCAGAGGGGGCCTAGTGGCGCCTTGGTGCCTCCCCCCTCTGCCTCTCCAACCACCAGCCAGTGGGTAGGACTCCCTGGGAGCCTCAGTGAAGTGCCGGTGGCTCCCTCCCCACCTCCCACTGCCCACAGGAACACCATCAGAGAGGCCAGCAGGGCCAGGGGCACTGCTGGCCCTAAGAACTCTCTACAACCACAATATTCCCTGGGTAGGGAAGGCGCCCAGGTCAAGGACTTAGGAGGAATGGGTTGACCCCAGCACTGCCATCACCAGCTGGGTGAGCCTGGCCAGCCTGCTTCCCTCTCCAGGCCTCACTCTGCCTCTGTCACCAGGGAAAAGAGGTTGAACACGAGCCCCAGTTTTCTCCCTGGCTGCCTCCATAGCTCAATGCCCAGAGGAGCCTCGGGGGTCACAGAGGTGGGGAAAGGTACAGGAGGTGCAGTGGGAGGGTGGGGGTAGGGGTGGGCGGGCCTTGAGACCCCTTGTGGGTGGGTGAGTGAGGGGCCCCACCTCTGGACCCAACAACCAGTAGCCTCTCACCCAATGGGCTCCAGTACATTGGTGGGGATGGGGTGGAGCCCCAGGAATCCCCTGACCCACGGACCTGTCCCTCTCTTCTCCGCCTGAGTGCTAGCTGTCTTTACCACAAAGCAAATCCAAAATAATTCTGTTTGGAGATGTTCCTGTCCTTTTGGAAGGTGGGAGATGTTGGGGCGGCCTTCCAGCCCAACCTCTGTGGGAGCCTTCAGCAGCTACTGGCAGGGAGGACCTGGGAGCTGGGCAGACCCAGGTGAGTTCTGCCTCTGCTTCTGGTTGGCTGTGTGGCTCTGGGTGGCTGAACCGCTTGGTCTGGGCCTCACTTGTAAAATGGTGACGACAACAAACTTTTCTCAGGGCCCCAGAGAGGGAGGCCCAAGCCCTGAGGCACAGGATGCTGTCCTTTGGGCCAACAGCATGGCCACCAGGGGGCACTGTGGCCTCAGAAATGTCCCAGAAGGTCCCAGGCTGTTCAGTGCAACAGGGACTTTGAGCCTTCCTGGTGGACTCATCCCTCACTGTGCACCCTGCTGGCCGGTGTGTCAACCCAGGCCTGGCTGGGCTCAGGCCCCTGGCCAGGGCAGGGGCGCCGGCTTCAATCCTACCTGCTCCATCTCCTAGGTGCCTGCTGTACGCCAAGCCCTTTACACACCTCACAACAGTCAGTCCGGGCAGATGATCCCCGTTCTACAGACGGACTGAGGCCAGACCCCGGGGTGTCCACCCCAGCCATGTCCGAGCCCTTCCCCACATCGGGGAAGGCCCCGCTGGTTCAGCGCCTGAATAGATTCCTTCCTTCAAGCACCGCTGACCCCTCTTTGTACCTGGCAAGCAGGTGGTGTCAGCAGAAGTGAGGGGGGTCTGAGGTAGGGTTGGGGGAAGAGGCTGGACCCGAGGGCAGGGCCAAGTCAAGGAGGGAGGCCTGTGGGTGGCAGGGCTGGGGTCTGGCCCACAAGAGCTTCACGCAGACCCCATGGACGAGAGGCCCGAGTGCCATAGCCTGCTGGCCTGGGGTGGAGCCCTTGGCGCCAGGCCTGTGGGACGGGACTGAGGAGAGAGTCACCTTGCTGTACCACTAGTGCTTAGTAGGTGAGGTGGACGGATTTGTGGGGAGATGCGGGAGAAGGACCTTGGGAGGGGACAGGTTCAGTTCCGGCCACTGGGTATCCATAAGGACCGCTGCAAACAGGAGCACTCCCCAAAGTGGTGTTGGGACCGACTCCTGGGGGTGGGCAGACAGGTCCCAGCACAAGCAGAGGGTGTGGAGCCCAGAGAAGGCTCAGGTGAGAAGCACCCCGCTTTCAGGGAGGGGGCCCCAGGGACAGGGAGCCAGGGCCGAGGGGGAGAGCCTGTGAGGAGGCGGCCCAGCGGGGCGAGCCCTGTCCGTGCATGTAGCCCGGCGCAGAGGGGAGGCATGGCACGAGGGCTGGATCCGATGACAACATTTTATTTTGTCTGTCACCGGTCTGTGTCCACCCCAGCATGGCCTCAGCCAGGACCCTGTGGTAGGAGTGACGTGCAGCTCCTGGAGCCACCTGTGGGCACGGGGGAGACATGGGGTCCCCAGGCTGGTTTTCCTGTGTATTTGTGTCTGTGTCTGCAGCTCAGGGGTTGGGCACACAGGTCCCTGACAGCAGGCTCTCCATCCTAGGCAGCCCCAGCCAACTGGTGCCGGGGCGCCTCGTTACGCTGGCCTGGGGAGCGTGCCACCGCTGCCGCTGCAGCAAACGCTCCCACACACAGGGTTAGCTGCTAAACTGATCTCTGGGGCTGCCAGGCTGAGTGTTGGGGTAGCTATCCCTGAAGGGGTGGCGCTGGGTGATACTGAGGCCTGACTGGCTGTCATTCACAGCAGACATGGAGGACAGCTTCCCGTGAGTCCCAGCAAAGAAGCTGAGCGCGGGCAGGAGAGCTGAGGAGACCTGGACAGGGTCTGGGAGCCCAGCTGGATCCCAGCCGTGACCTGTCGTTCCACGCTGGGGGGAAGAGAAGGCCAGGAGACTGACCACGCGGCACGCCTGATGGAGGGGTGCCTCCTCTATGCCTGGCCTCCCACATGGGGAAGGGGAGAGCAGCAGCGTGGTTTGGCTTTAGGACTAGAGGTGCTAGTGGGACAGCTAAGGGAGCCTGTGTGGGGGGAGTTGGACACGTGGGCCTGAGGCTTGAGATGTGGGCAGGTGAGAGCTCCCTGCGTAGGACTGGCTGAGCACCGCCCCCCGCCCCGCCCCGCCGGCTCCATCCCAGCAGCAGACGGGGAGTGCAGTGAGTGGAACGGCCACATTCTCTGAGGTGACCTGGAATACACCCGGAAAAGAGGAGGCCGGAGGCAGGATGGAAATCAAGAGAATGTGTTAAGGCACCAAGTTGAACAGGGACCACCAATGGGTGAGGAGGGGTTACCGGTGTCCCCAGAAAGGCTGCACGAGGCCCCGGCCCGGTAGCCAGTTGGTTAGAGCATCGCCTCAATGCGCCAGGGTTGTGGGTGGGCTCCCTGGGCAGTGCGCAGACAAGAATCAACCAAGGAAAATGCATGAGTAAGGGGAATAACAAGTGTTTCTCCCTCTCTCAAATCAATTTTAAAAAAGAAAAAAGAAAAGAAAGACTGAGTGAGGTAAGAGCTGGAGTGATCTGCTGGTGAGAAGTTGGTCCAGGTAGCCGCGGGGCGGGAAGCAGTAGGGGTGTGGAGGAGGGACCTGGGGGCCACTCTGGACATACGCCCCAGGGGGCTTATGATGCGAAGAACCTGGTATAAGGGGCATGCTCAAGGAGGAGGGTCTTCAGGAGTATAGAACATGCAGAACGGAGTATCTGCAGCGGGGAAGGAGCCTCTGGAGGGGGAGAGGCTGCTCCTAGGAGAGGGAGGGGCAACAGACAGATGAGTGTGGGGGGAGGTGGAAGGCAGGGACAGAGGACTCCTGGCCTCTTCAAGGTGGCAGGGCTCTTGTGCGATGGGCCCAAGATAGCCTCCTATCCTCAAGAAAGCCCATGGAATCCTGCCGTTCTGGGGGGATCTGAGAAGGCTTCGTGATGATGCATTTCACAAAGGGGAGAAACATCAAAGCAAGGTCAAGGTCAAGGCTTAGGAGGCTGGACTATGACTTAAGGTCAAGGCACGTTTCTGACTGCAGACTGATTAAATGCAGAACCTTATCACGACTGGATGTATCACAATGGCAAGGCCTAGGGCATTGTGTCTGCAGCTTTCTTGAGGGCGGGGGCTCTGCATTATTCTGTCCGCCAGCCGGGCAGGCGCTCTGGAGCTGCTCAACACTCATCAGCTCTCTGCCTGGAGGGCTCTGAGGGGAGCTGAGCTGCTCACACAGCCACCCCACCCCTGCGCCTCTGCACCTGTCCATCCCCACAGATGGCCAGAGGTGAGTGCTGGGCACTCCCTTTGCCTGCAGGTGCCAGCCCCTCACTCCCATGCAGGGGGTCCCCCAGCAAGTGCCCTCTCTGCTGCAGCATCAGCTCTCGCCTCTTCTTTCCACAGGCACGCAGCCATGCTCTTCTCCCGTCAGACTCTCCCCTCCTGACTCCACTGCCCCCTTCAGCAAAACTGCCTGAAGGGGTGGTCTATTCTGTGTTCACTACTCTAAACCTTTCCTGTCAGACTCAGATGCCACTATGTCAACTGTCCTTGCCAAGGTCACACGTCGCTGTGTGCTCAGCCCTGGATGCTGACCAATCAGCGCCCAGCTCCCAGGTCCCCGTACCCTCCCGGGCCTCCTGTCCTGCTGGCCACTCCTTCTCAGCTTCCCTTGCTGGTTCTCCTCCTAGCTGTGCACTCTGCTGCCCCGGGGCACCGTGCCTGCACACGTCCCTCTTTCCTCCTGTTCACTCTGCCACCTCGAGTGCCATTGATAAGCCGACGGCTCTCCAATGTATAGCTCCAGCACACCCCTTTGCTGGGGCTCACTCTCTACCTGGGTGTAACTCAAACTTAACGGGTACAGACTGAAGCCCGATACTGTCCTCCCCCCCAACCCCAGTCTACTTTGCCGCTGCAGGGCCCCATCGCACAGACCCCAGGATGCAAGGCCATCCTCCAGGGGCCCGTGCCTATCTCTTGGGGAGAATCCACCTTGTCTCTCACTTCTTGCATTTAATCTGCCCCAAGTCCTATTTTTTGCTCTACCTTCAAAGTGCATCCAGAACCAACCACTTCTTGCCACTGCCGCCACCTGGTCTAAGTCACAACCTCTCATCTCGATTATGGCAACAGCTTCCTCACTGGTCCCCCTTTTCCACCCTCACCCCTAAAACCGAGTCACACAGCAGCAGCAGCCAGAGAACCTTTTAAACAGCAGGATTGGATCACACTCTGTTCAAACCCTCCAATGGCCCCCACATCCCCCCACACAACAGCCGAAGCCCCGCCATGGCCCCCGAGGCCCCACCAGCTCTGTGTCCGCCTTGTCTCTCCAGCCTGCTGGTCTGCCCTGTGGTTACTTTGCTCCAGCTACACCGGCTCATGGCACATACGCACCACAGGGCCTTCATACTTGCTGTTCCCTCTGCCTGGAATGCTCTTCCCTTGGATCTGCATGGTTCATTCCTCACCTCTGTCAGACTGTTCAGGTGTTACCCTCTCAGCGAGGCCTAGTCCGACCACCCGATTGACCACTTTAACCTGGGGGTCCGCTTGCTCCCCCTGAGTTTATTTTTCAACCACGACACTTACCACCGTCAAAGCCACTATGTAATTCACTCACTTGCTATGTTTACCGCTTGTCTCCCCTCTAGAAGGGAAGTTCCATGTCTGTCCCCTGCAGTGGCCCTTACTGTGTATTGGCTGACTGGCTGAGTGGGTTCCCCCGGCAGGGAGGCACCGCTGGCTGGGCCCCATCAGCGAGAGCCTGGCAGGGCCAAGCTGCCTCTGCCGGTCCCACCACCTGGCGGTACCGGCCAGGCCTCAGCTGGACCCCTACGGGCCAGGCCCTGCCGCTGGGACTGCACGTGTGCCAGCGCAGAGCCCCGGGGCGACCCTGTGCCTTGCGAACAAATGCACACCTCGTGGCGGGTGGGGGGCACCCTCACCTGGCTGCAGATGCCCTCCGCTCCACCGGGGTCCTTCTAGACATCAGGAAGGGCAAGCCTCACCTAGAGCTGCCCCGTCCTGGCCTTTCTGTCATTGACAACGTGGTTCCGTACGCCCTTCCCCAGCACGGCACTCGCTGCCCCTCTGACGTGCCTCTGCCCCTTTCAAGGCCGCTCCCTGGGAGTCCTGCCCTTTCCCAAGTAGCTGACCGGATGCCCCCCAGTACCAATGAGGACCAGCCCAGGCTGAGGTTCTGCACCTGGCCCGTCTCCCCTCTGGGCTGTGAGTGACTCAGGGCCAGCGGACACCTAGCCTGGCGCACGTCCCCGGCACAGAGCAGGTCCGAGTGGTTGTCTGCTGACGAGACGGATGAGGGAGCCCGTCACGCTGACCTCAGCACTACTGGCGCCTGGGCCAGGCCGTTCTTCGTGGGTGTGGGGTGGACTGCTCTATGCATTGTGGGGTGTGTGTCAGCGCCTCCGGTCACTCTCGAGATGCCAGCAGCACCCACCCCTGACAGCCCAAAATGTCTCCAGGTATCACCGAATGCGCTGAGGACAAAGTCACCCCTAGTTGAGAACCAAGGTCCCAGAAGATCTGGTCTCCTCGTACATGGGAGGCTTCTGGGTTTGGCTGTGAAAGGACGGGGTTCAGCCTTGACAGACCCTTAACTTAGACAGGTCCCTAAGAGCAAACCGCCTCTGGAAGGCGCAGCCTCCTCTGCACAAGGGTGAGGAGCAGGTTGGGACCGTCCTTCCTGTCTGTGACCGAGTCCAGGGGTGGCTGCCTCAGCCACCTGAGGAGCCTGAGTCTTGAGTCTTCAGCGGAGGGCTGAAGAGACAGCTGCGGGGCGTGGGGGACTGTGCTGCCTGGGCTGTGTGCCAGGTGGTGCCCCGCAGGCAGTGCCACTGTGATGGGAGGGTGGTGGCCGCGGGGCTCTGGCAAACCCGCTGCAGCGCCTGGCCCTGCGCTGGCCCCTCCTGCTCTGGCACAAGGGGCAAACAACTTTGAATGGAGGCGGCTGCGACAGCCGCCAAGTTTGATAAAGTATCACCCGGGTCGACAGGCACAACAAACATGTACTGAGTGCTCGCCACGGGCTTTGGAGCCATGCGGAGCAGCTCACAGATATTATCGCTCAGTCCTCTCTGCAGCCCTGTGAGTTTGGCGTTATTATATTCCCTTTCCAGAGACGGAAACAAAAACTCAGAGAAGCGAAATTCATTCATTCTTTCCGAAAACATTTCCTGAGCTTCGTCTAAGACTTGCCCAAGGTCACCAGCTGGTCAGAGATGCTGGGACTCCAACTCCAATGCCACTTGACCGCAGGGAAGGGCTCCGACGCCTTCCCCTAAAGTGAGTGGGGTGGGGTCCTCAACCTAACTCCCTAGAGCTCTGCCCCCCACCCTGAGCAGAGCAGCTCTGCTTCGCCTGTTCACAAATAATTTTGCTTGAAAAAACAAAACCACAAAGGCCCTTTCTACCGATGCTCAGAGTCCAAGCTTCTTGGAAGAGACAGTAACTTCCGAATGCCTGCCCACGGCTGGTGGGGGCTGCACCTCCCACTTCTGTTACCACAGCTCACCCCAGCTGGGTGGGCCAGACTCCCATCAAGAGCCTGCAGCCCAGACCACCCCCGCCCCATCCCCGCTCCAATATCACAATCCGAACTTTCCCATCGGCTACCAGCACCCCCACGCTTCAGGAACCCACCCCGTGCTGAAGCGGAGAGCAGCAGGCTGTGGGCCTCCCGGAGCCACCACGCGAGCACCACGGAGGAAGAAGCAACCGTACCCCCCCCCCCCCTGCAGCCGGCGGAGGCCCTTTGAAACGCAGCAGACAGGACCCAGACGGCGCCCTCCCTCACTCCAGCGACTCCATCTCATTGCCCTGCCCCGTCCACCTGCAGTTGTGTTTCCTCAGGGCGTCAAACACGGCACATCACCCCTTCGGACCCACTCCACCACAGGGCAAGGGGGGAGTCCCCACAGGGAGGCTGAGCCCTGTCTGGGCCGGGCACTGCCCACGCGCAGCCACAACGTGACATCTTGCTTCCCTGGCTGCCCTGGGGCCGGCGGTTTGCAGAACCAGAGTCAGGCCTGCAAAACCGAGGGCAACTGCTGCTTTGCGCAATTAAATCTCGCTTTAAAAGCGCTTCGGGAGACTCTCTGGGTAAAAGGACTTTGTGCTAAGTGGGTCTGTATTGTTTTTTACATTTTACTTTTTAACTTAGCTAGTAGATCTCTAAAAGGGGGGGGCATACCTAAACTAGCAAACAGAAAAGCAGCAGAACGGGAGCTGAGTTAGACCTTAGTTTGTCAAACTGAGGGAGCTCTGGTGGTTTTATGCTAATTGCTCCCATCTTTGTTGGGGGGCAGAAATTTGGGGACAGCTTTAGACATATCCATGCCCTTGAGTGACCCCATGAGACTTGGGGCTGCCGGGTCGGGGGCCCCTGGCACTGGGGGGAAACTGCCCCAGGCTCTGGGACCTCCCACTGGAGGGAGGCTCGAGTCCAGTTTAACTTGTAATTCTGTGTCACGTGTGGGAGCTTCACAACTGAAAACTACAAATTAACGCACAAGGAACGGACGCCTCCCAGTCACACAACAATCAGGGTGGCGGATCTTTTCCAACCCTGCAGCTCTCAAGACAAGGAACATCGGTCACAAGCCTGTGGACCACTGGCGGACAATTCTCAGAGCTCTCCCACCTCCAGCCCCGAGAGGGGGCGGGAGAGGCCCCTCTCACGGGCCAGACCACTGCAGAAACCCACGCGACACCATTCCCTCCTTCCGGAGGGGGAACGCACCGGCCAGCACTGACAGACGCCCTCAGCTGGTCCTTCTTCCCATCAGGAGTCAAGGACACACCGAGTGACCCTAACAGAGCAGGCGGAGGCCAGGCAGAGGTGGCTGGCCATGGCCCTGGGCACCCAAGCCCATTTACTGTGCTGCTGCCAGCAGCCCAGAGCCATGCCCGGTCCTGCGGGCCACCATGTCACAGACGGAGAAGTGGATGCTGGGAGAGCCAGTGCCTCAAAGGTGCCCACACAGTTAGGGCGACAACCGTGAGCAGGGACTGTGTGTCTGGACGGGAGACTGGGCAGCGCGGCCTGCTGGCGCCCCGACGCCCACGCACCCTGCCCAGGCCTGGCTTCGTGCCGCCACCTGCCAGACGCCACGCACCCCTGGGTGCACGGGAAGGTGGAGGAACGGCTACCTTGGAATGGCAATGCTCGAGACGCCTTTCGACCCCGAATGACAGTGTTTGCTGCTTCTCAGGCCAGAGCATTTTAAATAAAAACGACCCACACGTTCTTGTGTTTGTATAAAAGATATTTACTTCAATTATCACACCTAGGGTGCTAGTGAATAATAATAATACATGGTGTGAGTTTCATACAGTGATATTGCTTCTCCATATCATATAGGGACCGTTGTACAGTGCTGAGAACAAACATCGTATGGCTAACCAAAGACAGAAGGGACAACACCGAGGGGCCGACGGGCGCCTCCCCCACCCCCCATGCCAGCCGGATCAACTTCTGACTCTTAATGTTGAAAACAAATAGCAAGAAATAAAAACGTTACTAGAGATGGGTCACAGCAACACAGCAGAGGCTTCTCAAAGCTATTTGTACAAAAAAAAAAAATGATGCCTTTTTTTTTTTTGGTCAATTGGGTCTCTGTGAGGATTTTAAAAAAAGTCTGTGATTGTGAGTATTAACAAACGAGCTCTAAAAACATCTAAGACTTAGTGCGTTACAGAAAATATAAAATACTGCTAAAATGTAAGACACCACGATATGCTGGGGGGGGAGCTGAGCTTATTGAGAATTCTCCGGAAGAAGCCCGCCGCCCTGAGAGCGCTGGGCTGCTGCTGTGTTTAGTAGTCTGGACGGGGGCGTGGCTGCCCGCTCGCAGGCTAGTAGTTATTGCACAATCGCAAAGAGCTAGGTCTTACTCAGTGGACAGGGGTGTGGGAAAACCACCTTTTCTTTTCCCACTGTTACAACAAGCTATCCTCAAATGCTTTAAGAATTTTGAATGAATCCTCACATCTCCAAAATGCACAGCATTTTCTGAGGGGGGGGGTCTCAGAGGGTGGGACACGAGATGCCCGTTTTCTCAAGGAAAGAGGCAGAAAACGGCTGGACAGAGAGAAATGCATAGACTAATTAGAAATGCAAACCCTTTTGGGGCGATGAGGGCAGATATTTCATTGGAGGGCATTCTTTCAGAGAGATGAGAACAAAATCAGGACCTCCGATGATTTTCAGAGAAGGGGAAAAGTCGTGGCATGAAAAGTCAGTCGGGAGTCGGCGGGACCCTTCGGGGTGGAGGCAGAGGCAGGCGCCTGGCTCCACCTGGGGCGGGCAGGGCCCCTGCCTCGGCCTGGGGGGTGGGCTTTCTTCTCTGGTCCCCATGAGGGTGAGCCCACAGGCCCCAGACCAGCGCCACTTCACCCTCACAGCCCAGTGCAAGCAGCTGGGTGTCTTGCTGGCTGTGCTGCTTGCCTCGGAAAGCTCTGTCCACGTCTAACCTCCTTCCACATTTAGCCACATCGAAGGGGGAGGGGCTCCCTCCGACCTCCTTGCTGTGGGTCCTCAAGCCACAGCCGAACGAAGAAACACTGTTGCTTTAAAAGATGGTTTTGACCAAATTAGTATGCAAGAAAAACAACAACAACAACAACAACAAAAGCCAACTAAAACACGTCAACCCACGTGAGCCTTGCAAGAAACCACTCTCTCACTCGGAAGTCATAGCCTTGGCCAGGCCGCCGCGCCCTCTCTGACCGGGGCTCACGGAAACTTCATGAACCCAGAAGTCTTACAGAGGCTCTAGGAGGCTTTGGGGAACTGAATTTTGCTTTTCTTAAGTCTCCTCTGCAGCTTCTCACACGAGTGTTCTTCAACTCGGCGTTTCCTCACACTGGTAGATTTGTGTTCACCAACTCTCACTTAACAAGTCAGACACGTGGAGACCACCAGTTTCTGAGTGGCCACTCTGGAGGCAGATGTCTGGTTCTGCTGGAGAAGCCCCCCGTGCCCCCAGTCAAATCCCCAGGTCCTTCGGTTCTTTTTGGGGGGGGTGGGATGGGGAGGGCAGGAGGCAGAAGACAGTAACCACTGGAGTGATAGCAAAAAGCATTCATAACAACAACAACGAAACAACACAAAACAACAATATACTCCTGATAAGTACTTAAATGATTAACCTAATAATAAATAGAAGAGGATAGAATAATTTTTTTTTTTCTCAAGGAAACATCCTTTTATAATTATCCTCATGCACACTGGCAGGTCAGTAGCAGTCAATCCATCTCACCAAGAAAAGGTTAAGTGCTGGAAGGGATGGCTGTGGTCTCACACTGCAGAGGTTCTCAGCTGCTGAGTCACACACGCCCGCCCCCGCCCACCCAGCGTTTCTGGCCCAGCGCTCTGCAGGCCTTGCTCAGTGGTCAGAGCGAGAGGCCGGCCGGGGGGCGGGGGCGGCCTGTTTTCCCTTCAGTTCACGAACACGTGGAACTACAGTGAACGTACTCATCCACAACCTGAATCGTCCTGGTCTAAAGCTTACTTTGAGTTCATTTGGTGTGCAATACATTATCTCTTAAAAATGAAGAAAAATGATTTCTATTGCACAGAGCTTTTACACATAGTCATCTATTTAAGTGCTTTCTGTTCAAAGCAAACTACAAAAGGAGACACAAGGAAAATGAAAAAGGGGAGAGAGAGAACTCTGAAACAAAAGCAGCCCCGTGCCACTTCCGTCTGTCTTGCTGACGGGGGTCTGAGTTTGCTGACGGAAGTCCCAGTGCTTCCGCGCACGCTGTGCTTCTGACTATTGTCCATAGGGATGTGGCCGTGACATTGGGATATAAGGCACCTTTCCTTTCTGATCACAGAAAGCTTGACACATAGCAAACAGCATATTTTGTGGTAAGAAATTAAAGCCTAAACACTACAAAAGTTACAGTAACATAGACTATACTTCTTAACAGTGTTGGATAAATTAAAATGATCACGAAAAGCAACTCAAAGGCATTTTAAGTTTAATAACGGGGTTTGGGGAAGTGCACATTTATGCATAGCCTAATGTCTTTCTCTCACTAGCCTTTTTTTTTTTTTTTTTTAGGATTCTTTGCCTACGATGCCCAACTTTTGAAGTTAGCATTTTGGAGGAGACTAGGCGCTTTGGAAATGTCTTGTTAAAGCTAAATGTCACTTCATCCAAAAATGAGAATGGAGGTGATGCCACTGCCAGTGTAGACACGGTATCTTTGGAGTGGGGGGGTGGTGGTGGTGGAAGGGCAGAAGCCAGGCCTGGGTGGGTGGGAGCAGTTCCTGGTGGGACCGATGAAGGGGTATTGCATTTCCTTCTTCTTCCCTGACCAGGTGTGAGGCTCTCAGTCAGCTGGGCTGCTGGGGCAGGAAGGCTCTGGGGTGGGGCCCATTTCCATCCAGCTGGCTGCTCCCCACACACCCTGTCCTCTGCTGTCTGGATTCACCCAGATGGACATGGAAATGGTATCGTCAACCCGGACCACTCTCTTAGCAAGCAGCACGCCGGTCAGCCTTCCGTCCAACACACCGGGAAGTGGAACCCTAACTCGTCAGAGTCCCGGGACATCACCGTGCAGCTCAGGGCAGGAGCTCTGCCTTGTGGGCCACGAAGGCCCCCTTAATGCCACCGAGGCCCAAATGAAGCCCCCGAAGCACCGTGGGCATTTCTGCACGTGAGCTTTCCCTGGTGGATGCCCAAGTACACGATGGTGGCACAAATCCCATTTCCAAATTCTTTCCATCAGAACACTTTGGCCACCAGGGTGGATGTTCCCAGTTCCAACCAGCAGCCCTCAGAGCTGGATTTCATTAGCACTGGGTGGAAATTGGCATACTCTTTGGGGAAGAAAGGGCCATGTGACTGGAGATTGGGCAAGTGGGCGGGAGAGTGCCATATCCTCTCCTGTCTTTGAGATGCTTCCAAAGGAAGTGTCATAGTGGAGCGGAAGTCACAACCTCCCAGAGCCAGAGACAATAAAGACAGAGCTCCCCAATACCAGGTAGGAACCCCGGCGAAGTGTCCTCATGTGGCCGGCCATTTAGGGGCAGCCCAGGGCAAGGAAAATGACTGTGACGGATCTTAACAGCTGAGCAGGAATGGGCAGAAAACAAAGGCAGGCCAAAGACAAGTCCCTCTGAGGCCTGAGACTGCCCGTGTCTGCCAAGGAAACAGCTGACAGACCTTCATGAACAGGTGGAAGTAAAGAGAAAAATCCGTGTGCCTCACAGAGCACAGCTGTCTGTCCATGTCGTGCTCATAGGAGAGAAGATGCCTGCCCACCAGGCCAAGGTCATGGATGCCACCCTTCTAGCTTTCTCTCTCCCCACAGCCCACTTGCCGCATGGTTCTGAGGGGTGTGGGGTGAGGAGTGACGTCAAATGGCAGCATGGGTTAGTGAGGTAGACGGGGACAAATGAGGATTGTGACAACAACTGAGAACATCCAGGGAAAGAACCAAACCTCTAGCCTGAAGGGACGTGGCTAACGCCCACCACACATGCCAGAACCTCGGCTTGCTAGACTTCCGCCCGCACAGCTGGGCGCCGGCCTCCAACGGCAGGGCCTGCGAGCGCTAAGAGCAGACTCTTGCTTTTATAGGCCTGTTGAGAGGTGCCTGTCATAGTGCATTTAAGGCAGAGGCTGCTGTCCCCCAGTTCCAGATCTACTAAGTCACTAACACCGTTTCACTGTGAGCTAACTCCAGGATGTGTGTCTACTCCCCCGGCTCCTCTGCTGTTTTCAGTGAGGCTTGTTTCAAAGTCAGGGGAATGAACAACGCACAGAATGTCAGCTGGGTTCATTGATTACTCCTGTGTGAAAGGGCATGCGTTTAAGAGGGACAGAGAAACCCAGCCCAGCTTTAGCTGGGAAGGCGCCCTCCCGCAGCCCGAGCCGTCTGCTGACTCTCACTCCAGTCTCTCAGGGCCTGACTGCTGCAGGATCTCAGGGAAGTCAGCCGACACAGCCCGCCTTCTGTCTGGTTTGCTCATGAGCTGCACCACTGATGTGCCCCGGCCAAGGAGGTGGCAGCTGGGGGGTTTCCTTCCTCCTGGACCGGCCAGCTGGACCCAGGGTGGGGAGGGTCTCTTGTGCCAGAGAGAGCACAGAGTGACATTTAACCCAAAGCTCCACCGCACTCTGGGTCTGGACCACCAGACCACCAACCAGCAGACCTAAGTGTCCACATCAGACAGGATGGTTTTAAAACTGGGCGAGAACAAATATGCCAACAGGAAGGAAACTGGGCAGGGAGGCATCTGTGCTTAGGAAGTAGAGAGGGGCTGCACACGATTATTTGGTGCCTCAGTCACTTTCCCAGACACAATGGCCAGGGTTTGAGAGTGGTCACGTGAGTCAAGGTCCTGGCGTTTCCCGGAGACTCTCCCAAGCCTGCATCTCAGGGCAGTCTGCTGAGCAGAAGCCACCGTGCGTTGTGGTGTTCCTCAGGCAGGTTGGCTCTGAGAAGAACTGAGCTGAAGTAATGGCTGTGGTAATCTTTTCTGAAGGAGAGCAACCTGGTGGACAGAAATCACAGACATCCTGACTGATCTAGATGTTCAAGCAGGCTGGTTACTCAGGAGCCGGGTGGTAGAGGCGAGTGGGCAGGGGTCTAGGCCAGAACCCAAGCCTCCCACCGCAGACGCCACAGGAGAGCGGAGGCAGGAACCAAGGGTCAAGAGGCTGACTGTGAACACTGATTTTATGCTGAGCCTCCACTTAGCCAGCTAAGTAATGGCAAAAACCTTAAGTTATGAACACTGCCTCCAATTAACAAAAAGAAGCCATTTAAAATGGTATAATGGAGCTTGTAATTAAGTGTTAGTGTTTTATATGGAACCGTTTTCCCCAGGGGAGAGGTACAAATCAGCTTTTTAAACTGATGGAGCGTAAAGAGGAGGAGGTTGGCTGCCTGTGGGAGCTACTGCTTGGAACGCCAGCCAGCTGCAGGTAAAACCCCACGGAGAGGATGCTGTTCAAGGCACTTGAATATTGCTTCTCAAGATGAAAGCTCAACCCTTAGACTCAAACTGAGGGGCACAGCGAGGAGGGGGACGCTTGCCCCTGCCGACAGGTTTCTGTTACTTAGTGGCAGCTCTAAGAAGTATTACAGACAGTGATAGCTTCAACACAAAAGAGAATAGGGTTGGGATGGCAATAAAAAAATAAATAGAGAAAAAAAATACAAATACAGAACTGCAAGGAAAAATTTAACCAACTGATTGTATCGTGCACCCAGATGTAAAGTCTGGCAAAAGAGACAGAATGGAAATCAACAATAACCTGGTTAAAAAAAAAAACCCCAACACAACAAAAATGACTAAATTGCTTGGAAGAGCCAAAGTGGCTGTTTTAGATTGTTACTATTTGGCCACTAGAATGAACAAATTTATAATTTTTTCAATTTCCTCGCATTTAATACCTCCATAAATAACAGTCAGGCCTTTAAAACTAAAACACTAGCCTAATATTTCCTGTTAACTCCCTGCTTTTGACTCTGACGCAAATCAGATATTTAGTGATTCATCACACACGATGACGAAATTCCCTCGAGGTTTTTGTGGAGAGGACACCACAGTACTGTCAGGGGCTCTGCTGCTCACTGTCCTAAGGGTCACTCATGCAAGCTTGCTCTTCCTAATGCACCTGAATGGAGCCAGATGTTAATCTGCTTCCCCTTATGCTCCTCCATCTTGAATTCTCTTCTCGCTGAACCAGATCTGAAGTTCAGAGACGATCCAACCATCGAAAGACAAACGGCCTGCCTCACAGCCTCCTAGAGCCTTCTGAAAACTTCTCATTCATGAAAAGGCATTGTCTTTAGTGTAGTGACTCTTAAATCTGTGAAAACTTGAACTAAGTGCTGCAGTTGCAGGTTAAAAGACTGTAAATGAAATATACAATTTCTAAAATGTCATGCAAGAAATGTGGTTTCACATCTTACAGTCAAAGTCCTACAAGTTAATTAATACAAGCACACTGAGGTGTAATAGCGGGAGCATACCTCTAAACTCATAACTCCCTCCCACCCCCAAATCAAAAAAAGATAATATTAATTAAACTTAAGAAATAATGAATGCACCATTAAAATGTCATCCAAAGATGTTGACCTAAGACAAAGGTTTCAATGATACACAATACGGTCAAAAAGTTTTCAATCAGTAATATACAGTATGACAACTACATCTTGTAAATTATACCCAATACTGCCGGCAGTCTATCCCTCTAAAGAATATTTGCCCCTTTCATCCCTTCCTAACAATCAGATAATAAAATACAGCACCTATAAATAAGCAAAAAAAAATATATATATACCGAAATCATCTATTGTTAGTTTAAAGATATGGCAATAAAGGAGTCTAAATTAGCAAACTTGTAGAAGCCATAACTGAACAGCTTATTGAAAAAAGGTGGCAGTAATGCACTCTATGTGTGCACAGGTACTTAAGAAAATACACAGACGTATAAAATTGCACACACGCACACACGCACACTCTCATCCACCTCTATTCTCACGCGTATACACATAGACAACAGGAGGAATCAGAGACAAGTTAGACTTTTGATTTGTACTTAGACTGACCTAAAAGACTTAGTAAAAGACTGTGTAAAAGAACGTCCCGAGAGGCGGTACGAATGAAGAGTGAATGGTCTGGTCTGGAAGTGAAGAGTATCAACGTTTTGGTGTCAGTTCGGGCCATCTCTATGGGGGTGGGAGCAGAGCCCAGATTGCCACGTTCTCTCTTCTGCAGGGAAGGACGCTTCCCACGACTTCAACAGTCATCAGTGCTTGTGGTGGGAAGAAAGGGAAAGAGAGAGTGCGCGGGAGCCCTGCCCAGGCCCAGGGAGCGGCGTCCCCTGGTGGGGCTCAGTCCATCAGGCGCCTGGGAGAGTGGTGTGAGGTGTGGTGCCTTCTGTGCCAAGGAGAGACTGCTGCCTACTAGGAGTGGGCCCCGTTTGGCCCCAGAACTGTCTGCTGTGACCTCAGTGGCCTACTCTTTCCTCCTTTCTTTAAATGCTCACACATGTGCAGACGCACTAACACAGACAGAGACACCGTAACTTAAACAAAATGAACGGGTACATGCTACAGTTCTAACTTGTCTCCTAAACCTCCGAGATATGAGGTCTGATCAGCGTGCTCTGCGGTTAGAGGTTAAAAAGCAGATTATAAAATACCTAGATTCGGATCTTTTCTTTTTGTCCTGATTTGGCCTAGAATGGAGTGTATTAAACAGACCCTGGTCAGCAAAAGCCCAGAGCCAGTTAAAGCTATGGATCAATGTGCACTACATGTCGGGTTCTATTCACGTACAAGAAACACTACGCCAGCTACCACAAAGTCGGTTATTTTCCTGATGTGACTTTTCTTTTTGTTAAAAAATATGTGGAGTAAATGTGTTTTATTTTAATTCAAAGCTTCAAACGAGAAGATTCTTTACTTGAAAATATTTAGGAATCCAAACTAGTGTGTTTAGAGTCGGTTTGACTGTGCAATCTCTTAGTGGCAACTGAACAGCTACAAAAACTTTCTTTTTTAATTTTTCTGAAAAATCCCCCCCCCCTTTTCCTGGTTTAAGAAGATAATAGTGTATTATCGCTCTGAAGCCATTAGATGGCAGATAAAAAGCCCCCTTTTAATATGTGGGTTTGATTTTTTTTTTTTAAAGCCCACACGAAAGAGGAGGGCGCAAGGCAAAGCTGTAAGAGTTATTCCAGAACCTGTGGAAATCACTTAGGGCAATAAAAAAAACACTTCAGGGTACAAAAAAGCTCGACTACACATTTCCGTTTTCTTCCTTGAAAACACGACATAGATTGGGCTTAATGCTCCTTTGTTTTCTATATGCACCTTGGCCTATGGCGATTTTGCCCTGTGGCCCGCAGGGCAGTAAGTGCGCAACTCGGTCCGGGCCGTGGAGTCGGCGCCCGCCCCTCTGCCCTGCTCGGGGGGCCCCGGCCGGGCTCGGCGGGCTCGGCGGGACTCGGCCCCGCTCGGCCCAGCTCGGCCGGCGCGGCCCGGGCTGGCGCGGCGCGGCGCGGAGGGGTGGGCGGGCGGCGCCTCTCAGAACTCCCATTCGATGGGCTCCTCGCGGCTGGCGGCCTTCTCCAGGCGGTGGATTATGCTGTTCAAGTTTGCGGCCTTCTTCTTCCTCAAGGGGTTGTCCCGCGAGTCCCTGGCGCCCGCCGCCTCGGGGAGGCCGAAGAGGCTCTGCAGCGAACTGGGCCTGCGGGCGGCCGCGGGCGCACTGGTGCTTGGCAACGCGCAGCTCCCGGCGGCGTCCCGGGCCCCGCACGGGCCCTCCCCCGGCGGGGCGGCTGAGGTAGCGGCGTCCTCCCCGGCGGCGGGCGCGGCGGCGGCGGCAGCGGCGGGTTTTGGCACAGGCCTCGGGCCGTCCGCGGGGCCTTCGGGCGGCGGCGGGGCCCGGGCTCGGCCCTCGTCGGCGTCGTCCGGGGCCGGCGTCCCGGGGGGCGGCGCCTCCGCCTTCTCCGACGGCCGGGGCGCCTCCTCCCGCTCCTCCGGGGCCGCGGCGGCCTCTGCGGGCCCTCCCTGAGACTTGGTGGCGGCCGCGGGGCCACCCGACTCCTCAGCGTCCGCGGCACCCGGGCCCTCGGCGGCCTCCACGCCGTCACAGCTGTCGCCCTCCGAGCTGGGCGCCGGCCGGCTGCTTCGGGCCGACGGGGAGTCGCTGGCCCCGGCCTGGCCCTGGCCCCCGGCCTGAATCTCCTCAATGAACAGTTCTCTGCGGATCCGAGACCTAGGAGACACAAGCAGGGAGAGCGCCGTGAGGTGGCCGCTGTGCCCGGGCGGACGCGGGCCCCTTTCCCGGGGCCCGCCGGCCTCCTGCCGCCCCTGTTCCAGCCCCGGCGCTCCTTCGCACGGAGTCTCAGCCTCCTGCCCTGGCCTAGCCTCTGCACAGGCCCCGCTTGATGGCCCCCAGACTCTGTGCCTTTGCGTAGGCCGGCCCTCGGTTGGAGTGGCAGTGCTCCATCCACTAGGACGGAACGCGGATGTTACTTATCCAAAGGCACCTCCGTCCGTCCCCACCCTGCCGGGCCTCCGAGCAGGCCGCGACTGGCGGGTCCTGTTACTCCGAGCACAGGCCCGGCCGAGCGTGGGGCTTACTGGTATAGAGTAACGAATGCGGCCTGAGAAACTGCGAATGCAGGATGAACAGTAACCACTGCTTCCTCATCAGGACTTCATGAGAGAGAACCAATTATTAGTGCTGAAGTGGAATTCCATCAAATTATGTTTCGACGTATGTCCTTCTTTGAAAGAAGACCAGACAAGGGTCATGAAGGGTCAAGTTTCATCAAGCAGAAGGCAGGCCAAGCATGCGCTCCACCACGTCGAGCACGTGTTCATCCACCTGCGTGCAGCTGGCGGAGGAAAATGTGCTCCAGCGCCTGGCTGGGTCTGAAGGAAAGGACTGGGGCCCTGGCCGTCCCTGCCTTGGAGCCCTTGGAGACATCATGGAAGGGCTCTCATTAAGTCTTTTTGTGCTCAAGTGTCTCCTCCCGTCACACTGACAGTACGTGCCTCAATCAGAAGTCTCCCTAGGTGTTTATTCCAGAGTTGAAAAAGCCAACCCTTAATGGCAAAGCGTCTTCAGGTAAATCAGCACCAAGTCTAGTGTCCTGCAGAGATTAGCCTGCAGAAAGCCCTTGGATTAGGAATGCAGGAAAATATTTTCTGCAGTATATATAATTCAGTGTAGGTAATGTTTTGTAGAGCACTCACTCTATGTCAGGTCTTGGGTTAGATGTGGGAAATGTCGGAGCCAGGGAGAATCTGGCTGTAGCTGAGTCCAGTATAACAGCTCTGGTGGTGGCTGTCTGCCACATGATTGTTCCCTGTACAGGGTGAGCTCTGAGACTTGTCCTGAAGACGACCTCTGAGCCTGAGTTGCAGGGCAAGGTCCTGAACGCCCCAGAGGTTCCTAGGGGTAACAGAAGGCGTTCCTCCTTCCCTGGGGCTACTGTGGGAGCCTGTGAAATGATGGTTCCCGGCAACAGGTTCCCCAGCACTATGCTGGGAGGGTAAACCTGCTCTGTCCTGGCAGCTGAAACTACCAGTTGGGGTGAATACACAAGCCCATTCCACCCTGGTTGGGAAAGTGGGAGGCTAGACGGGCAGCTGAAGGTTTGGTCCTAGCCAGGTCACAGGCCCGCCAAGTACTAACTCTGAGTCCAGGGGCAGACTGGCTCAGAACAGGGCACAGGCATTTTAGAACCAGGCAAACCTGGGTTTGAAATCTGGCTTTGTCACTACCCATGCAACTGGGATATTTCCTTGATATTTTTAAGCAAAATGTAGAGAACTATATCTTCTTTACCGAGACAAGAAGATTAAATAAAATATTAAAAGTATAATATAGGACAGAAAGTAGACCAAAAAAATCAAAAAAACTCTTCTTACCATGGAGGTGCTTTCTGAATGACAGAAATACAAGTGCTAAGGCTGAGGCAGACAGGTTGGGTTGGGGGAGGGAAGGAACAACTTCATGTGTGCAGCATGGGATCCAGGCTGCCGCCCTCACCAGCTCACATAGCATGGGTACCCTCTCTCTGTAAGATGGGGCTGGCAGCAGTGTCCTTGACTGCTGATTGGAGGATCTAACGAGACGACACACTTATAAAGCTCGTGGCTCAGTGTCTGGCACATACAGAGTGGGACAAAAGTAGGTTCACAGTTGTGAGTACACAAAACACAGAGTTTATTATTTATTGTATTATTTTAAAAAGGATTTATTTATTTATTTTTAGAGAAGGGAAGGGAGGGAGAAAGAGACGGAAACATCAGTGTGTGGTTGCTTCTTGAGTGCCCCCTACTGGGGACCTGGCCCACAACCCAGGCATGTGCCCTGACTGGGAGTCGAACTGGTGACCATTTGGTTGGCAGCCCCAACCCACTGCGCCACACTAGCCAGGACTATTGTATTTTTTCCATAAACAACTGTAAAACTACTTTTGCCCCACTCTGTATTACGTGCTCAAAAGATATGAGACATCCTCCTTCTTAGCCTACGATTGTCTCTATGTCTATGAGGAATATTGTCTTCTGGTCTAGAAAGGCCAGGTCCCAGGAGCAGATCTGGTTTTCAGACAAGTCACGCAAACTCTCAAAAACAGTTTCCACAAACATTCTCAAAAGAGTTTCTACAGGGTGGACCTGATCTTCCAGGAGACCAGGAGTGTTGTGGTGTGTTGTTCTGGCATTCCTGGTCCCATTCCTAGGTAAATGGTCACTCTAAGTTACTTCCAATTTCTTTAGGGAAAAGGGTAAGAGGAAGTAAGGTTTTATTTTTTTGATGGGGGCAAAAATTGACCCCAGCATTACTCCCTGAGGGTCCAGTGGGGCAGGAGAAAATAAAGTCACTGTCTGCTGTCTAACCCGTGCAGAAAGAATGTAAGAGACTGCCTTCTCGCTTGGGAATTAAGCCCATTCAGTGATGTGTGCTGAGTGAGTACTACTGTGCGCCAGACCTTGTGAGAAGCTCTGTGGGTAAGTTTCATTTGAGCCAAAAAGAGGACACACCCACCTGGGAGCAAGATCTCAACAGAGTGATGGCGCTCTCTTCTTACCAGACTTATTTTGTGGTGCGTTAAGTTGGCCTGTACCGAGCATTTGAGGGAAGAGCTAAGGCCGTGGAGGCAGCGCTTGCTCTGATTGAGTTAACGCTTGGCACTTTACCTCCTGGGTGACCTTAGGCAAATAACTTCAGTTCTTTGGGCTTTATGCTAATTCTGAATGACTTTGTGCTCACTTTATCTGAGCCAAAAGAAGATATACTGAGAAGCAAGATCTCAATAGACTGACGGTGTTGACTTCTTCTCAGACCTGTTTTGTGGCTTACAACATTCTTGTTCTTCTTTCAAGATCCTGCACATCTCATGATATCTTTCCAAGATCTCCCATCTGAAACCAGTCTCTGCCCTTCGCTCTCCCATAGCCCAGCCTGTTTTGTTGTGGACTTATTTTTGAAAGAAAGCATTTAGGAAGCCATCTACTCTAGATCCAGACCTGAGCTCATTTACTAAGTTTTGACAGCCTGTTGTTATTCTCCATCTCTCCCCCTTCTCCATGTTTGCCAAGGGTGTAAATTGAATTTGCTTCTCCATGATGACCCACTGACCACCATGTGGTGGGCATTACCGTGGTTGTTGGGAGGCCTGCAGGGTGAGTGACAGCAGCTGAGAAACCTAAAGAGAGTGTGCCCGGGACAGGAGGCAGTGACTGACATTCAAATGAAGCCTGAGGTGGCCCCAGCAGGACCAGGGGAAATGGTTTTGGAGATGTTCTGTGTAATTAGTAGCACCTTTACTCAGACTTCAGTAAGCTATAGCTTCGTGCACTGCTGTCCAGAGTTACAACACCTGCACTAAAATGAACCTAACCTGAAGACTTGAAATTACATATTCAGACACACCTTTGGGTCTAGAAAGTGAAAATGGGGTGACATAACGCCTGGCAAGGAGAGGCTCCGGTGAACCTCTGCTCACGCTTCCAGGCATTTTCCTCCATCTAGAGGGAGCTCCAACATTGCACTGCTGGCCTCACTTGGCCTGATTTTGTCTGATTGGTAAATGATGATTAAGCTGGTTGTGCTCAGCTCACGTACTTTCTTTGTCCTTGTGGGAGCCAGTCCACGTACGGGGAGGCCTGCCTGGGGCCAGGGAGCAGGTCTTTTTGGCTCTCACACAAAGCTTCATCTGTTAACTTACCCTTTTTTAGCAGTAAAGTTGCTATTTGGCTCCCATCTAGTATTTAAAAATTTTCCAATTTGTTCAGAGCCTGGGAGGTTTATTGGGCCCCTTCAGAAGCTCCAGCAGAGCCAGCAGATGAGGCAGGGCCCAGTCAGAGACACAAGTCCTCCCTCTGGCCCTGACTATCTACGATCTACCGCCTGCCACTTGTTTCAGGCGGGTGACCGTGAGGGTCTTACCCACACTAGCCGCTCGTCACTTTGGTGTAACAGGAGGACCTACCCTAGTTTCACTGATCCCTAGAGAAAATGATGTTCTGATGAGAACTTGCAATGGAGATGGCCCCTTACAAGACATGAAACAAGCAGGAATCCATCAAGCCACTGGCAATTCTTGGTTTCTGGAGATAGGGAGTCTTGATTACAGCTGTGATCAACAACTCATTGTCTTTCAGGGAATCTCTGTGACCTAACCCAAGCGTGTCACCTCAGCTTACTTTGCTCTACAAGGAGAGCACGCAGCCTCCCCTACCTCGCTCTGAGTTTTGTATTTTCGTCTGCAGAATGCTGATCGTGCTATATGCATTACACAGTTGTGAGGATCAAGTGCTACAGTGTTGGTTAAAACACTTAGCTCAGTGTCTGGAGGTCTAGTAGATGCTCAATAAATCTTCATTAACTTGGAAGTTTCCCAAAAGAAAGAGTTTTACACTACTGAATTTATTTAATTACAAAACTAATAAAACTAATTTGGAAAACAATACAGTGAAAGACCCCGAGAAAGCATTGAAAAAATCCCTTAAGAAATGCCCACTGCTACAGAACCATGAATGCCTATACGCTCCCTTATTAAATGATATAAATTAGCGGGAATTTTTTTTGGTCATAGAGGTGGATTTTCTCTTAACTACATAACCCTACCTCTTTGGAGTTAAGAAGGCTGACAGAACGACATAAAAACCCACCCAGCTAACGAAAGCACTGAGAACTAACCAAGTTCTCAGTCCCCAGCATGCCAGGGGCGCACTGAACGTCATTCCTATGCACCATTGTCAGCCACGCTCCGCAGTACAGATGGACCTCTTGCGCAGGGCTGAACGCGTGTCCTCTGGGAGCCGTGACTCGCTGCGCTGAGAGCAGGGGCGTACCTGTAATTGTGGAACCAGTTGATGACAGTGCTGGTTTTCAAGTTGAGCTGGGTGGCAAGTTCTTCGATGGTTTTTGGTGACGGGTATGGCTTTTGCTGATACGCTCGTTTCAGAGCTTCTTTCTCTTCAGGAGCCAGCACCACACGGGGTTTCTTCAGCTGGTGCTGGGGCTGGGGGCTGGCGCCTTGGCTATAGTCAATGCCAACGGAGGGGGGCTCGCAGGGCTGACTGTCGCTGACAGAGCTGTGTCGCCGCTTCATGTAGGCTGAGGAAGAGAGAGAAGTCGGACTCAGGGGCAGGCCCAGCTGAGAGGTGTGTCCCAGCCCCTGGCCCCACAGTACACGGTAGACCACTGGACTGAGATTACAGGCTTGCAGATCAGGCTGTTCTGCCCTGCTCTTTCAAGAGCATCTCAAAACACTTGGGCTGGAACCACTGAAACCCAACACACACTCATCGAGGACCAGCTCTGTTGTAACGGGAGGTTCCTGTCCGGCCCTGCATCATTAATAGTTCAGTGGGGGACACAGAGGTGTACAGAGAGATGACCCTAGTAGGGGGCACCAAGGGGAGTTACGCAGGCCAGCCTGGGGAGGCCAGGGAAGTCTTCTCAGGAAAGATAATGTTTAAACTGAGTCTTGAAGGACAAGGAGGGATTAATCAGGAATAACAGGTGATGAGGTAGAAGATGGTAGGAGGCTGCTCCAGAAAGTGGGAATAGCAGGTGCAAAGACACGGAGCCACACGATGGCATGGTTAACCTGTGCTGGGTGTGTGCATGTGAAAGGGGCACTGGTGTTGGAGAAGCTGTCCGACTTACGGCTGGAGAGATGGGCAAAGGGCAGGACAAAGGTTTGGACTTTATCTTAAAGGCAGTGGAAAGAAAAAGATTTTCATCAAGGGGATGATGGGATCAGCTATATGTTTCTGAAAGGCTGTTCTGGCTACACTTCGGAGGGAGAAGGGCTGGAAGGCAAAAAGTGATAAAGAGCTGAGAGAAGGCAGCAGTGGTGGGGTTGGGAGAAGAGCACGTGGGTGGTGGAGATGTTAAGGGGTAGAACTGACGGGACTTGATGGCTGATTCAATGAACTAGAACAGGGGTGTCAAACTCATGTTCACCGGGGGCCACATCAGCCTCTCAGTTGCCTTTCAAGGGCTGAAATAATTTTAGGACTGTATAAATGTAAGTACTCCTTAACTGTTAAGGAGTTGAAATTACATTCAGCCCTTTGAAGGCAACCACGAGGCTGATGTGGCCCCCCGGTGAAAATGCGTTTGACACCCCTGGAATAGACAGAGGGGAGCTGAGGATGGCCCTCTGGTCTCAGGGGATGAGGTGGGTGGTGGTGTCTTTGGGTTGGGTGCCACGGAAGGAACAGATTGAAGGGACAAGATGATGGTTTGTCTTAGAAGTGTGACGTTTGAGGGCCCTCTGGGTCCTCCACATGGAGACGCTCAGTAAGCAGTTGGGTGGGTAGGTATTAAGCTCAGAAGAATGGTCTGGGCTGGAGAGAAGAACTGGAACCACTCGAATAGAAATGGTAGTAGGGGTCAATGGCATTGACGAGCCAGAGGAGCGTTGAGGACAAAAGCATGGAAAACAGCCACATGCCGAGGATACTCCCAGGAAGCGGCAGCCACAAAGGAAACAGGGATGGGAGGAAAGCCAGGAGATGATGGTGCAGTAGAGGGATGAGTGGGGAGTGATGGTCAGCAGCATCAGTGCTACAGAAAGGAAAGTCTGACGAGGCCTCAGAACGTCCTGTGGGTTTAGTGACTAGGAGATGACCGGAGCCCTTGGTGAACAGAGAGCGTGGAGCTGTGGGCGCAGGAGCCAGCCTGCAGTAGGTCTGACAGGGAATGGGAGGTGAGAAGTGAAGGTAGTGAGGATGAATCACTATTTTAAGAAGCCTAACTGCAAAAGAAGAGACAGACAGGATGGCTTCTAGAAGGGAAATCTAGGATTGAGGGTGGGTCTTTATAAAAACAAGAGAGAGTGCTGAGAAAGCTCTCAGCTGAGGGGAGAGAGAGGACAAAGAAAGCTGGTGATGTGGTGAGAGAGGAGATGATCCCTGGAGGTGCGCAGGGGTGGGCAGAGACAGAGAAAACCCACAGGGACTGGTGGGGCGAGTCGATGGTCTTTGTTTTCTTTGGGAAGCAGGAAGACAGGAGAAAAGGTGATCTGAAGTGACAGAAAAGCAGTCTTGTGAGTGGACGAGTCATGAGAAATGGTGGTAGGGGATGGTGGAGAGGGATGGCTAGGTGCGGGGAGAGAAGCACAGAGGACCCCACTGATGCTGGACATATATATCTGAGGTGGCGCCAACCCCCAAGGTCTAGGTATTCTCTAGCAGGCCCCAGATGCCAAGGAGGATGGGCGGAAAAAACTGGCAGGGCGCTAAGCCGAGGTTGGGATTTGCGGAGGGATGAGGCATGGAAAGGTGTGAGAGAGAGTGTCATAGCCAGAGAGTAATGAAGTGATGGATCACGGAGTCTGGGGCTAAAGGCAGCGGAGGCAAACTGAGGGGGAAAACACGGAGGGGTATACAGGAAAACACGGGGCCCAGTCATACACAGGTCAGATGGGTCCTAACATCCCCCTGGATGAGGCAGGATGTGAGCACGGAGGATGTGAGCACGGAGGAAGACAATAATCCAGGGGCCACAGTCTTGAGAACGTACAGAGTGCGCAGGAGGCTGGCAGGCGAAGGGGACGAGAAGGGGACTTACAGTAGAGCCTGCTGGAAAGAGCTTTGGGGAGGCAGGGTCTGACCAGGAGGAGGGGGACAAGTGGCAAGAACAGGGCTCAGAGCTTGGGGAAATCTGTGGCCTGCCTGGGAAGGGGCACGGGAGAGAGCAGAGCGGCACAGAAGCTGGAGACGAGGGGACTGTATGTAGAGATGATGTGTGTTTTTACTGTGGAATGAGGGTTAGGAGGGGTGGTGGGGAGTGGGCTGGCTGCGACAGGCTCAGGGACTCAGCGTGTGACTCTCGCCTGGGGATGTGCTGAGTGGACTGTGAAACAAATGGGAGGCGATTCCTGGATTTCAAGTTCTCTCAGCTCTGTCAGTGTTATCTGGGCATCGCCTGCTCTTCTTATTGCCACGCAGCAGTAACCACCCACCAAGCTTTTCAAGCAAATGAGTCATCCACAGTGATCTTTCTAGTGGACTAGTAGTTTGGACTATGGTCTGAAAAGTCTTTAAAACTTCTTACTACCGATGGAAGGTGAGGAATAATATTATTTAATGCAAATGGCATGTAGTATTAAGAGTGCCAGTATCACCATCAACAGCTAACATTTACCATTAACCTCACAGATACACAGTGGGAGAGACCATTGTCAGCCCTTTGTGCAGATGAAGACACTGAAGGCTGAAGTGGCTGAATGACTCGTCTGAGGTCACACAGGTAGGAAGTGACAGAACTGAGGCCTGACCTAGGTATGTTCCAGGAAGCACAGGCTTCCCCACTCAGTGGTGGCCCCGTCTGGCTGCAGTATGGGAGCGGGGCCCGAGGCTGTGTCTGTGGGAGCCACGGAAAGCCAGGGAGTCACACTGCAGCAGCACTGACAGACGGGTCTCAGATGTCGCAGGAGTAGACTATGGCCTGTCCAGGGGCATCTGTCGCCGTGGGGGAGAGGAGCCACGCCGGTGAACTAGCAGAGGCTGCACGTGGACGTGGGTCCGGGTGCTTGTAACTGTGTGCGCAGGCTGGTTCAAGGACCATTTCATGCAGGGAACACAAAGCAGAAGGCAGACCGGGGTAGAGAAAGGGTTCTCAAGAAGAAAGGAAGGACAGAAGGCAGGCAGGCAGAGTGATAAAAGATTCAAGCTAAAGGGAGAAGCAAAGCCTTATGGGAGAAGGGAGCACAGTGTACATATGAACCCTGGTCTGGATAACCCGGTGCGGGATTTTTAATCTAGGCCAGAATAGTAGCACAACTTCTTTTCATCGATTTTAAAGGGATAGATATTATTTTAATAACTACCATTTACTGAGCACTTATGTGTGCTGGTTATTATGCTAGGTACATTCTTTCTAATTCTCGCAACCAGAAAAGGTTAGCATTATCACCTTCACTTTACAGATGTAGAAACTTGGGCTGGGGAGTTACCTAACTTGCCATTTTATGATTACAACTAGGAAACAACTGAGAAGGCCAATTGCCACCCCCCCCCACCCCAAATTAAAATGACAGAGTTAAGAGGCTAGAAAGAAATGAGCCTGGTATGTCAGGCCAGTCCCATCCTGCTGGGTGGGTGACCAGCAGTCCACGGAGATCACAGGAAGCTCTGTGCCCCGGGCGACCTGCTGCTGTGTCTGATGGGCCAGGTGCCTTGGTCTCTCACTGGGGCTGGTTCAGGGTCCTCTAGTGAGCATCCCTACCAGGGAGAGAAGACAGCGGGGCCACAGCTGCTTAGGGACCTTGGGATGTGAGGGGGGCCCGGGCCCCACTGAAACAGTAACTTTTCCGTAACACAAGATGGCGCCCAGAGCCCGCGCGGAAGGAAGAGTGGAAACCTCCCCCACAGCCCCTGGCAAATCCTAAGATCTATTTCTGGGGGCTGAGGTCCTTTTCCACTGGCCCAGGAGGACAAATACATCAGGGAGTGTGAGAAACAGGGCTCGACTCTGCTGACGTCTGCAGCAACAGGAGGCTGGCCCAGACGTGCAGACCTGCCACTGCACGAGGGAGCTCCCAGCGCTGAGCAGGCCCGAGGAGGAAGGGCAGTGGCTTTTGACAGCGTGCAGAACACTTTCAAATTGCCTGGGTGAGCACTGATAATTGCTGAAACTCAGAGATGGATATATTGGGTCCATATGCCATTCTTTCTCTTTTTATATTTGAAATTTCCCATAACAAGAAGTTAAAACTTTGGGGGGTGAGGTGGCACCAGGCCTCTGGGCTTGCAGCACTGCCTAGAGTTGCCTGAGAGGCTGTGGCCTGTGTCAGAGCCTTGGTCTACACACCTGAGGGCAGGCAGGGGCCCACCGAAGGGTCCCAGATGGGGTGGAAGGTTGTTGCCTGGGCACACGGTCCCATGTGGCAGGCACTTGGCTCGAGGCACAGAACATATCTGAGAGCATCAGCTTTGAATCTAATAGTCCCGAGTTTGGATTCCTGCTCCTTACTTATGCTAGCTCTCAAAATCAGGCAAGTTTCACCCTGGCTGCTGTGGCTCAGCGGATTAAGTGCAGGCCTGAGTTGCAGGTTCGATTCCTGGTCAGAACATATGCCAGGCCAGGTCCCCAGTTGGGGGTGTTAGAGAGGCAACCAATGGAGATTTCTCTCCCTCTCTTTCTCTCTCCTTTCTCTGAAAATAAGTCCATCAGGAAAGTTTCATAATGTCAGAAACTCATCTTTCCCAGATAATGACATCTGTATGGAATGGAGCTGTGTGGATTAAGTGAAGTCTCAGCACAGTGCCTGGTACCCAGGAACGGGAAGCATGTATTGTGATACATGAGCCAGCCCACGAGCTCCTAGGGGAGGCATCAGAGACCCTTGCTCCTTTTTGGAGCTCCAGCCCTTTTCCTGGTTGAGTGAGAACAGTGATGCTTGGCAGGTGGTTGAACAGCAGCCTCTCCTGGTAAATTCAGAGGATGCAGGCCTGGGTGCAGAGGATCTGGGGGTGGGGCCAGGGACAGCCACAGGGGTGGTTGTTGGGCTGACTCTTTAGTTGAGCTCCTCCTCTGCAAAAGCTGAGTTAAGGAGGGCAGTCTCGGCTTCTTATGGCCAGGCCAGCAGCTGGTAGCAAATCTCTACATCCAAGGGATTTGAATTCAGCCACTGAGTGAGTTCACAGCACTGCAGGGTAGTGACCCAGGACTGCCGCCCCTCTGAGGGGAGGACTCACTAATGAGAAGCAGCATGTAGTAGTGCAAACCATGGGGCGGAACAGGCATTACTTTTCCGCCACCATGGAAATCCGTTAGAATTCTCCCATGCTGTAGCCTGCAGGGTACAAGGAGATGCCGACCCACATTTGAGAGGGTGCAGAGGCACCGGAGGAAAGTGCGGCACTTGGCCCTCTAGGAGGCCATGTCCTGTAAAGTCACAGCAGGAGAGCTGTTCTGGCAGGAATTTGCCCCGGCACTTTCCAAGCTGGGCAACCTTAATGGAGGCACCTAACTTCTCTGAATCCGAGAGTCCTTATCTACAAAGGCATTTATTAATGACCTCGCCAGTAAGATGACACGACAGCCCCTGGCATGTGGCACACGCACAGTAATGTTGAGATATCGCACTCACCCGACAAAAGACAACAAACACAAGCCACCACTAAGTGCTGGCACTCGTTTCTTGGTGACCTTACTCTCCTGAGAGAAGAAAAAGGGTACACTGACCGTTGGGGTGGCTATCAGGAATTGTCAAAGTGCTCCCCAGTGCTCAAATGTCCTTGAGTTAGGGCTGCTAGGTAGCAAAAGACAGATCTTCCCATCCTCTGCCCTGCCTTACAGCCCCTTGGTTATGGGTCGCTGTTCCTCCTCAGCACTGCATGTGGGCTTTCAAACAAACAGCGCATTTATAAATGAGGAAGCAGCTGGCCGGGCAGTTACCTTTCTTTTCCATTCGTTTCATGTCCATCAGCTTCTCCACGTTGTTGGGGTCATTCAGCCACAGCTGCATTCGGACAAACGGCTCCCGTCCCTTCAGGCTGAGCTTGTGCCAGGGCTTGGGGCGAGCGAGGAGGTCAGAGACGGAGCCTTGGGTGAGCCCGAGAATGGTCTCCCCAAATAAGCGCTGACCTAGAGAGAAAAAAAGAACCAAGAGAGATGTCATCATTGAGACGCAGGCATCTGGAAGGATAAGTATGTGTCAAGGTTAAAATCAGACACGAGGTTTAAAGACCCAGAGTCTGGTCAGGAGGGTCCTGGCTTGCAGCATGCACTTTGTGGAAGCATTTCTTCAACCAGACTTGTGACAAACTCCACCGCAGATACGGTCAGTTTTGCTCTTGCACTCTGCTTGTATACAACAACGTTTCTGTCAAAAAGCCTTCAGGCTTTGGACGAACTGAGGCCTGGATAGTAACACCTGCTGCATTTATCAGAGGTGGTTAATCCCAAACCTAAGCGCAGGAGGTTTAAGTAGCACACGGGGAGATCTCTCTTGTACAATCTCAAACCACAGGGCCGTCTGCACCAGCTCCTTTCACGATTTGCAAGGTTATGAGGACTTGCTGAGAAAACAGGCCACTTGACCCAAGGTCACAGCAGGAAGGAGAAGGAGAAAGAGCTCCTCAGCTCTGTTTTTCTGAAAAGCAGGCCATTTTCAATTCTAAAGTCTGTTCCCGCAGTCTAAGCTGCCTCTGCTGCCTGGAGCTCAAAGTGCCTTTTCTTGATGCCTTTCCCCCGGGGCCATGGTGGGCAGTAGGCTCCCCAGGCTGATCAGAGGGCGGACGCTCTGGAGCGCACAGTGGCGTGCTCATCAGAGGCTTAAAATGAAAATTTCTCTTGTCTGAGAGCCACTCAGCTGCAGGTTAAGAGGAGCGACCACTTTTAAAGATAGAAATGTGAATCAGGTACCACTGGAACGACCTGATGGGACAACTTAAATGAACAGGACTTATTAGGCAGAAAGGAGATTGGGACTAGAGAGGCCAGTGTCTGGTACTGTGGAGCGGACATGATACCTGGGCAGAGGGGCCACGGATGACTGGCTTCTTCCCTCTGTGCCTCCTGTCCTCTGTCTGTGAGAGGGAAACGCTATCGCCTGCGCTCACGGGGTAGTTGTGGGACAGTGGTGGGGGACTGCCTTGTGAAAAACAGGCTCCAGGAAAGTTTAGAGCATGGAAAGCTTTGGACTTGAGAAATTAATTTGTTTTGATGTCACTCATTTTAACTTAGAGATACATTTACTGATTCTGTAAACTTGTGATTTCTCTGCTTTTCAAACTTAGTTGAGGCTACAAACGTCCCAAACTTTCAGCCATTTTTTGATATGGTTGTTAAAATAAAATTTTCCTAATTCTCATCTGGCAAATGGATCTCATTTTATTCAAGAAGCTTGCTATGTTCAGGAAAGTGATATACAGCTAGTACTATTTGCTTGCTCCATCTAGTTGTACCGGGAGAAAAATCAAGTGATTTTCCTTCCTTCCTTCCTCCCTCCCTCCCTAGAAACAGAGGGGGAGAAACATCAGTGTGAGAGAGGAACATTTATCAGCTGCCTCTTGTACATGCCCTGATTGGGAACCAAACTTGCAACCCAGGCATGTGCCCTCACCAGGAATCAAACTGGCGACCTTTTGCTTTGTGGGACAATGCCCAACCAGCTGAGCAGTACTGGTCAGGGCTCAAATGGGAAATTACTTGTATTCGTTTTAGAGGTTTCAGAGCAGTGACTCTTGATCGTTTTTGGGTCACAGACCTATTTGAGAACTGGAAGAAAGCTACACATTCTGCATATGATTTCAAGAGACTGACGAATGAATACCCCAAGGTCCCAGGCCAAAGGTTAAGAGACTGTCTTAGTTGACTCTCAGTTGAGGGTCATCTTTGCTGCCTAATTCAGCTGTAATCTGGCTCCCTCTACATTTATTAACTCACTAAGAGATTCCAACAAGGGAGGCGGCTCCTCTCCTGGAGAAGCTGAGACCAGTGAGAGCGACCATGGAGACTGCTCATCTCTAGGTCAAGGGTGACAGTGCCATGGAGCCTTCTGGAAGTTACTGCTCAGAGGCTTACGTTATCTGCGTGGCATGAAAAGTTTCACCCCTCCGAACACCAATTTGTGCTTCAGTGTTTGAAAACAAAGTCCCAGAAACCGTGGCTGCAGATGAACATTGTCAGCTACAACTCTGTCACTGATGGGGAAAAGGGTAGGAAGGCCAAGGAGGAGATTTTAAGGTTCATAATCTCATACCTGTGATCTTGCAACTTATCAGTGTTTGAAAATCAGTTTTCTTCAGCTGATTTTCAACCTTTATATACTATAATATTTCCTATAAGGGAGTGGGCAGCCATACTACACAGGCCTACTTCCTCGGACTCCTCGTGACTGTAAGGCAGGGGGCACAAGTCCAGGAATCCCTGCACATCTCAGTAACTGACGGACAAATGGGACTTGGCCATTTTTAAGTCACAGCTAAGTTTTTATTTTTATGAGCTAATTAAAAATGTTCTCAGTGGATGTTACTTTTCTCTCATTCTGTTTTGTGCAAGCAGTTGTGTAGAAGGCCTCAAGCAGACAAGCTGGCCTAACCCCCAAGCTGTGAGGTCACTATGCAAACTTCCCGGAGCTCCCTTCCCAGCTTCCCTTTTCTTTCCCATCCCCTGGGGAAAACAGGCACACAAGACCCCTCCTGAAGGTGCCCGGCAGATTCCAGTAACTCCTGGGAGTCATCTTAACCTGCACCGCAGAGAACAATGCTCTTTTAATTGACTCTTACACCCCGGCAATAAGAAGGTCAGAAGTGTTTGGGGAGAGACTATTTCCGTTCTCTGGATGCCTAAACCAGGAGAACCCCACCTGGTCAATACTGCCCTGCCGGAGCACGGTGGTTTGAAATGACTCAGCACCCTAACAGTCTTACAGCTGCGGCCACTCCTCAGTGGTGCCACACAGCCCTTCCCGAGAGCCCCCTCGGGCAGAGTGCCGTGGCCTGGGTGTGACACCCAGGGGGAGGCAGCAGGGATGACAACAACAGACCATTAGCTGCCAGGCAGAGTGCTAGAAACTGCCGCTACTGACAACCCCACGGGAGGCGCTGTTACTCCAGTTTCACTGAGAGGGCTCAGAGAATAGCCTGCTCAGCACCAGACAGACACTAGTAGAAGAGTTGGAATTTGAACCCAGTCTGTTAGACTCTTCCACTGCGCCATCCAGATGCTGCTGGGCTGAGGCTGATCCCGCCCAGACCTGGTGCCCACTAGGACTTGGAGCCCTACTGGGCCTTCTCCAATCAGGGTAGCTCGAGGGGCCGTCTGCATAGGCGCAGTGGTGAGGGGCTGAGTGCCCACGACTTTGGAGTGTTCTATGAGCGTTTAAAACCTCTGCTGGCTCAGCCTGAGGCCCCTCCACCCGTTCTTCCTAAGAACTCCAGCAGGAAGCGACCTGCCACCTCTGGACTTAGCTGTTCAGAAGGGAACTTACCAAGGTTGTTGTCAGTCAGCACCTCCTTGACCCTCTTGGTTATTCCGTAGGTGTCCAGCTCTGGAGACATGGCTACCAGCTCTTGAATGCTGAGGGCTGAGTGTCCGGAGAGAGGCAGCGGGGTGGTAGGCTGGGAGTCTGAAGCAGGCGGGTCGCTGGGCTCTGATGGTTTGCCGTCCTTACTTGTTTCAATGGTGGGACAGGGCTGCTGGACGAGCTCAGTCAAACTCTTCACCGATTCACTGGAGCTCATTGGTGATTCGGGTGCAGGGCTGCAGCTGGCAGAGGTCTTTGGCGTGCTTTCTGTAATGAAGGCACACAGGAAACCGAGGCTGAGAACAGCTGCATGTCACCACGTACATCTACTTTCCTTACCTAGGGTAGTTAGTAAATGTCTCATATAAGAAGGGTATAGTATGGCAATCTATGGACCTTTGTGAGTTGTTTTATAGTTTTTTGACCGAGGTATTCAAAAAATAGCAATAGAAGAGGAACTGCAGGTTTAAAGAAAGTCTCTGAAGACTCAGTACGGGGCCTTCTGATAAGAACGCGGCACCGACCTGTGCTGTCGCTGTCACGACCTCCCCTCACGCCCCCGTAGGCCTTCAACTCGGAGGCAGCTCGCCTACTCTATGATCTACGTGTGGGTTTGCCCACAGCCTCCCGAACAAAACACATGGACATACTATTTTACAGGCAGGAGCGCTGCCTATGCCGTGTGCTCCCCACAGTGCTGACCCTCGACGAGGAGACCTGCAGCTCCCAGCTGGCGCCTGGCCGCCCAGAGCTGAGTCTCAGGACCCCCGGCGGGTTCCCACTGTGACCCCTGAAGGCTCCCGCAGCACCCAAACTGGACGGAGCTGACACAAGAGGAGCGCCCATCCTGCTCTCTGTCAAACCACAGGAGGTGCTTCTGAAAAGCAAGCTCTGTCTGTGCCGCGCCGTCACCGACCCCAGAAGAGACGGGGCCAGTGTGGGCAGTCAGACCTCCACATGCTCCTTTCTTGAGAAGAGTCTTTGTCTTGCTGTTGCGTGTGACCACTGGGGAATGCCGCTCCGAGCTCTGTTGGTGGGCGGTCCCTTCTGGCCTCTCTATTAGGATCACTCATAAAACCTGACATCTATTCTAGTTTTGAGACGTCTGGAATAAAGGCTTTTGGCCACTCCCTAATTTTCAAATACAGAGAAAGACCGTGTCCAGGAGGAAATACAAAGTGACATAGCATCATGGTCTCACCCACGAAGTGAAATCTGCCTTTGGCTCCGTGTCTTGGTCATCCTCCACCCCCATCCTCACCGAGTGTAGCACACAGTAAGACCTCACTGCACCATGTGGGAGGGGCCAGGCCACTCAGTGCACATCAGCACATACAGATGGTCCCCCAAATACTCACTGCTTCATTAAACAAAACGTTAACACCAAATAATAAATGAACTACAATTGGCCATATCACTACAGTGTACTTTGCTGAGTATGTTATGTCTAGGATAACAACCTATTCTGAACCCAAAAGAATGAAGAATGTACTCTAAAAATAAGGGATATTTTGTATAATACTTAGGAAGATAAAATCCCAAATAAAGCAACTGGAATTCAACCGATAAACCCGTTTATTGTCCTAGACTGCTACAGAGTTCCAACAGCGCGTAAACCTGTGTCTTCAACCTGGAAAATCAGGTTAGAAAACAACAACACTGGTTTGTGAAAGATGTAAGAGAGACAGACGCAACAGCAGAAATGGTCCATATAAATCTTTAAGGCAATGTGGATCCTGCAAATCGGATTTCTTCTCTCTCTCACCTCCAGGTCATCAGACAACTGGATATAAAATCCGGCAAACGTTATTTTTGTATCTGAAGCAGCAAAGGAATTGTACTGTAAATTTGCCCTGATTCACCCATGCGAGGGACCAATTTGGCAGATCATCCATCTTGCTCACTGTATACTGTCAAGGATGGCATGAATTCCCCACATGATAAACAGATTTCTTCTCAGGTTTGTGTCCTTTAACCTACAGCAAGGTCAAAATCATGGCTGCTTGGCTAACGAACAGCTCGGTGCCGCTGCCCCAAAGCTCTCCCTGCTTTGTTCTGGGTGCCGGCTGAGGCAGAGCTCCCCGAATAACTCAAGCGGTGGTGCATTCCCTTTTTTCAGGCATTCTCAGCAAGCTGCTCACAGGCATTTTTGCCATAAAGAACCCTTGAAAGGACAGAGGCGCTCACCACACGTGACCAGTGTCCCTCTGTGCTCCAGATCGTGGCCACAGACAAAGGCAAACCCTCAAGATCAAAATCCGGTGTGGGCCTTACAGTGTACTGGGCCAGCTGGTGCCTGTCCCTCCACTCCGAGTCTGTGTCTAAAATGTAACAGGCAACTTGAAGCCGAGTGTGCTTTTGGGGGACACTTACTAACAGATAAGTGTGCACACAGATGTCACCATCGTCTTAGGTCACAGAGAGCAGAATCTGGGCCATGTTTTGGTTATTTTCCCCCAATCCTCCCTTGAGGACCTGCTTACTGATTTTAGAGAGAGGTGAAGGGAAGGAGAAAGAGGGAGAGAAACACCGATTGGTTGCTTCTTGTACGCACCCTGACTGGGGATCGAACCCGCAACCTAGGTTCGTGCCCTAGGTTCGTGCCCTGCGACCTTTTTGGTTGATGGAACAACGCTCCAACCAACTGAGCCACACTGATCAGGGCTGGGACACCTTTTTGGATAGGCACGGACAGAGTAAACAGCAAACGGGCTCACTGGGGATACCAGGAATGCGCATGCCCCGAACACCATGCTGGGAAGAGGGCCGTTCTTCAGAAAGCCATCTCCAGGAGCACCACAGCTCCAGGGGCAGGACTGGCACCGAAAGCCCAGACCCACTAACAAGGCCCACAGCCCCTGGCCAGGGGGCGGGCCCCCGGTATGGGGAGGACAGGTGCTTGCCTGTCTGACTCTGCATCATCACAGAACAAGAAACGTTAGTCAACAGAAAAGATGACACCTTCTGATTGAAACACTTTTTTTTTTTTTGAAAGAACAAGGCTTTGCTCTACACCATATGCTTAAAAATAATTAAGAAAAGAAAGAAATGAATAGTCCTGGGACTGGCACTAAGGCACTGAACTCGGGGATGGAAGCTGCCTCTCCGACCCAGCTCTGTTAACCCGAATGCTGTTCTTGACCTCTCAGAACATCCTGGTTTCCGTGCCTGAAAAATGCAGACAGCGCCGTAGTGAGGAGCACACCCGCCATATAGTTGTTGCTAAGAAACACAATCTAAATTTGATGGTAACAAAAAGAACAGTTATTAAGTTGTATTAAATGCATTTGTTTATATAAAAAGGTCCCTATAATTCAACATAAATCTCCTCATGATTTATTGCTGTTTGTTCCACAATGCCTGGCACAAGACTGAGGTGCTGGTGATAGTGTCAAAGGCTACGTCTTGTATGATACCATGTAGATGACATTCTGGGAAAGGTAAAACAGTAAGGGCGGTAAACTGATCAGTGATTGCTCGGGGTGAGGGGTGGGAGTTGACTTCAAAGGGGCGCGAGGGAATTCCGGGGGGAAGATGGAATCATTCCATGTCTTGATTGCCAAAATTCATGTAAATTCAATTCCAACATAAACTTAGGGAAAAAGTGCCGGCGGGAAGAATAAGTGAAGACGTGTCATTGCATCCGTTCTCTCATTCATTCCCGCGGCCTGCTGAGCCAGGCCTGTGGCAGTGTGGCCGGGACCAGGCAGAGGTGGCCCGCCCTGTCGGAGCTTACACCCATAGGGAAGGTGGGTGGTCAGTAAACAGAAGTACCTAAGGCATGAGTGTCCCGATGGAGGAAGGATGAGGGAGCACACAGCAAGACAGTGGGAGATGCTGATGTGGCCCAGGGGTCAGAGAGACCTCCTGGTGGATGACATTTCGGGTGGACTTTAGGCATGAACAGGAATTAGCCAGGTAAGTCAGGAAGAGTAGGAGTAGCAAAAAAAGGGGAGGCAGATTGTTCCAGACATCTGGTGGGCTTGAGGCATGAACTTGAATGCACCAAGAACACCAGGCAAAGAGAGGCCCCGAGGGGTTGGGTTGTGCAGGGCCTTTGGATGGGCTTCCTGCACTGGGGAGCCAGGGAAAGGTCCTTCACCCTGGCCACGCTTCTCTTTGGGTGACAAAAGTGGGCACTAGAATGGGTATTGAGGCCTTGTCTGAAAGAGCAGAAAACTGGAAAGAGTGTATCACCAGGCGACCAGGTCTCTAGACTGGGGCACATCACACAACATACTACATGCCATAGACGGCGACGAGAGACCAGACCAGAGCGCGACGGCGAGCCCCCAGAGCAAGGCGTGGGGCAAAACAGGGTCTAACTTCTGTGTGCGGGTTGGAAGGTGGCTGGCACGGTACGCTGTAGCGTCTACCTGGACACACAGCAAGGGTGAAAGTCAAGCGCAGGGATGATAAAGGGCAAATTCAATATGTTGACTTCTAGGAGGGATGAACTTTGGGAGGGGGCTCCGGCCCTATCTTTAATGTTTTCTTTCTTTTAAAAACACAGGATTGAATTGTGACTAGTACATGGCATTCATTATATTATTCAGGAATTTTATATTTCAAATATTACAGACCTAACATCAAAAAGTAAGAAAGCGAATAAGCACACTGTCATTTCAGTAGAGGGAATGACTTGCCAGTAGCAAGGTCAGGGCCAGGAGGTCCTGAGGGGACTGCAGTGTTGCCTGGGGACAGTGGACAGTGGCCTGGAAGAGGGCAGGGAGTGGGTGGGGAGAAGTATATAGGTTCAAGAGAGACAGGAGGGAGCTTCAACAGGACGTGGGGGCTGAGTGAATGTGGGGAGGGTGGAGCAAGGGGCAGACGATGCTTGCTTTCTGCACTGGGGCTCAGGTAGCTGGGTGCACGGGGTGCCATTCTGGGAGAGGCTCCACTGCTGCGGGGGAGTCTTGGGGTAAGAAGGAAGACAATATTAATAAACCCCATTTTATCATCATTTGTAACAGCAGCCCCTACTTAAGCTAACATCTCTTGTGCACTCACCGTGTGCCAGGCGTTGTGATAAGGCTCGTGGGGATGAACTAATTCAACCCGTACAACAACCTCACTATGTGAGGCAGACATATCCATTTTCCTCTTATTTTTTTAAATCCTCACCCAAGGACATGTTTATTGAGTTTAAAGAGAGGAAGAGAGAAGGAGGAAGGTAGGGGAGAGGGAGAGAGAGAGAAAGAGAGAGATCAATCAGTTGCCTCTCAATCACACTCTGACTGGGGATCACACCTGCAACCTAGGCATGTGCCCTGACTGGGATAGAAACCGTAGCCTTTTGGTGTATGGGATGATGTTCCAACCAACTGAGCCATACCAGCCAGGGCCACTTTCCTCTTTTGAGAGACCTAAGATACTGTGCCCAGAGCTACATAGCCAGATGTTCCATATTCTAAGCAGCCCACCCATACAAGCTGGTGTGATGCCCACATCCGTGCGGCTGTTAGTGGTGGGGCGACTGGTCACAGTTTCTCCAGACTGCACACACCAGTGTGCACGAGTCGCAAAAACACGATGGTGCCACAAAAAGCCAGTCCAGTACCAGGGTGAGGGAAGGGACGCAGTGCCTTTAGTGCCACGTGTGAATGTGGAACGTACGAAGGGTATTTACAGTTTCACTCAACTCCCCTAACAGTGCAGAGGCAGAAATATAGACCCTGCACCCCAGCTGAGGAAGCTGAGGTTCAGAGAGCAATGTGACTCATTCTGGTCACGTGGATGGAAGAAGGATCTGCGTCAGATGAGGCGTGGAGAGCCTCCATGCCTCTGTCCATCCTCCGCCCGCCAATCGCTGCAGCGCATGGCAGCCTGCCTGCCTTCTCTTCACTCACTCACTCGAACACTTTTAAAGCACCTACTCTGTGTCATGCACTCTGCTAGACGGTGAAGGTAAATCAGACACAAACCTTGTTTTTAGAGTCTGCAGCGTGTAGGATGGGAACAACTGAAAATAGGTAATTTGCATATTTGAAAAGCCCAGCCAACGTCCTATCCAATTTTGACAGCAATAGTAAGGTGTTACATTTAAAAAGTGATCCGTGTGGATTCATTTTTTGTAAGGCTTCGAATCTTGCATAAGAGTTGCCTGGTTAGTAGGATACAGAAAGCAGGGATGGTGACTCAAGGCCCTCTGAGACGCACAAGCCATTCAGGAACTATAAAAGGATTACGAAAAATATTATATTCCAAAAACAGCAGGCAAACAACAGCTGCCTTAAGTTTTCAGTAGAAGCCAACTGCAAAGGCACACCCACCATAATTTTCAGAGGCAAATCTCTACAGTTTATCCGATTTGTTTAAATTTCCATACCCAGCCCTCTATCTGCAGTAATAATAATCCAAATTCCATTTAGTGTTCATTTGAGCAGTCAGGATAAAGTCATTTCTTATTATCTCCCCACTGTGAAAAACAGCTTGAAGGTAGGAAGTCAGCAAGCATTTTCACCAAAAAGTAATTATTGTAAGTGACATTTTTACTGCTGGCATGCCATAAGGCGAACTGTGCATTCAGAAGGACAAGTTGCTGAAACAAAATGACAGGGCACTCTGCGACATTCTGACAAGAACCCAAACATTATTTAACTGGCGGCTGGTCTGATGCACCACTTTTCATATGTCCATAGTTTAGGCTTCGAGCTCGTGCCAACCCAGGAAATTCCAAGTGCCTGTAAAGACAGACAAGTCTGGAAAGATGGGAGAGAGGAGGCAGAAGACGGGCTGGGGAGGGTGTCAATGAACAGAGCCGGGAGCAGCAGGGTCCCGGCCTGGCTCGTGTAAATGTGAATGAGGGAGGGAATCAAAGACAAGAGGAAAGGGGGAGCAGAGAGAGGCAGACAGAGATAGATGGAGCCGGAAGGGACAGAAGCTTTCGCAGCTGCAAGCGGCACGATGGTGCCAGGGCATGCAGAATGTTCTGAAGTGCCCGTCGCTGGCGTCCGCTGTCCAGCAGAAGCCCTGGTGGCCTGGGAGAACCCTGCCCAGCTTGAGGGCCTTTCCGGCTGACAGTGCTGACAGCTTCAAAAGCCACAACAGGCCAGACTGCTTCCCAGCCGAGCGCGGATGGAGAGACTGTGATGGAGACACTGGCCCAGGACTGGGGAGACTGGCAGCTCGCTCCCGCAGCTCTGCTCGGAAGAGGTCTGTCACCTGAGGGTTTTTGGCCAAATAGCCTCTTCAGAAATAATGAGGTTCTCAGCTTCAAAAATGAACAGCCACCTAAGTTAGTCACAAATTAGCCAGGCCTGTGCCACCCAGGACTGCGAGGCCCTCTTACTGACAAGTTCCAGCATCTCCAAACACCAAACCTTTCCTCGGTGGCGGTGGCAGCACTGGAGGGCTCTCAGGGCCTGGACCCCGCCTAACAGCAGACACTCACAGCCCCTGAGGACCACACCCTACTTCCAGTCATGAGTCTTTGTTAGCCACAGCCAGGACAAAACATGGAGGTTTTTACCTTTGAGCATGAGTGGTATTTTGACTGATGAGCATGAATTTGAAACAAAATACGTGGAAACATTAATAGATGTCACATACCCAGGAGCTTTCCACCCCCCTTCTACGGTGCCACTGGACACTTCCCAGAGGGGAGAGGAACGGAAGTAATCTACCAACACAGTGAGGTGTATCAGAAGCACCCGCAGTGGCCACACTACAAGACGGCCTCCCTTCCCAGGGCTTGCACCTGAGCCCTTGGGGAGGCTCCCCAACATCAGAGAAGGGTCCACCACACACCCCTCCCCACACCCAGGCTTGTACCACCCCTTCTTGCTGCCTGGAATGGGCAATACTTTTGGTCCTCAGCCAGCCTGGGCATTGCCTTAAATCACCAGAAATCTCAGCAAACCTACCAAATCACTATTTTTTCCCCAATAGCAGAAAAGAGTAACCTGAGAAAGGTTGGGGGTGGGGCTGGAGGGAAAACCTGAGGGAGGGTGGGGAGCCAGGGCGCTGGGTAGGACCCTTTCTGGTCCCCGGAAGGGTAGATGCCACCTCTGTCAGCTCTAGTTGCTTCTACAAAATGGAAGAGCAATGCCTTCTCTCCTGCACACGGCCTAGCCCCTGCCAGGACTGACGTAAGGCTAGCATAAAATGAGATGACAGCCCCTGGCACACGGTAGGTGCTGGTGCATGTGTGTGAACACACATTTTTAAGTCTGCCTAAGGAACCATTCTTTGGAAAAGACAATACTGCTGGGAAAAAATGGAAGGCGGCAGGAAAAGAGGAAGACCAAAGAGGAGATGGACTGACTCCATGGAGGAAGCTACGGGTGCGTCTACAGGCGCTGAGCAGGGCTGTCGGGCACAGGATGCCGTGCCCATCGCTCGTTCACAGGGCTGTGAGGGGCCAGAGCCAACTCAGTGGCACACACCACCACAACGGGCTCCTACAGTGACACAGAAGCCAACATACAAACCTTTATTAACAAAGGGAATCTGTTTAATAAAAGCAGGGTTTCCATTTAACTTGTGCCATTTATAGCTTATCTCCCCAAACTTGACTCCTAAACCCCTGGAAGACAGGGCCCGTGCCTTTCATGCAGAAAGGGGAACCTCTAAGTGCCCGGTGTCAAGGCGCAGGGGTGAACCAGGCAGATGTCATTTACTGTCCCAAAGGCCCTGTGGCGAGGGCTGGGCCAGGGATGTGGAGAGGGTGGTGGGTGCTCACTGCACTGTGTCACTGAGGGGTGAGGCTGGGGCTGGGCATGGAGGGGTGCCAAGGCCTGAGGTGGGGGGAAGGGAGATGCAGGGCTGGCCACACACTACAAAGGTGGGACTTCAGCCCTAGGGAGGGGCTGAGGTGGGGGTGGGCCCAGCAGGACTTGCAGTCTGGAAGCAAGGTTTTGGCTGTCATACTGCAGATAAAGGAAAGCCCTGAGGCATGAGCCTGGGGGAGGGGCTGTAGACACTGAAAAACAAAAAATCTGACAAGGCGTTTAGGAAATAGAAACTGGGTGTGCATCTGGGAGGGGGTGTGTAAGACAGAGAGAGGAGTCAAGGTGGGCTGCCAGGCTTCCGGCTTAGGCAATCAGGAGGATAGGGGAGCTCCCACGGGATAAGGAACACCAGTGGGAGAGACGCTCTGGGTAGAAAGGCTGAGCTCGGCTTGGGTGTATTTCCTTGGAACGGGTGATGAATGCAGGGGCCTGGTGGGAGGTCTGGTGACGGAGGCCAGCACATCAAGGGAGGCCCCAGGACCGCCTGTCCTTGGCTGCTCACCTTGGCCTGGTGTGCACGACAAGGGTGCTCATCGCTGACTGCTCACCGCTGACTGCTGCTGAGGTCCCTCAGGGGTCTACAGACATGGGGCTCCTTCCATCATAAACATCTTGTGCCACCCAATGCTTCCCTCACTCTTAGGATTATTTTCCACTTTCCTATTTTCTCCCCAAGCTGGGAAAGTACACTGGGGAAAACAATCTTAGCAAATCTGCGCTGACTTACACCTGGGGAAGCTGCCGAGGTGATGTGGTCCTGGGGCCTCCTGGGACCTGAGCTGAGTGAAAGCCCACCTGTGGGGTGGGGCACTGCAAGGGGTTCAGGATATAAATTTGCTCACCCTCAGGCATCATTGTTTTTCTTGTGTATCTTTTATAGGCTCTTAAGAAAATATGCATGTGAAAAGGAGAGTCTGGGAATATTTCAAATTAAATTACAATTCAACTTTTGCAGTGAACTAAGTCTGGCGAAGTTGCAGAAGTGGCACAGGGTGACAGAGTTGGCCCTGTTTCAGGGGCACCGTGCTCACGCTGTTCCCAGCTTTTCTATACAGATCCATACTGATTTAGAAATAATACTTTCAAATTACCTTCAATAACCTTATTACCAAACCAGCTGTGTCTATTAACGCTTATCAATGTGTCCCTGTGCATTAAGAGAAAATGTATGTCATACAAACAGTCTAAACACATGTATTACTGCGGTGGGAAAAAACAAGCCCTCCAGTTAAACTGCTTTGCAGTAATCAAAGGCTAATCACTGCGTGCGTGTGTGTGCGTGCGCGGCCCGCGAGCACGTGTCCTCTGCTCTTCAGGGTTCCTTTCTGGCTTTGGGCAAACCTGCCCATCGCTCGCCAACAGTTATACTCTGGCAGGCAGCTCACACATAGTAGCAGAATTAGTTTTCCCAGACTTCCAAGAGCTGGAGGAGCTAAGAAGAGGTGTTCTTCCTGAGCCTTCTAGGCCTGCAGCGCAGAAATTCTCAGAAACACAGGGGACGGCAGGCTTTGAAGTGCCAATCTGTGCCGAGGCCCCAGCGTCTGCCCCAAGATCAGCCTGGCCCCTCTCCTAACACCGCCCGGCCGCCTGGTGTGCGGGAGATGACGTCTGGGGCTGTGATGGAATGTTCCTTGGAGAATCCACGGCCGACTACGGTCACTGAATGCACTGCTGTGGCAGCTGCTTGTGGGCTTCCCAACAATAGGCAGGTGAGTGAACTGGTCTGGCCCCGCAGGGACCAGGGCCGTGAGGATTAGAACCAAGTGACATTCTGTCGTCCACAATGGTATTACAAAAGCTATTAAGGTACATTATTTTACACATCCTCCCAATCTCTCCATACTGCTTTACTTAATTTGTGATGAAATTGTTGAGAAAGGGTACTTAATGTAGGACAGTCAGTAAAAGTAATTTATCATCTTCCCGCTTCAGTGCTCACGTTATCAGTGAACTCGTTTTCTGCATTCATCATGCAATCAGCCTATTATTTGCATATTAATCAGGCAGTGGACCATGAAAGAACTGCGTCCCAGCCAAATGCTGCACTATCTCAGGAGAAACACTCAGTAATTATCACACATCAGTGTTATGATGTGGTAATTGATTATAACATCTTTCTGCTGCCCCTGGGGAGCCCCTCTGCTAACCCAGCCCCCGGCACTCTGGGCAGGCTGTTCTTTTCCTCCCCAAATCAGAGGGGCCACTGCTGCCCGCTGAGTGCTACTTCTGTCAAGTATTGATCCTTCCTCCCAGTTTTGTGAGGTATTTAAATCGCATGGGACAAAACTGAGGATAACTCAGGAAGGAGAGGGGCTAGCCGGGGGCAGGTGTCTGGGCTCCGAGTGTCTTCTCTCCTCAGACGTTGGCCTCTGAGAAAGTAGCAAGTGAAATGCTACAACGTCAGTCTCTTCTCGTTGAGAAGATGGTACAAAGGCAGTTTGGCTGCTTTATTTAGGAGCCAAATGACAGACTAATTTTGGCCCTCTTGTAAAGGACAAACGCAACATCTGCCAATTCAGACTCTGGCTATATTTAGGAATCTAGTTCCAAAGGGAAGAACGAAACAAAATCAAGATGAAGTCGGTGAGGGGCCTCCCGGGTGCTCTGGTCTATCCGCGTCCCCTTCCTCACTCCTCTTGGGCAGCCCCAGTGCGGCCCACAGGCCAGTCCATACGGGGTTGAGGCTGGGGTCCTGGGCCAGCTTAAGGCCACAGGCAGGGAGAAAACATGGCAGTGAATGGGCACGACAATCCTTTGGCAGAGAAAGGACATCAGGCCTCTGTGCGTTTCCTGGGATTCAGACGGGAAGGGGTTGCAAAGCAGCATGGACCTGCATCACAGGCTGCGCGAATGAAACACTCTCTGTTGCAGAACTTGCCAGTCTGACTCTGCCACTGATTTGTTGCCGGTTCTCCCCTCTTCTCCCGCATGGCCCCACAGGAGAAACACCAGCATGCATCCCAGGGTGACTGAGGTGTCTGATTTTCTGTTCATTGTTGGTTTTGTCTTGGATTTGATTTTTGATGTCTGTCCATTTATAATTTAAACCCAATTTTGTTCCCTGTTTTGCAACATGGCCTTGACTTTTCTCAGTGTCGTTCCAAGGAACAACCCTTCACCTGTCATGGGGGAATCGAGTCCTCAGGGCTGAGCGATGACCTGCCTGGACCTGGGTGCCCTGTGACATCTCCATGGCCGTGAGGCCACTGGTCGCAGGACCCTGTGTGATTCTCCCACCTCCTGCCTGACCTGGGGCAAACTGCCTCTCGTCCTGAGCTTTAGTTTTCTCAATCTGTCAGACGGGGGACATCATGCCCACTTACTGATTAAGGATGAAAGGTATTAGCACGGTGCAGGGCACACAAATGATGCAACTCTGCCAGTTTCCTCATTGCATTCCAACACCTTTTACAAATTACCTTTGGGTTTTTAGGCATTTAAGCTTCTTCATACCTTCCTTAGAACCAAACCATTGAAAGCTGAAGTCCTCATTTGCTCCTATGACCTATTTTTGCCTCTTGTACTAAATGTGCAATGTACTATAAATTCAGTTTTCCAAAGAGTCTAAAAGGGAGAGGAAGGAGACGTGTCTAGAGGCCTGTGGCTAGGGCTGCTGGGGCCTCCCCCAAAAGGGGAGCTAGGGTATGTCAGCACCGAAGGTCCAGGCAAAGCCATGGAGAGAACTTGATTGGGATGGTGCTGCCACTCACCCAGCCAACACTCACCCCTACATCCAGGCCAGAAGGTCTCGTTCCACACCAGCTTGCCCCAATGGCCTGAGCGATGACCTGCCGTCTTACTCTTAAAGCTCAAGGATTTGGGTGGCTTTAAGGAATGGTAGATGGAGAGATGATGTCCAAAGACGCATGGCACTTCGGAGAGGCCAAGAATCGGGGAGCTGCGTGTAGGTCCTTCAGTGGGCCTGGGAGCTGGCTGCCCCCCAGCAGCATCTGTACTGGGTATCTCCACCCAAGGAGTGAGTGGCTGGACTTCTTTTCTGTTTTACAGTCAGAGGCCTGTGCGGATACATTAGCCCACAGCTATCTGCGCACGCACAAAACAACACATAATGGGGATGGCTGCAGTGGCAGCCGCTGCTCTGGATGCTTTACACACAAACGCATTTAAAGCCCCCATAGCCTTGGACACAAGTACTTTATTTTTCCTATTTTACAGAAGAAGCTGAGGCCCCAAGAGGTCAAGTCACTTGCCCAAGTCCACCCCGTCAGCAGTGGCAGAGGCGGGACAAGCCGTGGCAGTATGGCTGCACCTGCCGTGTCTTCCTGCTGCTCACGTGTGCTGGCTATGGCCAGACGGTTTAGGCTTTGCTGTGAAAATCCATCTAAATCTCTCTCACTAGTAGTTGGTTAAATAAAATATGGTATATCCAGATACAAAATCCCCTGCAGCTGTGGAAAGAGGAAGAACTTCCTTACGCACTGGCCTTGTAAAGTGTCCACCGCACACTGCGGGGTGAGGAAAGCAAGCCGGGTGCCTGGGCCGGCACACGCCTTCCGTGAGGGACGAATGCCTAGATGCATGGGCTCTGCGGGACACCGGGAGCAGAGTCGCTTCCGGGGAGGGCGCTGGGGCTGGGCAATGAGTGAGGGGGACGATGTATTTTTTAAAAAGATGTATGCCCTTTAAAATCTTGCATTTTGTAACCATGGTGCACTTCTTCTATTCAGAAACCCCCACAAATAATAGGAAAATCAGTCAAATAAATTTCTTATTTTCTCTCCTTTTTTTGAGAGGCACAGCAACAAATTTCACTCTCGCAACAGACATCTTTGGGGGCAGATTTACGCTGCAGCAGCCTTTCCCATGGATTGTGACGACCTGCTGCTTTGAGACAAAACACTGAGCTGTCTCTCTCAGTGGCTGGCCGCCTGGGGATGCCTGTGCGGGGTCTGCAGGTGCTGTGTGCTCTAGGGAAGGACAGGCTGGGTCGGGGGTGGGCTTGCTTGCCCCACCCCTGCATGGTAGGCGGGAAAGGCCTCCATTCTCCCTCTGCCCTCCTGTATTAGCTAAGGTTGCAGGGCGGCCGTTTCAGGATCACAGGATCATAGGACAAGTCCCCACCGTGAATCCCACAAATGCTAGGGAAGGCTGGGAGAGCTGACAAAGCAGCGCCCGCACACAGGGAGTAACGGGAGGTCATCCTGACCAATCACCTTTCAAAGGAACTCGTGGGAAGCACATCCTCCACTCCAGCAGCTTGCAGGCTTGGTGGGGGCTGCCCATGCACTGCCTCGCTCTCCTCTGAGGCTGCTCTTGGGGGTGCTGGGCTGCACAGGCTGCCTCTCATCGCTCTTAAAGCGTTAGAAATAAATAAACAGAGCAGTTTCCCGGGCCACCTTGGCAGGCACCAGGGAGACGCCTCACTGGTAGCACATACCACACTGCAGCTGAGGTGAATAAGGACCCTCCAAGACCCTTGGGGGGATGTGTCCTAACCCCTGCCTGAGCCAAGTGTCCCTGGTCTCCCTAGTTGGCTCTGGGGCACACACTCCTCCCAACTCAGCCTCCTCATCCCTCCCTCCACTTGAACAAGGTCTTTCTCCACATGGGGCTGAAGAACCCGCCCTTGGGGCAATCACAGCCCACTGCCTAATATGCATCTTTCCCCGTGTGACATCTTTGCTTCTCTGCTAAGGTTTTCTGAGCCTCACAAGCCCCACCCTGCAGCCCTAGACAATTTCTCCTTAACTGTCCAGGTGGCCTGGGGCATGTCCAGCAGTTGTTGGCATCACCCCAGTGTGCCAGGCCATGTTCGCGCTGTGCACCCCAGAGGCCATGCTGCCGCCTGTTGAGCCTCAAGACCCGCGTCCACTGGTCCATCAGCAAGCAGAGGAAGCCCTGACCCTGGTCACAGTCTGGCCCCTGGTGGTCCACCTGCTCCATTTTCAGGCACAGGGTTTCGCCTCATAACTCCAAACACCCTCTTCAGCTTCTAGCTTCTGTCCTGTCTTCTCTTCCCAATGGGACTGGTGAGAACCGGGGGCTGTGCCACCGATCACTGGCCAAGGCCCACCTCCTCTCAAGAAAGAGCCCCCATAGGGGGAAGAAGTGCTTTGGGGGGCGCCAGTGCCACCACAGGGGCAGGTTACAGAGGTTACCCTCAGAGAGGAAGGACCCTCCCTTCTGTCTGCTGTGTATACTTTTCTTATTATATAAGACTAAGGGGCCATGTCAACAGTATCGTACATAAAGAAAAGACAAATTTCATCCACAATGCACTTTCCGACTGTCTCTTTAAAAGGAAAACAAAAGGAGTCTGAATTCGAGGCTTCTAATGTTTTTACCTTTTTTCAACAGTTCCCCATTGGCGAACTTTGTATCTGCGGAGCTCTCCATCCAGAACGGCCTCCTTCCTGACTCCTTTGCCCTCCACGGCGTGCCCCTGCCCTCGGCCCTCTCTTTGGGGCGCCTTCAGTGCCAAGGAGCCTACCTGCAGAGCCGTGGCGACGCATACCAGATAACAGACAGCAGGAAGGCAGGTTGTATCTGAATCCAGAAACCCGTCCTTTCTGACCTCAGAGGAGAAAATCCCCTTATTATGGCACTCTTGATGATAAAAGCCCTAATGCAGGTTACAACTAAGACAGAAAGAAATATGAGGTGACTTAGTTCTCCTGACCACCACAGTCAGTGGGCGCAGAAGGCTGAACCCCTGTCCGAACGATGAGCAGTGGCCGTCTGCTCGGGGAGGGGCGCCTTCCAGTGCACACGCATGTTCCAGGATTCTTTTCTGTTTTTGTCCTGCTGTCTACGGCTATGTGTACGTCAGTTACATCCACCCTTCTCTACTATTCAAAATAAACAACGGTTGGAATAATTCTTTTAGGAGAGAACCAACAGTTACTTTCACTGACTGATTCTGACGAAAGCGAGTCTAAGGCATTGAATAGGGTTTTGCTTTCTTTAGAAAGTGCCATGGAATTTTCTAGGGGTGCACTGGCCCCTCCGTTTCCTAGTAGTGCATCCAAATGCCCCACCCTGATATAGCCAGTGAAATTTAGGAACCAACTGCTTAGTTTAAGGAAGCCAAGTCAAACCCTAATGCTGAGCTCAGAGCACTGAGACCCTGGGCTCGTGTCCGGGTCGTCTCAGCGGCACAGAGCAGGAGCCACGGCGCGCAGTGGCGGAGCACTGGCCTGTCCCTCACAGGGAGGCGCTGTGGCCACAAAAGCTCCTGCTGTGGAAGGCCATGCACAGCACCGTGCCCTGTGGTCGCACGTCAGGGAAGGGCACACAGGGACCACCCACGCTGGAGACGGACTGCAGCAGCTGTCTTCTCAAGAGGCAGCTGACACTCTATGGACGGAAAACAACAACGTGGCAACAGGGAGCTCTCCAAGGGCGGAGAAGACGTGGAACCTGCAGTTCCTGACCAACAAGCTGGGAGAGAGCCAGACATTTTATGATCACTCTGAGGAGAACGGGCGCTCCTTTTGCGTGTATAGCTTGCAACAACGCACCAGAAGCTGGGGTGGACACTTGTTAGCTGCAGTAATGGAATGCTCCCTTGTGAAAAAGTGACAAAGCTGAGCGCACCGGGCAGCTCCTCTATCAGATTTCTGTATGTAATGACGGAGGTGGCAGCCAGGAAACTCTTTCCCTCCCCCCAGCCCTCCTTTATAGTTGTCTCTTGTCTTCTTCCTTCCCTAGAGGCAAAAAGATTAATCACACCAAGGAACTGTGAATATGAAATGAGCTTTAAGGAATAAAAAGGAAAAAAAAAATCCAGTGGTTTACTAGATCATATCTACTTACCTATGTACCTCCCCACAAACACACCCACCCACACCTTCATTATAGCTCAAGGTTTTCTTCCCTTTACAAACACTGCTAACTGGTGAGCAATAACTATAGGTCCTGCTCCGAGAACACAAGCCGTGCCAGGCCCCTCCCTCTCCTTCTGCGTAAGTGCTTACTGCGCCTCCCCCAGGCATTGCTATTGCTAAGCAGTGCTCAGGGAGCTGATGGACGATACCTGGGACAGAAGGCAAACACAGGGAGACTTAGAGAACCAATCCCCAAAGGGCTGGCTGCAACTCCGCCTTCACGTAGATTTGCCGTATTACATCAAAGAAACCCTGTATGTAACCACTGCCCACATCCCCCTGTCCCCCAACACTGAACACTGGGAATTTGAAAGAAGCCAACGGAAAAATGTTCGTAGAAAACTGGACTACCAGGATATATGTGAAGAGCTAGCTGATCTGAAGTTCTGTCCTTTAAAAACTTTAAGAAAAAAGTTACTCATACAATTGGCATAGAACCCTTTGCGGTCCTTATTCTCCAAGGCCACAACAGCTTCCAAGAAAAAGCATAGGTCACTAGCTGAAAATGGCATCACCCCAGCACTCAGATCATTAGCGGGGCATTCAGAAATGGTTATATCCACCAAGAGGGAAGAAATGATGCAATTGAAACTTCAGTTTCATTTCTCTCTCCTTATTGTAAAACTGATCAGCAAGTTTGACATACGAATCATTAAGGAAAATGGAGACACCGAGGGCAACAGAGCTGGGCAGAAAGAGTCAGACAGGAATTCTTTAGTGAGGAAAATAGATTCTTGTGTCAGCAGGTTGCCGTTTAGATGAGTGAGGCCACTCCACTCCTGGGGCACCTTATCGCCATGGTAACCAAGCACAGAGCCCATTAGGTCCACACCATCTCAGCAGCAAATCTGCAGCTCTTACTGAAGGGCTACGGACAGAAGGCAAGTCTTCCAAAGCCCTTCTATACCTGGGAGTCCAAACTGACCTCCAGGCCAATCTGACGGCCTGGATTCTCAGACGCTGAGTGTTTCTCACCCATATTCAGGAACAAATCAACCCAGGGTTGGAATTACCTTCCTGAAGCCAAGCTGCCTCAGGGTAGAGGTCTCAGGGAGCCACCACCAAGCACGCAGCTTCCTGGGGCTGGGGGCTTCTTGGAAGGATTCCGAGGTAGCCATGGTGAGAATAGGGACTCAGAATTCTGGAGAAATCCTAGGACCAGAGGCTTTCCTCCCCTGCTTTTGGGGGAGCAATGCTGAATGCTTCCTCAGAGACACTGCTTTATAAGTTGTCAAGGAAGGTTCTGGAGTCTCTTACAGTCATTCATCCCAATGACTTATCATCATTAAAATTCTATTTTTGAATCTAAACTCCACATGCTGAAAAGCACAGCTGCTTTAATTTTTAGAAACACTCCTGAAAGAACACTGACAGCGAAGACATTTCAAACGAGGAAAACTACCAGCCACAGTCTCGCCATCGTATGATAATCTTTCTTTCCATTTTGAAGCATTTTCTAGACTTTCTTGATCCAGAAAAGTTTTTTTGCCTTAGCTACCATGATGATACTTAAAAATCTGTATTTTCATAGGACATAGAAATATTTTCGTATTTCTCCAGTCCCCACAGTTACTGCTTTGACTGATGACTTCCCTACTGCTGACTACCAAGGGGCGTGCTGGGCAAGTGATCTGTACTCCATCCCGCTCTTGCTGAGATGACCCGGGAGAGGCCGGCCCACCACTTCTGCACAGAGACCACCGGGAAGTTCTACAGCGCTCGCTTTTACCCAGAGGCTCACCGCCTCTACATTCTTCCCTTCTCCAATCTGCTGACTCCCCAAGAGCGTTCCATCACTGCATTTTATAAAGTGATTTGATACCCCACAAATACCACTTACATCCCTTTAGGAGCCCTGTGCGCTTTCCTAAGGTCGGAAATGTGACTGCTGTGTGCAGGTTCCCATGTGGCGGCAGTGATTGGCCGCCACACAATAAATAGAACACCGTTCTTCCACCGTCTGTCCGGACACGGAGGTTTTCGTATCGACTGTTAACTGACCTGGCACTGCAGGGGGTTTCCCGTTTTATTTAGGAACAAGGGGTTTGGATTTAAGAAACATTAGTCACATTCTGCCAAGTTCAGCCCTAACTCTGATGGGGAAGCAAATGGTCTCTGAGAGTTTAAGAGGAGGCCAATGTTCTGTGAGAGCGAGAGGCAAGGTGGATTTTCCATGCAAACGTCTGCAAAACTCTAGCACAAACAATGATGTCCATTATTTTCCCAGCTGACACTTGAATGTGGGCCAGTACTGCCTAAGTTCTCCAGTACTTGCTAATCCGATCGGCCAGGCCAGAAGGAGGGAGAAGGGAGTCCACCTGATCCTTCCTCAGATGGCCAACCACTCCATTTAGATGTCCAGCCAAGAAACCTACAGCTCGGGCAACATACAGCCTTCCAACCTCCATTCTGGTCCAAATCAGAATGGGACATCTGAAACAAAAAAAGCCCAACCAAGAACTTCGCTGCAACCGACACGCTCTGGCTGCATCTGTGCGTGGGTTTGGCATCATGCAGCAGTAGCGGCCGCCGCCCAGCTGTTCCCTCACTACACATGTTTTCCCTCGTAAAACTTCCAGCAGGCTGGCAGGCTTCACGCTCCTCACTTAGCTTTGTTTGTGTTTTCAATGAATCAATGGGATATGGAGACTAATCAAGATGTTTAGAAAAATAAAGAAAGAAAAAAAGAGAACAGCTTGTCATGCTGGCTGTTCCTGAAAGCTGGGTGAGCAGCTCTGCCCATGCGGGAGCCCCAGCAGGACACGGAAGGGGGTCTAGGAGCGTGGGCATGTGAGCCAGCCTGGCCGGCTGCACCCGAGTGCTGCAGTTAGGGGGCCCTACAGCGCAAGTGCCACCTCAAGGACCTTGCAGCTGTCATATGCTGTCTCTGCCCACATTCCACGCCCTCTATCCACTGCTCCCAGGCTGGACCCCCGGGCTCAGCCCCATTCTGCTGAGTGCCACTGGCTCTCTATCCATCCAGTCACTGAGCTATGGCTCCGCCTGCCTTCATTTCCCTCTTGCTTGAAGGCGGCCCAGGGTGTTCCAGAGGAACTCGGCTGTCCCTACCATGACCATGCCTGTGCCCTCCTATATTGGAAGCCCCAAGTACAGAATCCGTCCCTGCCTAGGACCATAGCCCTCAGTCCCGAATACAGGGCTTCGCATTTAGAAGCTGACAGATGAGGAGCAAGAGAATGCTGGAGGAACTCTGTACTCAGCTCTCGACCTCTCTCCCCATCAGAAAATACAACCACGAGGAAAGCGGTTTGCCAGCAGGACAGCATGTTTTCGGCTCCCTGATGCAGAATGAGGGATCCTTTGAGTCTCTCTGCTGCAGACCAGAGGACAGGGAAAAATATACATGGCATTTCATAAAAAGAACAGGAACTGGCCAGTTACCTGAGCTCACACAGCCCTGCTGCAGGGGGTCCTGTAGTGACGTCACCGAGTGGAGGACTAAATAAGAAAAAGGAGTACAATTAAATCAGGGAAAAAAGCCCAAGTGTTTAAAGCTTCCAAATGCATTGCATATAGCAAGGGGGGAGAGCATAAGGTCCCAAAGGCCTAAAGGAGGACCCCCCACTCGTAATGGGGAGGGGCCAGGACGCGGGGTCCACGTGGGCAGGCAAAGTGCTGCTGGTAGAACGTAGGACCCTGGCTGGGGAACAGGCGGGAGCTGTCACCCATGCTGTTTTACCTCTGTGCCTTTGGCTGATTTTCTTTCCTGATTCCCTGATTTAGCTACTTGACTTTAACCTATATTTATGTATAAACAGCATTCTCTTAATTGGTAACTCATTTTCTGCTGCTTATAAAATTAGCTAGGCACAATCTTCTCGCTCCTAAAAACTAAAGGTAGTCCCATGGCAACAGGTGGTGGAGGAAGAGGGACAGTTCTCTGCCTCCAGTGCCGTGTGGCCACCCACCTCCCTGCACAGATGCCCCTACTCTGTCTCTGCAGCAGCCTGGGGCTGCCCTCACCTGGACCCTGCTGCTGTCCTTGGACCGGCAGGACGCCCTGGCCCAGCTCGCCATTCAGCCAGAGCTGCATCCGGATGAAGGGTTCGCGGCCTTTCTGCGTCAGCTTGCTCCATGGCTTCGGCCGAGACAGCATGTCACTGACACTGCCCTGGGACAGGCCCAGCACCTGGAGTGGCAGACAAAGACCCCTGCATCAGCACCCAGGGCTGAGTGGGAGGCTGCAAAATGCTTTAGTGACGTGCAAGAAAAGTGCAGGAGGTGTGTCAGGGTCAGAGGACACACAGGGAGCACTTCTGGTGGAGCACAGAGCCACTGCCTGAAGGTCTGTGGTAGCCTGGGGTGGGTGAACAAGCTTTTCAAGGTCACTGGTGGGCTGCTGCCCTGGCACTAGGAGCCATACTCAGAGTCACTGCTTTCAGCTCCCTGGGAGAGGCAGGTTGGGAGAGAGGGGTGGGGTCTCCATCCTGCCAGGGCTGTGGGATTGTTGTCTTGACAACCTAAGAGGAAACATTGAAGCCATCTTGCTCTTTGCCTCGTGGTGCCAGGAAAGGCTGAGGTGCTGGAGCCAAGGACCCCTTTACAGGCAAAAGCAGCGGATGCTGGCGGGGTGTTGGAAGCCAGTATCCTTTGCTGGTGCTCTGCCAAGTTGGCATTTAGAAAGACTCATTCTCTCTGATCACATCCTGCTCTACGGTGGGGGCCCAGAGGTGAGCTGGTGGCAACGGGGGAGCCAGCTGGGGAGTAAAACTCACTGCAGACGATGGACACGTTGCACGTACATTCCCGAGCTTTCTTATGCTCACATATGGCCATACATATGTATGGGCACAAACACCCCCCACAGGACACAGATGCAGCCCAGAGATATTTAGGGGCTGCATCCGATCACTCTTCTGAAAAGTTCTCAAGTTCCAGAATAAACTGCACTCATGGGCCAAACAAGTTCAACACTATTAAGTCTGCTAAATTTAAGGCATGAGCACAAATGTCTATTTAAATGTTCTCCAATGATATTTTTACAACACTGAACTAGAAATTTCAAGGGACTTGAAATTCTCATCCTCATTTCTATTCCTCCCATCACCTTTTGCAAAACCAGGACGAAGAGATCACAATCAGATACTGCAAGGATTCACAGCACTGTACGCTGCAGACGGCGACCCGAAGGCAGGACATTGGGGCGGGGGTAAGGGCTAGGCAGGCAGCCCCCTTGGGAGCCACTGCTGCCCCAGCCACGTGCCCCTCAGGGTGGCTGCCTTTTAAGGGAATGGAGCACTTCTCGTTAGGCTCAGCATTCATTACTTAAAATGATCTGGGGGTATCATGGTTATCTTGTACTTTATAGGCCTGGTAAATACCTATTATCCAGAATCTTGTTACCAGGAAGTGGCAAGAACAGAAAGGCCCTGGGAGCTCATCCACACACCGCTGGGAACCAGGGAAGGACGGTGTGGAACCAAGAGCTTTCAGGGTTTTGGCCACCTATAGCTGTGCATTCCTGGGCAAGTCACTTCATCTTTGGCTGGACAACACCCAAGCTCTTACTGAATTATGAGAAAGGTACAGTTATTCTTTACACGGCCTTTGTGTTCTCTGCACGTTGGGATCAGACCTTTTTTTGGCCACATGGCCTGCAGAGGTGCCTCTGGGCTGCACTGGACAGCAGAGGCAGGACTGGAGTTCAGTCACCTGCCAGCTCAGGCACTTAGTTAGCTTCCTGGAGCCTCACTTTCCTTAGCTGTCAAAGGGCAACGTTCCCACGGCCCTCGCAGTGTCGCTGAGTGGTCTGAAGGAGCACAGTGGGTGAGGAGGCCTGGCCCAGAAACTGGTCCCTGACGCAGACACAGCAGATGAAAACACTCAGCAGCCAGACTCCCCAGACGTTTGGGAGCGGACGACCCATTATGCTCTGTGGTTAGTTAATTCGTGGGTGATGGCAGCGTCCTGCAGACACTTATTTCCAAGCAATGAGGAGGGATAAGAAAACCCAAGCCCCCGATCCCTTACCTTCTCCCCGAAGATCCTTTGACAAATGCCATTCTTGGCCAGCTTCTCTTTCACCTGCCGGGTGAGCTCAATGGTATCCACCTCCTGGTACATGTAGATCTCATACTGCTCGGGCGTCAGCGGGGGCACGGAGGGCTTGGCGGGCTTGGACAGGGGCACGATCGGGGAGGAGGGGAGAGGGCTGTTCTGGGGCGTCTCGCTGCGGCTGGCTCCCGTAAGGCTCAGCTCCGAGCTCTGGGAGTACGGTGACTCTGCGCTGGGCCACTCTTTCCAGTACTCAGAGGAGGAGGGTCCCTGGAGCTGGCTGCGATCCGCCCGTGCCTGGCTGCTGCCGCCACCACTGCTGCCGCCACCACCACCTTTCTCTTTCCCGCTGCTGGCTTCTTCGACCTTAGTCTCCTCGGAAGGAGCGTTGCTCTTTCTCTCTGGCTGCACCGTGCTCCACCAGTGATCCTTCCACCCACCACTGCGGCCCAGCTCGTTCTTCACATGTCGAAGGACGCCCTGTGCAGAGTCGGCTGCTCCCTGGAGGTCCAGCCCAGGCGCGTCCTGGGACTCCTTTTTGAGGGCTGGGGGGTTGGGTAGAGCCGAGGTGTTGGAATCAGGGGCAGAGGAGGGCTTCTTCAAGGAAATGGCTAGAGGAGAGTAGCTGGACACTGAGGACATAGGCGAGGTGGATATTAACTTGGGGGTCAGGATGGCGATGTCAGTCTGTGACAGTGGTGTTTGTTTTAAGGCGGGGTCGAGGGCGGCTTGCTGGGCCTCCATTTCTCGGCGGGCTTGCTGCAGGATGGAACGGATGGCGTCGTCGGAGCTCCCACCGCTGGGCGTGGAGGAAGGCTGGGCCGGCTCTGCTGCACGGAGCAAACACAGAGGTTAGATGGCGGTGGAGCTGCCACCTGTGGTGAGAACATGCTTCTTTCACTCCACTTCTTCCTAACCTGACCTACCACAAAATGTGGAATACTGGGGAGGACCGCACAGCTGTCTTGTCCAACACAGCCCCAGTCAGCGAGACATTCATGCGTCTTGTCTGAGCAGTGAGGAACGGCTAACCCTACTGCCCGGCAACCCCCTTCCCCGCCCTCTCTCACCAACCAAGAAGGTTTACTGTCAGGGAGTGTGGTAAGAGGGAAGAAGTATGCTCAGCGATACCCATTTTGGACTTCCTTTCCCTGATGATTTTTAAACAATATCCTTGTGTGTTATATATTCCAAAGTTCTAGTGGTTTTGTCAAGCTTTAGAAATGTAATTTCTGTTAACAGTGGTAGTGAAAGACCAGTCTCCCAGTGTACTTGGCCAGGTTCCCCTTCTGGTTGGGTGACTATTGTGTGGCCAGCAACCCTGAGCCCCACAATAAAGGGCAATGGACAGGGACCCAGGGCTGTGACCCCCAGGGGAGTCAAAAGCATGTCTGGGCCTCAGGATCTCCACCTGTAAGCTCAGGATGGGTAATGGATGAGGTGAAAGATTCTGAACTAGGGCTGTGCACTAGAATCACCTGTTGGGCTTGTTAAGATGCACATGCCCAGGCCCCAGCCCTGGAGTGTCCGACAGAGAAGCAAGTGTGGGTCTGGACCAGCACCTGCATTTTCAACCAGCTCCCAGGTAACTGTGGAGGGAGGCCCTGGCTGAGAGGTGCTGGGCTGAATGCTCCCTGCAGGTGCATCAGCTCAGTAATGTGCCTTCATATCTGGGGGAGGAAATCATATGAGCTGGCTCTTCTCCTGCAAATGAGGCTAACAAATGCCTCAAACAACAGTGACAACCTTTAATGCCTCTGAGGATCCCACTTCACTGGTTAACAGAAAGCCATCCCTTGGCCAACCCACCTGACTGCCACAGCCTCGTCAGGGCGCAGGCGGCACCAGCACTCTGCAGAACTGCACCCAGGAGGGAAGAGGCGAACCCTGGAGGTACACCTTGAGGTGGGCCTTTCCACTCCCAACTTGGGGTATCTCCTACCCTGCCAAGCTTTCTGTTTGTTCAGCCACCCAGAGGAGGACTGGCTTAAACCCCAACTCTGGACTTGAGGGTAAGAACCACGCCAAACCGAAGGCTCCATCCATCGCCAGGCGAGATCTCACAAAGAGTCGTTCCCGACCCCCCGGGGTCTCTGGAATGGGGCAGGCGGCAACAGAGGGAAAGTGCTGGGACGAGAGTTGGGAGATCAGGGTTCCCCTCTAGGATCTACCAGTTGATGAGTTTGGGCAAATTATTCCAGCATTCAGCATATTACCCAGGGATAACAGGGTAACAAATCTATCGTCCGGGGTTGTTGTGAGGAACTAGTGTGAACAGCTAGTGAGGTGAAAGGGAGGTGAAAATGCCCAGCTCAGGCCCGCCTCCCAGCAGGGAGCACTGAGCTCACCCACCGAACAGGCCGCGTGGGAGTCGGCAGCCTGGGGAGAGGATCCAGTGACCAAGGCCGAGACCAGGTGGTGGCCCATCCTCAGCTGCCACAGCTCCCCAAGGGCAGGCTGGCAGGAGCCCCGTGACTGGCTTCACGGAGGGGCTCTGCGAGCAGGGCGTCATGGGCACAGGGCAGGTTTCCTCTCCAGGAGGTCTGCGCTGAGTCCATGGCACCACACGCTCCTCAAGCAAAGCTTAACCACAGACACGCCAAAGTGTGGGAGTTCTCCCCTTTCAGAGGAAGCAGCTCTCAGGGAGCTACGGGCCGACTCCTGAGGTGGATGAACCACAGACATGGATGCCCATCCATTAAAACTTCCTGTTCCTCCCTAGCGACATTCATTCCATAAAGCAGCTGTTAAGAATTTATTCTTGTTTGGTAGTGTTTGATTAAGTATATATCTAAATAACAAAAGGCTACATTGCATTTAAAGAAGAAATTTGATTCAAACTACCAGTTAACATAAGTCAAGAATACCCTAGGCCATGGATAGATTCTCGAGTCAACGGTCGAGAATGACGTTACGGAAAGAATGGTAACTCTTAGCAAAACGCGTATTACACAGACCTACTCTCCTCTGCACTTACTTAAATGCTAGAAAATGTACATTCTGTTTTTTTAAAATAAAAAGTGAACTACTGATGACCAAAACACCCATGACGTCATTCTAACGAAGTCTGGGGAACAGCAGGCAAAGGAGCGGAGCCCGTACCAGTTTTCTGCACCTGCAGCTCCCTTTTGGCTTGTTCCAGGATGGACTTGATTGCTTCATCGGACCCAGTCTCTGAGGCTCGGATCCGGGTGGTGATGTTACCTGCAAGGAGAAGCCACACCAATGATATCACACCCACACCTTGGTCAAAAAGCATGCTGCACGAAGAGGTCACTCTGATAAATAGCTCTCACAGGAGTGGAGGCGGTGACGGTGAGGAGGCAGGCACGACCTCCCACTACCTGTACCTGCTGTGCGTGCAACTTCACAGCAGGTACCGTGACCCCGCGCAGGAAGGGCTTCCTGCGGAATCTACCTGGCACTAGATGTTACTCAGCCAAATCATTTAATCTGTATATAATCATTTAATCTGATATAAAAAAAAGATGAAGGAATAAAGCTCAATGGTTTTCGTGAGTCATTTAAAAGCAGCTCCAACAACTGCTTTGGTGTGGGGTTATGTTCAAGGTTCTGTACATGTATTTGAGGCTGGCATCTCAAAAGGGAAAATGGAAAAGAAGGGTTGAGGCTGATTACCTGTCAATCATTTGGATGTACAAGGGGAAGAGGCTGAAGGCTTAACTTAAAATTTCCAATCTGTTATCACATACTGCCTTTTAAAAATTTACGAATGAGGAGAGGAACCTACAGAAATCCCTGAAGGATAAGAATTCAGTCTTTTGGTCACATGGTGATGCTTTGCAGAGTAGCCACAAGTACAGATGCACCGAAGCTACTATGGCCCGGGGGCTGGCCCCAGCTCTTCCTGGAAGCCGTGCACATTTTAATTTTTCACTACCTTACTAAAATAGGAGCCGCCACACCAAACCATTTAAAACCCACACACCATGGGGACCAAGCCCCGTTAAAGATGCAGCTCCAAGGAGTGCGGCGGGGGCTGGCCGGCCAGGGCCCACAGGAAGCTGACTGTGACTGGAATCTGTCCGCTCCGCAGCTCCTTCGACATATTGCAGAGTTAAAAGAAAGTACAAGGAAGCAGCAGTATCTCATCGGACTCAGTCACCTGATTTTTCTCAGAGCAGCAACTGTTACTGTCTCACCTGCCCCTGAGAGAACGGGACAGGCATAATTGGAATCTAAAGGGGCTGGGACTCATACTTGGGCACTGTTTCTTAGTGGTGGAGCCCACTTCTCACCGCTTCTGCACTCGGTAGAGTGCAAGTAGCCTGGGAGGAAGAGGCCTTGCGTGCTTGAACCCGTGCTTTGTTTTATACTTACTAGCTCTGTTTTTCCATCAGGTTCCAGGCCAGAATCACACTGCACAGTTTTAACCCAAATACACAGCTAAGGATATGCTGCTTCCTAGGTTACTAACTGCAAAGAAAAACACCTGCCTGCGACATACCTTCAGACCCATTTCTTCGTTTCGGTACTTCCTGAAATAGTCTGTTCAGGCTCTGGCCTGGATTCTCTGTTGAAAAACAAGTGTGGTAAGAACAAAACAATCAGGGGGATGGTGGTGTTGACGATATGGGCTGCGTGACATGAAATCTGAGCCACCTGTCACTACTAAGAGGGCTCAGGGCTTCCTGTGCAACTTGGGAGTTACTGGAAAGTTCTGAGAGGCCTTTCCCTGGCTGACTGGCCTCAGGGGCTGTGGCTCTGCTGCAAAAGGTGATCAGACAGACCTGAGGCCTGCGGCACCAACGCCACCAGGGGCAAACGGAGGGAGCCCTGCCGCTAAGCCAATCTCCCACCAGCCCCCGGGACAAAGCTCACATTAATCATCCAAAGACAGTCAATTTCAGTTAACATCGCCATAAAAAGCTCGATATGCTTTGTGCAAATTGATGTTGTTGCTCAACCATCTCCCTTCTGTTTGTTTTGAGGCTGCATTTCAAGGTTTTCCACATGCGCCTGATAAGATTGCCTCTCTATCACTGCTGATTTGGCAGAATGATCCCCTGTCATTAGGGAGGGAAGGAACTCTTTCAATTAGGGGCCACACTGACTTTTTACCTTTTTATGGAGGGTGGGGTAGGAAGGGTGTTTTAATAAAACTTTCATGTATTTAACTCAAGGCAGGTGTGTTTTGCTTGTAATGCTAAATAAATCACTAGCAGAACGTAAGCACTAGGAGAGAGCTGACCACAGGACACACTCCGCCATGGAACCAGCCCTGTGTGAGGTCCAAGGCCAGGCGGACCACTGGACACTAAACATGGCAGGGTGCTGTACGTAATGTACTTCCCTCAATTCAACTCGCAGTACTGAAATACTGAGTTTACTGCGTGTGAGGTGCTGAGCGGGTTTCAGAGGCCAGACCTCCCAAATCTAACCGCTTTCGCTCATGCCAGTCAACCCTTGAACTCTGGAAATGGTAGAACCGAAGAGAATTTTACCTGATGTGATGCGCAAATGTTTCATCACACACAGACATGCACACGCAACTCTTTGACGGGCTGACAGGCTGGCACCAACCCACGAAAGTCTCTCACCTCTTTGTCTGCCTTGGATGCTGCGAAGAGCCAAGATGTTCTGCTCATCTGAGAGGAACTGCTTCATCTTGTGAAAAGGCTCCTTGCCACGAACGGTCAGTTTATTCCATGGCTTGGGCCGGGCCAGGATCTCGCTCACGGACCCTTGAGACAGTCCCAAGACATAATGTCCGAAAATGCGCTGTCCGATATTGTGCTTGATCAACTGCTCTTTCACCTGCCGGGCGATTTCTGCAGTGTCTATCTCCTCGCCCTCGGAGACACTCCCAGCACTTTCTGACTGGCTGGGAGACGGGGCCATGCCATTTACATCTGGGCTTTGTTGTAATGGACTTTGGGATGATATGGAGTTTGTGCTGTATGGACCTGTTGAAAAAATCATGCTTGTGCTTCCTGCTTCCTGCATGGCCTTGGAGTAGAAGGACTGCATTAGCTGTCGTTGGAGGAGAGAGTTTAGTGCAAATTTTCCCGTAGAAGCCAGGGGTAGGCTGGGGCTTGCCAGGGATGAGCTGAAAAAGTCTTGAGTTAACCCCGCTGGTGAGAACTGGTGTGTACCATTAGTATTGGAAGCCTGCTCCCCCGTGTTGCGGGGCAACTGAGGAGGGGGCGCCGGCAAAGGTCCAGGACGCCGACTCTCAGGCTGGTCTTTCCCTTTTCTCCTGGCTGACCCTACAAGGAAGGGCAAACATAATGCATTATGGGGGATTCAAAAGGGAAAAAAAACCAAGACCAAAATGCAAAGTTTGCCCCACAAAAGGGAAAAAAAAAAGTGCATATTTTACAAGGGCCAATGAGGAGTGTTGGTTTGTTTTTCAATTGAATTTTTAATTCAGCCAAACGAGGCCCCCCGGAAACAAGCAACATGCATTTCATGTTTGCACCTTTCTTGTACGTTGCAGCCTGGAGAGTCCCCTTGACAGAGATTCAAACTCCTAAAGTGACAAGGAGCCGGTACCACACACAGTACAGAGTCGACAAGTCGCAGGCCTCTGGCATTCAAGCTATTACCAGGAGGGCCCCACCTGAGGAGCAGCAAACACTGACATTTTGGGACCAACGGATTCTCTCACACCACTTGCTCTGAGGCGAATGCACTGCACCGAGTCCACTCGATCGAAGGCACGTACATTTTAAGAATGAAATATCATCGGAGCCCGAGACACTTTTAAACGGTTTACCAGCTGCCAAAACCAGAAGCAGTCAGTGACGCCACCACTTTGGGATGAGCAAAGAAAGGCTAAGGATGGGGGAGGCGTTCCCAAGGAAAACCTGACAAAGGAAGAAAAGCTCCACTGAGCCTGGAAGGGCAGGGCCAACCCTGGCAGCAGCCCCCGAACACACCACGAGAGAGAGAGAGAGGCCGCACAACTAGGAAAAGATCAGAAAGCCAACATCCTCCAAGTGTCCCTCCTGCCATCTCCTGCAACACTAGCTCTAACTGACCGCCGCAGACACTCCGTGGTCACGGCTCTCACCGTGACCGTCTTTAAGCAGGAGGGGAGGGAGGGAGAGGAGCAGTGAGGACGAGGAAGAGACCAAACACTTATTATTAGTCAAGGTTCTCATCAACCGGTGATGTTCCCGTCATGCATCGGCCCAGACTCACGGTTCACCTTCCTCTTCCTGGACCCCTGGAAGGGGCCGAGCACAGCACGCGAGACCCTGTCAACCTACCGCTCAGGTCGCTGTTGGAGATGCGCAGTGCGGCGTTCTCGGACTGCAGCGAGCGGTTCTTCTCCAGCAGCAGCACCTCCAGGGGCTTGGACGCGTCCTAGACGAGGCAGAGTGGGGCTCACTGTGGGCGGGTCGTGCTCCGCTCCCCAGGCACCAGACCCTGCAAGCCCGCTCCTACAGCTTCCTGCCGACCCTATCTCATTCTGGTCCTCACGGACTCTGACTTCCCCGAAGATGCTCAACACACGAAGATGCTCAACACACGTGTGGAAACATGCATGGGAATCCTTTCCAAGAGAATTCATTTCGGTTGAAGTAATTTCTCTTCTTTTAGACAATTATTCTCTATTCTGTCTCCTAATTCAAACTGCCTAACCCTAAGCCTCACCTGGCGACAGGACTGGCTGCAGAGCCGCACACCTTCAGAGAACCATTGCAAAGGAGCCAGCCACACAGAGTCAGCTGCTGTCCAGGCATCAGGAGCGGACTCCATTCGATGACTTAAATTTTCACTGGCTACCAGGTTACCACATGCCATTGTCACCTTGCCTCTGCAGATAATACAAGTTCCTAACCTAGCACTTTTGGGGCTGATCGTCAACACAATCTGAAATAGTTTTTATTCAAGTTCAAGTTGGCAAGTACCAACTTACATCACAATTTCATTTAAATTGAGTTACCAGTTTGGAAAACACTAACTTTTCTTTTTAAGTAAAGATAATTTGCTTTAACTTGGTTAAATGTTCTTGAGGAATGGTCGGTCAGCTGTGGGTGAGAGGTCTCAGAAATGCAGAGGTGGTGACGCTCGCCCGGGCACGAACAATGATTGTGGCCATGCTGACGCTCCCACACGCCCAAAGCAAAGTGAGACCATGTACCTGTGTCCCAGCTCCTTCGGACGGCGCAAACTCCATGGACTTCAGAATACTGCGAAGAGCAAGACAGGGCGGTTATTTCCTACTCATACCTTTGGCAACAATCATTCTAATAAGCCTCAACATCACCATTTCCTGCTCTCCAGGAACGGAGGATCTGACAACTTTAACAACTTCCCTGGCAGCATTATCATCTGATAATGTCTCTAGAATAACTATTCAACTAGCAGTTGGCCAGCAAAAGTTTCTTGCCCGGCATGTAAATCACTCCATATGGAATCACACCAGGTCTGCTCAGAGTATAATTTTAAAGTTGAACACAGACATAACATTGATGCAAGTGGAATGTATTTGTAAAGCTTAGCGAGAATGAAAGAGTTGGTATAAGAAGCCAACCTCAGAGAGAAACCTCTGCACCCCAGGGCCACCACCCCCTATGCTCAGTTGGGAGCTGGCACCTGGGGACAGGGAAATGGGCAAAGAGCATGGTCCCATGGCTGGATGGCTAAAAAGCCGGCACAGACCTTCTCTACCACCACCCCCCGCCATGGGGAAGGAACACCCTTGCAGAGGTGTGGGAGAGCAGGATTATTTCTCCTTTGTTCTCCTTATTGGTGAAATCACATCAGCCTCTGGCCTGTTTCAACAAGTCTGAGAGCTGAGTGAGTTCAGGCGCCCAGAAAGGATGCTTCTGGCGCTCCGTTAGTGTGTGCGTTGCTGTCTTTCTGTGAGTTGTTGAGGAGGAGAGGGCAAGTGCACGTGGGTGGTCCCCTCACATTCACGGCAGGTGGGAATGAGCGCAATGTGCATCCCAGGCAGGGGCCACACGAGTTATCCCAGCGTTCCTGATGCCACGCCTGCAGCCTCTGCACTCTTTCAGCTCCATGGAAGTGTCACAGGGAGAGCATGCCGTGGAAAAGTGCCCAAGGCCCCAGGGGACCTCTTTCTGCCGCAGCCACCACAAGGTTCCGTGCGCAGCTGACTGCTCTTAGTTTCTTTATGGCTGTATCTCCGTAGTGGCCTTTGTCATGGAAGCCAAAGAGACAGAACGGAGAGGAGCTAATGTGGGCAAACCGTGTACTGGGTTGGCCAAAAAGTTTGTTTGTTTTTCCCATACGATGGCCCTACTAGTGCTCAGTTGTCTGTCAACTGCATTCGAAACGATTTTGTTAGACTGTATTGTGACAGCTGTCATATTAGTGTGCATTAAAAAAAACCTTATCAAAACTGATTTATTTTTGTGGAGCCATTTTAATATTGAAGATGGAAGAAGATATGCAACATTTTCGGCACATTATGCTTTATGTCGAGAAAGGTAAAAAAGCAACTGAAATGCAAAAAAAAATTGTGCAGTGTATGGAGCAGGTGCTGTGACTGACCGAACGTGTCAAAAGTGGTTTGTGAAGTTTCTTGGTGCTATTGACATTTTGGCAAATAATTCTTTGCTGTGGGGCTGTCTGATGCATTGGAAGGTATTCAACAGCACCCCTGGCCTCCACCTACTAGAAGCCAATATCAGGAGATAGCTGACATACTCAAAATATCCAAATCAATCAAGTTATTGGTAAAAATAAAAAAAATGTTTCTTTTATCTTATGGAAAAAAACTAAACGGACTTTTTGGCCAACTCAACAATTTTACTTCACAGCAGGAAATACTAAAAGGACTCGGCCCTATCACATCAGACAGAAGCCTGGACCTCGTCCTGTCTCAGAGACCTCCACACTGTTCACAACCGTATTCTTTCTGAGAGTTTCTTTAGATCGTGTAAGAGAACACGGAGTCTTGGAGTTTATACCAAAAGCACCAGCGTCTCTTCATTTAGTCAACAGATATTTACCGACGACCTGTTATGCGCCTGACACTGGAGAATCAGAACCACTCTGCTTCTTACCCTCACGAACATCACAGGCTCTTTCAGAGCGCACGGAATCCAGATAGCACAGGAAGGAGAAACCCTGTGGGGGCCCTTGGACAGACCTGACTGGTCTGCAGACAGAGTCTGTGTGTTGAGGAGTTAAGAGTCTGAGATGAGCCTCGAAGGCGCAAGATGCTTTACAGACCATGGGGGAATGTGGACCCGGACAGAGATGGGAAGGAAATGTGAGCATGTGTCTGAAAAAGCACTTGGATCACTAGGAAGTAGGAGGCCAAGGTCACATTTTATCAGAAGAGCCACCGAGTGGGGTGGTTTTCCGATGCTGATGTGGTGGTGGGGGCTGGGGTATGCAGATGAAACAAAAGGGCAGTAGGAAGGCGGGAAGGGTGCTCTGGGAGGAGGTGGGGACAGAGAGGCAGGCCAACGGATGGGAGGACCAGACCAGGGAGGATGGGAGGACCAGACCAGGGACATGCTGCAGGCTAGAGTCAAGGAGCCTTGGGAATGGAGGAGAGCTCAGAGTGGAGGTGTGTGGCTGCTCTCAGTGTGGGGATGGAGGGGAGCTTGGGTGGAGGCCCAAGTTCTTCTGATTCCACACTAGGAGATGGCACACACTTTCTTTCTTTTGAGGGGGAACGTAGAAGGAAAGGGAAGAAGACTGATACAGAGGCAGGTACAGAAGGTCCACTGGGTAAGAAAAACGGCTTGAAGAAGGCGGAGATGTAGAGAGGTTTGGGTGTGGGCGGGGGAAGTGAGTGTGCAAGGCTGGGCCTGGAGGCACCTCATCAGGAAGGCTGGAGGACGTCACGACTGAGGAAAGGCCCTGGACATGGTGGCGAGAAGGTCAAAGAGGCCTTCTAATGGGCTTTTCTAGCAAACCCGAGGGAACAGAATTGAGAATACAAATAAGAACATGGTGAGTTGGTTGGTGTATGCTTATTTTAAAAGGAGAAATTAAAAATGTCAGTGAGAGAGAAAGGAGCTGATAGAATAGCAGGAAGGAGTAGGAAGGGAGCCAGGGTCCAGGTGGAGGGCTCAGCCTGGAGAGATTAGAGGAGAAGTCAAGGACAGAAGGAGTGATTTTGAGGCAAAGGGGAAGATACGGGATGCCTGTCTTCTCTGTGGGCAGAGGACCAGGATGAATGCTGGGGGGTCAGGGCTCAGGTGGGGACAAAGGAGGCTGCTGAGGGTACAGAGGGGTCCCTGGGGCAGCACGGAGCCCACAAGCAGCAGGGGAAAGAAGAGCCTGCAGGGACCCAGTCAGCACACCAGTGACTTCCTTGCAGGATTTGATAACCTGGCCTTGGAGCTGCAGGATGGGCAGGGGAGACCTGCGAGGTCAGGCAGGAGGATGGAGGGGCTGTGTGCTCTATAGGGGGCTGCCCATTAACCTCAGGCTAGGGGAAGAGGCCATGAACTTGGAGTGTGCTAGAATTGGGGGACAGGTTAGGGACCAGAGCCTGGGAGCTGCAGGAGGGCTAAGGGTAGGCTCTGGGGAAGGAATCTGAGGCGCAAGGGCCAGGCTGGGTGGTGGGGCCTGAGGAGGGAATGTCTAAGCTTGAGCATATAAATTAGCACCGAAGGGACAAGGCACTTTCGGATGCTGCCTCTCAGATAGCGAGGTGTGAGGCCAGGTGTATTCTTTCACCTGAAAAATGTTTCCCTGCTCTGCTCTTCTTCTGTTTGGGGGAACTTACAGCTGAAAAACAAGCCTGTATTTTGTACTTTCTAAAATGGTAATGTCTCCCCTGATTCTGTGCATACTGGAGTACTTTAAATGCACAGTTCCATAAAAAGTCCAAAGAATCCGGCACAGGCCTAAGTGTGAACACCCACAGCGTTGGGCAGCCCAGGACCCGCCCTGTGGGGCAGCATCTGCTGAGACCAAGACCTAGGACCCGTGGGTGCCCCCTCGCTGCCACGGCATTTCTGAGCAAATGTCCCCAGTGAGCTCTGGCTTGTGAGTGGCTGAGCAGGCATCTCCACACTTACTTTAGTTCTTTCTTCACCTCTTCATAGTCAGCCTGTCCTTTGAGTTTTTCTTCCAGTTGCTGAAAACAGAGAGGAGTTTTTAGTTGCTATGACTGAAACAGGCCGACGGACTCTGCAGTGAACTGTGTTTGTGTCCTCCTGTCCCCTCCCTGGGACTGTGTGTATTGAGATCCTGACTCCCTCTGTGATGATATCTGGACACGGGGCCTTTGGGGGGTGGTTTGCTCATGAGGGTGGAGCCCTCAGGAGTGGGATCAGTGCCCTTGGAGAGGTCCCAAGAGCTCCCTTGCCCATTCGATTCTGCCCTGTGAAGACAGAGCGAGAAGAAGGCAGTCAGGAAGGGAGCTCTAACCAGACACGAAGCTTGCTAGTGCCTTGATCTTGGACTTCCCAGCCTCCAGAACTGTGAGAAATAGGTGTTCACTGTAACCCCCCCAGTCTACGGTATTCTGTTATTGCAGCCCGAATGGACGAAACAGACTTCACTGACTACATTCCCTGTAAAACACCCAGTGGTCACTCTCTGGTCTGCTGTGAGCAAGCATGTCAGCAGACACAGGGATTCACACACACACACACAGCAATATAAGGCTGTGAAATAAAATGTGGACAACAGTGAGGAAAAGGTCATTTTGTAGGTATACCATGAAATGGCAAACAATGAAGAGAAGCTCTCCTAGTATTTCAAACAAAGTATGTTTGGCTTGCTGATGCATACACTCAGGTGCCGACACTTTTGGTGGAGGTCTGCATTGGAAGCTGTGAGCCCCTTTGTTGTTGAGATTATTATCAGGCATCAGGAAAAAGCCTTTGTAGGGGATCTTTGGGGCACAGGCCTATTCAGCTGGGTGGTCAGTGGCTTTCCCGACAGTTTTGCGCCTTCTGGGGAGGGCCCTGTGAGGGGGCCAGCAGGGCTGCAGAAGGGCACAGGGGACCCCCTGATGGCCCTTCAGAGGAAAGGTGGAGACCCTGGCCCAGGGGCCTCGAGGGGTGACAGCAAATTTCCTAGGTGGGATGATGCTCCAACACGGCCCAGTGAAGTCTGTGCGCTTGGGTGGCATTAGGGGGGCTGGTTCTGCACAAGCTCCGCAGGCCTGCTTGCCAGGAAGGGCCTTTGGCATAGGCTAGTCAGCAGAGGTGCTTCCCATTAGGAAGGTGTGTTGGAGTAGTTTGCTTTTTTCTCCCCCAAAGGGAGCTCTGTGGGGGAAATAAGGCAGCTTAATATAAAACACGAAGACCCAGCTTGCTGGGGGGTGGGGGTGGTTTCTAATGATTTAGCTATTTTCAAGCCTGGGGTGAATAAATTCCAGTGCCTGAACCAAAGCACCTTCCCATCTACAGGGCCTCCAGTTGCCATCTGCTTGATTGGCCACAATGACAATCCCAGTTTAAAGCCAACCAGGAACATTCTAGAGCCGAGGGAGGAGATGCTCCTCCGGCCATCAGCCTGGACATTTACCTGAATCCCACCCTGTTCGCTGTTTCAAGGATTCAGCTGTTCTGTAAACAAAAGTCATTTAGTCCATCCTTTCTATTGCATTTCCTGGCAGTTTTATGCATTTTCCATTGTGTAAAATTGCGCTGCCCTAGTTCCTTTTTAAGATCTCTTGCCAATGTTATGTATTATAATGGTTTCTGAGCCATAATCAAACAGGGGGTAGCATGCACTCATTTTCTGACAAAAGATTCTCAGAAGGTGCTCATGAAAAAGTGAGCATTTCATTCCTCTCCCTATAGCGGAATAGCAGGGAGCACTAATGTGCCAGCCTCCCCTAACAAAAGATCATCCACCGCTGCTGGGATACAGAAACACCTTTCAGACTGAGGAATTCGCTGATGCTGGACACGGAACATACATAAAACTTGGTCACGTTCAGAGATCAGGAGAAAGATAGGAAGAAAGGCAGTGAGAAGAGGAAATGTGGGGCACTTCAGAACACAGCATGGCATTGAACTTGGAGTCAATTCTGTCCCTTATAAGCTGGGTAACTTTGGACGTGTTAATGAACTTGTCTTCTGTAAAATGTGATAGCAGCAATTACCTTAAAGGGTTCAGCTAAAGGACACAAGGCAAGGACATGGTGCAGATGTTGGCACTGTGGGGCCTTGGATGCGGTACCATTATCACCGCCAAGTCCCACTTCCTCTCCCTGAGCGCACAGCTGCAGGCCTTTTCTGCAGATCCGAGACGGGCCCTGATCAGAAGGCTTCAGGACCGGAGCCTGTGATTTGGTTGCATGTAAATACGCACAGGGAACTAAACAGCTTCCACTGGAATTTCTGCCCCCTACTTGGGGGCAGCTTAATTAAGAACCCAAGACCATAATTAAATCTCTAACGATGTCTCTGGCTCGTTGGGTGAACAAATGGATGGGGGTCTGACAAAGCTTGTCCTGACCTGAGAACCTTTAGCTCGTCCTCACAGAAGTCCCTGCAGAGTGCCACAAAGCAGAAGGCGCGGGGCTGAGCACTGGCCTCTGATGCTGAGAATGCCCACCATGGCACAAAGACCAAACCCCTCAGTTTGGTTCTTTGACCCGAAACTCCTTGCTGAGTCCTGGGAAAGTCTACTTTCCAAGACTCAATCTGGAAAGGGCAACAGATGCTCCAGTCTGTCATTCTCGCTGGAGAAAGACTCTTCTCCCAGATTTCGCTCACACTCATCGGGTGGGCCCTATTCTGTGCTTGGTTCCGCATCCTGCTGTCTTACTTAATTGTTGCAACACCCTGCAAAGGCAACTGTCTGCACAAAGAAAGAAAAAGAATCACTGAGTTCTATGATCAGAGCTGCTGGCAGCAATTCCAGGAGGAAGTGAAAGGCTCGTGTGCCGAGGCCAGGCCAGTGCCTGCTGCGAGCCTGCGCTCAGAGCCTGGCCGGTGGGGTGGGGCCACGTAGAGGCAGGGCAACCTTCAACAAGACACTTCACTTCCCTAAGCCTCAGTTTGTCCATCTGTAAATGGGGGTAGTGCTGCATACATACAGCACTTTTATGTGAAATAATGCCTATTCAGTGCTTAGTGCAGCTCTTGGCCCACTGCAGAGCACTCTGTGAGGGCGGCTGTTATTGTGACTCTGGTTATTACTACTTTGTCCTTGGTGGGTGATCCTGAATACGACTGAACTGTTTCTGGAGAGACTCAGCAGTTCTGAATCCAGGGGCTCTGGTTATGAAGCTCTCCACATCCCAGTCTGTCATCTCCCAGTGTCCCCACTGTCCTGTGGCAGGTCCACGGAGAAGGAACACAGGTACTGGGAGCAATTCTGTCTGTTACATGCTGATGGCAGGAAAGGCAGCCCCAGAACCTGTGCCTCGAACGCAGAATTTGGAAACCAGATTATCCTCCCAAAAAGGTACTTATCTAAGACCACATGTGGGCTTTACACCGACATGTGAGACACGGCCAGGTGTCCGAAACAGGTTGCTAGCCCAGTTGTGGTCTGGCTGAGTGGGACCTTCGTGCTCCTTGTATGAAAAATGGGGAGGGTTTTCAAGTAACAGTGGTGAGGAAATGTAGGGCAAGCAAATGCAGGCTGCCAAATGCCCCGCGAACATGGCTGTTTTATAATATAGGCCACATACATTGAATAATAGAGAGTATGTATGTAGTTCCAGGAACTTAGTAGCTGCTCATCAAATGTTTCTTGAATTGCTAGAGGGGTTATCTATATGAAGTTCTTAAAATCCTGGTGAAGAGTCAAAAAATAAGGACATTTAATTTAAAATGCAAAATATTTTGGGGTGCAGCAAATTAGGCCCTGCATTTATAAGAGATGTCTGTCTTGGTCAAGTTATAACATAGGGCTTTCTGTATCTAGGGATACCAAATCCAGGGACCTCTGGCACGGAAGACTAATGCAAAGACCCTTGAAAAGGCATCATTTTCCAGGTATTGCAGTGAGGGCAGCAATACTTCTTTGCAATAAAACAAACTTTGGGCCAGAGAGGTGACTGTGTTCCAGTTTGTACATGGCTCCACCTTTCTCCTCCAGGGTGATCAGAACCAGGCTCTTTGCAGTGCTGTCTCCAGACTGACAGCTCAGGTGTCGGTGTGTGACCCCTGGTCCTCACCTGGGGCCCTGTGCAAAGGAGCCATCATTCAGAGCAGAGCAAGTGTGACTGGGTTCCCTGGTCCAGGGGAGGGCGCTGAGACACAGCCCCTTGGGTTGATACAGCCAATGTGGAGCCCAGGACTAGGCAGTGTGCGCCTGAATGGGGACCCACTCCAGTTCCCAGTTTCTCGGTGAGAGGTAGCATATATGTAAATACTGATCTATTGATGCTGCGCGAGGGGGAGAAGCCAGAGATGGCTGGGCGGGAGGTATGCACACATAAACACTCAGAACTCGAGACAAAGGCCAGGAGACTGCGGGGCCAGGTAGGGGGTTGGCGTGGAGACTGGTAGTTAGGTTGGAGGGCTCACTGCAGGCTGGAGAAGTGTGACTCTGGACAGAAAAGGAGCCCCTGTAGGCAACCCTGTCACAGGTCACCTCTAACTTCTACGAGCTGTGGTCTAGGTGTGACCCAGGTGCAGGGCAGATGGGAGACAACCCCTTCTCATGGAATGGTGTCGTCACAGACCAGGGGCTCCTGGTCCAATACAGGCCACCTGGGCAAGGCAAGTCATGGTCAGCTAAGGGTGCTGCCAGCAGGGACTGTGCTAGTGAAACATCCGGATTTGCTCTCCACGGGACCAGAGGCACGTGTGTCTTTCCAAGACGACGCATCACAGATTCCCACAAGTAATCAGCTCCCTGAATGAATCTCCAGTAACACCTACTGGTTTACAGTCATTTCACCGGGGCCCATCTGTGACCTCCAGCTTCCCCCTCAACCCCAACACAGCCCTTGAGGCCTGCAGAGCGAGGCCCCCTGGTTTTGTGAAGATTGCTTCCCGGGTGCCCCTCCCATGGGGCCTTGCCACTGCTCCCCAAGTGTGGCCACCTTCGCCCTTCTTCCTCCCTGCAGGAAGGCTCACTCTGTCCTTCCCTCTGATCTGCTCGCAGAGCCTTCAAGACCCAACCAGGGCTCCGCTTTGGGAGGCTTGGCCCTGGGCTCCTCTGCTGTTGAGATGCTGATGTTAGGATTCACTCATGCCACCCAGGGTAAGTTTCCCCGGTGTTAGGTGGGTGCGGGCCTCTCCTAACCTTGGTGACCTCCTCCACAAGGCAACGGCCATCACCACGCCTGCTTGCCCAGTGAGTGTCAAACGAGATGTGGATGTTAGAGCTTTATACACTGAGACGTTGATAAGATGCTTGTTAAAACATTACTGAGGGCAGCCTCTGTGCAGAGTAAACACACTGCCTGGTGAGGAGACTTACGTAACCAAGGAGGCAGCGTCCAGAATTAAAGGCACTGAATGCATCTAAAGAAGTAGTCATCAGTCTTTTTTCCTGTCTTACCCTCCTGAGAGACACACCATGCTCTGCAGTGGCTCAAAAGGACCTACCAGCACCTCAGGAGGTGCGGTGAGGGGTGCAGAGGGTTGGGGAGCGACACACAGTTTGGAGACAGTTCTGCAGGTAATTCCAATATACCTGCCAACAAATGTGTTTTCTCCCTATGGGAGGTTGGCATCCTTTTAGCTAACTTTTCTTATAAGTATCATTTTAAATTGAAGCTTTTGGTAGTATTGCTTTCTGTGCTACAGTGAGCATAATGCAGGTGACTGCTTAATTATACTGCCTCTGTTTTAAAGTGTCCCAACAGAAGACGACAGAACAGAGTTATCAGAAAAGCAGCCTTGTAATGGCAGTTGGGCTTTTCATTAATTACGAATAAGGAAATATCCCCTACAAGTGGCACTGTGCTCGAGCACATGTCAGGATGGGCAGGAAGAAACACCTCCCACTTCTGAGTCTGTTTCCGTGTCTCTTCAAAGGTCAGAGGATGCACTACTGCGCGTGGAGAGTGAGGTGTTCAGGGTGAACTTGGCTCAACAAAGTGGAACACGGGGTGGGAAAGACTGGAAAACACCCAACTGTCAATTTATTCTCAAAAAATTATGAATCAATTATGTTTAAGGGGAGGAAAGAAATATCAATTGCAAAGAGATGGAGAGTTTCAAGGTGCTAGAGAAGGCGACCCATCAGTCCCTGGGTCCATTCCCCTGCAGAGTGCTCCACCACAGTGTGCTGGCGGAGAAACCCCTGCACGCTCAACCCTCTCGTGAGACCCACCTCCCACAGGTGACTGTCATTAGTATGTGTCTCAGAGACTACTGCTGATGTCCATGCAAAGCGCCCACCGTTCTAAGGTGGTGAGAGAGCGAGAAGCTGCAGCATCCTCAAACAGATCCTAATTTGAGCCCTGCACAGAATGTCCCAGAGTCCCTACAGCTGGCCAACGTGGTCCAAGCTGGGGGAAGGCCAGGAACGGTGGGGGAGGGCGAAGGAGGAGAGGAGAGGCCCCGGGAAGCTCAGGTGCGGCTTGCTGCTACTTCTGTGTGGCCACCACCGCTGGGCCAGAGATCCAGTTGCAAAAGCATCAGGCTGTCAATTTGACAGGTCTCATTCATAAAATATTTTCCTAATAATTGTATCGCTGCTTGGTTTAGACTTGAGACTATAAATTATACACATTAGGGGGAAAAAAAGCCCTGGGAAGGTATCTCATTCAATTAACCTTATTCCTTTGGGGAAGGCTAATGCCTTCAGTGTGCGGGTCCGATACTGGGGAGAGCTCCACTCCTGGCGATGAGGGGTTAAGATAATTAAAATCAGAGAAGTCTTGTTACTAGAGGATATGTTTTGATTATTAGATCAGAGGAAGATAAGGGAGCAATAATTTTGGAAGAAGTATTGCTGAATTGTTTCATTAACTGCACAGTATTAGAGAATTCCCCCAAGATACGGATAAAGAACATTAATTTGTGAAAACTGCGTTTCATTTTTTGTGAAGGCAAACATTAAAACCTTAACTGATTTAGAAGAAATTGCTCTATAATAAAAAATGTAAGGTCTACAGCCTCCCTCTCATGTAGTCAAATGCAGAATGTATTTGAGTCAAACCCTTTAATGGTAACAAAGGAGAGAGAGGCAAATTATCTAATAATAATGCCAATGCTGGGGTCAGAAATGGCTGTAACATGAGAAAATTAGATTTAATCTAGGAATAAAAAATGAGCACTGGTACTCTCTGGGTAGGCTGATGAGAGAAAAAGACACTCTGAAGAAATAAATGCCATGGCTGATGACAACTGTGACCAGGTCTCAACCATCTTTCCCAAGTCGCAGGTCCGTCAGGTTCTCGGGCAGTGGGGGAGACCCCCCCAAAGGGGCCAAGGAGAAGCCAGTGAGGGAGAGCTGCGGGTTCCACCAGTGCCAGTGAGCACAGGCCAGCGAGCTGTCACGAGGACGGGCTTGCTGGGGACTTACTGAGGTCTGGGTCAGAAACGTGGTCATATGTTGGGCAGAAACATTTCAGTGAAAAAAAAAGAAATCAAAATGAACCTAACTACATTCTAGAATTGCTTTATATAAGAGAAAGTTGTCTTGACATTTTTATAACAAATCTCGATCCACCTTATTTAGTATACAATGACTGTACTCAGCAGTCACTCACTCGTTCATTCATGTACCCCACAAATGGATGCTGAGTCGGGGCAGCAGGCCCAAGTGGGCATCGCTCAAGCTGGGGTTGGGAGGGCAGAGCATCACTCTGGTCTGGGAGTGGGGACCCTGAGCCTTTGCCCGTCCTGGATCTTCAAGGTCAAATAAGACGCTCTGAGAAGGCCCTTCTGGCTGACATGCTATGAGGGTTCCAGGATGATTTTCAAATTATACTAGTAACTTCGACAGGTTGAAAATACATTAGATAATATATACATATATTTTAACATAATGAAAAAGGTTTCAGGTTCTGTGTTTGGGATACAAGGTTAAGAGAAACCCCAGGAGGAGCTAGCTTTGGTCCGGGCTGCCACAGACCAAAAGGGCTGGGCTGTTCCATCTGGGAGGAAAGAGACCAACCGTGAGCTTTCAGGCTGCCTGTGACATGGCCCAGGCCTGAGGGGCAAAAAGTGGTCCTGTAGCTCCAAAGCACAACCCACAGGGTCTGGAGTGCCTCCTGCTTTCATTTCATTAGGTCACAAGGAGAGCCTGAATTTCAGTGTGCTGGGTCTTCCCACCGGCAGCCTCCTCTAATGGCATGTTTATACAGATGGCCTGTGAACTTGACAATCACTCTAACCCAAGATGCACAGAGAATCTCCAAGTCCACTGTCAGCCCCATTTCTCAGGTGGTGACGCAGAGCCGTAGGTGGGTGGGCAGGCACTGAGGATGGGGACTTCCACCAAGTGCTGCGTGCAAAAAATGGTTGGTCAAGAGGGAGGCACTGCCCAGGCTGGAGCTGGCAGAGGGGGTTCAAGGTCCGTCTCCCTTCCTTAGCCTCCAGGACTCTATTTCACAGAAGTTCAAGGCTGACATATTGACAATTCTAGGTGTGGTGCCCTCCAAAAAAGAACTCTGACAGAGCTCATTCACCCATGCTTCTGACTGAGGTGCCAGGGGAGCCTCATGCGTTGTTCTACTGTGCTCGCTGGAGGGAGAAACTGTTGTTGATGGCTGGAGCTCAGACTGAGAAATATCCAGGACAGTCATTTTTGCTTTTAAAGGAGATTGAATTTTAACCATTATCTTCACAGACCACAAAAATGAGAATACCTTGTGGAAGGGCCAAGGCAGGGCCAAGGAGGCAGCTTCTGAGACAAGGCCTCTGCCATGGTTGCTACACCCATCAGGCGTCCCAGATGCTGGAGGGCAGAAGCAACCCACTGAAGAGCTCAGGGCGTCAGTGGGGAGCCAGAACCACTGTGCAGGCCAACCCTGGGCTCCCTCTGGGCCGCATGCAGAGGAAGACGAAGGGTGTACGTGTGTGCATCCGCCCTCCCTTGCCCGCCGGCCCCCATGCGCCCTTACTTTGAGTGTGCTGTTCTTGGCACTCAGCTGCTGCTCGAGCTGGGAGATCTGGCTGGCTGAGTTCTCCCGCAGCTTGGTGAGGCTGGCCTGGAGTCTCTGCACGTCCTCCACCAGCTGAGCGATCTCCCGCTCTTTGGCGGCCAACTCAACTTCCAGGCTGGAGCGGGTCAGCACCTCTATGGCCTGCTCCTAGGAAGGAGAAAGGAAATGACAAAACTGCACCAGCTTTAGGCAGGTGCTCAGGGTTAGGTGTGCGGGCGATTGTAGCCAAAACCGGCAGATGGGAGGATGTGACGGTGAGCTCACGGTCAGACATCACTTCCTGCCTCTGCTGGGACAGGACCAGCCGACTGCCCTCCCCACACCACAGTTCCATCTGCGTGGTGAGCTGCCACCGCGATCTGTCCATTCAACAAGCATTTATGAGCACCAGGCACGCAGCAGGGGACAAAAGGGTGGAAGTCCCTTTCTTCACAGGGCTTCTAGTCAGTGGGATGGGTGGGTGGGCGAGATGCACTAACGCATTTATTAGTAGCATAAAGTGTGTTGGGTGGTGATAAGCGCCAGAGAGAAGCTGAAGCAAGAAGGGGTCATGGGGTCGGACTTGGAGAGCAATTGGGGTTTTTAATAAGATGGCCAGGAAAAGCCTCGTGAGACGGTGATATCTGAGCAGAGATCTGAGGGAGGCGACAGAAAGGGCCCTGCTGGTGGCTGGGGAATGAGTGCCTCAGCCAGGGGAATGGCAAACGGGAAGGGCCTGGAATGTTCCAATGCGTTCTGATCTTCTCCTACCAGATGGGACTTTTGGTTCATCACTAAACTACCTAGGTGCTATGTTGTTTGACAGATTGATTTTCAGAGTCAGCATTTTAAAAAGAGTTAAAAGACATGGAAGATGCACATTTGGTGTCCCTCTGCTTAGAAATTCATATGATGATTGATTTTTTAAAAAACTTATCCCCTTCCCTAATGTTCATAGTGGAAAATAGGCAAAACAGGGAAAAGGTATAAAAAAAAAAGAAAGTTAAATCTGTAATTCCACTTCCCAAGGATCAAAGTAGCATTTAAAAAGAAGATTCTATTTATTTATTGCAGACAGAGGGGAAGGGAGGGAGAAAGAGAGGGAGAGAAACATCAGTGTGTGGTGCCTCTTGCGTGTCACCACCCAGGGACTGGCCCTCAACCCAGGCGTGTGCCCTGACTGGGAATTGAACCAGTGACCTTTCAGTTTGTGGGACAATGCCCATCCCACTGAGTCACACCCGTCAGGGGTAAAGTAGTACTTTTTTTCAAGTTCTAAAAGTAGTAACGGCTCCTGAAAGAATTCTGAAACCTTTTCTGTGGGGCGGTTGCACGTTTGGGTGTGACTGGTGGGACTGGGAAGACAGAACCACACGGGTGTCTCTGATGACAGAGACCTGGGGCGGCTGGCACTGCAGCATGGAGTGCCGCCAGCCTCACCGTCACTCGCTTCCCATCTCGGTTGTGCCCATACCAGTGTGGAAAACGGGAGCTGCAGCCCCAGGTGGCAGAGGCAGCCATGCCATTCCATGCAGGATGTTCTCGTCACAGGCTTGTTCACATTTGGGGCCGTCAGTTGCTCAGACAGATCATTTTCCACATCTCCCTCCTAGGAAACTAAGGCCTTTATGTGCAAAGAAGTGGCTCCTTTCTATTTCCTTGATTTGTGTAATATCGTAAAAGAAGATTTTCATTTCTCCTGCCTTCTGGAAGACCTGCACACGACCCTAGGCTCCCATGAGCACCTCCCCACCAGCTTATTTAAAAGGCACATGCTGTCCAGACCAGTTCAGGTCAGAGCACGCTCCAAGGACAGGTGCCAGTTCACAACCGTTCCCGGTGCACAGACAAGGACAGGAACTGAGAGTAAGTGTTTAGAAATGCTTATAGCGATTCGACACTGCTGTGACATTTTTATTGTCTTTTATAAAACCATTAGTATATGACAGATTGGAAGCTGAAAAATCAAAACAAGACTGTCCTTTTCCACAGAGAGAATGAGAAGCACCACCCTAGAGAACACTGGGTGGGTCAAGGTCAGGGGGCCTAAGAAAACGCCCTCCAGCAGCGCCAGGGGTTAGCTCCTGGGTCTCTCGTCCAAAGGAAGAGGGGCTCCATTTCCACAGGTGGGCATGGCACAGGTGGGCACAGTGGCAGAAAGGGCGGGGGACAGGGCACAAGGGGGTAGCGATGCTGAGAGGCCAGCTCATAGAAGGAGAGGGCACGTTGGTGAATGATGGTGAACGCTCAGAAGGGCGGCAGAGGTGGCTGTGCTTGAGCCGGCAGGCCTGGGGGAGCGGCGAGGGGACTCAATGGCAGCGGTATCCGGGGAGGCTGGTCTCACGGTGGGTATAGAAGGAGCCATGTTACTGATTTAACTTATTTATCAAGTTTCCAACCTGAGGGATGCCAGCCATACACACTGTTTCAAGTGCTCTTAGGGAAAGAGTCTGTAAAACAAGCCAAAAGGCGATCTGGGTTTTTTGTCTTTTTTTTTTTTTTTTAAGATTTTATTTACTTATTTTTAGAGAGAGGGGAAGAGAAGGAGAAAGAGAGGGAGAAAAACAAACTGGGGACCTGGACCACAACCCAGGCGTGTGCCCTGACTGGAAATCGAACTGGAGACCCTTTGGTTCGCAGGCCGGCACTCAATCCACTGAGCCACACCAGCCAAGGCCGATCTGGGTTTTTAAATAGGCAAGTGTAAGTTATTATATCAGGGACAAGTGGCTCAAATAATACAGGGTGGGGCAAAAGCAGTTTATAGTCATATGTGAAATAGAGTTTAGTCTTGTATTATTATTTATTAATTATTACATTATTTGCCATATGAACAACTATTATTTATTAATTATTACATTATGTGCCATACGAAAATCTACTTTAGCCCCACCCTGCATATGTAAAAACAGCAGCTCTCCGGGCTGTGGGCCCAGGGTGGGAACCTAGGGGCAGGCAGTCCCAGAGGGCTGCCTACTCAACTCCTGAGGCCCACTGTGGCCTGGCCACATGTTGACCAAGGGGTCTTGGGCACATCAACTAACTCAGGAGACTGGACCACAGATTCTTCATTTATAAGGTGGCAAAAATCATCTGTGTCTTGCATAAACTAAATGAGATGAGGTAACACACCCCAAAGTGTAAGGCCTTAGAAGTAAGATAGAAAAGATCATCCTACTCCAAGCCCAAACGCGGCGCACTCCCCTCTCACACGTGAGGGCACCCTCGTCCTGTCATGAAGACACACACAGGGAACCAGGAGAGAAGTGAGCAGGGGCCCAGGGAGTGACCAGCAGGCTGCAGGAGGAGGCAGAGGCCTGAGTCTGGGGAGTGACCTGGGGCTTCTATCAGAGGGCACAGCTACAGAGGAAGTTGTATGACGGGGTGAACAGGTGCTGAGAGGAGGGGCGGCCTTCACAGATGAAGGGAGGTTGCTGTCAGGAGGCTCGGATGCTGTTGAGATAATTACCTGAGAGGTGAAGCAGCCACAGATTTAAAGAGGGCCAGGACAATGAGCTCCCCCTTGTCTACCCAGGCCTCCACTCAGCTGCACCTGAATCACTTGGGGGCTTTAGAAAACAAATGGGGCCTGGGCCCCACCCTGAAAACCATGGTTCAGGGGGTCTGGAGTAGCGTCCGGACTCCCTGGTGATTCTGATGGTGTTTGGGGTCAGGGCCCTGGCTCAGACTATAGCCCCTAAAGAGAGGGGCTGGCTTTTTCTCAAGTGTAAAAGAGGCCCCTGTGGGCACCAGAACGAGGTCCGGAGTCCGCCCAGCAGGGACAGTCCCTTGGCTCCAGGCTGCAAGGCCTGTAAGGGCGCCTACAGTCCTCGCGGGGGCTGGGGCTCTGATGGCTCAGGAGCTGGGAGAGGACACGTGGAAATGCTTTGTCAGGTCTAAAAACGTATTAAAAAAAAAAAAAAGGGCTTACGATGATGACAGTGGTGGGGGTGTTTCCAAAGGGAAAGATGAACGTAAAAACGGAAGTTATTGAGTAGTAATCCATTAAGTTTTGTCCCTTTGAACCCACTTGCCTCCCCTCTCCCCCAACCTGCTCGTGTGAAACATCACGATTGTGTAACTGTCTAGTGAGTCCTCCTACTGAGATTAGAACATCCAGGCTGACATAAGCCAGATAATCATCTCTTTTATCCTGCAGCCATTTTCATATTAAATGTGAATGAGATGCAGGATCGAGACCCAATGTGAGGAAAGCCTGATTGTGGTGTGCCCAGGGCCCCACCCTGTGAGACAGATACAGGAAGTCAAGGCTGATTGTAGTTGTATTTACTCTGGCAGGGGAAAGATGAGGGAATGGGAACCCCAGCTTTACTCCTCTCCCTCACTGCTGCCTCTTCTCCTGCCAACACCTAGTGGCTGAAGTAGGCAGGATCTATGTGGTGTATGCGCCCACCAGCTTCACCTGAGACAGGTGTATTTTCTAATACCACTGTTTAGGTTCAAGAAGGTGGCCTGGTGTGGTGCACCAGAGCCCTGAACTACCAGTACCTGTTTGTAACACCTGACGAAGGACCTGCATGTACCCTGCTCCATGTAACGCACACAGAGGTGGGATGGCTGGATGTGGGGCGAAAAGCGGACTTTGGAGTCGGGCAAACTTAGGACAAATGCCGGCTTGATCATTTTCTAGTTGTGTGACCTTTGGCAAACTCCCTAACTCCTCTGGGCCTCTCACTTCCCTTCCCTGTAAAATGAGGATACTAAACCCTGCCTCTAATGGCCATGGTGTCATGAGGCAGAAACGAAGTAACCCCACAAAGCCCCAGCCCAGCCCTAACACAGAGCAGGCAATCTCGGAGGGGCAGCTCACCTTCTGAAACCTGTGATTCCCGTAAGACACCCAGCAGATCGGTTTTGGCCTTTGCCAGATCTATGGAGTCTACTGTTTCCCTTTCGAGTGCGGCCAGCCAAGCCCAACAGCCATTCTCCTGCTGGCCCAGTTTCCTGCGCTTGCTCCCTGGCTAGAGCTGACGGACTGTGGGAACACACCCCCGAGGGCCGCTGGCAGGGCCGCTCCTGGAAGACAGAACCTGTGCCATGTAAACACTGCACTTAGCCGATGACGAAGTGTTTAAGCACCCCTAGGACCCGCAACTTACTCTACCTGCAAAAACATTCATTTCTTTCTGAAATGTTTTGGTTGCCACAGTCCAGGATGGTGCCAGAAATCTTTTCAATTGAAGCATTTAGCTCAGGAGCCCTGTGTGGACATATGAGGATGGATGACTTTCTCTGAAGGGCCAGGAGCCACTACAAAGGCTGGGAGAAGCTGTACTGCCCCTGTCCTCTAGGGCCTCCTCCTGCCGAGACACTGGGTCAGTGCAGGTATGCTTGAAGGAGGGGACCCTGACAGAGCCAACGGGCCATTTCAGGTAAAATGAAAATCAAAGTGCTTGAAATACGAAGGATGCAATGGTTCTTAAATTGGAAAACTTTGCTCTATATCCCAAGATACTTGAATCATGTTTCAAACAAACAAAAAGCACCTATGCATACAATTCGCTCCTCACCATTGGCTGTCAGAGCTGAAGGGACCGCAGGATCACTTACTCCTCACACTACACACAAGAAAACCGAGGCCTGGAAGTTTCTCTGCCCTGATGTGCAAAACAAGTGTAAAACGGAACTGAGCTTCAAAACCAGGGCTCCGAGGTCAGGAATGACGATGCCAACCACAATAAGAGTAATTGCTAAGGTTTCCTGAGGGCTTATTATGGGTCAGGTCTTACTCTAAGTGCTTTGCTCAGATTTCTGAAACCCTTGTAAAAACCCATTTAACGGATGATGAAACTGAGACTCGGGGAGTGTAAGTGAATTGCCCAAAGTCACAGAGCTGACAACTGCAGAGCAGGGCTCTGAGCCCAGGGGTGTGGCTCCAACACCCAGGCCTTAAACTATATGCTGCTCCATGTCACCGCACAGCATGGAAGGAAAGAGTCTGGAATCGATAGTTCGAAGCTGCCTCGGTCAAGCTGGGAAAGTTCCAACTAAGAGCAATTTTTATTAATATTAGAAAAGTCAAGAGGCCAAAGGGCTGGAATGTATGGCTCCAGAATGCCTACACTTCGGGCAAGACTGGCGATTACAGAGACTCGGAAGGGAGTGTTACCTTATTACCTCTGTGGCCTTCCAAGCTCATCACAAAATTCTTCTCACACTGGAAAGACACATTCAGGAGAAGACCACACCTCCAATTTCCCTGTGTAATTCTGGCAAAGCTCCCGTTTCAGATCCCACGCCAGCTGCCAGGCGCTGCCCCACAGGCCTAGCCAGGAAGACGCTCCCTTTGGTGATGGGATCTGTCTCTACCTCCACACTGGCGGGCGTCGCACTGACCACAGAGCATCGACGCATAAGCAGTAAAACTCCCCCTCTGACTAACAAATACCATCCCCAAATTGTTAAAAGCATTCCCCACCAGGACAGTAGTACTGCTTAAAATATTCCAAAAAGGGACATTAAAAAGCAAAAGAAGGAAACAGCTGCAACATGGAGTTACAGATGCCAGGCAGACAGAGTCCCCATAGGGCCCAGCTACCCACCACGTCCGGCGCCTTCTGGATCTGCGAGGCCAGCTGGAGAGAGTGGTTGGCTGACGAGAGCTGCTCCCTTAAGGACTCCGCCTCTCTCTGGGCCACCTCTGCCCTCTGAAGGAAATGAAAAGGGTGAGAAGAGAAAGTACATTCAGTTTAACAACTGACAATTATTACAAGAACATTCATCAATTCATGCCTGACTGACTATAATTGATTTTCCTAAACACTCAACCTAATAAATGCTAGAAAAAAAACATAGAATGTGATGGATTTTTATTTTAAACAGTACAAGGAAGAAATAATTGAGCGATTATGACAGTAATTTAACGCTAGGAGCAAGGAATCCCCTGCTGATAGTAATGCTCCGGCCCACTGAATTTCCCAGACTGAATAAATACAAGTGGAAATAGCGTCTTTTGATTCAATTTCTTCCTATTCTCATAGACCAAGAAGATTTTATTGCAGGATTACTCCTGGGAGTAATTCTCAAGGGTAAACAGTGAATTAAAGACACTCTGGCTATTCTCTTCCTAAAAACATGCACAATATTGTGGTTGTTTTCCTGCTGCAAGTATTTCCATAAATGTACAGGGTGTAAATGCCGCTTCTTTTGTGAGCGCCAGGCTTATTTCAACATATTTAACTCTTCACTCGACAAAGTTTTCGAATGCTGATGCTGGCATTCCAGCCAGCTGGCCGATTTGGGGCCAGAGGTGGGAGGGTGGCCCAGGCCCACTGGGAATGGGGAGGAGCGCAGCTGACCACAGGAAGGGAGTCTAAAGAGAAACGAGTAGACACTTCTCTTATTTGCATGTAATTCCTGGCCAAGCAAACCAGTGCCACCGGAGAGCAAGTCAGGATTTCCTAGTGAATAGTGAGAATAGGTCACCCTAATGCCTGCTACCCGAGAGGGCACTGTGGCGTAGTGAGCAGGGTTGGGCATGTGGGACAGAGGGACCAGGGCAAGTTACCTAGCTAAGCTCACTAAACTTCTACCCTCCCACCTCCAAATGGGAGCACTGCCTCCCGCTCACGGACCTTGCAAGGATCAACTCCCGCGGACGTGCACTGCACACAGAGCTCATTCAGAAGTGTTTTATTAATGGGCTCGTCCTGATTTTATAATTATAAGTGAGATGAAACTCTATGATGGGTGAGAAACAGTAGCTAAATTGACACTGGGCACGCAGGCTGAGAAGTATCATGCTTATTCTTTCTACCAGACTAACATTCTGCTAATAGAAAAGATTAACAAGAAAAGCCTGGCTGAGCAGGGCTATTTCATGTGTTTTCGCATTTTATGGTGTGACTTTATGTGTCTACTGATCGCTAAGAAGGACCGAAAAACAGAAACAAGGAGTTAGCCTGCCCCAGTACTTGCTGATCAATCTAGCTGCACTAGAACGGGCCAACAGCTTTAAGCAATCATGTGACGGCAGCGCAAATCTATCTGCTCTGCATACAGACAAATTAGGATACTTCTAAGAGCAGTTACTTCTGCCCGGGGTGGTGCTGGTGGCCGCCTGCCCTGCTTCTCCAGGAGCTCTTGGAAGTGCGCTCAATCTAATTCACACGGCGCCTGGCCAGGCCTGTCTGTGCTTGGGCAGTCGCCTCCCACCCTCTCTGCTCCAAACAGAATCTAGAATAGAAGCACCTGTCAGGAAAGGCGGCAACATGACGGTGGGGTGAAGATGGCAGGGGTGATTTCTGGTTCATGCTAACTGCAGGAAAGTCTCCTCTTCAGTGGAAAAGAACCCCCCCCCCCCCCACCCCACCTCGGGTTATATCCAAATGTGCTGATAAACCCATCATGTTACAGAAAAGTTTACTCTTTGCTTTCTAGTGAGCTAAACCTTTGGGCATAAGTCTCCATGACTGCCAGGAATAAGGTACATTTTGACGTAGTTCTAGTCTTGCTGACTAGAAAAAATAGTCCTTAGCCTGGTGGAGAAGCTGTTCTGGTTGCAGCCAAGCAGCAGTGTCCCCAGCAGCCCTGCCTGGAAATACTGGCTCGGAGCGCTCCAGAGCCCCCAGGGCTCCAGGAGGCCTGGCAGTGGGTTCTCGACCAGGATCTCGGGCCGGCGTTTAGCTGTTAGGGGCAGAGTGCTGTCTCATCAAAGGCCCATGGCTCACAGAAGAAGGAATCTAGCTGTTAATGATTTCACCTTTGGCTTGCTGAATTTCTCTAGAGCTTCTGTACTTTATTTAGTTTCCAAGTTCACTTACGGAGTAGCTCTGTGACCTACCTACCTGTGGTGGTCATAGACTTATATCGCATTTGGCCTGACTTGGTTACTCTAGTGCAACTTTTTGATTGTTTCGGATTTATATTATTTATTTTGGCTTTATACCCTGAATTCATAAAAAAACAAAAGAAAATAGAGGTGGTTTATGCAGCTATACATGGACAAAGCTCAACAATTAAAAATAAAAACAGGATGGGAGTGGCTGAAAAAGGCAGATTCCGTAGTTGTGTGTTTAGCCCCGCCTCTGGCAGCTGAGGCAGGAATAAAGGGGTGCTGTGCCGGGCCAGCACCACGGTGCCAATTGTTTCCAGGGTCTCTCACCTCCCTGATGCCTGCAGCCCAACCAGGTGATGTCTGGTTGTTTCTGAAACTGGAATCAGTGACAGGAGGTGGAAAACTTGGGTGCTATTTTCTGATCTGGAACCTCAGACACGGAGATGTGGCTGCTATGAGAGACACTCAATTCTGTTTCCATGGATGGGGTCCCTCTAGAGGCAGAGCCTGGGGACCAAAGCCAGGGCTCCCACAGGCAGCTGGCAACAGCCCTGGGTGTGGGTTAGCCGCCACCCCTACGATGAGAACAGTGCCTTGCCAAGCCTGCGCTGCTCTGCTGGGAGAGTTCTCTTGCTGGCTGTCACTTACTTTCTTTACATTTCTGAGAAGAGTAAGTGCTGGAAGCACAGGGTAACTAAAGAAGGAGCTAGAGCCCTGAGGTGACCTCATTTCAGTGATTCTATAGGAAGGAGGTCAAAAGCTCCATCAAGAAATTTACTGCCATGTGTCCCAAACCAAAGTCCCCACTCAGACCTGCTGCCTGGGTTACCGGACTCAGTGCACACGGGTTTGGATTTCTTTCTCAGGTCAGCCAGGCCGAAAGATGGAAGCACACCAAGGCCACCCATGTACGCCTTGCTTGTCACAGCCTGAGTCACGGTTTCAGGAAAGCCAGAAGAGCAAATTTCCCTATGCCCTCCTGCCACAAGGGGTGGCCCTGGGGACCCTCTCCAGGCCTTGCCAGCCCACCTGACGTGGGCTGGGAGCCCAGTTATTACAGAGAAACCAGGGTTCCCAGGAGACCCAAGGACTGACCAGAGACACAGACATGACTCTACCACGGGCAAGGAGCCCAGATGAAACCTAGGAGGTGCCCACAGGGATGGGCTGCATCTCAACAGGGCCTGCTCGCAGCAGGCGCTCACAAATATTCGCCGTGTGAATGTGGGACTGACGAACGGGGGCTCTCTCAGAGGTATAAGTGATTACCCCAGTCTGTGATGGGGAGGCAGGTGCTGGGGGACTGAGGCTTTGCTCCAGGCCATGTGGGTGGGAAATGGGAGAGCTGGGATTCAAACTCAAGCGTTCTTCCCCTCAGAACACAGAAGCCTTGGTCAAAGAAAAGGCCATGTCTTGCTCTTGAGTTCTTTTTGCTCTTTGCATTTCTCTCAAGTTTGATTCCTTCTTTTCAGTGAAGTTAAAGTGTGGTTTCCAACATAACCTCAACCTGAACGGTCTTCTGTTAGGGTAGCCTCCCCCTTAACAGTCAGGCAGGCTGGCAGGGGGAGGCCCACTCCCTGAAAGAACTTCCTCCTGCCCCAGCTGCGGTTTTGGGCCCCAGCAACTCAAATCAGGGCTGCTCTGCAAGGAGGGGCGGGGAAGGCGCAGCCAGAGGAGCTGACCGAGTTGCTAGGCCCACAGACAGGTTTCATGTGGTTGTAGAGTGCACAGTTGTGGTTTCTTATTTCCTATGAAGCCTCAAAAGTTCTGAGCCCTTACTGTCACTAGCCGAGATAGTACTAATGCAGGTGCCTTGACGTTTACCAAACAGGTATGAATAAAACCTGGGCCTCACTGATGGTCGGTGGCGGATCACTCTTCCACTTCTCCACAACAGAAGCTCTAGTGCTTTAGCAACAGAACAGAGCTTCGGGTCTCAGTAGGACACTGTTGCAAACCTCGTGCAAAAATAATGTTATATGCCAATGAACTAGGAAATTGCTCCTCCCGGGGATTTCCCCTGATGGGAAAGGCGGCTGAACCAGATGGCGGCTGTGCCCACGTTGGTGTGCAGCCCTGGGTACCCCTCCTCCTGCCCAGCCCACCTCCGCCTCCTCTCCCCTGGGACCACCTCATTTCAGGCCCAGAGTCTTCTTGGCCCCGATCTACCACAACAGCTGCCTACTGCTCCCCTGGCTTCCAGTCTTTCTACTCCCATATATTCTCCAATGTTTAGCCAGAGTGATCCTTCTAGAACTCATGTGGTATCTTACTTCTACCTGTGATTCTCCACTGTTCTCAGGATGAGGTCCTCCATACACCTAGCTGGATCCCTTCCTACAGGTCCACTGTCCCTCTCTGAACCTCCTGGTTCTAGCTTTAAGGAATGGTCCAAAACACCCAGAGCTCATGATGCCCCGCCTCGCCTGCCTGGAATGCATCCTCATGACCATGCAGGGAGATTTTCGCCTTGTGAGTCGTCCTTGTTGGCCCACTGAGCCACCTAGTTCACTTTGCAGTTCAGTCTGTGTGTGATGCCTGGTCTCACACTCTCAGCAAGGGCTGGTCAGCGTCTGCCTGCACAGCTCCCGGAGCTCGCTCCCTTTGGTGGCAGCTCCAGGCACCTCTGGACAGATGAAACTGAGAGCGAGCATCCCTTCCACCAGCCTCTGAACTCAGCCATGAAAAGGGCAGACGCCTTCTCCTGACCAGCCCTGAGGAGCCACAAGGACAGAATTCACCATGCCCCGACCCTAGGCCTTCCCTTGTGTAATCTTTTAACACCCCACGTCCTTGGTGCTTGGTGTCAAGTTCCTCTGTGCTCTTTCCCTGCTCCCCAAAGATTAGGAATATCTCCAACCCCCCACTGTCTTTTGTGGTAGGGTCCCTTCTGTGTTCTGGCCATGGAGGGGACTCGGAATGAACTCTGGGTACCTGCCTTCTTTTCAGTGTGGTTTCCAGGATAAGTTCTTATTCTCTGGGGATGGACTAGTTACTGCAGATGGTATAGAATCACTACCTCCTTCATTCTAGAAACTGTTTCTATCAATGTAGCCTGAGGTTACAATAATTTCTTGTGGCAGCCACATCAGACTATTAACTCCCCCGGGTTGCCGGTCAGAACTCTCCTATGCCTTTCCACACCCCACCACGCTGGCGTTTCCCTAGGACAGGGCTTTGTAATTCTCCCACCAAATCTTTGCTCCTTTGGAAACTACAGAATGAGTATTCATGGAAACATCTACTTCTTACCCAGGCACTTCACCTTTAATCCTCAAAACAATCTTGCGAAGGAAGTACTAGTTATCATTCCCTCCCTTCCCCTCCCTCACTTAAAATTGAATTATGGCAAAATACATGTAACATAAAATTCACCATCTTAACCATTTCTAGGCATACAGTTCAGCACGGCTAAGCATATTTACGTCGCCGGGCAACCAGTCTCCACGACCTTGTCATTTTCCCAACAGAAACTCCGCACCCACTGAACAAACAGCAGTGGCCAGCCCTGCTTCCCCAGCCCCTGGCACACGGCGCCAAGCTCTCTGCCTGTGAGTGTGACTGCTCTGGGAGCCTCGTGTAAGGGGGGTCACACAGTCTTTCTCTTTTTACAACTGGCTGACTTCCCTTAGCACATCTTCCTCAAAATATCACTTGGAGGTGGCACCTTTCTCTATGGTCCCGTCCGGTGTCTTGTAGGATAGAGACCCACCCAAGTGGCCTCAGCCCTTGAGAGCTGCATCAACTGTGGTCAGTACCTGGGGGCTGCCTCAGAGACTGGTGTGATGCTCACAGAATGGGGCTATCTGCCTAACCAATCACGCTTACCCCAGAGTGCCATCAAAAGAGGAGGCACTCCCATGACTGGCCTGCAGGAGGAGAGGGGTGGAAATTTGAGAAATGCAAATGGCAATCCTGTGACAGAGAAGGTTAACTCCTGCCAGTAACTACTTTTGAGTTAAGGTTTCTGCAAAGTTGAGCAGTGCTAACTGAGTGAAAACAAAGACCCAAAGTAAATTAGCAAGTAAAGGTAAATAAATACTTCAGCACCTTTGTGAGCTGAAGCAGAAGCAGAGCTTTCACAGCGGGGAGCTGTGTGGATGAGAGCTCCTGGGAAACAAGACAGTCTGAAAGAAAGGCCGAGATGGCGCTTGTTCTGTGCCTGCTCCCCAGCATGCTGGTGACAGCACAGGCCCCAGTCCTGGCCCTGCAAGGACCAGCCGCGGCCCTCGGTTTCCTCATCTGCACAGTGGGGGTCACAGCAGCACTGACTTCAGTGGGCTGCGGTGAGGTGTAAGTGAGTCTGTTCACGTGAGGTGCTTAGAACAGAGCTAGGAACGCAGTTAGTCACTCAAGAACTGGCAGCTCTTTCTCCTATCACCACAATAACTATTATGGGAAGCTGCTATCTCAGGGGCTTCGCTCCATGCATCTCTCCTGGGCCCCTCGTAAGGGCCAGGCCCAGGACCCCCAGGGATGAGTCTGGGCATGTGACATAGAATCCACAAAGTTCTTCTTAAAGAAAAAAGGAAATCCACACATATCCTGTGGCCATTCTTATGCATAAACTTACTTTCACATTCCAATAGACTTGAGGATGATTTTATTGGTCAAAGAATAGATAACTCCACTCTTTCTGCATTTGCCAAGGTCTGGGTAAGCAATTCCAGCCAAGGGGCAGGCATCCTGTGGAACTTCCCAAAGGCAGGAAGCAGAGACCACAGACCCAGGAAGGACTTTCATCCTGTGGGGGGCAGTGCTTGCCCGGGCCATGGAGGCACCTCTGCTAAGCTCTCCTGTGCTTGTGGCTGTCCTAAAATTGAGTGGGGGAGGCCATATCCTGTGGCCTTCCGGGGCTGAGAGGCATCACGGCTTTGGCTGCTTCTCCCCACAGAGAAAATATATAGGGAGACCTCTTTCCTTCCAAAACAGCAGTACCATTTGCTGAAGCAAAATGTTTTAGCGTTCTACAGAGTCCTTGGGGAAGGAAGAGGTGCTACAAGATGGCCAAATTTTTTAGGCAGCTGAGTATTTGGAGCCACTCAATACTGTGTGCCTACTTCGTGTCAGACACTGTGTGGGGTCCTTCCCACAAGGCACCTGTGCCAACTAAGTGCCAGCCAAGAGAAGGCTGTCAGCTGGAGGCCCTCTCCAGACAAGGGGCTTCCACCCAGTAGAAAGGGGCGACAGACTTCTCTGTGGCATAACCCATGGGTATGGACTGTACAGCACAACAGCTGCCACACGAACAGAGGCGGGTGCTGGGGAGATGGACTAAGAAAAAGAACAAGGGGCAGTCACTTTGCAGCGGACGTTCCCCAGGGGGTGTTGGGGAGGCTAGGGCCACATCCAAGGGCTTGCCTATGACTTTTCGTGTACTTCTCATGGCATCAGGGAAAGTGTCGCCATGGATGGCTGTATGTAAAAAATATGAGAAGAACTGGCCTTCCAACTTAGAGAGAAGCATTTTCCGAGATGACAAATGGCTACACTACTGCGATTTTATGCCTGAAGCCATCAAACATCCTACCTGGTTTGCTCTTTCAAGGTCCGTCATGATCATTTCGATTTCGTCGGCCCTAGGAGGGGAGAGGAAGAGAGTGTGTTAGTCAGTAGTGAGACGGGCTCGGGGGTGCCCATGATTCTGAGCTCGGCAGAGTGGCCTGTAGGTACATATTCTGGGCAGAGTCCCCAGTTCGGGGAGAGCTGAGCGGAGGTGGGCTTGCGCGGCGGAAGGGACGACCTGCCCTTGCGGTGCTCCCAGTCTTGTCGGGGACAGAGAACCATAAAGAAATAAAATATAGTGTTCTGCCAAGAAACTGAATAGAGCTCTGAACAGAATACTCTGGAAAAACAGTTGGGACAGGTGAATTCTCCTTGGGAGAGGGGATCTGGAAAGGCTTCAGATGAGGTCACATGTGAACCAGGCTTTGAAGGGTGAGCAAAGGTTTGCTAGGACAGAGGGAACCACGAGAAGGTGGAGGGGAAGACGGAAACGCAGGTGGGGGGACACTGCAGTTGGCTCTGTAAACCACCGGGGTCACCATCATCATCTGACCTGCTCACACACAGGCATTTCCAGGTGCTTTGATTTTCAGTTTTGAAAGCATGTCCTTGAGTAATTCGAAGGCAATAATATGGTTCCAACATACAACAACATGAGAGAGAGAGAGAGTAATGCTGAGAATTCCACTGAGAAGAGCGTGGTTAATTTCAAAAGTCTATGGGAGGTTAGAACTGGACACCTGGGCAAGCCACTGGCCCAAACTTCCGTTAGGACAGGCCCTGAGGATGGTGCCCCTGTCAGGAGGCCAACACCAGGACTGGCTGCAACCAAGGAAGGCTTCGCACACCATGGAAGACAGAATGGACTGTTACAGCCACAGATCCACAGTGGGGTTCAGGGCCCACTCCCGCTGGGCCTCCTGATGCTGCATTCCGTGTGGGCCTGAGTCTCTGCTGCCTACAGGGCTCAGTCCTACCCCTTGGTGCCATGCACTTGGCCCTTCTACAGGGAGTCTATTGCCACCTCCCACCTCAGCCCACCACCCAATCCAATGGCCCTGTGCCCCGATAACTCCCACCACTGTGGGCCCCTAAATAGCCTTGACCAGTGATTACCCCCCACTCCTGGGAACCTCATCTCCTACTTCCGCCCCCTCCCCAGTGGCTCCATCTAAGGGAGCAGCACAGCCCGGTCCCCTCCCCTCTTCCCAAAGCGTATGTTTCCTTTGCCCTCATCTCTGGTGCCCACACAGGGCCCGGCATCAAGCTGAAGGCCAGAGTCCTGAATGAAGCCTATCCTGCCAATATGGGGTCAGTCTAGTCCCTGGGACAGCCTGAGGCACCCAGACTTTTCCCCCAAAACCTGCTGCTCTGGTACTACCCTCAATACCAAGAGTTACACAAACTATATTCAGGCTCCGGCTGGTTGTTTTTTGCCGTCTGCTGCACCCAAGGCTTTTCTAGCCTTAACTGCACAGTGCGATTGGAAGCAATCTTATCAACTCCCAGCAGCCCGAATGGGGTAACAGATGCCTTGTGATCAGGTTCAAGGCTCATTGTAGCTGTTTGAAATAGTATCCTGCTTTCAGACTGGGCTGAGACAAGTCTGAAACAACTCATAAAATGGCCCAGTTAGATGAAGTTATTTTTAGGATGACTTCCGGAAGAAGGCAGTGTCTCTGGAAGACACACACCCCAGCGGGGCCTCTGCAGTGCAATGCTGGGTGCACGGGGGAGGGCTGGGGAAGCTTAAATTACTAAACATCTCACCGCATCATCTGAAATGGAAACCTCCAAGATCTCAGAAAAAATGCTGCACGAAGAAAAGACAGTCGAATGATGACAGAGGACAAAAAAATCATAAAAGGCATTACGGGTCTGACACACGACAGGAAAGGGCGCCTGACTGACAGCCAGGACAGAAAGCAGCCACCTTGACAAGCTGCTGGTGCAGCACAAACTTCACTGCTTACGAGATGAAATGAAGAGTGAACAAACTTCTTCTAAAGGAAAATCACAACTTTTAAACACAGTTTTGAAGTTTAATCTAACAGTTATACCCATGTATTTACAAAGTCCAGATATATACATGGCAAACTTTCCCACCTACTGCGTCATTCATTCATTCATTCATTCTCATTCCATGAATGTTTCTGACACCTCCAAGTTCCTGGCCTTGGGCAGGGGTTATGGGATGGGCACATATAGACGTGGCGCCTGCAGATCTTGCCAGTACTGCATGTTTACAAGAGAAGGATGGAAATGCTTAGCTGCGGAATACCTAAAATAAGATTTATAGGTGGCGTCTCACTTTTCTCTCGAGACCAGGGGAGCTGGCTGCAGGATCCGGCAGCTGGACCAGGGAACGGCCTGGCTGAGTGAGCAGAGCTCTGAGCGTGGGCCTTGGCGAGGGTTTCTCCTCATCTCTCCTGTTTGGTCCTCGATGAGCCCTTTCGTCTTTCTGTTATTCCGGCGAATTTGTCTTTGTCATTCAAATATTTCTTCTGCTTTGTTTGGAACTCTATTATTTGGATGTTGTCCGCAAATCTACTTCTGTCCTCCACACCGTTCAGCGTCTTTATCCTTTCTTGCTGCTTTCTGGATCGTTCTTCCATTTGACCCAACCGTATCTGTATTGATCCTGCAATTTACCTTTTCTTCTGTTCCTTAGTTCAGTTATTCTGTTTTCCATACCTGTTCTTTCTACGTCATTCATTTAAAAAACTTATCCCTTGTTTTTGCTTTATATTGCTGTCATCCTCCCTTCGTTTTCTGAGTCTGTCTCTCATGCTTACTCTGCACCCATCTGTCTGGCATCAGATCACATCAACTGTTGGTCTTGGAGTCAGGGTCTGTCTTCCGGAGGGATGTTCTTTTCTGGGGCCTGTTTCTCCTTGGGGGCGTCAGCTACTTTGTGGCAGTGAAAATGAGGGAGGACAGAGAGGCAGGCTGTGTCTCCCAGGACAAAGTGAAGAAGAGGAAGGAGGGGGATGACCCCAGGCCCCAGAGGAATCAAGATCATTCCTCTCCAAGCAGGAAGATCCCCTGGCCAGAGCTCCATCTTTAATTCTCTAGAGTCCCCCACCCTGTGGGTTGAGAGATCAGGGGTAGAGGTGTGGCTGCCTATGGGCCTATGGGGCACTGGCCCACCCTTGCCTGTTTTTATCCACTCTTCAATCCTTGCCTGGCTCTGCCATTGGCCAGCGGGCCAGTACAGGGTCAGACACAAGCCAAGGCTGGAGAAGAGAGGAGCTCCTGGGGGCCTGGTTTCACCTAGAAGCTAGATCAGCAAGGCTGGGACCCATGGGGACTGAGAAGTGGTGTCCAAATTCTACCAGATTTAGGGGATCTGGGTGGGCTTGAGGCTTCCTTACACAGTGGATGGTTTTGGAGGCTCATTAGTATGCCTACTACCCAGAAAATAATGCACCATTTCCAAAAGGTTTCAAGTCACTTATAACAAATCAGTTACAATTAAACAGGAAGATGCCTTCTCAGCAGTCTGAGGCAATCCCTGGAAATGAATTTCAAGTTTTTCCATCTTGTGGTCGGTTTAACTCTGGTTACTAAGCAACCGCTAAACTGACCAAAATATTGAATGTGATAACAACTACTGCACTTACCTTTCATTACGAGAGCAACTCTCATATTTCCAAAGCTTTCAGGTGATAACGACAATACTGAGCTCTGCCGTTCAAAAGCAGGGCTACTCAACACTGGGTGCCCTGATGCCAGTGGGGCCCAGAGGGGCTGCGGCGCCCATTCACAGAATGGGCTAGAACCCAGAGAAGGAGACGATGGGAGGAACCAGGGAACAGTGGGCAAGGAAAAGTTCAAATTATTATTTTGAAAGTCTGTAGGCCTGTGATTGTTTTCAAGGGGCATGCTTTTTGAAAGATCAAAAATACATCTAGCAAGGGGTTTAAATGTGGTCGGTGCTTTTGAAGACGTGAAGTGTAGCCACTGGCACTTGCAGACCAGGACCAAGATGGTGGGGTCTCCGACCACCTGTGCTGGTCTCAAGTTAGAACACATGCCCGCCACTGAGTGGGTTCAGTCCACTCCTCTCCAAACCTCTGTCCCCGCCCTCCCAGCAAAATCAGTCCTTCCAGATAAACTACCCTCAACAGTACAAAAACGCCCAGAGGTTAATACCACAACTATACTGTTATCTAGAGGAAAGTGCAGTAATGACTTAAATGCCACGCGCTTTCATAGCGGCCTGTCAACAATATTCCGAAGGTGTTTCGTTCTTCTCATTTTGAAGGCTCAACTACCACATCAGGATCTGGAGCCTGACATTAGTCTAAAATCATTTATTTCCCAAGTCCTGAATAACCACACATATTGTTTGCTCAGCAAAACTATTTATTTTAAAAATTTAGTCCTCTCACCTTTTTATGAGCTGACAGAACAGCTTCCACTGATCTATTAACCTGCACGGCATTACGCTCCATTCCAACCTCAAAGAGCGAATAATTTCAGCCTGGCCTAGAATACTTGGCTCATTCAATCAGTTCCCTACAGATCATTTCAGGGTATTCTCTGCACTAGCACACAGTTTTTATGAGGAACTTAAAAGGGCACGGTCAAGGCCGATGGAAGGGAAATCACATCCACACTAGAAACCCTGCATTTACTTTCACACTAGCCCCCCGAGTGCTAAGGGATGGCACCAGGGCAAGGCTGGTGCATATTTCAATACCCAAACACTCACGCTGCCACCAGGAGCTGGTAGACAACGTACATCTACTGGCAGCTAAAGAAGTGTCCTGGCCGCCTTCAAAGATCAGTGCGTCTTCTTGGATCCAAGCCAAAAGCCAACAGTCTCAATACTAGGTTGTAAAGTCCTTGAGCATGAAAAGAAGAAATACCTAAAGATTAATTCTCTCTGATTTAAAAGTTTAAAAAACAAAAGCTTCAGTAGATATGTGTAATAAAGTGAAATCTACCTCCTCCGCCCAGATGCTGTGTTTTGTGGCCTCATTTGCCAGGAAGGTGGATCGCTTTCCCAACAACTTACACATCAGACCAGGCTCACTTAGCACAAGGAGGCAGAGGAGACACTGGAGCAGGGCTCACTGGACCAGCATCAGAAAGAACAGGTAGGAAAAGGAGGTGGCCAGAGGGTCAGGTACTGAGAAAGCTTTCTTGGCTGTGGGTCTGGAATCCCCTTAATGGGGGTGGGGGCTCCTCAGGAAAGTCAGTCTTTCTCCCTGCCCCCGCATGGGCACAGAAGTGAGGAGCTGGGCACAATGCAGAAGCGAGGTCTCTGCAAGGAAAGGCTGGTGTGCAGTCCCACGTGAGAGCCAGGCAGGACTGTACCTGGAGATAGTGGTGCTGTGCCCTCCTCCTCCCATAGGCACCCACCTGCCCTAACAGGGGTGGGTCACAGATTGGGAAAGGGGTGGGGGGACAATCTCTGCTCAATGCCTACTGAGCACCTACTATGTGCCCCAGCTGATGGGAAACGAAAGTCCCAGGTGGAGTCGGCAATGCTTAGCAGCAGTGGCATTTGCCTTATCGCTGGCACATTGGCCGTACCCTGTACGTCCTAGAAGCTCACTAATAGCACCGAGAGTAATAAGGTGGCAGGGACCCTGTTACTGCCTTCTCAGTGGTGGGCACAGGGAGGTGAAGAGACCCAAGTAATTTCAGTACAGTGGCAGCCCAGAACGAGGGACAAAAAGCTTTGCAAACACAAGGAGCAGTCTCACCAAGGAGAGAATGTGGTCTGTACCCTGGAGGATGAAGGCAAGTTTGCTGCGCAGAGAACAGCAGGGCCGAGAGAGGAACAACCAGACAGAGACAGAGATCACACACGGGGTGCCCGCTAAGTTCCGTCACAGCTCCGCGGTTGTCTCTCGGGCTTTCAGGGTACCCCGGGCCCTCACTTGCACACGACAACGGGCTAGGCTCTTCCTGCCCCTCTGACGCCTCCTGTTTCTTTCTCTAGGGTGACGGCCCTGAGGGTGCTTCCAGAGCCACACCACAGCAAGAGTGACAGGGGGGTCCCTGCCTGGTGTCCAACTTCAATGGCACTGTATCCGAAGTTTCACTGTTAAGCTTGTTCCTGATTTTGGACTTTAAATATAAATATTTTTCTTTTGTTAATGAAATGTACAGTGGTTTCTATTTTATTAAGACTTTTTAATAAAAGATGGATATTGATCTCATTAAGTACCTTTTAAGTATTTATGGAGCTTATTAAATGGTTTTTCTCCTCTGACCCACTCAAATGGTAAATTATAGTTATTTGCTCTCTGGTTGGCTGTGGTGTATAACACATTCAATGTTCTCTTGAATTGTTTGCTAATATTTTAATTAGTGTTTTTTCCATAAATATTTATATATGGGATTGACCTTTGTCTTATCTTTTGTCAGGCGAAGTCATATAAACACTTTTAAAGCATTCCCCTCTCTTTGTAGACGCAGTGAGCGATCACAGGTTGCCAGCATTACTCTTAGAAAGCCCAGCCCCGCACCCCAGCTGTGTAGCCGGAACAGCACTGAGGGGCAGGCGGGGCTCCTCCAGGCCGCCTCTCTCTCACCCCCGGCCTGTATTTCTCAACACTTCCTCTCCCATGAGGCCTGTGGCCTCTTCTGCCTGGACAAGTCCTTCCCTTGGATGCATTTCCATGGGGGTTGGTGTCCGAATCCTGTCTGCCTGAGATGGCTTGGTGGGTTCCAAGAGCTTCTTTTGGCTCCCTCCCTCCCAGTTAGACCCAAAGTGTCCTTTGGGTCAGGATCCTCTCATCCTCACTGTGGGACCGATTCTGCAGGAAGCAGAGGATCAACAGTCGATTACAGAAGGACCTCCCATAAACATCTTCTTTTTCTAGCTTTATTTCCCAACTGTCAAACAATCTAGTCTTTCAAACAAAGACGCCTAAGTACACAACTGCTTCCTCATCAGAGCCATCCTACCGAGATTTACTTTGTTTCTTGCAGATGTGTTTTTTAGTTTATTAGTAATACACATCCGTGTAAATTTCCTTCTGTAGCTCAATCAACACTCTTCACAGATTCTTGAGTCCTATTCTGTTCCCTGAGACCACCATGCTTATCCTCACATTTGTCTCTCTGCTGAGGTCCCCTGGCAGCTGCTGTCACCATCCAGGGCTCCGTTCTCATGGCTATCTTCTGAAAGGTCTCCTGGCAGCCTCACTCCCCATCGTATACTTGTTTCAGTTTTTATTGCACTTGTTACATCCGTCTCAACGTGTCTTGTTCAAACATTGATTACTTGTTGATTTACTGCTTCAATCCCAGAGGAACACAGGAGGTGCGCACTAAATACTGATTAATCAAATATGCAAACTAACATCTGTGCTACCCAAGTCCACTCTGCTCTGGACAAATAATTCACTGGATGGTGTGTTAAAGAGCAAAAAGTGTAGGGGTATTCTGCCAAGTTGTAAATATGACTTTTAAGAAGAGTCTCTAAGTTGTTTTTGCAGAAGGAAAATAATTCCCTTCTCTTACCACTTTTAATAGCCTTTGAAAAAGAAGGCCACAGTCTCCTAAAAAAAGGTACTTAAAGACCCACTACTGAAGCATGCAAACATAAAAATAAAACCTGAGTTAGGCTTCCTTTGCTCCACTGACTGTGAGCTCCTGGAGGGCAGGCCCAATCGGTCTGGCTCAGCTGGGATCCCCGTGCTCAGCACAGAGCTGGCCACAAACTGGGGTCTAAGCACACTTGATTGGGAGGACAAGGAGGAGGAGAGGTGGAGCAAGTGTCGCTTGGGGAGAAGTTTTCTTGACAGTGCTCATCTGTGTGACCAGTCCCATCTTCCCTTCCCACCTGGGTTAAACCACTCTGTGCTGGTGGGAGTGAAGGGCAGAGGCAGAGTTGCCCGGTGTCCTTCTGAGCCCCCCATTAAACATGTCACTGTAGAGTGGACCCACCCCTCCCTGACCAAACGTGGTCCTGGGCAGAGAGACAGTGGGAGAGCTTAACCCTTAGGGATAACCTTCTGGAAATTGTGGTTTTTGTTGTTGGAAATGAAACTGTGTCAAGAGATAGTTAAACGGCCAGAATGTCACCTCTGCCTGCTCAGAAATTGACGACAGTATGTTCATTTTTATGACCATCACGTTAAATTTAAATGATACAACAGTAACAATAAAGTCTATTTCAGTTAAGCCCCATCTTTTCAATCTCAAATGGGAAGAAAACTTCCCTTCTTGCCCCACTAGTTAGCTGACTTGTTTATATAAAATGACGTGAATAATATCCTCCTTTAGTTTGATCCGAGTCTAGCTGACAACCGAGTGGTCTTCGGCAGCCCACACGGGGTTGGCTTCCCCCTGTACCACACCAACAGGGCAGCTTTAGCAGGCCCGTCACTCACCAGAGTATGACCCTCTGACCTGTGACTGTCACTCAGGCTTCGATCTTCTCTGAGCAGGGACATGGGACAGCTGTTGCCAGAGAATTAGCTTTTGAGATTGCGTAATTCATTCTGCTATGAGACCACCCAAAGCCTTTGCGGCCAAGCGTCTGGATTAATCTTCAGATGCTTCCTGCCGTTTCTCTCCAGTTCTAACACTGTTGCTTTGAAAACAACGGAGAGCAGGTTGTATGTGAAGATCCTATTCTTTCCTTAAATCAGGTGCCACGGGCTACAAGTGGGATGGAAGGACTGGAGGTGAAATTAAGAAAATGGTGGTCTAGACAACCACCAGGGCATTGCTGGCAGAGCAAACATACCCGAATTCTTCCCCCCTGCCTTTTAGTCATTTGACTCGGAGCAGACCTTAGAGCCCGAGAGCTACGTGCACGGGAGGAACAGAACAGTCTTTCTCAGAGAAATTGGCATAGGACAAAATAAGAACATTAAAGGAGCAGAACAGGACTTCATAAACCACAAAGAGCCCTGGCTGGTGTGGCTCAGTGGACTGAATGCCGGCCTGAGAACCAAAGGGTGTTTCTGGTTCGATTCCCAGTCGGGGCACATGCCTGGGTGGTGGGCCATTCCCCCAGCAGAGGGCATGTGAGAGGCAACCACACATTGATTTTTCTCTCCCTCCCTTCCTTCCCCTCTCTCTAAAAATTAATTGAAAAAATCTAACAAACTCCATCCCCCAACCTAAAGACCTGTGCACATATTCATTATTACTGCCACGTGTGAAAATCAAGACCTTTCTCTTCTGGTCATAGCTAATTTTCAACCTGAGATCACTCGATGATAGTTGTAACCATTCGTGACATTAAGTGGCCTTTGCCCAAAATTTCCAGTCTGAATCTGTTCAAGCTTCTAGATTCAGCTACCAACTTACAGAAGTTACAGAGGACAGAGGAACACGCTCAGCTACATCTAGGGATGCTGTTGAGAACCCAGACTTGGGAAACTCTTCAAGACACATGAACCAGTTTTTTGTACACAAATAAATCACGAGGAAAAGAAAAAGAGAGGGAGAAGAATCTACAAAATGAACAAGACTTAAAAGGCATACTAACCAATTGCGACGGGTGGGTCTTATTTGGATCTTGATTCAAACAAATTTAAACAATAAAACCATGACGATGTTTAGGGGTAGTTAGAAATTTAAGTACCAATGATACTAAGAAATTAGTTTTTGATGTGGTAATAGTATTGTGGCTGTATTAAAAATAAGAGTGCTTATTGTACAGATATACACGCTAACACATTTATAGGTAAAAGGAAAGGATTCTGAAAGTAGCTTCAAGATAAAATGGGGGTGGGGTGGGGACAAGTGAGACAGGATCAGCTGTGAATGAAACGGCAGGGACTGCAGAAGAGGCACCTGGGGTCCTGTCCTCTACTGTATGTTGGAAATTTAACGTGGCACGGGGAAGAAAAGTTGATAAAAAGCAAAGCCCATCAAGGTGGCTTCGCATCCCTCCATCACTGCTTGTCGACTGCCAAGCCTGTACTGATGCTGATTGCTGTGCTCTGCTCCGTTTGCACAGAAATGAGGTGAGGAGTGGGCCGGCGCCTGGGGAGGTGCAGTGAGGCCCCTGGGAAGGAATACCTATTAGAGAGGGCGTCCCCTGCTGGAAGTCCAGCTCTGCTTGAGACTCAGTACTTGGCAAACTTTAGTTAAGACAGTCAACCTCTCAGATGTCAATTTACTCATTTATCAAAGAGGAGAAAAAAGTATATATGAAAAGCACTGCTCTGTAAGAAGAATGTGATTGAAAAATCACGTGTGGGTATTTTTCTTTGATGTAGAGAAAGATTATTTGCTGAGAACAGAGTCTGGAAGGAGAATGGATGCTGGAGGAGCCAGTCTGGAGGAGACACAAGCCCCATCCTTCATCCCACCAGGAAAGGGGCTCTCAGGAGCAGCTCCCGCACGGACAATGGAGGAAACTTTGGTCCACCTGCCTACCTTTCCCCAAGTGCCTCTGTCCCCAGGGAGCTTGCCCAGACTGTTCCAGAATCTTTGAACGATACCAGCAGGCTGAGGCTGCTGATTCTTTAGATTTTTAAAAAATGTTTTGGGAGGACATGTATTTTCAGTCTCCTTCACGTATTTAGTGTAAATTTGCCAGCGCGTCTTTCCAGAGGTTGGAGCACTGCTTGCCCCATTTGAGTGTCTGCTCTCTTGGGACTGCCTTTCGGATCTTGTTTCCCATCCCGAATGCTTCACCCTGTAAACGGGCTGCCTCCGGCCAGCAAGCGCCAACCGAGGGACTCCCTGTACAAGAGAACTCACAGGGTTCCTGCTGCGGCACCTGTGTCTCACAGCGTCTCCTTGCGTGCTGAGGACGCACCGCCCGCATGCATTCCCGGAGAAACTGCTCTGCTGTCGTAGGCGGGGAAACTGAGGCCCAGGGTGGAGTACTGACAAAGGAGCTCAAGGCCAGCTGGTCTAGGGTAAGAACCCTGCTTTTCCCTCCCAACTGTAAGGGATTCTAATTACCCCTTTCTCCCTTAAGTACTACTTGATAGAACTGTTAAGAAAAGGTTTGGTGACAGAGAAGCTAACAGTAAGAATAAAAAAAGATCTCTGACTGCATACCAGTTATTACTCTCAGTTCCTGCCCCCTCCTTACCTCCAAGCTCAAACCCACGGCGTCTTCCTGGGCCCTGGGCCCGTCTGGGGGCTCTAGCTCTCCTCCCACCACACCCCGCCTGGAGGCCTTCTGATGACACAGCTCCCCATAAAGCCAAAGATCCTTCTGCACCTGGGCTTTCTGCAGCAAATTTAATGCTCAGCTTACCTGTGGCTTCAGAGGCCCTCACTCCCCCCCACCCCCAGTGGTCTTGCACTTAAGTCAGCTGGTGGTTTCCTCCACTCTGCAGGCTGGGAAGTGAAACTGGAGGACAAGGCAGTGAAGGCAAGGGCACATTCAGAGGAAAGACAGCATCCTTCCTCTTCCTCTCACTGGCACCAAAAGTCTGCATTTCGGGAGCCTAAGTGCCTTTTTTAGGGCAACTTAAACATGAATAATTCAGTGGTTCCTATTCTACTTGTGAAGTGTTAGACAAACAATTCAGATGGGGCCAGACTTGCTGGCCCCATGGAGACCGTCCCTTCCCTTCATTCTGACATCATCTGACTTGGCCATGAATCTTTAAGAACACCCTCCATCCTGTCTAATCACTAAAATACCACAAAGGAAGTTCGCAATACTCAGACATAGGGAAAAAATAGAAAGGTTAATTGAAACATAAAGTTTTCTCTTGTAGCCAAGCAAACAGTGAGCACATCAGGGCATCCCAGGAAGACTGCACTTTTAGAAATCCTACGTATGGAATGTCCTCGTCGCGTCAGGTTATTAAACAGTCGATCGAGCTTTTTATTCAAACCCAAGCCTTAAAAGTATCTTCCTTATGGAGCTCTACCCTTGAACTTTCAAGATCCATCTTTAGGAAATTTACTGACTCTGTATCTTGTATTAAAGCACCTAGAATACTTTTTGGAGATAGGTGTGATGAAAAGTTTAAGTGCAAACCACCTTTTGGTTTTATTACAGAATTCACTTTGGGAGAATTCAATTCACTTACTGGAGAAGCCAAACCGTCTTTCACATGTTCTTGGCTGGGAAATGTCAGCTGATACAGTCTCAAGGCCCCTCCATCAGGAAGACACACACAGCAGATAACTGCCTCGCAGCTCAGCCATGCTTGCGTTTAATGTTGTAATTCTGGACGGGAAACTGGATTTAGTCACTTTTCAAATGACAGGGGAGGGTGCTCCCCAGATTTAACCCTTAGAGAAGAACTCTGGATAGTCAGGCGATAAATCGCCGAGCTTAGTGAAAGTCAAATGATATGATGACAAGAACGTTTTTGTCTATGTGTGTCACCCCTTGGGATCGACATGGCAAACCTCAAGTTTGTAAAAAAATATTTACTGTATGTGCCCTTGCTGGTGTGGCTCAGTGGACTGAGCACTGGCCTGCAAACTGAAAGGTGGCTGGTTCGATCCCCTGTCAGGGCACATGGCTGGGTTGTGGGGCAGGTCCCCAGTTGGGGAAGTGCGAGAGGCAACCGACTGATGTTTCTCTTTCCCTTTTTCCCCTTCCCTTTCCCTCTCTCTGAAAATAAATAAATACAACCTTAAAAAAATATTTACCATATGCTAGGGAATAGAGAACTCATCACTAGTTGATAATACTGCTAAACAATAGTAGCTCCACTTTGTGAAGGCAGTAGAGAATTGTTGGAAAATCCAAGTAACTTGAAAGAATTCACCAGCGGGAATCTGGAGGTTCAGAGCATTCTATAAAGGACTGGGTTTCGCTGCAGAGGGAAATGGCAGGGTTAACAATGTAGGGAAGACAGCATTTGAAATCTTGCTCCATGACAACTGTCTTCAGTGCTGGTGCAAATAAACTCTTATAAAAATTCTTAAAAAAAAGTAGGGAAGTATAAGTTGCTGCTATGCGCGCATATGATGTAATGACAGTACAGGATGGTGAGGGAATTGAAAATAAAGATATGGTTCCTTTAAAGGTGTCAGAAAGCTCAATGGCTCTGCGTCTGACAGTGAACTTCAGTCCGGGAGGAGACAGGGCTGCACTGGACAGTCAGGACAGGCAGGGTCGGTTGAGGTTTTGGTCTGCCTTCCTTATTAAATAGACCAGAAAGTTTAGGGCAGAGATATCATGAATTAGAAAAAAAAAAAGTATCAACAATGAATAAGAATATAAGTGAAGAGTTACATCAGTAAATGCAACCAGGCCAAATTCCCTATAAAAATAAATTGCATATGTGAAGAAAACTCCCAATCTAACAAAATGTAGTGGAAATGCACTTCAAAGGCAAAGACTGAGTTGATATTTTTAAAATGCTAAGGTAAGGTTTTAAACCACACTTGATGATATAATAATGTAGCAAACCAAAATTATAGAGAAATAAGTCATATTAAAAAGCACAATGAATAATAAAGCACAGCAAGCTTGAACTTGTCTTAAATCCCAAACCAAGAAAATCTAGAGGATCCAAGATGGCAGAGGAATAAGCAGAAGCTACACTAACCTCCTCCCCGGGCCAATCTGGAATTACAACTAAACTGTAGAGAAATCATCCTGAATAACTAACTGAACACTGGCTAGAGAGAAGCCTTATAACCATGGAGACACAGAAGAAACCAATTCATCACAGCAAGACTGGTAGGGAATGTGGAGGAGGAGCGAGAGGGCTGGCTGGGATCCCACAGGTGGCAGTGAAAGTTCTGGAGGGATATTTCAGCAGCTGAGGAATCCCCCTGAGAAGTGTGGGGTCTACACCCCAAGCTGGGCTCCCCAGACTACAGCACCAGAGACAGCTGGAGTTACAGAGAGCCTCTTAAAGGGCCAATGCACAAAATTTCATTTGCAGCCACTCACCCTGGGCTCTGGCAGAAGGAGGGAGGACAGAGTGGCTAGAGACACTTGAGGAGAGCATGGAGCTGTTGGCTCTGGGAGAGAACTGAAGGAACAACTGCGAAGATCCTTGAGCTGGGTCATTCCCCATACAGCAGAAGCCATCTTTCTCGGGCAGAGCACTCCTCTCCAAGTGGCATCAGCCTGAGGGGAACCAATATCCCTGCCCACAGAAATTACTCTGTCCCAGGTGCTTATACCAGGCTGCTGATTACAGCTAGAGGCTACATTACTGATTAGTTTAACAACTAAGGCTGAACAAAGAAGCTGCCAAAATGGGAAGACAAACATACCCCAAATGAAAGAACAAGAGAATTCTTCAGAAGAACTAGATGAAATGGAAGCAAGCAATTTATCAGAGAGTTTAGAGTAATGATTATAAGGATGTTGAATAACATGAAAAAAGACATAGAAACCATAAAAAAGGACCTGTCAGAAATAGATAATGAAACATCTGAAATAAATAATACACTGGAAGGAATAAACAGTAGGTTAGATGAAGCGGAGGATCAAAGCAGTGACTTGAAAGACAAGGTACAGAAAAACACCAAAAAGAGCAGCACAAAGAAAAAGAATTAAAAAAATGAGGAGAGCTTAAGAAATACTTTGGACAGCATGAAGTGTAACAACATCCACACCATGGGAATACCAGCAGGAGAAGACAGGGAGCAAGGTATTGAGACCCTATTTGAAAAAATAATGACCGAAAACTTCCCTAATCTGGTGAAGGAAAAAGACACAGAAGTCCAGGGAGCTCAGAGAGTCCCAGACAAGTTGGACCCAAAGAGCCCCACACTGAGACACATCATAATCAAAATGACTAGGCTTAAACACAAGGAGAGGATCCTAAAAGCCACAAGAGAAAAGCAGGTAGTTACCTACAAGAAAGCACCAATTAGACTGTCAGCTGATTTCTCAACAGAAACATTCAGGCCAGAAGGGATTGGTGTGAAATATTCAAGGTGATGAATAGCAAGGACCATGACCAAGATTATTTTACCCAGCAAAGCTGTCATTTAAAAATGGAAGGAGAAATACGGAGCTTCCCAGAGAAGAAAAAGCTAAAGAAGTTTGTTAATACCATACCAGTACTGCAATAAATGTTAAAGGGCTTGCTTTAAGGAGAAAAAAAAAAAAAAAAAAAAGGAAAAAAAAATTCTGACAATAAAATGGCACTAAATATGTATTTATCAATAATTAACTTAAATGTAAATGGCTTAAATGCCCCAACCAAAGACTTAGGGTAGCTCAGTGGATAAGAAAACAAAGCCCATATATATATGCTGCCTCCAAGAGACCCATCTCAGATTGAAAGATACACAGACTAAAATTAAAAGGATGGAAAAAGATATTTCATGCAAATGGAAAGGAAAAAAAGGCTGGGGGAGCAATACTTATATGCAACAAAATAAACCAAGGCTATAGTAAGAGACAAAGAAGGATAGTAAATAACGACAAAGGGAACAATCCAACAAGAGGATATAACCCTAGTAAACATTTACACACCCAACCTAGGAGCACTTAATGTGTGAAGCAAATCTTGATGGACATAAAGGGAGAGATCAACAGAAATACAGTCATAGGTGGGGATCTTAACATCCCACTGATCTCAATGGATAGACCTTCCAGACAGAAAATCAACAAGGAAAATGTGGCCTTAAATGACACACTAGATCAGGTGCATTTAGTTGGTGTCTTCAGAGTATTTTACCCCAAAGCAGCAGAATATACATACTTTTCAAGTGCACATGGAATATTTTCTATGATAGACCACATGTAGGACACAAAACAAGTCTCAATAAATTTAACAAGTCTGAAATCACATCAAGTATCTTCTCTGACCACAATACTATGAAACTAGAAATCAATCACAAGAACAATGAAAAACACACAGAGACATGGAAGATAAATAACATGTTATTAAACAATGAATGGGTCAACAATGAGATCAAGGAAGAAATCAAAAGATACTTTGAAACAAATGAAAATGAATGTACAGTAATCCAAAATCTGTGGGACACTGGGAGAGCAATCCTAAGAGGGAAATTCATAGCATTACAGGCCTATCTCAAAAGGCAAGAAGAAGCTCAAATAAACAGTCTAAATTCACACTTAAAGGAACTTGAAGAAGAACAACAAAGCCCAAAGTGAGTAGAAGGAAGGAAATAATTAAGACCAGAGCAGAAATAAATGAAATAGAGTCTAAAAAAATGATACAAAAGATCAATGAATCTAAGAGCTGGTTATTTGAAAAGATAAATAAGATTGACAAACCTTTAATCAGACTCATCAAGAAAAAAAGAGAAAGGACCCAAATAAGTAAAATCAGAACTGAAAGAGGAGAAATAACAACTGGCACCAAAGAAATATAAATGATCGTAAGGAAATATTATGAACAACTATATGCCAACAAACTGGACAACCTGGACGAAATGATTAAATTCCTAGAAACACACAATCTTCCAAAAATAAGTCAGGAAGAATCAGAGAATCTGAACAGACAGATTACACCTAGTGAAATTGAAGCAGTAATCAAAAAAACTCCCAATAAACAAAAGCTGGACCAGATGGATGGCTTCACAGGTGAATTTTACCAAACATTCCGAGAAGAATTAATACCTCTCCTTCTCAAACTATTTCACAAAATTCAAGAGGACGGAAGACTCCCAAACTCATTTTATGAGGCCAGCATTATCCTAATTCCAAAACCATATAAAGACACTACAAAGAAAGAAAATTATACGCAAGTATCCCCGATGAACCTAGATGCTAAAATCTTCAACAAAATCCTAGCAAATCGAATACAGCAGTGCATCAAAAAGATCATACATTATAATCAAGTGTGATTTATTCACACTTGATTATAATGCAGGGTTGGTACAAGATTTGCAAATCAATAAATATGATGTATCACACAAATAAAATGAAGGATAAAAACCACACGATTGGCTCTGGCTGGTGGATTGAGTGTGAGCTGTGAACCAAAAGATCATCAGTTCGAGTCCCAGTCAGGGCACCTGCCTGGGTTGTGGGCCAGGTCCCCAGTAAGGGGCGCATGAGAGGCAACCACAGATTGATGTTTCTCTCCCTCTCTTTCTTCTTCCCTTCCCCTGTCTCTAAAAATAAATTACCCCCCCCCCGAAAAAAAACCACATGATCATATCAATAGCCACAGGAAAAGCATTTGATAAAATCCAGCACCCACTGATAAAAACTCTTAGCAAAGTGGGATTAGAGGGGACAAACTTAAGTACAATAAAGGCTGTATATGACAAACCCATTGCCAGCATCACAATGGGCAAAAACCACAATTGTTGCCCTTAAGATTGGGGAACAAGACAGGGATGTCCGCTTTCGCCTTTCATTCAAAATAGTACTGGAAGTCCTAGCCACAGCAATCAGACAAGAAATAAAAGGCATCCAAATTGGAAAAGAAGTAAAATTGTCATTATTTGCAGATGACATGATCCACCAAGAAACTACTAGAACGGATAAATAAATTTGGTAAAGTAGCAGGATACAAAATTAATATCCAGAAATCAGTTGCATTTTTATATGCTAATAATGAACTAAGAGAAAAGGAAATTAAGAAAACAATCCCAATCACAATGGCTATAAAAAGAATAAAATACCTAGGAATAAACCTAACCAAGGATGTAAAAGACCGGTACTTGGAAAATTATAAGACACTGAAGAAAGAAATTGAAGAATATACAAATAAGTGGAAGCACATACTGTGTTCATGGATGGGAAGAATTAACATCATTAAAATGTCCATACTACCCAAAGCAATCTATAGATTCAACTCAATTCCTGTGAAGATTCCAGTGATGTACTTCACAGAACTAGAACAAATATTTCAAAAATTTATATGGAACCACAAAAGATCCCACATAGCAATAGCAATCCTGAGAGAGAAGAACAAAGTTGGAGGAATCATGCTACCTAATACCAAACTATAGCACAAGGCTATAGTAATCAAAACAGCATGGTACCAGCATAAAAGCAGACACACAGCTCAATGGAAGAGAATAAAGAGCACAGAAACAAAGCCCACACCTTTATAGTTAAATTTGACAGAGGAAGCAAGAACATACAATGGACTAAAGACAGTTTATTCAATAAATGGTGTTGGGAAAATTGGACAGATATGTGCAAAAATAAAACTAGACCACCTTCTTACACCACACACAAGAATAAATTCAAAATGGTTCAAAGACTTAAATGTTAGACCTGAAACCATAAAAATCCTAGAAGAAAACATAGGCAGCAAAACCTCAGGCACTGTTCATAGCAATATTTATTGGATATATCTCCTCAGGCAAGGGAAACAAAAGGAAAAGAAGAAACAAATGAGACTTCATCAAACAAAAAAGTTTTTGCACAGCAAAATAAAAAGACAACCCACAGAATGGGAGAACATATTCACCTGTACATCTGATAAGGGGTTAGTATCCAAACTTTATAAGGAACTTATAAAACTCAACAGCAAAAAAACAAATAACCCAATTAAAAAATGGGCAAAGGACCTGAACAGAAACTTCTCTAAAGAGGACACACAGATGGTGATTAGACATATGAAGATGCTCAAGGTCACTAATCATCAGAGACGGACAAATTAAAACCATGGTGAGGTACCATCTCACATTAGTCAGAATAACTGTCATCAACAAATCAACAAACAACAAGTGCTGGTGAGGATGTGGAGAAAGGGGAAAGCTTTTACACTGTTGGTGGGAATGCAGATTGGTGCAGCCACTGTAGAAAGCAGTGTGGAGATACTTCAAGAAGTTAAAAATGGATCTGTGTTTTGACCCAGCAATCCCACTTCTGGGAATATATCTGAAGGAACCCGAAACACTAATTCAAAAGCACACAAGCACTCCTGTGTTCACTGCAGCATTATTTACAATCACCAAGATATGGAAGCAGCCCAAGTGTCCATCAGTAGATGAGTGGATAGAACAACTATGGGACATTTACACAATGGACTACTACTTGGTCATAAAAAAGAAGAACGTTTTACTCTTTGCAACAGTATGGGTGAACCTGGAGCACATTATGCTCAGTGAAATAAGCCAGTCAGAGAAAAGACCAATACCATAGGATTTCACCTATATGTGGAATCTAATGAACAAACTGAACTAACAAGCAAAACAGAGACAGACTCATAGATGGAGAGCAGACAATAGCTAATGGGGGGTGGGGACTGGGGGGGAGCATTTGAGTAAAAAAGTAAAAGGCTCATGGACATGACAACAGTGTGGTGATTGCTGGGAGTGGGGGTATAAGGGGGCTAAATGGTAATGGAAAAAATACAATAAAGATTAAATCCCCAAAAAGGAAAATTTATAAAATATGCTAATATAAAAATGGAAAGAAAGACGATACGCAGAAACACAGCCCTACTAGAAGGCACACCGCGCTGCGCTGAGACGACGACAGCTAAGGGGCTCCGGTCCCGTGGACTCCGAAAGCCAGACGGCAGCTGAACTTCAGTGTGGGGAACGACCAGAGCACTTGGTTCATATGAACGGGGCAGACACTCAGAAACGTTGTTATTCTTCATTATTTTTCTCAGAGAAATAAGAGAGATGTTTCTTTTTAAACTGGGAATGAAAGAAGAGGATCAGATGTTCTGGCTTGTCACAAAAGGGCCAAATTCACGACTTGCAGGAAATATGGTCACATGCTCACCAGATTCCAGAGTTTCACACGGGCAAATGGGCAGAGATGATCCACGAATTCAGCAAAGCCCCATGTTTTTGGTAAAGACATGAAAGCAATAAACTCCCATGTACCAGTAATAAATATCTAGAAAATGAAATATAATATCTACCTCATCTACAAAAGGGATATAAATATTAAACACGTGGGAATTAAAATAACATGGCATAAATTCCAGTTACAGAAAATTGAATTACAAAATGCTAGTGGCAAAGAAAGCTAATGATAATATTTCTAATTTGCAGTTGCATGAAAGATAAATAAATATAAATTTATCTCCCAAGTTGACTGATAAAACTTCGTAAAATGACAAGATGCTTAAAGAAACATCAGGTGACCAAAATACCAAATGATTTTTCTTTTTAAAACAAACAAAATACCTCCCCCAAGAAGAGTGAACTGGTTGTGTAAGATACCGAAACAGAAAACAAAGGGACACCATCAAAACAGCATGGTGTTTCCCAGAGTGAGAAGTTACGTCAATGGAATGAAATTCCAAACAGGAAGCTAGAGATACATATAATTCTTTACACCTGATGGCAAATGTTAAACAGTAAAGGAAGAAATCACAAATATGTTTGGGTAAAGTGGAGATTAACATGAATAATATATAGACACACATCTTACCTGATATGCTATCATAAATTCCAGACAGGTTAAAGATATAATAAATCATTAAAAAGTAAGAAGAGAATGGATTTGGAAGGAAAGACTGACTACTCTCTATTATTGAGATCATATTAAAAATGATTAATAATAAGTTTGGTGGGACCTATCTCATGTACATTAAAATTACACACATATATAATATTGGACAATTAAAACACATGAGAAGAAAAGCAACTGATAAGTAAAATTAATGATAAAGGTGAGCGGGCAGTTAAAACCTGTAACACATGTAGAATTAATTACTAATCAGTTCCCACCGTACCCTTGTTCACGGGACCTGAGGAAACATGCAGGGTAAAGAAGCAGATGGGCACATGGTGAGTTTTGTGCTAACAACTACCAAGGGAACCATCTGAGGCTCCACCCCGCACGGCAGAGAGAACAGCAGAAATCAGCGCAACCCCCACCTCTCCCTCTGGATTTGGCACAGAAAGTCTGAGACAAACTTGTTCCCAGGGCAGACCCGGAGTCGGCGCTGGGTTTAACCTCTGAACTCGGGGGTGGGCTCATCCCTCTGCAGAGCAGCAAGCAAAGGAGCCTTGCAATAGCATCTCTTCTGCTCTTATGATCTATTTTTCTGAAAAATATTTTAAGGAATTATTTTTCTAAACAAAAATTCATTATAAAACAAATTAAGATAACCAAAATGTCCACAAATAAAGAATGGCTAAGAAAACTCTAATTCGTCAAGAGAAGAAAATAACATTTGCCATAAAAATGTAAAAACCATATGAAATCTTGCCAAGAGGAAAAACACAGAACGGACACAAAGTGGCCTTTCCCGAGCAGGTCCGGGGGGAGCAGCAGTCTGAGCACAGCCACGCGTGCCTGAAGCATGTACAAATGCGGGCTCTTGACAATGAAGCTGGTGAGGGATGAAAAACACTTCTCCGATTTTACTTTTTACTACAAGGATGGCTAATTATTTAATAGCAATTAATTAACAGAGACAGACTTAGCAGACGTTCACGTGCACGGCTGGTGGCTGCTAGCTTCCGACCAGGAGGCAGACTAGAGGGTATCAGAGGTATTAACGACGAGGATGGCAGCTAACGTTGCTCGAACCCTGGCACAGGTGTCGCCGAGCACTTCATGCCTATTAACTCTTCAGAACTCGTGTGGAGGCCGACACGATCACAGAACACAGAATCCAGGCCAGGAGAGGTTAATGCCCTGCCCGGAGACCGGCTGTCCAATGGAAAACAGAATCGGGTCAGCCCCCAGATCTGGCCTCTGCACATTCCACCTTCTCTCTGTCGGGTTGGGAGCTATGTTTAACTAAAAAGTCAGCACAGAAGTACAAACTGCTTTACAGATACACATGTTCATGGAGATGGCTCCAAAATGCTTGTTTGGCCCGGGTGATTCTGAGCTAGAGAGAGATGGGAACTGGACAGATGACACGAGTGATTCTAGAGAGGCCCTGTGGGGAACTGCCTCAAAGAGGTGGGTTCTGAGGGCTACCAAGGCTTCGGCAGACTCATCAACGTAAAGGCTACAGAAGCACTAAGTAAGTTCTAATTTAACCTGACGTTCAAAGTTCAGGAAAGGTTACAGTGAAAGAGCACCTCTCTCTCCTGTCCCCAGATCTCCTTCCAGAGTTTTTTGTTTTAATTTACAAGCAGACATAGCATACATGATTTTGAACCCTGCTTTTCCCACTTAATTACATATGTTGAAGATCTTTTCATACTGGTACACAAGATTTTGCATTCATTTTTTAAAGAGTAATAAATGAAGGTAGACTAATTTAGCAATCCCAGCTGAGATGAGTTCTAGAGGACCAGAAGCAGGAGGACTTCAGTAGCCTTCACCCTGCCCTGCCCTGGCCAGCTCCTCACACAGCTTTGGAGACACTCGGTTGTTGAGACTCTCACAGGCCAAGTACATTCCACCAGGCTTGAACCAGCAACCTGGCTGCATGTCCTGAGAATTATGAATCAGAAAACCCTTCACTTGGTACTTTGAAACTTGGCATTGAGAATCCCTTGGGAGAGGTCCAAAGAGTGCCAGAGATAGCAAAGCAGAGCCTCGCAGATGGAGCTGGCAGAGGCAGGCGCGGTGATGGTGCCAACTGCAGCCCTTACCTACACCCTGAGTGCTTACTTTCCACCTGCATGCCCACCTTTGTTGGTTTGTAGGGTATGCTAACATTCCAAGAATCTTGCTCTTTAGACTTTTCAATAAGGGGTGGGACATAGTGGCTGTGTGAGAGTCCTAAAGACAATGACTTCAGATGACATAAGGGGTGTCCACACCTCCTGGCATATTAACTCATGGGTTATTCAAACACTGACTGACCAACCTCCTGTTGCACGCTGGGTGCACTGACCCTGGGAACGCAGAGACGAGCCCCTGAGGAGCTCCCAGTCTGGTGCAGCAGGTGCGATGGTCAAATACCCAAGCCTGACACGTAGGGCAGGGGTCGGGGCTCCAGGAGAGCCGGTGCAGCGCTGTCCTTTTCCCCTTGTTTGGACAACTCTCTTCTTAAACCATGTCTCAGTCCTCAGACAGAGTAACTGGACAGGAGTTTTCCGAAGTGTGGTCACCAGAACCTACGCATATGGAGGGCTGCAGAATCCTGAGTCAGATACGCAAGGGTGGGACCCAGGGATGTTGTTTTTAACCGATGGTCGGAGGAATCCCACTCCAGTTCAGGAGCCACCCACCCGTGTGATGAAGGGCAATTTACCTAATTCCACTGTTCTGGGGTTGGGACTGGAGCTAGGAGGACCGGTCATTTCAAAGTGTCTGAAGTTACAGATGTGCGTAGCTTCGCCCTTGCACCATATACCCTGGCCCCCCTAGAAGACATCTGGAACTACCCCGTATTTCCTGACTGCAGCAAATTAAGGGGGTTCTACCGTTCAGCATGAACCTTCTCATACCGGGGCTGGTCCAAGGTTCCCTCTCATTTAAAATAATCTATGAGTACATGCTCATATTATAAGACAAATAGCAGAGCAAGCACACATGGCCTTGATTTAATAACCATACAGAACAGAGGCCCTGCTGTAGGCTTTTTATTTAATTTTCAACCAAGTGGCTTTCCCAGACCACCCAACTAAGCCAGCAACTCTCTTCCCCTCAGCCCCCTTCCTTTAACTTGCTTTAATTTTCTTGGCAGCATCTGACACCACCTGAACTTTTATGATACCACAATCTGCTTGTCTGCTTGGAGACTGCCTCCAGGAGGGCAGGGACTTCATTTTTATTCATTAAAGGAAGATTTTCTATTTCCCCTTTTCTAGGCGTTGAGGGTACAGTGGTGAGCGAGGTGAGACTCACGGAACTCAGATTCTGGTGAGGAGAGAGACCAGCAGGTGAGGAGACACAGGCTGTGTCACAGGGAAAACACAGAGTGGGAAGAGGACAGAGATGGCCGGGAGGAGGCGGCCAACTGCATGGCGAGCTGCAGGCTGCCGTATGGACTCTGCCTTTGGCTCCTGGAGAAGCGGGAGCCATTTCAAACTTCTGTGAGGAGCAAAACCACCAGCTTACTGTGTGAGGGGCTCGCTTCAGGTGCTGTTTTGCCAGGTTTGGTGGGAAAGATCATAAGTTCAGTTTTGCCCAGGTGAAGCTGGACAGGTCTTAAGGACAGCTGGTGCTGAGGGAAGAGGCCTGGGCTGGAAACACACAGTGGGAGTCATCAGCACAGAGAGGAATTTAAAGTTTGGTGGCGAGCAAACCTCCTAGGGACTCAGGTGAGCAAGTGCAGAGACTGAGCTAGAGACACTGAGGCACCAGCAGTGCCTGCAACAGTGCCAAACACACTGTAGGCACTCAGTAGATGCTTACTGAATGAACGAATGGATGGATGGATGGATGGGTGTTCAAATTAACCCCTGACACAGGTGGCACTGACTCCATTTTTATGAAAGGAGAAATGCCCCTTGGCTTAGACTGGAGGCACTCTTATGCGTTCTGTTCATTATCAAAATCGGACCCAGATTTTCTGATGTTTGTTCTTTTACTCTGGCTCACTGAACTTCATGTTATGCCAGCGGCACATGCGGCTCCACATAGTGGGCTCTGCCTGGCTGAAACCTAAATCCCACATCGCTTCACACAGGTGTCCAAATGTGTGAGGTGCAGACTCAAAGGGACGAGCAGGCGTCCCCTGTCCCTGGTGGAAGGGCTCCTCTGGTACAGTCAGCAGTGACTAACTACTTCACTGCGTCCACGGACCTGGACGATACCTGTCCTTGCCCAGCTCCAGCCGTAACTGTTTCATACCCGGAAGAGGAGGGTTTTATGAAAACCACACAAGTAAACTACTATTAAAAGCCTAAGTAATGTGGTGAGCACTGTGCAAAGTACTAGGGCAGAAAGTTAGGAGGGTCGTCTTGGCTGGCAAGATGTTGCTGACCTAATGTGGATGCTTAAGCTTTCCTGTGCCACGGTCCCTTCCGGCAGGCTGGTAAGAGTATGGACCTCTTCCTAGAAGAATGTTTTAAATGCACAGGGAAACAAGTATTCTGAAGTGCAGGTATTATAATACTGAAAATTCAAAATTTGTGATACAGGAACACATGTTCTTGTGCACTAAGTAACAAATCTACTGATTGGCCTACAACCTATACTTACATTTTGAGGTGGCAATAAATATGAGTAGTAATCGAGTATTTGCAACAGTTATAATAATGTGAGGTAGAGATATCTGTGATTTCCATTTTCGATAGAATCACAGATCTGTACTTATTCTGGTTTGTTGGCTTTATTTGCAATAGAAGAAAATGCTACATCACAGCCAGACTTTAGTGAAAATAAAGATGTATGTTTTCTGGGTTCAAATTCATGATTCCCCTGAATTCTCTCCATGGGATGGAGAGCCTGAGCCCCTCACATTCACACAGTGGCTTGTGAGGGTAAGTGTGGGGGTAGGAATGGGGCACAGAGGGGCTGGTGAAAAGGCTGTTAACTATTAACTGGGATATAAGGGGCAGGGAGCTTGGGAAAAGGCCCACAATTCCGCAGGGAGTTAGATTTGGTGTGAAATGAAGCTACGAAGGCAGAGCTGCATAATGGAGCGCCTTGTGCGCTATGCTGTGATGTTTCAACGGAGGCAAAAAAAGAGTCATGGAAAAATTTTGAGGATAGATTTTGACAGAATCAGATTTATATTTTAGAAGGATACTTTGGCATACTGGGAGGATGGATCAGTCCAGGTAGAAACTGGCAGCAGGGAGATCTGTTAGAAAGATACCGAAGCATCCAGGCTGAGATGAAAAGCGCCGAATCATGTTAGTGGCAATGGAGACAAAAAAGTGCGGGATGCAGAATGTCTCAAAGAGGTGGAATGAATATGGACTATACAGGAGGGGCAACAAGAAGCAGGAGGGACCCTCTGTCTGTGGAATAAAGGAGAAGCATATACACCTGGAGGAAGGAGAAAATGGAAGGAAAGCTGCCATAGGGAAGAAGGAAGTTATGAAGGATAATGAGTTCACTTGGGTTTGAGAGGCCTATGGTAGAATTGTCTAGTAAGGAGTTGAAAATACAGAACTTTCTCTTAGGGTATTAACCTTTTTCTTATTGCTTTGTAAAGGCTCTTTATATATACAGGCTCTTTCTCTGTTATATACAATGCAAATATTTTTGCCAATTCATCCATCCACCTACCCATCCATCTATCAATCACCAGAAAGCTGTGAATTTCCATTTATGATTTCTACCTTGGCATCTTAGAAAAATTTTTCCTACCCTCACATTATACAAGCATCCACTTAAAATTTTCCCCTAGTGTTTTTATGGTTTTGTTTTTTTTACATTTAAATATTTAAAACGCCTAGACTTTATTTTGCTTGGGGCAGCTAATTATTGTGGCACCACTTACTGAAGACTCCATCCTTCTCTCAGGTATTTAAACTCAAGCAACTTTTACATACATCTTTATCTAAATGTTTCCTCCTTAAATTTTAAAAATACAGAAAGCTACCTAAGGAAAAAATCCAATCAATCATATGTCTACATACACTTAACCACTTAATGCAACTGGTCTATTATCCATTATCAATGACAAATTTGGATTTCAAACTCCATTTGCACTTTCTATGGAAAATGAAGAGTATCCCATAGTCTTTATATTCTGTAAATCCTACAAATTGTACAGCTTCTTGCAGGGTAGAAAGATCACAGAAATGCATCAGTGTGAAAATAGTCAAAGGAAAGATAAATGAAAAGGTAAAAATATATGCTATCCAGTAAAATTTGAAGAACATGCTCTGCTTTTGTGCTCCAGACTATTTTGATAACATTCCAAACAGTCCATAACTTAAATTTTTTCTCCCAATTCCTTTAGGTTTCCGTTTAGGGAAATCAGAGGGCACACGTGCAGTCGTTCGGGGGTTAATCCAACAGACGCTGAGTGCCCAGAGTCTTTGCTCTGCTCATCGGAGCATTAAATCTGAAAGCTCAGGAGAGCAATGCAGCCGGGCTGCAAGAGTGATGCTATAAAGTTCTGCATTAAAAATTCATATTGCAGGCTTGCCTCAGAACTTGGCTCTGTCTGGAAGGAGAGCTAGAGGGGAAATATGAGACACCCCACTGTCTTTCTGGCAATTGGAGACATTCCTCAACAAACAGCACCTCAGGAAGAGAATGAAAGGGCAAACAAGCCATGAAGGAAATCAATGAGTTCAATTAGCTAGCTCTCTCCCGCTTTCCTACAGTAAACTTTTCATTCTTAAGGCTGGTTCAAAAAGTTTTCTGATATCCCAGAACAAGAGCCATAGCCATCCTTGCTGGTGCCCAGATGTTTGGCACCTCTCTTAATTTGGTTTACACCAGCCCAGAGGGCCCCAAATTCTCCAGCCAGATGGAACCAGATCTCTCCTGAACTTTACAAGTCACCCCGATGTGTGGCTGGAGGGGATCGCACACTGAACAACTTGTCTCCCTTTACAAAATGGGTCCCGCACACAAGCAGCGTTTAGATTTCAGGAGAGTTACTCTGTATTTATTCACCTCCAGCGTTGACCCATTTATTAAGGAAGTAACAGCTCCATGATGGTTTGCACTTTTTGTCTCCCCCCCCCCCCCCCGCCCCCGTATTAGCAGCACCCAAATGGTAACCACTTAGGAGTTATATATTAGAGTCCCTTGGGAAGCCGATGCAACGCGCTACTCAAACAGCTGCAGGGTGCTAATACAAAGAGCAGGTCCTGTGGTGCAGATGGGCCGATTTTCACAAATTTGGCCTGAAAAATGATGGGATGCTTTAGGATGGACACCACCTTTCACTGGGGGAAGTGAACGGGCATTTTTTCAATGGGCCAGGTAGGATGCTGGGTACTTTGCAGACACCAGCAGCAATGGAGGCCCCATTGATCAAGGGAGTGTGTGCAGATCCTGTGCCAGGCACTTTGTGAGGCATTGCTCCATTTCACTTACTCGGAAACGAAGGCCCGAGGAAAGATACAGTGCCCTGCCCAGGGTGCCTCCTCACACGCAGTCAGGACTCAAGCCCTACAGTGACCCAGGTGCACCATGCTCTTCTCTGACACTCACGCTGTCCGCCCACACCCCAGAGAGCACCTTTCCTGAAGGCCACTCCCACACAGGCTGCGCAGACTCTTAGATTATGCCCATCATTCAGTCTCATGCTCTTGTTTTGCTAATGAGGACACTGCCACTGCCAAAGGAGGGGGACTTTGTAAGGCCACAACTGGTGACAGCGCTGGAGACTCTGTGATCTTCACCATCCACTGCCCAGAGGAGGCTGTGACTAAAATGTCACAGACTAGTAGTCTGGTAACAGGGCTGCTTGCCAGTGCTGCTGGGGGCTCTCGGAGTATTCTGGGGTCCAAATGCTCTCATCTGATGATGCCACAGCCATTGGCAGACTGTAACACACAAAATGATCGAGCTAGTGTGAAACTCCCTAGTTTAAACCCTGGAGGCAAGGACAGCAGGGTAATAATAAATCCCCTGAACAACAAGAAAACCCAGGACCCTCTATGACACGCCCATTTGGTGGAACACCGCACAGCATGGTGCTTGGTTTCTGAAGAACAGTTCATGGCAAAAGAAATATTTACACATCTAGTAAAAAAATAAAAGAAACGAAAACTGCCTGTCAGTTTGATGCCATTTGTGAAACAGAAAAAAAACCACTGTATAGAAAAAAATAACAGTGCAAGGAAATATGCCAAAATGTTAACATCAGTTATCTCTGTTACGAGATAACGAGGGATAATCTGCCTTTTCAAGTACTTCAGAATTTTCTAAACTTTGTATAATAAACAGGACATTTTAGATTAAAAATAATAAAAGCAATTAGTCTTCATCGACTTGAGGGTATTCAATGGCAAAGATAGTTCCTCACTTCTGCTAGCCTTCCTGCCTCCCTTCAAAAGGGCCTGATTGGGCAGAATGGGTCAAATCACGCTCTCCTTTGTCACTTTAGAAGCCGAGGAGATGTGCTGCGTCACAATGACCCAAATGACCACAGCCCTCGGCAGCACCTAGGTCCCCGTGGTGAGTCGGAAATGCATGGCTTTTGCAGGAATTTTACTGGGGGCAAAAGGTGGAGTGAACATTCCAGGCTGGGCCTCCATCATAATTCTTCCCTTTCAAAGCACTTTAAAAGTTCAGATGGCTCCTGCTTTCTTCTTAGAGGACAACAGCTTCCTAGGCTTGCCCTTCTAGAGAGCAAACAACCCCACTGGTCATTCACCGCTGCTGTACCCCTGATCTACCTGTCTTCACAGTAAAGGCTCACGCTGATTTACTAAGTCAATAAAAGTAGACGGCGCACCAGCAGCCATGCTCCTGTGCGCGTGGTAGACAGAGAGTAAGACAAGGGTCCTCGTCTGAGGGAGTTTAGTTGGCACTTGTCAACCCTATGCAGTTTTGTGGGGGTCTTACCAGGTCCCCACAGCCTGGGAAGCAGGAGGCTCACTTTACAGATCACTAGGCTAACTATGATGTACACACTAATGTTTTCTCCCAACAGCCCCTTAACCATTTCCTTTAGCTTCAAACTGTGAGTCCCCCAAGATCCACCTTTATAGTGAAAAAGAAAAACTTTGAAGACTTCTGAAAAAGCAAAATTTATATAAAACCATGCCAAACCCAGGTAGCAGTCCACGAACAATGCTTTCATCTACAATTCCCTCTTCAAGGATGCTGGATGAATATGATTTTTATCTCTCTAGTTGTAAATATGCTTACGTATGCCCACACATACAAGGCAGCTGTATGTAAATCTACATACACGTGTTTTGTGCATGGAGCCCAGGTGTCCGCATGCACATCACACCTGTAACTAGCCCACCCCCTTTCTCCATCGTTCTTGCGCCAGTACAGCGTGGGCCTTCCGTAGGCTTAGCTGAGGGGAGGAGGAGTAAAGGGTGCCGATTCTCGCTGATGCCATGTAGTTTCTAGACCTGTGTGGATCCACAGAACGGGTGAAGAATCCTTGGCACTCAGAGGAATTTCTACTTGAACTTGAACATATGAAGCTATCCCCTTCCAGATCAGGGCTGCATTGCTCAGAGAAAACAAAACAGCGGCTGCCAGCACAAAAGCCACGGAAAGCGCTTTGGGGCTCACCCGGGACCGGGTGTCAGGTGTGAAGCATGGCACTGCGCAGGGAGAAATCCCAGGGATTTTACAAAACACACACACTCCTTTAAAGATAAGATATGGCGGGGGGTGGGGGTGGGGGTGGGGGGGTCTGCAGTGTTCCCTCCAATCTGCTTTAGTTAATTCTAAGGTTAAGGGATGGTAGGTTCTTTATACAAGTCTATGCCCTGGAAATCATACAAGTAGCTGCTTTGCTATTTTTAGGGAAATTAATCTAACCAGGATAATTACAGCAGCCCGTACTGGAAACTGATGACTAATCAAAAGAACAGGAAATAGAAAACTTTACAATTTTAAAGGTACAGCAGAGAGACTCTAGTTCAGGACAGTGAAGGCGGTTGTTTCAAATTCGTCGGGGAAGCAAAATTGGTCTAATGAGATTATCAAAACAGTGTGTGAGTCTCAGGCTTCTATTTGGCCGGCCCAGTAGCCCGAGTCTTTCAGGTGGGACTGCAAAAAGGGAAAGAAAAGAGGAATCGGTCTGCTCAGGTAAAGCCCACAGGGCTTGTGGGAGAGGGGCAGAGACTAGAAACCCTTCGGGGAAGCCTGTCGTGCAGGCAACACAGAAAGAAGCATCACAAAGGCACTTCACAGGCCACCGCGGCAGCACCGCATTTCGAGTCCAAAGGACCGGATTTGGGGCCTCACTGTGTGTCCTGGGACTGTTCCCTCGTCTGTGTGGTGAGCACAGTAAGAGCTTTCTCAATGATGTTGGAGAGAGTAAACAAGTAAGAAACCGCCATGTAAGAAACGACTGCGACACAGTCCAGAGTGATCTGTATGCGCAGGAGGCGTCTCCCCTACCGCCGTGCTGTGACATTTCACACCTGGAGTCCTGTCTTCATCTGTCAGTTTTGTCACCTTTTCAAATTGCATTTCAGGTCATCCATGCCCCACTGCTGGGCACAGAATTCCCTGTCTCCACAATGTGGGGCACAGGCTCCCAGAAACAATTTCAGTAAAGCCGTAAGCCAAGCTCTTGTGGGAAAGTTCTCTGCTTTCTCGGAGCATATTGCATTTCGTGGTAAAACACTGGCTATATGCATGTACTTGAAGAAAAGAAAGCACTCTAAAATTAATCCAAGTGAAGTTCCTCATAAATGTCTCTTTTGTAATGTAGGGTGCAAGTACATGTATACACAATAGAGCTTTTTTAAAAGGAATACAACATGAGTAACCTTAAGAAATATGAATTTTACTGGCAGGAAAGGTTTGGGAGGTGCAAATTCTCCTAAGACTAACATTAGCTATAAAAAATGTAGTATTTCAGTGCAATTCAATATTTTCTTTCATCAGAGGCTCAGAGCCTTGGCCCACAAGTTAAGAGGAACGTAATAAGCTGACTGTATGTGCTACAACTGAAGCTCCTTTTGCAACCAGAGCAAAGAGGTAGCCGTGGACTTGAGCTAAAAATGGGAATTCCTGCACTTTTGCTCAGGACACCAGGGTCCTGGCTGAGAGAGCCGCATCCCTCCTGCAGTGTGCAGCAGCAACCTAAACCTAAGCACCTGCGAACGGCTGCGAAAGACGGGCTTCGAGACGACGGCCCGGGTGAGGGCCCAGGCCTCTCTCTGGGGCCGCTGCTGCCGCCAAAGGCAGCCGGTCCACCCCCAGGCCCACCTGGGGAACCACCACACACCACTCTGCTTTGCTAGGATCTCATAGTTGGAGTCATTAGGGTGCTAAGTCTCCATCTGCTAAGAAGTGGGAAGATCTGTACACAGGGTGACAATCTGAGAAGGAGGCACTTTTTTAACTTAAAACAAAACAACAAAAAAAGCAGAGCAATCATTCATTTATTTAACCCAGAAATGGCTATAATCTGAAACCCTGCAATCCTGTTACGCAACAACTGTTTTGGCAAATGCCGCTATGTTCGAACAAATATTAAACTGTGCTTGCCATTTGTCTAAGGAATCTTGCATTAATAAACATGAAGAAGAACACTTTTACCTCCCACTCTCAATGACAGGACCAAACAAAGACCAGCTGTATTCATCAATGGGTCCTTGTTCTGCACATAAAGGCTAATTACATTTTGCTTCAAGCCTACACATGGAAAACTTTACCGCTGCTGTCCCCATCACAGTCAGCCCGTGCTGTCCCAGCTGACGCAGGGTGATGACTGTACACGACAAGCAGGGGTCTTGGGACAGCCTTGGTGCCATCGACCTGCAGGCTTCTTTACAACATGGGGGTGGGGCACGGTCACCTCAGTCACATCTCCCAGTGACAGAGAGGCAGAGGCAACGCATGCTCTTTAAATCTCTCGGCAGAGATGATACCACTAAGGTCAGTCTTGTTCAAGGCCTGCTAATTTCAGAAAAGCACCCCAAGTCCTCCTGCGAGATCTCCAGGAAAAGCGGCTGCTGTCAGCAGCACTGTCAGTGCGTGCTGGGCGCCGCACATACCTCCTCATTACTGTCTGCCACCACCCCAGGCCTCGACTCTGATGCCCGCCAAACAGGTGAGGAAAGTGCGCCGTAGAGGTCAGAGCCTATCCAAGGTCACGCAGGGAGAGCAGGCAGTGGACCTCCATGGTCTACTCCCAGGTCAGCCTTCTCCAAAGTCCGTGCTCCCCATTCTTCCCCCACCCCCTTGCTGTTTTCTGTCAACATATACATAAGAATCCCTATTTTTGAAGACAGAAAATAAATTGTTTTGAAATGTTTTAAGACCATTTGTGAAAAGATTTGCCCCTGGAGGGCTTATATTCATATGTATCAATGAAAGGATGTCTCGTCTAATAAAATATATGTCGGTTGGGGCTGAAGCAGACGGCGGAGGGACAAACCTTTCCCAGGAAAAACAGGAGAGAGGAATGCGGAGGGGGAAACTTCACGTGGGATCTCCAAGACTGAAGCAATTGCCTCCAAAGTTAAAAGAAAGTAGCAATTATTATCTCAGTCCATTCTCTACATTTTTTGTGGATTACTTACTCCGGGAACCATTCGCAGTAAGTGTTTGGCCCCAGGCCCCCTTTTGTTAGTAGTCGTCCATCTCTGAATTGTGACGAGCGAATTGTGACATGTGCGATCCCTGTCTGGGCCTAAGTCCAGCCCTTGGCACCAGTGTGCCCACCTTGACCCTACAGAGAGGCTATTCGGGACTTCTGGCTGGTCCTCTAGAAGAGCAGCCTTGCGTTTTCACAAACTGCCTCCAGGAATGGCCTCCTTTGGCCTCCAGAAACCCCTCACCTCTAGTCATCTTTCAACCTCAAATCACATGTCAGCCCCTTCAGAAAGGCTTCCTGGTCAGTTTGCTCCTTTCGCTCCAGCTGGGTGGGGTCCTGTGCTGGTCACCCACCATTTCCATCTCCAACTCCCTTCCCACATCTCCCGAGGACTGCCCTCTGGCTTCTAAGTTTTCCATGAGGAGTCCAGGCCAGGGGGTTGCTGGTGCTGCCCTGGATCTCTCACCCCTCCCAAAGGCCACCGCAACTCTCAAGGTGCCCATCAAGCTGGGCATGGTGGCCTTGGCCAGTGCTCGTTAGGGATGCTGCATTCCCTCTGTGGTCCCCCTCCTCTCAGCCCACGCCACGGCAAACAGTCCGAATGTTAAACTCTCTCTGATTGCTCTGGTTGGTGTGCGCTGTCTGTCTTCTGTAGAGACCCCGACGGCCAGGGGTGCCCACCCTAACTGGTCTCCTGTATTACAGCAGCGACCACACTGTAGGGCAATGGCTCTTCTCTCCTCTGAGACTTTCACCCCAGGCTTTCCAGAGCCCAGAGCAGCCCCCCAGGAGTGTCTGCTGGGTTAATGAGTGGACCTGTTACCTTTGGATCACGTCCATCATGTACCTGCCAGGCTTTTCTCTCCACACACACATGTGCATACCACACCCTGTCTCCCTACTCAGCACTGGAGAAGACAAGAGAATTCCTGCTATGATCACAGGAGGGGATGCACCCCAGGAGCACCCGTGCCCCTGTCAGCGGTTTCTGACAGCAGCCGGTCCTGAAGCAAAGCATTTTCATGATGAGCAATCAACCCCACATTCTGATTCAATTTTGCGGTTCTGGTTGAGAGAGGTGAGTCACCCCCCAACATTAGCCTGGCCCATAGCGAGGCCAGGAAGGGGGTGGGGACAGGGACTAAGATGTCCCTTTGTCTCTGGTTCTGTCTTCCAGTCACTTCCCCAGCCACCATGTTCCCCACCTAGAGAAAGCAAAAACCTGAGAGTAGAGGAAAATTGCAGTTCTTACTAGATGGCTGTTCTCTCTTGCTTCCTAGTCCTTAAAACAGGGCGATCGGATGGAGACAAATTTTCTGTGCGGCTCTTTAGAAGCCCAGTAAGAAAAATAATGATGCCTCTAAACCAGGGACAGTATTAGCCACCATGTGACAAGTGGCATTCTTTGCTGGCAAGTCGGAACAGCCTCAGTGGACTCTCCGTCATCAGGCAGTTTCCTTTCCCCAAGTGGTGCACGCCCACGGCTGACAGCACCTGCCCGTGTGCACGGAGAAGGCACGGAAGGAGGCGTGGCCTTCTGAAGTTGAATTTTTGTAACCCTCTCAAAACGGTGTTTTTTCAAAATGGCTATGATTGGGATCTACAGGCACAACTATTTTACATCGTGACCCTGGGAGTAGCGTGGCACTATTTAGTGGCACGCCCCTACCTCGAGGCCCCCGTGTGAGTGAGTACACCAGAACTTTGTCACTGGAATGGACCGCCGAAGAGACACAGCCAAGGGCACATGGGTTTTGTGGGGAGACGGGAAGAGGCTCCCAGAACAGGAAAAGGTGGCTCAAACCCTAGCCTGGCATTGCCTGTTTGGACTTTGGTAGAGAAGGCCTCGGCTAGGAACAATCTCTGGGGCTTCTCCACCTTTCTCGATTTATGTCAAAGTTATTTCTTTTCTGGTGTTCTGTACGGACGGTGGGCTGACAGGAAGTGATCCTATGTCAGACCACTGATCTCCTTCCCACAAGAGCCTTGTGTGACACACCTGACCGACATGCACACTCACTGCAAGTACACATCTGCACAGGGACCCCGGTGTTCCCTTTGCACAAATAAACCCACGTGGGAATGAAGGGCTCTGGCCCAGGTAAAAGGTGATGTGATTCGTATAGACCACGCAGGTCCCATGGATCCCATCTTCTGTAAGTTGACTCTCTCAAAATTTCTTAGAAAACGGCAGAGTGTTAACCCAGCTTCACAGAAATTAAGGAAGGAAGTTTCAGGTGGGAGGATTGTTCCGAGAGCACCAGAACTTGCGCACTGAACTGACACAAGCAAGCCGTGGGTGTGGCACTGCATTCCTCACCGCAGTTCAGAGGCCAAGGACCTTCTAACTCTAAACCCTGCGCCACTTTGCAAAGCCCACAGACAGGAGGGAGAAGCAGGGGAAATCTTTCATGGAGCCGCAAAATCAGGTGAGACCCGAAGCCAGGCAGAGACTTACTTGGCAGTAATTTCTTCATCGTATTTGGTTTTCAGGTCAAATAATTCTGTTCGAGTTTTTTCCAGGGCTGAAAGGCAGAGGACATAAAACCATTATATAAGATGCTAACTGTTTAAATTAAATTTAAAAAGGAACAGTACACAAGTCACATGTACTCATTTTAAGAGTCAAAAATTACGAAAGTACATAGAATGGAACAGAAAATCTCCTTTCACCTCCACCGCATCTCGTTCCATGCACCTCCTCAGAGACAACCCGTTTGCTATAGCTTAGTGTGCGGATTTCCTTCCTTCAAATATATTGTTATTTAAAGCATTTCCACGCATAGTTGCACATGCATCTATGTATTTTGCGTCCCCCATAAGTAGGGTGATACGAATAGCCCCTGAGACCTGCCGCAGCAGAGCGGCGCGGAGCCGTCTCCCTGCCAGGGCCCAGGCGGTACCAGTGCCCACACGCCCTGGAGCAGAGCCCGCCTGCAGCCGTGTAGATCGGCACCACCCACCACTGGCCTCCCGGGGCTCGAGCACATTCCCATTAACACTGTGACTGTGACTCTTCTCCTACACTCTCACTGACACTGAAGGTTATCAATTAAAAATCTGTTTGACAGTCCGATAGGCAAACTAATCTTTCACTGATTTAATCAGCATCTCCCAGACTATCAAAAATCATGAACGTTTTTTCACATGTGTATCAGCCATGTGCATTTCTTCTGCAAACTGCCGGTCCACATCCTTACTCCACTGTTCTACTGGTCTGTTTATTTATTTTCACTGATTTGTAGGAAGTCTTTATATATTTTGAGTATTATTCATTTATTTGTCTGTTAAATTTGTTGTGATTATTTTCCACATTTAAATTAAATATATAGTGCTGTTTCCCTTTAGGAATAAAAAGAAAAATGAAAACAGTAATAAAAAATTTAGCATAACCTTTTTTTTGCTACCTTTTAAATTTTTAAGGTCTGTTATTACTGTTCTCCTTAACTTCACTAAGGGTGGAAATAAGTTTTTCTTTCCCTAATATCGCTCCAAATGAAATGTCAGCCCTTGACACTTTGGTGATTTAGATGTGTCTGTTGGAGAAAGAGCAGGAAGAAGGCATGGCTTGTAGAAGGGATGCAAATGTAACTCAGACCCTCCCACCCTGACACTGACACTCGGTGTGGGTGGTGAAAGAAGTCAAGGGAGAGAAGCCGGGGCTCTCTGAGGCACTCTGGAGCGCGGGCTCCCTTTCCTCCTCCGGGTTCCCCAGCGCAGGGCAACAGGTATCAGTGGGGGCCCGGGGGCACCTGGAGATGGACCAAACTGCACCCACCTCAGTCCTCCCTGCATCAACTTGACAAGGATGAAAAATATCACACCTGTTTGCAGGGTCTGAACTTTGTGTTCCGCTTCCTCCAGCTTTGAGGTGGTGGACATCTGTGTCTCATGCAGCTTTCTGAACAGGAAGAGAGCAAAGCCAAACTGGTCATCTTGTTTACCAACATGAACACCTCGTGTGCCCTGGAGCCGAGCTGATCAGCTGCCTTCACCACACCATGCACAGACAGTGACAGGCCCATGGTCAGGTATCGCTCGTCCACCACAAGCACCTCGGAGCCTGCTGACTGACCATGTGCACCCCAGCTCTGCACCCACATGTCACACAGAGAGAGCCGTGCACCCTGTGGGGCTCGATTGGCGGGAACTGCTGTGGAAGGTTATCCTAAATGTAATTTGTTCTTGAAATGCCAGATATTAACAAAAAAAATCATCATCATGCACTCATTGTTTTCTGAAGTTAACCCAAGAAGAATGATACATTTACATTTTGCTGACACAATGAAGGAATTTGTTGGAATAAAGGATGTACTAAGTAGATGTGACAGCTGTTCCACTTCTGTTATGATGGAATGCGAATGCAACTGCTGTACCTAGTGGGGAAATCTGAGTGTTTTAAACTACATTCTACATATTTACATTTCCCAGGATCGCCAAATGAATTCTCTGGTCAACTGGGAGGATTCCTCCCTCCCAATCTGCAGAAAATTCTCCAAAAATACGTTCACTACTTTTACATCATAGGGATATAATACATACTCTCATAATAATAAACCTGGAAATACAGAGAAGTAGAAATAAGTTTTAAAAAATCACCCAAATTTCCATCACCTATGGAAATGGATTGCTCACATTTTCACATACTTCAATTGTAAAATTAATATATGCCCTGAATTTAACACACACACAAATACTGTAAGAGCATGGGAGGTAAAATGCCCTTTCCTTCCCTTGGTTCCGTTTCTTTCTAAGATAGAGCCTTTCATAGCCTCTGAAGTTTTTCCACACGTACAGAAACATAACGTAACGTGCGACACACAACAGCGTAGTATGCACGCATGTAATGTACTGTGGTGTAATGTAAACTCAGGTACTGCACACTGCAGAGTGACACACACTGACACGCAATGTACTGCAGCGTGTACTGCAGGTATGCCGCCTGCCCCCGTCTTCTAGGACAGCAGGGGTGACAGCACACAAGCTGTTCTGACTCTTGGTTTTCCATTTATCCTCAGACTTTGGAGATATTCTACTCCGGAATATACAGTTCTTCTCCATTCTTACTAAATAATTGACCTAACCAGGCCTCCACCAACATTTAGATGGTCGATCGTGTATTTCCACTGAACAATTCTGCAGCGATCATCCCGTAGATCTGCTGCATGATTCTGAGAGTACATCTGTTAGATAAAAATGGTCAAAAGGTATGTGCAATTTTTTTTTGTTTTGATACTGAGAAACTTCCCAACAAAGCAAACCTCACCACCTTAAATACCCTTCAGCAGTACGTGAGAGTCTGTTTTCCTATTCCAACACTGAAAAAAATGAAACTTAATTTTCCTGCTGAGTAAAGCTGAGCATTTCTGTTGTATGAACAGTCTGCTTATTGCCTTTGCCCATTTTTTGTGGTCCTTTCATTTTGTCTTATTAATTTGTAAGACTTCTTTATATGTAAAGAAAATTAGCCCTCCCTTTTAAAATGGTGGTAATACTTGGTATTTGTTTTAAAAATGTTTTAAATTTTAGGTAGTCATATTTAGGTAATTTTCCTTTTATGTTTACAGAGATCTCTGCACTCCAAATTGTTAAAAACAAAACATTTGCCCAAGTTTACTTTCACTATGTACGTGACTTAATCATTAATATTTAACCCTAGATCCATTTCAACTTTTTCATGCAAACAATGAGGTAAAGAACTAGCTTTGCCCTCCACCCCCGATGGTCAGTCAGTTTATTTCATCTTTTTTAAAAAAGATTTTATTTATTCATTTTTAGAGAGAGAGGAAGGGAGGGCGAAAGAGAGGGAGAGAAACATTGATGTATGAGAGACACATCAATCACTTGCCTCTCACATGCCCCAACTGGGGACCTGGCCTACAACCCAGGTATGTGCCCTGACTGGGGATCGAACCAGCGACCCTTTGATTTGCAGGCCAACACCCAATCCACTAGGCCACACCAGCCAGGGCTATTTACATCTTTTAATAGACTAAATCCTTTACCTAATTAGAAAAGTCAACTTAAAAGTATTAAATTGCCATATGAGTTTATTTCCATACTTTTGTAATGTATGAGTTTGCGCTGTACAGATGGAATCACACTGTACATATTTAATCATGCATTTTTCACTTTATGTTATGCTGGATACATTTCTGGTGTTATTGCAAATTCTATGTAACTATTAGTTTAATGGCTGCATAATGTTCCAGTTAGGGATCGCCCATCTTTTACTGACCCACTTCTCGTTGGCAAGCATTTCAATTGCTCATATTCCCCCTCCATCCATTATCAACAACATGGTAAGCAATCTCTTCAGGCATACATTGCTTTTCTAGGAGGCAGTAAGAGTCTCCTCATCTTTGAGCACCCTGACTTCCTTGCTGGAGTCTGTGCCAGCCCCACACTCCCAGCAGGGTGGGTGTAGTGTGGCAGGCTTCACCGTGGTCCTGAAGTGAGGACTTCTGTGAAGCCACATCTGAACACAGGAAGGCAGGGCTGCAGTGGTGGATCAGGCCTGGGCCCACCTCAGGCTGACAAGGTGGGAGGGCACCTAGTCCAAGGCCCAGTTTCTCCATCTATAAAATGAGATGTCCAATCTGCAGGTCTGTTCTGGGCTCAGCAGTATGTTCCAAGAGGGCCTCGCAGGTGTGGAGAAGGCACCAGGTGAATTTCCTAAATGAAGCTGGCTTAGCAGTGCTCTAGAGAGGCCTCCGTGATACCTGAGACCCACACAGAGCCCTCCTTGCAAAAGTGCCAGTGGCTGTCCTCAAAGTCTACCACACACAACGTCAGGCTGGCCTCTGACCTGGAATCACACCTTTAGTGCCTCTTGTTAATGGGTACACAGATTTCTCCATGACAGGTTTAAAATAGAAAAATCTGTGTTTTACCAGAGCTCCTAAAACCCAGCTTATGTCACTTGAATCTGTAACATCAACAGTGCTTACCATTTTTACGAGAAATATAACTTTCATTAAATCATCACAATAGTGAAAAACAATTCCACTATTTGTGGAAAAGTTTTGGGTGAAGTAGGCCATCGGAGATCTAAAACTCATAGCAGTTGGATGGGTCATTAACATGTTTTACTGATATCAGCTCCTACCTGAAGCGCTGTGAGGTAATAAAAAGATGAACAATTGGCCCTGGCTGGTGTGGATCAAGTGGATTGAGCGCCAGCCTGAGAACCAAAGGGTGGCAGGTTTGATTCCCAGGCAGGGCACATGCCTGGGTTGTGGCCAGGTCCCCAGTAGGGGGTGTGTGAGAGGCAACCACACACTGGTGTTTCTCTCCCTCTCTTTCTCCTTCCCTTCCCCTCTCTCTAAAAATAAATAAATAAATGAAATCTGTAAAAAAAAAAAAAAAAAGATGTATAATTGCCATGTGTCAACCACACACACTTCATGCTCAACCTCCTGACCCACGTGGCCTGGACAGACACACCCTAGCCCAATGGCTGACACCGCCCACCAGCGGGGAAAGACTGATGCATTTCACTCAAGGTAGCCTCACACATTACAGAACAAGGGATGCCTTTATTTTCCAGACAAAACTTTGCCTAGAGCCCATAGGATTTTGGTTTACAACCTGGGCATATTTTACAGGTACATTTTAAAAACTGTCTTGTCGTGTGAAGTTTAGAGGTAAACTGTACAAGTTCATTATGTGCAAAACCCAACACATGCTCACCTCTCCTTTTCTGCAAAATCATTTTGTAACTTTTGTTCCTTTTCGAGAGCTATAGTCTCGGCTTGATTCTTCAGAGTCTGTTCATATTCTCGGATTTTCTCTTTAAGTGCTTTTATCGTAACCTCTGCGGAAAGAAAGAAAAAAAAACTGCCGTAGGAGAAGCACAGTTCCATGTGGCTATATACACAGGCTTTTGTAACCGAGCAGGACCGGTGTGCTTTAAACTTTAGCTCTTCAACTCTGACACAAAATCAATGGTTACGAGTCCCTTCAGAGACCTTTTACTCCCTAAATGTTAAATTGAACTTTAAACGTTTAGGTTGAGGGGGATCAATGGATTGGGAAGAAGAGCTATGGTTTCTCTAATACAACTTAAAAAAGGGCGGCGGGAGGACTCATGGTAAAATATAACATTATCTTATTGATGGGTCTTAAATTAGTCCTCTACTGAGGGAAATTAATAAAGTTTTAGTGCGGGTTTAAGTATTTTCTTATAAAAAACCCACCCAGATCATAATAGCGTGCACATTTTGGGAGACGCCGTCTCAGCCAAAGTCACGTGTATCTACAGGCCTCTCTGGTGGTGGGCGCACCTTTGCTGTGCCACAGCGATGCACCACGGATGTGCTAAGTGGGTACAGGGTGGATCTTCTTGGCTGGAAGGGACCCACCCTGTGCCCAGGGAACACCCTCCGCCCAGGCCACAGCCTGGCAGACTCAGGCTGTGTGCACCGCAGACAGAAGGGGCACAGGGGAGCTGCCCTTGCGGGAGGGTGAGGGTCAAGGATGTGGGCAGTGGTGCTGTGCAAAGAAGGAGCCCTGTAGTGCCCAGGATCAGGACACTGGGCCCATTGGGAGGGCAGGCTATCCCTGGAAAGTTCAGGCCACATCACCAGGAATGGCATGTTTACAGCTGTCCCTTCAGTTACCCCAAATGGGAACGCCAGAGCAGATATAATGAATGGGGTGAGCTCCTTACTCAGACCCATGGGCAGCTCTAGGGCAGGACCACTCCACGTGTTCCCTCCCATAGATCCCGCCATGCCACCCTGCATGCTGGATAGTCCCTGGCAGAGCACCGTGGCCCCAACTCCAAGGAGAGCAGAATGCTTGGGGAACTACACCTGCTGTGCACGAATCCATCCCTTAGAAGGCTAAGCTGAGGTTATTTGTGGCCCCAGCACCTGGAACTCTGGAAACGGCCGGGGCACAAATGAATGAAGGAGATGAGGCTGGGCTGACAGGGTGAGGCCCAGACAACATGATAATGGGGTTCCAGGCTCATGGGACGATGCCACTTGCCAGATCTTTGCCCAAGGAAGAGCTTGGATTGGTGGCCCTTACTCCTTCAGGCTGTAACTCATATCCACCTTTGCTGCCCGAGCTGCACAGGCATGTTGGGCAAGGCAGGAGCACACCGACAGGGCACTTAGTATTTATGTGGCTTAGTGGATAAAAGCTAAAGGCTCTTTTGTTAAAGGAAGAATTTGGCCCTTTTTATTAAGTGGAACCTGGAAGGTTCTCCTCAGAGGAAAAGAGAGAGAATTAAAACTAATGACCCTGTCAGAGCATTTGAAAGAAGAATGGGGGTTTCTGCCTTTTGGACTGGTTATTTTGGGCCTGAAAGAAATGCTTTGTGAGCATAATGGTTAGCGGCACGCATTACTGTCAGACACACCGACAGGGCCAAAGCTGAGCATCAGTGGAACACTTCCAAAGGAACTCCGAGAGGGATCACCTCTGAAAACGCTTGCACGTTCTTAAAGTCAATGGTCTACGCAATGATGTGAGCATAGAGCACTGCTGCGTCTAACACCTGGTTGGAAATAGCCGCACAGCCCTTGGACGCCAGTGCTCCTTCCAATGGGGTTTCTCAGTGCAACACCCCTATGCTTCTCCAGGGGACTCTGGGGCACTAGCTGGGAGCTCCCACTCTATCTCAAGAGGTCTCTTTGTTACCCTCCAACCCTGGGTGAGCTGCTCACTGATCGGCTGAGCCTAAGCCAGGGGATGACTTGTCCTGGAGGCTCTGACTCCGGGCCTCCTGTTCCCAGGCCTGGGCCCCCTACAGGGGAGCGGGTGAGGAGAAGGGACACAGTGGCAGAAAGGGTGCTGAAGCGCCCTGCTCTAATTAGCTGTACCTGGGGCCCCAATTTACTCATCTTTAAATGGGGGGAAGAATTATAGCACCTAATAAATTCCTTTCCTGCTCTAGCTTTTCATCAATTTACAATATGGCTGTGATAATTAAAACTAATGATGTGTACCCCAACCCTTCCAAATTAAAATCATTTTTATACTGGGAAGAAAAGAGAGGAACTTGACATTTTTCTGGAGGATGGAAAAATCTGTTAAGACATCAACAAAGAAAGGAAAGGGGGGAGTTCGAGAGAAAAACGACGATGCTCACGAAGAGCAGCCCATCCTCACTGAGTGTCAGGAATGGCTCCAATGTCTCACCTGCATCTCATTTCACCACACCAACCCCATGCAGTTAGTATGAGAATCCCGAACCCGAGAAGAGGGGGCTTCTAACAGAGTGAGACCCCTTGTTCGACATCGCACAGCTAAGCAGTGCCAGTGAAGGGACTCAAACCAGGCCTGTAGGCCCCTGGTTCCTTTGTTGTCAGTCTTTGACTATGTCACAAATGGTTTCATTTATAAACCACCATCAGATGGGGCCTTTGGGGAGCAGATCACCTCACACTCAGCTATGGTCCTTGCTGGGCAACTGGCCAGGGAGGCACCGACAAAGCAAGGTGGGGCGGCACACCAGCACCTGCACCGCCCTCCTACAGAACAGACTGAAAATAAAGACGGCATGAAGAGAGGATCTGTCAGAGGAAGATGCTAGAGGTCGCTGGCATCTTAGAGAGGAAAAAACAAAAACAAAGCTCGTTCCTTGTGGGTCGGGCGGCAGTGAAACCCAGGTGTGCGAATTTACAGGTTATCTTCCACCTGGGCATTTGGGTGGTTCTGAAAAGAAGCAGCTCCTCCGTGGAGGAAGGCAGCACCTTCTCGCACCCAGACCCCAGCCTCGTAAGTCCAACACCTCATGTTCCGGCAGGACAAAGCTGTCCCCGAGCCCCAGTGACTCACTGCTCCCTGTGGCACCAGACGGAGGTGTGTGTGTGTGGGGAGAGGCGGTGTCTCAGCTGTCACTGAACTCTGTCCCCCCGAGGAAGGGGCAACCACGGGACTGCTGCCCGCACTGCCCAGGCCTGTGCCTTCCCGCTGCTCATCACAGTCTCTCCCTGGAGCCTTTCCATGCACAATCCCTCCTCACGAGCCCGTCTCCAATGGTCTCAAAGCCCAAGGACACTCTTAAAAATTGTCATCAGTTAACTCTTTATCCAGCCCTTGGAGAACATTAAACAGAAGGCCACTCGGAGGAGGTCGCCCAAGTGGTTCGCCTTGCCTCTCCGGCTCCTTCCTCACCCAAACCCAGGCAAAACCGAAGGGGCTGCATTTCTACTCGGAGCTGCCTGAAAATCCTAGAGCTGCTGCCAGATAAGGCTGCAATTTTTCTTCGAGACAAGGAAGTCATCAGGTTCCCGGAATCTGAACACATTTAGGTTTTAGGTGCAGGAGCGATTCCTTTGTTCTTCCCTGACAGGAAATGCCAGGCAACCTTTGCCCTCTCCGTCTTGTTGACGGCTGGGCAACCACACCAAGAGGTCATTTTCTTTCATTAAATCCGTAATGAGTAGGTGATGCTGACAAGGAAACAGTAGTGCTTAAACAGGCAGACTTGTAGGATGCATCTGAAGCCTTAATGTATCGGCAGCAATTATTAAATGACTTACTGTCCGTGACCCTTTGATCACGAGCTGGCTCTCTGACAGGTGTCGCCTGCAGGCAACGCATCATTCTTTTAAAAGGCAGATCCTATCACATGATGACACAGGAAGAATTTTAAAAGAATCCCGATCAGTCCCGTCACTGGGCAATAAAATCATGTGTAGTTACTGCACCGAGGAAAAGTTTTACTTCTAAATAGCTAAGCATTGTTATTATCTCTCTTTAATGATTCCGATTCCTACCCCACCCTGACTTTATGACGTACATAACAATTAGAGCTAGTCCCAACAGTATGGGGAAGGCAATCAAAAAATAAAAAGAAAGAAAGAAAGAAAAAGCCAAGCAAAGAACGCGTCTTCCACCGACCTTGATTTTTCACTTCAGCAAACTCCTTGTTGTATTCTTCAAGAGTTTCCCGAAGCTTCTGGTTCTCCGTTTCAATGTCGTGCAGGCGCTGCACTTTGAGCTGGAGCTGTTGCCCGAGATCCAGAGCCGGCACGGGATCTGCACGAGAGAAAAAGACACATCACCCTCCAGTGGAAACAGACAAGCCACCTTCACGGTCTCACGGGCGCTCAGGCGGATCTCTTGGGGTGCTTGGGAAGTTGGCCTCCAGGCCTGGGGATGCCACCAGACGTTGGGGCACCTGTGGCCTTGCCACCTCCTTCCAAGTCCCTGGGAGACCCATGGCTGAAATGGGGGCACTGCTCTGTTGCCTACAAAGGATGTGAATGCAGACCCACCCCAGGGCCCCCAAAGCATGAAAATGGATGGAAATGGCCGCGTGCTCACTGGGGTTTGCCCACTGCTCTGGCATAGCATGTCACCGAGTCTCTGGGCTGGAAGGAAGAGAGGTACGTGTGGTGGCATCAAGGGGAGGGGCCCTGGGAAAATCCTCCAGGCACCTAGAGCTGCACTTGGAGTGGGGCGGGGGGAGGAGGTGTGCCATAAGCCACAACTTCACAATAATTCTTATGAAGTTGGAAAAAACACCCGATCCTCTGAGAGTGCCTCACTGTCATAATACACTTTCACAGACATTTTCTCATTTGAGCCTCAAAATAATGCTGGGAAAGAGATGGAAGACATGTGCTAGATCCTTTCACAGAAGTGGAAACGAAAGCTCGGGGAAGCTGAGCAACTTGTCCAAGGTTTCCCCGCTAGTCAGTGGGCAGAGAGGACTTGGACCCAAGTGACTGTTGTTCCAACAAGGAAGATCCCCCAGTGGAGCAGAGGAAATAAACACAGCCTTTGTAAGAGGACACCCTATTTTGGACATGCTCACTTTTCACCATAAACCTCCTTTACTAACCAAGGACACTCACAGGGGAGTCAGGTAAGCTGAAGACTGGAGACCGCTGGGTTCTGCCCTGGGAGGTTCTGCCATCCCCAGAGGCACAGCTGGTGAGCCGACCTGCTGTGACCTGTCTGAGGCCATTGAGCCAGACAGCCAGGAGGCCCACACTCTAATTACAGTATAAACGGGGGCAGGAGATGGCACCTGGGCAGGTTATGTGAGATCTTGTGGCCAGTTTAATGTACTATCTGCTGTCAGATTTACTTACAAAAAACTGAATTTTAATCTAAAGTTGCAGATTGCAGGCACAGAATTTATGGTATTGACTCTTGGCCTTCAGCACAAAATAGAGCAGCATTAAACATTCTTCTGGCATCAATTTGATCATTATTTTTTTCTTCTGCTGCTTAAAAGGCACTTGTAATCCACCTGCTGGGCACCAGTGGAGCGCTTCCTCTAGAATGCTTGGGCTCCACCAGAGTAGAATACCCTAGTCCGCCAGGCTTAGAAAAGATTATTGAAGCTATTTCTGGTATGGATGCCAGCATCACTTATGAAATGGCTGCGAGGATTTAGTCTCAGTTGAGGAATGCTAAACACCAAGCACAGTGGATCAACGAGGGTATATGTTCAAGAGCTCACTTAATTGTCAAATACCAGAGTCATTAATTTTCCAGACCACCCCTGGTTCCTGGAAATGAGGGCTGGACCCGCCATGTTTCTGTCGACGCGGCTCCCAGGAGCCAGGGACTGTCTGAGATGCCAGCGTCCTCACAGAGTTTACAGAAGGCACGCACTGGGATGTGCCCAGCAGAGCGCAGACCTGTGTGCGGGGCTTACCACCGCCACTGCCCGCCACGTGAAACCCCGGCTGCGGGGCATTAGTGCTGTGTGCGTATCCAGTTTATGACTCTATCGCTTTTTCATTTGTGGCTTCTCATTAGTATTTTAATCAGCATTAAAATATTTATATTAAGTTTCAAAAGCTATTTTGTGGAGACAGTTCTTTGTAAGTAGGAGCAATAATAACACTGAAGACTGAATTACTCAGAACATTCCAGGTGTAGATTTTTTTTTGTTTAATATCTTTCCAGGGTACCTTCCCACACTTTACCTCTCTCTCCATGGCCTCGTGCTGGGCAAATGGCCCGAAGGAAGTAAATGGTGTGCCCACACGGTCCCCTTCATAGAGAACTACAAACTGAACTTGACACAGAGGTCAGGGAAAGACTGAGGAGAAGAGAACCGCTGCCCTTGTATAAAATTCTACTAGTGTTTGTCCATATAGCTTTCCGGCACAATTGCTCTTTGAAGAGCTAAGCTGGTATACTGCCCACCATCCTGAAAACTTCTGTTGACAACCTTTCCAGTCCATACCTTTTAACAGGCCGGTGACTTTGGACCTTTAGACGAAGTTTCAAAGCATTGTATTGTAAATGAAAATTCTGGCAATCTCATAATTATCCATTATGGCATATATATTTAATTCAACACTATTAAAGGTTAATGCCTAAGTAGCAAAACTGGTCACAGAATAGAGAAGGAATGGAGTGTTCAAACATCTCCGTGCATTAAACTTCAAACTTTACTATAGTACAGTTGAATGACTAAACGCCTACAGCATTTGAATATTGTTTTGGATTATGTAAAAGGCATTGCTAAAGTACCTCTTAGGCTTAATTTTTATTACTTGCATTAAAGGAACAGCTAATTACCACATGACAATATAATGACTCTAGCGTGTTTGGGCTGGAGACCAAAACAACGACTTTCGGCATGCCAAACCCCAACCTGCATGTTAATCTAGGGGAAATCATAGCTTTTTTGTCTCGTTAATGATTTCCAATGCCATTTAAACCCCACACAAGTATTGTTAGGCCTTATTCTGAATGTCACAAGCCTCCGATCTCAGCAGCTCAATTAAGGAATTGTCTGGGGGAGGCGAGGGAACACACCCATACGTGGAACAGGAACACACAAAACCCTCAACCTGTCTCCCTGCCTCCTCCAACTCAACATGCTTTATTGCCAGTTCCGTCCACACAATGGGACAGACCTGCAATGTGCTTTCAAATCACCTAATCTCTAATTCCTGAAACACTCTTTGAGGCACTATAGAGGCTCTATGTGACATAGGACTCAAAGAGCATAATTACTACAAACAACACGGTCACTCTGCATCTTCTCCTAAGTACCTGTAACATTATCTCATTATTTCCAGCCTTCACGGTCAGGGTTGGGGGAGGGGGCTCCACAACATGTCTGGTGCTGGCTTCTTACTCAAGGGGCCGGGGGTTGGAGAGAAGTTGGCCAGACAAACAGGTATGCAAAATTCTTATGAAGACTTCTGCTTCCTGAACTATCAGCCAACTAAATCATCCTCTCTTCAAGTCCTAATTTAACAAGTTAAGCACCTCTCTGCTCTGGGTAAGGCCCAAGTGAGGCACTGGGATGAACATGCAGCCACGTCAGCTGGGACCAGCTTCACAGTAGAGATAAACCATATTCACAAACAACAAGAGTGAAACAAGTTGGGCCACGCAGATCAGATGAGTGGAAGACCACTCCCGGATAGAGAAACTGGGGAAAGCAGATTGTTTTCTAAAGAGGGGACAGTTTAGACCCATGGAGACGGTGGGTCTAAACTGTCCATGTGGAAGCCAGGGGAAAAGGAGCAGGGAAGAGCCAGGCGCAGTTCAGTCTATTGCTCGCTGGTGCCCAAGGACACGTTCTATGGCACCAGGACTGCCTAGGTGCTGGGGGGACACGCAGCAGATCACAACAAAACCTTGTTTTCACAGACTTCACATTCTGAAGTGAGGGAGGCAGACAAAAAGCAGAACCACATAAAATAGAAGTCTTTTAAGTACTGCCAAACACGAAAGAGAAAACGGGTGTGGAGAAGTGGAATGGGTGCTGGAGATGACTGTCAGGGAGGGCCTCCCGGAGGAGGTGACGACTAGGCCTGGGATCCGAAGGGTGAGGAGGAGAGACTGCAAAAGTTCCTGGCGGAGAAACAGCACTGCAAAGGCCCAGGGCTGGGTGCCAACGTGGCGTATTCCAGGCCGAGGGAGAAGCCAGGAAGGCTGCAACAAAAGGAAGGGAGGTGGCAAAGCCCACGAGGTCAGGGAGGGAGGCTGTACTCAGGATTTAAACACAAATACGAGCACAATTAAGGAAAGAAATAGAATATACAAAGAAGAATAAGACAGAATTCTAGAGCTGAAAGTAATTGGTCTGAGGTACCTTGCTGTGCAGTAGGTAGCACATTGGTCGCATAAAAATACAATGTTGAAGAAAGCCGAAGGACGGAGTTTGGATTCAATTCAATTCTGCTCTTTTGTTTGTTTGTTTGTTTTTCTCCTCACCCGAGGACATTTTTTTTTTCCATTGCTTTTGAGGGGAGGAAGGGAGAGAGAGAAGCATAGATCGGCCACCTCCGGTGTGCGCCCACACCTGGTATTGTAAGTGACTGCACCGGAGGTCACACATACCTGTGCCCTGGCTGGGGATGGAGCCTGCAATTCAGGCGTGTGCCCTGAGTGAGAACTGAACCCGCATCCCAACGCTCCAACCAACTGAGCCACGCTGGCCAGGGCCAATTCTACTCTTGATGGGAAAAGCCTTCAGAGACTAGGACTGTTGCAAGACAGGGCACTGGGGAATGAAGGAAAAAACCTGCAATTATTTGAACCATAAACAGGTGTGTTAGTTTTCTAGTTGCAAAGTATTTAAGAGTTTTAAGCTTAAGGATGAGTTATACAATTTTCTTTTAAAAAGTTAAGTGTTCCAAATTAGCTGCTCTGTTCTGTGACAGCAGATGGCTATCAGCCATATGTTGTCTGGCAAACATTAAAAAAAATAAACACAATCTATGTCTTTGAAGTCAATGTGACGTTTTAATACTTAGTGGGAAAAATACTACTACTTGAAAGAAACTCATTTATAGCGACAGCATTCTAAAAGTGGGTGTTTGGAAACGTCCCCATCATTATATAAACTTATAGGCAAAGACAACATCCTACAAAACGTCTCAATGCGTTTTATCATATGAGAGAGAGAGTACAGCATAATGGTTTAGAGTGTGGGGCTGACTGCATGTGTTCGAATTGCAGCTCTGCCATTTAACTGGTTGTGCACCTTAGACAAGTTACTTAATATTGAATTACTAAGATAATATGTGTATGCACTTAGAAAACTGCCAGGCATGGAGTTAACACTCAGTAAATGTTACCTTAAATCTGTTTATTGCTCTGGGTAATATGGTCACTTTAACCGATGCTTGATTCTTCCAATCCATGAACACAAACTATCTTTCCATTTCATTGTATCTTTTTCAGTCTCTTTTAATAATCCTTTGTAGTCTTCAGCATGCAGGTCCTTCATTTCCTTTTTTAAGTTTATTTCTAGGCATTTTATTTGATGCGATCCCCATCAAAATCCCAAATGTCATTTTTTAAAGAAATATAACAAAAAATCAGCAGATTTGTATGGAACCACAAAAGACCCCGAATAGCCAAAGCAATCCCGAGAAAAAAAGAACAAAGCCGAAGGCGCCATACTACCTGACTTCAAATCACACTACAGAGCTACAATAATCAAAACAGCATGACCCCAGCAGAAAAACAGATACACAGACCAATGGAATAGAACTGAGAGTGCAGAAATAAAACCACGTGTATATGGGCAAGTAATTTTTGACAAAGGAGTCAAAAACACACAATGGAGAAAAGAAAGCCTCTTCAACAAATGGTGCTGGGAAAATTGGAATGTTGTATGCAAAAGAATGAAACTAGATTATAGTTTGTCTCCATGTACAAAAATCAACTGAAAATGAATCAAAGACCTAAATATAAGGTACGAAGCAATAAATTACACGGAAGAAAACACAGCTACTAAACTTATGGCCCGTGGTCACGGAGAACATTTTATGAACCTGACCCCAAAGGCAAGGGAAGTAAAGGCAAAAATAAGCAAATGGGACTATATCAAACTAAAAGGCTCCTTCTGCACAGTAAAAGAAACCATCGACACAACGAAAAGGCAACCAACTGAATGCTATTTGCAAACAACAGCTCCAACAAGGGGCAAATATCCAAAATATAGAAAGAACTCATACAAATCAACACCAGACAAATAAACAAACAATCCTATAGATACGTGGGTGTTCCACTTCACAGCTACTAGAGAAATGCAAGTCACAACTACCATGAGATGCCACCTCACACCTGTCAGAATGACTATTCCCAACAAGACAGGGAGTAAGTGTTGGTGAGGTTGTGGAGAAGAAGGAACGCTTGGTCACTGCTGGTGGGAACGTAAACTGGTACGGCCACCATGGAAAACAGTATGGAGGTTCCTCGAGAATAGAGTTACCATGTGACCCAGCTATCCCTTTTCTGGGTATCTACCCAAAAACCTCACAAACATTTATTTGCATATGTGCACCCCTATGTTCACGGCATTATTCCCAGTGGCCAAGACACGGAGACAGCCACAGTGTCCCTTGACAGACGCTTAGACAAAGCAGATGGGGTTCACGTATAAAATGGAACACCACTCAGCTGTAAGAAAAGATGAAATATTAACATTTGTGACAACATGGATAGACCTTAAGAACACTACGCTAAGTTAAATAAGTCAGTCAGAAAAGGCCAAGAACTGTATGACTTCGCTCCTATGTGGGACATAAACTAAAACTCGCAGACACAAACAACAGCATGGCGGTTACCAGAGAGAAGGGGGGCGGGGAGGGAGAAGTGAGGGGAAGGGGGGTCAAATATATGGTGGCGGAAGATGATTTGACTTTGGGTAGTGGGAAATAAAAAAAAAGTTACCTATTGTCAATCGACTCAAAACTGATATACTTGCCAAAAGGATTTTCAAACTATTTGTTATGAATATAAAAAATACAGTTATTGTCTTATTAGTTAGCAAGAAAAATAGAATGTCAGGAAAAATCAGAATTTACTAGCTGAATTTCAATAAATATTGTACCATCCTATAACTGGTACACAGGTTTCGAAAGTATAAATCATCTTTTTGTAACGCGAGCCAATGATGCACTGCTTTTGTTTAGATCTATGTATCTCTGTGATTTATCTTTTCCAGCCATTTATGACAGCCCCTAAAACCAAGAATAAAAATAACAACACTGGGAGACTTCTGCTTGTGGGCATGACAAATTAGCTGGTACTGGACTTGCCCTCCAGTCATGAACAACTAGAATACTAGGCCAACTATATGAGACAGCCATTCACAGTTACGGACAATTGGCAGAGCAAGATGGGGATCTCTGGAGCAGGAAAACAAGTGAGGTGAGCCCTAGGTCCACCCCGACTTTCTGCCAGGGGGCACTTTCCAGAATGTAGCACAAGAAGGACGAACCCAAGCACAGTGTGGTCTTCCTGCATTAAGAAGATGGAGATCAGAAAATTGGGAGGCTGAGGTCTCTGGAATTTGTAGGGCTGAGCACTGGAAAAAGGAAAGATATGCAGAGAAAGAGCTAGAGAAATCTGCTGGAGAGTAATTAGAGTCTGTTGCTGAAACATAAGGTACACAGGTATGCATGGGCTGAAACTCCCAGAGGCTGGGCAAAGAACTACAGGGAAGCCTAAGTAAACAATCCCAGAGTTCACAGAAGGTTAAGAGACTTCTGAGCTGCAACCAGCCACAGTGGAGAGATTTATTTAACAGCCAGGATATTTAGTAGAAGCACCAGAAGGGCGGTACCAGAATGGAGGTCTACACTAGTCCTAAAGTAAAGGCTACTCCAGACCCAGCACCTAAACCTTAACAATAAGCATGGAATGATCAGGCTGATCTGCAAGTAATTTAACTGGTGGGCAAAACAAACTTCAACACTCTTCAGAAAGACAACAAAATCCAGTTAGTAATTACAATGTCCAATATCCAATCAAAAATTGCTACACATGCAAAGAAGCAGGATAATGGGCGGGACGGGGAATCAGTTAATAAAAACAAAACCAGAAGTGACATGAGATAATGAGAGTAGCTGACAAAGTTAAAAACAGTTATAAGCATACTCAAGGATTCAAAGAAAGGCACAAACACAGCAAGGAAAGAAGATATAAAGAAGAATCTAATGGAATTCTAGAGCTTAAAATACAGTATCTGAAATGAAAAAATTCCCTAGACTGGCTTAACAGCAGATTAGACACTATGAAAGAAAAATCAGTGAACTTGAAGAGACGGTCATAGAAACTGTCTGAACAGAGGCATAGAGAAGAGGCTGGAAAAAAGTTACTAGAACCTAAGCCACTTGTGAAACAACATCAAGCAATTCAACATACATGTTCTAGAAAGACACTAGGGGTATATCTGGGGAAACAGTGGCTAAATTTCCAAATTTGGTGAAAAGCTACAAACCTAAATATCCAAAAACCTCAGTAAAATCCAAGCAGGATATACATAAAGGACATAATAAGCAAAGTTAAATTGCTGAAAACAAGAATGAAAAAAACCCCTTAAAACCCTAAAAGCCAGAGAAAAGAAGAATCATTATACAATATAGAGGAAAAAAGATTAACTGGAGACCTGCCATAGAGAAAAACCAATACAAAAAATACCAACATAGAATTTTATACCCAACAAAATAGTAACCTTCCAATATCAGTGAGGCAGAAATTTGTTTTTGTTTGTTTCAGATGAAGGAAAGCTGGCAGAATTCATTGCCAGTGTACCCACACTGTAAGACATTTTAAAGGAAGTGTTGTAGAATTATGGAAACCTGGATCTACACAAAGGAATAAAAAACATCCAAATGGTAAATATAGGGGTAAAAATAAAATACTATTTTTCTCATTATAAATTTCATTAAAAGACAATTGACTATTTAAAAGCAAAAACAGTACAATGTATTGAAGTGTTAAAACATGTAGAAGTAAAATGAATAATAACACACAAAGGATAAAGGGAGAAAATGAAAATGTATAACACTCTTATATTACATGTGAAGTAGTATATTATTATTTGAAGGTACAGTGCGATAAATTAAAGATGCTTAATGTAAACCTTAAAGTAACCACTAAGAAAATAAAACAAAGAGTTATATAGCTAATAAGACAAGTGGGGAGATAAAATAAGATCATAAAAAATAATCAGAATAAAGCAGGAAAAATATAACAAAAAACAGGTAAGACAAATAAGAAACAAACCCATCTACATAATTATATTAAATGTAAAATATCTAACATTCCACTTCAAAGGCAGACTGTCAGACTGAATTAGAAGACAAGACACGGCTATCTACGAGAAATACAACTTGAACACGACAACAAAGGCCTGTTACCAGTAAGAGGACAGAAAGAGGTACAATATGAAGACACTACGAGAGGACGCTGGCGTGCCTATGTTGCAGTGAGACGAAGGAGGCCTCGGGCGAGGAATATTCTAAGGAATGAAGCACATCTCTGTTTAACCTAGAAGCTTCAATCCCCAAAAAGACGTACCATTCTTACAAGTATATACACTCCAAAATAAGCTTCAACAACCATGAATTAAACACTAACAGAGCTGAAAGAAGGAAAAGAAAAAGTTCACAATAATACAATAAAGATTTCAAAACTCTGTTCTCTCTGATTAATAGTACAGTTAGATTGACAAGCTAGATCTAAAATTTACATACAAACTCAACTAGCCGAAACAATTTTGAGAAACAAGAGCAGAGACAAAAGATGTGCAGTACCTGATTTCAAGACTGATTAGACAGCGAGAGGAAACCACACACACTCGCGTGCACCGTCCATTAATTTTCCCACCAAACTTGACCCTTACCTTATACCACACAGCAAAATTAACTCCAACTGTGTCACAGGCCTAAAGGTAAAAGATAACACCATACAACTTCACTAAAAAACACAGGGGAAAAAATTTACGACCTTGGGCTTCTCAATAATTTCTTAGAACATAAAAAGGAAGAACCCCCCCAAAAGAAAAAAAAACAATAAATTTAACTTTTAAAAATAAAAAAAAACTCCTGCTCTTCAAATGACAACAAACTGGAAGAAAATATTTGCAAGATATCCCATTAAAAGATGGGTAACAGATTTAAACAGACACTTTCTATGTGAAGATCTATAAATGACCAAAAAGCACATGAAAAAATATCCAGCATCATCAGTCATCAGGAAAATGCAAATTAAAATCGTGACAAAATATGCTTCACATTCCCTAGAAAGTCTAAAATGGAAAAGACTGACACCACTGAACGACAGACGGCGCAGGGGAAGCAGAACTCTCGCGTGCCCTTGGGGGAGGGTAAGTGACACAAGCGCCTCGGAAACCAGCCTGGCAGCTTCTTGTCAAGCTGAACCTGCACCCGGCCCAGGCCCCAGCGGTGCTGGTACTGGGCATTTACCTGAGAAAAATGAAAACTGTGTCCCTGAATGCTTATAGTGGGTTTATGCATAACGGCCACAAAGGAAGCAACCCAAATGCCCATCAACGGGTGGGTGGGTAAGCAACTTATTACACACCCACACCGTGGGATGCCATTCTTCAATAGGAGGGGCCATGATACCAGCAACGAGACGAGTCCCCGGCACACTCTGCTGAGGGACAGAAGCCAGACACAAAGACTCCTTTTATGTGACACTCCAGAAACGACGAACCTCATCTCCAGTGATGGAATGCGTATCAGTGGCTGCTGGCGTTGGGGATCATAAGGGAACTTTTGAGGTGATAGAAACATTCTATATCTTGATTGTGAAGGTGGCCATTGTACCAAATTATACACCTAAAGTGGGTGTATTTTATTATATGTAAATTATGCCTCAATAAAGTTGATTTTGAAATATAGTATTTTAGCGAGTTTTTTGTATTCTAATAAAATATAAAGTTCAAGTCCTTTTTATTTTTCATCATACCCTTTAATTCTAACTATCTATTGTTAGTATGACTTAAATGTATTAAATACACACTGTAATTACACATGTGTATCAGATAGGAAGGAAAGAAGGAAGGGATGACATATTAGGGTTATAAATTGAAAATTCTTCACTGTTGGGGTATATGAGTAAAAGCAGTTTGCAGACCACTGACTTAGACCCACTTGGCTGCTGTGGAAAGGGTGGACAGGAGGCTGTGGAGTGAAGGTGGTGGGCTGGTGAGGTGAGAGGTGATGGAGGTTTGGATGAGGGAGGTGGTGGTGGATGAGGATGTGGTGGAATTTGGGATACAGTGGGGAGGCTGGTCAATAGGACTTACTGATGTACTGGCTATAAGGTGCGAGGGAGAGGAATTCAGGCGGACCCCTGAATTCCCTTGTGGCCTGAGCCACTGCATGAATGGTGGTGCCATTTACCTTCCCGGGAAGGCTTGGGGGAAATCAACTGTTCTCCTGTTAGGCATTGGAGAGCCTAACAGACGTGAGAAGTCACCTAGTGGAGAATGTAGTGGAGGACCAAAGCTGAAGAGTCCTGCAGAGGTGGAGCGGTAGCCATGGAAATCTGAGGAGGAGGAGCATGACCGGGTGGGGGGTGGGTTTAGCAGCATGATTGGCTCTCAGGGACTGTGGCTATGATGGGGAGTAGAGAGCTGGCCAGTGGCTGGAAGATGTCATCCTCGTCTGACCACATGGATGTTCTTTATAAAATACACGCAGTGTGGGGACCAGAGTGGGGAGAAAATTTGAAGTGGACAGTGGGCATAAGGTTGGGGCCAGTCTATGCAGTGTAGACTTTATGTAAACTAAGTTACTGTGGCCCTCCTGGTACTTGGGTACGTTTTGTTCTGGATTCCCTGGGTCACTATCACACACTGATAAACCCACTGTCTTGGTGCAGAGGACACTGCTGACTTCATACAGAGCCACAGGGGCTGAAAAGAAGGGCTTCGGATTAGGTGGATGATTGGGTGGGGCTACGGTGTACCGGGAGGGGCTGGGGAGGCTGGTGTGTTGGAGAGAAGGCCAGGCCAGTGGTGAACTGCTTTTCCATATACTGTGAGAACTGAGAATACCAGCCTCACAAACCCCGAGGCCACGTTTGTACACAGGGCTCTGCAGGCTGTGGGGCTGTCCCCTGCCATCAGCCAGAGGTTGAATGAGTTCCATCCCTGTGATGACATCACAGTACGGCAGACACTACTTTTTGCCAGGGCACTCTAGGCTAATGTAATCATACGATTACATAATTAACCCAGCTGTCTCATTAAGAAAATCAACTGGAATTCAGAGCATAATTAGTCATACAGCAATTAGCATGCTGATGAGCAACTGATGAAAAGCTGTCTAGATATCAAGTGTGCCAGGACCACCCCAGTTATGGCAAAGTGGGATAGAGGCGACACACTGCCCCACGCAAGCAAACCAAGGATTCCCTGCATCTTGGCCGGTTGGTTCTCACGCTGCAGCCGTGTGTCGAGGGGCAGAGGGAGAGTCGTAAAGACAGGGCAGCGTGCAAAAACGGGGACAAGCAATTCAGACACCCATCCTGTCACATTTGCCTTTCTTTAAAACGTTTATAGCTATTTCCTCAGCTTGCAGACACACGGTGCACAAAACGGAGAGGCTGGTCAGGCCCCATATTTGTGTTAACCTGGTCAAGGAGGGTGAGAAAAGTGGCCCGCTTGTCTGGGTTCCAGTGTTGGGTAGAGCATAGCGTCCGTGTCCCCTGGTGCCTGAGGCTCCTTGGGAGCTGCTCAGTCCCACAGCCAGGGAGGAGACTGCAGGGCATCTGCGAGCCATACATAGCCTTCGTTCTGAGGCTGCAGCCCTGGTCCCACCTCGGTCCCGTTAAGATGCTGGTGGTTGATTCTTAGAATGAAAATGTTTCATGAAGGTAAACTGAGAATGTGTAAAGGGAATCCTGCCATCTGGGCACCTGAGGTTACAGAGTTCGCTCTGGAGGGGCCCGGGCATTGGCTCCTCTGCCAACGCCAGGAGGCCTACAACACGTGGACCAGGACAGCCTTTCCGGATCCAGTGGAGAAGCCATATTTCTACAGCCTTCAAAAATGCCACCAAGTGGCCTGTCGATGAAAACCTTGGTATGAGAAGCAAGGGTATGTCCAGCCAAATCCTAAGCTTTTTGACATTTTTTTCCAGGCGTCTGGCTATGGGATCCTGGAATGGAGGACAGGCAGGGAAGAAGAAAGGAGAATGGAAAGACAGTGTTTTCTAATTGTAACCAATAAGGGTGCCCTCACTTGAAACCAGCATGAGGAGTACAAGGTCTGATCACTATTTTATTCTTAGGGAGGAGCATTAGAAAGCAGTTCTTGCCCCGATCGGTGTGGCTCAGTTGGTTGGGTGTCCTCCCACACAGCAGAAGGTCACCGACTCGGTTCTGGTCAGGACACATGCCTGGGTTGTGGTTTGGTCCCAGGTTGGGGTGCGTGCAAGAGGCAACTGGTTGATGTGTCTTTTCCTCTTTCTCCCTCCCTTCCCCTCTCTCTATGAGTAAATAAATAAATAAATACATAAATCTTTTTTCTTTTTTTAAAAAGGTAGTTCTCAAAACTGATGACCCACTTTATTTCTGGATTCTCAAACACCAGGCCGATGGGGTGTTCACCAGGAGAGAAGGCTTTCCTAAACCAAACTGCCACGTGGCCCCAGGAGCACCTCAGAGCAGGTGCGTGCCCGGAACTCCGGAGTGGGTCCTGAAATGGGTGCTCTACACAACGGGCCCTCTTCAGCCAGCTAACTTCCAGGAAAGGTAACACCTGCTACCTACGACTGCAGGCTGCTTGCTCTGCGGACACAGAGTGAGAGAAGTCAGTCACGAAACACTGAGTTTAGCTGTGTTGCATGAACCGATGAGTATTTTATACTCCTGCTCATGTGCTTCCTAAGATGTAAATCTTAAAATGAACTCTTCTGGGCACTGCCTTTGTGTTCGAAGAGTTTGTGTCTGCAGGAGAAACACCCCATCTTTGTAGGGAGTGAAAGCTGATTCTCTTTCTATGGGGCCACAGACAGAGGCACGGAGAACTTGCAAAGCAGTTCTTTGGTGAGCTCTGCAACCAAAGCAGGGTTCTGCAATACCAGGGCACAGGTGGTAACTCCACCAACTGTCTCTTTTTCTCCTTCCTAGGAACTTAAAAAGAAAATACCAATAATGAGATATTTCTGGGACAAAAAAGTCACAGTGGGCTTTCATAGAAATTATTAAGTGTAGCCAAATACTCAAATGACCACTGTTTGACTTATCTGTAATCCATTAATAAGGGCTATTCAGAAACTAAGAGTGCAAGCTTTTTACTGATTTAAGCTCCCCTCCCATGGTGGTTGAAATAAATGCATGCTCATTGTGAAAAATCTGAAAAGTATCAAGAAGGAGCAAGAGCAAGGCACCCACGCGAGGTTAACTCTGGCGCATTAGGCATGCCATCCCAGCTGTGCTCGGGGCACAGTAAAATTCCAGCTATGCAAGGGCCTTTACGAGGAAGTCATTCCAGAATATTTCCAGCTATCTGAGGGGGTCACATTTAAAGAGCAGAGATATTTATTTCTTGTTTCATTGCAGTAAGGGATGGAGGCTGCCTATTTAACCTGTTAAATTATGGAATATTTTCTCAAAAGTACAGTAGAGTCTCCCAACAGCCAAACAGAAACCACCTCAGGGAGGCCCGCGGCCAAATCTCAACTGCACTCGTATCTTACGTGCACAGTCCAGGGCCTGGTACACAACGGACTTCAGGCAAGTGCTGGCCGAGGGGATTGGTGAAAATGACTCAGCAACACACCTGAACCTTTTCTTGCACACCTGGCATCACTGTTGTTCACAGATAATCCCTGAACTCTCGCTCTTACCCACAAATATAGATGCCAGTGCAGAAGGACACTGGCCTGCTGGTTAGAGGAACTCCCCTTTGGGGGCCTGGCCCAGGCGCCCCCACCAAGTCATGTTGGTGAAGAGCTGCACTGCTTTCCTCCTGGCTGACTGTTAGTGAATCAGTAAATACGAGTCTCAATCAGAGGTGCATTAACATGCAAAATTTAAACATTTGCAAGTTTAAGCTATCCCTATCGATCATGTACATTATGATATAAAAATCTGTCTGTGATAAAACTGACAGATGAAGCCATCTAGGTTAACGACATCCAATTTTGTAACTTACTTATGAATCTAAAACTACTCTCCAACTGCTATCATGTTGACAATGAAGGCGAAGAACATTTTCAATTAGAACAACAATTAGAGATAACAGAACTAGGACCAAGAGGCTAATTCTCCAAACTTTTCGTTGGTCTTCCTTTTAATTATGTAAGCCATGTAAACAAGCAAACCAGGTGAACAAGAACTGTTATCCGGAAATGAAGGAAATGACGCTATGTTAATTGAGTTCCGGCTACAGCTGCCCTCGTCACCTTTCAACCATGCGTTCTGCCTCTCTACTCCACATACAGCTGAAACCTGTCCACTTCTCTCCGGCTTCACGCCTGCCACTGGAACCACGTGAATCCATCTCTCCCTTCCCACTCACCTGGGACCCCTTTCCAAATCTACTGTCCAAACTGCAGCCAGGATGACTTTTTTATTACACATACCTGATCATGTTACCTCCCTGCTTAAAACTCATTCATGGTTTGGTTTGTCTGTTGAAGTCCAGAACCCTGCACATCATCTCCTAGGCCCCCACCTGTCTTTGTAGCTAGGTGGCCACACTGGCATATGCCCTTTACTCAGGTGTCCCCCTGAGTAAAGTAACAGTGCCCCCTTGACTACTGACGTGCCTTGGTTTGGAGATGCAGTACCTGGCCACTCTCCTCTCTGCCCTCTCCTCTCCTCCCTCACTAAGCTCACTGCCCCAGGGCATCTGCCTCTGAGCCTGCCCAATCCTACCCATTCTACACTCTTATGCCCAATGGGCTCTGCTTTAGAAGCACTTACTACACCTAAAATTCAATAAGTACTTGTGCAATTACTTTTTAATGCCCACTCCCACCAGGCTCTGAAGTCCACGAGAACAGGAAGTTATCTGGCTGATTTGTTCACCGCCCTATCCTGCAGCTAAGCATGGTTCCTGAGACGCAGCGAGGGGGAGCGAGGGGGCAGCATGTAAGATACTGACTGAGACATCCCAGGGAGTAAGGTCACAGCAGTGTGGAAGGAGAGTGTGCTTTGGCTAAAGAGGCAGACTATCTATGATAAAAAGCATCTTAAAATACCCTAAAATTAACTAGGGAATGCGGAACAATCTGGTAGCAAATGAAAAAGAACATATACATGGGATCTTAACTATTTTGACTGTTCAGAGGACTTATCAGGATGAGTATGTATGTAAACGTTTATTCTGTGTCTTTAATAAGATGGAGCTTTTGGAGGAAAAATAACATTTCTTGGGATGCTGGGTGTGGAAGATGAAGAAGGGGGAAGAGCTGGGTTAACTCTGATGCTTCTCCCTTGAACGGCTGAGTCACACCACTAAAGGAGAGGAGGAGAGGAGGGCAGGAGGGGAACGCGGTGGGGCGGAGGGAGATCCCATGCTTGGTGCTGGGTGTAAAAGCTTGGGAAGCCAGCAGGACAGCTGCTAAACCTAACACAGATTTTGGACGTCAGTACCAGCCACAAAAGCGAAGGCCTCTGAAGCACATATGTTGTTCTGATGAACCCCAAGTGCTAAGTGTCATATAAATGTCTGTGCAGGCAGGTAAATCTTTATAGGGTGACACCAAGCAAAATCTGTTCAGAGAGCTATTAAACGGCTGCAACTCAATGAAAGATACATTCTGTTCCCTTGCTATTTAGGTTGTTAGAATGCTCCAGCGTGCTCTCCTGCAGTGAAAAGTGTCAGTCTCCGGAGTATAGTTCACTGTGAACAATTAAAGCCTGAGCCCCAAAAAACCTCAGGAAGCATGTGAAGAAATAATTTGATCTATTAATTCATCTGGCAAATATTTATGGAGTTTCTGCTACGTGGCAGGCACTGGGATGGACACTCAGGAAATATGTAGGGACAAGACCACATTGACCCAGTCACTCTGCCCAGCCAGAAAGGAAAGCAGCCGAATCCCAAGTAGTTGCAGAGGGAAACGCAGGCTGCTGGGAGGGGAGCGTGCATGTGACAGGGCAACCTGACTGAACCCGGGAGGTCAGGAAGCCACATCTGGACAAGTTACCCTGCAGACATAAGATGGGATGAGCTGAGAAGGGGCCTGGACTGCTGGCTGTGTTGGAACGTGGGCTGGAAGGAGGCGAGCACAAAGCCTGGCTTCCCAATACTGTAGACATGAGAGGGGTGGTCTGAACTGTGGATGGCAGAAGTTGGGATGGAGAGAAGTAGATGGAATTGAGAACATTCTGAAGGTAGGATGGCCAGGACTTGGTGACTCAGGGCTCAGTGTGAGCAGCTGGCAGAAGGTGGTGCTGCTCCCTAAGAGAAGAACTCGGGAAGAAGACGGTTTCCCCTGGACACACTGGGTGGTTTCAGGTGCTCATCAGCCACCCCAGGGGGTATGTCCAGGAGGCCGCTGAGTATGAAAGCTGACGCTCAAAAGTGAGAACTGGACAGAGACAAAGCTTTCAGAGCTACTAACACGACCTTTCGTGAATTCTGCTGTGGAGGGCTCCGGGTGGCTCTGGGCCGATGGACTCACTGGGCTGTTCAACAGGTCACAACTGCAGCACGCCGGGCCCTGCTCCGGGTGCTGGGCGTAGAGCGGTAAACCCAGCTGCCCCTAAGAAGCTTTCGTTCTAGTAGGGCCAGCAGATAAGAAACAAAAACATTTCTGGAAGGGCGGCAGGTGGGGACTAGTTCAGTCAGGCTCCCTTGCCAGTCTCCAAGGCCAGTGGGTCTCTGGCTCTGCTCTTCTTGGGGCAGCTGGTTGGCTCTTCCTGGGCTCCTGGAGCTGGGCCACATGGCACAGAGCTGAAATACTGGTCCCATTTTTCCTAAGAGCTTCCTGTAGTTTTCTGAGACAGCGTGAGTTGATGTTTCTTGAAACTAGAAGACCTAATGCACCCCCATCATTGTTTCTGGGTTTGGCGGGCCTGAGGCCTGAGGCACGTAGACAGCTAAGGCACTGACTCCCCACAATGGTGTGACTGTCAGTAAGTGCCATGCTATTGACCGGGCCCTTCCTGTAAACCTCAGCCGCAGCATGACTTCATCTGCACGGTAAGGCTTCAAAACGCAGGTAGAGTGCGCCGAGCTCCGCAAGGAACTTGTTAGAACTGTCAGACCACAGCCTCTGTTAGAAAGAAGTACCTGGGAAGTGGGTAAAAGTGATCTGTGGCACACAGGTGGGCTCCGACTGACTTATTATTATAGAAAACATCAAATGTTATTTGCTCCCACCATCTTATGTTGAAAACGCAAACTTTACTTCTCCAGGCAAAAATGATAATTACAGAGAATATCACCAATATGGGGGAAAATGCTGATGGTGTAATGTTAAGTGAAAAAAGCAGAATGTAAATATGTGCTCATATTATGATAAAAAAAATTCTATAAAACTTATATACGTGCACCAATAAAGTCCGCTTAGGAGAAGAAGAGTGGTGATGGGAAAAAATGGTCTGGTCTTTTTCTACGGTAAATTAGGATGGAAAATAACTGCAGAAAAAGAAACCCAACAATTTGTTCAAGTGGCTGCCCAGCTGAGAAACCCACTAAAGGAAAACCTAGATAAAAACTGGACTTTTAAAAAGGACAGTGTGGGCTATTTAGAAAACAGCAGCTGAAGGCTCTCTAGGTCTTTGGCATAGATGAAATAAGCCAGCCCACTTTCAACTAAGTCACCAACACAAAACCTGCATTTGTGCAAGCTCATGCCAGTGGGGCCACCAAGGTGCCAGGACTCGAGAAAGACTGCACCCTGGGCATCAAATGACCCATCTGTTGTGAAGGAGTCTTCCCTGAGCCTCAGCCAGTCTTCAGGGATCCCCTAGTTGGTTACAAACTCTTGCAGGAAGTCAAAAAGCCAGAATTTGGAACCAAGTGCTAGATAAGCTCCTATGATAGCCCAAGTTGAGAACAAAGAAAACTGTTCTCCATCATTAGGCTGTTCTCCTACACTCTTCCATTTTAAAGACCAGAAAATTGAGGTTCAGAAAGGAAAAGGAGTATGACGAAAACCACACAACAAGGCCCTGGCAAGAGAACCTGAATCTCCCCACTCCCTGTCCAAAGTGCGTTCTGCTGCCTGCTTGGGGTGACCTCTATGAATCCCAGCTCCCAGAGGGACTGCAAAGCCCACAGTGGACCTGAATTAGAATGCAAGTTCAGACCTGTTTCTGCTTTGCTTTGTTACAGTAGTTCTAGTAATGTCAGTAATCCATATGCTTGGTTGTAGCTAATTGGGCTACCACTTGCCCTTGGCTACAAACTTTAAGGGAAAGACTTGGCCAGAGGTCACTGGTTCCCTGGATGACCTGGGATGGGAGTGAGGCATTCTAGGTACCCTATTGGGGCCGTTCCTGAGAGTGGAATCAGTCTGCCCAGAACCACGAACATCCGTGTTGTCTGCAGAGCACACACAGGTTCTATTTCTTCTATTTCAGTGAAATGAGCAGGATTCTATACCAATACTAAAGGCAGCCCACAGAGGTGAGTTTCTGCACTTCCAAAAGCATGAACTAGAGGTTATGTGATGACTTTAGCAAAAGTGCATCTAGTTCCCATACCTACCCAAAGGCTGGGCATTGGAGAAAGCACATTCCAGAACTCCTTGGTTTCATGAGGAAGCTACCATTGATGGCAGAATTCTCTTAGGAAAGGCTGAAGCCAAACAGCTCTCCACACACAATGCCCACTGATGGGTTATGGAGCAGGGCATGGGCTTACCTGGAACATCAATCAATCTTTTGTAGACGTTCAAGAAGGCTGCCTCAGCTTCTTTGCTTCTTTTACTCAGTGCATCAATCTGAAAGGGAATGGAAGAGAAAAAGCAAAGAGCTCAAAATCTGTCAAGAGGTAATTTAAAAATCATTACACGTCTAGTAAGTTCCCACAACAAATGGGAGTCTGACTTCTCCATGTAAATGCCGGACAGCTGGGCCTTCAACCTCTCCAAGGAAATGTCTGCGAACATACAAAGGGGAGACGATCTGAGAGGGCCCAGCCCTTAAGGGTGCGTAAGTCAGGGGCAGCGCTTTGAGATGAAGCCATTGGCTACACTCCGTCCCATCACCCAACTGAGCATGGGCATTCTGTAGAGAAAATGGCCTTCCTGGTCTCTTTCCTTCTTCTGCCAGTATTTACTGAGAGCTGACTGTGTGCTGGGCACTATGTGGGAAGCGGGGCAGAAGGGGACAGCTCCCAGCCCCAGGAGCATGTGCGTCAGTAGGGGTACCAGGTATGCAAAGAAGCGATAAAATCTCAGCTGGGAAAGTGCTAGGTAAGCAGAGCCATGGGGACGCAGGGAAGGGACATCAAGCAGGAATGCAGGTAATGCTTGAGTGGTCCTCAGGAGCTGCTCACCAGGGTGGAGGTGAGAAACTACACGAAAGGGGAAGGACTCATGCAAACACCCAGAACTCAGCTCTTAAAGCTGGGGATTCACAGATCATCTGGAATAACTTTATGAAAGCCAAGAACTGTCCTCCTAGCTATACACCCCCTATACACACACACACACACACACACAGTTATGCATTCTATGTTAAGACACTCACATGTCTGCTAGTATCCTGTCCATAGAACTCAGATTAAGAACCTATGGATGGGGCTGTAACCCACCAGGGAATAGGGGGGTGTGCTGGGGTAGGAAGTTGGAAACATGGGAGCACTGGTGGGTGGTGAGACTGGATGAGTGAGGGGGTGAGATCAGAGTGCCGTCGAGGCATGTCGGGGATGACCTGCATTAGCCATGTCAGAGGATAAGGACGGAGGGGGCAAGAAGGAGGCAACCACCCAGAAGCTGCTGCCTCTGCCCCGGTGACTACTGTGCAGGGCAGCTGGGGTGGGATTGAGAAGAGGAGGGCCATCAGAGAGATTACTGTCCAACTGAGTTGATGCGAGGCACAGAGGAATGAGGGGAGTCAAGGATGAAGCCCAGGTTTCTAGCTAAGGCAAGGGACGAGTTTCTGTGGCAGTGGCCAGGACCGATTTGTCTCATGAACTAACCCAGCTAAGCTAGTTGCCCTCCAGTGTAAAGTCTATTCCTCAAAGAAAGGCGACTTCGGGAACCTGAGGACGCTAGACGCAGACCCACAGAGGCTCCGACTTGTTAGACTCAGTGCGCATTGTGCTCACATAACACATTTGCTGAGACAACAGATCACTTTTTACACCTGAAGAATGCAAGATGCTACATGCGCGAAGTTCATACTGGCTCAGGAAAAGGACACTAAATTATATATTCCTTCCGTCCCCTCACAGAATTATACTCTGTCTCCAATGTTATTAAAGAGGCAAAAGGATGTGGTTTAATTACAGGGCCTTTCACCTGAGACAAGCAACAATTTGTTGAAGGCTGAGAGAGGTCACCCGATTAAGGATGGGAAGACCCTGAGGAGCGGGACACAGGCGGGTGGGGGCTGAGTCTGCGGGAACCCAGCGCAGAGCAGACCAGCTCGGTGCACGCGTTTCCACATCTAACCACTGCGCCGCACAGTTGTTACTTAAAGTCAGTTGTTTGGAGCTCGGACACACGTTTTTCCTCCACAAAATAAGGCTGTGATTGAGGTGTTGGAGAAGTTTTCAGAATAATCCATAAGGACTACTTAAATATGACACAATAGTTCTCTTTATTTTTAAGATAAAATGTTTCCCCCCTCTGATTAGCAATTCATGCTTACTGTATAATTAGACAAATACTACAAATAAAGGGATTAAAATTATAAATCTGCTAAGCAGTGGTGAAAGTTGCCCTCAGATCTGTAGTTCCCTTCATTTCTTCCCCTAATTTAGAGAATATACAGTTAAACCAAATGTAGGCATATAGGGGAACTACAGAGACTGAAGACAGAGTAGTGGCTATCTAGGGTTGGGGACAGGGAGGACGGGGGTTCGGAGGATGACGACTGAGGGGTGCCCGGCTTCCTTCCAGGGTGACGAAGCACTCTACAACCGACCGTGGTGATGGGCACAACGTCATGGATACAGTGAAAGTCAGTGAACTGCAGTTTCAAATGGGTGGATTATGTGACTTGTGAATTGTCTCAATAAAGCTTTTAAAAACGTATGTGTGTTTGAATGAAACCATATGTAAAATTTCAGATTGTGCTTTGATTCACTAATATATCACTAATCTTTTAAAATATGTATTACAAACTTGGGAAAATGTCTTCATAGTACTATTTCAGCTGTAGCTAAGCACCATACGCACACACACACAGGGGTGAGCACAGTAGGTTACAGCTGTGCGTACGTGAGATGGTTAATAAGCTATCGCAATGATCGTAAGTCGCATACGAACAGCCATAAACCTACTTTGCCCACCACTGTAGATGTTGTGAGTGACAGTGGATTTGGCGCTGCCTCTCCAGATGTCTGGAACACATGCTGTGAGCCAGGCCTTTCTCTCACCTGAGAGTGCGTGCCCATGGGGAGCAGAGTGTCTGCCCAGGATGCAGGGCATTTGCCCTGGCTGCTCTCCGCATCTCTGGCCACAGAGGCCCTCGCTTCTCAGGTATCCTGACTGAGTGCACACAGGGTGGTTGCCTCTGTGGCGCACAAAGGATGGGATCTGGAAGGATCCTGAATGGCATCTTCAATCCCATCTGTGTGTTGACAGGACATGAATGGGAGGTGGGGGGCGGGGCGGGGGGGGGGAGGGGGCTGGCAATCTGCACAGCACATCTGGGCACTGTTGTGGTTGAACTGTGCCCCGGCCCAATACCTATGAACGTAACCTTACATTCAGGTCTTTGCAGGTGATCAATTAAAGATGAGGTCGTCAGGATGGGCCCTGATCCAATATGGCTGTGTCCTTATAAAAAGGGGAAATTTAGACACAGAGAAAGTCACCCACACACGGAAAAGTCCATGTGAACATCAAGGTGGAGATGGGGGTGATGTGTCCACAAACCAGGGACTCTCAAAAATCACCAGAAAACCAGAGGACAGGCTTGGGACGGACTCTCCCTCGCAGCCCTCAGAATGGACCAATCAGACCAACACCTCTACCCGGCCTTCCGGTCTCCAGAACTGGGAGAGAGTTCCGTTGGTCAAGTTGCTCACTCTGTTACAGCAGCCCTAGCAAATTAATACAGGAACCATGATTCTGAGTCCTCTTCCTGGACCATGAGGCTTCTTGAGGGGCGCTGAGGACTCCATGAGGCTGAGGTTCTAGTTGAAGAGGTCCCTCCAGCCCCCTTATAAGACTTTCAAACCCAGAATAATTTGTGGATTTTGGGAATTTTGATACTTTCTATATTTTTTCACTCTTTTGACCGCTCCCAATGTCTAGGGCTCAGCCTCGGAGTTGGACTTTTGGTCCACCCTCTGCCAGTCCCCTCTTCTCTGTGGTGGGCTTTCCTTTGCTGCCGCCAGGGATGTGCTACTTTTGTGTGTTCGCTTACTTAATGCCCTTCACTCGCATCTCCGCCTGCTGAAGACCTATCCGTGCGCTGGGGCCCAGTGAGAGCCCACCTTCCCCCAGAATAAGCATGCTGGGTTCCCTTCAGCAGGCAGGGTTCTGAGTTTGGACGGAGGAAGGGGGACACTGGAGCCCGGCTGGTCGCCTGTGCCCACCTCCCAGGGATGGGTGGTTTAGATGAGCTCTTGTGCTTGGACAGGAAAGGGCTCCATGACAGTGACTTTGTCATGTCCAAGAGCTTTCCTCTGGGTCCAAGGCCACAGCCTGGGAAGGGAGCCCTGTCTGTCCTTTAATCGTTCTGTGAGTTGGGTGGAAACAGAATATCATCCTCATCTCCATGTCTTCCACCCTCCGGGCCTGCCTGCTGCAGGTGCTCGGGCCCGTGTGCCGCCAGTCTTTGAGACGGCAAGCCGGGGCTCATTCTGGCAGTCCCCTCACATGAGGGGAAGAGGTCTGTGAATCAGAAGAGGTTTGGGGTGAGGTCTTAAGGTACAGATGGTTAAAAGTAGGCACTGAAGTTAGACATTCTGGCTACTTACTGTGCAAAGACACCCTGTGTAGAGATTCTTCCTACAATTCCCACTCCCTTAAAGTCATTTTGAGGAAGAGCAAGGACAGGTGGCAGGACTGGGGCAAATCTGGAGAAGCTCTCACTGTGCCCTGGCCTTGGGTAAGACCTGTTCTGCTCCAGGGATCAGCCTCCTCTCCTGCCACACCTCACACTCCAGCCACACCCGGTTACTCCCAGTTCCCTGAATAAATGAGCAATTTCCCGCAGCCTGGAAGGCGCCTCCTAGGAATGCTCCTCTGATCCTTGAGACTCAGCTGATCCGACTCTGCTGCAGCCACTCCCATCACCATATGGGATTGTTCCAGAACTGCAGATAATGCTCCCTTGGAAGATCCTAAATTCCTTGAAAGCCCAAACTATGCTTTCATCTCAAAAGCCTTCTTTTCCAAAGATCAGAATATAGTAGGTTTTCACAACATTTTTATTGTGAATAAAAATTTATCTAAATTGGTCAACAAGAGAGCAACTGGTTAGGGTATCCATTTTTAAATCTTTATGAAAATGCTTAATATAGAGAGAACCCCAAAGATCCCACCAAGAAACTACCAGAATTGATAAATGAACCCAGCAATGTAGCAGGATACAATATTAATATCCAGAAGTCAGTTATTTTTATATGCCAATAATGAACAGAAAGGGAAATTAAGAGAACAATCCCATTCATAATTGCTTCCAAAAGAATAAAATACCTAGGAATAAACCTAACCAAGGATGTAAAAGACCTGTACATGAAAATTATAAGACACTGAAGAAAAAAATCGAAGATACAAATAAATAGAAACACATATCGTGTTCATGGATGGGTAGAATTAACATCATGAAAATGTCCATGCTACTCAAAGCAATCAATAAATTCAATGCAATTCCTATAAAGATTCCAGTGATGTATTTCACAGAACTAGAACAAATATTTCAAAAAATTACATGGAACCACAAGAGGTCCCGCATAGCAACAGCGATCCTGAGAAAGAAGAACAAAGTTGGAGGAATCACGCTACCTAGTATCAAACTATAATATAAGGCCACAGTAATCAAAACAGCCTGGTACTGGCAAAAAAGCAGACACACAGATCAATGGAACCGAATAGAGAGCCCAGAAATAAACCCACACCTTTAGAGTCAATTAATATTCAACAGAGGAAGCAAGCACATACAATGGGCTAAAGATAGTTTATTCAATAAATGGTGTCAGGAAAATTGGACAGATACATGCAGAAAAATGAAACTAGACCACCTTCTTACACCACACACAAGAATAAATTCAAAATGGATCAAAGACTTAAATGTTGACCCCAAACCATAAAAATCCTAGAAGAAAAAACATAGGCAGCAAATTTCAGATATTGCTTGTAAAAAATTTTTTATCAGATATATCTTCTCAGACAAGGGAAACAAATGAAAAAATAAACAAATGGAACTACAGCAAACTAAAAAGTTTTTTGCACAGCAAAGGAAATCATCAACAAAATAAAAAGAACCCACAGAATGGGAGAACATATTCACCTGTACATCTGATAAGGGGTTAGTATCCAAAATTTATAAGGAACCTATAAAACTCAACAGCAAAAAACCAAACAACCCAATTAAGAAATGGGCAAAGGACCTGAACAGACACTTCTCCAAAGAGGACACACAGATGGTGATTAGACATATGAAGATGCTCAAGGTCACTAATCATCAGAGAGATGCAAATTAAAACCACAATGAGATACCATCTCATACCTGTCGGAATGGCCATCATCAATAAATCAACAAACAACAAGTGTTGGTGAGGATGTGGAGAAAGGGCTTTGGCACTGTTGGTGGGAATGCAGATTGGTGCAGCCACTGTAGAAAGCAGTGTGGAGATATCTCAAAAAATTAAAAATGGATCTGCCTTTTGTCCCCACGATCCCACTTCTGGGAATACAGCTGAAGGAACCCGAAACACTAATTCAAAAGAACATAAGCACCCCTGTGTTCATTGCAGTGTTATTTACAATTGCTAAGATATGGAAGCAGCCCAAGTGTCCCTCAGTAGATGAGTGGATAAAACAACTATGGGACGTTTACACAATGGAATTCTACTCAGCCATAAAAAAGAAGAAAATTTTACCCTTTACAACAGTATGGATGGACCTGGAGAACATCATGCTAAGTGAATAAGCCAGTCAGAGACAGACAAATATTACATGATTTCCCTTGTATGTGGAATCTAATGAACAAACCGACTCACAGGCGAAACAAAGAGACTCATTTATAGAGAGCAAATGACAGCTAGTGGGGGGGGGTGGGCAGTTAGGAGGTGGAGGAATTGAGCAAAAAGGAAAAAGGACTCATGGACATGGACAGCAGTGTGGTGATTGCTGAGGGGAATGGGGTACAAGGGGACTAAATGGTAATGGAAAAAATACAATAAAGATTAAATTAAAAAAGAAATAAAGACAGATTTGTAAAAAGAAAATGCTTAACATGTAAAGAGTTCTCTGTTCAGGGAGGCTTTGTTCCACGTGCTGCTATGACGACAGCCTCTGGGCTGGAGCGAGCACCCTGGAAGCATCATTCCCACCGCACACTCCAGAGAGTGCTCGGCAAGCAGGGCCTCACTCTCCCGAGATGCCCAGGGGCTTCTACTGCAAGCTTCCTGGATCCTTCGGCTACCCTTCCAGCAACATCACATTATAATCCTGAGTTTGGTTTTTCTGTAACATCAATTAAATTAAAAAATAAAGGTCTATTTAAAGGCTCTAAATCTCAAACAATCAATATTGGCTTACAGTACATGAAAACTCAGAGGACATGTTTGCAGACAAGTTCATGGAAATCAGCTGCGAGATTTAGAAGGGGTGAGAAGGTGCCCACAGAGCGGCACTGTGGAGTTTGGGGAGTCACGTGGTGTGCTGAATCACTGCTCCCAGGCACGGTCCACCCTCCTTGTAGGGGTCATTGCACATCTCTGCCCACTGCCACGTGACTTGCGGGGTAACAGCACCTTCCATGTGGGTGCTTCCCGCCCCGCTGACATCAGGCTTGACTACGCGAATTGCTGTGACCAACAGAATACAAGTGACGGTGCCACATGCCACGTCTGAGCTGAAGACTTAAGAGAGACTGCATGGTTCAGCTATTGCACTTTCTCCCTCTGCTGTGAGTCCAGCAGGACCTGACAGGAGCTGCTTCTTCCACTGGAATCTGGAACGAAGACAACACATGGTGCTGGAGCCGTCACGGCCAACCACAGCCACATGTGAACTATGATGGGGAAACAATCTTCCACTTTCACAGGCCACTGAGACAGGGGCTGCTTGTTACTGCAGCATGACTGGGTAAAGCAGTCTATTTCAAACCCTAGGAGACCAACACATGTCTAGGAAGAGAGCACAAAGGAAAAATAAATAATAAACGGCCGATATTGTGAGGGTCAAAGCGTTTTTGTCTGTTTTGCAGTTTGATCGTTTTTGCCGGGAAGGGCAGGGGAAAGGTGCACGACGAGGGAGGAAGGGCACAGGGCTGGAAGTCAGAAGGCGGACTGAAGAAGACATGGCTGCACCACGCATCTGGGGATGCTGAGCCAGCTATGAACCCTCCGCCTCTTTGAAGTTTATTTTCTATGTCTAGGAAAATGGAATGACAGGAATGCCTGCCTTGTAGGAACGCTGGGAGAATAGCATGGGACAGAAGATGTGACAATAGTTCAGAGCTACTCACCAGCTAGTTTTCAATGATGGTGACGAATTATTGACCCATGATGTATTTAGAAGGAGAAACATCATGCAAATATGTCTAAATTAAGCATCAAAATTTCAGAAGGCCAGTTAGAGGAGAATTCAAAGTCTTATAGTACAAAAGAAACTGTTCTTAAAAGAATTAACCTGTTAAGACTGTCTCTTACACAGTATTTACAGTGGCTGCTACAACTTTTTAGGGGTATGCTTCTTCTTAAAATGATATTCCCTGCAGAAAATCCCTCACCCACCTATAAGTCAGAGCATGAATGGTTTTGAGGCTGTGGGGGTTGTTATTCGAATTTTCAATAGGAGTCTCCAGTTTTCTGCAGAAGGGAATGTGGGGAGAAGAGGTACAAGCCTGATTTTTAGCTGGAAGACACTTTGCTTAGAACTGAAAATAAGATAAAATAGTATAATATTTACAAATGTGTAAATCTTCTTTTTCCTCCAGCCCTAACCACCAATCAACAAGAAATCCTGTTTGTTTGGCCTCAGAAGCCAGATTTCAGCATTAAAATCTCTTTCCCTCCTCTGATGCTTTAGCCTTGACTGCAGCTCCCTAAGATTTCCAGTTTGGACGCTATAGCACAGTACCCACTGGATCTCCCTAACTGCAGCCTCTCCTTACCACGGAGCATGACGTGTCCTTCACGGTGCTCATTACCCTAGAGCCCAGAGAAGACATGTGGCCACCATGCCCTAATGGCTTCCCCTCACTCCCAGACTACAACCCACGTCCTCAGGCTGGGGTTCCAGACCCCTTCCCTGCATGGCTGTTGCTCATGCTGCCAACTGACCATGCTCCCTTCTACATGCCATGTCCCTCACACACGACTCCAGGGTTTTACACCCTAGGTACCCTGCCCTTCACCCCAGGCACCAGGAATCCAGTTCTCCCTTCATGAGTCAGCCTAGGTGACGCCTCCTTTGTGGTGTCCCCCAGACTTCCCCAGGCACCACGGGTCAGTTAGTCCTTGAGCCACCTGAGCTCTGTAAGTCCCTCTCTGCCCACTTCTCACACTGCATGGTGATGACTCATGTCCGTGAGCTTCCTCTCCATCTCCCTGTGGTCTGTCCCAGGCCAGAGAGCAGCACCTTTTCCTTGGCCCCGGGCACTCAGGTCTTGACTAGAGCAGGAAGCTGCCTGGGAAGCGTCTGTGAATGAACGCAGGTGGATTTGAGGCAGAGCACGCTGCATAGGCCAAGGAATTCCTTGAAACTTCCTGTTGAATTCTGCAGCATTGATTACTTTGGAAGATCAGAGTGAAGAAGGCAGTTTCCTATAATTAAAAGCTTTAAGAAAAGCTTTAACTACCCACCAGAGTTTAGTCTAGTCTAAAAAGTGGGAAGTCGTGACAGCCCAGCTCTGATCTAGTTTAAGGAAGGACGAACTGTTCGAACTGTTCGTGTTAGAACAGAGAGCCCTGGCAAGGCCGCGTCCGCTGGGGAAGGGCAGGGAGGGGCTCAGGGGTTGGAGAAGTAGCCAGGTGATATCATCTTGAAAGAGGAGAAAAATGAGACCTCTTCATGGGCTTTTGGTAAGTACAGTTGTCCGCCCCCCACATATCCTGTGGGGGTCCATTCCAAGGCCCCCAGTGGATACCTGAAATGTCAGGTAGTACCGAACCCCATATATACCATGCTTTTTCCCCTACACATGCATACCTATGATAAAGTTTAATTTGTAAGTTACGCAAGTACGATATTACCAACAATCATAAACAGGACAATTACAACAATATGCTGTAATGACAGTTACGTGAGCGTGTTCTATCAGGTAAATTAGGGGAGCTGGAACAGGAGCACTGAGCTGCTGCGATAGCTCATCTGGTAACTGAGACCACCACTGAGTGACTGAATGCGCAGGGCCTACAGCACGCAGATGCTGGACAAAGGGGTCGTCCGGGTCCAGAGTCCAGGGAGGGACGCAGCGGGACGGTGCTCACACCACTCAGAATGGCGTGACATCGAAAACTTCCGAATTGTTTATTTCTGCACTTTTTTCTTCAATAGTTTTGCACTGTGGCAGACCCCAGGTGCCTGAAACCACAGAAGGTGAAGCTGCGACTCACTGTACTAAAAGGGAATGTATGCAAAGTGCCTGCAACTGGGCCCGGCTCTTGGCGGGCATGGAGTGCTCTTGCAGCTGCTTTTATTACGGAGCGCTCTGTCTGTACACAGGCGACCCCCAACCTCCCGGAGTCTGGGGGCTGCAACAGCTGCGCACTCAGTGCACAGTGAGAGGGTGCTCGCACGTGCACTCTGCGGTACCCGAAGCGGGCTGCTGCGGGTGCCCCAGAGCGGCCCGGCTGGTCAGCCCCCGCAGGCCGCACACTGGGTGTTCCATCACATCAGCTGTGAGGCACAGACACAGACAACGGCTGGACTTTTACAAGGGCCCTGGAATCACCAAAAAAGTACGAAACAAAAAGAATGGCCTTGATGCTGGCCCACGGCTGTGTATTTGGAAATAGCAAAGGCTCATCTTTCCAGGGGGTTGCCAGAGCCTTGCCAGGCACAGGCAGGACAGTGCCGCACAGGGCCAAGAGCCTGGATACAATGTCAGGAGAGCAGGGTTGAGTCTCAGCTCCAGCACAAACGTGGAAGTAGTACCTTAGCTGCCGAATTAACCTCTCTGTGCCTCAGGTTTTTTGTCTGCAAAGTGGGGAGAATAAATCTCAGTTGCTGTGAATGGTGAAGGAGTCGCCATACTGGCAGCACCACTTCTCAGATGCAGAAACCAACTAAGTCACTCAGAACCAGGCCCCTCGGCAAGGATACGACTCTCCCTACCCCAAGGACATGCAGACGCCTCAGCACCGGTGCTTCAAGGCTGGGGACAGGGCCCAAGGCCACACAGGTAGTAGAAAGAATGTGCGCTTTGAAGGAACAGAGCCTTGGGTTTGAACCCAGCCCTGCTTGCTGAATGACCTGACGGCGGGTTACTTACACCCTTTCTGCCTTGGTCTCTTCATCGGTTTGGTGAATAATTCCCTCCTTGCTGAGGTGTCATGAAAATAAAATGTTAAGACCCTCCCACATCAAATGTCTGGGACAGTATAAAATATACAGAAACCGAGTAAACAGCAAAAAGTCCAGATCCAGCATTCTTCTCCCACCACATCACAGTTGCTCCCCTTTGCTATCAAACCAAGCATAAAGCCAAAGCGATTAAAAGTCTTGGGGGACACAGACACTTAAACAACATTTAATATACCACAGTGGCAACGGTGCAATCAGAAACAACCCACTAGACTATACCCTGGGAATTTACAAGCTAATGATTTAGAAATAAACATGGCCCATTAACATAATTTTCCAATCGATGTGCTCTGCTGGACTACAGGCCAATAAGATCAGCAAGAGCTGCAGCAACATGAGAGAAGAGTTTTGTCTCACTCTATGTCTGGCTGCAGAATTCTTTCAAGAGCAAAACATGATTTGAAGAGCCACGTGGACTACCAGAAGTCAACAGAGAATCACCAAGCTCCTGTCCAAAACAGGCGTGGACGCAGCCACAGCTTGGAAGTTCTAATTTTAACTGACCACGGCCATGTAAAAGGAGCAGGCATATCTTCTGAAGGAAGATCACAGCAGCAGAGCCCAGTCATTCTCCTCTAGGTACACATTTACTTAACGCTGGGCAAGCACTCCTCCCGCCAGCGTGAGAGTTCCAGTGAGGAGACCAGAGAAGACACAGTGTGTATGGGGCGGGGTGAGCCCTTCTCCCAGTACCCCGGTCACCTCCGGAGCAACGTGGAGAGCAGAGGGATTGCAAACAGGTATGGGAACCCACTGCCACCACCAACTTTGTTTCTCGAGGTCATGCTCCTCAATGATTTGTGACACCCAGGTGGAATTCAGTGAGGAAGAGTCATATCCATGATACTCCCCGTCACGGACAACTGAACAGGACTTACTAGAAATCCCTGCACTGCCCAAAGCAGACAGACCAATCCCGCAGGCTAGTTCTGGCTACAAAGGCAGTGCAGCGTAGACCTGGGTAATGACACAAAACTGCACCTTACATACACTGACAGAAGTACTCCTCAGCTACCCCCGCCCTCACCCCTGAAAGTTTCTAAGAAACGAAAACCAGAGAAGTCCAGGAGAAGAGACACTGCCACGAAGGACGAGTGGGGACTGAGGATGTGAGGCCACGGAGAGAAGACCCGTGGCAGAGGACAATATGACAATAATAGTGAAGACAGTAAGAATGGCCCCAAGCATGTCTACCTTCCTTTGCAGGCACGTCTTTCACGTACCTCTCCCATCTGCTGTCAACATATACCTAAAGGGTTCTTTTGGGGAAGAAGGATGAGCTAGCTTCTCCCCCCACAGAGTGACAAACCAGAATCAACAGGTAGAAGCCACAGGAAGGCAGATCGCAGCTTCACGGCAGGAAAATCTCTGCAAACAGCAGAGTGCTTCAGACGTGGAACGTGCTGCCTGCCTGTCTCACTTACCAGTCTGTTCACTCCCTCACTTGGTCAATAAAATCATTTCCGGGCTGGGTAAAATGTGCCTGGGGGTGCACTACTCTATCCTCTTGGGGCAAAGCCTGCCACTTGCACTCTCAGGAGGCCTCAGGAGGGGGGGTGCTGTCCCGCTGCCCCTCCACAGGTAAACTACAGATGATGAATGCCTACCTAAGATTTTTAAAACACCATCTTTGGGAACAGGTGATACATGTATACAGTAGACAATTTTAAAGGTGTAAAAACGTATGCGGCATGCAGCAAGGTTGCACAGTGCAAGATCAATACACAAGTACCAATGGTCTCTCTGTACACCAGCCGTAAACCATCTGAAAGTGAAATTCGGAAACGTTCATGGACTGGAAGACTGAGTATCGTTAGGATGGCAAAAGTCCCAAATCGATCTATAGGTTCAGTGCGAGGCCTACCAACATCCCAACTGGCTTCCCTGCAGAAATGAGTGAGCCGATCCTGAGATTCACAGGGAAATGCAAAGGATCCAACACAGACCAACAAACTTCTTCTGAAAACTAAGTTGAGGACTCACCCTTAACAATTTCAAAACCAAGTACAAAGCTACCAAACGGTGGCAGTGATGGAAGGACAAACACACAGATCCGTGGGACAGAGGCCCTGAAATGAACCCTCACGCGGTGGCTCACCGGCTCCGACAGGGAGCAGACGCTGCCGGCGCCACCAGTGACCCACACGCCAAAGCACGCGGTCGAACCCTCCCTCTCACCGTGCATAAACTAACTCCAAGTGAGTCAAAGGCCAAAGTGTAGGAGCCCAAACTACGAAACTCTAAAAGGGACACAGGTATAAATGACCTTCCTGACTGCAAAAGCGCAAACAACAGAAGAAAAGTAAGCAAATTGGATTTCATCAAATTTAAAACTTTGTGCTGCAAAGGACACCATCAAGAAAATGAAAAAGATACCCCACAGAATGAAAGAAAATTTCTGCAAATCATTTATCTGATAAGGTATTAGTACCCAGAACACGTGAAGATCTCTTGTAACTCGACAGTAAGAAGACAAATAACTAAATTAAAATAGACAAAGGATCTGAATGAGCATTTCTCTAAGGAAGACATACAAGTGGCAATAAGCACATAAAAATGAAAACATACATCTATGCATAAAATTGTGTGGGAATGTTCACAGCAGCATTATTCATAATAGTTAAAGGTGGCAAAAACCTAAATGGCCATCAATCGATAACGGATAAACAAAGGTGGCATATGTACAGTGGGCGACTTTTCAGCCCTGAAAAGGCATGAAGTGCTGATACCTGCTACAATATCAATAAGTCTTGAAAACAATATGCTAAGTGAGAGAAATCAATCACGAAAGACTACGTATTACATGATTTTGTTTCTATGAAATGTTGAGAATGGTCGATCGACAGGCATGGAAAGTACATCAGTGGTTGCCAGGGGTGGGGTGAATGGGGAGTGACTGCTAAGGGGTACGGATTTCTTTTTGAGGTGCTAAAAATGTTCTGGAATTAGATAGTGGTGATGGTTGTGCATCTTTGTGAATACACCAAAAACCACTTAATTGTAAAAAGAAAATAAGAGTACCTGCCCCACCCCCAAGCATAAGCATACAGTGAAAAGTAGGTCTCCTTCCTATCCACATTCCCGTCACCCAGTTGCTTGGCCTACAGGCAAAGGTTCTCTTGTGTGTCTTTCCAGAAATACTTTATGCATTTATAAGCATCTGTATACACACACTTCCTTTAAAAAATGGCAGAGTATTATAGATACTGTTCTGCACGTTGTGTTGTGCACGCTTAAGGCAGTTTCCAAGATGACAGAAGATCAGCGTCCTTCATGGTGGGAGGGGGTGAGGCTTTGTGGGTAAGGGGAGTCCGAGAAAAGACAAAGACTCGCTGACACAGAACGGGGCCTGTTCAGAGAAGCGCAGGATCCTCTGTGCCTGGAGCAGAGGAGCTGGGTGGGGAGACAGGAGGCTGAAGAGCAGCAGGCAGAGGCTGGACGGCTCAGCCAGGGGGCGGCAGCTTTACATTGAAAGGCATTGGGAGTCCCCGAGAATGTCAGTCAGCAGTGACATGAAATGATCCCTCTGGAAGGGCAGGCGACTCCACCGCAGGCTGGGAGATGGTGAAAGGGTGGCCGTGAAAGGAGAGATGGGGAATTCATGTGTCAGGAAGGAGGGAGCCAATCTGAGGGAGGCGAGGAAAGCAGAACTCACAGGATTTGAAGGGAGGCATGGATCCTCCCAGAGTTCTGGACAGGGTGACTAGGGGCTGGTCACCTCCCTTGAGATGCAGAACACAGAGGTGAGTGTGTTTGGGGGGAGGTGAAAGTTTTAAGTTTGTGAGAGGCCCAAAGGGGGAGCTCCAGGGGACATGAGGTTGGAAGGGAGGCCCAGGCCCAAGAGAAAGGTTTGGGACCATCAGCCTGTAAGTGGTCCAGATGAGGTTTCTCAGGGAACACAGACGGAGAGGCATGCAGTGAGAGCCCCAGAAGGCGGGGGCTGATTCCTGGGGGAGCACCAGTATTTAAGAGGTGGAACTAGAACGACCTTTATCCAGCACTGCTCTATAGCATGACCTTTAAACATATACGTGTGTCTCCACTCTGCAGGGCAGATTTTGTATTACAAGGAGGCGGCACAGAGAAGCTAAAATGACTCATTCAAGGTCACACTGGTAAATGATGATGTCAGGATTCAAATCTAGATCTGTTCAATTTCAAAACCTATGATTTGTCTGTTTGGTTTTCTCTGTTACTCTAAACTGCCTCCCCAGGAAGGAGCCACCCAAGGGGCAGGCGGGAACGCTGGAGAGAAGCCAGGCCAGAGAGCGAGAAAGGAAGGAGCAGTGTATGTGCCCCGTGCCCCAGGGTCTGGGCCCAATACGGATGCTGCTAGGAAGTGCTCTCAGGCGTGCCCTGCAGGCCCACCGCAGGACGCTGCCGTGCTCCCAGGGCCGTCCCAGGGCCATGGCACTGGTCTCCACTTTTCCACAGAACACACACTCGGTTTGCTGGGGAGGATGTAAGGCCCTGTGTCTCCAGGCCAGACTTGTTCTTCCAAGTCCCTAGACACCACAGGTCTCAGGCCTGAGGATGAATGGGGCTTGGGGATTGGGGTGCGGGGGGGCTATGTGGACCAGGGTGGGCTCTGAACCGGGAATGGAAGGGCTCACTGAGGAGCCCAGCCCTGTCCCAGGTTGGTGTCCAGGCTCCTTCCCCAAACAGCCCTATAAACCAGTCTCTTTCCTTTTCATGCTCCTATTGTAATCTGGTAGGGTTCTCTCTCCTTGTTATGCTGGAGAATAAAGTGTAATCTCACAGGTCTGCCCCTCTGCTCCTACTTCTGAAGCAACTTCAAGACACTTCTCAAGCTTTCAGGCTTTGGATTCAGACATTGGAGTTCAAGTCTCAGCTCTAAGGCTGATGAGCTGAGTGGCATCAGGCAAGTTGCTTGACTTCTCTGGGCTCGTTTTATCCTCTCTACAGAAGTGATCATAAAAAGCTCTCTGGGCTGAGCTGCTGTGCGGACTACATGAAATAACTTATGTGAAGCTTCTGGCACACAGCCAGAGCTGAAGAGACTCTCCTTCATCTCCCAGGGGGCTGCACTCAGTCTGCCATGTTTCAGAGGAACCTGCTCTCCAGCTTGGTCTCCGTTTCCTACTAGAGGCCTGGGAGAGGAGGCAAGGGACGAGGCCAAGGAGCAGCCCCAAGCAGTAGCAGAACAAGAGGGTGAGGTCAGTGCCAGTCCCCAGGGAAGTAGGGAGCTGGGAGGCTGCTGGCCCACCAGGCCAGGTTGCTTCTTCCTGGCTGGCAACTTAGAAGGCTGTGGAAGTTGTTACTTAGAGGGGCACAAATGAACAAACACCAAGTCCGAATTTTTACTTTTAAATTAACAGTGGTCATGCCCCTTCCACAGAGGTAAGTGGAGTAAGTATTTGACAGAGTCCAAACAACTGGGCTCCAACCCATGACAGCACTCAGTCCACTTCTGATCCCGAGGGCGGCTGTGTGGCTCATCTGTGCCTGCGGCAACCAACACGTGCCTGCAAGTTCCTGGGGGTGGGCGCCTTCAGGCTGGGAACACTTGCTGGAGGTGGTGAGTATTTAGTGACAAGAGGGTGGCATTTGGCTGGACATAACGAGGTTGGAGGGAACCAAGGGCCTATAACTGGGGGGCAACAGGCCTCCCCTCCAGGAGCCCACTCTGCTCTTCAAACTTGTGACTGCCCTCCCAGCCACTTGCTCTGGTTGGCGGTAATGTCTCAGGGAAGGCAGCATGAAGTCATCGACGTGGTGGTTTGCAGATGTAAAATGCTGTGCAAGTAACTATTAGCTTAGGGAGCAGGGCCGCAGCCTGAAACAGACTGGGGAGTGGTGCAACGAGGGCTGTCCACACACAAGCAACAGAACTCCTCCGGGTTCTCAGCTACCAGGGGCCACCAGTGTCCCTGCGCTCCCTCCTCAGAGTCACACACATACGCTCACTATCCTCCTTTTGACCGTATGGTACTTGGTGTCAGTTTCATTTAAGGACTTACTCCATTAAATTGATGGAACATTGGTAAAACCTAATTAACATCCAGATTAAGTTTTTCTAGGGGAAGCAAGATCTGCAGAAAAATAAAATACCCTAGTAATTTAAATTCCATGGTATTCAAGTAAATACCACATGACTGAACATTACAAGTTGAATAATTTTAGCCCAGGAAAAATAAAACTATTAGTTAGTCTATTCTTACAAATAGTACTTCTGATCCTCATTCAAATCTATTCCCCCAAACCATCACAGCCATCATACGAGGAAAGGGAGGCACTGAGAAGTGAGCTGACGTGGTGAAGGCCAAGGTCACCGACTTGAGACAAGTCAGGCCTCAAACCTAGCCCACCAAATCTAAGTCTTGTGCTCTTGCCTTCCTATCACAACTGCCTCCGCGTGTCGCATGATCCCCTAAATGGGGCTGGAAGTATAAACAGACAGAACAGAGCCTTTTTTATTGATAGAGAATGCTTTTGATTTATATACTGGGGGTATTAACTCTCTATGCCCCCACCCATCCCCTTGCCTGCTCATCCAATCCACCATCCATCCCCACCCAAACACCCACCCACCTACCCATCCATCCATCCCCACCCAAACACCCACCCACCCACCCACCCACCCGACCATCCTTTATCACAGGCCAGCTATGAGCCACCTGAGGATGCAGATCCTGCTCTACTGTTAAGCTCCGTGAAAGCAGCATCTGCATTAATTACTCACTATCAAGTGCCAGGGTCTAGGTCAGGTCTAGCCTGGCATGCAGTAGATGTTCAGTAAGTACTGGATGACAGAATGAAACACTAAACCTTGTTCTGTAGAAGCTTATGGTCCGGCAGGGCAGACTGACATGAAGAGTGGGGCATAATGCAGCGTGACCAGGGTCAGGGCTGTAAACAGAGCAGTACAGCAGCTGAGGGAGGCATGGTGGCGCCCGCTGAGGTGACTCCCAATCAGATGGTCACAGGATCACTTTGGGGCTCCATCGCATGGGTTCTCTGACACAGACCCTGTTTCCTAAGCTGTCAAGGACCAATGGGTGAGTCCTGGGGCGCCCTTTGGGCACTGGCACCAGTCTCTTCATCATGCGGGACCTCGAATTCCTTACTTGTGACCCTCTAGTCCTTAGAGCCTCTGGTCAACTCGGCCAACATATCATTTTGCTAATTTATTCTAGAGCTCTTTGAGCTCCCTTCTCTCCACTTCAACTCAGTCATTTCAATTCAACAAATATTTTCCAGGCACCGACTGTGTTCCAGACACCAGGACACCAGGACCCTCTGTGCCCTTCTTCAGGAGCAGGACCAGCTGTTGAACCTTGGGGAGCATGTGTTCAGGGGTGCCTGGTGCGGGTCCTCCAGCAGAGGGGCAAAGGAAAGCCGAGGAGCTCCCGCCACACGTGGCTACATGCTGTAAACATCCAAGAACTTGAGCGATGGTTACTGAGAGGATGTTAAAAATCATTATCTACTGAAAATATTAGATTTGCTCTGGATTGTTCATTACATACAATGGCTTAATAGGACTTTTATTGAATAGCTGCAGAGCTCTGGGCCGAAATCAATTTGCCGTACACTTGGAATTTTGATGTATGCTGTTGACTTCCACAACACGAAGCAATTTGTAATAGCTTTGGTTCTCTGTTGTTTTCAAAGCTCCTGCTACATCACAAGCATTTATTTCTGACCACAAAATTACATTTATTCAACAGAAAGCAGCTCTGGGTCTTTAAGAGGTTAACTTCTGGAGTGCTTGGCTGCTCTCCAGCCCGTCGGAGGAGCGGCGCTGGCATGGTGGCACCGGCGGTGGCGGCAGCGCCGGGCGGGCAGCCGTGATTAATAGACTGCTGAGTGCGCCCCTTTCCACATGCACGCGGCTCGCTCCCCTGCTTCCATAGATCATGGGCTTAGCCTCAACATATCTGACTGAAATTGAATTTGGCTTCTCTCTCAACCGTTCATTTCCTATGTTATGCAAGGTTATACCCTTTTCTGCATGAGCAGAACCAAACCAGCTGCAGCTTTGGAGAGGAAAATGTGTTTTCAATTAGGAAACTGGCCTGGATATTGAACCACAGTCCTACTGCTCCCCTAATTGAGCCATCATGGAGCAGGCCCATGGATAGACGCTGTATCACCAGGCCTGCGGGCTTTACTGTGAGATAATTAAAATGCACCGTCCCCACCACCATCACCACCACCACCGTCACCCCAACCATCACGTGTGAAAAGGCCTGAGAGTCCGAAGATGGTGTTCTGGATGACAGCGAGTCAGTCCCCACCAGGAGAGGGGTCAGAACAAGAGGCTGTGTTGGGGTCCTCGTGAAGCCCTCTCCATCCTCCAGCCAGGGCCAGTCAGTGTCCTCAGGGTCTGGTCTGCTCCATATGTGCCCGTGAGGGACACTGGCTCCCAAACTTAGCAGACACCTTTGAGGCCCCCAAGAAGGGGAATCAGCCTTATGCTTGCTGTGGGTCACTAGGAGCCTAGGGCAGAGCCTTCTACTCAGTGCTCAATGAGTACTTGTCAATGAAGGAGAGGGCAAGAGGGAGAGAGATTCAGCTGAGAACGCCTTACTAACCAGCTCGGAAGGGAAATAATGCAGACCCACGAGATAATGTGGACCCCTGAGAGAAAATTAAAGTGGGCTGAGATGGTAAGGAAAAGGAACAAGGGAGGCAAGCTTCCACTTAAGTCCTCAAGGATGAAAATGATTTTTTAAAATGTATTGACTTGAGAGTGAGAGAGAGAAAGATCAACCTGTTGTTCCACTTATTTATGCACTCACTGGTTGATTTGTGTATGTGCCCAGACAGGATGGAACCCACAACCTTGGTGTGTCAGGAGGGTGCTCCAACCAACTGAGATACTCGCCCAGGAAAGGATGGAACTGATTTTTACAGGTGAGCAAGGCCAAAAGGTTATAATAGTGAAGGCCACGACTTCAGAAAAAGGTTAGAAGCAGGAAACCACAAGGAATGTTCAGGGTGCAGTAAACAACGAGCCTGGTGGGAGCAAAAGCCAAAAATGTGACACCTGAAAATACATTTTAAACTAAATCACAGAGCTCCTAACACACCATCTAAGGTGCCAGAGTGGGTACTGAGTTACAGAATTTAACCTAGAGCAATTGCCCTTGGAGGGAACCTAGGCTAGTGGTTCCTACAATCACCTATAAATGAGACTCAGGGTGGACTTTGTAAACTTAGACTCTTAGGTCCCACCCCAGACCTGATGAATCAGAACCCTGCGGGGGTAGGGGGTGAGCGCAGGGAGCTACATTTCTGGAAACATGGTCAGGGGAGCTACATTTCTGGAAACATGGTCAATTCTCACGCAGCCCGTTGCTCCATCTGAGTACCAGCTTTAGGAACCACCGATCTGGTGCAATCTTCACTAATACCATCCTGCCCACGACACTTAATGCAGGACGTGCTAAGTACAGGCGTGCTGGAGACATGAATATGTGTACATGCATGTGCGCGCACCCACCCTCTAGGTTTCAGAAGCATAAGGCTTAGTATGGGACGAGTTAAACTGTGTTCCGGTATCTAAAATATAAGGCAGAATGTCCTCAGGCTGAAAATCAAAAGAGAAACATAAATGAAGCCCTCCCAGAGATCAGAAGGGGAAGTTTGTTTCTGGTAGGTACTTGGGGATGACCTGGAGGGTACGGCATTTGGGTTGGGCCTTGACAAATGGGTAAGAGCTGACCGCATCCCTGACAGGTGGTCCTCTGGCCCTTGTCTGAACACCCCCAGTGATGGGAAATTCACTACCTTAGATGGCAGCTCATGCCATTTTTGAACAGCTCTAATTGCTGGAAAAGTCCCCTTCTATCTGCTGATGACAGCCCACTGGCCCACACTGGACTCCAGAGCTATGGGGCTCCCTGCCGACTACCTCGCTCACCCACTCATTGTACAGACGAGCAAAGTCAGGCAGACAGAGGCCCAGGAGTGGCCCAAGGTCATAGAAGAGTGAGTGGCAGCACCTGGGCAGGCTCCCAGGTCCTCTAACTCCCTGTGAAATGTTCTTTGAAGTAAAGCACTTGGACACCCTGGCTTTATTTAGACATGGCCTTTAGATCTGAACACTTAAATACATTACAGCACAACAGATATGGGCCACAGGACATCCTTGAAACTCTCAGTCACTTTCAACTAATTCATGGAATATTTACCCAGCTTAGTCCATTTCATCTATTATTTGCTCAAATCCATCAAGTGTGCATGGGGCCTTTGCTTTCCACTGCACTCAGACCTCTCCTCTGGACCAGGGCCTTTCAAAGCAGCTGAACACCAAGGCCCATCAGGCCGCTGCCTGCCCAGCCCTCCCTGGCCACACTGGCCTGCCCGCCTCCCTCACTCCTTCAGCCCCAGCCCCTTGGCCTTCTCTCCGGCTCCTAGTCATCCTGAGCGCTGTCCCTCCGCAGAACCTTGGTGCTTGCCCTGCTCGGCCTGATACTCTCCTGGCCTCTGTACTTGGCTGCTGCTTCTCATCGCTCAGGTCTTACCTCAGTCACCTGCTGGGGGAGGCCTCCCAGGACAATGATCTCTGCAGAAGCTGCCCTGCTCTCCCCACTCTACTCCACTTTCCCACCTATTTCCCTCGCAGCACTTGTCACCCTCGGACATTACTCCTCGTGTTTATTATCTCTTTCTCTTCACCAGGACACAGGCTTTAAGACAGCAGAGGCCTTGTCAACTGTATTTGTGGTTACATCCTTAGCTCCTGTTTGGCTCAGAGCTACACATAGTTGGCTCTCAAGGTTTTACTGAATGAAAAAATGAACAAACATCAGAGAGAAAAACCCAGCATCAGAGGCAATGTGGGGCTTCACGCGGCCTGACTGTGGCTCTAAACACTGTCGGTATGCCACACCCGCCGTGGGCCTTCAGTACAAAGGGAAGCTGCAAACGATTCCTTGGCCCCTCACGTGGGCCACGTCGGCAGGTGGTACCAGGATGAAGTCACAGCCTGCAGTAAACCTGGGCCCCACTCTCCCAAGGGGTGCAGATCAGGTCATGGCAGAAGGTGTGTCCACAGTTACGGATATTTATGCAGGACAAGGTGTGGAAAGCCAGATCTGATACAAGAGGGGCTGGTGAGAAGGGGAGGAGCCTGAAACTGAGTCTGCCAAGCACTTTACACAAAAATGAGCACCAATGGCCCTTATCCGAGACTAGGGAGGTTGACTAAGGTGATGGAGGGGCAGAAGGGGTCCTCCCCACGCCCCAAGCACATCGGAGCACACTGCACCAACATTAAAGGACATGTCTGCAGTACCAGACAGCCCCATCCTGCTACTGTCACCTGTGTGACTGTGGGTAGTTTACTTACCCTCTCTGGACTTAGTCTCTTCATCTATAAAATGGGCTGCTGCTTCTCCCCCCACCCAACGGACACCTACTGCATGTTCACTGGGGCCAAGTACTGGGTACACATACAGTGGAGGCCCTGGTTATGCAGACACAGGAAATCTAGAGAAAATCTAGAGAATAACAGCTCACAAACACAGTGCACAACACTGTACTCTGAGCAACACAAGGTGCTACAGGAGATGTAGTAAACGGGCCGTGGTTTGGCCTGAGGGTCAGAGACCTCTTTGAGGGCGTGACATCTGAGGTGAGCCCTAAAGGATGAGTAGGAGAGCTGGGCAGGGGGCTGGGGGGATAAGGTGGCACAGAGGGAGGCAGGCTGTGGCCTGTCCGTGCACCCTGAAGGCTCAGGTCAGGGTTCTGTGTCCACCTCAAGGGCCCTGGGGACCCAGAAAGGCTGTGAGCAAGGAAGTGACCCGGTCCCGGGTGATGCATGGAGGAAAGGTAGGGGTGGGTGGGTAAGAGCTGCAACAGAGTTCAGTTAGGGAACCACTGCAGTGGCCTCTGTGATACACGGTGGTTTTGGACAAGTGTGGGTGGTAGGGTTGGAAAGAATTGAAAAGGTCTGAGTGCACTTCAGAGGAAGGATGGAGGAGATGTGGGTTTAGAGAGAGAGGACGGAGAGCTAGATTTCCAGCTGAGGCAACTAGGTGGACCGGGGAGTTATTCCTAAAAAGGGAAATGATGGAGGAGAAGGACACTTCAGCAATGCAGAGGTTGGAGAAGGGGAGGTCATTATGGATTATAAGTTGTTTCCTGTGGAATAACTAAAAGGCGATAAACAGGCAGTCTTAGACGACCCTGGAACACAACAGGGAAGACGAGGAGAAATTTGAGTTTTCAGCACAGAGATACCAAGAGATTATAGAGCAAAGAATGCAATGCTTCAGAGGTCAGAAGGTAAAGAAGGAACTGCCCAAGGAAACCAAAAATCAATAGCCAGAGAGAACCCAGAAGGCAAAATGTCATAGGATGTCAAGAGAAGGGAACTGACAGTGAGAAGGGTAGACAGGTGTGCCGCATGTCGCTGAGGTGGGAGGGGTACTAAAAGGGTCAAGGGAGAGTGGGGCGGGCATCAGACCGGGGTGGGTTGAAGAATGAAGACCACACACAGGATGGAGACGGCTCTTTGGAGAAGCTTGCCTAAGTGGGCTGGGTAACAAAGAAGGATTGGCGTCTTTTTCTGTTTGTCTCTCAAGGTGGAACATATTAGCGCTTGTAGAAACGTTGAAGAGAAGAATCCAGTAAGTAGTGGAGATTGAAGCTACTGGAAAAAGCAGGAGGTGGGCTCCAGCACCCATAAGGAAGAGCCTGATGCTTGAGGAAGGGGTGCTTCCTCTCACAGTAAAAGCCAACACGGAAGAGAGATACAGCTTTGGAGATCTGGTGACAAGGAGGTGGAAGCAGCAGGTACTTTCCGGTATCTCGAGGACTGGGCCAGCATATGCTTGAAAAGCATCTGGCACAGTGCTTGAACTTGCTAAGTGCCCCACAAATGTCATTTTGAACATTATTACAAATGTGCTATCCCCCTCAGCCTGCCCAAGTGCATGGCCTCACTGGAAGCATCCATTTGCCTGGAGATTACAATTTGTCACAGATGAAATGCAAAGAGAAGGGAGAAGATAATATTTAGTTTCTGACATGCAAAAATAGAATTATGTAGCTTCTGCCTTGTAAGCATGAATATTTCTTTTTGAAAATAGTTCATACTTATAAAAACAACAAAAGAAACACCTGTGAGTAGCGACATTCCCACGACATTAGAAACCTCCTTTGTGCCTAGGATACTTGCTATTTTGAACTTCCTGTTCAATCTTTTCCTTATGGTTCTATTCTAGAATAAATATCTACATCCCCAAACAAGACCAGCTCAGTGCTGCAGTTTGGTATTTCATTCACTTTCCCCTGACACGCTGTATTCCAGTGTGTGACCACACCGTCCTTTACTTATTCTTCCTGGTGCAGGTGGAAACGGGCTGTTTCTACTTGTTTGCTACTTTCAGACATTCCTGAACTTGTTTCCTGGGGCCTGTGTTTCAGTTTATTTAGGGTATATACTTGGAGCAAAACCACTCTGTCAAGGTTTACCTTCTTCTTTAGCTTTAGTACCTGTTGCCAGATTGGTTTTCAAAAGGTTACACAAATTTACACTCATACATTGACACTTGAATTTTGGTCAACCTGGTAGGCACAGGAAGGTCACACTTGCATTACTTTATTTTGCATTTCCCTGATTATGAGGGTTAAGCATATTTATATATATATACTGACCATTCTGATTGTCTCTTGTGAGAATGCCATTCATGGGCTTTGCCCATTTTCCTGTTGAGACATTTGTCTTTTTCTTATTAATAGGTAAATGTTTTTTTAATACTTTTAAAATACTAACCCTTTGTCAGCTATCCATGTGGCAACTGTCTCCTCCTGGTTTGTGGCTTGTGGCCAAGGTTACCCAAAATATGATCTGCTTATAGTATGGCCCTAGGGGGCACCAGGCACATCGAGGGATTTGAGTCTTTATTATGAAAAAGATTCCGATAGGTCGGAATCTTTATTACGACAGGTTTCCAACATTAATATAAAATGTCTTGAGAAAGGTAGACCCTTCTACTAGTTCACGCAAAGGTAAGACTGACCCAGCAGTAGGATTATCTTTTCATTTTCTCTAGGATGCCTTTCCATGGGAAAATTAAAAAGGAAAAAAGCTTTTACTTTTAAAATTTTAATGTAGTTGAATGTAACAATTTCTTCCTTTATGATTTCCTGTTTAGGAAATCCTATCTTACCCAAAGTCATCATATTCTGTATTTTCTTCTAAAGGGTTTAAAGTTTTGCCTTAAGTCTATCTGTAATTTATGTTTGCATGTGGTTTGAGATAGGGAACTAGTTTCCTGTGATTCTGTACAGATAACCAATTGTCAGAGGACCATTTGTTGAAAAGCCCGCCCTTTGCTCACTGATCTGTAATGCTCTCTCTGCATTGTCTTTGGCTTCTGTGTGTGCACGGGGCAGTTCTGATTTTTTATTATGTTCCACGGGCGCATTTATCTACCCTTGTGCCAGTTACTGTGGCTTTGATAATCTGGCAGGTCCAATCCTCCATTATCAGCCTCATATAAATTCTGGATTCAGCTTTTCAAGTTTCAAGAAAAATCCTGTTGGAATTTTGACTGGACCTACAATGGCTCACTATGTAATCAATTTGGGGGGAACTGATATCTTCAATAGTAGTGGGAATTTCTATTATTGAATACCTTACCTCTCACTATGTAAATCTTTAATATCCTTCAATATAAATGTTATTCTTTTCTCCAAAAGAGTTTCTATGTATTGCTATCACTACATCTGGGTAACCTTTATTTTCTTGTTGCTGTTTCCAGGGGTACCCTTCCTCAGTTTGTTCTTGATGTAGAACTATGTATTCACTTTTGTATATTGATTTTGTATCTAGTAACCTTGTTAAATAATAGAGGCTCACTTGAAAAATGAGTTTTATTGCTCCTGTTACAATACTTACACTCTATTTCTTTTTCTTGTCTTCCATGCTAACTACAATGTTAAGTAAAAAGCAGCATTAGTAGGCATTCTTGTCTTGTTCCTGATTTTAAAGGGAATGTTTTCAACATCATTGCGTATGATGATTGATGGAAGTTTTTGATAAATACCTTTACCCAGCTTAAAGAAGTTCCCTTCTATTCTTAATTTGCTGATAATTTTTTAAATCATGAATGAATGTTGAGTTTTATCAAATTCTTTTCCTATAACTATTGAGATATTATTTTCTTCTTTAATCTCTTAATGATATTAATTTGCATTAATACATTTTTCTAATATTAAACCAAAAAGCATTCTTGGGATGCACAGAGCTTGATGGATTCAATTTACTAATACCTTTTAAAGGACCTCTGCATATATATTCATAAATTAGACTACTTCAATACTCCTTTCTTTGCCCTGGCCGACGTGGCTCAGTGGAGTGAGTGCTGGCCTGTGGAACCAAAGGGCTGCAGGTTCAATTCCCAGTCAGGGCACATGCCATGGTTGTGGGCCAGGTCCCCAGGAGGGGGCACACAAGAGGCAACCACACATTGATGTTTCCCTACTGCTGTTTCTCCTTCCCTTCCCCTCTCTCTAAAAATAAATAAATAAAATCTTTAATATTTCTTTCTTTTACTGTTCTTATCTGATTTTGACACCAAGGTTAAACTAGCCCCGTAAAATGAGTTAGAAATTGCTCTCTTTTTCTGTTTTCTGAAGGAGCTTGCAAAGGATAAGGACTATGTCGTGAATGACTGATAGAACTGCCCATAAAAATGTCTGGACCTTGTAGAAATATTTCTGTAACAGCTGTAAGGCTATTCAGGTTTCCTACCTCTTCTTTAATCAGCTTTGATATGTTATAGTATTCTAGAAATTTGTCCATTTTGCCTAAGTTTTTAATTAAATTGGCATAAAATTGATTACAATATTCCCCTCTTATCTTTTTATTTGCTGCAGCTGCAAACTTACCCCCATTATCATTCCTAATCTTTTTTTTCTTTATTTAAGGCAGCTTGTGTATTGTAGTAATCTTTGCAATGAGCCAACTTTTGGGTTGTTTCTCGGGTCTTTGTTTTCTTTCTCATTCATTTTTATTCTCATGTATTTTTATTATTATTTTGATTGGTTCCATCTTCCTATTTTCTTTGAGGTTATTCTGTTGTATTTTTAAAACTATTTAAACTGGATGCTAAGCTCATGAATTTTCCGCCTTTATTTCCCCTCTGATATAAGTGCCTAAGCTATTTAAGAGGATTTTCCTCCCGGAGGACACATGGTTTGGGCAGCCAGCTCCCCTATCAAGGGGCGTGGGGCCTGAGCCAACTACTTACCCCTCAACCTGCTGTGCCATGATCCTCCTCAGGGAGAGTGGCAAGGAGACAGTGAGATAATTTGAAAGACTTAACGTTTTTCTAGAGAGTGGGAGTGTCATTTCACTGAACTAAAATATGCCTCAAATTGGATTGACCATTTAGGTTACTTCCCCTGCTCCCACTAATCAGTTGGTTGGGCTTGTGCAGCACACAAGCTCAGACAGAGAAATAAACACGCCAGAAATCTAATTTCAGTGGGAGTTAAATTTGATGACTTTGCTATAATAATTATGAGTAACTGTTACAATTATAGTATTCCAAACTTTTCGAACAAGGACAACAAATAGTCGTTTACTAGTTTTTTCTAAGGTATTTCCCAAGCATATATTCTGGGGTCCTTGTCACCTTATTAACAGCAACATACCCTGGAGAAAGGATAGAGGTAAATGTTTTAAAAACTGCCTCCAGAGGAACCTCACTGCTCAAGTACTTACTCAATAACTATCTTTGAGAGCCCAAATACTGTAGTTCCAGCTACTACGTCAGGTGCTGGGAATACACACGGCCCACAAGACAGGACACAGAGGTTGCCTTCACACACTTACAGACTCACGGGGAACAGAAACAAAGTCGCAGGCAGCTCTCAGGCACGATGACAAACACGTCACAAGCAGTGCGGGGTGCAGTGGGAGCACACGGTACAGGGACCTGGTCTATCACTGGGGCTCAGGGAAGACCTTTCCTGAGGAAGTGACACGGAGCAGAAGTGAGCCGGGTGAAGTGAGAGGAGGAAGGAGTGTCTGCGGGAAGAGGTCGGCCTGTCCAAAGGATGGGAGGCGGCGAGCACACCTGACGCATAAGGGCCTGAAGAAATGCAGAACAGCTATGTGTCCAGTGTTGGGTGGTGAGCAGTGAGAGACGCCGACAAAGGTAAGCAGTTGAATCACACAGGTCTCATAAACCGCAGGAAGGAAGGTGCCTGGGTTTACCCTGAGAACCACAAGAAAACACTGAGGGGTGTAAGGGGCGCCCCAGCAACGTTAATGTTTCCCATGACATTAAAACACACTAGAAATACACGTTATTGCAGGGACGCTAAAGTCCTATGGAGATGTCTAGCTGTCTGAAAGCTATCTATCTATCTATCTATCTATCTATCTATCTATCTATCCCCCTTTCGGGGATCTCAAATAGACAAGTAATCTGTATGAATTCTCAGGCAAAGAATGCGTTTTCACTAATACCATACATTTTTCCAAGGGGAGCTCAAGCACCTTGGGATGAACTTAAAAATACATATCTGATAAATAAAATTGCATTCAGTAAACACTAAGGAAGGGTACAAGAACAAACGTCTGATTAAAGAAGCTGGTGTTCTAGAAAAACAAGCTGAATGGATCTCATCCCATTAGAGCACTGGACGTGCCGCCTCCTGCCCCTCCCTCAGCAGAAAACCGGCCCTGCACGTGGGCAGTCCGTCTGCGGTGGCCCTCTGCTGTGAAGTGCGTTCTTCAGAAACAAGGAGGACTTAGTTCCTTCTACTAAAATCAGCTTACTAGTAAGCAGAAATTATTTACTAAATATAGCAATTAGCAAAGACTTGGTAAATATTAATTAATGGTATAAAAATATTTACTTTATGAATAGCCTTTTAAAAAATGGGCAAAATAGGAAGCCCAGCTGCTTCTCAGTCATTTCAAATTTTATATATCCAGAACCAAACCTATTACCCTATCCAGAATGTGAGATAATGTCTAAGATAACTTAGATTCTTAAAAAGAAAAACAACCCCCAAACAGCCCTGGCTGGTGTGGCTCTGTGGATTGAGTGCCGGCCTGTGAACCAAAGGGTCACAGGTTCGATCCCCAGTCAGGGCACACGCCTGGGTTGCGGGCCAGGTCCCCTGTGTGGGGCTCATGAGATGCAGCCACACATTGATGTTTCCCTCCCTCTCGTTCTCCCTCCCTTCCTCTCTCTCTAAAACTAAATAAATAAAATCTAAAAAAAAAAAAAGCCATACAAAACTCAGTGTAATAAAAAACAGTAACAAAGGTGAGAAGGGATGGATATATATATATATAAACCCCAAATGCAATGCATGAACCTGATTGAACCTGGTTGGGGGCAAGGCAGTTATAAGACACAATTTGGGGATAACCGGGGATGTTTGATTCTTGGGCTGAATATTATATATCATGGAATTAATGTTCATTTCCCCAGGTGTGATACTCGGAGTTACTGTGAAAATGTTGGGGAGTGCCCTTAATTTTAGGAGATGCACAAGTAAGTTTAAGGGCGTGGCGCCGAGCTACCTGCTACTCACTCTCTGACGTTTAACACCAGGGTGGGAGCTGATGTGGCAAAACGTTAACGCGTGGTGCGCCTGGTCACAGGGCGTACAGGTGTTCGTCATGGTGATCTTTCCACTTTTATACAGACTTGAAGTTTTTCAAAGAGAAAGAAAATCAAGCAAACAATAAAAAGAGCACACTGAGCTATGGCGGGCGGAGAAACGCTGAGCCAGTGGGCCTCGCGAAAGCTGCTGAACAGGTAAAGGAGACCGAGTCAAATGTGGGTGGGTGTGAGGTGACAGTCTCGCTCCACAGAATGAGGGTTGGGACACGTGCCGCTGAGGAAAAGGCCATTCATGTCCTTCCCAGACCCGGGCCACGGACATGAGCTAAGTCCGGGGCTTCCCGGGCAGGGCGTCGCGAACAGGGAGAAGGCGCCGCTGCGCTGCTCTAACACCTTCACCGTGGCCCGCAGCCACTGCTGCTGCGGCTTCCTGCGCGAGCCCCTCAGCGCCCGGACCCCCTCGCCTTCCCCCGACTAACCTCATCGCTCCCTCTGCCGTGGCCCGCGGGCCGAAGGGTTCGCCACACGGTGGCGCAGGATCCCGCCCCCTTAGCGATGTGTCCCAGGGGGCAGCCCACAGCCCACGTCGCTCCGTCACTCCATCACTCCCGAACGGGCCACCTCACCTGAGTCCTGTCCTTGCCCCTGTTCTCTGTGAATTCCTACAGTTCTACCAACTCGGGTCTTTAGAGGGTTTTAGAAAGAGTCCGGCCTCCTTTCCTCAGCGTTGTCCCTATTTTCATCACTGCCACAGAAGCTTAGCGCCAGCGGGTTACTCCACACCCAACAGGAACGAAATTCCCGGCTTTCCGAGATCCACCAAGTCTCTGCCCAAAGGGCCGCGAAGGAGCTGGGGTGTCACCCACCCCCGCCGCCCGTCCTCCTCACAGACGCGACTCCACGGTGGCCGGGGCACACGCCCCAGGTGAGGGGCAGCCCGCGCACCGTCTGGCCCCGTCCTCCTCCGGAAGGGTGTGTGAGAAAACGTTTCCCCACACCGAGCCCAGACTTACTCCTCGAGACTCCTGCCTGTCGTTCTTTCTTCAAACTTCAGTCAAATGAAATTCCTCTCCCCCCCCCAGCTGCCCCTGAAAGCGCGGCACATGAGGCCTCCTGGCGGCGGCAGCCGGCGGGCAGGGGCCTCGCAGGCAGTGGGCCCAGCGAGCCCCGTCCACCGGAGGCCGCGAGCAGCGGCCGTGATGCACCAGGAAGCGCAAAATCAGCGCGGCCTTGGGTCGCTGTCCCCGGGAAGGCTCCATCTGGGCAAGCACCTCCTGTTAATGGCATTTACTTAATGAGAATAAAAAGAAAGTACGATAAACCAACTAGGAAGGGCGGCTCAGGATATAAAATAAATATAAACGCTTACCTCCCCTTGGAAGCTCTTCAGCAGCGGCGCTACCTGCTTGCGCAAATCCTGGAGCGAGAGGAATGGGTCAGGAAACAGCCATTTGAGAAGGAAAGAGAAGGAAACATTTGTTAAGGCCTCCTAAAAACAGCCTTGAACTCAGCGATAATTATCATCACAGACAGCAGTCCTGGCCCCCTCCTGTCTTGTTCCCTGATTCAGACAACACGATGCCGACTGGGCCCCACGGTTTCCGGGAACTTGGGGGTACCACTCGGTTTATTTCTACTAAGTTCCGGTTATATACACCGTCCCTCATTTCAAATGTGCTGTGGACTCCGGTGTTCGCTAGCGTCAGTCTGAAATAATTTACTGCAGGAAAACGGAAGACGACGATGAAGGTTTGACTTGTCTGTGTCTGAAGCGGGTTTGGGCCACGGCCCTGCATCCCGGCGTGAGTTCTGAGCACACGGTTCATAGAGAGGCGCCTGGTTTGGACGTCACATGGTAAAAGGGATGTTGCAGATGTGATTAAGTTAGGGATCGAGTTGGGAAGCTTCTCCTGGATTATCTAAGCAGACCCAGGTCCTTCTAGGAGGGAGGCAGGGGGGCCAGGGTGGGAGAGGATAGGAGGTGGAAGCAGGCGTGAGAACAATGTAAGGGCCGGGCCGAGGCTCACAGGCGTCCCCGGGAAGCTGGAGAAGGCAAGGAAACGAATCTCCCCTGAAGTTTCTAAAAGGAACACAACTCTGCCAACACTTCATTTCAGCCCAGTAAAACCCATTTTGGACTCTGCCCTCCAACATGGTTGATGATAAATATTTGTTGTTTACAGCCACCAAGTCCATGCCCATTTGTTACAGCACCAATAGGAAACAAACACGTGATTTCATCCAGCCCACTGCACTTTTCAGAAAGATAGAGGGTACAATACACACCTAAAGGGGAAGTGAAGGAGAAGAGGATGAAAAGGGAGCAGAATCGCGGAAGAGAGGCCGCAGCTTGATCCCGAGCAGGGCCAGTGGCACAGTCTGTGCTCTAATCACAAGGAGTAAGCCAGGCTCCTTCGTCGGACACTGGGCAACTACAGGTATGGAGGCAGGAAGCCTGAACAGGAGCGCTCTCAGTGTGCACCAGGGTGGAGGACATGGTGTGGCCTGGACTCTGCAGAGGGGCTGGGCGGGTTGGCTACCCTTCCCTCCCGCTCGCTCTCCTGGGGAAGGACAAACAGGCAGGATGGTCACACTGAGTTGGTCACACTGCAAACACAAGATGATAGATGGAGTTTGTTTGTTGTTTTCTAAAATTGCTGGCTTTGATGAAGACAGTTCATTAAGGAGGTGTGGCTGCATTCTCCAGTGTTCTCACTAAGCAGTGTGGTGCCAAGGTGCGGATCCAAGTGGGTAAAGAGCTAACACACTTCCATGGAGCTGGCTCCAACAGGATGTCTGTGGCACGCATGCCTGGCCTGCACAGGCGAGCGGCGAATCTACCTCTCAGAAGGCCACAACCCTGTATTAATCCAATTTTTAAAAATAAGATGTGAACAGTTCAAGGACGATTATCTCAATGTGACGCTTGTCTTCCACCTGTCGGTGAGCATGATAGCCTCTTGCAGGCTGGGCTTTGAGGACAGCCCTTCCCTCCTCCGGGAGCTATAGCTGAGCCCCCGCAGCGGCCACAGGGAGTCTGAGAGCCCTGCGGGTGGGCTGCAGGCCTGCCTTGCTGTATCTGAGAGCTGGTAGCACCTGATGGCTCTTGAGAGGGGCCTCTAAGGCTTCCAGCAGGTCTGGGTGGGATACTGCACAACTGGACACAGCCAGGCCCAATGTCATGGGCTCTCCTTCCTGTTTTTCACCGAGTCTATAACATAGTCAGGAGTGCATCCTCTTCCTCCAGGCTGGGGGCTGCTTGAGGGCATGAATGGGTGTTAGCCTCCCCACCCCCTTTCTAGCATCCAGTGCAGGGCTGGGTGATATTTTGCTGAGGAAACCTAGGCACAAGAGGCCTCAACCCTTCAGGAAGGTGAGCAATGGAAACTGGTCACATGTCATGCCCGGTCTGATGTTCTTTTTTTGCTAGAGGGGCCAAATCTACCTCACCGTGGCCCACTCCCCAAACTGTACAGCAGAGAGGGCTGCAGGTGTGGGTACTGGCTCGGGGCACAAGGTGTCCTCTGTGGCCCACGGACTGGTCAGCAGAAAGACTGACTTGAGCATCAACAGGGAATTGCTGTTGAGAGAGTGAGTGTGGCCTTGTGATGCATTTATGGGAGTGTTAATCTCTGTCTCCTCCATACCTGGAATGGGTCTCATGCACAGGGAGAACTCAAAAGACATGGAGACTTCTGGTCCAGATGGAGACATAAGTAAACATGGCTTGTCTCCTCACATAGCCACATCCAAATTACAACTAAAATATAGAATAACCATCATTCAGAACTGGCAGAAATCGAGTTGAATGGAAGTCTGACAACTGTGGAATTAAAGAAACCACATCCATCCAGGTTGGTAGGAGAGGCGGCGACACAGAATGGGCTGGTCCCACATCCACGTGTGGTGGATAAAACTTTGGGAGGGATATCTCAGGAGCAAGGAGTCCCAGTCCCACACCAGGGCCACAACCCAGGGTTCCAGTGCCAGGAAGATAAGTCCCCATAACTTCTGGCTGCAAAAACCAGTGAGGATTGAGTTGGGGGAAGAAACTGCTGGAGTCTGAAGCAGTTCCTCTTCAAGAACCCACATACTAACTTACTCAGACTCACTACCGCTGAGCTCCAGCACCAGGGTAGCAGCTTGAAAGGCATCAGTGGAATATGGGGAGGAACCGAAGGGTCTGGCGTCAAGGTGAGAACTGGGGGACAGCATTCTTCCAGACAGAGAGGTAGGCAGATGCCATTACCCTAATTGAGCCCCCCCCACCCCCCCTCAGAGCCACAGAGCTGGCAGGCAGGTGCCATATCGGATACTCCATCAAACTGGTTAACACTGTTTATCCCACTCTGGAGATTCCCTGAGTCTCCGACCCACCCAACTTAGTTGTTAATAGTAGCTTTTCCATATGAATGGCTGGTTTTGGCTCCTGCTTCACAACTTCCTAAATCCTCTCAAACAAGCTATAGCAGGCTTCAGTGAGCCCCCAGCACCTGTGCCCCTTGCTAAGTGGCCCCAAGCCTGGCACTAGCAGTAGCCAGCCTAGATTCAGAGCTTGGCTTCACCTGAGAATCTCCACGCTCAGTACAAGTAGCAGCTATCTCAGATTGCTCCATAGCTCAGGAAGGGTGGCCCCAGGCAGAACACAGGTGGGGGCTGAACTTGGCCTGCACCACCCAAGAAACCCAGGGCCTTCACACCCAGTGGACAGCTACAGACCACATTGGGAACACTACCACACTGCCTCTGCACAGCTAATCCTCCATGGGGGGTAGAGATTGGTGGTCAGTGGTCACAGCCAATCCTTGCAGCTGACTGGCCTGGGTAAATCCCTCCCATTGACCTGCCAACATCAAAGAAGGCTCAGTCATAAGAGGAGGGTATATTCAGCTCACACAGAGGGTGCACCTTGAGTACCCAGCTTGGGTGATAGGGGAGGCTGTGCCACTGGACTCTACAGGACACCTACTACATTAGGCCACCCTAACAAGCCATGGAATCATAGCAGCTCTACCTAAACACTGGGCAGCTGCTAAAATGAGGAGACAAAGGAACATGGCCCAAATGAAAGAACAGATCAAAATTCCAGAAAAAGAATGAAACAAAATGGAGATGAGCAATCTATCAGATGCAGAGTTCAAAACCTGGTTACAAGGATGCTCAAGGAACTTAGTGAATATCTAAACAGCATAAAAAAGATTAAGTTACAAACAAATAATGTACTAACTGGAATAAAGAACAATTTACAGGGAAATAATAGTACACTGTAAAGCTGAGAAACAAATCAATGATGTGGAACGTAAGGAAGCAAAAAACAATCAGAACAACAAGAAGAAAAAAGAACCAAAATAAATAAATAAATAAGCATAGTATAAGCAGCCTCTGGGACAACTTCAAGAGATCCAACATTTGCATCATAGGGGTGCCAGAAGGAGAAGGGAAAGAGCAAGAAATTGGAAATCTATTTGAAAAAATAATGAAAGAAAAATTCCTTAATTTGGTGAAGGAAAGAGACACGCAAGTCCAGGAAGCACAGAGAGGCCCAAACAAGATGGATGCAAAGAAACCCACTCCAAGACACATCGTAATTGAAACGCCAAAGGTTAAAAATAAAGAGGGAATCTTAAAAGCAGCAAGAGAGAAGTTAGTTATTTAATAAAATGGCCATAGATACATACCTGTTAACAACTGAACCTAGAAAACAAACTAAGCAAACAAGAAGAACAGAGACAGAATCATGGATACATAGAGCATTTTAATGGTTGCCTGGTAGGACAGGGGTGTGGGGAAATGGGTGAAGAGGTGAGGGAATAAGAAGTACAAATAGGCAGTCACAGAATAGCCATGGGGATGTAAAGTACAGTGTAGGAAATGGAGAAGCCAAAGAACTTATACGCATGACCCATGGACATGAACAATGGTGGGGGGATTGTCTGAGGGACTGGGGGGTGCTGGTTGGAGGGGGGCAAAGGGGAAAAAATTGGGATAACTGTAATCACAATCAGTAAAATATAATGAAAAAGAAAAAAAAGACATGGGTGCGTAAGTAAATAAATGAAGAACAATCTCTCAAAGAGTATCAGTAACTGGGCAAGTGAGCCCGCCTAAAGGCTGGCTCCTTTCCCAAGTCAGCACTGCCCAGCAAACGTGAATGCCAAGCACCTATCTAAGCTTAAAATTTTATAGCTATATTTAAAAAGCAAAAAGAAACAGATGAAATTTTAATTTCATTTAACCTAATATATCTATAATATTATCACTCACCATGTAATCCAGAGAAAAATTATAACAAGATAGTTTACATTATTTTTCTGGTTTTTAGGTCTTTGAAATCTGGTGTGTATTTTACACTTCAGCACATCTCTCTTTGGACTGGCCACATGTCACCTGTCCCCACTCACCCAGGTATGCATGGTCACAGTCATTGTATTTGCGGCTGGGGACCAAGAGAGGCCTTCTCAAGTCAGGGCTCTCCTGGAAGCCCCCTCTCGGACGGTCAGAAGGGGAAGTGTAAGGACAAGAATCAAGAGAAGTAGGAGAGGGTTGGGGAGCACCACGCGGCAGAGGGTCTCCGGCAGAAGTTAACAATGCAGCAACTCCCTTTATCTGTGGGGGCTACATTCCAGACCCCCAGTGGATGCCTGAACCTGTTACAGTTCTGAATCCTTGTATGTACTATGTTTTTTCCTATACACACATAACTTTTCACTGAAAAGGAAGCACCTTACACTTCTGTTCGGCACATCTGAATGGCCAGCATCATTACTCTTGCGCTTTGGGGCCATTATTAAGTAAAATAAGGGTTACTTGAAAATCAGCACTGCAATACCAAGACAGCTGACCTGGTAACCGAAACAGCTACTAAGTAAGTGACTGACAGGTGGGCAGTGTATACAGCGTGGAGGCGCCGGACAAAGGATGATTCATGTCTCGGGCAGTACAGAGTAGGACGGCGTGAGATTGCATCACACTACTCAGAAAAGTGAGCAATTTAAAATTTATGAACTGTTTATTTCTGGAATTTTCCATTTAATATTTTCAGACCAAGGGTGACTGCAGTTGAAACCTCCGTGAGGAAAACCGTGGATGCGGGGGTTCCTGCAGTTACCGCTCGGTGAGTGTCCGCCACGCGCCCACTGCTGCCGCACGGGCTTCAGGTGCACTAGACTCATCTGCTTCTCACAACAGCAACAGTTCATGGATAAGGACATCTTGGGCTCAGAAAGGGAAGGATTATTTGTCCAAGGTCACAAGACTGCATAAAGAAATCCATCACTTTGACCAGGTTTTGGTGTAGGGATGACACATGGGGCCACCCGGATAGCAACTTGGGGGGTGGTGGGAAGCCCGGCACACATACCACGCCAAAGACTTACAACAGGCCCCAACTCAGAGGGGAAATGGCGAAGCTGGATGGGGACACAGAAGGTGAAGGTGGTGGGGCCAAGGCATTTGAGACCACTGTGGGGAACAGACGAGGGACAGCACGCGTGGGGGATGCCGGGGTGCAGGCGCAAGTCTCTGGTGCCCTGGAGTTCAGCCCACAAAACAGTAACTCTTTCCTAACTAGGCTCATCCCTGCCGACTGGCACAGGGCCGCTCTCCCGAGAACACCAGCTTTGAGAAGTATAGAAGGTGACAAAGGTACTTTCGATTACAGTGCCTAGGAAGGCAGGAGAACCACACCTCTCGTAATAATTGTAAACAAACGCACCTCTGCTGTCCCTGCCACAACCAACACACTATATATTCACACTTCACAAGTCATTTCTTCGGGCATTTTCGCGTCTCATGACAGACCTGCTAAAATAACCTTTTAGATATTAAAGCTGGATGTGTGTGTTCCTACTCACACACACACACATATTTGAAGACAGTTGAAGAGAGAAAAAGCACTAAATATTCTCTCTCTCTCTCTCTCTCTCACACACACACACACACACACACACACACACACAGACAAAAAAATTACCCATTCTAATTTTACTTTTGGCAGCTTGAGAAATTCCTCATCTAGTTCTTCTACCTGTGACTGTTACATGGTTTGATACTAAACCAGGGATGCTGACTTCTGACCCTGACCCCATCACCTAACAGAGAGGACGTGACAGGACGCGCTGCCGTCAGAACAGAGCGCCCTGTGCTGTCTGGACCGCAGCTCCGCTGCAGCCCCCGGCCGCCAGGTTCAATCTCGAGCTGAGGAAGACAGGGTCCAGGCCACTCAAAACCATACTGGTGTGAATTATAATTAGGTATACAACACAAAATTACAAAACGCAGTAACTTGGTTACGCACAATTCAGTGACAGGGTTTTCAACACTATTTTAAACTTGCTTCCACCCTGTTCTATTTATTGAGCAAAAAGCAACAAATACCTTAACATACAGAAGCGGTACCTTTGAGATGATTAATATTGGAGGTCTGTTGGTAAAGTCAGAAGGGTGCATTTCAACCTCCTCCCCCTCGAGTACAGTGCAAACAATAAGCAATGTTTATAGAGAGATGCTTGTGTGTGAAATGAATTTTCATTATCCTCCAAACCACTGATTCACAACTCACTTTTTAGATTAAAACATCAAAAAGAAAAATGCTATTCAGGAATTTTCTATATAATGATGGGTGTGGGAGAAAACTATTCAGATTTAAAAGCAAAAGAGAAACAAAAACACAAAATGGCCAGGCAGCGCTCAGGTGTACCTGTGAGGTGCGAACAGGAGACATCCCAAAATATACAGTCCGTGGACTCATACGGTGTGAATCTTTGGCTTTCGGCCCACTCTGGGTGGGTACTTATGTGGTCTCTGGAAGACTGTTCCCTCCTCGGGGCCTGGTACTCAAAACACCCCATGATGTCTCTCTCATACCAGGGATTCAGAGCTGGTGGCCACCAAGGTGTGGGGGTGTCCAGCAAAGAGTGGGGCCCAGGACATGCTGCTTAGGTTTGGAAGGACAAGCAGATGCAGGGGAATGGCCTGGGTGTTATGCGTAAACCAAAGGAGCTATGAACTACAAAGGCATCTTCGAGGTCATAAAATGTCTCTAGCTTTGAAGTATTTTGTAATACAGATTCTTCGGGATGTTCTACGGCACTTTACAATTTCACCTTTGCTCCACAGTGGCTCACGCGCTCCTGGGCAATGCTGCCTACAGTGAAGACGCACAGCTGTTTGGCCGCAGCTCTTGGTGGTGCCTCGCGCTTTGTGGTGGCAGCCCAGGCGTGGGGTCCTGACTTCTTTGGGGACAACATGGCCTCCTCAAGAGCACTGGGGGCTGGACTAGGCCACCTCTCAAAGGCCCCACTCAGCAACCCTCACAGGGCTGCCACACCCTGCCCCTGGCCTGGCTGCAGGAACTGGTAGGAACCCAGCCCCGAGGCACTGGCAGCAGTGGCTTCACCCCTTCGGCTACTGTTTTAGAGCTGCGTGGGCCCAGGACTCTCAGCTCTCCCTCTCCCCTGGCCTCAGTTCACATTGTCTTCATAGTGCCTGGGCGGTAAAAGGGTGGGGATGCAGTTTAACCCTTGATAGGGGCCAGGCAAAAAACAAATGACTGGCTTGCATCGAAAACCATAGGAAATGTTTGTGGATGAGGAGGTTACATGGTAACACCCAGGCCTAAAAAAGTTATCTCCAAATGAACCTACTAACCCCCAGTTTTCCCCTCATTACTCAGGCCTCAAAGCAAGAAAATTCAAACTTGAAAATGGTTTTAGGTATACTACTAGTAACAGTTCATTGGTGAATAATTTACTTTAAAAAAGGGAGAGCAGATTTGAAGTGATTCCACTCCCACTGATTTGCTTTATAGTGCACTTTGTTGAGGGCGAGATTAAAGCAGCAGAGACCTGGGTCCGCCCATGGGAACGTGAATGGCTGAGACTTCCCGCTCCCAGGCCCCGGTCTGTCCTCTGACAATGCCTGGTGAGTGGAGTTCAGCTCTCCCTTCAGCCTTTCTAATATTTGAGAAGCCCACTCATCTCTCCATGCACCTTCCCCTCCACCCATGTCTTTCTGGACCAAACACCACTCTACCCATTCCTGTGACATCCCAGGCAACGTCCTCCTGCCCGGGATCCTTGCTCCTTGGGCTACGCCAAGTCTCGCGTCCCTCTCTCTCTAGACACACGGCATCCGTGGTTGTTCTAAGCCCTCGTCAGTGTCTCTAATGCCAAAATTCTACTCTCAAGATTTGCTTTGTGGAAGGAGCCACCAGAGAGCCCTCAGCTGTGCTAGAACGAAGTTCTAGAGGAGAAAGGGGATTCTGGTAAAAGCCACTGAGTATATTCACAACCTCTACTCAGCCAGCTGAGCTGCCCCAAAGGAAGGATCCTAAAGATCTTATAGATACGAATACTCAGATTCCAGATCATATAGATGCCAGACTGGGGCAATCTGAATGGAATAATTTCCTTTTAAAGAAATTTCTATATAGAGTATTTTCTTCAAGAGAAATGCAAACAAGTTTAATTTCAGAAACGAAGTCCACTATTTACAAGTATATTAATATAACATTAGATACAGGTATTGCAGTTAAAAACAAAACAACTTTTCCAAAAGTATAGCAAATTAGTAATTTGTTTTTAAACCAAGATAATTAATCAAACTGAAATGAGAAAATGACCTCTTTTCTACAACTTAAAGCCAAAATACCAAAGACAAATTGTTCAAAAGCAACCAGCTACTGATTTTTCTAATGTCTTTAGAATTCTAAAATGTCCTGTTGATGATAGAATTGTACTTATTAATAAAGAAAAACCTACACGGTGCACATATCTAAGGCTAGTCTTATCGACTATGCAATACAACAATATGCTTTCTTATTGACAAGCCATCTCTTCTAAAACTAAGTTTATGCCTGCTTGTCAAGGGGATTTTTGTAACGTCCTGGTGGCACCAATGACATAATCACAACTATCTATAAGAGAAAGATTGTTCTTGGTTCTTATTTCCCTGAATATTATTCCAGAGAGCCAGAATTCTCCCTTATCATGTATATAAGAGCACAGACCAGGCATGGAGTTTTTAAAAACAAGACAAGATATATTATACAACGCACGGATAGTAGAGCTCAACTTAAAAACACAGCTCAGTGAGAAGTGAAGTTGCTCTCTGTTCCGGGGCACTGAAGCCTTTGCTTCCTGCCTGCCTCGTCCCCTGGAGGGGAGGCATGCAGCCACGGGCGGGGCACCGCAGTTCCGGTTACTTTTACAGAGCACGTACTCCTTCCAGCCCTTGTGACAGAAGAATTTCAAACTGAAGTGTTAAATAAAAAATATCTTTCTATACAACAGCAGACAGTACGTCCCAGCAATTTCTCAAAAGATTTTAGTTCACAGATTTGAGAAAATTCCATTAGCTTTAATTATTTATCAGCAGTCAATTTAGATTACTGTTCTTGACCTATTTTTACAGTGTATGGGCCACCCAGCAATGAAACAAATGAATAGTCCTTTTCTACAATGGCTGAGTTTCTGAAATAATAGAAATCTAGTTTAAAGAAGGAATGAAACCCCAAACATATAATTACCACAATATATAACCTGCCACACTGCCTTTGTAGCTGGATAAATGCATATCTTTGTGAGTTTTTTGGTTATTAAATAAGATTATCTTGAAAGGGATAAACTCACTCATGCTATAATTTCTTCCCATTTAAACTTCTTTGCTTCATTTAAAACATGCTCTGTTTCTTGGCAGAAAGTCTCTAATACTGATGGATGTGCCTGTAGCACTGTGTCTAATAACACTGCCTACCGGGAAAGTCTGGGTTTGCGTAGCTGGAGGAAGGTGGGAGCACAGGGGAGGGTGTGCAGGGCTCGAGCGGAGGGTTCCCGGTGGTTTGCGGCAAGGGCCAGGCTTCGGGGTGCTGGAATGCAGAGGGGAGGACCCCTGAGTCTCTGGGCAGAAGCGAACGGTAGTGTTCTTTAGAATGACTCATTTGATGATGAAAACAGGCAGGATTATCAGACTGGTGATGCTGGAACTTGGACCTAAGTGATAAAGGCTGAGGACGGTGCCCAGGACAGAGGCTCTGGTGGACAGGGAGAGCTAGTAGCGTGTGTCAGGCAGCACCTTAGCAGTATGGGAGAGCCCAACGGCGCTAAGCCAGTGGTCCTCAGTGTAATGTCTGCTACTCCTGGCTCTCTCAGACCCTCCCGGGGTCCCCAAGGTCAAAACTGGTTTTGTCTTTTCCACTTTTACTTTCGCACAGATGTACAGTGAAACTTCCAGGTGCCATGTGCCATGTGATGATGTCATTAGGTGCCTGTGCATTCTTGTGCTTTAAAAGTCTGTTTTAATTTCTAACTGTCAATATTGGCAGAAACACACAGACACAGAAGCTCTCTGGAGTCTTCATTTTTCAGAGACCAAAATGTTGGAGAAATGGCAGCTCTAAAAGTTTCTGGTCTGGGAGCAGAGACCATGTCCAACTGTTGTCAGGACGCCAAGGCTGGGTTGGTCGCCTGATGAATTGCCAGTGTCCCGTGAAGCAGCTGGGACCGCCAGCAGCCGCCTCTGGGCATGGCAGCCCCCCACCCGGCCACGTCTCGTGGAGTCTGTGGGCCCGAGGGGCTGGAAGCACGGGCTCTCAGAGCTTGGGCTGCCATCACCCCTGCCTGGTGGCACAAGGACCTTCTATAGGACTGTTGGTGGCCAAGGGTTCAGTGGTACAGTAGGGAAGGAGGCAACCCAGGTTCCTGCAACTAATTTTCTAAATACATCTGACTTGCCTTTAGGTCTGATTTCAAAACATTCTTCCAGGTCACTTTCTGAATAAATGCTTTTGTCTAAACTTCTAGTTTTATTTCAGAACTTTGAAAATACTGCTGTGATTTGTTTCACATCAATAGGTTTTGAGTTTGTCCGAAGAGAGAAATGACGCAGTATACATATAATTTATTACAAAACCATTTGAGTATTTACTGCATGCAGTAAACAAGGCAGCCTCCGTCCCCTGCCCTCAGGGGGCTTACATCCTACTGGGAATGATGAACAGAGGCTGGACTCCTGACAGATTATTGAGGGCCATTCCTGGGGCGACTGATGGTGCTCGGTCCCCAGCAGAAGGGCAGTGAGTACTTGTGGATTGAATGAGTGAACAGATGCTCTTTCCAGACTCACCAGCAATTCATGTGCTAGACGAGGCACATGCCCCAGAGGTGCCTTTTTGCCCTGGGACTCTCTGGGAGAAACGAGGGAACGTGCCTCCTACTTCGCCACACCGACGGTGCAATTCGCTCCAGATCTCAGGCCCTCCTGACATTCAGACCAATAGGCTATTTCAAATTAAACTGCAGTTCAGTGCTTCTACTTCTAGGAATTTACCTATAAGGACGATCAGAGGTGGAGGCAGAAATTTATGCAGAAAATACTTAGCATGTGTTTATAAAAGAGAAAAGTAAGAAATGACATAGATGCCAGGTAGCAGGTGACTGCTTACTAAATTATTGAATAAATTTATTAAAGGAATACAATGGTGTATTAGACAGTAAGATTATCTTCAAAGGGTAGCTAATGCCATGGAATAAGGCACACACCAATTACTCAACCAATATTCGTGGGGTACCTCTCACAGGCCCTCAGGTAACGGGCTCTCCTTATGGTGGGGTGCGGGACATGAGTCAGTCACCAGCACGGAAGAACACTCCACAGCACCGTGAAGAGAAGGCATTTATGAGGCAGGCCTGGCCCAGGACAGCAGGGGGGCTCCTCTGAGAAAGACACGTGACCCCCCATCTGGAGTGGGGGTACAGGCTGAATGGGAGGGAGAGGGAAAAGGAGGCCGCAAACTGCAGAATGAGTTTGCAGTGTGACCCCCACGCTGTGAAAAGTGAGCCGAGATACATGTTTGGACGAGAATGGCAAGAACTGTGTCAGTGTTAAGTGGTAGATGAATGGAATTGTGGCAAATTTTTAATTTCTCTTGCCTTTAAGTTAAGTTGTATCCTTTGATACCAAAAACATTCTTTTGAAAACAAGAGGATGGGGATCAAGTGATAGTTTTAAAAGGTAAGATGACTCTTTGAAGGTTTACAGAGCGACTGTGGCTTTCCAGTGCCCGAGTCCCCACACATGCCGACCGCACGGCCAGTCGCCATCCCAGTGCGCGCAGCCCGCAGGGACAACACACGCTGTGCCTGCGAATGCACAGCCAAACCAAACATACTTCCCCAAAGGAGAATGATTTTATAAGTACAGTAAGTGGTAGCAGGAAACCCACTGGACAATCATTAGCTTTATATTTTTTTAATTTATACAAAATACTAAGGTTGGAGAAAAATCATGCTACCAAACAATATATACAGCATCATCTTCACTGCTTTAAAATATGTTAATATTTATGAACAATAAAAGGTTAGAAAGATCTAAGGTAACGTGCTAACATGTGTGTCTAGATCTCCTTTATGCTTTATGCAAATTCCTATAACAAACATTCCTACTTTGTACGACCAGAGGACAAAATCACAGATCTCAGACAATGTTGGGGAGACCTCAAAATAACATCTCAAACCAGCACCAAAGGGGCAGGGACAGCCCACACACAGATCCCACAGGAGATGCTGGACTCAGCAGGCGAGTCACAAAACAAGGACGATTCTGCCAACGAGACAGATTTACAGTCGGATCCCAGACACGGTCCTTTCCAGTCCTGCTCTCAGTTTTCTCTGGTTCCCACCCGAAGGCCTTACTTCAAGTTTATTCATCGCTTGTGTGCAACTAGCTTACTTAAAATTAAGCAATGTGGGAAAGATACACCTTCATCTTAGCTGAATAATCAGCACATATTGTTTATTAATATTTACTCACTTTACTCCTGCAGAGATGCTCAGAGGAGTAATTAATAATAAATGATGGGAAAATCTACTTGGAGACACCAAGCACGCCGTAAGTGCTTTCTCACGCACTCACTCAAATGCACAAATGGAAACAGAGTCGGGGGCCTTCCCTGGCAGGGCCCTGTCTTTAGCAGTAGAACGAGGCACCGGGTGAACCCTGAGCAATCAGAAGACCCTACAGGTGTGGGATCCAAACAGGGACCTTACAATTTTTACACACATTTTATCTTTTGGAAAATACCATAGAACCATGGAAATATGAAAGGTAAACCCCGATTTCTTAATTTCTAAATGGAATTATTTATATCATATGGTTGGAAACCAAGTCCAAGAAACATGTGACTCAGTGGGAAACTCAGGAATTTAAACCTTTGGGTTAGATTTTGTTTAAAGTCAGTCAGAGGCTTCCCAATGGACTACCTCAACCTAGCAATTAGGGAGAAACAGAGGCTTCCAGGCAAAGAAAGGCTTCCTGGGAGCTTCCTGGTCCTCGTCCACTTTTGCATCCAACGCAGCAGACTAGCACTCCGCTGGGAGGGAACTGCCCCTCCATCCCCACCCCGCACTTCACCTAAGGAAGTCCATCTGAGGGCACCAGGAACCGCCTCCTTAGCTTTAACAGTCTCGTCCAGGAGGTCCCAGGCCACGGAAATCCTAGAGGTTGGGGATGAGGTTCGTGATGCCCCGCAGGGGTGGGGAGGAAAGGGAGTAACTCATCATGCTGACTATGCTATGGCCTCAAGGTCCGAAAGATACTTCACACATCGACTTCTCACTCCCGTTAGTCTGCACAGCTGGAGGAGTATGTCTGCAAAGCTATCTTGGTATTGATGTATATACTGGACTTCGTGGTCCAAAGCATACGTGCCCTTTCAAAATCCGCACGCTTCATGGGAAATCCTAGGTGGGGGAGAATGGCTTTGTGGTATACTGAGTGTCCCTTTGGAAGGCCATATATGAAATTTCTAAAGGCACTTATAACAGCACTCCACTGTGAAGTCCATAGGAGTTGGTCTCTTCTGGGACAACCTGTGAGGTGCCAGGGCCCTGGATGGCAAGAGCTAGACACAGCTTGGAAACCACTGGGCTTAGGGAAGCAGAGGGCTGGGCATTCATTTTTAACCCTATCCCAGGGAATGGACCTATGAATTACAACAAATTACATCCAATTCCATCACAGATGAAAGCTACAAGAGTGTGTCTGCGTATCAGCAACTCAGTGGAAAAAGCACAGACCCCTTGATGCCTCGTGTGGGAGGGAGAGGAACCAGCCACAGGAAATGCACTGGATATGCGAACTTGGGTCTGTAGAAAAGTGCTAATGCAGGGAGGATTATTCCGTGTTTCTGGTAAACAAATGGTTTTAAAACAGCTTTGGAATTCCTCTAGCAATCTTTCTCCGGCCTGTTACCAAATACTAACTTTTGTGCAGTCCTGGAATTTTCTTTTAAATACACAGTATGGCTGCTTTGTAGTGAAACAATTCAGGGAAGAGATACAGTTTAACAAGTTCTATATCTCTTGGCGGGAGCTGCTGGTCCTGCTGGATGAATCATAGAGAAGTCCATAAATGTCAAGGCATTTGCGCAGACTTTTCTTACCTCACCATATATGGCAAATATAGATCTATTTATCTCCAATCATCTCAACTTGAGCCTTAGCATTTTTCTTACCTTATTGCCTTTCCTAAAAATTCCTCTTAATCTATGACTCAGTCGCAGAAGGGAGAACAGCCGAGCACGGTGCTGACGTTTATAACCCCGGGCTGGGGTGTTTTGTTTTGGTTTTCCTTTTTGTATGAGGGCAGCATGTTTTACATTGGTAAATATTTGAGGTAGGTCGAAGTACCTAATTATTTACGTTCTTGCTATATCTTAGCTGAGCAACACAGGGTATAAGGATTTCCACAAGAATTTAACCTGAACAAATTTTCTTGCCCAGGGAATCACATTTCTTATCACACATACAGAAATCAGTTGAAAAATAGTGGTTGGTGCTGATTTTTTTTCATATATTCTTTAAAGAGATATATGAAAATATTTTCAGGGTTCTAAAAGCTGGCTGCAGGGAAAGCCCATGACTGGTTAAGACAGTTTAAGAATTCTCTGGGGAAAGTTTACTGCGTTCATTCATTTACTCATTCACCACTCACTCAATATATAAATAAACATGTACTGAAAGTCAAGTTTATAAAGACACGAAATGGATGGCCCCAGGTCGGCCCACCCTCAAGAACACACAGTGGGACACACGGGAAGGGGGTACAGAGCGCTCCAGATTTCAGAGGGAGATGGCTTTGGGTGGGGTTGGGGTGACAGGTGGGTGAATTGGGCTGAGTGGAAAAATGGGGGTGGGCATGGACGGGAAACTAGGCAGGGGTGCAGGGAGCTGTGGGGCGGGCAGTGAGGTTGCTGCAGCTGCCCGGAGGAATGGAATGGGCCACGTGGCCCTCCCGGCAGAGGGGACCTGCACGCTGCTGCAGGAAGCCAGGACCTGGCCTCTTCGTGACCCCAGACAATAACTTCGGGGATCCAGCAGTTAGAGAGGCTGCAGGGTAAAGTACAGTTAGTTATCAGTCTATCTTCTTCTTTTACTTTCACATTCCCCTTGTGGGAAGTGCAAAGTCTGCAGATATAACCTTTAAAAGTTGCTGAACGCCCACAAAAGATAAGTGAAGAAAACTGGCGGTAGAGCCTGGGGTTCAAACATCCAGCTGTCCAACCTGAGGCTGAAAGACATGCACAGTGGCCTAAGATATGTATCACTTCCATCAGGTGGCTCCTTGACGCTCTGTGTAAACAAAAGGGTGTTTTGCTGGGAATGTTCATATACTCGGAAAGCCACCTGAAGGCCCGTTTATAAAAACAACGCGGGATCAACAATACAGCAACCAATGCTTAAGAGTTCATTTGATGAAACTACTTTGGGATACCTTTTAGAAGAGTCCTTTCTGAGGTCCACACTTATCTGTTGCAAACGTGTGTTTTAAATTCAAGGGTCTAGGTAAAATAATAAAAACTGCGCCCTTGAACGAGGGAGCAAACTCAGGGTGCTGCCTTGGGGGAGTGCCAACTCCACAAGGTGTTCGCAGCTTCCACAAAGGGAGCTCACAGCACAGGTAGAAGGGGCCATCTCCCAAATACCATCGCCCCCCAAGGGGAACGGCAAACCTTTCCGGAAAGGCATTTCTTTATGGTCTTAGGAAAAGACTTTAGGGGGATGAGTGGCTTCTGCCAGGCAGAGAATCGCGGACTCAGTCCGCCTCCCTCCCACGCTCCCTGAAGCAAGTCCTGGGCCCGGCGCTGCTTTGACACGTCACCTTCTCAGGATTCTTTGCAACACGAGGCCGTATCTGATTCCCACTACTTGATAGGAACGCTACGAAAACAGACGGCAGTGTGGATATACCATAAAACAATATATCCAGAGAGGGCATCTTCCAAACAAAGTATCCTTTTGAGGGGTTGTAGAAATAAAGTTCAGTAAATTAAAACACAATACACGCCTTAGGCTGGGCAACCCAACTAAGTGGAAAGCCTTTCACTGGCATCATTCGGAAAAGTCAGCAAGTCACTGGTGTGAGCACACAACTCCCTGAGAGCCCCGTTAGTACTTCACCTGAGACTGCAGGATATTCTTTGTCACGTACTTGTGCACGCCTACAGACACACGCACGCGCACGGCTCAGTCACTGTGAGTCCCTTTCTTATGTAAGCAAAGCTGCACAGTCATCCTTACAGAAGTTCAGACTGACCTGGGTTGAAATCCTAGCTCTGCCATTTAATAGCTGTGTGAGTTAGGCTGCTCTCTTAAACTTTCACCCTTCGGAGCCTCGGTTTTCTCTGTTGTTAGTTGGGAATGATGTTACTAGTGTTATAAGAACAATGTCCAGCACACCGTAGGCATCCAGTAAATAGTTTTGAATAAACGAACACAGTAGGTCCTCAATGTAACTGTAACCATGACAGTGACGACAATGACCATGACATTATAACCCTCTATATACGCACCACTCAGAGCACCTAAACCTCTGTGTCTTTTACCTAAGTGGTCTGCAAAGTGCTCCTTTTTTACAGGCAGGTGTTCAGGTGTCTAACCTGGTTGATGGCAGGCTGTTATTTCTTCCTGTGCACTTAGACAAGGGCTTGGCTTTTACCCAGTGTTCCCTCCATGCGGCTGACTTTGGCCAGCAGTGTGCGCTCAATAACCCCTGCTCTCCCAGGCTCTCCCCTACTCTCCCTCAGGCTGCCAGAAGCAGCCCACGATGCCTCGACACAGAGGGCTTTTCCCAAGCAGAAATTTCCAAAGGTGATCCTGCTAGTTTGTAGCCAGGGAAGGTCCATTAATGTCACTGGCTTCCTCCATTGTTACCCTAAACACGGAGCTTTGCCCGCTTCTCCCAGATGGCACGGGTATGACTTCCTGTGTGCATCCTGTAGGCATTTTTATAGCAGGGAATCTGATGCTGACAGCAAGGGAGGCCGTTCACGGTGGTGTTCCTTCTTGTTTAAGAAGTCCACTGTTCTGAGAGGTTGGATCAGAGTGACCTTTTATCTTCAAGCTTCCCTTGTGTGCTAGAGACGCTCTTTATATGTTTTAACATGTACCAAAGAGAGATTAAGCTAAGTGAGGCATGGCATTCACGAAGGCTCACGGAAATTATGCCTGTTAATCTTTTAAATGGCAAGAACATTATGCAATACAAAAGGAATCTTAGTAATTCTAAAGCTTTTACCCAACTAAGAAAGTTTAAATTTACAGAAACACACACTAGAGATAAAGAAGGTCAAGAAGGCTGGCCAAGACCGAACCAGCCCCCACCCCAGTGTGGAGAAGCGGAAGGAGCCTGTGGTAAGAGAGATGGGTGGAGGGTGACGGGCAAAGAGCAAAAGGCTGGGGCTCACTTTTGGAAAGAGGCTCGCCTTCCTGGTCTGGGCTGGGCCATTTCCTCGGCGTTCCCAGAACTGAGCTGCTCTGCTGCCCCCCGAACCCACAACTCCCGTAGCAGGTACTTCAGCGTGAGGGGTGGTACCTGGTCCCACCCCCAGGGGAATTCTAAGGGCATCGTTCACGAGGCCGGCGTCACAGCAGGTGCTGCACTGCGCCATCTCATGAAGTGTCACAAGAGCCCTTCAGATGGACATCCTCGCTGCGGAAATGAGAACCGGGGCTGGGCGAGGCATCTAGCTACAGTGCAAACTCAGGGGCCACCTGGCGCCAAAGCTACTTCACTATGCTGTCTCCTAAGCTGTCTTTCCTTTGGAGCTGCCACGGGTGGTGGGCCTCATCTTCGTCCGCTACAGTCAGGCTGCTCACTCGAAACTGCCGGAGCACAGGGACTCCCCTGTGTCTGCTTTCCTTCCCTGGCGCTCTGGACCCCTGACCTCACTGCTGGCAAGCCTGAACTGTGGTGAGTGACTGGAGCCCAGTATAGTTCTGATACGCCACACGTGAACCTGTGCCCACCAGAAAAAACACAAAGCAAAAAAGAAAGATCCTGATAAAGGGCCTGCCTGTGCACAGTCATGATTTCACAGAAATGTACCTTCGTCCCTTCTTCTGAAAATGTTTTTATATTCACCTTAAATGTGCAATTTGACGTTGTTACGTTCCTACACGTCTTGTTCTACTCAAGGTGCGGAAGAGGGCCCTGTCTCCAGACAGGCGCGCTCACAGCAGAGCCGGACAGAGTGAGAATCGGGGCCCAGGTGCCCCTGGCGCGTGCTGGCCGACACTCTGACTGCAGAGGTGAGCGTGCAGGGCTTGCTTGTTCACTTCAAACCTCGTGCAGGAAGAGAACGACGTGCGTACAAATGACCGGGTGTGGGACGAGAGAAAGGCACAGGTAAACATATGGTGGGTGCTCAAGTGGGAGAAGGCCTCCTGCTGCTGGATCCAGGGAGGCTTCGAGGAGGGGGAGGGGCACATGCTTTCTAGAAAAGGCCACAGCATCACCGAAGGGAAGAAAGAAGTGAGCCGAGAGGAAAGCCAACACAGGGTGAGACATGAGGGAGACCAAGCCTGCTCAGCCAGGGCCCCAGGGGCCGCCTGGGTCATTAGGAGGACACAGACATGGCCTGAGACATAAGGAGGGCCACCACCCATGGCAAAGGAACAAAGGGTTGGATCAGGGCGTGCTTTGGGGAGGCTTGCCTGAGAGGAGTGACAGAATGAGCTGGCGGGGAGAAAGCATGAAGGTGAGGACACTGATTGGGAAAGAAATTGTAGGCAGAGTGGTAAAACCAGAACTGGGCAACCTCGATGGAGAGGGAGAAGGAACAGTGTTCTCCAGAACTGAGATGAACGGTGATGAGAAGACGAAAGAGAGGGTGGAGATGAACTCAGGGTGAAGGTTCAAGCCAGAGTGACGGGGCCAGGGGCCCTCCAGCCAGGAATGAGGAGCAGAGGGCAGGAGCAGGCCAGGAGTGGTGGCTTGAGAACCCCCCAGGAGTACCGGGAGCTAGCAGGCCTTTCCAAAGGAAACCGTGATCTGGAGGAATGAGGCCCTGGGGCCCGGGGGGTAGAATCGGGGGTGGGTGGGGAGCAGGGCCCCTGCACAGAGCCCTTGAGGGACAGCCGCATATCAGGAGACAGAAAGAGGACACAGGATAGAAATGTCACAGGCACTAAAAGGGACAACAAGATGAGGCCTATGAAAAAGCCAAAGGCCTCCTGGGTGAGCAGTAGAACCCGAGAGAGAGCAGAGGGTAAAAAAGCCACCAAATATACTTAAAACATTTCAGACGGAGGGAGCAAGTAAGGCTGGTGAGCAGAGTCTATGCCCCTGAAAGGTCAGTAGGAGAGGTAAGGATAGCAACCCCAAGGCACCTGGCGGAGAGCCAGTGCAGCGATGAGGACTACGACGACGTCGAGACTGACGAGGGACACCTTTGCACATGGAAAATCTGGAAAGCAAAGGCTTTTCCGTGCAGCTAGTCCAGACTGGTAAGGCAGGGGCCGCCTCTCATTGCTCTTGTGCCCCCAACAGCCGTGGTAGCTGCGACAATGCTTAATCTGACGGACTGACTGGTTTTCACGACTGCCACAGGCATCTCCTTCAAGATTAAATCAGTTTCTGACGATGAAGAGCCAAACTCGTTCACTGAGAACCTTATTTTCCCTGGGAAAAAGAAAAATCCATTCTACCTGGATTCTAACAGGCACTGGCATTCCAGGGTTCTCCTTTAAGGGAAGAGTGCAGTGTGAGAGATTTCTAATGAGGCTTCTCTGTTTAAACAGTAACGAGACAAAATACAAACAAACAAAAAACCCAACCCAAAACATTAACTAGACAACTGGCCTGGTTGTTTTTAAAAAAGGGTTACCCACTGGAGCCTCCAAAACGGGTTCAAACCAAATCTACCTACCTGCCAGTTAACTCCTGACCACCTTTTCCTTCTTCGCTCCCAGGTTAAGAGGAAGAATGGAACAAAACGGAGGTGGTGGCTTTCTTTCTGAAAGGCTGCAGCTCCACCTGGAAATCTTGCACCTACTGCTTTCCAAGGTCCCTGACTAATCACAAACTTAAACTCCTGTGGCCTTCTCTTTCCAAGCTAATCTTCCAACATCTCCAAAACCTGACTGGCTGGTTAAACCCAGCTACGCATCCACTGATTCCTCACCATTTTTCTCTTTGGGGACCTCGAAGCTCCTCTTTCTTCAGGGAAAGGGCCAAACAGAGGCCGCACCAACACCTGCACCTCCAGAAGCAGTTTCCAGAAGGGACACGACCTTTTCAGAAGGCAAATGAGCTACGTGCTTCCCACAGGCTGTGCGGTCTCCTGGAGTGCCCCAACCGTCAGTCAGAAGGTGGGCTGGGAGTCCACGGTGGATAGATCGGAGAGGAGGCACACCCAGACCCAATGGGGCAGAGCTTCGGGAAGCACAAGGCAGGGAAACTGCCCTCAGGAGGAAAGAGGCCAGAAGTCCAGACATGGGACTTAAATGATGCAAAGGTGGCTCCACAGGTCAAGGCAGCGCTGAGCTTCGAGAATAAAGCACTGGAACGGATGGTGTGGACACACACCCAAGAAAACAGTCAAAAGAACGCCTCTTTTTAGAAGTATGGGACTTTGGACCTAGGGCCCTGGGGCGCAGCACGAAGCAGAACAGCCAGGCTCAGAGGAGAGAACAATGATGCCAGAAAGAGATTGTTTTGATGCATCCACAGGAGTGTTCCACAGGTCCTTCCTGACTCTATTAAAGGCCCAGGTCTCCGTGAAACAGGGACACTGCATGACTCCCAGCAACATCAGAAGCCTTCTGCAGGAAGTAAAGGAGGAGTGTGAGGGGAACACAGCCTGCAGAGTTCCACCCAAGACAAGCAGCAGGCCACCTACCTGGGGCCCACAAACCACCGCCGGCCCGAGCAATCCAGTGGCTGCGGCGTTTTCACGAACTGTGAGCTAAGGATGGTTTTCACATTTTTAAATGGTTACATTTTAAAAGGTTAGATAAGTACCTACCTAATAACTGATTTTGCCTCTTGGTAGGCCAGGCCTAAAACATTAAGTATCTGGCCCTTGAAGAGAAAGTTTGGGGCTACCCTGATCTATCCCTCGTTCTCTTTGTCCGTCCTCATAAGTCTACCAGCACAGGTGTGTGTACCTGTGAGGAGGCTGAGCACCACCTCACATCCGGAAAATCAGGCCAAGTGGAAGGAGCCAGGGGACCAGAGCCACGTCAGCCTCATCACTCTCCGCCTGTGCACCCGGGCGGGCATCACCTGCCACCCTCAGTGTCCACGCCCGCGAGTGACTCAAGTTAAAATGTCACTATGAACATCAAATGAGATGTGAAATACGAATCTACTTTTTAAAACATTCAGATCACTTTGGTGATGAAAGTTTATTGTCATTTGTGGTTACTGAGTTGGTTTATCACCAAAAATTTATTCTCTTTTCCCATAAACAAGGCCTGACATTCTCGTCTGGTCCACAGGAATAGTGAAGGCGCGGGGGGACCTGCTCAGCTGCCGCAGAGATGACCTGAACAGTCTCGCTCGTGCTCCCACGATCCAGTTTTGTCACCAGGACAGGCTAACCTCTCGTCCACACCCCGATAAACCTATCCGCCTGGGGGGAAGCCCCCGGCCTGCTGGAGATAGCTCACCCAGGCTACACTCTGCCCTGTGGAAAACCTTTCTGGCTCTGCGTCCAGATGTATGTGAAGGGTGACAAAGGGTTAAGCCGTACTTTTTAGGAAACCCGGACTATCCAAAGGTCTTACAACACAAAGCATGGAGTAGTTCACGGACGAGGGTGGTATTTCACATCCAAGGTCATTCCAACTGAAGTCCCAAATTAAGTCTACCTTAAGCGACACTGTGGTGACTTAATACATGAATCCCTCTCATTTAACAGTCTATGAGGCAGACAAGTATGCCTCTCTGAGAACGAGGAATCTGAGCCTTAAAAAACCTGAGTGACCTGATGCTGATGTGGACTCAGGCCTCCGACCCCGGGAAGGGCCCAGCCTTGTCCACTGCACAAAAGCCCCTTCCCTCCAACCCCAGGCACCTTTCACTAAGGTAATAAGGTTGTCATGTGCAGATACAAGGCTGGTGGTTTGCCCCTGTCAGGTCACTTTTTGGGCAGCTGAGAAGTAAGCTCCTTTATTATGATAGCTTCCCCCAGTTGCTAGGAAGGAGCCTGCCCCAGTTGGTAGGCCTGGTAGGGGGGGGTGGGACAGAGATCCTCCCTTACAGGATCAAAGGACCTTCTCGACAAGTCCCTCAATGCTGAGGAGTCCCTCAATACGTGGCAGTAGCTGAAAGTTCCCTTCTTGAGGAGTGAAAGAACTCTCCCCAAGGGGTAAGCTTTTAATAATAAGCTGCTACAGATGGAGGAGGCTGGGATGGCCCGGAGCTGTTCTCAGATGCACAGAGCTTGCCCATTTCCCTGGAGGCCTGTGAACACACTGTGGCCTCATTCAAAACACCCAAGCAGCCCTCCCGTCAGCCTCAAGCAAAGACGCAGCTGAGCTCCCACGAGGCCGGGCCCAACAGCAGAGCTTCTCTGGAATGGGATAGCCAGGGAGGCCACCCCCGAAATTCTGCTCATGCTGGTAAGAGCTGGACGAGACCTGAAACCCCAGTGAGGTGAAACCTACAAGAAAATATGAGGTGGAATGTGATACAAAGCAAAAGAACCCCAAAGAGAAGGGACCAAACCAAATCTCCATCCCCAACCAAACCCAGAATTCAAGGCAACATGCAAAAGTTGAAACCACAACTGTTCTAATTTTATAAATAGTTCTCTGACCATCTTTTTAGTCAAATTTGTGTAAATTTGAATCTCATTGACATAACTGAAAAATGGGCAGTGATGTCTCAAACTTAGTACATTCAGTAAAAACAATTAGAACGCAGGCACGTCAGAGCAGGGGCAAGGGTTTGTGACTTCAGGCACACCTGGATCTCTCTCTCCAGGAGGAAGGAGTGACTTTAGCTCAGCACGCACACACTGAGGGCCTGCTGCGTACCCTGTGCCTACGTGGCCAGGAAGATTGCCCAGGCCTCATACGCCGGAGCTCTGCAAGGAAGATGAACACGAAATAACGGCAACACAACAGCACGAAAAGGCAAAACAGGAGCCTGTCCAAGACACACAGGGGTAGACGGGCAGGTCTGAGCCACCTGGCTGCTCTAGATCATCGCCGGCAGGAAGCCCACACAGCGCCTCCCCTCCCCCTTACCCCACCCCAGGGAGAATGGCGCACAGGCCCGGTGTCCCCAACCCCCAAGAAAACCTGTTTAAAGGTCTTCGACCCCCCTGACAGTCCTCCACAGGTGGGGCCATGCCTTCCTGATGCTTCTGTTCCTAGCACAGGGCCTGGCAAATAGGATGTGTTTGTTATAAATGTTTATTTACTAAAGAACTTAAAGGCAGAGAAAACATTTCCATTCCCTACTCTTCCCCTCATTCATGGCTAAACAAGTAAGAGCTTTTCTGTTAAAAGACAAGGAACCAAAAACGTAACATAATTTCGTCCAGGAGGGAGCGGTCACTAGAACTCTTGGGAACCACCTAAGACGAACGGGGCCTCCAGCAGGAGTCTGGTGCATGGGCAGCTCCGTCATTTTAAGAAGACCCTGGGCTACCCCAGGAACTCTCCAAGTGACAGCTGCACGCATGGGTCAAAAGTACATAATGTTGATTAACTTCCCCTTAATACTGACGAACACGCGGCCATCCCATCAGACTTGGGAAGCTGCACATACCCTGCTAAATAAGCAGTTTGCTGAAGTGCGGACAAATGTTTGAAGGAGAGAGTCAGGTGCATGTGAGGCAAGGCTGCTTGCTCCGCTGAGACCTTTGCGTGCCCACAACCCGGTTATTTCTGGAGGAGTCTAACGCAGGATGAGGGTGGCCGTCCATACAGGAGCGTTTGCAGATTTCAATGTATATGGAATATACGTTGCTCTCCAGGTCTGAAAGCTGTTTAAAAATCTTTGGAACTAAAAAACGTTATCTCCTACATAAGATGGATGAGAAAGAAGCTGGGTCACACCAGCGGGTCTGGAAGAACAGTTGGAAGAGGGTTCATTGACAAGTTGCCTGTGAGAGACGCTGCAGAGTCCGACTTCTATTTCAGTGCTAACATTGGGAAACAAGCCTAAGACACGTGTGTCTCAAGTCGGGGCAGCTGCTTTTCCAAACAGCTCAAAATAGAGAGTCTAAAACACGCGCACACAACGCTGACAAACCAACGGGCCCTGGGTGGGCAGAAGGGATTCCATTTTCTTACCAAACCTAAATACTTCAAAACCTATACACTCTTAAATGAGATCCAATTCCATACACTCGTCTGTAATCTCGAACCAGGCAGCCAGCCCACTCACAGGGCAGTACGGACCCCTCGGGAAATTTTAATCTTGGAAGCAATTGGGCCACGAGTGGCCCTGCTGCAGATGAACACATCGTACTCTGTCAGGGGGTCTTCTCGGGCAATCTGTCACCGGCCTCGGAGGAGCAGAAACCACACTCGAACCCTCTAATTGTGGGGTGCTCTCTGTGAGTGGTGGCAATCCTGCTGTCTGGCTGTAGCCAACATAAATCAAAGAAAGGGCAGCTCCCAAGTTGCTGTGTCTGCTAGAGAACTGGGATTTCAAAGTAATCTTCTAATGCTCATCATCAATGAAGTTATAAGGGCCACGCGTAGGTGCGGCTGTGACGAGGCCGGAGGAAAGTCCTGGGAGAGGGGAGGTAAGAGCTGCTTCTCCTGAAGCACACCCAGGTAACGGATGGAGACCCTAGGAATAGACCCCCTTTCTGTATACCACCAGTCAGACCACCCTGCCTCGCCTGGCACAGGGACAGGAGACGCTCTAAGAAACAGGATTTGGTGGTATGGTGGAGGCCAAAGTGTCTTTCCTGCCCGTCCGCAAAACATGGAGGAAAACGCTGCAGGAGACACCGCACAGAGGTGTGGCCCGAGGGCCATGAGAAACACACTTCAAAGCCCCACCATAAACCTGAGAGGCCAGCAGCCTTTATGTATAATACCCTTGACATAACCACTCTGCTTAAGAAACAGAGGAAGAAAGCTGGGCCTTGATATTTAAATACGGAAGTAGCTCCCTGCCCAAATACGCTGCAGAGCCTTCTGGGAAGTGGGTCCTCCACCCGGCCAGGGCCAGCTCGGAGACCAGATACCAAGCCGCTCTCTTCGTTCCAAAAGGGCAAACTTTTTCACCCTTGATGGGTTTGCCTTCAGGAGGACTGAAGTCAGGGAAGCCACCCTCCACCCCCCACCCCCTCTGTCCTTCCTGAAACACCACAGGCCTAAGTGGGATGTGGAAAAACTGCTCTTCTCATGACTGGCGGTGCTTGAGTCAGGTAGGGATAACGAATGCCTTTCAGGCAACCCTGGGTGAACCTCGGGCCGAGGTATGTCCTATGCTGGCTTGGTCATTCTCTCCCCCTGGGGCAGGAGCTGCCTACCTCACCTCTGCACCCCGGGTTCAGCTCTGCAATGGGCATGAATGCCCAGGAAACATGGTGAAACAGAGGGTAACCTTTGCTGAAGTGCACAATGGCACAGCACCCGGCTCTGTGCTAGGTCCTAGGGTGGGGGCAGGAGGGTACACGGCCCCAAGAGGCAGTCCTGCTACAGGTGCCTGGTTTGGGACACACTGGGGCAGCTGCGCTCCTGTGGCACGGGAGTCCCTGAGACTGGGGGATGAGAGCCAGGCCAGCGAGAACTGATCAGTGGGTGCTGGCAGGGCCCAGTGGCACTGGGTGGGGTTGGGGTAGGAGCTGGAGGCCCTTATGACGGGACACCGACCCACAGTGAACCCTCTGCTAGATCCTCATCCCAGAAAGAGCGGAGCCTGACGACTACCAGGAAGCCTTGCCCCAAACATGGGCTCTGAGCTGTGCTCAGCCAGCCTCCTTTATTCCCGGGCTAGGTGACAGTCTGTAAAACGGGGAGAAAATAAGACCAGGGCCCAGCACAGGCCTGAAGCGCACCAGGTGTGCTGAGGAGAGATCTCTGGGGGCGGTCCCGTCCAGGTAAACATGTCAGACAAGTTCCTACAGGAGGCTGCTCTGGACAGAACACTGAAGGGGATACATGATTTTATGGCAAGGTAAGTACAGGGCCACAGTAGAGGAGAAAGATGACAGCAAGGGGGCCATACTGACAAGGCACAGAAAGAAGGATGGGAAAAAGGATGGCAAGAAGAGAGGGAGGGAGTCATAACTAAAGCCTTGCACTTGGTGATCATCATTTCACCTCCCTTAGAAACCACACAGCTCCTACATTCATTCACCTTGGTACTGACACCTCCAGAAATGCTTGGGGCCCCTCCAGGCTTGGTCACAGCGGGCTGGGCAGAGATAAGCCAGAAAAAAATAACTCGCTGCAATCAATATGCCTGAGCAGCTGGGCTTGGCTGCCCAGAGTGATGGGCTGCCCTCCACTCCAAAGGCCTGGAAGGGGGATTCCAAGAGCGTCAGCCAGGCTCAAGAGCATGAGACCCACGCCCGAACAGCCTTCCTTCCTGCCTCTTGCCCACTGCTGGTGAGAACGGATGACAGTGGCTCAGGAAGTGCCCACAGTTGTCTTCCAGCCATCCTCACGTGTACAGCCTCCCTGGGAGTTCTCCCCCATCAGAAGGTCAGACTTCTACACCAAATGTAAAATAGGCAGATGGCCCTGCAGCTCTTGGATAAATACGAACAAGCACTGCCAAGCTGACTGCAAACTACCCACCAATCTGCTAAGTCCCCATAAACACAAGTCGCTCTGTGTTCACCAGGGTGTCGTCTTGCCTATGGGACCAGGGCCAGACCAATGTGCGTTTTCAACATCAACACAAGTTTTGTGCAAGTAAATCTAATCTCTGATGACTACTGTCTAGAGACATTTTATAGTAGTCTGCAGCATTATTTTTTACACTTGTTTTTCTATTTTGTGATAAAAATTATTTGCCAAGTACACTGTTACCTTAAGTTCTGACAATGTTTATCATAAATGATCCTTCTCTCAGAGATATTTGATTAAGGTCATTTAATCAAAAGGCATGAGACCATAATTTAAGCCAAGCAGGTTCAGATGGTTTCTTATAAGAAGGGATCCAGACTCATTAATTCTGAAAAGAATGACAGCAAGAACAGGGAGAACCTGCTGAGGTAAACAACGTGCTCTGTCACTATGCACGGTTGCCATGGTTCACGTAAAGTTTCCTCAATTCCCTGTGGCAGCAATAAGTAAGCCAGGGTGGCTTTACGGGGCCTTCTCAGGAAAATGTGAGGAAGGGTCCCAAGCAATCCAGGGAAAATGTGCCTGGATACCCCAATCCCCAATAATTCCTAGTAATGGTCCACGGGAATTCTACAGTTTCTCTCTGGACAAACAGACGACTCTCTGAGTTCTCAAATGCCCTCCAAAACCAAACCAAGACCTTCTGTAATATTCTTGGAAGGTGGGTACTAAGTAGGTTCTTCAAGGCAACATCAGAGAAAGCTGAAGCCTTTAGCCTAGATCCAAATGCAAGTACCTGGGCAGAGAAAGCCAATTAAAGGTATGCAAGGCTGGCCAAGATGTCTCACAGAGATTGTTGCCAAGGTAATACCGGCAGTGATACAGGAAAGAATGGCAACCCCCAAGGTATGATGGAGAGAACACGAACAAACCCAAGGCCCTTAGGAGATGAAACGGGCAAATCTTGGCAAGGTGTGGATAAGGGAGGTGAGGCAAAGGAAGAGGGCTGTCGGGTGGTCACTCCCAGACTGCAGGCTGCAGCAGCTTGGTGGACAGGGGGGCCTCCACCGAGCCTGAGCAACGGGAGATCACTAGACTGGCTTTGAACAGGTGGTACTGGATGCACAGGGGCAGCTGGGACAACGGATCCAGAGCTGGTTGGGTTGGGAGCTGAAAGGACAGAGAGTAAGTGGAGCTCTGAGAACGTGGCCTCCTGGACAGAGAATGAGCGTGTAAAGGGCCAATGCAGTGACCCAGGAGCACCATGGTGATGAAGAGGGGGGAGCTGGGAAGCCAGGGAGGGAGGATCTGAAGCAGTCCTAGAAGCCAAGGGAGGAATGTATTTCCAGACGAAGGGGTGATTAAGACAAGACCCAAGAGAACTCTCGGTCTTAGAGACACAGTGGCTGAGGCCAGATTGAAGACACTGGGTAAGGAGTGGGCGGTGTGGAAAGAATGACAGCTAGAAGACCAGCCCCGTCCAAACTGCTCAGAGAGGTTCAGATACCTGTGTGGGCCACACAGCTAGGAAGTGGAGGAGCCGCTCCTTTTAATCTGCCCTAGTGTGCAGAAGGGGTGAATCAATGAACTAATAAACAAACAACACAGGCTCTCTGAGGGGCAGTTTGCTTCTTTCCTGCCTCGGCAGTTCTCTGACACACTACGAAATGGAAGAGTAAACGCTCCCCTGGGAACCGCCCCCAGACGACCCTGAATACTCTCAAGACCCCCAACAGAGCAGCTGCAGCTCCCAGCTCCCACCCCCAACAGCACATGGCTGATTCTGACCTGTGACCCTGCTCAGTGTCTATACCGGACCAGCCAACTGTATTCTCCAGATCATAAAGGCTTTCTTCCAACAAGTCTGCCATGTACAGAAGGCAGAGAGCGTTGGAAAAGGTAAGGCCTTGGGGCAAGTCCTTCTCAAAAGGGAAAAGCTGAAACCCAGGCAGATGAAACCTTGAACTGGACACAGCAGGGCGAGCCCGGGCCATCCTGGGGCAGGACGAGGGTGTTCTCCAGGTCTGAAGACTGGAGGAATTTTATATACATGTTATAATAATAAGTATATTACTATATATACTATGTATATAATATTATCTTCTATTAAAGGGAACTATGTTGTTTTCTAATAATATATAATTGCCGTAAACAAAAACCCCTCAATAATACCAGAAAAGATCAAAACTCCGGCAGCCCCACCCCAGATTCGGCCCTTGTAAATGGGCTCAGGCATCATCTTCCGGACACGGCCGTGACGGCCAGGCTTCTGCTCACTCATGTCTGAGCTCCCCTCTCTGGACGGGCGGAAATAAGAACGTCTAAATCAGTGTCCACCTATGGGCCAAATGGGCACTCAGCAAACAGCTACTTATTCCGCTTTACAAACACGCTTTGAGTCCCCTTGCTGGGCACCGGGTACACAGAATGCTGCCTGGCTGTCGGGACCCACCAGCCACGGGCAGCATCTGAGGTCGGGGGACAGCCTGGACCCAGGTCACCAGCCAGTTGGTCTCTTCTTATAAACCTCCCTTCTGTAGGTCTGAGCTTCCCAGGTCAAAAACCAAAGAGGCTGGAGTTTAAGTTTATAGTTTTTAAACTTCCCTGTATTTTCAGTGGTAGAAGACTATTTTCAAACAAAACTTTACATGGCCGTGAAATACTGTAGGACAAATGAAGACAGAGTCACTTTGGATAAAGACAGGAACTCCCCTTGGGCTTTAAGGAACTTACTAGTACAAAACCTCTGGGCCAGAGGAGCTGGCCTCTCGGGCTCCTTTCTCCCCCGACCCTGTGATTGCGGCTGCACTTACCTGGGACACAGAGCACAACTGTGGTCTCAGCCATGACCTCAGCCACATGGCCCAGGTGCCTGGCCTCTCAGGGACACAACATTTTAGCTGGTATTCTGGGGCACTTAAAACTATTCTGCCTATGGTGGGTGGTGGGGGACCTGACACTTCTTTCAAATATTGCTCGTGTTTCAACAGCCTTTTTCTTTTGTACTGTGTTTTTAATGACGTAAGACCAGAAGTGCCGGATCTCATGAACCACCCAGAGAAGTGCTTCCCTTCTGAAGGGGGGGGAGGGCGTGTGGGCAGGCGGGTTGAGGGGGCTGCCTCAACAGTACCTAGTTGGCCTGACCAGACACCTGTTTCTTCATGCACTGGTTCCCAGCAGTGGGAAGTTTGGAAAGCACTGATAGGCTCAGTAATGATGAAAAAGTACACACTGAAAGGAAAAGGGAATTTCGAAATCCCACTGTGGCCTATTACTGTAACCAGCCACCCTCTCCCCAGCACTTGCCCCAGGAACTCTGGCAGCATTACTGGGTGCAAAGGCTGAGAGCTGGGCGGGGGGGGGGGGGGTAACGACAGAAGAAACACAGCCTCGTGTTCCTCCCCAGCCACACACCAGGAAACCCTGGTTCCTTCTCACACTCAGCAGCTTTTACTTACCTGGTCTTGTTTCAAGTTCATTCTCTCCAGCTACCCCACTGACTTCTATTTGTATGTACGTGGTATTCCAACACAACACCCCTTCCTCAAACATCTGTCTCCTATAGATGGACCCAGTCCATCTGTGAAGGGAAGAACCAGAGCCAAGGGTGCAAATGGGCTTTTCTTCTAACTCACTGTATGGCCCTGGGCCCTGTGAAGCCTCAGAGTTCCTCGGCGGTCAAAGAGGACATATGGGTATGTGCTTAGAGAAGCTGTGGGGCAGATTAGTGGGTATGTGTGCAGAATGGGACTTAAAGAATTGCCATTTGTACCTGCTCTCCCTGGCAGGGCCGAGGCTGCAGGATCCCTGATGAGGACAGCTGCCTTCCACCTCTCAGCCTCTCCCCATCAAGTCTTGGCTCCACTGTGATGAGGCCATCATTCCATTTAAAGTTACTCCTCAGAGCTTACGAACACACATGTAAATTATTGCCACAGACAGTGTGCAGACAGACAATACAAGTGTCTTCTATGGGGGGGGCATGTCCCTGCCCCACTCTGCCCACGTTGCTGCCCTCTTAATCTCCACGCGCCTGGAGTCTGGGTATGGGGATGCCAGAGGATGGGGCAGACACTAAGAATGTGGACCAGCTGGAGGAAGCCCTGCTGGGATCGGATCATCTGCGCCTGCCTTCTAGCTTTGCCCCGACTCACTGCGAGAGCCATACCAGTCTTCGCTTCCATCGAACAGAGCCTCATCACCTCCCAAAGTGCCTTTGAACTCAAACTCCAGATCTTTAGCTAAAATTAATGCCAAGCATGGCCAGTGGAGGGTAGAAAGCTCAGGTCTGGGTTTGGGTCTGGACTCTGCCCCTTGGCAGCTCTGTGAGAGCCTGGAAACATTTTTAATGCTTCTGAGCCTATGTTTTCCTATCTGTGAAGTGAAGATATGATTACCTAGCCCACTGGGGTGCTGTGAGGTTAAATGAAGTAATGGCTGTAGACAGGGGAGTGCTGGGTCTCACTGTAAAGCTAGCCACTCTGCTTATTGCCACCATTACCACTGCTCAGAGCATGCATGGTTCCAGTGTGGTACCGCTGGCGACAATGGTGGCATCAGACGCCATCCGGGCTCTCTGGCTCCACAGTTTGGGGGAATGGGACCGGCACCACGCGGGGAAGACAAGACAAAGTCAGGAAGGTGCTGTGGGAGGGAAGAGGGCCTGGGAAAATTCACAGAGGGGCAGGCCTCCAGTCTGGGCCTTGGAAGACGAGCAGGACGTTGACAGGCAAAAAGAGAAGGACGAGCAAGCCCCCAGGCCCCAGGACAGGGGAGCCCTCGCTTCCGGAGGGCATCCCAACATCCTGAGAATGGAATGTCTGAAGCATTCTGGCAAAAGCTGTGTCTGCCCGTCCCAGGGTGTGGGGCCCATCACAGAGAGCAGGGAGTGTGTGTCAGGGTTTGGAGGCCTCATCCCAAATGCCCTGGGAAGCCAGGGGATCCTGAGGGCCACGGTGATGGAAGGGTTGGCCAGGCCATGTCCCGGACACAGGGAGGCTGTCAGAAGTCTTCAGGGCAGGCCACACAAGAGACTGGAAGCCTGAGCAGGGCTGTGGACTTGGAATGAAAGAAAGCCAGCAGTAGAGAGACACGAGGCTTTGGAGAGAGACCAGAGGCAGGGGCTGAAGAGGAGGAAAAGTTGCTGCTGACTCATCCGAGAGGGCAGCAGCTGATGAAAGAGTTTCAGAAAGGTAAGCCACACCATGGTGTGGCCACCACAAATAGCGCTTCGAGCTTTCACAGCCAGGGAGAGGTGACACTGTCTTCACAGCTCACAGAGAACTTCAGGGTTCAGCCTGGATTTCTCACCTCCTGCCCCAGCCCCCAAAGTGGGACGACACAAGCTGTGAGGCTTGTGCAGGGACACTCAGGAGACACCAGAGCTGACTCACAGGGAACAGCTTCTGCCACCAAGACCTTCACCTCTTCTGACCTTGGTTTTCTCGTCAATAGTTAATGTAGACCTACCCCCCAGTATAAAATGCACTGTGTATTTGTTTTTATTCTATGTAAGGAGTAACAGAGAGCCAAACTGATGCTGTTAACTCGCCCTTTCCTGTCAGACCAGCACTCCTGAGCCTCCGATCGCCCCCTGTGCCAGAACATCAAAGAGACCACGCGAGACACCACTGTCACACACAGGAACAAAGATAAAGGCCCCTGACACTCAATCATAAAACAATTTGTTTTTAAGTAAAAAATTTTTTTTCAAAATCTCTGAAACATAAATCTGTAACAGACTTCAAAACAAGCAGCGGTCCCACATTTATCATTTCTTCCCCCTGAAGATATGAAAATCTATTAGTAACTACTGCTGGTAAGTGCAGTAAATGACCACGCTCACCGAGCATCTGAGTCATAGTGAACAGCGGGCCCACGCACGCCCCTCCCTGCCTGTTTAGAATCTCAGGGTTATGACAAAAGAAGCACCTCTCGGCCCACTCCAACGGCTCACGTGAGTACACTTGTACGTGCATCCGTTCTACATGCTGATGTCTGCTACGCGCTGGGCAGTGCATTAGCATGAGGTGGAATGAACCTGCAGGTAAACAGAGGGTTGAAATGCCAAGGCATTCCTCAGAAGCACCTGGCCCAGCCAGGAAGGACTCTGGGCTGAGCTGTAAGCGAAGCAAACTGCGGTCAGGGGCAGGGAGAGGAAGGAATGGGGCACAGGAAGAGCCTAGAGGGACAAACTTGGGATTCCACCAAGGTCTGCAAGGCTGGAGTCAGGCTAGGGCCATGTTACCATGGCTCCCACGGGACCGGACTTGTCCTTTAGGCTGCAGGGAGATGCTGAAGGATCTGAAGCAGGAGTCCCTGAGAGGATCGGCTTAGAGCTGAAGAAAGAGCATTCCAGATCAATAGCCTCAGTTCCCCACAGGGAAGCTGTCCAGAAAGGTATCTGCTCTAGAACAGTAAGGTCCACAGTTGGGCCCCGGTCTCCTTACACTACCCAGTGCTTCTGGTCTCTGAACAACCACTGAGTCACAGGAATTTGGAGAATAATGGCCATTTGCTCAGCTCTGTGCTGGAGCCAGAACCCAAGCTAGAGGCAGGCTTCAGGCGATGGTGCCCACGGAGGGAGGCCTCCACAGCTCACCCTGGGATCCTTCAAGGAGGCAGAAGAGGCAGAGTGTGAACAGGGACGGGTTCTGATCCAGGCCCCGTCACTCACCGGCACAGTGACGGGGCCTCGGGAAGGGCCCTACCGCTCATCCACCTCGGGGATTAAGTGGAAGGATAAAGTGCAGCACATAACAGGTGTTCAGGAAATGCTGCTCTCTTTTAAGTGAGTCATAAGATGAATAGGATTTTTATTCATCAACCAAGAGCGCAAATTCTTTGATGATATTTTCTTTCCTTGTGGAAAAGAGCTTTACATTCTAAGTAATAAATAAATGCCCTGAAAACAAGCTCTTGAATTGCAACCCAAATTAGGAAAAAGACTAAATTCAACATTCTTCTTGGAAAAGATAGAAGCACCAACCTCAACTGATTAAATTTTACAAAAATATTAAGATCTAACCCCAAGTGCATCATTACTAATTCCAATTACCAAGCGTTATTATCACTCGTGCAAAATTACACATGAAACCAGGCACCATTTTCTAACTGTAAGTGTCCCTGAATTGTCGACCAGGGGCTCTGGTTCACATATCAACAGTCTAACAAGCTGGAAGATTCTGCTGGAGACGCGTTAGTCTCAGCCGCCCTCAGGCCCGCGACAGCCCAGGCCCTCCTCCCAGGAGGGCGCTCAGAGGCCAACACGAGACACTTTGGAGTGTTGCTGTTTCACATACTGCGCTCCATGGAAGCCATGTTCCTTTAAAAGGTTCTGGAAAGTACATTTCTGCAGCCATAATGCCAACCTGTTTAAAGAACCCCCGTGGGAATGTGCCCTGAAGAACAAGAAAGCTTTTGTAACCCTAAAACCACGCCACATCGGTCTGCTTTGTGATTTTGTTGCTCCCACTCAGCACCATCACCGCCACTTTTTGGGCACCGCACTTTGTCCCCTGTGCTGTGCTAAGTGCTGCTTTACGGGATCATTTCAATCAATCCCCATAACAAGGAGGCGGTTTCTGTTGTCATTTACAGATGAAGAAACTGCTAGGGGGATCTCAGGAAACCTCCCCGAGGCTGCCTGGCTGGCCAGAGGCTATCCAGCCAGGGACCCAGGCCATCTGGCTCCAGAGCCCGGGCTCTCAATCTCTCCACTTCAGGACGTCCACGAAACACAACAACCCATCTCCACGGCATTGCTCTGCCCGGTCTAGAAGGGCCGTGAACTCTGCAACGTGCATTGTATCTGACCATCACATGCAGCGATGCCGCGGCCACTGCCTCAGAGCCACCACTGTGACCTTTGGTAAGTCACTTCCAAAACCAGACGGCTCCTCTTGGCCCTTGTTCCCAGCACTGGGCCTGAACTGCAGGTTACCAGCAGTGTTTGGTGCATGGCACTGCCCAATATTCCGAGCTGAGCCTCAGCTTGAACCCTGGGGGCCTGGCTGTGTCTCCCCCAGCACAGGAAGCCCCTTCAAGAGCTGCTGAGGCTCGCCTGGCCCGCCGGCAGCAGGGCAGCTCAGAACCGAAGGTGAAAGTATCTGAAAGCCAAGACTATAGACTGTATACACATAGCAATTTGTTACTGTGAAAAACCATCTGTTTCTCGGTATTACAATCCTCAGAGGGCAAATTATAGCTAGCGTTCAACATAAAACATCAATTTAAACCATCAACTATTCATAATTTCAATTCTTTATTGGAAACCAAGGACATAAATGTCAGGGAATAAAGCAATATTTCTTTTATTAACTGTTCCATTCATCTGGCTATTAAATAAAACCAGGGCCCCAATAAATGGCAGGAGCCCTTGCCTGACAGCCACACCAAATAGCTCTATAATTCTCAGACATTTTAAAACAACGAAAACTGCATTATTTGAAAAGTTGGAAACTTTAATATATAATAAAATTAAGATTAATGTGATCTTAATACCTTGCGAAACTGTTTGCAGTGCCCTCATATTCAAATATATTTCTTCTTGTACGCTTCATTTTTAACAGTGCTCATTTTGTACTGAGAACGCACTGGTTTTATGAGCAGCTTCTGCAGATGCCAACCAGCTCCAGCATTTTTCACTGACATCTAGTTTTCCCAGGCTGAAGCCACCTCCTGCTGCTGAGCCTGTGCCAGGCGGGGTGGCATTTGCAAAGTGCAGCTGAGAGAGTGCATGGCCTTCAAAACCCAGTCCCATGGGACACTCACAGAACAGCTAAGTAAAAATAGCCTGATACAGTGCAGGGCAGACTCTTGTTACGAGAGATTTTTTTAGGGAACAATCTGAGCATTTGAAAATGAAAGCCACAAAGATGGAAGAGAGCATTAATGAGCGCCCTCTGTGTGTTAGGACCTGTGCTGAGGTTTTCGTACGCATCATTTCGCAGCAATCCTGGGTAGGTACACTCTACAGATTAGAAAACAGGTTTAGAAAGGTGAACCACCGTACCCTCTCACCCTTTTCCCTAGGAGGTGCACCTGTGTGCTAACCAACAAGGAAATAAACCCAAAGAAGACACAGTGCTCGTCTCCAACACCAGCCGCACTGGCCGCCCTCACATAAGCAGCACCAGGCCCGGGCATCAGGGGCACAGAGTGAAGGGCTTCGCCCCTCACGCACCCCACAGAGAGCAGAGGAGTAACTGCAGAGGGGGTGCCAGGAGGGCTCCTGGGGGAGGAGACTGCACCTGGGCTGAGTTCTATGCAAATACATTTTGCCCTTTATTTTAAGGTTTAATTTCTAAGATACAGATTGCCACACTAACATAATAGTTACTTTAAGAATACATATACAACATTAGAAAAAGATTTTATATTCAAAACACCCAAAATCCATCTGGAGCCCCTAGCAGAGCTCACAGGCCTTGACCTCCTGCCAACACAGGGCCCCACCTTGTTATCACTAACATAACCGTCTCCATGTTTCTACAGAGTATTCATGATTTTAGTTTTTAGCGGTTGTGTAGCATGCCCTCCCGTTAAGGTGGGCTGTCAGTAACTACTGGTTGAATGAATACACAGACTAGCTGGTGAGCGCTTTACTCGGCACAGCCCGCCGACATCCACTGAATGCTCAGCCACACGCCGCTGTGGGCGCTTTGTCAGCACCCGGGGGGATTAGCACCATTCCTGTTTTGTGGATGAGGAAACTCAGGAGGCCATGGGACTTCTCCTCCCTTGTCCTGACACTAATTCCAGGGCTGTCTAGGAGATGGGAGCATTTTCGGGGGCTGAGGTGCTGGTGCTGGACGGAGGAGGAGAAGGCTGACAGGTCCTGGGCACGGGCTCCTACACCTGCAAGTGTGAAGCCGGCCAAGGGCACACAGCCACTGCAGCTCCCAGCCTCCCCCGACCCCTCCAGCTCACAATACCTCAGTGAAAAAAGGAGGTGGCCAGGGCCAACCCAGCCTCTGCTTACTGTGGACGCTGTCTGCACTTCCAACTATGGAAGAAGAAAAAGCTCCTCTAAGGGTAAACTGCTTTTTATTGGTGTCTTATCGGCCACAGTTGAGTCATACCTTTTAGCCAGAACACTAAAAGAAAATCCAGCAATCGCCAGTCAAGAAGACACCACCAAAGATATAGCTGCACAGCTTCACAAGGTTTGAGGTTTTCCTTCTTTACTTTGCTACTTTGTTATTTCAGGTCACATGGAAAACAGTTGACTTTCCCTCCTGAGTGTGTGCGACCAAGCGAAACCTCCCCGCTTCCATTAGAGTATTCTTGAAAGTTCAGAGTCCCTGACATTTGCATTCACAATTTAAACACCATTCCGAACCCTTTAAATGTAATTTAATAAATCCATATCTGTCCAAGAGAGTGACTGACAGCCCCTGCTGGGAATGGCTCACCACCCTCGTTCGGCCACAAATCGGTGGTTCACGAAGCCCAGGCCGGACTGACTCTGAGTGCTCTGAGCTGAGTCATCATTTGTTCAATGCCGACAACATGCCAGCCGCTCCGGTGGACACAGAAATGAAACAAGTATTCATGGAACTTATATCCTAGTGGGAGGAGACAGGTGACGAACAAAGAGATAACGAGTCAGAGTGCTGCGGAGGAAACACAGCAAAGCACAGGAGACAGGTGTGGGGGAGGGCGGGTAGCGCTGGGGCAGGATTCACAAAAGGAAGGGGAGGGGGACCCGCACGTCATGAACCTATGGTGCTCTCTAGACGGACCTGCTATTCACACATTAACTTTCCTTATTCCAAAAGATACAGCATGTAATTTGGTGGGTAAACTTTTCTTTTTTTTTTTGACAAAGACTCTCTAGAGTTGAGTATGGAGGAAACTGGATGCAAAGGCTGGATTCAGGCAGAAGAGAAAGGGCACAAGCACTGGTCTTGGGGAGAGAGCCAGGGCTTCCGGGCCCTCGAGGATCACAGGGTTACTCGGAGGGCTGGCTGGCTGGCTGGGAACAAAAACGGTAAACAGCTGACTAAGAACAGGAGGAGGCAGTGAACATCAGAGCAACGGCCCCCTGGCCCAGAAGAGGGGATGAGACAGACTGTCGAGGGCTGCCTGGGAGCCAGCCTACAGCTCCCTTTGTACTGGCATTTTCTGCTCCAGCGTGAGGTGGGGAACTGGTCAGATCTGTTAATATAAGAAGTTCTTACTTTGTAAGATCTTGTTCTCACCTCACTGCCCTGGGCAGCTCTTTTTTATCACAGTAGTCGTCACAATCTCCCCAGCCTGGAGTGCTGCTGCTGGTTCCTGCTTCATTAGCTTAGTGCTGGACAGAAGCCCCTCCTTTCAACAGCTCCCCAGCGGGGCCCTGCTCACCACACTCCAGCACCTACCACTGCGCCTGGCAACACAGGTCCTGAATGAACACGTGAATGAAGACGTAAGAAACCTGGGCCCAGGGTGGGGGTCGGGGGGGCGGTATGGCTATCTGTCCAAAGTCACAGGTCTATTCATTGTATTACGGGCCACTGGGAGTCCATCCCAAGGTCTCTTTTACTTGGGGCTGTTTCTGAGTTACTGTTATATGAGTAACATCCTAGAAGTTATCCTTTTCTCCTAATGTTTGATTTTAACAGTATGGCAAGAATTAGTTATGTGATTAATTGTAATTCAAAATCTAATAACGTCAATTTTCTATGCTATTTCATTAACTTGGGCTTTTGCCACAAAATTCTGACTTGTAAGCATTACCAAATTCTAACTTGTAAGCATCACCCAACTCAAGCCTGACCCCGCCTCTGTGACAATCTGCTTGCGGGGCAGAACCCCAGGAGCCTCCCACCAACGCCCCTCTTCTGCCCCAGGGGCCCTTGCACTGGCCTGCTCCACAGGGAGACTGCTGTTCCAGCCCAGAACCCATTTCCCAGCCTTACAGGCTGGGACACGTCAGTGTCTCTCTAGTCACCTCCTGGAACATTTTCTGAGTAGTAAAAATGTTCTTCTGAGAGCTTACATCTGTACAGCTTGTCCGGGAGTTAAGTTCCTCATGGATTAAATGGACACTCCCGACTTTATGCGAAAGGGTGGGCAGCCCCATTATAACTTATGATCACTGGTCATTATTCCATCCACAAGAATAGCTGGCCAACCAGTCAACAGATGTTTACTGAGCACCTATTAAGTCCCAGGCTCTCTGCCAGGGACTGGAGGTACAGCCTGAGATGACCAATAAGGGTCCCTGGTTTCCTGGGACTAACATTCTAGTAGGGAGAGACAGGGGAAAAAATACACCAGACAATGTGTGATTGGCATAGGATGACGGCCGTAGATTGGGATGTGAGTGCTTGGGATTCCTTGGCAGGCCAGGAGGAAGGAACCCCAGGGCACAGACAGAGGCAAGTTCAAGACACACTGACTGAACTGGACTGGCCATGCCCGCACGGCCTGGGTCAGGCAGGAAGGTGCCTGGGGTCCCGGCTGGGTGGCTGTCTGATCTGAGCAGCATTCATTAGGAAGAAGTGAAAAGAAGGAATAGGATACTCAAATTCTTGTTTCAGCACCAACGAAATGGAATAAAGTCTAATTTAAGTAATTCTCTGTAATGTGAGTTATAGTTACTTTTGTTCCCCCTGAACTGTGAGAGAGCAGGGCAGTTATACGGAGGCACATGGAATTTTTACACCTCCGGTGTAATGAGACACAGCAGACCAACGAATGCAAATTTCCGTTTTCGGTCTGTGTGGATGTGCCACTGTCCCAAATGCCAGCGTGCTGCCGCATTCACACTAGTCATCAGAGCCTCAGAGGCTGCTCAGAAAAGCAAGGGAAAGGAGAGGAAAAGCTCGTGGCGGAGACCTTCAATTCCAGAGAGCTGGGAAGTTCTCGGGCTACCACTTCTACAAGTTTTGGCCTTTAAGGAAAATTTCAAACTCCTGTTCCCAATCTGGGTTTTTAAATAAAAATTGCTATGCATGGTTTTGATTCACAATCCCCATCTCTCAAAGACAAATTTTTATTCTCTTTTATTCAGAGTATTTAAAAGAATATTACACTGAGAAAATTAGCTATCTTGGGGAAAAAAGTTAGATCCCTATACTGCACACCATATACACAAAACTGCCGTCAGATTTTAAAAAATCAAGTGAAAAACCGGAATGCCTCAATTACTACAAGTGGATATACAAAAACATGTATATGTTTACAAGACAAGGGATAGATCTGGGGAAAATATTTGCAACATATAAGGGAGGAAGAATGAAAAACCACACATTCTAAACACCATTAAAAACCAAAGACAAGGCAAGCAACCCATGAGAAAAATGGGCAAAAGACGTCCAAAGAAAATTTACATAAGAGATACTACTGGCTAGCAACATGTGAACGAACGGCCAACCTTACTGTTGATTGAGAAAATGTGAACTAAAGCAGTATATTCTCTACCAGTGGAAGATTTAACAACGGACTTATCAAGTGCTGGTGAGGTCGTGAGAGAAAGAACAGTTTGATTGCCCTTCTTGTCACCTGATGAGGAGCGACAACTAAGGCCACCATTCCTGATGCCACGTTGGCAGAACCAGTGAAAGGAGAACACGTACACACCCGGTGGCCCAGCAGGTTCATGCCGAAGAACCCCTCTCACAGCAATACCCGCCCCGTGGGCCAGGGACTCATGGACAGAGCTGTCTTCCGCAGCCTCCTCATCCCACAGACATGTAGGCACCGCCTACAACACTGCGCTTGGCGCTTGAGAAACGTCAGTGAATAAAACAGGCAGCGAGTCCTGTCCTTATATCCTAATAGGGAAAAAACAATAATCAAATTTAATTATATGCTATATAATTTATAGTGGTGACCTCTGAAATGTGGGAGAGAGGAGGAACTCTAAATTTTTTTAAGTTGTGCATGTCTAAAGTGGTTTAATTTTTATGAGCATACAGTAGTTCTCCTTTATCTATGGTTGTACTTACCCACAGTCAACTGCGGTCCAAAAATATTAAATGGAAAATTCCAGAAACAAACCAACCATAAGCTTTAACTTGGGCACCGGTCTGGGCAGCATGATGAAGCCCCATGCTGTCCCTGCTCCATCCTGCCCGGGACATGAATTGGCCATTTGTCCAATGTACCCATGATGGATGTTCTGTACAAGAGACTTTGAGAAATTAATTATAGCATATTGTTATAATTGTTCTATTTTATTATTAGTTATCGGTGCTCATCTCTTACTGCGCCTAATTTATAAGTTAAGCTTTACCACAGGTGTGCACTTATAAGAAAACAGCACAGACAGGGTTCGGTACCATCCATGGTTTCAGGCACAGACTGGGGGGGGGTGGGGGAAGATCTTGAAATACATCCCCCATGGATGAGGAGGAGACTACTGTATTAACTTGGTAATAAAACATTTTTAAAAATGAAAAAGCAACTGCCACAAAAGGCCAATGTGCTGGTCAGCTCAGGCAGGGTCTCTGTCCCACGGACAGGGACGGCAGCTGACTGCCTTCCCCTTCCGTGGCCACTGCTGCTGAAGGGACGAGGGACCAGGGAAGGCAAGCACCGCCGGCAGATTGGCCCCGTCCACACCGAACACACTCTCTGAGATGCCTTCCCTCTCGTCCTTTCAACTTGTTCATGTCACATGTGGTACATAAATACGTTCTTACTGTAAAATTTAAGAAAATAAAGACTACGGAATAAAAAAGTAAAATCCCTCCCTTGATTTCCTGAGCTGTCACCACAGCCAGCCAGCTGCTCCTCTCTACGACACAAAAGGTACTTTTTAGGGTGAATGATCCTCTCCCAAGCTGAAAAAGCCAACCTGTAATATATCTACATCTATATTTAGATTATAGAATTAGATCCCAATTTAGTTGACTTTCATCTCAGAGCGTGTGATGTTTCCCAGGACTGCCTGAGTTAGGCTTCCTACCAGTCAGAATTTCCTGTAAGCTAGGATTAAAAGCTCTCGTTTCCTCACCTCAACCATTATGCGACATTTCAAATTTTATAAGAAGTTATGAAAATATTAATGTAGTATTTCATTTCCTAAAAATCTGTAAAAGACGGGGAGAAAACGAAAGCCGATATTCTGCCTGGCTTAGATGAAGGAGCACTCACCAAACTGAGATTTTCGGGGACCTGAGTCTGCCCTTGGTTTTGGTCAAGTCCTCCAGCCTTTTGGGGTCTGATCTGATTCCCAGTCTTTACAACGAGGATTTGAGGCTAGGTGAAAAGTATGCCAAAAACCTGAAACCTGTCCCATAAATGCTAATTAGTAAACATCGCTTTGCTTTCCCTCTTTCTTTAGAACTTTTTCCAACTCAGGGGGTCCCGAGAGGAGAGTGTCTGATGGGGGTGCAGGTGACATGGATGAGCTCAGTGGGGGAAGCTGCACACTCAAGGACGTGTGCACCTTTTTGTGGGTATATCAAACTTGTTCATTACGGTCTCAGCGAAAAAGAACGTATTCCCTCCTGTACCCAGCTCTCCCAACAGCAGACTGCGTCCTGGCATTGGCTTGATGGGGAGGGGTCTCACAGAAAACATGTTTTCTAGGGCTTGTGACATCCGTGTGAGATGGGTCTGGCGGAGGCCATGGAGCCCTGAGAGCGGGTCCAGCTCATCCTGGGGCCGTGTGTGTCGGGCAGGGAAGGGCTGGGAGGTGAGTTCAGGCCACGAGGAAACCACAGCCGCCCAGCCTCTGCTGAGGAGCAGGCCCAGTTTTGCTGAAACCTGAAGGTATTCTGATGGATTTGAGTGACTGGACAAAGACAAAATGAAGCAATTGGATTCTTCTCTCCTGGAACATACCAGAACGTACAAGCAGTGGTTTCAGCTGCCTGAAAAACAATCCCCCCAAACCCAAGTCTCCTTTATAGATTCAAATAAAGGAAGGTGGCGAGTGGCTGGACTGGTCAGTAGTAAGACCTGGAGCTTTTCACTGTAAGGTCACTGATGAGAACCCTGTTCAGGTCAGTGGTGACAGGAAGTCACGACTTCACAAAGGCATCAGGCCACATCTCTGCATGTGGAGAAGGGTGTCTGTTGGTCACTCCACAATAGGCTCCAGGGCCCCTCTTGACACCCACCAACACCTCTACAGACAGTGCCTAGGCAGGTCACCGAGGCTTCTCTGGGAGCTGCTCCTCCCCGCTCCTACCACATCAGCACTTGACCTTTCCACTGACCACAGCACCCTGGTCTAATGGTTGGAGTGTTGTCCCATAAACTGAAGGGTCGTGGTTTCGATTCCCGGTCAAAGCACATGCCTAGGTTGCGGGTTTGGTCTCCATCAGCGTGCATGCTAGAGACAACCCATTGATGTTTCTCTCTCTCCCTTCCCCTCACTCTAAAATCAATAAGCATGTCCTCAGGTGAGGACTGATAAAAAATAAGTAACATCAAAACTGCACTGAGCCAGCCCTTCGCTGAAGTTTTGGGAGTTTAAGTTAAGGGCTGTGAGGAGTAAGGAACTGCTCTCCCTATCCGAGGCTGCACCCTAGCACATGAATACACAGGACGTGCTGAGGGCGTGTTCCGCCACGTGAATGCAGCAGAACAGGCCACTGGCAGAGCCAGTCAAGGGAGAGTCAGGGAGAGCAGCTGAGCTCTGGGCCCTCTTCCAGGCTCTTTGGAGCGTGGGCTAAATGAGAACAGCCTCCCTCCAACAGATCCCCTTAACGCGCCAGCATCAGAGGCTGTTCCTTGTAGCCAAGAAAACCCCTATACAGACTTCCTTGTCTCCAAACAGTATGTATCTCAAGAGAGAACCAAGCAGGTTTAAGGGGGAAGGAGGATTCTCTGCTTCTAATGATCAGTATTTTACACACCACATTTGCCCTGTATCTGAAATAAAAATGTGTTATCCACACCTCATAAATGCAGACAGTTCTTCTACCTTTAGTAATAAGTGTACACTCCGAACAATGTGCCAGCAATTTTCTTTTCTTCCTTTGGATAAATGTGATGCTACCTCTATTAACCCAGAAGACACACACCAATGGCATTAGGTTGCTAGAAATTTGTAAGCAATAAACCCATGAAAGTGAAGGTCTGAGATGCTCAGCCGAGCTCTGGGGAGACCTTGCCACTCTTGAAGACTGGGCCCTGCAATCCCGAGTACGGCCCACTGCTGACATTCCTATACCCAAGCCGGTGGGGGTCGGGAGGGGGGTGTGGTATGGCCTGCCCACAGGAAGTGTGTATCCAGGATAGTGTTTCCATAAAGACAGCAAGGAGAGGGCTGCCTCCTCCACCCCACCCCCCAAACTAGACATGGCAAGAGGCTATGTCTCTAGAGTATCCACAATGGAAGTACTGGAATTGTCCCACATTTTCTACCCCGGGCTGCCTGGACCCCCATCACTCAACAGGATTCTGGGCCACTTTTTGTGGTTGTCAGTCAACGTCTGCTGGGAAAGTAAAGACTAATTTAAATTGTAACAAGCCCAGCAATTACAAAGGCCGATCTGCCGCAAAGAGCATGTTACACATTTGAAATCGCCATCCAAATAGTTCAGATTCTGCCCTATGTTGGAATATACACTTTTATTTATGACAGGTAAACTGAAAGTTCTATTCCCATTTCTTTATCTCGGTTTTCAATAGTATGACTTACACCACAACTGACTGCAGTGAGAAGACAGGGACGACCTAGGAAAGAAAAAAAGAGGTGGCCCCGATCTGTACTGAGGAACCCTGACCCAGGGAGAGGGGAGGTCAAGGGCAGCGACAGCGACTTTATTAGTGCAGGCCAAAGGCCTCATTTTCCAAGATGCATGCTAACTTCAACGGACACATTTAAATGGGCTCCAGGAGTGCACACTGCACACATTGTCCAACTAAAGATAGAAACTGTGCTTAAAACACTAATTTGGTATTTTTAGAAGTTTGGGTTTCTTTGATCCGGCCAAAAGAGGCTTAAAATTCAGCTCCCAACTATTTTAGTCTCCACTTTACAACTTTGAAATAACTGGTACATCTTAAGTTCCTCTAAACCACTGACAGCATATGAATCTATAAGCCCACATGTTGGAAAAGCTGAAAATTCATGACTAACTTGACATCAGAGTTTTCTTTATTGCAAGGATCCCAGTTTTGTAAAAATGGAGGTGAAATTTCAAAAAGTGTGATTTGGTCACTTTTGTGGGTAACGGACTCTGGCCTCCCTAACCTGAGCATAAGCTTTCCCTCTTTAAGGCTCAGGGAAACCTGGGTACCTCCATAACTCAGTCCAGCTGGTCTAACGTCCTTAGGGTAACGACAGACTCAGCTTTTGGGTGCTCACTGTAACACACAGGCTCTGTCTCCGTGAATTCTCAGTATCAGCTCTTTAGGGGACCTGGCCAGCGCTCTTTACCAGTGAGGAAAAGGGGGACTTAGGGAGGCCCAAGGCTACACAGCTAATGGGTTGCAGAGCTGGGGTCAGCTGCTCCTCAGCTCACAGCCTCCCTCCCCTGACTCCCCTCTGCCTCCCACTTGGGCGGCAGGAAAATCCTGGAAAGGGGTGAAGGAGTCTAGATTCTTCCTGTGCCCTAACACCCAGGGTTCTAAGCCCCTTTAAAAGCAATCACGGGCCTGAACAGGGTTGATGAGGAAATGCACTTGGGCCATAGTGTCAGACTCTTGAGTCTCATATTTAAATATCCATTTGATATGGGAATCTCCTACCATTTAATTTTTATGTTAAGATAGATGGGGAAAAAATGGATAAAACCCGAAGGTATTACAATTACTTCAAGTAACACTGAATCTTCAAACTGCTTTAGCCCAAGGATTTAGTGGGCTTCCTAGGCCTATTACCTTCTTTTGCAGATGAGAAAACAGGTCCGGAGAGAGGAAATGACTTGTCTAGGATAAATTCTGATTATTTGTTTCTGGGGACCCTTTACATATCTTTTCAGAAAGTGTGGTACACATATCATCCCCTTCATAGGGGGCGGATCATTTCAAGGATGTGGCTTAATTGAACAATTCAGCTAATAGAATGTGTGTTTGTGGTTTTACCAACGGCAGATACATACCCCAGGTAAGCAAGTGGAGTTTATATCTTTAAAGTAGTTGCAGGCCATTATTTGCAAAAGAATTTGTGTTCAATGAACATTACACCTATAAGCTTTTAAAAGCTTCTAAAACCTGCAGTTTTCAATCTTTCCCACTGGAGACTGAATCCAAATTGTCAGCTACTATCAGGTCTAGTGTGGTGTTTCAGAAGCTGTTACAGCTTTATTAGCCTCTGAAAAAGACACTTAGCTAAGTCGCAAATGTGTTAAATGAAAAAAGATTCCAAATAGTCCCTTTCCGAAGGCAGCTGGGACCCAAGTCATGGATGGGGTTGGGTGTGGACGCTGGGATGGTCTTAGCAAGTCCCTCTCAAACAGGCAGAAATGTTCTCACACAAAGTAAATGTTCAAGAAACGTTCTGCATCCTTGTCCTTCTGTAGGGAAGCCCTCTGCCCGTCCATCTGGCCCACCCCAAGCTTGCCCCAGGAGGTCATGCTGACGACCGACTGTGTGACCTGGTCAGAGGGGAAGGATTACAGTTAAAACAGGCAGAGAGCAGTGACTGGTGGGTCACGAGCCCTTGGAGAGCACAGGTAACCTGGGCGGCCACAAGGGCCCCAGAGAAAAGGCACAGTGGGGAGCTGCCGGCCAGGCCCTGTCGGTTACCCGCCTGTGACGTCAGGAGAGTCCTCCTTCACTGCTCCTCAGGTGAACCACCCACATTGGCTCTGTGGCCAGAGTGGCCTTTCCAGAGCACAAACTGAATCGTGCTACCACCACACATGACAGAGGCCCAGGCCCTGATACCGAGGCCCTGCCATTGAGCACACACAGTCTCTGGTCACTGTGGACGCTCCGGACACATGGTGCATGAAACGGCAGATTGACGGACACAGGACAATCATGACGACCATTAGGATGGCTCTTAGGGCTGAAGCACCCAGAAACCCAAGCACAGGCCGTCCTCCCCTTTCATTTCCTCCTCCTCCTCACTCCAGTTTCTTCTGATGACACAAATTCTGCCACCAAGGCAGGGGCCTAGTGACCTGCACAGCCATCCCACAAAATACCTCCCCTCCCCTCGGCAACCCTGCACACACACTCGCCCTGCCTGCCTACTCGCCCTGCCTGCCTTCTCGCCCACCCTCTCCTCCTACTCTTGCTCCATAAATCATTTTTATAATGCAACATACACTTACTTTAACATACATTATTCCATGTATTGTCCACACCCAGTAATCCAGCAATGCAGGACTGCTCACCATCCCCAGAAGACCATTTCCCTTTCTATAGAACACCCCCCACTTTAAACACTCCTAGCCAATGCAGAAAGGGAACAAGGGTAAGGCAGCCGCAAAGCACAGAAGGTAAGCTCATCCTCTAAGAATAAAACTATGAAAATGAGTGAGAGTAGCCATTAAAGAGATGTAACCTAGGCCATAATCTAAGAATGTGTGGCTGAAAACTTTCAGAGGAACCTAAAAAGTCCAACCGAGGTGAGACGTGAACCAGGCATAGCTGCTGAGGCATAGCGGGCACTGAGCTGACCTCACTGGGCTCTGGGGGCAGGTGCTGGCAGACAGAAGGCACAGCAGTCTTCCAGTCCTGGTCAGGGTGGTGGGCACTGCGGGGAGGTGATCTGGCCCCCAGTAATCCAAGCTCCAGGCCCCGAGCCACTGAGGTCCTCGGGCCCCCATGTAGCCTGCTGACCCTGGGCTGATTTCCCTCAGACCCCCCTGGGAGGAGAGAAGGCCAGCCTGGAGGAGGCGAGGGAAGGACAGGCTGCTGACAAAGGCACTGAGCCAACGGGCTGTGAGTGAGGCTCTTGTGTGAGTCTGGGTGGCCTGAATCTACTCCTGAGGGACATCTTGGCTCTAAATCGGGGAGAGAAAATGTATTTCCTGGGCAGTGTCTTTGGATAATGGCCCCACAGACACCCCCTAACTGGAGCACCGCCACAGGGGCAGCTCACCCTGAAGGTGTAACTCAAACATTATCTTCTCATATCTTCCTGTTGAATTAACCTCTCGTTTTGGAGTTTCAATACTATTCCATCGCTCGTTGTATTGTAGTGGCATATATTTGTACTATAATATACTATATTTTTTAAAAACACATGTCTGTTTTCAGGCCCGCCCCCTACCCAGCATTGTGGGTGCCGCAAGAATAGCGACTGATTCTGGACCCAGAGCACCTGGTGTCTGGCGTGGAAAACCATCAGTGACCACGAGAGACAGACTACACACAGAGGTGCTTCCCGGGCTCCTGGCTTCTCTCTAAACCTCAGTGGCAAGTGGTGCATCTTCCCTGCACAGCCTCACAGCTTCCTCTGCTTCCCTGGGAGCCCTGCTAATGTTACATCAAGCCTCTACCACACTAGTAATCAATGCTTACCTGGCTCACTCCATGTAATACTCCGTTCTAAACACTTAACCTGCACGGACTCATTAAAAGCACACAACAACATCCCAGTCACCCTACTTTTCAGTTGAGGCACACCGAGGCACAGCGACTTGCTCAGCTCACAGTGCAGCGCAAGTGCTGGATGGAGCCGGTGCAAACGGAGGCGAGCTGGCTCCTCGTGTGACGACAGAGAGGCACCGATGCCCTCGGAGTGCTGGGCCTGCACCCTCGCTAATGCCCAGAACGCCCCAGTGAAACCAGGTGCACACACTTGCTCACGGACAGTCCCTTGTTCACAGCTTCAAAATGACATTTTGGTAAAGGATGATCCCAATTTTGGGAACATGTTAAAAGCTGGAATTACCTTGTATCTTCACTGCTTAAGGAATACAGAGGTATTCTGTCTCCAGAGATGTGAGACCACTGATACTTCAGAATTCTACGACAGGTTCCAACATGACTAAATATCTAACATTTAATCTGTCTCAACAGATCTGCTTTAGGTCACAACTGTGACGCGTTAAAGTTACACTCTGTGGATTCCACATACAATGGATAGCTCCTTAGGGCCCGCTGTGTAATCACTGTGGACGCAACACCAATGCCCATTTTCATGAACTCGGAAGGTGATTTGATTATTTCAGGCTATTATGGAGGTTTGGAGGACGTCGCAGTCGCAGCTCTGCTTCTTGGGACCTTTTTTGGTGAGATCCAGGAAGCTGAGGCAAGAAAGCAACCCTAACCACATGCTGCTGTTTGAGGAGGGGCCAACCCCTCAGGCACAGACCTGCCGTTTCTGAGGATGCGCAGTGGCAAAAGCACTGGAAGGACTTTCCTACTTGGCTGGAAAGAGGTTCAATGTTGTCCGGTGCTCTCTGAGTTAGGCTTGCACAGAACAAAAAGCGATGGGGGCTATGTTGAAGTCTGCCGTCACTGTTAAACATCACCTTCACACACACACACACACACTCGTTGGGAAGGGAAAGACCCCCTTCTCCTGTGATTTGAGCTTTGGTGACAATTAGACAAGAAGCCTGCTTCACAAGCCCTCCTATTTCATTACTAGGCTTGTAGAAGGGAAGAGATCTCCTCCTCTGCTCTGGTCCAGATGAAACCGTCCTCACAGGAGGCCTGGAACCAGACAGGGTGGGCTGATGCAGCCCCTTCCAGCTCTGACACGACGACGTTCCACTGACGGGAGACGGACTGAAGGCACTGAGGCTGGCATGCTGGGCTCTGGTCCTGTGCACGGCCACCACAGCAACCTGAACCAGCATTTCCAAAGTGTCCGCGAAGCCATGGTTTCTAGGACCAGGTGGGCTTGTTTGTGATCAAGAGTATAATGGCTAAAGAGATCAGGAAACACTAAATTAAACAGAGCCAGCTTTCTCTTTTTTTGACTTCTTCAAACCTGGATGTGTTCCGTACCTTGGCCAGCCCTGAGCCAACACCAGCAATCACCATGTGCTAGCTGTTCTCAGCACTTTATTTACATCTAATAATTCTCATAATAACCCAATGAAGTGGTGTCTTTACAGTTGAGATGGCTGAGGTGTGGGGAGGGTAAAGTGGCTTGACCAAGGTCACACAGTAAGTGTGGGGACCAGAACCCACACCTAGATGGTCTGGCGCCCCACCTGCACTCTTTAACCACATATGTGCACACCCCCCGGGTGCCTAGGGAGTATGTGCTGAGTGGGAGGAAGAAGCACCCAGTGAGGGAGTAGCACGATCACGGACAGGAAACTTGGGGGAACTCAGTTTTTCCTCAAGTCAACTGGTCTCTTTCTTTCCCAGGAATAGCCTTCGCAACCTGTGCTCTGTGCAGCACGCTTTGGGAAATGACCATTCAAGCCCATCTGTTCAGTGTAACGAAAAGAGCACAGGATTCGGTCCTTGTTCACCACACCTGGTTCCTGCTCTATCATTTCATGATATGTCTTTGAGCTTCAGGTACTCTGTATGTGAAATAAGGACAAAAATAGCCAGCCTAGGTCATGGGGCTGCTGAGGCACAGGGCCTGTCAAAATACTGGCCTGTGCTAACTGGTAATAAATAACTGGTAGCCTTACTATGGTTATTATGCCATTTCAGATGGGGACACCAGTAGGTTAATGATGGAATGGGACTAGGCTCAGGGCCACTGCTCCATCCTGACCCTTGCTTCTCCTTTCCTCATGCAATGCCCTCCCAATTCTACTTTCCACCCCATGAACAGCAGCAATAACCTCTGAAGAGCGGGGAAGAGGTGAGGGGAAAGAACTAAGGCCGAGCCCTGGATCCAGGGGTGAAACTAAGGCCGGTGCCTGGATCTAGGGGTGGGCAAGGGGCAAGACCTCTGTCTTGTTTACCATTACCATACCAGCACCCAAAATTGGAGCCCCGTTGTGGTATGCAATGAATAGGTGAATAAACCAACAGGACCCCCTCCCAATTAGCAGCAAAATATCAGTTGCAAGGAAGACTGGCTATCCAAATATAGTAAGGACAGCATGTTTTCTGGCACTAAAATTAGTGGCTGGAGTGAGGGCTATATGAGAAGTTCTCCAAGGTTGTGGAGAAAGTGGCAGGTAGCACAGAGCAGGCATCAACAGGCAGAACCAGAAGGTGTAGGCAGCAAGAGCAAAGGCAGGGGCAAGAGTCCTAGCAGGGGGTGAACCAGGAGACTTCGAGTGCAAAAAATGAGGCAAAAATTACAGCTACACCTAATAGTAAGTGCCTCGGACCAAATAAAAATCCAAGATTGATAAATACAGTATCCTCGTAATAAAAGAAAGGAGTCAAGGACTATGAAAGCACTAGAGAAATCAACTTCTCCCAGAAAAGAATATCCAGCACACTTCTACCATCTTCTGCTGCTTGATAAGGGCACACAAACGCATCCGTTCATATACGCCTGCAAACCGAATTCCACAGCACCCGTGGGCAAAGTAGAAGATAAATAACAATTCATTATCTCTGGTCTCTACAGGCTGCTGAAAACATGCACTAAATAGAAATGTTAGATTAATACACAATAACTTTAGCTGAAATCAAGATCAAATTTCATTATCCAAAAAATTTAAATAGCAGGTCCCAAAAGGGCAGAGTAATTCGAGAATCTGCTTGGGGACATTCGGTTTTGTTCCTGAAGTTTGTGTAGCCAGATTCACGTTTTCGCTGCCAGATAAAAAATGGTATTAAAGAAAGACAAACACGGGAGAATATTAAAAAGATAAAATCAATACATATGTCCTTTCAGTCCCTCAGACATCTAATTCCTACCTGGTATTTTTTTTGGAGGAGGAAACTGCTGTGGTTATTGTTAATTAATTTATTTTCTGGTTACAGAAGTAATGTATGCCATGGTAATGTATGTTTGAAGCACAGAAAAGCATAATAAAGGAGAAAAATTACTCCAAGTCCCACCTCCTAAGGCACAGGCACACACCAGAGACACTGCGGTTCGGTTCCAGACCATCTCAATTGAGCGAGTCCTCATCTTTCTGCTGGTGGAGGGTCTTCCCTTCAATTTGTAAAGAACGCAGCGTTTGTGATGTGAGATAGAGTGAAGCACTATAAAACGAGGTACTCACTTACCTGTTCTCACTCACCATTTTGGCATAGTTCCAGTATTTTTTCTGTTTCTTGTATAATTGCAGTAACTCTCTATATGTACTTCCCAGGAGCTGCTTGTTTTGTTTAAGCCTGCCCAGACACTGCAGACTCTGTCTGCAAACACCAATGACTGCTTCTGTTGCTCCCCAAACATGCTGCTTTAGCTGTCCTCATACTCATCAGTACCATGGCCGAACGAACAGCAACGGCACAGATAACACCGGCACTGCCGTCTCCACGCGGGGCTGTCACAGCGTGCTGTGCTTCCCAGCTGGTTTGGGCAAACTGTATTTTAACTTAAGAATGATAACAACAATAATAACTAATATTTACTGCTAGCTTAGAGTTTAGGAAGCATTTTCGTGTGCATTAAGCTCCTTCGACCCTCCCAGGAGCCTTGTACAGAAGTTCTTTCTATGTGTAGTTACAGACAGAGAAAACAAAGATTAGAGGTTGAAAGATCTTCCTGTGATGGCACTGTAGGAAGTGACACGGGTCTCGAGAGGTGGGCCCTGTCTCCAGGTCAGTGGTTCCCATATCTATACCGCTCTCCTGAGCACCAGCCTATTTCCCGGGCAGCTCCGCTTGGAAGTATCTTGGAGAGATAGCACTAGTACCTCAGTATCGCTACAGATCTCCATCTGTTTACCTATCTAGTATCCCACTAGCACTTCAAACTCTCTGAACATCAATCTCATTCTTGACAGTACCCCAAACTAATCCCTTCTGGGTCCTCACTTAACAGCACCGCGCCCAGTAGCCCTAGACAGAAAGCTCATTGCTCCAGCTCCTGCACCTCCCTCACCCCTACATCTAGCCATCCCCAAGGCTCAGTCCCCATTAAGAGAAAAGGCCTCGGTTGAGCTCACCCTTCTTACCATAAGGCACAGCAACCCTCAAAGAGACTTTTAATGGACATTGGGAGGGCGGGGGGAGTGCTCTTAACTCCATACACTTTCCTGTATTAGAACAATGCACTGCCTCGCAACAGAATTAAAGTTGTAGCAAATGTGCAGACAAAAATCTTCCATCTCGCTGAATTCTCTTTACAAGATGAGGTTCTTCAAAATGACAAATAAAAAAGTGCATATTAAGGGTTCATTGAGAATTTTATCTGAAACCAGGACTTGTCTAGCTTTCCTTGGTAAGAACTAGAATCTTACAATTAATCATCCAATTAATTTTCAATTCTCCTTTACAAAATGAATCTCATTAGTGAAACCTGGAATGGGGCGAGACAAACACAATGAACCTCGCCATCAGCTTAAAAGAGAGTGAATGATGCAATTGAAAAGAGCATTAGGATAAAACACGATTAGTAACTGTGGTCTGCGGCGGAAGAAGCATCTAGCTGGAGCAGTCTGAGACAAGCAGGCAGCCATAAAACGTCCTCTAAAATTCACTTTAAGGGACCATGCTATTATAAAGCAACTGTGCCAATTTACGGCGTCTTGATGGCATTCAAGTCTTATTAAAACCTATTCTCTTAAAAAGAACAATGGTGTTCTGAAAAGCACTGCAAAATTAATCTGGTTATTGCCCTATAAAGAGTCAAGCATGTAACTATGTTTTAAAGGGTCCACAGGTTGTGCCATGTTCAAACAGAGAACACGTACACGATGGAATCCTCAACAGAGCGTCTCCCATTAATTAGGCAATGACAACAGCAGCCTCCCCAAATCAAGCAGGAACAAACAGGAAAGAAAAGAATATACTTCTTGTGAGGGGAAAAAAAATACATGCACACAAAGAAATTAAAGGCAATGCACTCCACCCTCAATATAATCAGTTTCAACAGAAATAATTAGAGATCTTCCTTGGGCTTCCGTGGTTTCTTCGCCCTGCTCTGAAAGCAGAAGGAACCTCCTGATGGCCCCTGGGGAGGCAGAGCTCCCCGGCCCCATGCCCGCTGCCCTTGCCAAACGACTGACTGGAAGAGCAAGGTGCTCAGAGGAATAGGGGATTCTTCTTAGACAGGATGGGGTAAAAGGAGTGCCAGAGAGACCCCACTGAGAGTTAAAGAAAGTTGGGGGCTGGGGGGCAAAGTATCGCAACTCAAAGAGGGAGAGAGCCCTGTCATAGCCATGCTCGCTCCCCCATCACACACACACACACACACACACACACACACACCTGTCATAGCCATGCTTGCTCCCCCACCACACACACACACCTGTCACAGCCATGTTCACTCCCCCACCACACACACACACACCCACCCCTGTCATAGCCATGCTCGCTCCCCCATCACACTCACACACACACACACACACACACACACAGTCCAGGTCAAGTGAATGCTCTGGAAAAGAGTCTGTTTTTCCTTAAAATAAAGGTATTTTATTTTATGATATAAAGGCAACCCTCATGGAAAGAGGCCCCATTTAAAACCTCAGTGCCGCCCCAGACTCCGTTTTTGGTCACCCCTCTCACTGAACCAAGCTCTCTAGATCCTTCAGTCTCCTAAATGCTCTCAAATCTTGCTGTGGCCTCAGGAGGGCTCCCAGCTGGCTCTCCTGCAAGCTCCCATCCCTCAACTCTGGCCCAGTTCACACAGTACCTCCCTTCCCACCCTCCTGGAGCCCCCCCAGGGCTTGGCACACCCTAACTCACAGAGCACCTACCAGACTTCAGTGCCCACTCCCACCCCCAAATCGGAGGCTCCTGGAGGAGCGGGACTATTTTTACCCACTGGGACACTGCTCCTCACCCTTCACGAGGAATCTGGCACGAGGTCGGGACTTTACTAATCACAACAATAGCAGGAGTAATAACAGCAGAAGTTCCAGACACGTGCCCCAGCCAGGGGCTCACGTCCCTTGTCTCATTTAGTTGGGGGAGGTCAGACTCCCTCAGTTTTGTGGGTGGGGACACTGAGACCCAGAGAGGTTGGACTCCTTGCCTGGGGACAGCAGCACGTAAAGGACAGGCTAGGATTCCTGTCTGTCGGATGCCACCTCTGTTTCCCCACTTAAACATGCCCAGTGAACAGAGATTAATCAATACCAGAGCCTTTCAAAAAGACTCTTTTCTCTTTTGCAAAGTTGAACATTTTCTTAGTTACTAAAATTTGGAAAATTTTATGGGAAAGCACAGCAAAATAACAGAAAAATTTTTTTAAATGAAGCAATCTCACAACGTCCAGCAACGATCCCTGCCTGACCCAGAATTACTTCCTCCCGGTCTTTTTCTATGTGCTTACATGCACCAGCTCTCGTGTGCACGGGATACAACTTGTACGTGTTGTGCTGTGTGTGCACGTATTCACGTTGTGGGTTTTTGAAACATTCACCACACAAAGTTTTCTGAGGGAAAAGTTAATTCCTTTTGATGACCCATCTGATTTGCTAAAACTGACTCGCTTCGCCATCGAGTCACGAACTATCTATCCGTTCGTGAGTCAGATTACAATTCCGCGTGTCTGGGGTCATAGCTGATAAGTTAGCTGGTGATAAATATAACCAGTATCTGCAAAAGGCTGCTCCCAACACAGAAATGGAAATGACCTAAGCCTGGCACCATCGAGGGCACATGTGACGGAGGCGCTGCTAGTCTCATGTCAAATGTGACCGTGTTCGTTTCACCCCTCTGTACCATGCGGACAGAGGGCGGTGCTGACGTTCTCCACTCCAAAGCTGCTCTCTTTTCCTTTCAGCTTTAGAAACAAGGCTTGGCAAGTATTAGATTGCTTTGTGGGAGGGGACGCAGGTCCTGACTCTCACCTCTGTCTCACAGTGGCCTCCCGCGGGCAGCTGACATCCCCAGGCCCCAGCCTTGGGCCTGTATTCTTGCTTTGTTCCCTCATCTGACTTCCACTAAGTGGGAACAGCTCTTTGGCCTGTCCCCCAGGCCAACGCAGCTCTCAGCTGCATGGCAAGAAGGGCCTGGCAACAGGGCCAGCAGGAAGGATGCAGTCTTGGGACTTCTGAACTGACCCAGGAAGGGCCAAGCCTAGGACAAACCAGGCTGTGGAGGAGGGCGGATCGAGGGTTAAGTACACTGGCCGTGGGAGCAGACTGCCCTGGGTCAGGTCCCAGCTCTGCTGGTCACCAGCTGAGTGGCCTGGGCAAACCCTTCGGTTTCTTCATCTGTAAAATAGGCATTATGCCCACCTCGTGGGGAGTTGTAAGAACTACGTAACGTACAAAGCTCAGCAAGGGCTCACTAATATTATTACTGAGGAGTGAGAGGTTCCTCTTCCCGCACAGCTTAGAATAATGGCACAAATGGGACAGGGGACCCACCAGGGAGAAGGCACGGAGCAGACCCCAAGTCATCTTCTCCCTTCCTGGAACCTGCATTTAAATAGCTTCGGAGTTCAAACACTTATTTGTGCTACATTTCTTACTTGGTAAGACTCCCGGCATCACCACCAGGGAAATCTGTGGGTTACAGAATTGTCACTGCTTAGTAGTGAGCACCCAGGTGTGCGTCCTGCCCTTTCCTGCTGACAACTGTGTGACTGACCGCACATGATCCCGGAAGTCCCTCTCGGCTGCAGTGGCCTCTCCCTACAATGAAGATGGCATGGCACCTGCGTCATAAGGCGGTTGAGCACTTTAATTAGATAACACATAAAAGTACTACCTAAGACAGTAGGCGTTATGTCTAACAAACAAGGACGGCAATAACAAAATAATTACAATGGCTAGCACGTGTTAAGCCCTTACGTGGAGTTATGATTTAAAAAGAGGGTGACTTCCTTGGTACGTTCTCTAGAACCAAGGGCCGAAGACGTTTAGAACACGTTCAACATAAAGAAAAAAAAAGTCAACGTGAAATGCCAAGCTCTAATTCCAACATGCCAGTGAAGAACTGAACTAACACCTTCTTTTTGGATTTCCCGGGAGAAGACTGTTAAAAGGCGAAGTGGTGCATCTGTTTCAATTGTCAGTGTCAGGGGACCAAGCGGACATCACCAGATGCGGCTGTGCTTTGACACCAGCTCGGGCCCTAAGCCTGGAGTCCAGCTGATCTGGCTCTCGTCTATATTTGGTATATGATGTCAGCCCAGAACATCTTATTCTTTCACATTTAATAACCCAGCTTAAGACATCATTACACACCACTCTGGTAAACTCATTTTGAAACTCTGAAGGCGGAGAGGGTACACCTCATGTTTCTTACTAAAAGAGAAGTTGCTTAACTCTCCACTGGTAAAACATGAACTGCCACAAATATCTTTAAAAAGAACGAGGGCCGATTCCCACACGGACTCACTTTCTGATTTTACAGGCGAGAAGGCTGCAAACAAATACACAAGAAAGTTTTTTTTTCTTCTAATAAGCACCTTTCTACAAGAAGGTACCAATTATGAAAACCAGAAATGCATTTAAATGCTTCTCATTGCACCAAGTGGAATATCAGCCCCTTTTATTTATCACTTATTTGAAAAGGAGGGAGAATGAGGAGAACACAATTTCCCTCTCCTTCTCTAACGAGAGGAGTCTCAATTTCTAAACACCAATCAATCGGTGAGTCAGAACGGGGAGAAGAGGAAACAACTGGAACCCCAGGTGCTGACTCGGTTCCCCATCTTCTCACACACGAAGACCAGGCGCCTCGACCAGAAACTGGGCCTCATGCTAGAAGTATAGTGTTCCTTTGTTCATTCACTGAAGTACTCAACCCACATTTGGGGGTGGCCCGCGTGGGCCTGGAATATGGAGATGAGTAAAATGACCCCATCTGCGGAGCCCACATCCAAGTGGGAAAGGCAGACCGGAAAGCCAATGACCGCAGTGCTGCACACACGAGAGGGCCCTGCTCGGGGCGCCCCCGCAGCTGCGCCAGTGCAGAGGAGGGAAACCCGACAGGTGGGGGTAGCGGTGGAGCTGGAAGGCTCCAAACGTACCTCCATGACAGTTAGCACCTCAGCTGAGTCAAATGACCGGCAGAAGTTAGAGAACAGAAAGGCAGGAGAAGGGAGCCATTCTGCAGTGAGGGACACTTGTGCAAATGCATGGGCTGCGAGAAGGATGTGCTCTGGAACCTACAGGTAGCTCGGCCCGAGTACCGTATCTGCTAAACAAATGAGGGAGGGAACCTGGTCAGAGATCTTAAAGGGCCTTCATTCTTGAGGCTGACATTCCCTGAAGTGTGTTCTGTGGTTCTATAGCAGGGTTCTCACACCTTAGCAGGCAGGTAGGGCTGGTTAAGACACAGACGCTGGGCCATGTGTCTTCACTTCAGGAGGTCTGAAGGGGACCCAAGAATCTGCACTTCTGACAGGTTCCCAGGTGCTATGATGTAGCTGGTCTGGGACCACACTTTGAGAACCACTATTCCACACAACAGGGGCCAGCACGCCAAGTCTGGCCTATGGCCTGTTTTATTTTTCTAAATAAAATTTTCTTGGAACATGCCCACCATTTATGTGTTGTCTAAGGCTACTTTATAGCAGAAGTGAGTAGTTGCAAAAGAAGGTATGACCCGCAAAGCCTAGAGCATTTTACTATCCTCCGCTTTACAGTGAAAAGCTTGCCAACCCCTGCTGTAGGATGTCCATGGGCGAATAGAAATAATAATAATTTTCTTTACTGCGGGACTTTGCGGAGCCTTTAGTAACTAATGTTAATATTCTGGGACTGGTGTTCCCAGGAACACATAATTAGTCTATGGGATGACACTAAAGGATTTTAATGGATGAATTCATTGCTAGAACTGTGCTTTAGAAAACCACTCTGGGGGAAGACAGACTGAAAAGGAATGAACTGGCAGTGAGGAGACGGGTTAGATGGTTGCTATGGTAACCACACAGGCCCTGACAAGAATATGCACTGGGGTAGCGGTCAGCAAACTTTTTCTGAAAAGGGCCACATCATAAATATTTTGGCTTTGCAGGCCATTTGGTCTCTGTTGCAAGTACTCAGCTCTGCCCTGGCAGCACGCAAGCAGGCACAGGACAGGGACATGAGCTCAGCCATGCTCCAGTAAAACGTTATTTACGGAGTTTCGCTATAGGTCGATGGATGGCGGTGAGGGGGGCACAGCAATGCAAATGTTCTCAACACCAAATTATACACTCAAAAACGGTCAGCACGGTAAATTTTGTTACGTATATTTTACCACAATAAAAAACTACTTATGGACACTGAAATTTGAATTTCATATAATTTTCATGTATCAAAATCTTTGTCTTTTGTTTTATTTTAACTATTTAAAAATGTAAACACCATCCTTACCTGGCGGGGCACGCAAACACAGGCGGTGGGCAGGACCAGAGGAGAGTGCAGATGCAAGAGCCCATCAGGAGCTCAGATCGGGAACTGGTGAACCTGGGCTTCTGCTCCCCATGCTCCCCACTGGGATTGGGGAATTGTGGACGGGATTAACAGGTCGGCAGGCAGACAGGGTAGGCAGGTAAGCAAGTGGGGCTGACTTGCCCAGCCAGCACGTGAAAGGGAAGGTGTGCGGCTCGAGAGGGAAGCCTGTCCTGAGCTGTCAGGTCTTGGGAGACACACTCAGGAGATGCCAGAACCCCCTGGGAGGCTGACACTTTGGGCTGCCAGCCACTCAGCGTCATTGGTCTCTCTCTAGGGTCCCTGCCTGGCCCCGAGGACTCCTGCCTTTTCCTTTTAGAAGCCTCTCCCTTAGTGACTGTGCCCTGCAATGCACTGCCCAGCAGCGGAAAACAATTCTGCCTCATCCAAAGTAAATTATTCTTATGGAATCCAATCAGGGATTAGGGATTAAATAATGATCAACACCTCTCAATCTGTAGGGAAGGTCACTCCATGGATTTCTAAATTTCCAATCTGCTGTGGACTGGTATTTTTATAAAAATACAATAAAAGTGCCACTTGCATGTCACTGTAATGTCGAGCTGCTATAAACATTTCCAAATGCCTGCTCTGAACTTCTGATCATTGCAGTCCAGTAAAGACCAGTTGACTGGTCCTCTGGCTGCACTCTGACACACTTTGAGTGGCACACTGGCCTAGATCATGCTTCCTGAAGTTTCTCTACTGAAAACAGAGCAAAATGTACAACCCAATCAGGCCAGCAAGCCTGATTCCCCAGGGACAAGCCTCTCGAGAAAACTGAGGACCTTCCTGTGCACCAGAAGGACAACCACCCGCTACCACTACACAGCGTCAGGGTGAAGGTCAGCAAAGGCGAGAGAAGAGACACTGTGCACCCCTGCCCACCTTCGTCTAGGGCACCGGTCAGAACCCCGTGGCTGGGTTGATACAGTGCAGCAGAAACGAGTGGGCCCAGCGAAGCAACCAGAGCTCCAGCCCTGACAGATCTCAGGGAAACAGAGGGGCAGGCACACTCCCCTGTTATACCAGAGAGTAGACAACTGTAACACTGGAAATCTACAAACAGATCACACTCGAAGGCCACCCCTTATTTCAAACGCTCACTGTTATTATAAAAACCCAAGGCGTTTCACCCCTCTTGGAGAAGCTGATTCCTAAGTGGTACCCAGAGCACAGAGGGAACGTACTGCCTCCTCCAACAGAGCAGACATGAGTTTCTGCGTTTAAGAGATGTAACTGCAAATCATTTCAGAAAAATACTCAACAACTAATTGTCATTATAATACCAAGTTTACATAGTCAAAATAATGGACAAATGTCACCATGTAATAGAATAGTACAAAAATGGTAATTTTTCTATGGAAAGTTGGAACTTGCCATTTCAAATTAGCAGAAGCTGTGAAGTGGGCATTACTGACAATGTGAATATAGTAATTGGGGCTGATTTCTTGGCGCCTGGCCGAATCTGGCTGCCTGGCGTCCTGTGAGTTAATTATAGCTCTGTTAATAGAGCGGGAACACTTAGCAAAAAGACACAGAGATAAAACTCAGCTCAGGTCTCTGCAGACGAGGCAAAATATGAATGTTTTGGTTTCAGATCTGGTGCATAAGACATTATTCTCAATTAATTTCTTAAGCAGTGGCCCTAAGAAAATGCAGACATTTTACTGTCAGCAGTCAACAATCCGCAAAAGCCAAGCTTTGTGGAGGTGCCCTTGCTGACCCAAAACACGTCTTCATACTTTCCACGTTGGCGGCGTAATACGGCTAAGTCATCTTAATCTAACTCCAAAAATACTTCATTTACTGCTTGAAAAGTTTCCTTTAATAAAATTCCAGAAATCAAAATACATGATTCTCCCCACATTCACTCTATCCACAAACTGACACAATTACTTCACTGTAGGCTTTTTCTTTAATTTTAGAGATTTTATTGTGCACTTTCCGATTTAAGATTGAATTCTCTCTGCCCCGTGTCTAAGTCACTGCCTCGCTGATGTATCAGCGTGTCCCATACTGAGCAGCTCCTTCCATTGTCAAATGGATGGATTTGTGCACAGCACTTAGAGATTTATAGGCAAAACATTCAAACTTGGGGTCATTCCTGGGATAGTGAGATTATTTTGGAGTGAAGTTAGTCGAGTTTTAAATCTGTCACCCGAGACCGAAAACACAGGCCAGGCACTGCTTTGTTGCTCTTCAAACCTGCTTCCACCTACCTTCCCCAAATGGAAACATGGACGACACCCCCTATGCTTTCGTGGTTCCCTTTGCTCTTTATCTTCTTCTGTTTGCTACCAGGCTTGGGGAGAGACCTGTGCAGGGCTCTGCTTCTTGGGTGTCCCTTGCCCCTCCCCTCCCCGGTGGGGAGGGCAGCAACATTGGGGTCAGACTAAGTCTGATTCTGCTGGAGGGACCCGGGCAAACTCTTGGTTTTCCTCGTCTGCAAAGTTAAGATGCCAGGGCTACCTCGGGTGACCAAGGGGGAACACACACAATAGGTCTAGCACAGCCCTTGGCTTTGGTGTTCGACAGATGAGTGACCCTCCCTTCCCCTGACCCTCTGCTTTGAAGTCGGGCCTCACTCCCCACTCCCCAGTGGTTCTCCAAACTCCAAACGCAACAGCACTGGCGCTGCCAGCACTGGCGCCGCCAAGAGCCCTCCTGAAACCCTCCTCTTCCTAAGCAACTCAGTCCTCAGAGAACTGCCATCAGCCACTTCACGGCTGGTCTCTGGTTCTTGCGATGCTGTCCAGTCTCCACTTCATGCTAGAGAATGCCAGCACCCCCCCGCCCCCAACCACTGGCTTCCTGTGGGGCCTCCCATGCCACCCCCTCTCCCAGACCTACAACTCTAGTTTGTGCGCCTCTAAGCCCCATCCCCTGGGCGTAGACCCATGCGGAAACATCTAGAACTCATTCTTTAAACAAGCAAATGTCTCATCTTGACTCCCAAACCAAGTCCTTTGCCTCTGGTGTTCCCAGGGCCCCTCGGGGGAAGGGCAGGAACAAAGGGAATACCCTAGAAACAACCTCCAGAGTTAGAACCATTCTACTGTGCACAGGCAGCCTCGGCCACAGAAACGGGGTGCTTAGCCAGGCTGCCCTCCCTGAGCCAGTCCCAGGCCAGCACCATCAGCTCCTCCCTCTGGCCCAAAGCCCTGAGGTCAGAATCCTGTGGACTCTACCCCTGCTTCTGCTAACACCCAGCGACCCCCCTCAGCCCTGTAGCCCAGGCCTGAACCCGGCTCTCAGGATGCCCCCAGGGTCCCCTCTCCCACGCAGAACATTAGCTTTGTGAGGCAAGACCTTTCCATGTACCCCAGCTCCAAGCACAGCACCTGGCACCGAGAGGACACTCCAAAAATACAGGGTTGCCATGAGTACAATTTAAAATAGCAATAAATTAATTCCTACATATAACTCACAAAGGGCAACAGAGGGAATTTACTCACAATTTAGATATTAAGGACTGTTTTATTTTCCTGGCAATGAACTCCAAATTCCACTGAATGGTTTCAGCCATGTTATGCTTTGTATCTAAATGATAGTGGATGTGCTGAAAGCAAACATATCCTGAAGCTACACTTGCAGAACCGTGGCTCAGGCTGGGCTGGAGAAGACTGCAGCCCAAGGCCATCGGGGGCTCTGTGCTGTGTGCTCAGGAGATCCCGTGAAGATCCCAGTCCCGGTACACACGTGGCAGCTGCCCCATGGACTCATTAGTCCCTTGCCAACCGCAAAGTCCCAAAGCAGGCTCAGAGGGTGAGGGCGAGCCCAAGAATGACAGCGCTTTGCAAAGGTGTGATGCTCCCCTGTTTTCTCACTCACGGCACTTGGTCTTAACACTGGGTACCAGAAGCAGCAGGGCTGACCCTAACCCGCATGCTAGGCCCCAGGCCAAACTGCAGCACCTTCCTCCAGAAAAGAAGCTCTCTTACCTCACACCTGGCAGGCAAAAGTGTGGGCACAGTATGTACCCGATATGGCAATGCGGGGACTCTGGTTGTCCCAGGTGCAACCTGAGTATGGACACCTCCTCTCTGGGTAGGTCAAGGTGTCTGCTAGAGGTCAGTGAAACCCTTGAGGGTAAGAGCACCAACCAAGAGGCACAGGGTTCTATTCAAAATAAAAACAGAATCACCAACAGACGCAGTGTGCCAGATGACAGTGACAAGGCAGGGAGATGTGGAAACCCCACCCTACCAGTGGGAGCTCAGTGGAAAGATCCAGAACCAGCTGCTAGACTAGGTGTACTGACTCACTGAACAGCAACCGTGAACGGATCCCGCTTCCCTCATCTGCGGAGTGAGAAGGGTGGGCTCACTCCAGGGAACACACTGGGAGTTCACGGGCCACCACTAGAAAACAGAGTTGAGTTTGGGCAGAACAGATCGTTCCTCACAGTGACAGGCAGTCACTCTCCTCGGCTCCACAGGGGCCATGGGCCCTGAGCACCCACCTCCCTGGTGCCTTTGCTGAGTGAGCCGGGACCATAACACCTAGCACTTAACGCCACTGAGACTGCTGGGCACACCACTTACAGTTAAACGCCTCCTATCAACTTACCAACATCCTCCTAGGGAACAGCAGGGGTTCTGTTTTCTTCGTGCGGGGCTGACGGAAAGCTGAAGCTGCAGACCAGGCTTCGCAGGGCTCATCCCACGCTATCGCATAGGACTTTCTGATGAGGCCACCACCACTGCCCACAGTCCCTCTCTAGAAAAAGTCACAGCGGAGGGCCTGGGCGATGGTGACAGGGGTCCCTTCCATGCCTCTGGCGAGGAATGACCTGCTCTCAATGACCTGCTCTCGCACATGGGAATAGCGAAGTCTGGTAACCGAAGGAAAAACAAGTTTTCTTTCCTGAGTCAGGCACTGCTGGATAGTTTGGCAAACACCTGTGTGTGGCTCAAGCTGTTGTGCTGCTTAACTAGACGTGGTTTACTTAAAATAACTGGCAACCCGAACTTCCATCACAAAAGGATGGGTTAAATGCACCAGGGCAAGACAAACACGGGCACACTACCCAGCAACGGAAAGGACAGACCAGGCCAGTACAGGTGGACTGGACAGATGTCCCTGACACATAAGCTTACAAAAGGGCAAGTTTGCGGTACGGGCCTCAAAGTCCCTAGCACATCGCACGCACTTTTCAACATTACTGAACAGAACTGAGCCTGTGTATGCATTTAAGTATACAGAGATATCCGAAACGTGATTTGAAAAATGTTAAAGTGATAAGTTATCTTGGAATGGCAGGACTTCAGGTGACTTTTGGTTTCTTCATTTGTTAAATGTTTACAGCTAACCCATATTATTTTAATAATGAGAAAAAAACACAGCTTTTTTTTTCTGTTTTGAAAAAGCCAAAGTGCTCTACAGGTGATGCTATGGGCAGACATTTATAAACCACTTCAGACCAGCACAAAAATAAGTGCAACAAAGATGTAATCAGCAGAGAGCTGCAATTAGGTCTGTCTATGCAAATGCAAGAGCATCAACAATATTTTCATAAGTTGCTTACTCTTTATTTAATGATATTTATTGATTGCCTATATAGCAGGCATTATGCTGTGGATATGTCAGCAACCAAAATTAGAATCTAAACCTCCAAAAAGTCAAAAGGTGCCCACAAACATAATCACTGCCCTTAAAAAAAAATCCATACTATTAAGGAACATCGCTCCCACCCTACTTCCGGCCCCGCTACTCCTTCAGCTCCCATGATCTCTGAGCCCGGCTCCTCACTCTGCATCCTGCCGACTCACAAGACTGAGAAGAGCCAACTCGAGAGGAAACACTAAAACTGAGCCAAAAGGTATTCAGACAGGATGAGTTCAGCCACGCATGTGTAGCAAAGCATCTACCTACTTGCTCAGAGTTAGATAAATTGTTCATTTTCCTGCGACTCAGTATCTAAGCATTTACCAGGCCGGGAAGGAAAGTAACGTTCACCAGACACCTGCTCGCAGGGTGACACTGAGCAGGGACGTGAGCTCGGTTATTCAATCACAGCCATTCAAAGAAGGGCAGGTTCCCATCCCAGCCAAACTGAGGTGCAGAGAAGTTACGTGATCTACCAGCAGCCAGTGGGGGCAAGACCTGAACCCAGGTCTGTGTTGCTCCAAAGTCACACACAACACACATCACCTAACACACGGTGGGTCTCAGAGAGCCAGGGTGCACTGTCGTCGGCTACTAATGGGCAAAGGAGAAACAACAGCAGGGAAAAGAAAAGCCAGGTGGCTGGGATCTTTGGGGAAAGATGCTACTCTAAGACAAGTGGTTGGTAGAGTGACTGGGAGACAGAATGTCTCCCTCGTTCAGCCAGCTGTTTGGTTTGGAGCAGACACTGTCTTAAGTGAAAATCCTTTGAAATAATACTGAATGCAAGTGGAGACTGCAAGACACACCTGCAGAACTGGGTCTTTTGGAATGAGATTCAAAAAACTTTTGTTCCGTTTCACTTATTCTCTGAAAGCAAATCTATGACCCAATATGTCTTTAACACAGACATGCAGCTTCCCTGCTGGGAGTTTTCCTGTCCTGGCCGGGGGCTCCACCCTGCTCGCTTTGGGAGTAGTCTTTTTCTCCCTTAGTCATACTTTTTTGGAAGTCCTCCAGCCCTGGAGCTAAACCTGCAATAACCTAAAAAGGTCGGTGAGCGTGCTTCTAGGATTTAAGCGTCTCTCCCCACCTACTGAAACAGAAGTTGGGTACGTTTCTACCTCAACCAGTGCAAGAACAGACCTGGGAAACAATGTGTGCCGGCGTGTCTGACAAAACTGCACTCGCCGCCACCAACCCAAAAGACTGAAAACCAGGAGGAAGGGGGAGGGACCGAGGGAGGGGGGCCTTTCCCCGGTCTGTGATTTAACAAGTTGTTCTCAGAGTTTTCTAGTCTTTCAAGGTTTGCAATGAACTCTGGAATTTAGCAATGCAAAATGCCCCTTAGAACCAACGTGTCTAAAAGGCTCAAGTGGAGTAATTAAAAATTCAGAATTCTTCAAAGAATGTATCTGTTGACTAGTTCATACAATAAAGTCTTCATTACTGAGCTGTGACCCAGCATGAAATGAAGCAGACCAAGCTCAGGAATGCCAGAACATTGAAACCACCGGACAAGCGAGGAGGCAAGTCTACTCTCACCGCCGGGTTACCAAACCGAAACTGCTGTGCTGTAACCTCAGCAAGGGACGAGATCCACCAGTTTAAAACTAATTTCAAAGAATAGATTCCATTGAGATTCTTAGGTTTTTTGTTTTGCTTTTTCGGAAGAGTTCCCTTGTATTACAAAATGGAGATGCTAAGTATTTCTTCTATGTTCATCTTTAAGGTTCTCCAGGAAGTGTAAGAAAAGCCGTACAGTCTACAAGGGTACCCCACCACTAAGCAGGGACCTCACAGGAGAGATCCCCAGTGCAGTGACAAAGTTTTGTACACCCCCATGCAAGTTCTGGGGAAAGTGTAGGCTGGGACTAGCAATTCAGTGACTTTCCCTTCAAACTGAACTCCTATAGCAAAAAGTAAGCAGGAGAGAGACTCTAGTAAGGTTCCCAGGTCTGCCCCCCCTCCCCGCTCCAAGAGAGTTGGCCAGGAGCCTGTCGGGGGCTGAGGCTCCACCAGGCCTCAGGTTGACAGGAACAAGCTGCCCTGCTGGCTGCTTCCATGGAAACAAGGTCAGATTGGCAATAAGCCCCAGCTTTAAAAGAGCCACCTGCCTCAAGGAAGCCCAGCACGCTGCCCTTTCCCTCCTGACTTTAAAATTTATAGCCCCTTCCCGTGTATCCCATGTGACTCTGTACAAGTCAGTGTCCTTCTCTGGGCCTTAATTTTCTTCTGGATAATGTGATAGAATGGGCTACCGATTGCTAAGTCTGCCCACCCCAGCGCCAGTGTGATGGCATCTCTCTGACTCAGTGCACAGCAGCATCACAGCATTCAATCAATGGACCGATCGACGACTCCAATCAGAACCAAGGAGGATCGAGGTATAGCTCCTATCTCACAACCTGAGGGGAAAGCACATTCACAGGAGAGTTCAAGGACAGAGATGTTAAATAACAATATAAGGAAATACTAGAAGGGCATCTACAATTCAAAGAACAAAGGGACTGAGCCTCCCGGCTCACTGTAGTAGTGCTGCCACTCCGAGTCGAGGAGAGACTGCAACCTTCCATCTGGCCGCACGTGTGCCCAGGGCAGGGACGCCTGCTGGCCTCACCGTGGTCTCCAGCACTGGGGTGGGGAAGATGGACATCTCCCTGATGTGTATCTCCGGGTGAGCTTGTCCCCCAACCACTCTCAAATCCATTCTTCCTTTGGGATGCAGGACCAGAAATCAGCCGGCTTTCCCAGCGCTAACCTAACCCTTCCGTCTTCAAGGAAGACCACTCACATGCAGAGGGAGGGTGAGTAGGCAATGCAAACAGAGGAGAAATGGGAGGCTTTACACATGCTCATTCTTGGTAAAAATGGAAAGTGCACTTGCCCGGCCTCCCTATTAGACCAATCAGGGTATCGGACAGTGTGTGGCTTCTAAGTCCTGGGGGACTGGGTGTTGGGAATCCCGGGATAAGTGCGGCCCAGCCACTTTTACAAACCAGGGCGCATCCGGACGAGGGAATTCTACTTGGCACTAAAAAGGAAGGAACGAGGGACACACACGACTGTGCCAAAGTCTTTCCTCTGAGCCAGACTCAAAAGCTTTACGATCCATTTATATGACATTCTGGGAAATGCAAAGATATGGGAACAGAAAACAGATCAGTGGACTGGGGCTGGGGGAAGGTCCCCACAGGGTGGGGAAAACCACCCTCTTAAACCTTGTCCTTCTGTGGCTACCACCCTCTTCCCTGTCGTCAGCCAAGCATTGTCAGAGTTCATGCCTGTACTTCCCCAATTCCACGATCAGAGTTCCACGCCTGCACCCCCTGGAACTTGTTCTTATCTGTCGGTTTGTTGTGTCTCCTTCACTTGAATGTAAGCCCGGAGAAGGCAGGAATTTTTGCTATTCTGTTCACTGCTGTGTCCTCAGGGACTAGAATAACGCCTGGCCCAGGGAAGGCTCACAACAGGTGTTTGTTGAATAACTAACACATAACCACCACTTGCTTATTCTCACTTAGTCCCCTGTAGCAGGGCCTGGCTGCACCTTTACCCCACCACACCCCTGCTCCTCCACACCACAGTGTGCAGCACCAACTGTGTGAGGTGTAAACCAGGCCAGGTCACCCCTAAGTGCTTGCCCTGTGAAAACTTGGCAGGGCCTTAGGCAGACCAAAATCCAGGTTCCTTGGCCTTGCTGTTGACCTCTCCAGCAGCGGCCTGGGCCTCCCCACCAAGGCAGCCCTACCCCTACCCCATGGACTCTTTACTCCGGGTAAAAGCCCCTCCCCGTCTCCAGGCCCCATCAGGGCGCCTCCATCTCCCCCAGAGCCCCTTCTCTTTGCTCCCAGCATCCACAGGGCACAGCTGTCTCTGTTTTGTCATTGACTAGTCTTTATCACAACACTATTTCCTCGCCAATCTCCTGCTGGGCCACGAGTGCCTCAGGAGCACTCTGGGTACCCCGCTGCCTCTCAGAGGGCCGAGGCCCCCCACCCCCAGACAACTGCAGGGCACAGCCTGTGAAAAGTGCACTGAGATGGGCCTCAGTCATTCATGCTTCTCAAGTCCCAACTGTCCCACAGCTGTCACTCACTAGGTGAGCAATCCCCGCCTGCCCCCTTGCCCGGGGCGATGCTGTTTTCGCCTCTACTCCTAGAGGACATGGCAAACCCAAAAGCACTTTGGCCAGAAGTGACTTGAAACAAACCCGAAAGTTTACTTTGGAAGGGAGTTAATAATAAAAGTTGGAAGACATCTTCAGGACGATAAACACTTCCTTCTTCCTTTCTTCCAGCTTCTGGCACAGCACCTTCCCCTAGTGGAAACGCTTTCTGGGACACAACCACAAGGGCCATGACTAAGGGGCCACCAGCTCCAAGGAGGGTGGGGCGGGAGAAGAAAACCTCACAGAAAGCCATAAACTGTGGTTCTTGTCTTCTGGAAGCTGTGATACCACTTCTGTAATCTATTTCCATGGTTCTTGTAAGAATCAGGAGAGCCAAGTTCTTAAAAGTCAGACAGATTCTCAAACCATACCCCTCACCAGGAAGAGAGAATAATACCCCCAAAGTTTCCAGAAATAAATGCAGAAATAGAAGAGGCACCTTCTGAACTCAACAGAAATTATTCTGCAACTGCAGAAGGCTGTCAGAGCAATACAACAGAATACACATCTCTGGTAATGAAGTGATATTATAATGCAAATAGACACTTTAAAAATGTCAAATTAGCTGTTTTTAAAATAAACGAAAACAAAACAAAACATTTTTTTAATACCTAACTGAAATAGGAGGAAGTCAGATAGATTTTCAAACTTGTACAGCACTCCTGGACTTTGAGATCACAGTTTGAACTTGAATTCTGGATTTTTGAACATACCAGTATCCTTTGAACAATAACATGCATTCTGTCTCACAAAGAGACTGAGGAGGCTACAGACTTCCTGATAAATATATTAAAGCTCCCTAGGGGAGAGACAAGTCCTCTTCTGTTGGCTACAGGGATTTCAGTGGGCAGAGACGCATGTTTTATATTGAGCACTGTTAACCAGCTGATGGGGCTAGAAGAAAGAGAGGGGAGGTGGGTTGATCAAATAAAGCAAACCTCTTCAGAAAACCGTAAATGGCCCTTCCGGCTTTCTCACTACCGTAAAAATCACTTAAAATTTTTACAACAGAAAACAGAAGTAACTTCTTTTTCACCATTTCTAAGTAGAGCTCTAAAAGTTTTCCTAATTTAGGGCTAGAAGACATGCTGATTATTTTTAAATGTCGGGTTACAAATTAGAAAGTCTCGAAGGTAAGCCACGAACACGCGGACTATCCCTGAATATTTCTATTTCGGTCCAAGCACCAGTGTTGTCAGTAGACGAATGTGTTCATCTTCACTCGTTAACCAAACCAGTCAATTGCATTTACAAAATCAAAAATCACTGAAACAGAAGTTTTTGTTTTCTATACCACATGAAACCTACTGAAAATCATAGAAATTAGTATGATCTCATGATTAGAATAATTTTCTTCTGATTTTAACTTAAAAAAGGAAAACCATAAAGTCTATTAAGAAATCCAAGACAATTGATAATGTGGGAATATGGACTTAATATTGTTTGCTTAAGAAAAAGGTAAATAGCTAGCTCCAAGTTCTATTTTAAAAATCGACTTCATTATTTTCTTAAAGGAAAATGTCCACTTAAATATAAATACTAACAAAGGCTCTGTATTTTTTAAAGATCCTCAGAACCCCTGGACTAATGCCTGCCAACTAAAACACCTACTATGAATTTAGTAATGGGTTATGCAAACATAAATTACAAGGCCAGACATTTTAAAAGGAAAAAAAGGTGATTTATTGACGTGCTGGAGACACGGCAGGATAGAAGCACTATTTCAATTTTCCACATATTCCTCAACACTGCAGATGTGCTAATGCAAAAAGAATTTTAAAATAAAAATTACTCTCAACTTTTCTGGTTTCTAACATATCAGTTCATTTACTTAGGAAACGTATCCATGGAACTCATTTCCCACCGTTAGAATCAATAATAAATCAGATTAAAACATTTAATCTGGTTTCAAGTACAAATGAATTTGAAAGAAAAGAAAGAAATATAAATATTTCCCTTATCTTATAGCAGCAAAAAGCACTGAACCACAAGTTCCATTCCTCACTTTGTTAACCCAGCCTGCCCCGATCGTATTTTTCCTTTTGATTTCTTCATCCGTGTTCACAGGCCATTTTGTTTGGGGGTGGGCTGGGGTGGGTAGGGCATCACTGTTGGAACTGGTATGTTTTTCTTTATCATGGCAAAGTAATCATTTAAATATATATGAAATACTTTTCATGGTTTGTTTATATATAAGCGAAATAAATAAAAACGTCCTTTTTGTCAACTTTTAATTAAAGGAAACAGAAGCTATCGCCCTTCTCTGAATAGGTCATGGGAACTGCATTGGGCTGAAGAAAATCCCTGAACACACCACCAAAAAGGAATCTTTCTTTTTCTTCATTTTGCCAATGGTAACCAGCTTCACAAACGGTCATGTTCAAAGCACACGGAACTGCGTGGCTGAGCAAGCCTATCTCAACAATGATATTGCTTGAAAACACTCTTTAGGAAAGAACACACATTTTAAATGCAAAAGTACAAAAGAACACCGTTGTATTCTGGCATTGTGCATTCCTCCCCAGAAGGCTAATTTGTGTGTGTGTGTGTGTGTGTGTGCGAGCACACACACGATATGGGTTCCTGGCACTTTGATTATGTGAACACACCTGACCCCAGGGAAATAGGCTGCGACCAGCCCCATATTTCAGACAAACTAAACAGCCAATAGACAGTAATGGCTTTAAGCTACTGATGACCTGGGCCAAAAATGAAGAGCCACTTAATCTTCTGAAGGAAACTGTCAATGTTGGGAGGCCCACAGCCGACCTTTCCCCCGATCTTAATCACAGCCACCTATGATAACAGAGGGGGTTATTTTTATGCCCGGCTCCAGACTACAATGACCAATCCTTCAGCACTGACTATTTTGTATCCACACAGTGACCTGGAGTCAGCTAAGAGTGTGTGGTTTTCATGGATCCCTGGAGTCACACATGGAATGAAATTCATCCAAGAATAAGATCTAAAATAACTCCATCAAAACGCTAAACACTTTGTAAAGTCTCTCCACACTAACCTACAAATTCAATGAAATTCCAATAAAAACCCCAACAGAATTTTTTAAATGGAACCAAATGGTTCTAAAAGACATGAAAGAATAGTCTGGCTAATTTGAAGAGCAATGAGATTGGGGGCCTTTCCCCACCAGAAATCAGGACTGAGTAAGGACGTGGAAATAATTATGACAGCTACATAACAACAATCAGTGGAACGGACAGGGTCTGTGCAGGAACCAACAAGCAGAGGACGGGGCAGATGTGGGGGGGGTGCTGGTACCACGGGGAAAGGCAGACTGGGTGGTAAATGCGTTGGGGACAAAGGGCTCTCAATGGACAAAGACAAACCAGATCCTCACCACCCACACGACAGCAGTAAAGGCCCAATGTGAAAAGCAGAACCAAAAACTGCTGTAAGAAGACAAGAGACTATCTCTGTGATGTCAACATAGGGACGATTAAGATTAAATTTAAAACAAACTCTGTATCAAAAAGTGGAAAAAATTCACCTGCATTAAAACTAAAATCTCCCATGTGACAAGTGACACTATAAACACAGTGAAAAGACAGGCCGCGACCTGGGAGGAGGGGTCAGCAATGTACACCTGCAACAAAGGGTCCGGATTCAGAATGTTAAAATTCCCTACAAGTTGGTAGGAAAACAGCAAAACAGTCCATAGGAAAACGGGCAAAAGATAGGAGCAGTTCAGACACAGAAAAGGAAACCACACTGGCCCGTCTTTGTACAAAAGGATGTCTGCCCACACGAGAAAGAAGAGAACACGTGGAAACTCCTGAGCCCACTCCCCAGGACACACATAATAATAAATGTCACAACCAAAAATCCACTTGCCATCTAGACAGGCCAATGGGTACATCTGCGGCTCACGACACAGGGGAACAGTGTGTCCCAGCTTCGGTGAACACACTAGGTGCATGGACACGTTCAGCTACGTCACTAAAAGGCAACGCTGGCTGAAGATGGCAAGGGGTCAAAGGATATGTCATATACCTATTAAGTATATATATTAAGGTATTTCATATATATCAAGATATCATTTGCATAAATAATGAAATACACATACACCTAAAACACTATTGTTTACGAATGTGTAAGCATTGTTATGAGTGCAAAAAGCACACAGAAATGAAACATCAGTTTTCGGATAGGTTCACATCTGAGGAAGAAGAAGAGAGGGGAGGCTTCGAAGTGGGATTTTTCACTGTAACCTTTTATTTCTATTTGAAAAGAGGCATCTGAAGCAAACGGGCAGAATGTCAACATCTGTCTAGTCTTCGGGAAGGACACGGATACCTTTGTTTTGTTTTCTATACTTTTCAGCATGCTAGAAACATTTCATATTATAAAAATTAACGCCGGTGCATAGCTTCATATACAAAAGCACTACGGCAGGTGAAGTCCCACAGGAGGCCTGGGAGCCTCCTCAGGGGAGGCCGAGGGGGCTGGACCTTCTGAGTCTTTCTGTCTGAGCCACCACTCCCTGGGACAAGAACAGGGTCATTTGACAAGTCTTTCTTAGGGTTGAAAGGTGTCCCACGCCTCACAAATGCAAAGTTCTAGTGCACAGCAGGGAAGGCAGAGTGGGAGGTGTCAGGAGCTGAGGTCGCCCCCACCCCCCAGGGCTGCAGACCCTGGAGGAAAGCTTTTGTCCACTGTCCAATCTCAGGAGACTTGATCACAGACCTCTTTGTAGCTGGCCCTCTTTAAAGTGTCCCCACTGTGGAGTCAGTAAATAAATGAATAAATAAGGGGTAAAGTTGGGGCCCCAACTGGCCTTCTGAACGAAAATGGTGACCTTTCAAACGCAAAGCAGGGAAACAGCGAGATGGAATCCTGCCGCTGGAAGGTGCTCAGTGTGTGTTACCCCCTTGAGAAGTAACCTGGACTGTCCTCTCCCCTGAATGCACTGGGAAGTCTGTCCGCTGGGGAGACGGGGGAGGGTGGCTGCGTGTGGCTGACCCCTCTTGGGAGGCACAAGTGGGCTCTGCGTGCCTGCAAGATGGCCCAGAACTCGGTCAGCAGTCCCCGCAGAGCACAGCTGCTGCAGCTCAGACCTGCAGCTGACCGGCCTGGGTGAGAAACCTGCAGCCAGTGCCACTGGCCGTTGGCTGTGACATCCTAGGGGACCTCCTCCTCCTCTCCAGCCTCAGTTTCCTCCCTTTAAAATAAAACAAGATAAATACTGTATCTATTTCATAGGCATCCTGTGAGTGTTAAACCAGCCAACACATTTAAAGTGTGTGGAAGAATGCTTGGCACACAGGAAGTGCTCAGTAAGTGTTAGCTGCTGTCATCTGCTGTAACTGTGGTGCCTCTGAGCCCTCCACACAGAGCTGCCCAGGTACACACTGCCCCACACACAATGGGGCCACCATGGGCTGTTTGCTGCACACAGGATGGATTCTGAGTAGAACAACCCCAGGAGATAAAGTAGGTGAGGCCCACTAAGAAGGGCAACATCCACACTTTGGACCATGGGGAGGGCAGACCCGAGCGAGCCTGAGGAGGAAGAGGGCCAAGCTCCGGAGCCCCGGGTTCTCGGCCACCCAGCACAGTGTCACCACCTCCTTTCTCAAATCAAACAACAGGGGTACCTGGCTTGCTCAGAACTCAATCCAGTCAGCGGCAGGCCCAGAGCAGAACCCGTGAGACCTGAGTCCCAATACAACACTCCTTTGCTGAGGTCCACTACACTGGGTGTCTGTCTTCTTGTTAAAGTACTGGGCCACAGACAAAATTAGTACACCCTGCACAGCAGGCACAGAATGCTCCTCGCAACCATACTCTTTATGAAACTCACATTTGCAAGTTAAAACCAAGAATCAACGTATTAGTCAGTAATCAATGTTCAATGATAAACACCACCCACAGGCTCCTGGCCTAAGGGAGAAGAAAACCCCTAAGCCAACAAATCTCAGGATCGGTGGGACTGGTTACCCCTTTGTCTCTTTCTTGACTAACATAATCTCCAAATTAAAGGGAGATTTTCCTATGCTTTGGCCTATAATAATTCCCATAAGTTAACCAGCATTCCCAAGCAAATGTCAGATTTTAGCTTAGTTGCTCCTCCCTGGGTATACTCCCAATTAAATGTACCTCCCAACACAAAAAATCCTTTAAATGAGTATGTCACTTCAAAGTAACACTCAAAATCCTTGTTTTCAACTGAAAGAAGAGGAAACCGCTTTCAATCAAATGAATAAAAATTGACTTCTGGAAGCTAAACAGAGACAGTTTAGTACCGTGGCTGCGGCCTGGTTCTCAGGAGCCTGTCTGCCTAGTAGGCAGGTGGCTTGCTCTGTGATGTGACACTAATGACACCAGCTCCTCGGGCAGCCGCGAGGGACAGCGAGCCGTCTGGGGCACTTACCATAATGCTTGGCTCTCAGTACCCAATAAATATTAATACGTAGCAGCTCACACAATTCCAACCAGGCTTTATGGCTTTCCCATTTAGCCATTATACCTTACAAGGATATTTCTTGAGAAAAGGCTGTGAGCCCCTTTCTACACCCAAGTTATTATTACATCCTGCGTAGCATGACTTTCTCCATTCACGATGCAGTCATTGACCAGAAAGGTAAGTTATTGGCTACTCGCAAAGAACAGCTTCCAGAGAGAGTCCAGCAGCAAATATTTCCACAAACAGTAAAGCTAAAGCAAAGGGAGAAAAAATGGCCATTTGGACACATGGAAGGGCCACATTTTTATTTTACTGACTCTATTCAGGTCTACAGTAGAAACTAATTCTATAGTTTATAGACCTATTGGCCTACGCTATGCTTTTAAGAGTACTTTTCAGAATTTTAATATTCTTTCATAGCTTTAAAATTCATTCAGGAACACAATTTCTCCACTTAAAAGATTAGATGTTAATAACATAAACACAGTGTGCCATTTATTGAGCTTCTACTATTTGCCAGGGTTATTCAGGATATTCTACAACTCTGTCGGACTCACAGTAACACCAACATAGTTGCTATCGCTCCCGTTTCCTGGATGGGAAGATGGGGGCTCGGGAAGATTACACAACTCGGCCTGGCCTCGACTAAGCTTCCACGACTCACCAATCTAATGGTCTGTTCCTCCTGACAGTTACTAAACTCTCAGACGCTTTGTCTGTTAGGCTTAAAATAGCCCTTTAAAAGGGCTAGACACATGAAGGAAGCGGCACACGAGCTCAGGAAGGAAAGGGAATGCCAGCCCTGTCGACGTTTCAGTGAGTGTGGACAGACGCCCTTCGGGGCTCACAGGAAGGAAGTGCGGCCTGGGGCCCTAGAGGCCACCCAGCCCCCGAGGTCAAACCCACTCGCAGCTCTGGCTCCTGTGTCACAGACGAGAAACTGACAGGTTAACTCTTCATTGATTGCCTGAGAATGCACTTTTCGATAAGGTCTCCCTCCAGCCCACGTTTCTTAACTAAGCTTTCTAATATCCGAATTAAACAGCATCCCGGGTCTTTGAAAGTAGAGGCACTGGACCTGATGCCTGAAAGGAAGCGAGCAGTAAGAGCAAACAAAGACAATCAGGCCTGGAGCAGAAAGACGTGTTAGGGACCTGGATGCTCAACAACCGGTTAAACTCATCAGTGGGGCGGGATGTGCAAAGGGACATTTCCCATGCTTTGATTCAAAAAACCTGCCCCGACTTCCTGAAGAGCCTCCACCCATCCACACTCACTGCCATGTTGTCCTGTTTTAGTTCTCATCATCACCTGAAATTATCTATGTATCTTGTTTATTTGGTCACTGCCTACCTGCCCCTCTATGAGAACTGGAACCTTCTCTCTCAGAGTCTGCAGTGTCTCAGCACCTCAAACTGCCCCTGGCCCCTCCCTGAGAAGGGTGCAGAACTACTTGTAGAGGGGGGGCGGGGAAACCACAGGAAGAAAAGTATTTATTGAGCAGCTACTACATGCTCTGTGCATATGAATTCTTTTCCCATGCCTAGTAGCTGGGGCATTCATTACTGGTTCTGCTTATTTACATACACAGGGTGCAACTCTCAGACTGCTCAGTGCCCTTGCTCAGGGTCACTCCGCCTGAACATCCACGTCACCACTTACTAGCTATCGACTCCACTCCCAGCCCGGGGCTGGACATGTACCCTCCAGGAATCTCATCCATTCCGCACTGTGACCCCTTGAAGGAGGCAGAATACAGTTCTGCTGATGATGGAACTGAGGGTAAGTTTCTGTCCCAAAGCTACTGAGCCATGGAGCTAGGACCTGACTTAATCTGCTCAAGCCGGAGCCAATTCCTCTGCTCCCCAGGCCTCTGCGCACCCCCAGAGCGTGCTGCAGTGTCTCTCTGGAACGTGGAAGGAGAACATGGCCACCAGCCACTTACTGACTTGGGGCTTGAATTAGGGTTGAGTTACATTCATTACTGTATCACACGCGAGGCAGGTTTTCTCTCCTAGGGACCCAAAAGAAACAAGAAAGTAACCTCTTGGGTTGATAAGTTGTCTTAAAGAGTTTAATTGGTAACAGTTAAAAAGTTCACTTTTAATTTTTAAACGTTTTCTAGTTAAAGTCTTATTATAACTTAACGGTGGGTAATTCTAGAATGATTAACATCAAAGTTGGTTATTTGGGCTTTATAATTTTGCCAAATACTGGAGTAGCCTTTCTAACACCAAGCTGTTACTGCCAAAATGAAAATTCACACGATATTTTTAGCTGGGGGTTTTCCTCAGAGCCTAAAGAGAACGACTGAATGAAAACCTGCGCGGCGATTCCCTGCGCTGCTACAGAGCGGCACTGGTGCAGCCATCACCAGCTACACATTCCAGGACATTTTCATGCCCCCAGAAGAAACCCTAAAAGCACTGGTAATCACTCCCTGTTTCCCACCCCAGTCCCGGCCACCGCCGGCCCATTTTCTGTCTCTACAGATTCTAGACACTTCACATCGCGTGGTCTTGCTGTGTCCGGCTTCTTCCACTTGGCATAATTTTTCCACGTTCGTCCACATTGTACCATGTGTCAGCGCTTCACTCCTTTTTATAGCTGAACAAAATTCCGGTTGGGTTGTTTCTACTTTTTGGTTATTTTGAATAACACTGCCGTGACCACTCGCGCCCAAGTCTCTGTGTGGCCGTGGTCTCGGTCCTTTTGGATATATACCTAGGAGTGGACGTGCTATGTCATAGGGTAACTCCATGTTTAACTTTTTGAAGAATTGCCAAAAGAAGGCATTTTTTGAATTCTTTTTAATTCTGTACAAAAAAATAAAATAAAATTTATGTATCAAATAAAGTTTTATTTATTATCTACCTGTTTTTTTTAAAGAGTTTATTTATTTATTTTTAGAGAGAGAAGGGAGGGAGAAAGAGAGGGAGAGAAACATCCATGTGTGGCTGCCTCTTGCATGCCTCCAACTGGGGACCTGGCCTGCACCCGAGGCGCGTGCCCTGACAGGGAGTCGTACTGGTGACCTTTCTCCTTGCCGGACGACACCCAGCCGACTGAGCCATGCAGGTCAGGGCTGTTATCTGCCTATTTGAGAACAAAATCTTACAGAGTGATATAACTTACATTGTATAAAATTCTGTCCTGTAAAGAAAAGACTCCTAAATCTGCACTGCAGATACGGCAGGACCTTCCATGCCACAGGCGTCATAAAGTGTCCGCAGTACTCAGGGCAGGCGGCTGAGTACAAACACAGTGGAGGCACAGCTCCACGCACGGCAGGTCCCCAGCCCTCGCAAGGGGGAGCAGGCACTGGTACCCAAGCTGCTGATGCACCTCACGTCTGGCTGAGGTGCCGGCTGAAGCTAGATTCCTGGACCTCCAACATGAGCAATTTGTTGGACGATGGGAGATACCCGTATTCCTAGCTAGGGTCCACCTGCATCCCTAGTTCTAAGCTTGCGGCCCTCCCTCCCACCACTGCCCTTCCCAAAGGGCCCATGTCCCTGGGGGTATGTCTGGTCCGCTCTCCTCTTTAAAAGTCACAATTTTTCAAGTCAATGCTGTGGGTTTCAACTAACTCACTTGAGTGTCCAGTGAGGTATAAGAAACATTATGCCGGTGTTTCGAGTCTTTCGTGTACATCGATTTTAGATTCTTACGAGAACAGGAGCAAAACCAAAAGCTGCGTGGTGAACTGGAGAGCTGTATAGGCTTCCAGTCTGCCAGTCTGTTTAAAGCAAGGGAAGGGTTGAGAGCTCAGTGACTACCCTACACACACACTTGTCCAGTCACAGCGAAGTCACGGGAGCGCTGTCTTAGAGTTCAGAAAGCACAGCGAGGACGTGGGCTCCTTTACCCCTCACTCCAGTTCCACGATGCGGCTGGAACAACTGTCCGCACCTTTGCTGCCCCACCGGCTGGGGGACCAGCAGGGTCCTGCAGGGTGAAGACGCCCTCCAGGCTTCTCACCAGGCCCCAGCCACGCTGTCTCGAGGCGGCCTGTGCAGGACGTGTCCATTTGAATCGCGACTTTATTTTTAAGTGACTCTCTTTTTCCAGGCTGAGTCACTCCCTGCAGTGTCTATATAAAGGCTGTAGAGGCAATGACTAAATGCATTTGGGCCTGGGCCACGACTATATATTCCTCCCCCCGCCTGCTGACTCCTTTTCTCACAGGGAGGGAAAAAAAAAAAGAGTCAAAACTTCGTGGCATCTTCCCCTCCTTTTGTCCCCCTCACATCGGTGAAAGGGGGGCAGGTGGCTACGTGTGAAGGAGACAGTGTGGGGCACATGATTTCATCTTTCTCAGAAGCAGTCCACCACGATCAGTGAAAAGGTGACCGTGGTCTTCTGAAAGAACACACCCGCACCCCCCACCCACCTGCCAGAGTCCAAAGGAATCTACGCATCAGGCCCATTCCAATGATGGCACGAGATTTCATCCCGAGTCATACCTCAAGGCGACTCCTGATTTTTTACAACAGTTTCCCAGGAATGTAAAACTCAGAAAAAACACTCTAGCCTGAGACAGAAAGAGCAAATGAAGATTCTAGCACTCGGGAAATGAACGCCAGGGAACAGGCAGTTATGTCAGCAATAAAAAGAACATTCCCTGTCAGAGTCAGGCATGCTGATCCAGGAGGCGGGCTGTGAGGGTGCGGCTGGCGTCGGGCCCAGGGCCACCCGCCCTGGTGGGGACAGCGAGTGAGGAAGGGGTGGTCAGTCCCAGCGCTGACCCCATGGAGCCACGCCCAAATGGTCAGGGTTGGGGCCGAGTTCTGCCGACAGTGGCAGAAGCGAGAGATGGTGGCATGGAAAGAAGCCACGTGCACTGGGCAGCACAGATGTAGAAAACACAAATCCAGAAAGTGAGCGTGGTAGACCAGGTGTCACGAGGATGAACACTCCGGAGCAAGACGTATTTAGGCAAAAATACCTCAGGGGCAAAATGCCCAATGAGAGCTCCGGAATCACAGCTCAGTCTTAAATATCACAGAAGAGTTGTGGTCCCTCCTGCAGGAAACATAAATGAACCTTGCAAAGTCAGAGAGAGAGATGCCTAAGACACATTCCAGGGAAGGAGCTGGACACAGTGACAGGTCAAAAACAAACCTGGAGGGTGGTTTTATGACAAAAATCACTGCATCTCAGGTCTGTGGCTCTCCTCCTCTCATCTCCCCCCATAAAGGGTGGTTCTTCCCTTACTGAAAAAAAAAAAATTGTAACAAAACAAAAAACATCCCTGTGCTCTTTCAGGAAGCAAGGCCAGCACTGAAGACTTTTCTTCTGATGGTCGAGCATCTTATTCAAAGAGCACAGACTGGGGAGCTGGAAGCGCTCCCCTGCAAACATCCTGTGACTCCCCCTTAGGGCCTGCACTGTGCTGAGCCTCTTTGGTGTTTGCTCCCGCTTCAGGGTCTGCTGGGGAGGCAGCACGGCCTGAGAGTTAAGAGCATCGACTCTGCGCCCAGACCGCCTGGGATCAAGTCTCAAGCTTGGCTGAGCAGCAGCTGTGACAACCTCGAGTCAAACTTTGGTCTGAGGAGCAAACATAAAAATTAACCAAATGAAAAAGCAAGTAGAAAGCAGTTCCTAGGCAGAATCACGAACCCTAGTGCTGTCCCTTTCATGGCCCCTGATGGGCAATAACTCGGTTTCCAGAAGTGAGGAGTTGGCCGGTTCCCTGGGGGTTTCTAAGTCGTGGCACCTGCATGCTTCCACGTCCCCACTGATCCAGTCCGCGGTCAGCTTTATCAATACAGATGCCATTAGCACAGATGCCATCTGGGGCATCGAAGGTAGTCCTGGCCTGCCTGTGCCTCAGATTTCTGGTCAAAGCAACAGAAGAGCAGAAGACAAGGGCTTTCGCCTACCAGGCACAGAGTTCTAACACTACCCGGCCTCAAGAAAGCTACTGCCTCCCCTCCCCTGTGCACACTGCCACCTGCCTGGCCTTGCCCTTCACCAGCCTCGGGCAGAAGAAAGACGTCATCAATGCAGAGGTGCCTGTGCCTGCTGCCAGCCTGCGGGACCCTCATCACAACGTGGGTGGCCCAGTTCCTCTGCCTCAGTGCCCAGCCTGGAGGTGGGAGCACGGCGGCCTCTGCCCAGAGGTAAGGGCGTTGGCACTGATCTCTCACGCAGCCCCTGCCCCACCTTGCATCCCTCTCATCCGAGCACAACTAGGAGGAGGGTGAAGGAGGAGACACGTAGGATGCTCCCAGAGTGGCATGCCACAGCTGCCAATGTGTTCCCCAGAGCTGTCCTCTAAGCCAGGGGTCCACATGAGTCTCAGAGTCCAAGAGAAACCACATGCAAATATGTGCGTTTTTCAGGGGAGCAAGTCCTTACCACTCACCAATATTTCACAAGTTGAGAACCAAGGCCTAACGCAGCGCCGTGTACCTAGAGTAAGAGTTCCTGAGGTACACGTGGCTTGGAACCTTACACCACGGATACGCAAGTGTTTCTGGGGGGGAAAGTCTGCATTCAGAAGATTCCAGTTATAGCATCCTAGCACTTAACATGCCATGACAGAATGTTCTACATGCGTGGTATGAAGACAAGAAACTTTGTAAGAACAGGGACAGGATTCTACCCCCAGGGCCAAACCGTCTGACGCAGGGAAGGTGTTCAAAGGTGTCTGTGAAATGACAGACTATTATCACAAACCAGCTTTTGGAACACTTTGGTTGAAACTACCTGTATTTGTTGCTTTTTTTTTTTTAAGTTCCCTGAACTAGCTTTGAGGAGCAGAAAGCTACATCTCATGTGTTCTACTAGTACTGACTTACTGACAAACACGGGCTGGACTCACATTTTTACAGATAATGAAGCTGAGACTTTGGGAGGCTAAGTGATTTGCCCAACAGCAACAGCTGTACTATTTCTGCAGGTAAGTCACCTGCGGACATAACATGGAAAACGACACAACCTAGAAATACCCCCACAGTTTTTTACATTCAAATGTCAATTATTAATTCAAAAGGAAATGAATGGTTAGTTACAAAATTAAAATTAAAAAATGTTTTTCTTTGAAAGGAGCTCATTAGTTTGAATCAAAGAAATGCATAAAACTTGACGAGTATTTGCAAAGTCATTACAATGTCCTTCAAACTAACTACAATTTTGAGGTTAAAAGATATAAGCAATAATATCAACTGACTATGTATGTATTAATCTAATGACATAAAACTGAAATTAAAAAAAAAATTATTCTAAGCAAAAGATATTCAAGGCTCTGGTCACCCCGGTGCCAGCCTCTCTGTGTGCCTGGGGCTTGTCCCAAGGAATGGCTGTCCTGGAGGCCGCCCATCGTTAGAGCCCACCTGTCCGTCTGGACTTGAGGTTTCCCAGACGCGCTTGGGCAGGGCCGGTCTAGGAAAACACAAATTCTCTGTTGAGAGAAAACCTCACTCACCTCTGCCTTCACCCCAGTGACTAATCCTGCCTATTAGACTCACTCGATATTCAACAGACACTGGGAGGACATCTTCCTCTTTCCCAGAGCAATGAGGAATGCCAGCTTTTTCACTGAGAATGAACACGCCTGACACAACACGCGAGCGCACCCCTGGCCCTGGCCTTTCTCAGTTGCTCCCCCTCGAGCAGGGCAGTCCTCACTTGGCCAGCCACGTGAGGCACCAATCTCCTAGGCTGGGCCCACGTGAAGAGACTCCTTTCTGCCAGCAAGCCAATTTCTTTTTTATTCCTGAGAACAAAGTTCTAAGCAACCTTCATTTTCACAGGTCCATTTTTCTAGAACATTCCCTCTACAGTAAGCGGTAATCTGTTTCCTCCCTTCTTTAATAATCTGTCCAACAGTAGAGTCGGAGCAGTAGCTGATGTCGAAGAGAAGCTGGGCCCCTCTGAACTGAAAACTCCAAGCAAAGGGACAATCCAATATCCTCTCCAGACCCCAGGCCCCGTACTCACCAGAGCACCCACATTTACCACCAGGCCACTCCCCGCACACTCCCCTCCCTCTGGGGGACCCAGAGGACCCCCGCTGCTGCAGCTACCCCTCCCCCACCTCCACTATGGCCTTAGATGGCTTCAAAATTTCAAAGAGAAGGTTGTGGTTGGTGGCATAAATGAACCTGACTGACTCCTGCGCCAGGTCTCAACTCAGGGTTCCGACAGGGGCCCACACAGATTTCTAGGATGGACCTGGGATAGGAAAATGCAAGAGAGGAGCAGGGGGAGCCTGCCAGCAGTGTCACCTCCCACACTTACCGGAGATTCGGGCTGGAGATTTGAGCAAGACCCACTGCAGTGGAAGCAGGCCGAGTGGGTACGGCCTTGAACAAATGGCAGAGGCCAGAAACAAGCAGGATGACAACTTCCATCCCCTTCCAGGAAGGTTTCTGGGTACCCTTGTCCACAGAAGACAATGTCTGAAAATGTGCCCCGAGAAGAAGTGCCCCAAATGGCATTTACCAGCCAGGCTGTCCCTTCCCAAGCCTCTTCTATTTATGGGGATTAGGAGACAAAATGCAATTTAAGGCCGGGTCCCTTCAAGTAACTAGCATGGGATTCAACACAAGCCATGAGAGCTGGTCCCCAGTTCCTGCAAAAAGAGGCCTGTTTAGACGTCAGTGGAGAGACTGGGCCCAGTTCAGTCCAATCAGTTTACCAGCCTAGGCAGCCCTCAGCGGCCAGGCGGGCGGGGGAAGACACGTGCCCCTAGCAGCCACCTGGGGTCTGCAACTCCAGAGGAACACCCAAGAATCCAACTCTCTGCTTCATCCTCTCCACAGTGCTTGTCTTGTCGTAGGACTGATTAGATTTACTCATCACTGTCTGGCCCCTCAGAAGGATGACCTTAACTTTCTTTCTCAGATTTTCTACGCATACTCCTGGACATATAGTCACCAAAGGAGGGACAGGAAGAACACAGGACAGCAGATGACCGCTGCTTACTTCAACAGTGCTGGGAGTGGCTCAAGAGATGAACATGATGGGAGGGCCAGGGGGATCAAAGTCAGGGGCAAAAGCTGGGAAAGCCCACTGCCAGGCCCTCTGGGAAGGCCTCCTCCGGGGCAGCCTCAGAGGAGGACAGCAACGGAAGGAAGTCCTGCCCTTGGTTCCTTTCTTCGCTCCTGTCTTCACTCAGCACAAGGAGGAACATGGAGAACACAAGCTCCCCGAAAAACTGCACAAAGGGCGCAACCCCCAGGCACGAATTACTCTGATCTGCATTTCTGGTCGGATAAAATACGGGAGATCCAGGCTTAAGGGCAGGGTGGGGTAAAGAGGGTAAATGGTAGGTCTCAAATTTAAAACCTTTAGGTAGGTCTGACCCTAGGGTCCTCTTTCTTTCCCCTGAAATATCATGTCCTCTCCCAACATATTTATTCTGAAAATGAGGGTTAGCTAGTTTCCCCAAATGATTCACAGTAGCTCTTCCCTAAATAGCAAGCTCCTCTGGAACACGTAAAATGAGTCCACTTTTAAAAATTCAATGCACACATCATTTTTCAGGATTTCTGTATATTGTAAATGAGGCATATTATAAAAGTTAGAGGCACCCCTCCCAGAAAGCAGCTTTTCTTCCAGGCCTGTTCCTTTGTCCTGCATGGAAGAATCCAGAAGCCTGGGAGCCAGGGCCAGAGCCATGAGCAGCCGCAGCTCATTCGCCCCTGAGTGGGGGGTGCAGGAGGCTGGAAGAACCCACGGCACAAGAACCGTCATGGGCCAAACTGGCAGAAGCTCCCTGAAAAGCAATTCCCACATCTGCGCAACTGTCCGCAAAACACTTTTTATTTCTTACGAAGCCTCTGGTAGGGACTGAGGGTAAAAAGGACCTAGAAAGCAGGCCAGGAAAATGCTGCCCCAACTACTCCAAACACTGCTCTCCGAAACACAAACTTACAAAAAATAAAAATAGGAGCGCCTGAAGAGCACATTTCCAGTGCCCTTTAAAGCATATTGCAGGAATCACAGGCGTTTTAAAGGCCTTACCAGACTAAATGTCTGATTTACAAGAAGTATTGGCACACTGCATCCTGGGACAGCCCATCTCCCCCTCTGCCTCTGTGTCCTCATACTCAGTGACCCTCCATGGACTCAGGGTGACATGGGCGGGAGCACAGGGGCCAGAGGCCAGGACGGCCCGAGGATCTGACACGGCCACACACCTGTGTGTACATCTGGGACTAGCTCACACTTTAATTTGCTCCGACAACCTATCGGTGCCCGCATTCCCCGGCCCCCTGGAAGCATGCATGCAGTCTGCTGGTATGGGACTGAGGGCAACTGAAAGAGAGAGGTGGATTGTCTGTCTGGCAGAGATGAAATGCCTACAACACATCTTCTGAGTATGTACCAGGATAGTGAGGCCCCTTCAGGGAGACCTGGACGAAACACTGCCTCACCTCTGGAGTGTTCTTCTTGAACTCGCGGCTCTGCTCGATGAGCCGCTTTCTGGACTGCTCGCTTTCATCTTGCCGGTTCGCCAATACTGTTGCGGTGGCATCGAGTTCCCTCTGTTGAGAGAAACAAAAAGAGGAAGATAAGGTTGTACTTGCACTTTGTACCAGGGGAGATCACATTTGCGTCTGACCAGAACACTGGGGAGAGCCCCTGCACTCCGGGGACAGCCAGCTCCTCTGCAGAGGGGCACCGGGGGCAGCAGACAGGGGGATGGGCACAGTCCCGTGGCTCCCCTCCCGCCCCGCCCGCAGGTTTGAGGACACCAGGCTCGCTCAGCTCTGATGTGTGTATTGACGCCACCTCACAAGTGACTGTTTCTGTAACAGTACACGCAGACACGTTTTTCTTTGCTGAAACCAGAGCCTGGCCAATGCCCAAATGCCATGCCTCCCTGGAGTCACTCACTCCTGTTCTTAACAAGTGGCTCCTCTGGTCACATCTCTGTGCTCTGTCCCTCTGACTCGCCCTGCGCCCGCCTCACCGGGCATTCCGTGTGGCTGTCCTTCACCAGTGCAGCCCAGGCTCTTTTGTAATGACACTTCGTTTGCTTTCATTCAAGAAATATTTACTGTGGGGCGAGACATCGTCTCCAGGACCATTAAAGTTAACCTGACGCTTGCTTCCCAGCGGAACCTTCATAAGGCAAATTCCAAGAACGATGCTTTCCTGTATCTGGTAAACTTTCAGAAACGAGGCGCCTGGAAACAGTGCGTGTTCTCGAACTGTTCCAGTGGCACTGGAACTCTGAGAAACCCCAGGAGTGGGCTTCCTATAAGAGGGCCTGTGAGGGACGAAGGGCTCTGGGCTCTGCCATATACGACACGCGGACACGCAAAGCATCAGAGAGCTTGTGCCCTGACCCTGACCTCACAGTCCTGGAAGCAGTCACCAAAAGGGCCTGTTTCACACAAGCCCGCAGCAGACCGGGCCCAGAAACGTGTTCCAGGCCGACAGCAGGGGCTCAAGGACACGTTCCCAGAGCCATCGGGAGGCCCATTTTAAAAAGACATGCTAGCACATTCTGCTTAGGATTAAAGTAGCTGCCCCACGTGTCTTCTCAATGGCCTGGACCGTCCCTCCCCCAGGCATGGGCACCATTGAGTGAAGACCCCCTCAAAGGCTGGCGGCAGGGAAAATCAAAGTGCAACCCCGTCCAGAGCCATCTGGGAAGCAGGTGAGTGTTCCTCCACCCACCCTCCCTCCACTGCACGGAGCTCCACCTGCTTTCCTTTTTGGTGGAAATACTGAGGCAGTCTGTAAGCCCTGCTGGGGGACTCTTCGCTCGTGGGGTGAGCCACTGCCAGACGGGATGACAGAGCGCTGGGACCAACATCCAGTGTGCCCTCGAGCTGTACACAGCTTTAAGGGCAGGGGAGGGGTGCCATGGGGTGAGGGGAGAACACCACACCACACTTTCCCCTTTAGAGTTTCTGGCATTACGGCAAATCTCGGGCAAACAAGTCCAAAAGAATAACGTGGGCTGGAATTCAAGAACAGATGTCAAAGCTACTGCAGAAAAGAGGGAAACACTGCACACTTTGATAGACCACATTTGAAACACAACCCAGTCAAGTGAAGGCAGGAGAAAAAAGAGCAACCGAAACCAATGTGGTAACGTGGGGATGGAGGGAGAGGAGAGAGAGCAGTCGCAGAGAAGCAGAAGGCTTCTCAAAAATATAAACAATCTGGTAGGAGGAGGACTGAGACATCTATATTTAAGCAGCAGCAGCAGAAGTTATAAAGGGAGACTTCAAGAAGGGGGGAAAAAAGCCAATATTGAAATATGACAAAAAATGTAAAGTTGATGTCTCGTTCCAATCACACACGGATGCAGAAACTTGGAGAAAAACAAAGAGCCCTGACTGCTTTCAGTGGGGCCCCTACTTCCAGATAGGGGCGGGGGTGGGGTGGGGAGGAGGGACACAAAATCAGCAGTGTTGGGAGACTTCTGTGGCCAAGTGCTGGGGGCTGGGGGCTCCCGAGAGGGAAGAGCTCGGGGACAGCGGCGGTGGGGAGTTGCTTTGAAGACGCTGGAGAGCACCACGTCTGGTCTGTGGGACCCTCTGATCCCCGAGGTTCCCCACGAGCCCTAGCCTGCCCGAGCCTGGGACAGGTCACTTGCTGGAAGGAAAGCCCACCTTTATCACAGGGCTGCAGGGCCAGCGAGCCTGAGGAGACCTGCTGCTGGCAGTCGGGAACCCTCCAGGGGCCTGCCCCACTTCCCCCCCCACCCGTGCAGACACACGCAGGTCCACGTGAGAAACCGATGGGGGTCTCCAAATTTAATACCACACTGCCACCTGCCACCACGAAAACAGACAGGCACCGTGAGGAGGAGAGATTGAGCGCCTACATCTCTGGGTGTGGGACGGGGTGGGGGCGCCGTGGGGAGCTGTCACCTCTCCAAGTTCTGTTGGTCGGATGTAAGCCTCACAATCTCTGACCTAGTTAGTCCCTTGAGAAAACACCACTGAATCCTAAAGGACACCAAGGCTTTCTCAGGCTGTGGGGGCAGCACAAAGGGAGGAGACAGCTATTAAACATAAGCCAAATATTGTTTTATTGTCTACCTAGCCGGCCTACACTCAAAGTGTCAAATATAACAACACATGAACAAGGGAATTTAACGTGTTTGGGGGCTGGCAGTGGGGTCTAAAATACAGAACCCTCAGCCCCCGAGTCACTGGTCACAGGTGGAAAAGGAGCACGGAGAGTCCCCACATCCGAAAGGCATTACCTACTTGCAAAGAGTGTAGAGGAAGACAAACCCCTAAATATCCAGCGATGCCATACTAGCATATCCACTGCAGGATCATTCTGCAGTGGCTAGAAACAAATACAGTCCTACGTGCACTGTATGAGATGGGGTCATCTTCAAGGCACGGGTAAGCGAGAAAAGCGAAGTGCAGAACCATGCCGACACTGTGTAAGACAGCCTCTATACACATGCCTGCATAAGTTCGACTATCTCTAGCAAGTCACAGAAAACACCTGTAGCTGTCCTTGGCTCCGAGGGGGCGCCAGGGAAAAGAAAGAAGGGGCTTGCTCTTCAGTGTGTGTGTGTGTGTGTGTGTGTGTGTGTGTGTATCTTTTGGCCATTTTGCCATGTGCACGGATTACCTAACTGGAAACACTACATTATATATTAATTTAAAAAATCCTGCTAACGTGATAAAACACACAGCATGTAACTACAGAAATGTATTTTACACAGCGCCCCCCACAGACGAGTGTTCACGGTGTGCATGCCCACCTGCCCGGGCATGGTGATGACCGCCTAACTCGCTCTGCTGATGCGAAACGTGAGGCGAGCACGTCCTTTGTCAAAACAACAGCTGTCTCTTGCCCGGTGCACTGCGCCCTGGCCAGGCACAGAAAACGCCACTCGGCCAAGCCAGGCGTTCCTGGGGAAGGGCAGAGGAGGGTGTCCCCTCAGCACTACTGAGAACTCTTCTGCTGCTGCAAACACCTGACCGCCCCAGATCTGAGGTGACGGGAAGTTGGCAGGGCTGGCAGCAAACCCACGGGCCCTGAACACAGAGGCACTTCCAAGTAGGCCGGAAGAGCTGGAGAAAGTACTGGAAAGCGTCTTGCCAGGATGGCACCTGGAGAAACTGCGGGGTTTTCTTTCTAAGTGACCAGGGGATGACTGATGTCAGGAAGCGGCAAGGTCCACGGAAAGACCCCCGACTGTGGGACCAAGGGCTCAGCGTGCACAGGGACACCTCTCTCTATAAAGTGGGGGGCTGCCAAAGAGCTGCGGGTGGCGGCAATCCTATTTTCCTCATGGATTATAACTTCTGGCACGCTTTTTCTCCATTTCTGACAGATCCTTAAAGGATCTCTCTGCCTGAACCTCAGCCTCTCGACAAGTATCAAGATTTATTAAACATAAAAAATAAACAGCAACCACAAAACACCCTATTTAAAAGAAACTGCGGGAAAAATCCTTCCCAGATAAAACAAGCCTTTCAATAATGTCGATGATCAGTTTGAAATTGCTTGCCTCTAAAGGGTGTGTGTCGGCTGCCTGTTTAAACTGGGAGCTGTCTGCAGTGCCACTTTTGTGAGACTGTCTCTTCCCAGGCCAGGCCAGGTCAGGCCTGTGGAGAGGCCCCCTGTCCCCCCAGCACCCCTGGGCCCACAGCGAAATCACCAGCTAACTGCCCCAGCAATGCCAGCATTGTCTTTTTATTGTCGCTAACTTTGAACCCAAGAGTTCATGCATCTGATGTTTCTTCAGGGTCTGGTGAACTAATCAAACAGCAAATCCTATATAAGAATTTAAAAGGATTTATTAGTGAAAACAAAGAGTACTTGTGCGAAAGGAGAAAGGCCAGCCACAGTTCCACACCAGGTGGCCCGCGTGACATTTCCTATTTTGTTTCCCGCAACAGAACCATTTGGACAAATATTAGCTCCTCTGGCTAGAAAGAGTCGGAGGGCCCAAGCCCACCTGCCAGCCTCCTTCTTGTCGCCCCCTCCCCGGCCCCTACACAGAACATTGCCCGCCCTCAGACAGTGGCCTCACAGAACCCTGGCTTGGGATCCAGGCTCCATCTCTGCGGCAGCCTGTGTAGTTTTGTTCAAATAACATTCTCTAGGATAATGTGCGTCACGTGCTCCATCAAGGTAAAGTTTTCTGTACTATCAGAGCCATGCACTTGACCTCAGGCCTCAAGTCATTCTGCTACCAGTTCCCCAGCTAGGCTGGGGACACCAGGGATGAACAGATGAACTGAGAGCTGACCTTGAACCCAGGTGCCCACGGTCCAGCCGAAGAAAGTAGGCAGGCATGGAAGAGTGACCAGACAGAAGGGACCAGGCCAGCGGAACAAAAACAGAAACAGAAGGTAGAAAAGTATGAACACACTGCCAGCAAGAAAGCTCTTCAAGTTTTTGTGAAAGATGCCCATCTTGGCGGCGGCCTGTGGGCGAGACTGGCTCAGTCCCAGTCACCCTCCTCCTCCTCATCTGGGCTCACGGAGCACCTGGCACAAACCCATGGGGAAGGTGCTGTTCGACACCCAGAAGGAGGGCTCAGAGGAACCAGGAGCCTGGGCAGGTCCCCCCAGGGTGAGGGTGGGGATGGGGTGGGGGCACATGACAGGAAAGTGCCATCAGGGAGCCGAGGCCATGGAAGTAGTGGCGGGGGCTGAGAGGCAGGCTGCTTGGGACCGACAAGACAACAGCAATCTTCAATGAGAAATGTAAAAGCCACTCCCCAGACGTGTCCCAAACAGTGCCCGGGGCGTCCACCGTGAGCACACAGGTCTACATGCACGCGCACTGGGCTCACACACAAGACCTCTCTGGGGGGCTCCACAGGCGACAGGCGGCTGCCACTGCGCACCCTGGGTGGGGGGGGAGCAAACAGGAGGGGCACTGGGAGCAGGGAGGGAAGTCCTCTCACCGTCTACCTGTTCTACAGGTTGAACTTTGAGCATGTAAATGTAATGACTACTCCTAAAAAGTAAACATTTATGTTTTAAAATCTCATTTTTTCCCTATAATGACACAACGTAGGTTCTGAAGGGCTGATAAGGACCTACGAATGCCTCATCCCCAGAAAGGTGCTCCTACGCAGCACTAAAGGAAGTGCATTTGTTCTGTTCGTGGGTGCGTGGACTGACAGTGATCTCTCTCTAGAGAAGAACCCTGCAGAATTCCCAAAGTCGATGGTATGTTTTCACTTACTTTATAACTTTAAGTAGAGAACCAAGTCTGACCCCGTATTTCTCAAGTGTTTTTTTTTTCAGACACTTAATCCCTACTTACCACTTTCCCGCTCGCAATCTCACCAACACATGCATCCTAAGGAAGGGGGCATGCCATGTCATAACCCAAATTAGAGCTGGCCATTCTTGCTCGAATGCCTTCCGTGGCTTCTGAGGGGGCCTGGGGTGAGACCACCGAGGGCCCACCAGGCCCGTACATGGGCACGTGGGTCTTCCTCTCGTGTCCCCAGAGGACTGGGTCCACTCCCTCCCCTCAGACCCTCAGCACGGCTGTTTCCTCCGCTGAGCCTTTCCTTTCTCTCTTCCATAAAACTGTCAGACCTCCGCTCAACCACCACTTCCCTACCCCCATCCCTTGCCCAGGAGCAGCAGTAAGGTGTGTGCCCCACCCCGTGAACTGTGCCTCTGGCAGGGACCCTAGTTTGCAGTTCCACACCCGGAGGCCGTGCGCTCTGGCAAGGCCTGCGTTGTGCTCACCAGGGCGTTCTCAGCACTTGACAGGGTGCTGGGGCATATCACAGGTGACTGGTCAAAATTTAACAAATGGAAGAATAAGCTGAAAATAAAAGGCAAAACAAACTAAATGCTGTAACAGAAGTCCAGGAAAAAGTGCTACAGGGCTCAAAGGAGGAAAATTACTTCTCCTTGGGAGAAAATTAGAAACAGTTTCATGAAAATAATAGCACCTTGAAGGAGAGCCTGCAGGCCAGCTGGGATGGACTCTGGGCAGAGGGACCAATATAAGCAGAAAGGGGACAAAACGAAGAACTCTGCAGACTGGCAAGGCTTCTTTCTAGTAGGAAACAGAGATGGCTGCAAATAAAATAAAGTAAAATAAAACGGGCACTGAGCCCTTGAATGGCAGAGAGTAGCCTGGAACTACTAGGTCAGGAGGCTGAAGAGGAAAGGCTGACGGAGCCGGCTCTGGAAGGCAAGGATGGCTGAGGAAGAGGAAAGGGGAACCTGGAGGGGACACACTCTCTCCTCTCACTCACCCTAACGGGATCCTGGGTCAAGCTGCAGAATGGTGCTATTCTTGTAAGAATTGGGAGTATATGGCTGAGCGGGGCCCCTTCCTGCTGAAGTAGCCCAGGAAGTGACTTTGATCACAGCTCTACCCTCTGAACGGGAAAGGGGAAACAGGACTGGAAAAGTCCATTCCAACAGTGCTCATAGGGGAAAAGGGCAAAGCAGACACGGGGTTCGCTGCTGAGGTTCTCCCCATTAGGTGGTCCACATCTGCTTCATTTCTGAGGCCCCAGAGGGAGATCCCAGCAGGGGGTACTCAGGGAGGAAGTGCTTTCCCGAGAGCCTTAAGTGCCCTGTACAGAGCCCAACACACAGTAGGTGCGCAGCACACACTGGCTGAACTGGGTGGACAAGAGGTGAGCTCTCTGGGTTAATCACTCCCTGCGGTACTCTGACTCAGGGAACAAAAACGTGGGTGTGTGAACAAGCAGGGGTCAGCCTTATAGTTCAAGTTTCTAGTTAGCCAGGGGCCTAGTCAGAAGCACTGGGTTTCAGCCCTCGCTGAAATCTGCCCAGCAAACCCAGCCAGCCATCTTCTCCTATCTTGGTGGTTAGAGTCAAATGATAAAAACGCAACCACACAACCTCCTGGCCAGGCCTCACAGAGCGCAGTGGCTGTATTTCTGGCATCGGGGGGTGGGGGGTGTCCTCTTCCTCAGTACTCCAGAGAAAGGAGAGAATGTTTGGGGCCAGGAATGGGTACTGCAGGGGGTGCCTGTAGAGGGACGCTAATACATGCCTCGTAGAGCTGCTATGAGGATTAGATGAGATAAAGTGCTGGTACCGTGAGTGATAATGTTAGTTTTGTTTTTCCTCTCACTATTCAACCTGACCTCACCTCCAATAAAGGTTATTTTCTCATACCCCTTTAAGTCTTAAACCAGTGTGCATCCAGTATGCACTCAGTATTTCGTGATGCTGGGAGACGCCTTGATATTAATTCCCAGTCGAGGAAATTCAAGTGAAACAATTCACTCCAACATATACTTGCTACCTGTGGCCTTTCCACCTAAAGGCTGCATCACCGTGGGTGGTGCAGGCAGGAAGGGATAGAGGTGGGGGTGGGATTCTCAGTGTATATTTTTTAATAGAACTTTGATTTTGGATCAAATGAGGGCATACTCAGAAAACAAAATTGAGTAAAAATAAATAAACTGGCCTAAGAAATCTATGAGCACAAAGTTTTCATACAGCCTTTTTGTGAAGTCCTCAGTATTAAGAAATTTCAACAGAACCAAGATCTTGTTTTCGACTGCTTTTCACCCCGTCGAAAACCCACTACACAAAGACAGAAATGCCAGATGTATCCAACAAGCATCACAGTACACACAGCACTTGCCAGACTCCCATTTAAACAGGGAGACGTGAGAGACAGTCTCGATGATGCATAATGGAGTTCGGGCGCGGAGAGACCCATGCCACTGAGAGGAGGCGCAGGCAGCCCAGGGCTGTTGCAGGAAGGGGAAAAGACGTCTTTTAACCCTAATGAGAAGAACTCAGCTTTCCGTACTAATTGAACCATATGAAGTCGTTGACACCCGACCAGTTTTGAGCTACAAAAATGTCTGTTCCCTAAGCAGCACTCTTTCCCGCCACACTCTTTGTCTGGATCGAAAAACAAAACTCAGTTTCCTGCCAGCTGCAGCCTTTCCAGACACATTGGGCTCCAAACCACAGGAGTGCCTCGCCCTTCTCTGCTCTCGTACTCCTCCTGGGGCCCAAAGACCCTACTCCTCCCGTGAGCCTCCCCACCCCTCCGCCTCACCATCTGGGTCGGTCCTGCTGTCTGGCATCTTTTGCTTGGGCTCTCCATAGCTTTCTTCTGACTGTCCTGTTCTTGAGTTGAAGTAGGGGACCCTAGGCTGGGTCCCTTGTCTTCTGTTCCTGCTGTGTCCCCCACAGCCTACACCTTCCTCTGCCGGACCCACACTGGGGACCAGGGAGGGGGTGCCAAGGTCTGACCTGTTGGCCCTAACAGTCCCACGGGTCTCAGGATGAACTTGGGAGAAAAATGGCCACCGGAGCTTTGCTAGTCCCATGTCACAAATGAGGAAACCAAGGTTGGGCTTGTGTGTGATTTACCTGCTAACAAATGCCCAGGGAATAGGTGCCTTGACTCCATGGCATTTATCATTCTCCTTATACTTTGTATACATTATTAGATAAACCTTAAAACCAAGTCGAGGAACAAGTATAAAGGACCCATGGACAAGGACAACGGCGGGTAGGGGGTAGGACTGAATGTGGAAGGCAGGGTGGGCAGGGGAGAGCAATGGGGAGGGGGGAATGGGGACAACTGTAATTGAACAACAATAAAAAAAATTTTTTTTTAAAGAACCAAATGGGAACTTGTTAAAAGGTTTGCCTGTCCGTGAAGGATGATGTAGGAGGCGGGGTTGTCTGTGGCTAAAACAACCACTCCCCTGCCGAGCTCAATGTCACTCCCCCCCCCACTGCTTTGGCTGCAGGGCCACAGATTGATGACAGAGAGACAGGCAATAGCCCCTCTGCTGCAGGTGGAATGGAGAGAGGAGGGAACTGGAGAGATCTTCAGTGGGCTGGCCTGTCGGCCAAAGAGCTGGAACCAGCGACCAATTAATTAAATGGGGGGGGGGGGGGGATAAACGGGAACTGCATTATCTAAAACAGTAGCCGCCAGCCACCTATGACTATGGAAACTTACATGAAATTAAAATTCAGTTTCTCCTTTGCAGTAGCCATGTTTCGAGGGCTAGTGACAACTACATATGATGGAGCAGACAGAAACCACCCCATCACCACAGGAAGTTCTGCTGCAAAGTGCTGGTCTAGAACGACTCTCCATGTTCTATGGGTGACATTATTAACCGTTACAAAGCAGACGCTGCTGCCCCATTTCACATACTGAGGGAACGGGTGAGTAGCTGACTGGCTCTGCCCAAATCACAACACGGAGGGGTCGAGCCGAGATGCCAACCTGGATCTGGATAACGGATCTGGATAACCAGCCTGTGGAAGCTGAGGCTCTGCAGTAAACCGTTACCATGCCTCTTTCCTGCACTCCAGCTTAATGCATTTGACTTTCCCCAGGAAACAGGGAGGCTAAAAATGAGGCAGGGGCAGAAAAAAATGTGTTTTAATACAGAAAGTAATTATGCCACCGCCAGAAGGAATAACTCTGATCTCCTCTACACTGGTAAATGTTTTCTTCCTAAAGTATTTGTTTCACAAATAAGCCTTTAATTTGAATACTTTTGGAGCCAAATTTTCTCTCAGTTGAAAATATTTATTTCTATTGTTTGGCAGGAATCAATTTGTTAGGGTACCAGCCACTCTGGCAAAGGTTCCCTTCCATTCCTCTGGGAAAACGCTTTGCGGCAAAAGTACCCACTCTCCCCGAAGCGCTCTCTCTCTCGCTCTCTCTCTGTTGGGCTATCCCAGCCACAAACATCTGCCAGCACAGCCACGGCTGTGAATCAGGCCAACCATCAATGCCTGTGCTACCACGGAGATGCTCTGGGGGTATTAGAAACACAGAAGTGGGCTGGTGGGCAATCCACTGAACGTGATTTTCAGGATCAGAGTATATTTTATTTAATTATTTTGCAAGTAGTAGAAGACTTGTGATGCAATATTAGGTGATTTTTCACATAGCCCTGTCTCGTCTAGTATTCGTGAAGTCCAGAAAGCAAGCAGCAGGATTTGGGGAAGATCCAGCTCCACCCTGGCTACAGAAATGCAGACAAGTCACCAAGATGCCCTGAGCCTTGGTTTTCTCATCTATAAAATACACCATCGACCCTGGCTCACAGGGTTCTTGGAAAACTGCATGACATGAAGAATTACTCTTGAAAGTTAAAAAAAAAATCCCATAGAAATGGTAGTTGTTCTTATCTCCTGCAAGGGTAAGATATCCTCCAACTTCCTCACTTAGCTCCCTTTCAGTATACTTGGGGCGGGGAGGGGGGCGCTTAAGAGACAGATCATGAAAGTTAAAAGCTATCACTGTTATAGGTGAAGTGCTAATAACTTCATTTTGAAACTGTCGGGTTTGTTTTTTTTTAAATCACAGCTGTGGCTTGCACTAGAGCACTACCTGTAGCTGCACTGCCTTCTCACATTTTAATTAGCAAATAAAAACTCCAAAATCTCTTAAAATGTTTTTGTCTACAATAAGTAAAATTCAAAAGATGCCAAAGAGCTGGGGAAACCGAACAAGTGCCAGCAATCCATCAACAATGCAGAGCAGGTTTATTTCAGCCAATGTCAGGCCAAGAGATGCCACCTCTGGGCCAGCTCTGATTTTATTTTTGCAGTTAATTTTCAAGATTTTGGGTGTTCAGCGAGCATGGTTTGTAACATCCTCTGGCTGAGAGCTGCTGCCAGCCAGATGGCCCAGCAGAATGACATTCGTATGGCAGGGAATGTGAACGTCCTGTGTGATTCCTTCACTCTCTCCTGGCCCCAGTGCTGCGGGCCACTAGCAGGAAACCTGGGTGCTGGATGCCAACAGGTGACACTACCTGAGGGCTCCTGGAGCCAAGAGCAGAGATATGATTTTAAAGGGACTGCTTAAATCCTCAAAAGAATGTCACCTCTAGCTGTACCAGGTATGAGGAACACTCGGGTAGGAAAAGGGGTTGCTGCTTCATGAGCTGCCCCAGAAGTGCTGCTGCCGATCTGCCCACTCTGGGCCCTGAAATGGAGACTCCAGTTGCCGGCTGCACTCCACCCTATCCAGGGAGCTTTCTAAAAAGCAGTTGGAGGGGCTCTTTAACTCGGACTTTATAAAGCCAGCTGGAGAGCTATTTTAACTATCAAAACTCATACTAAGGGATGAAAACACAATTGACAAGTAGAATAACAAAAAAAATGCTACCGACTATGTAAGTGGATTCTGATACTCATTTGCATAAAGCGCCCTCAGCCACTGCAGCTCCCAACACCCTCCAAGCTCTGTCCCAGCATGGACAGCCCTCCGTTCACCCTGAGTCTTGACTCTATGGTCTCCTCAGTGCCCCATGGGGAGAGGCACAGAAGCGGGGAGGTAGCTCTTGAGGCAGAATATTAATGACAATCACAAAGAATTCCCCATCTCTCTGTGACTGCTCCAAGTTCAGATTTATATCACCTGTTTTTCCCTAACTCCAGATGCTATTTCTTAAATACACAGGTATCAAGGAGATTTATCTCTATGACACTGAGCAAAATGATGTCATTGTTTTGGCCCAGGAATGACATTTCCCCATACCCTCTGTTCTTGGTCCTCTATGTTTGTGCCTCTTGTGACTTCTCAAGGGGTTAAGCGGGGGGAGAGAATTCTGATCTTGTTCGGGGGCAAAAGGAAGCCCCCCCAGCAGAGTGCAATCTACAAAGAGTCGTCTCCTACCCCACCCTCATCCTCTCAGCAGCCCCTGCCAGAGGCCTGGGCTCAGAACGCTGCCCCTACAGCGTCAAGAAACAACTCTGGCCAAGTGGCCTTGGGTCTGCCCATGTCATCCCATCACAAGCAGGAAGCCACAGGCGTGATGTACAAGCAGCAGCCACTGCCTTGTAAGCCAGTGAGCGTCTGATTCCTTCAAGCTAGTGTGAATGTAAAGAAACTACTGCCACAGATCTACCGTGATAACCCAGACCTCCAGTCATCAAAAACAAAACCCACCAACCATGTCTAGTAACATCTATTTCATCAAGACTTTTAACAAAAGCTGAAACAAAAGATGATTCCTGAGTTTACTCCTAGCTATACCCCCATCCCCAAGTATCTGCTCAATGGGTTTCACTGGACTTCTAAACACCTGTATTATACTAAAGAAACATGATCACCAAGATCACCAAGAGCAAAAACTCAGCTACAGCGGGAACACCTGAATTATGGCGATCCAACGGGATCGTGAAAAATTCGCCTGCACCCCAAAGACTCTCAGAAGAAAATATAGGGCTGGTTTAAGTTCGACACCCACATGAAACTATGGCCAAAGGAAACCCAAGGTTTCACTCCCAGGGGACAGCTATGAAGCCCAAATGCTCCTGGAAACTGCCCCTCTACCACTCAGCCCCCTGGTCAACTCACTGTCCACTCATCAGAGGCATCCTCCCCCTGCACTCGTAACAAGCGACAGGGCCAGCCAGGCATAAAAGCACACTGGTGCTCAAAAAGCTTACAACTTGGTAAAATAATTGGACGACTATAAGGCAGGATGCTACAAAAGAGGTTCTAAGACTACTGGGAGTCAAGGGGAAGAGAGATGACTTTCTGCTGGGAGGGTCAGGGAAGACTTCCTAGGAAAGGGAAGAAGAGATGGCCTTAAAGCACAGGTGGCAAACACAAGGCCCACGGGCCAAATCCGGCCCAGCACCTTGCTTCTACCCGGCGGCAGTGCCGAGCTCCTTGCCTCTAGTTAAGGAGTAGTTACATTGATAAAGTCCTAAAATTACATTCAGCCCTTTGAAGGCAACCGAGAGGCTGATGTGGCCTCCGGCGAAAATGAGTTTGCCACCCCTGGCAAAAGGATAGGTGAAAAGATAGGTGAACTTTCACATGGGGGGAAGGAGGAAAGAGGGAGAGTTCCAGAACGTACAGAAGGAGCACAGGCAATAAATACAGCTGCAGCCAGTTTACTGACTCCTGCTTTACAATGTTTGTCATTTTTAATTGCTACAATGACGCTAATGCGGTCAGTACGCCCATTCCACCGATGAGGACACAAGTTCAGAGGTAAAGGCAACCTGACCAAGATCACACATTTAGGAAGTGAGATTTAGAAGGCAATACTTCCTACACCTAAATCCACTCCCTCCACTACGTAAGAATGCTCTCAAAAGTGCAAAAGGCTTGGAGACAGTGGGCTCCAGGGACACAGGGAGAAAGAACTCTAGGGTTCTGTCCCCTTCTAAGGTTCTGGGATGACAGCTTAGCTGTGGAGCAGGTGAAGGTGGTCTCCATATCCTGCAGCTCCCCTTTTCCGTAGTCCGTCCTCTCTCTCCTCCTCACAAGGGCCAGGGGCAGTTCCTTCAGGTTGCTGGTAGCAGGTCTGCTTTGAAAAAAGGCAAGACAGTGGGGTCTCCAGAGCCAAAGTTACTAATCATTTGTTGGGTCACTAAGAATGGTGGAAGCAGATCTGATCAGAGCTCTGAAGGTGCATTTGACTCCGTGCTGAGTCACAGTATTGTTGACTCTCTAGGCTACTGGCAATCACGGCAGATCTTTAGAAAGGTCATTCTGGCAGCGACCAAAGAATGAGTTGGAGGGAAAAGAGACTAAGGGCAGGCCATGCAATTCAGCATTTCAGCAAAGAAGCCATGGGACAAGAAAGAGGGTCACCAAGGACCAGAGGGGTCCAGACTTCACACCTGGCGAGAGGATAGCCACCCAGTAAAGTCTGCAATGAGAGCGAGAAAACAGAAAGAGAAACACGGCTTGTCTCTGAAAGAATCCTGAATCCGCTTCAGTGAATAAATACAGGAAGCAGCCACAAGAAGAGAAAATAGGATATACTAAAATGGAATTATGAGCCTGGCACTGAAAAGCGGTGGAGACTTTCTCCATCCGAGCTGTTGCCAGCGTTTGCTTGCAGCCCCCCTGCTTTAAATGCTCACAGAGGTCCCAGAACCAATCAGCATTGGACCTGTCAAATCTGACTGCTGGAGTAAAAATGGAAAGGCCGAGTGGCAGCCGTAACATGGAATTTCCTTGTTTTTATTAGTTTAAGGCTCTTAAAGAGTAACTTTTACATTGGGGAAAACTTTTCAAATATGTACTACTTGCAACTTAGATCCAGTTACCTCTCACATGTTTTCAATCATTCTGCTTGCCAATTTTACTAGTTATCAAAAGACATTTGTGGTTGAAAGCGGGGAATGGGCTTTCCCCTCCCAGTACATCTGCCCTTCCCATGGTGACCTCACCCTGCTGGATCCCTCACCCAGCCACCAGCTGCCAGAACGGCCTGCTGGGGCAGATCGGGGTGTGCTACCAGAACTCACAGCTATTTATTTCATAGCACTGGTGCTACAGTGGTACCTGGGTAAGGGTTGTTGTTTTTTTTTTTTAAACAAAAACTTTTGATAAAATCCAGCTTTTGCATTACTATTGTTACTTAAATGAATCCAGAACCACAAGTTTCTCTTGAAATGCACACACGCTAAAACAAACGTGGTTGCTCAATGCTCAGTTCCTGCAGTTAAACCTACTGGGATGCAGGGATAGTAGTGGGCTGATCATGCCACATTCTGGGTCTCCTTCCACACTGACGCGGGGCATGCAAGGAGTAAACTACAATGACCCTCGTGTGATCCTTAAACCAGCAAAAAGAGAGCCTAACTCACTTGTCACTGTTAGAAATCTTCTAATGAACTGAGTGCAGAATCTCCAAACCTCCAAATTCCTAATAAAGAGCCCCTTGTTCTTTTCTTGCTATGTTAACGCAACACACCCAGGAGTGGCCAAGCCTTCTAAAGGCATTAAACCACAGATGCTTAATATCTATCGAACAGTGTACAGCTCCATGCTGTACCCTGGGCGGACAGAGATGAAACTCACACAGGCACCCTGAATAGTTTCCCCGGTACCCATTCAGAGGGAGGCCTAATAAGACCGGAGGCTCTGTGCGTGCTGGCTGAAAGGAGGCCACCCCTGTGTGCCGTGTGCGGTGTGCTTCACATGGAGTAGCGGGCGCATGACTCCCTGACCATCAAAGTCAGCTCGGAGGGCCCGGGAGCCAGGGCGCATCTTATCCTTCATGTGGACTGACCGATGGCCTGAGCGTAAAGGACAATACTGACTGCTCATAAGAGACGGTTAGGGGTGGGTAACGGCGAGTGGTCTACACGGTTCTGGATGAATGTGCACTGCTCCCATGAGTACAAAAAGGCAGACAAACCCTCTGAAACGAAAAACTTCGTATTCAGCTTGTCAGGGACAGGCTCCAAATTTCCGACACAAACATTTATTTTTAATCCAGCTCATTTATTTTTCATTTGAAACCTGTTAATTCCATGACTGAGAATCCATCAAGTTTCAGACTGGAATTAATTTTAGCAACTGCTTTATACCAAAAATATTAGTAGATGTAGCTGTGTAACTGGCCTCACTTCACACACTGTCACTGAAAGTCTGCATGTTCGAACTCCTTCCAGATAGTACAGTTCACGCTAACAGAAAGCGTTCTAAAGTTGGTGAGCTCACAACTCCTTCTCGAGAAGCACACAGAGCTGTCGGGAGCCAGGCTAGCAATCTGGTTCCTGGCCTTTTTTACACAGAACTGACTGTGGCATTGCTTTGTCCCCTCCCTACTCAGGGAGGTGACTGTCACCGCATACATATTGATTCTACGTGGTTTGCCCTTCAACGAATGCACACTGATCGCACACTGTCTCTGGTCAGGACTCTTCCCAGGTGGTTATCTTTACACGTGTGCCCTCATTGATCTCCTTCTCCAACCTCACCTGTCCAGCCCGGAAAGCCATCCGCGTGGGTTACAGCGAGCCGAAAGTCAGGAGGCCGTGGGTTATATATAGTCTGCCAGCCTGAGACATGTATCTTGCTGTATTTTACTTGTGATACAAAAACGGTGCGGCCCCTGAGCCATCAGTAACTCATCCCCTTACACACGGCCACCAGTTCCACCGCTGTAATAGTTGAGCAACAGTCATCACCTTTGTTTGACGGGCTCTGCCCGAAGGCTCGTTGCTGCAGCGTCTCCAAGACAAGGACAGGCTTTGACTACCCGATTACTGCGGAAAGCCACTTGAGTTCCATCTTGTGGGGCCAGAATTTTAGTGGCTCTCTCTGTCTATCTTCCCTAGAATTCTTCAAGAATGTAGGTTCCTCCTGCCCTTGGAGGCAGGGCCAAAACCTTCTCTGGGGAAGCCACTCAGCAAAGCTTACTGACACCCCTGACCCGTGGATGGATATTCTCCACTGTCTGGTGAGAATAACCCATCACAGCAATTTCAAAATCTCAGGTTCTGTTACAGCCAACAGTATCCACACCCAGCAGCCCAACAGAGGTCTCCACACCTAGTGTCTGTCTTCTCCCTGCCACTCCGGTCCTCAGCCAGCAGTCAGTGCCCCAGGCAGGCTCACCCTAACTACTGGGCTTAGTTCTCCAGTGGCCCTGCAGTTGGAAACCCCGCTGTGGCTATTACAGGGTGGCCCTGCTAATTAAGTCCCACCTTTTCCTGCAAGTCTCCAGGAAAAGCATTTCCCAGGTAATTCCTGAAATGTCCAGTGTCTAAGAAACCTGGAAAGCTGACCAGGGCTCAACCTGGGGGAGGAGCTTGGATTATAAGGTCCAGCAAGGCCACCATCCCTGCACTCTGGTGGCTAGCCAGATGGCATCTGGATGGGACAGCCCAGCAAGCACACTCTACATCTTCAGAAGCTGTGCTTTATTTTACAGTCAAGCCAGGTCCTTGTCTTCAGGGCTATCAGTTCAGAAGCCCCCCCAAATGTTTAAGCGGTTCACCTCCCCAGCAGCACTCCCCCACTGGATTCCTCCACAAGAGTTTCATTGAAGACTGGCATTGAAGCACAGTATTTGCTTATGAATGTGAGGGCTTGTGAAAGTCCCAGAACTGCTCTGCACTTGATACTGCATTGCCAAAGCATTTCCATTCTTCAAAACCGGGGCCATAATTTATGCAGCTCTGCAGATTTGAATAAAATTCTGATCACACCTTGCTTAACCTTCTGAGGAATTACAATACTTCTACACTAATTTAATTTTAAAAAACACATACACAACCCCCACATTAAGGCATTTCCTACCTGGCAACACCATCATGATAATAAGACACGTACCTCTGCAACCTCCTCCGTGTACAAAGCAGAGACATGGGCCCCGATGGCAGCACAGACTTGGGAGCAAAGAATGTGCCACTTATTTACATCTCCAAAGCGTTTCAGATTCAAACTTGAATATATATTTCACACAGTACCAAAACTTTTAAATATCCACAAGAAGATTTCATTTTTATAGGCAATAAACATTAAATCTAAAGGACTAGAACATAAAAAGTGTTTTAATACCATATAAATCACCTTTCCCTAGACAGACTAAATCTCCAAAGGTTTTAAGGACTGCAATATAAATTTTTATGGCAAATTATCTACATAGAAATTATCTGCATGAGATGCACTTTCACTTCTCATTTACATAGTGCTGACAGTCTTCTCTATCACAACAGCCAATCCAATTTGGGAAATCACACGTACAGGAGAACACCAGCGTTCGAGCTAGGCGGAGGTCTCCCCTTCTTTCCGCCCATCGTCTTCATCTGATGTAACTGGGGCTGTCCACTTTTCTACAAAAGGACCCACAGCCCACATGGGTGCGGCTGCTCAAAAGGTGAAAGACATTCAGAGGCCGTGCCCAAAACACACTTCCTACCAAGCTTCTCATGGGCCAGTAGCCAGCCAGCTCGATCCCACAGCCCTAGAACTAGTGTTTTAGGAACTTTCTGTTTACAAGGCAAGTATTTTGCATATGGTTTTGTCTTCGAGATGAAAAATGTTAAAGGAATCCCAATAAAAGTCAGAAATAGGACTGTTCTATCAGAGAGCAAAACATGATAATGTTATCAACACTTTATTGCATTAATGAGTTGTGAAGTTTACAACCTGGCCCCCAGTTACGAGGAGACTGAGAGTTTCCATCCCTCTCGCAGTCATTTCCTAATAACAGGACAGAAGCAGCAGCGAACACGCCTGCTTCAGGCCTGCTATGAATCCTAGCCAGTCGTCTGAAGAAGGAAAAAGAAAGGGTTTCTGCAAATGGTCTCCCTATTGGTTTTATTCATATAATAAATACTAAAGTTAATTTTTGTGCCTTTCATCTAGGATAGTTTTAGGGGCTGTAATGGTCTGAAAATTTAAATACAGCTCTCCTTCGATTTCTTCCAGGGCCTAATTAAACAAAAATAGATCTAGCATCACAAAATTCTGCACAAAAAATGAAAATAAAAGAAGTATTTTGGCAAAGGGCACCAATTTTAACTGACTCTAGCTTGGATATATAAGCATTAACAACAGACTGTTGGGAAGGGAAAGCACATTTTAACAACATTTTTCAATTAAACCGTCACATTCTCATGAAATAAAAAACCACATAGATTTTTTAGGCTGCGTATAACATAGTAATGACAAGCCCATTTCCTCCAGCTCATTACAAAATTTTCTTGTTGAAGTGGCAATTTCTGCCCTGGACGACTAAATGAGGGTAATTAGAGGCCCCAGTAAGTTCTGAAAAACTGAACAACCAGAAGACACTCTGAAATACGGTGCCAGAAACACTCTGTTTTGCAAATGAAGGAGGTAACATTTTCTCTCCAGATTAAAAGACACTTGATGCCAACTAACAGCAGCTTGTGTGATCTTATTTAAAATGTGCTAAAGCATTACACCACTTCACCAAATGGGAGAAAAAGGAACAATACTAGACCTAAAATTAAAAGAATCTGACCAGCGAACTGCTTCTACATGCAGTTTTCTTAAGAAGTCCAACTATCCTCAGCTTGCCACCAGCCAGCTCGGGGCAAGGAGGGCCACAGAATGGGGACACACTCAAAAAACATGCCAGGGACCTGACTCATTCAACAAGCATTTAATCAGTCCCCACCTCCAACAGGCTGGTTTATGGGAACAAAAGAACAAAAACGAGCACCGCCCCTACCCGCCCCGGGCTTTCAGTCTACAGTCCGTGTGCAGGAGGGTACAGCAACCCGGGTCGTTAACAGCAGCAACAACAAAGCCTTAAAAGTAATTCAATTTAACCTCTATTGACACAACGAGACAACAAAAAATATTAGCAGACAGCCTTCATACAGAAATTCAACACCCTGACTAATTGGTTGGAAAATCAAAATATCACAATTTCTTTGAGTTTAGGGGGGAAAATAAAGGATTCCTCCCCCCCAATTAATACTTGAAGGCACAACTCCAAATCTGGAATTCAAATGCCACCATCTCCTCAGTTCTTTCCCTGTTCTCCCACGCCAGTCAGAACTATTTCTCCCTCACCCGCACTGTGTCGAGCATGTGTCAAATTCTGTGTGGTTGTCAGTTGTCAGTGGGCCTTCCTGCCCCTTCTAGAGCACCGCTCCTAGAAGACATGGCTGTCTCAGTTGCCTGTGGATTCCCTGCAGCACCTAAAGCAGTGAGGAGTGCACACATCTGATCAGTGAGTGCGTCTCCACAGCCGCTCCACATTCTCAGAGGAGCCGGCCCCAGACCCCGGAGCTCACTGCAGCCAGCTTCCCGGGACTGCAGTTCTCAGCGAAACAGTGGAAGTGGTTTGAGTATCTGTATCTGAGAGCTAAACATCTTTGAGAACAGAATTACAGGATCTACAGCAATTCTAAAAGATACCTCCACAGGAAAGTGTTCGAAACACAAAATAGAAACATTAATAAGTTCAAAAAAAAAAAAAGAAAGCAAAAAATTCTGCTAAATGATCTAACGCTAAATAAGAATTAAGACATCTTACTTAAGTGACAAAAGAGTCAAAAATAAGAAGCAAGCAACGGCTCCAACAATGTCAAACCACACTTCAGAAACGAAAAAAGATCCTGTTAGCATGTAAAGTGAGACGGGGTAGATGGCAATAACCACAGCCACAACAACACTTAAGGTTAACCTACCCAATTCATTACGCTAAGTGAGGCTAGAAAAGCTTAAATTTCCAGAAAGCAGAGCATCTCCAAACATTTGGAGTAAAGGAGAGTTCCAGTACCTTGCATTCAACCAGCAGACAATACTGCATTTGCAGCTGCAGACTGGCTTCTTCTAAGAAAGTACTTCCTGCACACGTCACATGCACTGGGTGTTTTAGAAGAAAAAACTACTTTAGTCTTCTCAAGTCTATTTTATGAATCCTTTAAAGCTTAGAGTACACTAAAACAACTAAAGGAGAAAAAATGAAAAACTACTGTGCACCTGGAGACAAAGTTGTAAGGAAGGGGATGTGTCTTCAACAGATGATCCTCAAGGGAAATTTTTTTTTCTCTCTGAGCATTAATTTTCTAATCTGCAAAATAAGGGTGATACCAACTTGATAGGGTTTTGTGAGAAGGGATTAAATAAATTCAGCAAGCTTTAATGACTATCTACGGGCCAGATCCTGGGGAGAAAGGAACAAATGAGCCTGATTCATTCATTCACTCATTCGTTCATCATGCAAGCAGTTTAGGATCTGAAATTATCACAACGAACAAGATATTCAAGATGGCACTATAGACAGGGAGGACAATAAACCAATATCTGAAATAAATTTATTTATAACTAAATGTGAGTATGCAGATATGTGTGTGTGTGTGTATATGAAAAATATGAATTTATTATCCATTGGAATTAAATGAAACAAAGCATAATGCCAGGCATAAGGAAAACACTTAAAAATGTTTATTGAACTTAGGACCCTCAGTGAGCTTCATTCTGGAAGTTCCTAACTTCGACTTTGCACATCAGAGTTTCCGGGTATTAGATGTGTTCTCCTGGAGAAGCACACAACAATCTCCATGACCACTGAGCTGAACCTAAACCAAAGACACCTAAGAATTGTAAGCCTCTAGGCAATATTAAGCTCATTTTCATTACCAGATGCACTTGCAGGATTTGGTTTTTCAATCCCTGGATACTGAAAGCAAGAGGTGCCATCGAATAAATCCCAGGAGAGGACACTGTTTTATTGGGTTGTGCCATGAATAGATATGGATTCTACCCTGACCACTGGCTCCCCCCGGGGGACCCCACCAGGGCCAGGGGTACCTGCTGCTGTGGGTTCAGCCCTGATGCTGGTGTCCCAGCGGCTCTCACCCTCCCTGGGAATACCCAGTTCAGAAAGAGAGGAGGAGACTGTGGAGTGACTAAGAGTGGGCCCATGTCGGAAAGAAGGGAGGAGATGACACCAGCACCTTAGCTGCCCTGCTCAGGCTGCCTCCCAGAAATCTTCCTGCCAGCACAGCCTCTGCCAAAGCCACCCTTCCAGTGTCCGCCAACCTGGAGGTGACTCCCAGCAGCATTCATCACTGACTCCATTCGAAAGAACACACGTTCTTAGGCAGAACTGATTTCCCTGATCTGTGCTTGGGAAGGGGTAAGGGCTCACTGTGGCTGAATCCTGGGGGCTCCTTTTGTTACTGTGGAGTGGCAGTAAACCCAGGTGAGCCAGAGAACTTGTGAGCTCTCAAACTGCCTCCAAATTGCAACAAGGTGACCCTGACTCAAGCAGGTGGGAGGAAAGAGGTGGAAGTGGCTGTGCAGGGCCTCCCCCAAAGGTCAGGGCCCCTCCTGATCGCCACAGTGCTGCAGCACACTAGTGGACAAGATCCACCTTCACGGCCAGGCTGGTGTGGAGACTTACTCGAACAGGACTTTCCAAACACATGCTGTAGATGTGGGTCCTTGCTGTGGACAGTGAGCTCTCAGTGGTGCCAATAAGTACCGCGTGTGGCTGAGTCGACGGAAAAGCCAGCACCCCTTTCCTGGGAAGTCCCTGCAAGCTCCCCAAAGCTGAGACTAACATTTAGGAAGGTAAACACGCACAGCTGGGCTCAGAGCAGCACAGACACTTGGGTCTATCAAGAGATGGGAGAGACCTGGTAAACTCCTCACTTGTCACTACCTAAGTGTCTTCCCTGGAGGAGTGGGGACCTTCCTGCTCGGGGCAGGAAGGTGGCTCATCTCTTTTTTCTCCTCTGTGAACGAAGCTTGTGAGGACTGACTGAGAGTTCAGAACTGTCCCTGGCACAGAGTAAATATTTCATAAGTAGAAGCTATTATTATTATTATTCCTTGAAGCCAATAGCCTGATTAGAAAAAGCCAGAGAAAGTATAGTTGGAAAATGTTTCTTGACTAATTTACAAGATGCAAAGAGGAAACCTCAACAGCACTAAGCTGGGTCTTTAGGGACAATGGGTCTCCGAGGTCTGGGGTTCCCTGGGCAGATTCCTCCCCTCCTCCCACTCTGGCCTGCAGCAGGAACCTGCCCCTCTAACAGTGTCAGTCCAGGGCCTTCTGGACCTCCCTAATGACTGCACCCTCATCTCTACCTAAACACTCACCTCACCCCCCACTCCTGGCTGGAAATCCCCTGGGCAAGAGGAGGGGCATCCAGCCCAGAGCAGGGCGCCCCTGTACCTGACGCTCTCAACACGCCTCCGTGAACAGACCTCTACCGGCCTCCAGCCAAAGGAAAGAGACCTCAAAACACCGGCCACATGAAAAGGCTTGTGTGTAAAAATAATTCGGTTCCACAAATATTTCCGCTACATGCAAATCACAGAAACAGGCGCTGCAGAGGGCACAGAGAGAAAGGGGAGGAAGTAAGAGCTTCAAAGGGCCTGAAACCCAGTGAGGAAATGAGGAGTGGTGGAGGGCTCCAGAGGAGAGTTTTCTGGCTGCTGAAGCACCATCAAAACCAGGCAGAAGTGGAGTCCAGGATTCCAGCACAGACGGGGTAGGGGGCGGGGAGTGGCGGCTTTGAATTGCTGAAGATCCCATTAGAACAAATCCCCTGTTTATCCAACATTTGTGGTGTCACTGTGTAAATACCCATTAAAGTGCCAAATCAAGTATTAAGCACTTGTACGCTAAAGTCAATGTACTATCACACACAAACTTTGCAAAAGGAAAAAAAAAAAGAACATTAAACAGAATTAACTATAATCCATAAAATTGACAATCACATGTATTTTTGACTCAAAGCCCCACCTATTACTATTCTGCCTTCTTGGAGAAGCCTGCTTTCCCAGGGTGGAGATGGGGAGTTTAACACTCACCTACCCGCAGGGGGCTGAAGCAATTGCCTGTCCAAACAGCACGATGAGGCCCCCACTGGCACTCTGCCTTCCCGCCCCATCCACAAACCAGCACTGCAGCAATCACCGGAGAGAATCATGGGAGAGGAGAAAGGAGTTCTGGGATTAGGTATTTCTGGGAATCCATCTGGAGGATTCTACAGATAAGACAGGAGATCATGAGGCCCGTGGCCAGGGACCTTGTTCCCGGTACTTCTCAATAACATCTGGCATGCCATGGGGCTCTATCACATTAGCTAATAAAACCACAACAATAGATAGGAATAGCCTTCTGAACTAAAGCCAACTTTGTCTCTATGTACATATTAAAAAAATCTCACACAAGCCGACAATTTCTATATTGTGCTAGTTTCATCCCAACATAATTTTCAATACCTCTACTGTAAACAGAGATTACTGGCAGGATTCTGATGAAAAGGATGGCAACATTCTGCACGCAGAAAGTGTGACAGATTCACCCCATCAAATAAATAATATGATTTTAAAAAATCAGGGTGATGGGCACCAGTCCTACACATGAAAAATCAGCACAATGTGAAGAGTAAATGAACAACCATCCCCTTCACAGCTTGAAATTTTAAAACTGAGCCAGCCAGGCTGAGCTTTGGAATCCATCACTGATCTGAATTCTCTAGTCCCGCTTCCAGGAACTCAGGGCTACTCACAAACGAAACGATAAAGGTGGCACAGCACCACACAGAGGTGCTGCTACTTAGAACGTTCAGAACCAGTGGGGCCTTGGAAGTCTGCAAAGTCTTTATCCCTGCTTTTCAAATCCCAGGACGACCGGAGGGTGCGGGAAAGAGGCCAGCCTGTCCACTGCCTGTGTGGGAGTCCAGACTCTGGAGGTCACCAGGTCGTCAAGAAAGGAAGATCCCCACCAGGAGCCCAGCTCCGAGCAGGGACCCACATGCAGACTTCTTTGTTGGTTCTTCCTGGGTCGTGGGCATTAACAGTTGCCACAACCATGGGGTGGAGGGGGCATGGGGGGGGGGGGCGCCTGCTCAAGGCCGTGAGTTTCAAAGTGAAAAGGTAACAAGAGAGGCCACCAAGCATGGGTTCTGAATGGGAGACCGAAAAGGGCACGCTGGCTTTATTCCCATGCACACCTTCCTTCACGGCGGCTTCTCTGCAACGAAGCCCCCGTTGCCAGTGTCTGATAATTATAACGAACTTTCACTTCATTCTAATTTCAGGAAAATAGGTCTCCGAAAAGTGACACTTTTGCTAACTAGGCTAAACTCAAAGCTGTGGAGGGGGTGGCTCTCCAGTGCACCCACCACATGCACGGCCACCACCCCTCCAGCAGGACACGCTCAGTGACTAGCCATCCTCATGCTACCGTGTTAGTGGACAAGCTGACTTACTGTGTTATGCTTATTTATTTACTAGCCTTATCAGCTTCTTTCTACTAGGACAGAAGTTCCTTTTTCAGCAATTTACTGTGCTCCTAACATGCCACTCATTGTAGTAGACAGTTTGAACCCTCTCCTCTAGTTCCCCAACCCTTGGAAGTAAGTAATAACAACAGACTAGCGCTGACACTGCCCCGTGTGCTAAGCAGCATTACAACGAGCACTGTGCGAGGAGGCCCTAGGAGGTCCTTTCTCACACCGGGACACTAACTCCTAGATGCTGAGAACCTGCTCCTCAGCCCACAGTCAGAGCTCTGCAAGGTTGCAGAGCCAGCCTCTCTCTCCATTCCCAGTTGGCCTGCCTTTCAGGAGGGCAGGGACAGAGCAGTCACAGAAAACACTGGTCGGCACCCTCTGCCACTGTATATCCTATAAAGGTCCACCCCACCTGCGTGAAGGCAGGTGCTGCGTCCACCTCCCTCCCTGTTGTAGGGAGTGTCCCCCCAACCCCTGCACAGAGACTGATGCACACAGTTTGTGGGGGACGACCAGGGCCAGCAAGACCTTTGCATCACTGCAGGCCTTGCTCCCACACATGCACCACCAGGGCTTGGGGGCACTCAGCCTTCTTTTTTCCTTGGAACCAAGCTTCAATATTACATTCAGACTATGATTCGGCATGACAAGATGACTCAGCCATCCTACAGAAGTGTAGGACAGAGCCAATGCCAACATTCTTCCCCCCTTCCTCAAAACCGCCCCCCTTCAAGGAGGTCTGGGTGCCATCAGAGTCGTTGGTTCCCTTTTCTCTGCATGCAGAACACCCGATCACATGACTCGGTGGCCCAACAGGTTCTGTCAAATGGCTGAAAAGGCAGAAGAAATTCTTGACAAATCGGTGGCGTCAGAAAATCAATTCCCAAATGCCATGTAATTCACTGACAAGCCCACAGGGGCATTAGAATTGAATGAGAACGGATTTCTTTTCTTAAAAAAGGACCAAGATAAGAGCAAGAAACATATTTACATTTTGTCTGCAGACCCAAGATCTCGAGCAGGCGAGCGGGAGTAATGAGAACAGCGCGTCACAAACAACTCGGGCCTGCCAGCGATGGAAATTAATGGGAAGGTGAGGAGCTTCTTTTGATGCTGGAAGGGCTCCAGTAAAAACTGGTCTGTACAAGGGAACACGGTGTCAGACTAAGAGAGAATCAGCTTGTCTGACTTGTGGTTTTCTTGACAACATTCATCTTCTCTTGGCCTGATACAGGGCAATTAGTGCTTGTCAGCTGAATCATGTGTTATTAAGATCATTCAGGCATTTTTTAATTACGGTTAGCGAGACAGACAGTAATGAGATCTCCAGCAACTTTAACTTCCCACTTCCTTTTCAGATAAATCTTAAGCTGCTTTTTTTTTTCTGGCCTACTGATGTTTCAAAAGAATTGTTTATTCCTGCAGGTAGATACATGTAACCCAGCCCTGGCTTCCCCCACCTCCACATAAAACATCAGCTGCTGGGGGGGTCCCCTCAAATCAATCAGACAAAGACACCTTTCTCAAACCTCTGTTGCCTCTGGTTGGACATGGGACAGGCAGTGTCTGCTCTACAAAATGCTCTTGACGGAGGATTCCATTCTGCAGGCCTCTTTTGAATTTGCGGCTCCCAGCTCCAGGCCCTTTCCCGGCTCTTTCCGGTTCCTAAAGGGTCGCAGCCCGCGCTCTATCTGGCACGACCCCCGTGGTCCTCGTTCCAAAACCTACTCTTCTCTCTACTAGCGCTTTTGCATCTTGTGACATAAAAACCCAGGAAGCATAAAAATGACTTAATTTGCTTTTATACTCTCTCTCTCATCCTAGTTGCTTTTATATAACAATTCTCAGAAAGGTTAAAGTACAGTAGCTGGTTCAACTTGAATCTGGGTTCATAATTTTTGTCATTTTAAATGTTCCCCTTACATCAATATTTCATTGAGGGAATGATTTCCTTTCCTGGGAGATTTCAAATTTTTATGGCCCCAGTCCTTCCTCTTTATATAGCCATGAGCCAATGTGATTTCAGAGCTACTTCTGGTTCACCATCTGTTCCTTTATGAGGCCAGCGAGAGGGGTCTGGGGGATGTGTGATAAGGAGAAATGGACCCCCAAAGCCCATTCTTGCGGGGACGCACACCCTCCCCCACACTCACTGCGTAGTCACGGCCACGTGACATGGCCGTTTCTGAGTAACGAGGACTTCTGAACGTTCCAAACCAAGCCCCAACCAGCACCGGCACACGGGAATGGGCCTCTCGGAAGGCAAGTTCTCCAAATCCCATGACCCATTCCAAGTAGGATTTTTATGAAAGCCATTTTTTAAAAAATCTTTTTTCTAAGTTTGTTCGAAATGCTTTTTTCAGAGGAGCACTTTATAATGCATTCCGGATGTCCTTGTGCTTTGGGTCTAACGTAGCTTTAGTTGATTTTTTTAAAGCAAGCCTCTTCTTCCACGTTTTTGTACAATTCTGGACAAGGTGCTCACTGCAGTCCAGAAACGCATCCTCTCCTCCCCCCACACCGTCACCTTTCCCTTCCGGCCCCAGCTGACTCCTAACTGACCCTGTGGTAGTGCAAACGGACACACACACACACACACACACACACACACACACACACTCCAAGGAGGAAGCAGTCTGGCCTGCCCTTGATGACCACAAGTGACCGTGGCTCTCTCAGCTGGATGCCTCCCATGGTGCTGCTGCGCACCAGCTGACCCTATTATAGATGACTGGATGCCCACCTCTGGAGCTTCACCGGGAACCTGCAGGTGGCCCCCTAAGCACCCAGTGAGCCCACTTTTACTTCCCAGCAAGGCTGGGCCACGGAAGAAGTGAACCACACCAGGTACCAGAAGAAAGCACACCATCCCTCAGGAAGCCACCGTGGGGGTAACAGGGCCCAGGGGACCGACAGCTGACGGGGCCTCCAGAGCAGGAGGCGGCAAGCCCAAGAAGCATCATGCTGCAGACTACCAGAGCCACAGCAAGCCCAGACTCAGCCATGAAGGGGCTCAATATTGAGCCCCTAAGAAACATTGAGACATCAATGGTTATAATGTATTTATCTAAAAGGATGAAGCAAAAAGTTAAATGGCTAGAAATGAGAAATAAAACAGGAGGAAAGGAGAGATCCACCCTAATTTCAAAGTGTTTAGGGGAGACCACTCCTGTGTAAGGTAAATGACTTATAAATATTTATATGTTAAAGCCAGCAGAAAGGGATGTGCGGAGGCGCAGCAGGGGGGGAGTCAAAGTCACCCAGAGCTGCCGCTGGTGCCCTGCCTTTCTACCACCCCACCCTCAGGGGAGACCCAGAAACTCTCCTGGGCTCAGCTCAGCAGCACGAGACCCAAAAGCCCTGACATGCAACTTCAGACACACAGGCTTGCATCGCTACAGAAAATTACAAAGACTGGAAATACAGGGCCAGAGCCCATATCCCGACGCAAACAATCTTTTTACCCTAAGAGTATTTTGAAGAAAATAGTTTCTTTTACTAAAACACTTGTAAACTATTATCTTTATTAACAGAATTTTAAAAAATCACACTGCATTCAGAAGTGGCAGTTTGTTATTATGGTTTAGGAGCCACACTATCTGGAACAGAAGTGCAGGAAGGTGGGCTCCTCCAGTCCCCCCCAAATCCCAGCTAGGACGGCACCGCTGGCTCAGCCTGCACCTGGCTCACGCGGGGGCGACAGCTGCAGCCAACGTAAGGGGGCGGGCTTTGCTTCATTGGCCCCACCCACACTTAGTCTAGGCTGCAACCATTTAGGTTCCTCAAGCTTCTCGTTGGTGGAAGGTTCACCTCAAACACCACTTCGTGAGGCTTCGGCTTGTTCCTTCCGAGCTGCGAGGTCAGTCTCTGAAGGACTTACTGCTTTTCTGGTGGCACGCACGGAGAACCACTGGCCACTTCATAAAAGGAGGGGGCATTATTTCAGGCTGGAGAGGAGGGGCAGAGAGGAGGGGAGGGAGGTAGACAACAAATGTGGGGGTGGTGTCCCATGGTGACCAATTTTATTCTCTCTTCTGACTCCTTGTTTCAAAGGGCACTCACACTCAAGCCTACCAGACAGAGTGGTTAATTTTGCCTTTTTTTTTTTTTTTTGCGTTCCTTATGTACACACTTTCTGCACAAGCAGAGTGATCATGAAAGAATGAGAACTACGTGTGGACTCCGTCAGGGCTGTGGAGAACAGCCCCTCTCCATCGATGCTGGGGGCGTCTAACTGGATAGCGAGGGTGAGCTGGCTGTCCTACCACATTCACACACACATGCCCATGGGCCCTACCACTCCCCTCGCAGGAAGTACCCTGCAGATATTCGTGCACCAAACAGTGTCAAACAGTGTACGCACAAAGGTAAAGTTCTTTAGACGGCACTGTTGTAAGAGCAAAAACTGGAAACAACCCAAGTATCTACCAGTGGGGAACTGGGTGCATCAAACATGGCCGTCCACAATATGGAATATCATGTTTCCATGAGTGTGTGTGTGTGTGTGTGTGTGTGAGAGTGTGTGTGTGTGTTGGGGGGGAGTAGGGAGGGAGAGGGAATAAGAATTTTTAAGTTTTCATGAACTGATTAGGGAAAGCTAAAAAAATTTAAAGCAAGGTGCAGAAGCGCAGGCATAACATGCTAGACTACGTGTATACAAGGGGAAGTGAGGACATGTACTTGTGTTTATTTCTGTGGGCAAACAAACTAGAAGGACACACAGAAAAGATACAGCAACAGTGGGGTGGGGAGGCTGACAGGAGACTTCTCTTTATGCCTTTTGGGGGAGGGGGGAGGGCGAACTGCGAGATGATGTTGCTTATTCGGAATTAAGTAATACAAGGGATCGGCACAACTGCTGCTATCAGTCGGTCCATCTTTTCTGGACATTCTGGGTAATACACACCCCAAAGTCTTAAAGATATACCTACACCGTCCACTCAACATTTTAAGAAATTTAACCTAAGGCTATAATCCCACACTAAAAGTAATTATAAAAAACATTCATATGTGTACAAGAACGTTTATTCCAATGTAGTCTAGAGAAGTAAAAAGCTGAGAAAGAGAAGATAAATTTAATGAAATACAGGGAATCAGACAGTGGAATACTATATAAACTATAACTTTAAGAAATAACATTTTTAAGTAACATTGAAAAGATATAATAACACAGTAAATCTAGGCTGAGAAAGGTTGTTACGAAACAGTATCCAAAGCGTTATTTCCCCACCCCGCCCCCTCTCCATGAAGGGGGCGGTGGATCCTGAAGGACATAGACCGAAATGTTAAGAGTAATGGGGCCAGTGGTGACTTTTATTTCTTCATTACACTTTTTTTAGTTACCTTTTTAAAATTTTTTAAATTCAATTTACTGGAGTGACATCATTTTCTAGGAGCATACAGGTCTCAGGTGTGCGTTCTATGACACATCATCTGGATGTCGCATTATGTGCCCACCGCCCGGTCATATCAGCTTCTGTCACCTGCAGTCTCTTCATTTTACCAGCATTTCTTGCTTTTTAAAATCAGAGAGAAAATTGTTTCCATTTTAGGGGGGGGAAAAGCCAAATCAGGAGCTGTTTTTCCTCTCTTAGGCAGCATGTTAAGGCCTACACCACAGCGAAGGAAGCAAACCTCTTAGGCCATAATGAAGCACGCTCCGCTGCGGCACAGAGACCGGCGCACCGCTGTCAGGGGAAGGGGCTGCCCCCGCCCAGGTCCGGCCCTGCCTCCAGGCCAGGTGTTCTTTCTGTGCAAGGTAGGAGTGGTGAACAGAAACCTGAACCAAAATAGCAAACAGAACACCGCAGGCTCAGATGGGGAGCTGCAGAAGGGTTTTCGTCCTCCCTTCTATGTTTGGCACAAACAGTTCTTTAGCTTATTATAGGGCAGTGTGACAAAAATACATTCTAACAGCAATTAAACACCGCATCTAACAGCCAAGTGTTTTCGGTTAATAAAGAGCTCTGCTTATAATAAGAGAAATCATTGTCTAATTCAAAGCAGCTGAAATCTAAGCCTTCGTCCATACTTCTTATGAGTGACTAGCAGTATTTTTAAAAAACAACAAAAAACATGCGCTCACCAAAGCCATGGCACACGGTTTATTGTATCTGAAAGAGGGTGAACCACGTAATCAAAGAGGTCTGGGCTTGGATCCGAACTCTGCCATTCAACAGAAAATGGTCCTGGACAAGTTCGTTCTCCTCACCCTCCCTTTTCTTGCCTGCAAAGCGAGATGTATGTAAGCCTCTGAGCATGACGCCAGGACACAGCAGCCAACATGACAGGCAACAGGTCCCCATTAGCCCGATTTCCTCTTGGTGACCTCTCCCTATCATCAGGCGGAACTGTTAGACATTAAAGTCATCTAGCCCCTAGCACACGGTAGCACCCTGTTAAAGCGGCAGCATAAAACCTCTCAACAGACGCAATGAAAGGCCCACCTGTTTCTGAATTCTAAGGTGGGCACCCCGCAGGGATCAAGCGTGTGAGTTCAAATGCCCTGGAACGCCACTCAATGATCCCAAATTATTTCACTTAGGTAAAATTGTGTTCGGTGGGCATCTACAACTGAATCTGTCCATTTTGCTGCAAACACACTGAACCCCTGTCTTCCACAGCCACAGATCCCAATAATTTCTTTCCCACCACCAGGCTGGATGCATGGCCCACGAGAAGGCATGAACTTCTGGTGGGTCAGAGCCAAACGTCACTGACCAGCCTGGGGACCTGGGCCAAAGAACGGACCTTTTGGTGAGACCCCAGGATAAGGCCATCAAAGCCCTCGCAGAACTGTGCTCAGGACCAAAAGAGATCACAACCCTAAGAGTCCCCAGCAGAGCCAGCGCCAAGGTGACACACCATGAGCATGTCCTGCCTCCTCTGTGAGTCTGGTTCCTCTCCGCTCTGGGCCGGGGTAACTCGCTCGACTGGTGCTCGGGGAAGCTCAGACTCTTCGTGGTTCAGCTGCTTTTTAAGTACAATGGAGATCACACAACCTGCCTTCTCTACACCTTTAAGGCTGTTGTCAGGATTAATTGAATGGGGCATATTAAGCTCTTATTTCCTCAGAGAGAGACACCGAGTTAAGTACAGGATATTATTCCATCCACGGCCTGCTTTCATAATATCCCCCACGACTGGCACGAAAGGAATGTACCATTTCACTCCCATCCTGACTGTAATAATCCTAATTCAATTAAGCCAGAATCTCATTCTGGAAGCATCTCGTTTCAGGGACGATATATAACCGTTCCAGACTCATGGCCTGGATAATATTAAATATAATTTTTGGTTTAACCTTTGCCAAGGCATCCTGAATATTCTGAAGACTACATATGGAAATGCGGGCATTGCTGGTCTCTTCACTTGAGCAGGTCTCCTGCCCTCGTTCTTCTGCAGAAAATTCACTGACATTGAACAGAAATAAGCAAGGGCTCATTTTTCTACCAAAAGGCATAATCCAAAAGAGAAAATAACTTAAAATTGTCTTAAAATTGTAGAGGAACCTGGAGGGTTTCATCTCCCTTCTAATATTTAAAATAAGAAAAGAGAACATAAAAGTTCTCCAAGAAATAGAATTAAAGCCACTATAATTTTAGGATTCTACAAATGAGCAGGAAAAAGAGACACGACATCCCACATAAAACACTTCAATCTCGAGAGAGGTAGGCTACGAGTGCAACAGGTTTCTGAAGCCTATTCATTCATACACATGCTAAGATAGCAGATACTGCTTCTTCATAATAATACATTTCAAGAACACATAAAATCATAAAATCCTGTGTACCTACCCAGCTTCCTCAAACTTTAACGCCCTGCCCTATTTGTTATTTTTAAAGGAGTACAATATTATAGTTGGAACAGGCACTAAACCCTCTCCAGTCCCATTTTCTCCCCTCCCCACCCCCAGTAACCACTCTCCAAAGTTTGCCATTCCTTTTCCAAAAAACCTTTCTAAAATTACTAACTCTTCAGGGTGCCATTAACAACATAAGGTATGGTCGTGCGTCTGTAACTCCACATGAATAGGATTAGACTCACACACCCTTCAGCGGGCCTTTCCTGCCCTGCGCTGTGTTTATGAGGGCCGGCCACACGAGGGGCATGTGGCCGGCCCTCTCCTAGGACTCCCCAGAGGACCTCACATTCTTCCCGGTTGCCTACTCCCGCAGGGTATACCGGCGGGAAGGCTCCTGTACACGTCTCCCTGCACACACACGCCAAGGACGGCTCTCAGACCACAGTGATTCCATCCAGGACGGGGCCTGCGTCACCCTCCTGCAGGCGCCCTCAACACTGCTCACTGAGTCCCTCTCTTTGCACGTCCACCAGCGGGACAGAGTTCACACTGCAACCCTTGATGTGGGGCAGACTTAAAATCTTGCCATGTTGATGAGTGTAAAAAAACCCAGAAAACACAAACCAGGCTTTTCCTTTTCAAAGCCATCACGTACCTGAGAACATCCCTTCTTAATCTCCACTATTGGACCAAGTTAAGTTGAGCTGAGGTCTATATTCTGCTGATGAGTCCAGGATTCCCCAACAGTGTCAGCAAGTCTGAACGCGGGAGGATTAACTCTACAGCCACCCCAGCCTTGGATGCTGTGAGCAGATAATGATAATAATAAAAGGGGGTACAGAGAACACCTGCAGTGATGACGTGCTGCAAGCGCCCGAGAAACGTCAGCGAGAGCACATCAGCTCCCACCTGCTCTGAGTGACACCCACACCTGGGAACCTCGGTCCCCCCACAGCGTAGTCAGGTGGGCCCAGCTCCATAAATATTTATAAAACTGATACATGCATGGCACCAGGCAAGGGTTTTTAAAAATTACTTACAGACTTCATAAGCATCTACCCCCAAATTATTCATTACCAGCCTAAAAAAGCAAAACTTTATAAAGCCTTCACAGCTTTATCTGAACTTTGAAAGGGGAAAAATAAAAACTGCATACCACAAAGAGAAAATCTTGTTAAACCAGTTCTGCCACTTAAGGTTAAGGTATTTACCATCCTACAGTCTCATCAAGACTGCAGTGATGTTTCTGTTTAAGACATATTCTGGAGCTTTCTTCAAGAAACAATCTGACAAGATTCCCTAGACTCTCTCATCCACTAAGCCTGAGAGGAGAGTTTTAGGAAAGGCAGTGAAGACACAACTGTGACTGAATAAGCACACTCTCCATTCACTGGACACCCCGGCCAAGGCCCAGAGGCGAGTGACAGCACCACCCCATCTGTGAAAGTAACCTTGAGGCCTGGGCTGCTGCTCCGCACCTCCATGACCTCAACAGGTGCTCTCGGAGGACAGAGGCATCCCACAACAGCAAGGTGCTGCAGAGGACCGCAGGGCGAAGGAAGGCAGGGGATGCCGCCTCTAGTCAGCGCTGCCTTCTGCGTTCGGGCTCAGAGGGCGTTTGGGGACTTGGGCTCAAGCCAGGCAGGATGAGGACCGGGCCTCCCAGGTAGTGGTGGTCTTGGAGGTGGAGTGTGGGGCTGGTGGGAGCACACGAAGGGGTGGAAGTCCACTGCAGGCCAGGAAGCAGAGTCTCTAAAGAGAAGAGGGAAATGAGGCGGTGGAGGAGAAGGACTAGAGGGGATAGATCTGCAGAGCTCTAAACACTAGCAGGGAGAGCGACCAGAAACCTGAACGAGGCACAGCCTTCCAGTCATGCCACTGCCTGAGGAGCCCTTACCCCACCCGCTCTGGCCTGCTCACCAGTGCACCTCCTCCACCGCGAGAGCACTAAGACTCCCTGAGCCAGGACCCAAGGCCTCCCCCTGCACAGAAACCACCGCCTCCCAGGAGCCTTTTGACCTTGGCTGACCTTGTGCCATGTGGCTTCCCTCCTACCCCTGCTCATTCCCTTCCTGCCTCCTTCGCTGATCCCTCTCCCTCTGCTGAGCCCTAACTGCAGCACTCCCGTGGCCACACTCAGCCCTGGGCAACCTTTCCTGTTAAATTCTCTCCCTCAGGGAACTCGTTCTTTTACATGGTGTCAACAATGGGACTCTGCCAGGCATTAGGAAGACCTGTGGCCAGTTCTGAGTTCCTTTCAACCTCATGTGTTTGGTCCATGCACTTACTAAGCACCTACTAAGTGCCAGACACTGTCCTGGGCACTGGGGATTCAGCACAGATAGGACAGATCCACCCTGTCCCGGAATACTTCTATTTGTTCAGAATGCCCGAAAGGCAGCACACCCTCCCCACACACTGATGCCCCCCCCCCCCGCCATCTGGGGGTTTCTTTTTAATCCTCACCCGAAGATATGCTTTCTTAAACTGATTTTAGAGAGAGAGGAAAGGAGAGGGGGGGGCAGCGAGGGGGAGAAAGAGACAGGCAGACAAACAGACCTCAATGTGAGATAAACGTTGATCAAACATTGATCATGGCTGTCTTCTGTGCAGCCCCTGACCGGGAACAGAACCCTTTCTGGTGTACAGGAAGATGCTCCCACCAACTGAGCCACCCAGCTAGGGCCCATCTGGGGTTTTGAAGAACTCGATTCGCCTTCCAGTCATGTCCAAGTACACAATCTGGCTCACCCTAGACTCCTCCCTCCCCTGTCCCCAAACTACAGTTACCCAGTTACTGACTCCTGGGTGGAGTTCCTCTTACTCCTTCTCAGCCTTGACATCTGACACAGGCCCTCATACCCCTGGAGTACAGGCCCCAGACCGTCTACCCACTCGGCTCTCCGTGAGCTGGGAGGTCTTCCTGACACCTCACTGGAGCCATAACACATCACTGCGGAAAATCTCCAGTGGCACCTCCAAGCAGGTCAGACCTAAATCACTGTGCCTGGCACTTCAGGCCCTTCAGTCTCATACTCCCACTCACACTGCCAGCCCTCTCTCCCCAACTCCCTTCCAGATCTAGCCACAATCTAGACCCTTAAGTTCAGTGACCTTTCTACTGCAGATTCCTAAAGCATATACTCGATCTCTCGGTCTGCTGTGAGTTCTTCACCGCCGGTGATATTTCCTGCAGTTAATGTACACCAAGTTCTACACAGCTAAGCTTTCCCACAAATGTCCGATTGCCCAGTTAAGTGAGGTTCCCTGAGGAGAGGTCAGGGCTGCAGTCCTGGATCACAGCACTGTGCATCCAGTAAGCACTCCACCTTGGAGCATCAACCGCTCACACAGCCACAGTGCAAGGCAGACCAAGGAGGGAGATGGTATGCCTGCAACTGGGAGAGCTGCCTGACTGGAGGGGAAGAGGGAGATACAGAGCGGCTGGCTGTTGGAAATGCCAGGCTATAACAAGGCCAGAGCAAGCAGGGGGGCAGAGGCCAGCTCAGCATGGGCACGAGCAGCTCTACACAGGGAAATGCAAACAGATGAGACTGGTCTCAACTGGACTGAAGGAAAGTTAGGCCACCAAGGGACCAAGTCCAGCAGAACTGGACTTCTAACACCTCAACATTGAGGCGAAAGTTAAAGCTGCCAGTGAGTGATCCTCCATAGAGGTTGGCTTTAAAAGAGAAGAGCAAATTATCTGTCGTCAGAGCTGTTGGAGGCACCCACAGATGCAAGGAGCAAAAGGAGAAGTCAGCAGGTTAAGTGTTGGTCAGCGGACACACTCGCTGGCTCCCTGTGTGCCCCGCCCCCACCGCCCAGGTGTCAGGGGCTGCTGAACACAGTGCACTACACGCCTGTCCTCACTCCCTGCCTCCCTCTTTCTCCGCAGAGACAGAGCCTTAGGTCTGCCTTGCCACTTGGCTGTGACTTCATCCTGGTCACTGCCGGCACCCCAGGATGAACAGGGCTTCCGTGTGGCTGTGGCTGTGGGGCTCACCACTTGTTGGCCGGACTGGATAAACAGTCTGCCATTAAAACTGAGCTTCCAAGGGGCCTCCTGAACAACCAGGATGCTGCTGCCTGAATGGCTCCATCACACATGTTCTAGAATGTACCTCTGTGTAAAGAACCACCATCATTTCATCCATGGTTGCTGACTCTTTTCCACCTTGTAAAAATAAGCATACAGAAGAAAACAGAAATGTTGTGGTAATATAGCAGACACTAATTGTCACCAAGGAAAGTCAAATCACACTAAATTTCAAATGTAAGTTTCATGAAACTTCTTATATGGCAATTTCCCCAAAGGCCCCAGTGGTACCTTCTCTATAAGCTTTGAAGTCAATGCTTAGAGGACAGAGTAGAACCACCTTTAAGTCAATGGTTATGGCTTGTCTCATTTAGAGTGTCTCAGGGTTAAAATTCTCGTGATTTCATTTGTTACCAACAACTTAATGAGTTATTCACTATATCAATCATGAATAATCAGTAAACAACTATGCCTGCTCATTATCTACTCTAGTTTAATTTGAGTCCTTAAGATAAATGTTCATGTCTACAATAAAGGGTTTGATATAATTCTATTGTCTGGAGACTATAAAACAAGCATTCTAAGTATCTCTTCCTTCGGTAGATTTCAAGGTCACCTACGAGTACTTTGCCAAGGTCTCTCAAAAACAGGTTTTGCTTTCCCTTGAAACCATTAAAATATAAGTCGCCTGAGGGCAGGGGCTGTCATAATCTCCAGCCCCTGGTGCTGGGCTTGGCCCTTACTAAACCAACGAAGACCAGTTTAGCAAGCGGCGACTGCACCTCTGGCATGGTCATCACAAATAACGCTCAACACACCTCTGCACTTGCAAGGCGCATACACCCACTTCCCACAGTCACCAACATCTGTGTTTACAGGCTGCATACAAGTGTGTGAGCGAAAGCCAGCTGCTCCCAGGACACGCGCATGCCACATGCCACAGGGCTGCGTGCAGCTGCACTGTCGGACTCCCACCCCGCCCTGATCGTGTGCATTAGACCCCCAGCACCGCACGCGCCACCCGCCACCATAAGGAGGGAAAGGTTTGACTAACACCAGACTTTAATATCCCTCTCTGCCAAGGGGCTCTTCTGTCATCTGAAAATAATACATTAAATTATACAGGATTACTAATAAACATTTAACAGCATGAGAAACACAATTTAACTCTACAAAGTGAAATTCTTAAAGAGACAGACCATTTCAGCTGAAAGAAATAAAAGATTTAACTTAGCTAATCTTCATGAACATTAGTGCCTCTACAGGATCCAGAAATATGTTCTCAAAAGGTCATATGCATAAGCATCCACTGTGAAGAATAAAAACAGTTGTTCTGGGTTTCTTGACAGATAAGAATAACCACTCTGTAATAAGAGCAACTGCTCGGGGGCGTGCGCAGCCAAACAAGCAGGGCTTTGTGCACCTGGACCCCCCACTGCAGTGCCACAGGGAGGACTGGGGATGGGGTGGAAGGTCAAGTCAGCCGGGCCAGGGCGAGACTGGGACCTCGGATCCCAGGCACTTGGGCCCCAGCCTCCTCTTCTACCTCCCACGGCTGAGGTCATGGGCAAAGACTCAACCTCTTTGGGTATCAGTTTCTTCCCCATGATTGAGAGGACTGGTCTAATTTTCGTGATTCTACAAAACAATTCAAACAAATGGTATACATTGTGAATATTGTATGGGAAATAGTAGCTCCTGTTTTTTAAAGAAATAATTAAGGTGGCTCACTAACTATATTCATCATGAAGCATCCCTAGGAAATATAAACTTTAAATAAGTTATTAAAAATAACTACCATTATTAGGAAAGTGAAAATCAAAGTGCAATGAAATACTACATCACACCCAATAGAATGGGTTCTATCAAAAAACCAAAAAAACAGAAAACAAGTGTTGGCGAGGAATCAGAACCCCTGTGCCCGCTGGTGGGAATGTAAACTGGCACAGCCACTGTGGAAATCAGCATGCAGTTCCTCGAGACACTGGAAGTATCGCACGTCTGGGTGCACACTCAAAAGAACGCAAAGTGGGGCCTCAGAGAGTTACCTGCACACAACAGCTAAACATGGAAGCAACCCAAGTGTCCACCCATGGGTGAGTGGATAAACAAATGTGGTCTATCCATACCATGGAATATTATTCAGTCTTACAGAGGATGGACATTTGATGTATACTACAACATGGCTGAAACTTCGAGGACATTATATTCAGCAAAATACGCCAGTCACCGAAGACAAGTACTGTATGATTGCACTCCTAGGAGGGACACAGAGTAGAACGGGGTTGCCAGGGGCTGGGCGGGGAAGGGGAATGGAGAGTTAGTGTCTAACGCGTATGGAGTTTGGGTTTGGGAAGATAAAAGAACACTGCGGAGGCCGGTGCTAATGGCTCCACAACCATGTGAACGTACTTACTGCCGCTGAACTGTACACTTAAAAACAGTTAAGATAGTAAATTTCATGTGCATTTTACAATTCTAAAAATCAGGGGAAAAAAAAACCCTTGCAATCACATACACATTACATGCCTTCTGACCTCCTAAATAGAAATACTTATCACTTAGGAAGGAGTCTAGCCAAAAAATAAAGAGACCCAAATCAGATCTTCAGATTCAGAAACAGATTAAAAGGGGGAGAGAGGTGGAGGGGGAACTAGTCAATTAAGAAACTTCAAAGACTAAAAGACCTATGAATCAATCACAGTGTGAGGATCTTACTTGGATTCTGATTCAAATGTTTAAAAATTATAATATTTATGGAAAATTTGAGTAACGACTACAGAGTTGATATTAGCAATTTTTTGTCTTTTGGGGAAACATATGATAATGGTATCGTGGACATGTTAAAAAAAAAGTCTGTATCTTTTAGAGATACTGCAATATTCACAGATGAAATAAGGTCTGGGGTTGGTTTCAAAATTAAGTTGGGGCAGGGGAATGAGAAAATACAGCTGACACAAGGTTTTATTGAAGCCAATAACAGATACAAAAGGATTCATTATATTCTTCTGTTTGGGTATATATTTGAATCGGGAGCCACATTTTCTAGATACACTGAACAATAAAAGGTCTTTATCCTCCTACCTGAACTTTAAACTTCAGGTTTGGCATTTCCAAACACATACTGAGCACTTATAAGTTCTCAGAAAATCAACACAACAATTGCCCCTACACCAACCCTGGTAATGAAAACAATTTAAGGGGCATACCTGGGTTGCAAATTATACCAAGATGTCCCCAATGCAAATTAGGTCAATAGATTTACTCCAAAAAAGGAAGCATCCCCCACCCCTTTTACAGGCAACTCACAGGGAAAGGGCTGGCAAGTCATGAGCCAGCCCAGCAGAATGCCTTCCCTGGGCACCTCCTGCGCCTGCCTGAGGAGCCGGTGTTGAGAGGGTCACATTTCACAGGCAGCTGTTCTCTGTCAAGTTGAAGGGCCATCACAGTCTAAAATGGCAGGCGAATAATTCCATGGATGGCCTGGTATGATTTCTAAAGTGAACTGAACAGACCACAAACATCATCCATCTACCATACAGTATGACTTACTATATAAACCTACCAGAATGTAAGTTCCTGAAGGGCACGAATTATCTTGACCTCTACTGGCCAACCTCAGAACCAAGTAGAGTGTCTGGGACGTGGCCAGATGCTCAATATGTGCTTTTTGAGTCACTAACTAAATGAACAGGTATCATAAAGTCCCATATCCAGAGAAAAATATCCAAAGGAAATTAATCACAACCTTAACAGTGATTGTAACCCCGCTAGTGGGATTATGGGTGAGTGATACACGATGGCCTGCCATTCCCTACCAGCCTGGACATGGTGACATCCCACTGATGCTTCAGGGCTCAGCAGTACCATTACCACCAAATCAGGACTGGTCAGTGCCTGCTCTCCACCCCACCCTCCCCCTACACCTGGCGCAGCCCCACTGCAGTGAAGGTACTGGACATGTGCCCTCCTGCCATCTTGTCATGTGGGAGCTCCTGGAGGTCCAGCCAGCAGTGAAGGAGCTTTGTAGCCCCAGCATCTGGTGCAGTGCCAGGCAGTTTGTTAAATTCAAATGACCCAATCATTTCAGTTCCAAAAGACTGGGGCAAAAACGGGTTGCAAATTTAACACCTGTTACTGACCCTTAACAGCTAACTGCTAAATGTGGAACCAGCTCCTCCACTTCGAGAATCGACTAGTGAGCAGAGTTTCAGATGATCGGCACGTGGAACCACCAACCGGCCAGGGGATCAAAGATGCCCGGAAAAGATGACCGTTCAACTAGCAGGTGGATGCAGCTGAAGTAACACATTCAAACTCCCACACCGGAACCTGACACGGTCAACACAACATGCGTGCCCACCTCCCCTCCAGCGCGCTGCATGATGGACCACTTCTCAAGTGAGTCAGCACCTCACACATTCGGACACTCAAGAATGGAGAGTCAGAAGAACTAATGCAACCAGCTGGTTTTACAGGAGAGAAAACGGGGGTTCAGGGGAGCGGTAACGAGCCCCAGGCCCTGGGGAGGCCAGAGCGAAAGCGGAGCGTGGGCTGTCTCACCACAGTGGCACACAGTCAAAACTCCTTCTTCACGTCGTTCATTTTCTTCTTCAGGTGTGATAATGGTGTTACGGTGCGTTTTCAAGATAGACACATTGTCCTTTAGAGATATATATAATAATATTTATGAATAAAATAATCTGATGTCCTTTTCAAAACTCCAGAAGCAGGCGGGGGTAGAGAGGAGACTAGACTGGCCACGACCTGCTAACTGGTAAAGCTGGTGGCGGTACGTGGGGTTCATTATAGTTCTCTCTCTAATTTGGAATATGTCTGAAATTTTTAGTAAGGCAAAAATTCGTCTTAAGTACTTTTCAAAACACCAAGCAGCAGCAATGCTAGCTTCTTCAAGGAGAGTCTTTGTTACCATCTAGGTCTTCTCCCCGCCCCCCCTAAAAAAAGGAAGAATGAAGATAAGGAATGAGAGAGGGAGAGAGAGAGAAAGAGAAAATGGGAGGGAAAAAAGGAAGGGGAAAAAGCACCCTCCTACTACGGTCTTCAAGACACTGCCCACACAGCGACGGCAGGGCAAGGAGCAGCGTGGCTCCCTAAGGGGGGGCTTATTGAACAAGTTATCAAGTCAGCGGAGAAAACAAGCCATGTCAGTGTTAGATCATTAAATCAGCATTCTGGCAAAAAAACAATATTTCCAAACATTCTGATGACAGCTGGATCAAACCCGCCAATACTTGACAGTAATAAATATAGTTATTTGGGAAGAAAAATAGGGAGTGACCTTACAGTTCCACTGAAATATGCCAAATAAGGAAAGCTTGAAGCTGTAGGAAATGGAAAAGAACGGCTAATATTTGGCAAGCTTCCTTTATGATCAACAAATTAAAATGTTAAGGAAGCAATTTGTTGAGAAAAGATATTTTTAAAAGGAGCTGAATCATGTAGGTTCAGCCCAGGATATGGTCAATTGGTAATTTTAAATCATTTTTTTAAACGTTAATGTTTTCAGCCCCCAGAAACTGCATTTCAGACATCGCTGAGTTAAACATAAACCCTCCTCTCTCCCAGCTCAGGTGGCGGGAAGAGCGCCTGGACTTAAGTTTCACTGCAGCTCTGCCCTTAACCCCTGGTTCAACAACTGCAGACTCAGCCTCCACTGGAGTCACTTCAATAACACAGAAGATGGACAAAAAAATGACCTTGAGTCTAGTTTTTTGTTTTTTAAAATTTTTCTGTTTTTCAAAGACCATTCTATTATTCTTAATTTTTTTTAAGATTTCATTTATTTTACTTTTAGAGAGAGGGGAAGGGAGGGGGAAGAGAGAAACAGCAATGTGCAAGAGATACATCAATCGGTTGCCTCTAGCACGCCCCCAACTGGGGACCTGGCCCGCGCCGGGCATGTGCCCTGACTGGGAATCAAACCAATGACCTTTCAGTTTGCAGGCCGGCACTCAATCCACTGAGCCGCACCAGCCAGGGCTCAAGTCTAGCTTTACGTTGCCAAATACAACGGATGCCAATCCATTTTCAATCGTTAGCCATCTGACCTATTTGAATCTATAAGGCTTAATGCTACTGGATTTCTTCAACAACAAAAAAAGCATTACTGGCCCTGACTGGTGTGGCATTGTCCTGCAGGATCAAGGGCTGTCAGTTCAATTCCCGGTCAGGGCACCAGGGCATGTGCCTGGGCTGCAGCTTTGACCCCCTGTTGGGGGCGTGCAAGGGGCAGTGGATCAATGTCTCTCTTACACATTGATGTTTCTCTTCCTGTCTTTCTCCCTCCCTTCCTCTCTCTCTGAAAATAAATAAATAGAGTATTTTTAAAAAAGTTATTAGTGTACTGATTTTCACAATCCATGAATAAGCAGGAAGACTTTCTTGTGATTTAAAAGCATCCCCATTGTAAGGGCCTAAGTGCACCTTCATTAAGGCAGTGCAGTTCACATGGGGTGGCAGCAGCTTTATAAATAGTGGCTCACGTGACAGATAAGTCATTGAAAACAAAAAAGCCTGGGAGAGGGGTGAGAGGGGCCAGGAGGGGGTGCTGTTTTTTGGGGGTGGGAAGGGGGCCTCTGAGCTGAGACCTTAAGGAAGTAAAACCAACCGAGGCAAACCAAAGTCAGCCGCTACAATGGAACCCCCGCCACCATCCCCCAAAACAGAAACTGGAACACTGTGGCAACAATTTTGTCCATTTGCTTGACGACAAGCTGCTTTAGCTTTGTCACAACCTTGAGGAATCCAGATACCTTTTTTTCTTCAATATATACCAAGCTCCCTGGTAATGAGCCCTACTCCTCAGTAACAACTGAAATACAGTGTCTGGTTTTCAAAATATTCTTTGTTTTGCCATTAGCTCCATACTGAGCAGAGCGCCTGGGCTGTGCTCTCGGCATTCAGTTATAACATCAGGCTGGGGTCGCTGACGCATGATGTGATCTGTACTGGACCGAGCTATCTGGAATGGCCTCCAGTGACTGTCCAGGCAGCGCCCAGGGAATGGATGGGTCGAAGGCAGCTCCTGCCTGCAAGACCTGCGAGCAGCAGGTGCCCACCTGCCCACAGCCCACAGGGGACAAGGCTGACTGGAGGAAACGTGGGAACCAATTCAGCTGCAACACTGTCCATATGACTCCTTACATATCGCCCAACATTAAATCACCCAGGGTTAGTTCTATCCGCTAGCCAAAGGTCTGCCGCATCCACAGCCAGAATGGAGACTAGAGCTGGTGAAGTTCAGCACTAGCCTGGGGCACAGGAAAATCACCGCAGCTTCCTTCACAGTCAGACCAGGGCCCCCATGGCCCCACTAAGACAGAGGTCAGTTCAGCACGTCTTGTAAGGACTTGGTGGGATTTGCTCCATATCCAGTTTTAGTCGGCTTTCACACGGCTAGCTGAACATACGGCTCTCTCTGCAAAGTCAGTTGCGGGGCTGCCGCGTGCGGAACATCCAAACCACCATGATCAGGGTGGAGCAGGCAGGCAGGCAAACTGAGAGCACTGGATGTGGCCACACATCCACCCAAATGGGAGCAAAGATTTCCACAGAGCAGCCAGGGCCTCCAAGCCAGCTCACGCCACCTCACTGTTAGGGCGATTCGCTCCCTAACAGCGCCTCAGCATCCTTACTGTTAAGTAAACCTGATGAAGATGATCTCCGAAAATCACCAGGAAGAACAGCTAAGAAAAAAAAATAATAAAACCTCCCTGCCATTATGCAAAGCCACAGGAAGGCTAAGTCATTCTGAGCTAAGTCAAGGTAAGGGGCCGCAGCACACAGCCTTGATAGGGCAGGAGTGGGGGCCAGACAAGCTCTGTCCACCCCGTCTGCTCGTTTACAAGGAGACAGTCCTCAGAGTTTAAAGGAGCCCAACATATTAATCCTCAACTGGTTGAATCCCATCCTTTTTGCTTCACCTGTATCCGACTCATTCCGCTTTAATTCAAAACAGCTGATTTCAGAAGCGCTCATCCTCATTTTTCATTCTAGTCCACATCATTCCAAAAGCCAACTATTAAGTAAGAGCAGTGAAAGGACTTTTTGTGTTGAAAACATCTTTTATGTATTGAAAATGGATGAAAGCCGTGCATTTTGACTCCTAAAAAAAAGCATTTCTTTTTATTTCTACAGATATTTCAAAAATATGACATTTATTGAATGCTATGCCTATTATATGCAAGGCACTGTGGGAGGTGCTGGAGTTTCAGAGTCCAGCACAGTCCCTGTGCTGATAAGCTGACCGCCTGGAAGAGGGACAAAACCAGGGCCCAGATGACTGGAACACTAGGTGCAGTGAGGGCAGAAATATAGGGCAGGCCCAACGTGCCCGGGGGGTTCAAAGAAGGACAGATTCCATCGCTGGAGGGGATCCGAAAGGCTCCTTCAAACAGAAACAGGAACTTGAGCTGGGCAAGACTTCAGAGGCTGAAGGAGAAGGATGGAGAGGGTGCTCCAGGCAGAAGGCACAGACAGCGTGCCTGAGGGGGCGGGCTCGAACACCCAGGGGCCTGGGTGGGCTGACGGGCATGTGTGCGAGTCCCAGGAGGCAGCAGCAAGCAGCAGAGCAAGGGAACATGGACAGGTCAAGGAGGATGAGGCCCAAAGAGGGATCGCAGAGTTAATTTGGCTTCAAGAAAGCAGTTTCAGCTAGTGATGACAAGGGAACCAGAGAGAAGAGGAAACCTTGTAGATGCCTCGTGGGGGTCAGGAGGAGGCTTTTCCTCAAATGCACAAGCAGCAGTGGCAGAGCAGTGACTGGCTGCCCCAGCGTCATCAGAATTGGAGAAACAGTTGAACTTCATCTAACTGGGGCAGCTTTTGAAGTCACCAACCACAAGGAGGAAGCATTTCTTCAGGCCTGCAGGAAACAGATTGCATCGCTGTGTCTGTCCTGGCTGGGAGAGGCCCAGCCCTCTGGGGTTTCCATCAAGAGGGAACAAAACCCGTCTGCTCGTGCCGTCGTCTCTCTGTGAAGCCCACTTCATTTTCCACATCCACCAGACTTGGTGACAGCCCCACTTGTAGAGCCTTCAATTGCAGAATGGAAAACACCAGCTCAGAGAAACACGGAAGGTTAGGGAGGAGAATGGAGGAACATACAATGCTAATGCAGTAAACACTGCAGCTGGGGAATAGCATCCTGGTCAGTCCATGTGGGCGAGGACTAAAGCATGCCTTACTTGCACGCTTCCAGCTGACCCAAGCTGTTCCTTCACACAGGGCGAGAACACAGAAAAAGTGCCAGACTGAATGTTGTGACTTAGGTGATAAAACACCTGCAAAACCCTGATGACTCTCCTACTGTGCCACCTGTAAATTCAAGTAAAATCCTAAGCCTTGTCTGCCATTTCTCAATGAGGAAGAGCCAGGTACCGTGGAGAAAAAAGACCACAGACACACCAGGCGTGGTGCCTCAGCCCAGAATGGCCCCTGGCAGGCAAGAGCGCCAGGCTGCATTAATGGGATTCACAGCCCCACAGAGGACACGACGGCCTGTGAAGGCTGCGGGGCTGCGGGGCAGACGGGGCTCCTCTCCTGGGGCTGGGTAGGCAGAGAGGGTTTCTCAGGGAGGCAGGGCCTGAGGTGGGGTCTCCAAGGGACGGGTCCGCCCCCTGCACAAGGGGAGAAAAGTGATTTCTGAGGCAGGAAATTAGACCTCAAAGTGTTGGGGAAGATAACAAGCAGGAGGGGTGGAGACAAAATAACAGACAGGGAGGTACGTAACCATCACAACAAACCACTGCAATCCAAGTCGAGTCCGTTTTTAGTCCTTTTGAGAGTCAGAGTGCAAAAACGGGTGGGAGAACCACTACTCAGAACGAGGTGCCACATAAAGGTGAGACGGGGGTGTCACTTCTTTGTCCAATGAAGATGTTAACAGTTAATAATAGCTCCCATTTACAGAGCAGCTACCCACGAGCACCTCACATCTATTCCCTCATTGTGTTTTTGTAACAAACCAGTTAGGAAGGTGGCACCTCTTCAGATAGGAGTGTGGAGACATCTAAGGCACTCAATAACAGAGACAGCATTTGACCCCAGGTCTCAAGTGTCATGCTGCTGCTTCTTCCCATCACAGCCAAGGCTCCTCCACCACGGAGACTGGTGTGCTTGGTGTTTCATGAAGTTGCTCTGGAGATGATCCCCAGCATATGGTAATCACATGTCACTCACTGGCAGCCTGGTCGGAAGGAGCTCCCAAAAGGCTTCTTTGAAAGACAAAACTAATGTGTTATCCATAAAACCGGTGTTGTCATACATAGCCTTACCCCATACATAAATTTAGGCATTCTGAAAACATGTGACTTCAGGTTAGTATGGCAGATTGACACCTGAATTATCTCCGCTCCCTCCAGAACAGCATGGCCTAAACTCACAGGACAAAGAGAAAAAGAAAGGGGAGAGCAAAGGAACAGCCCTCTAAACCTCAGAAGCTGGAAAGCTATTACACCCACCACAGCAGCCTTCACAGACCAGAGGAAGCTCACAGCCCAGCCTCAAGATGGGAGGCCCACAGGCAGCAAGCTCACTCATACCACAGAATTTAGAAAGGCTTGGAAAGGGGGAGCAGCAGGGATTTCAGAAGGTAGGGGTGCAAGGTGAGCAAATGCCAGTAACAGAAGCAGTCATACCCCTCCCCCACCTCACGCAGCCTAGAGACCCTCCCCCACGGTAGGCAGAACATGGGCTTTCTGTAAGTCACGTGCAGGGGGACTGAGTGACCATGCCCAGCCCTTTCCCCAGCTTGGCTCCTAGAAAACAGGTGGTGGGACATGTAGCCCCCAACCACTCCTCCCAGCAGGGAAACGGAGTGCTTCTCACTGGAGAAACTGTCAGGTGGAGAGAAAAGAGCCACAGACACGGACACTTGGGGACTTCCCTCAACAAAGCACCTGGGCTGATCACTTACAGTGAAGGTCACCAAGAGACTGCCCCCCAAACCACCCCCAATACACAAATACACCCCCCCTTCCCTGTAAATATGCTAGTGCCTTGTTCTTAGGCACAAACAATGAGATGTCACCATTTAAAGGAAACCTGTAAATGGGACTAAAACAAGAAGAGAAGAAGAGACAATCAACGGGAGAAAGGATAAATAAAATTGGTCTAGTCATACACTTAGGCATCAATGTCAGAGAAAACAGACTTAAGGTTTACTACCACATCATAGGTGACTCTCCGAACATAACTCGAGTCAAGAGAGCAAGTTCTGGAAGTCTGCAGGGAGAATGATAATACGTTTTCAGAGAGATCAACACCAAGCAGGAGTAAACATTGCAGTATTTAAGCATATACAGGGTGGGAGCAAAAGTAGGTTTACAATTGTGACTATATCAAAGTATTATTCTTATATTATTATTTATTAATTAATGTATTATTTTCCATAGGAACAACTATAAACCTACTTTTACCCCACCCTATATACAACTGTGATTAAAAAACAAAACATTATTTTAAGGCTGTGACACAATAAATACAAGACTGAGGACAGTGGTTACCTGTCCCGGGCCGGGTGGCAGAAACCAGAGGAGGGCACACAGGCTGATGCGAATTATCGGGAATGCTCCAGGTCTTGGGTTGAGGTTGGGTTGAGGGGTTAGGGTTCATGGGCATTAGTTACATTATTACATTTTGTAATCAAAATGTGTTGCATACACTTGTTTACACGTATCAAATAATACTTCTTCAGCTCTGGCTGGTGTGGCTCAATGGCTTGAGCACTGGCCTGGGGATGGAAAGATCACCAGTTCGATTCCCAGTGAGGGCACACACCTGGGTTGCAGGCCAGGTCCCCAGTAGGGGACGTGTGAGAGGCAACTTAGTGATACATCTTTCACATGTTTCTCTCCTTCTCTTTCTCACTCCCTTCCCCTCTCTCTACAAGTAAATAAATAAAATCTTTAAAAAATAATAAGAATGATACTTTTTCATAAAGATTTTAAAAAGTGAAAACAAAGAGAAGTCAATGCAAGAAACAGAAGAAAACTTAAAAAAAACTGGCAAATGTAGGCAGTGAATAAAGAAGACACTGCATCTATGAAATGAGGACAGGCCATAAGAATGGGACATTCGGAGAACGAGAAAGGTTCCTTAAGTTAAAAATACAACATAAAATATCAGAAAGATTAGAAGGAAGTACATCAAAAAAGACAGAGACATGAAAAGTGAAAGGCGGCAAAAATCAGCAGATGTGTCCACGAGGCCCAACATCTAAATGACAAGTTCCAGAGCGCAGAAAACAGAGGGGGGGTGGGGGGAGACACATGCTGAGGCGCATTTCCATACCTGAGAAAGAGAGCAAGCCAACGGCTCTAGCTCTAGAAGGTGTTAGAGAGAAACAGCACAATGCCAGGAAGCCAGAACACCCTCGACAAGGTGAGCCCTGGACGTCGTGTCTTTCCAATTCCAAGGGCACTGCTTTCCAGTCTGGAATTTTATGCTTGGCAATGACCACAAGAGGCCAGAATGCAGATCCACAGCTGTGAACACCCTTTATCAGGAAGCTACCAGAGAAGAACCCCACAAAGGAGAGATTAGCCAAGGAAGAAGAAAGCACAGAATTCAGGAGACAGGAGGTCCCAAAGCAGGAAAGAAGGAAAGGAAGCCCCAAATGATGGGGAAGGGGTTGGCAGCGGCCTATCCTGGAAAGAGCAGAAAAATGAGGGACCAGGAGGGATGTTGCCAATAAACAAAAACCTACCTATATGACAGGTTCCCATGTTTAAAGAGATATATATTGCTGGAAGAGAATTTAGGGACAAATGAGATATTGTGCACAGAAAACTAGTATTTACACAGGCACAGCCATCCAAACGCCGAGTACCTAAAACGGACTGAGCCAAGAAGAGAAATACGACTACTCTGAGAAAAAGGAGCGGAGGAGGCCTGTCGCCCCACGCCAGTCCCGCAGTTCCGCGTCTGTAAGTGAGGCCCAGCGCTGCCGGGTGCACAACCCTGCACTTGCACAAACAGGCTGCTCCGGGGTGCGGGAGCTTAGCTGAGCGTGAGGCAGGGGCTGGTTCTTTAACACTGAGCCTTATGTGATTTTGATAAAAAATGAAAATAAAATCTTTTGAAATAAAGAAAACATGCAAAAACACTAACTACCTTTAGACAATTTTTATTTTAAAATGAAATATATTTAAGACGTGCAACTTCCTTTTTTTAGTTTCTTGAACAATTCTACACTGTGGCAACCTTAAGGGCCACACAGAAAAGTGTTTATCCTGCCTTATAACTGTTTTACTCACAAGCCTGACCTCAGGCCTCCCCAGAGGCTGCCTGCAGTTGCTGGGATTAACAGCCTCGGCCCAGGAGGCCCAGCAAACCTGGGCTCGCCGGGCTCCCGGAATTGCCACTGCTGCAAGGAACCGTCAGGCCGCTACCAGACGTTGATTTCTTTTTTCCCTGTTATCTGAGATATTTTATCAATGAACTTTCTGACTTGCTTCTGAAATCCTGGCTGGTGCATATTCCATACAACTATTTCACCATGTTCTCCAAACTGCATATTTCTCTCCATTATATATCTACAAATCAGGTCAAAGTGTGTTTAATAGGAATTTCCTACGTTTGCAATTCAGGCAATAGTTCCACTGCATTCAAAATTATGTGATATAGGAGGGGGGGTGCTAATATTAGCCACTCTGCCCTTCTCCCATGCCCCCGACTCCACTCCACTTCAGAAAAAGACAGGGCTGACAGCGTAAGAACTCAAATCTGCTGCCAAGGAAGAAACACCTATTTTGGAAACAGTCTTCAAGATCCTGGACAAGAAAACAAAACTCAGACATGTAAATCACATGGCACAACTGCTGCATCCTGTTCGTGGCTGTCAACAGTCACTAGAGAGCAAACCCAAGCTCTCCAGACAGGCAGAAAGACGCCTTGCAAGTATTCTGTTGATCTACGCACACTTTGTCTTCTATTTGCTGTGAGTTAAAAAAGCTTCTAGAAATAATTCGTATCCTTCAAGTTGAGCACATTCCACAAGCGGAGGCTCACTCTGCACGAAAGTGGTAAATTCAGAACTAAATTTGGCCCCCACGGAGGCCTAGCAGGCTGAGAAAATCGGAGGAGAAAATTCAAACAATGACTAGTCCCAATCAACATTAGGAATCACGTTGCTTCATCTGAAGAAGCCTTCTGCCATCTGGATCTGGAAGGACTTCCACTTTGAAATTCCTCCTCTCTATCGGAAGTTTGTCACCAAATATTAAAAGCTGAAGGTGCCAAGTATTGCATGACTCACATTTTTCATTTACCCACTGAACATTTGATGTGGAAGTTACACCCAAAAGCAGGCTTTTGCTTTAACTACACGTGTAAGCAGTTATTTTTAATCATATACGGGGGGAGCATAAAAGAAATAAAAATAGTAAAGAGCTCGTCAACGTATGCCCAGCGCCCCACGGCCCAGGGATCAGCACTGACACCGGCGCATCTCAGTCTGGGCTACTGCCGCCATTCCCCTCTCACTGTAAGGCAGGCTCCGCTGGTGAGCTGCCAACACGATGCTTTCCTTCACTTTTTCATTTTGAGGCTGAGAAACACTGGGACAGTGTAACAGGCACCGTCCTAAGCTGAGTCGTAGTAGAGCCCCTATAAAGCAAGCTGCGTTATTATCACCATTACAGAGGAAGCAGGTTAAATGCCCAAAGTCACACAGCTCATAAATGGAAGAGCCGAGATTCCAAGTCAGATGGGTCCTCTGTGGTGTCGGCCAGAGTGCCCTCAGCCAGTCAGTCAGCGGGCAGCTGACGGGTTCGGGGAACATCCAAAGGCCGGCCATCTAGAAAACCCCACGTTCTCACACACGGAGAGCTGACGTTTCCAGGTGGTAATATACGGGTCCCGCATAAATAACGCCCCTTTTTACTACAAAATCTTTTATTACAAAGTCATAAGCATGTAATCCCGTAACATAACCATATCACACTCAAGCACCCCACATGACATTTTAGGTGAGATGTTCAAATTAAAACTATAAATCATTACACCCATATTATCACCCTGCCAACCACACTCACGCAGGCATTAGTTCTGCCAGACTCTGTATTACGGATCCAGCACAGGGAGAGAAGGAAAGGCTCCCAACGTTCATTTTCCAAACAAGTCTTCAGACGCGCCCCTGACGTTTGCGAAGGCACTGGTGAAAATACTACCCTCTCCACGGGGTAGCTACAGGAGGCTTATCATCAGTACTTAGTTTAGTCATTTCTTAGTGGCTCAGGCTAATCAGAATGAAGGTCAATGCTGAAATCTACAGTGAATCCCTACCACCTACATGTGCAAACAGCCCCAGTCTGCAACTCTTGTGTCCTTCTGCTCTCCTGCTCTCACACTGACAGCTAGTCCTGCCTCTAGAAATTCCTTTATTTCCTTCCAATTTGCTGTTTTAATGTGTCAGGACACCGAGAAGCAGATAACCGATACTATAAGAACTGTGTGTAAAAAAGAGCTAGATTTAAAATAGGCTCGGGCCTCAGAGGGCACAGGCACCTCCCTTGCACAACCACACAGACTGGGGGTGCCAGTCCCTCCCTCGCAGCTCAGCCCACTGGTTGTAAACCATCCTCTGGAAAGCTCAACTTGGAAGATAAGGGAGGAGTCATTGTTTTAACATATGAATTAAATAAAACCAACCACCCCTTTTAAAAGGATCTAGACCAGTGATTCTCTAACTTTAATGTGCACCTGAATTACCTGGGGATCTCATAAAAATGCAGGTTCTAAGTCAGTCGTCTGGGGTGGAGCCTAAGAGTCCGCATTTCTAACAAGCTCCCAGGTTCTGTCCTTGCTGCTGGCCCATGGACCACTTTGAGTTGCAACGGTCTAGATTAGAACACTGCTGTCCAACAGAAACATTATACATGCCACATACATCATTTTAAATGCCTGGCAGCCAGCTCCAGGCCTCAGCAAGCCTCCTCTGTCCCCTCCCCACCTCTGTCCCCATACCACAGACTAGGGCCAGTGTGTCTTAGCCGGGAGGTAACCAAAATTTTAGCTGGACACAGTACCTCAGATGTATACAAACAGTATAATGAACCCCTAAGTACCATCTCCCAGCTCACCAGTTATGAGGTCATCATGGCCAGTCTATACCATACTCGACTCCAGAATCAGAATCTTAAGGTGACTCCCCCAACCCCAGGGGGTCCTAAAATGCAATGAGAGTTGTATCATTGGACGATAACATCAGAAACAGGTAGCCCTGGGAAAACAGGTGTGACTGGAACAAGGCACCAGGAGGTTCCCTGACGGGCCTACTGCACCCCTCACACCTCTACCCTAGGAGGGCCCCTCTCCACCAAGCTGATAATGCTGTCACCTTAACTCTCCCAGCAGGGGCCTAGGAGACCACACAGGTCACAGGCGATCTGTTCTTCCCTGTGACCTGTGTGGTCTCCTAGGCCCTAGGCCCCTGCTGGGAGAGTTAATAGAGGACCAACTTGCCCCAAAACCTGCACAGAAAAAGCAGACTGAACGAACCCCAATGAACGAGAACTTAAAATGAACACAGTAAAAACCAGGAGAGGAGAAAGGTAGGTGGAAACAGGAAATAGAACAAAGATATTGACAAACTTTAGAAACCAAAAGGAAAAAACAAACATATCCTGGGTCTTAATAATTTCAGGAATAATCCAGGTTCTGAATTCCAGAAGAATAAAATAGACTGCAGAAATTTAAAATCCAGCAGAGAAAAAGTCAACCCAACAAAACCTCACACAAATAGGTACCCCCCAAAAAGTAATGGTAAAAGCAAAAAAAAATGGTGGAAGTCCTAATATAATCACAATTACCATAAGTGTATACCAGTTAAATGCACTAATCAGACTCTCAGTCTGGGTTCAGAAAACAAGACCCTGCATCGTGTATATAAACCAGGACACTGAAAGCAAACAGACACAGAAAGCAAACAGACACAGATAAATTAGAAATAATGCAAGAAAAAAGTGTCTGGCAAACGGAAGCCAAAACAAAAGGAAAAAAAACAAAACAGGAGATTAATTTTAATATCACAACAAATAAATTTTAAGGTGGAAAAACATCATAAATGATGAAGAAAGAGTCTATATATAATACACACAAAAATGGAACAATAAATGAGGAAGATATAAAAGATGATCATATATGCATCTGACAATATAGCCTACACACCATGTAATGACTGCTGAAACTATGGGAAGAAAACGAGCAAAGACACAGAAGAATTATGTAACATGAATAAGCTCAAAATAATACATATGGAAAAAAATTTATGCCCAAATAGCACATTCTTTTTGAGAACATTTGCAAAAATCCACTATGTGCAATGCACCAAAAAGTCTCATATATTCCAAAGAACTGGCAGCATGTTAACTATGTTCTCTGACCATATACAGTAAAAATAGATATCAATAACAAGTCATTTTTTTAAATGTCAAAAATCTAAAATATATATATTCGCTGTTAAAGAACCCTTGGGCTAAAGAGAAAGGTATAAGGGAAATTACAAAACTAAGACAGAATTATAAAATGAGTAAAAATGAAGCACTACATGTCAAAATGTATGGCGCACAACTAAAATAATACTTAGAATATATTTATTAGAAAATGAGAAAGAAATCAAATTTAAAAGCTGAGCATTCCAAGTAACTTATGAAAAGAGAGTGGACTCAAAGAGATTGTGAAATAAAGGTGGGAATTCAGACACATAAACCAAAAACTAAAAATTAAAAAAAATAAAAACAGAGATTTTAAAAAGTAAAAGCTGTTTTTTTAGGATTAATAAGATAAACAAAACTCTACACAGACTGAAAAGTAATAGAAGTGTCAGATGAATTCAAAAATACAGAATGTAGAAAGAAAATGAGAAATAACTGGAGCTAAAAAGAGATTTATAAACATAATGAAAATATGAACAGGCGTGCAACTTCTAAAACCTAGATGAAATGGGTACATTTGTAGAAAACTATAAGATGCCAAAATTGCCCTAAGAATAGAAAACTTAGACCAGTACCAAGGAAAAGTGGAACAGTAAACACCCCCCAGCCCAGTCTCAGGCCCGTGCCTTCACAGGTGAGCCCCATCAAATCGAAGACGCAGACAATCCCCAGCTTATACATATGACTGCAAAACAATTTCCACCCACTTTATGAGACGAGTATTCCTCAATTAACTGGGCAAGGAATTAGTTGTGCTACTGGCCAACTTCATGTAGTAGCACAAATGTCAAAACTATGTATCAACTCCATCAATATTTTTTAAATACAAGACAATGAAGAGTTTATCCCAAAAGAGAAGGGTGACTCAAGATCAGAGCGTCAATCAATGTATTTAATTTAACACATTCATGAACTGAGGGGTAAAACTGCATGGACATGAATAGATTTTAAGAAAAAGTATTTGCTAAGGGTTAATGCTTGTTTCTAGTAAAAACTCTCAGAAAATTAGAGAAAAAGGAATTAAGATAGTTCCTTAACCTGATTAAAGCTTCTACCAAAAATCTCCTTTTGACCCATTACCTTTAAGACAAGGAAAGGAGAGACAGGCCATCACCGCTGCAATGCAAGAAAGAGCCCTTCGGGTCCCAGGGGACAAAGCAAGTCACTCCAGTACAAGGGGTGGAAGGAAAAGGACCGAAAAGAGTGTCACTTTTTTTGCATATGATATTGTCTCCTGAGAAACCCACAGAATCAAGTTAACCAGTAAAACTAATGAGAGCTTCAGCAAGCTCCCCAGTTTCAAAATCAGTAAATAAAGCTAACTGCTTTCCTCTGTACAACAGTAATCAATTAAGGAAAAAAACCATTTTAAACAATAAGACACTATCCACAATGCTACAAAAACTGAAAAGAACTAGGAATTAATCTAATAAAGATTAGACTAATAAAGAATAAAGAATACACAAAACCTTTATGGAGAGAAACAAGACCTAAATAAATGGAGAAATATCCTTGTTCAAGGATGGGATGACTTAAATGTATTAATTTTCCCCCAAATTAATCTGTACATGTAATCCAAATACAGTAAAAAAAAATTCCAGCAGTACAGTACTTATGAGGAAATGGGCAGAAATGGGCATGAATGAATAATGGACCTTGAGTAGCTAAAATATATTTTTAAAGACTTTAATTATTTTTAGAGACAGGAAAGGGAGGCAGAAAGAGAGGGAGAGAAACACTGATGTGTGAGAGAAACATCGATCTGTGGTTGCCTCTCGCCCCACTCGCCCCAACCGGGGACCAGGCAGCAAACAGAGGCGTGTGCCCGGACCAGGTATCAATCGGGTGACCTTTGCCTTTGCAGGATGATGCTTAACCAACTGAGCCATGCTGGTCAGGGCAAGGGGTTTTTTTGTTTTTTTTAAATACGGAACGCTTCACGAATTTGCGTGTCATCCTTGCGCAGGGGCCAAGCTAACCTTCTCTGTACCGTTCCAATTTTAGTGTGTGTGCTGCCGAAGCGAGCACAGGGCAAGGTATTTTTAAAAACTGACAGTGACCACAGGGCAAGGGGCAGGGGGTTAACGAGGAGGGGGAAGGGTCAAATCAAGGAACATGTATGTATAAGGGACGTATGGATAAAGACAAGGGAGTGGGGGCAAGGGAAGGACTGAATGTGGGAAGTAGGGGGTGAGTAGGGCAGGGAAGAGTAATGGGAGAAAATGGGGACAACTGTAACTGAGCAACAATAAGAAAGAAAAAGAAGAGCAAAGAGGCTAACTTCACTCAATCAGAAACAAAGAATCGGCATAAAGTCGCAGACACTAAAATGGTGGGCGGCGCCTGTCCAAGAAGAAACAGAGTAGTGGAACAGAAGAACGACCTCAGACACATACCCACGTGCAGATGCACGGGGACTCGGGAATCCACCAAAGGAACTTCCCAAGCCAGCAGGTAGTGTTGGAAAAACTCGCTACTCTCACTCTTTACAAAAAGCCAACTCAACCCAAATGTGGAAGACAAATCTATATGACTATCAAAATAGAAATATCTTTGTAATCTTGACTGGGGAAAGAGTTTCTTGAACAAGACTGAAATGACACAAAACATGAGTGTAAAAATGGACAGATTTGACTTCATCAAAATTAAGTTTTTCTGCCCTGACTGGTGTGGCTCAGTGGGTTGAGCACCAGCCTGCAAACAGAAAGGTCGCCGGTTGGATCCCGGGACAGGGCACACGCCTGGGGTTGTGAGCCAGGTCCCCAGCTGGGGGTGTGCAAGAGGCAACCGATTGATGTGTCACTCCCTTCCCCTCTCTCTCAAAATAAATAAATGAAATCTAAAAAAAAGAAAAAAAAAAAGAACAATTTCACCCTGGACTCAACAATCCAGTCCTGAACATCAGTGAGGAGATGTGAAGATGGCAGGGGCACAGGGGTGTTTGGGATGTTAGAGGCCACCAAGGGGGGCCATCCACAGGGAAATGGATTTGTGAACTAGGGTGGTGCTATGAGCTGAATTGTGTCCTCTCAAACTCATACGCTGAAGCCCTAACCCCCACCATGATGGTACTTGGAGGTGGGGCCTTTGGGAGCTGTTTAGGGTTAGATGAGGTCACGAGTCTTGAAGGTGAGGCCCCCACGATGGAATGGATGCTCTCAGAAGACGAGATGCCAGGGAGCTCCCACACTCCCTCTCAACACCCTCCATCACGGCGGGGTGCAGTAAGAAGACAGCTGTCTACAGTTAGGAAAAAGGCTCTCACCACGAACGGCGTCAGCACACAGCTTGATCTCGGACTTTGCAGCCTCCAGAACTATAAGCAATAAAGGCCTGTGTTTAAGCCACCCAGTCCGTGGTATTTGTTACAGCAGCGCAAGCTGACTAAGATAAGTGGATTCTTAAGATGGAATCCAATGCAGCTATCATGACAGATGAACAAAATTTATAGGGAGAACTATGAACAGATCTCAAAAACAGTGATGAGTGAAAGAAAGATTTATAGCGCAATGCCATACTTATGAATTAAAAGTACTTACACACAAAAGAGGCCACATCTTTTACAAGAATACATCCATATAAAGGCACATTAAACACATTAGAATGGGGAGAGAAGAGGACTAAAAATGGGAATGAGCATAAAGGAGAAAAAATTTAGTAAGATGGATTACGATGTGCCATGAATCGAGGAGTACTGATTAACACGACTCCTGTAGGGTGAGGCACCCGTGCGTGCGCACAGACACACACGGCACACAGTCACACCCTGCGGGCACGCAGGACGTAGAGACTTGGCTTTTCCTGGCCGTAAGGTAGAAACGAAGAAGAGTGTTAAAATTAAAACTCTTACAATGTGACTTACAGATTTCAATCTTTAACACGATAAAACAACTGGCAAGATGTTGCTGAACTTTCAAAATTGTAGTGAACTAACTTGGTAACGGCCCGCATTTCTATTCCACTACGGCGGTAGACAAGACAGTCTACCTACCTGAATGACAGACACACAGATACACATACACACCCGAGTAAGATTTGGTATTTCGCTGTAACTTATGGGACCTGTCAATTTCATTCACAATTTACACCAGCTTCTAATTATACTTAACTAAATATTAACGATTCTAATTGCTTAATGCTTTATTGGCTAGATCTAAAGTATTAAGGGACATCTGGCTTGGCAAATGGAGTTCTGCCTGCTACGAGAAAAGAGAGCTTGGAGCATACGTGTCCTCCTCACACTCCCAAGTCTACATTCACCCAGGCCTGGTGCGTCTCAAAAGCATGACTTGTAATCCACAAAGCAGTCAAGAGAAACGCTGGATGATCTGGATTTTAACCGTAATAGTCTCCGTTGCCAGCACAGAAGGCTGGAGGCAGGGCGACTGCAGGGCTGAGGACAAGGCCCCTTGCATCTTTGGCTCTGCGTCCTCCGAGGTTGCACTGGCTTGGGCCCACCCCACAGGGCTAAGGTGGAGGTGGCAGGCCTGGAAAGCCTCTCCCCACACAGCAGAGTTCACAGGCAGAAAATGGCAGTTTGTCCCGGCTCATCAGCTGTTGTCAGAGAGGCAGCACTTTCTTCTCATAAGCAACTCTACCAGACATTCCCTGTCTCTCCAGCCAAAACAAAAAGAAATGCCTGCCACACCTGGTGGAAGGGGGGGAAGGGGAATACCGGAACCCCAGAATTAGTTTAGACAAACTTCAAGTTTTGTCCCCAGCAGGGGAGAGGCCCCTTGGTGGTTAGTTAGCAAGGAAGGAAGGGAGGGGAGGAGGGAAGGGAGAGATCAACCAACAGTGTCTGCTCTTCCAGGGCTTCTCAAAATCCAATCGTAACAGTGACTCCAAGTAGGCCTTCCACCGTGTGGGGAACCCACGGAGTACACAGGAGGGACAACCACCTGGTGTTAAAATGAGCACCCTGGAGAAAAACATAGGAGTGAACACATAAGAGGTCAGAAAGTAACAGATTCAAAAATTATGACCTAAGTACATTCCTAAGAAAACTGAGCACATACCTTCACACAAAAACACATACACTGATATTCACAGCATCATTATTCATAATAGCTCCAAAAAGAACCCCCAGTCTCAATGGCCATCAAACCATGAAAGAATGGACAGAATGCCGGATAACCACACCATGGGATATCACCAGCCCCCAAAAGGAACGGTGCGCTGGCACGTGCTGCGACCCGACGGACCCGGAAGGCACTGCGCTGAGTGAAAGAAGCCGCACTCTGTCCGAGTCCATTCCCACTCGGAATGTCCAGAACAGGCAAACCCGCAGACAGAAAGTACAGTAACAGTTACACAGGGGCGGGGGGGGAGCGACAGCTACTGTGCGCGGGCTTTCTCGTTGGGGTGCTGGAAATGTTCTCCAACAGGCTGGCGACGGACGCACAACACTGGGAATGTACTGACAACCAATGAATTGTGCACTCTAAAAAGGGTGAAATCATGAATTTTATATGAATTTTATCTTAAAAAAATAAAAAGTAACAAAACAGAGGTACCAAGCATTGCATCAGAGCAGCACTCTGCACCAAGTCAACAAAGGAGCATATTCAACAGAAAAAATTGTCCCGAGTGCTCTGCCCCATCGTGCCCCCAAATTTAAAATAACTGTATACTCAAATGGTTTCAAGTTCCACTCTGCCTTGAAAAACCGGACACCAACTAAGACTTCTAGGCCTCCTCATGGCCCAACCCAAACATCAGCCTCGGCTTGTGCTTCAGAAGCTGGAGGGTCCTTTGCCAGGGTAGTTTGCTTTAAACATTCAACAGGGAAACACTGTGGAAAACTCGTAGAGCGTCGTCCCAGTACACCAAGGTTGTGGGTTCAATCCCCGGTCAGGGCACATACAAGAAGCAACCAATGAATGCATAAATAAGTGGAAAAACAAATCAATGTATCTCGCAGAAACAGGACATTGGCCACCGAATACCACACGTGGGCACCACTGTTTAAAATTCATTCCAGAAGCTTCCCAGGACAGCGAGATGCCAGGTGTATCTATCCTCTTTATTCAAGGAAGGGCAAGCAGGTGGTTGCCCAGCAGCAGGACAGGAGGCCCTGAGCACTGCAGCCTACTGAGTGCTGAGCAGCCCCGTTCTGAGATGGGCTGCTGGCCCCCACCAAGGGGTTATGGAAGTGCCCAGCTTCAGGGGTCATGGTCAACTGAGGTGAAGATTTCTTACAAGACCCCTCCTCCGAAGACAACACAAAGCCACCACTGTTTGCAGGGAGGAAGCCTAGGAACATAAAGCTCTGTCGTGGAGTCTGAGGCTCAGTTCACTAGCCTCAGAAGCCCTGTGCGCTGACCTCCTAGAGCTCGGACCGCACAGTAACATTTTTAAAGCTGGCTCCCACCTTCTTCTTTTCCCCCAAGGTGGTTTTTGCACCTTTTCCTTCCTCCAATAAACAGTGTTTTCCGTTCCTGAAGCCTTCACTTTCACTTGAAGGCCACCTCCCTCCCACGTCCCAGAGAAAACAGAAGAATCACACACTGTGCCCTCCGGCCGCCCCAAACTCACTTTCCTGGTATTAGACCTTCTCTCCAACCTGCAAACAAGTTCCAGCCTTTGCATTTCCTAAAACAACTTTTCCCGAAGAAAGCACCCTCCCCTCCCGCCCTCCTCGCACTTCCCACTCGTCTCACACCTTAGCAGGTTCCAAGAGCTGCTCCTGGTGAGGCAGGACAGTGAGGCGCCTCCCGGGCAGCCCAAAAGGCCGCTGGCCTGACCGCAGGGTGTAGTCACAGAGATGCTGGACAGAAAATGGCGGTCCCGAGCCCCCTCCCCCCTCCAGTGAGCACCTGACTTGCCACCAGGTACCACACTATAATTAGTTGTAATTGAAGCCCAGTGTAATTAATTACACAATTTTTAAGTGTTCAAGTTTAAGTCCATTAAAATTACATCATGAAACTGGGGAATTAACAAAGGATTACCAACAAAAAGCAAATAGGGAGGAAGAGGGAAACCCCAGGCTGGCTCCATGCGTATCTGAGTCACTCGCCCAGGTGGGGTGACTGTCAAGTACAGGGCAGTCACCCCACCTGCTTTTAATAAACCTGTGGGGCCCATCCAGGCAGCCCCATGCACAGGCCACCTCTGGAAGGGCCAGCACGAAGTGACACTGCTCTGCCAGATGCTCAGTGTCAACTGGGCCTGAAGACCACCCATTCTGTGCACTGCTCCCTGCCTCTCTCACAGAGGCTCTCCCCAGCCTCAGTTTCCTCCACTGACGCCTCCCCCACAGGCGGCCTAAATGCCACTCTCCCAGCCCCATCTCTGCCACAGCACTTTGACCTCAGAGGCCCTCCCAGAAACACCAGGGCCAGGGTACCTCCCTCGCCCTCACCCCAGCACTCAGTCTGGCGTCTTCCCTCCCGGCCCAGTCCACCTCCATCTCTCGCTGAAGGAACTGTGACTGCCACACCCTCTGAGTCCATTCTTTACCACCCTTCCTGCACGTTCTGATCAGCCTTTCTTATTGGGATTCCAGAAGGACCTTCCTAAACACAACTCTGGGGACTAAGTTGTCTCTATTCAATTTAAAAAGCAGTTCTTTCTCAGGGCCTTCAGAACCAGAAATGACTGCACAGGGCTTTGCACAGAGGTCCTGTTCTGTGTGTTCCCAGGCCCTGAGCACTGGCTCTCTTTAAACTACTCGTTCCTATATTTACTTTCTGTCTCTCCTACTAGAATTAAAGTTCCTTGAGGGCAGGGATTTCCTGCTACTCAGACAGGAGGATGCTGGGCCAGAAGTGCACCTGGACTGAAGAAGTTGACATAAGTCAATGGAGCAAGATGGCCTGGGCCCATTTTTCCAGTTCCCTGCCCTGCCCTCCCCATGCAGATGCCCTGGCCCTTATAAAATGATGCCTGGCATACTCGGTGTGCCCTGCTGTTCTCTGAGCAGCAGGGCTGGGGACTTACTCCCTTCAGCACCCCAGAGACTTAAACAGGAGCTGAAGCAGTGATCAAGGCACCATGGAGACATGATCGATGAATGAATGAATGAATGAATGGTCTCAACAGGCTATTTAAAAAATGAGATGCTTCCAAAACAAACAAAACTACAAACAACTTCATTGAAATACACATTATTTCCAAGATATGCACACCTTTTTACATATATTTTAAAATTTGTAACTTTATTACAAAACAAGCTACATCATCACAAAAAATCAAGCATGTAAAAGCATCATCTAAATCCTGAAAGTTCAATTTTCCCATGAGAATTCCTTGAGGAACATAAGCTAAGATCTAAGAAGTGTCATCTGACCAGGCAGGCATCTTCTCTCCGGTCAGATGCCCACCCGCAGACCCCTCATAAAACCAGTCTCCTACTGAACTCCCAAATTCCACCTTCAGGTGTGACAGAGAACAAAACCCAGTGTAGTCGGTGCTTCCAAGTGATGCGCAAGGGTTTGAAGCCAGTAGTATCACTTCAGTGACTATATCAACTAGCTCCAGGTGCTGAGAGAGCGGGGATTTTGCCTCGGCCATCAAGGGGCTAAATACAAGTAGCGTCTAACAGCAAACTGCTCCCCAGCACCAGCATCAGGCCCGGGGGCTCAGAAAAAAGTCCTGGTTGAGACTCCTGCTCCCCCAGTCTGGTGCTCACAGCCCAAGTGTCAGCTAGACAGTGCGTGACTGTTCCTCTGCCAGCCGGGCCCTCCCTGCCCCCAGCCCAGGTCCCACAATCGGGCCTCTCTGCTGCCTACCATGTCCCCCAAACTCTTCCAACAAATTTGCTGTATGCCCAGATGGGGCCCGGAGGGCAGCAAGGGACACAGTAAGGAGGGCTGCCTTCAGCCTGACACCAAAACTGCACCTCAATCATCAGATAAAGTTTGTGACGACATGTTCATAGCCTGGGGAAGGATAACCTGTCAGATAACCCTTCTCTTTGGAGTCCATCTATGAGCTGACTCTGAAGTCTCAGGGAAGGGGAGGCTTGGATCCAGCAAGCCCTCAACCAGAAGCTCCCCATCCACCAGTCAACCCAGGGCCCATCACATCCACATCACAACAGGCTTTATTTCCGTCTTCAGCTGCTTATGTTAAGACTCACCCATCACCAAGCTCATCTCAGGGGGCCCATAGACATGGGCCCCCTTCTGAATCCTCCCATAGCCTCCTCACAAGGACCCCACCACTTCAACTCAGAGTTGGTCTCGGGAACAGCAGGGATGGCAGAAAAAGCAGGGACTGGAGCACAGGAGACTCCGGCCTCCACCTTCTACTCGCTGGCTTCTCACCTACCAGCTGTACTGTATCTCCTTCCTGAGGCTGTTGCGGGCATGACAGGGAAGAAATCAAGAGCCTAAACCCCGGAACCAACACAGCCCGCTGTCAGCACTCAGCACACGATAGCTGTTAGTGTATATACTAAAAACCCTTTCTGAAAAGTACCTGCCTTGCCACCAGCAAACATAAGACCAGCTACAGTATGTGGAGTGTCCAATACTACCAACAAGGCTTTCCTTCTCTTCTGTTACTAAAACAGCGTGCAGTCCTTGCTCTGGGACTGGGAAAGTTAGACGTGAGGGTGGGGTCCCCTAGTTAAGACTAGTGCTCCAGCCCTCCCCACCTCAAATACTACCAACCTCTCAAGCACCAACCAAAACATAGATAAATCCACCACAGGTTCTATGCCCTAGGTTTCAGCTCGTCTACTAGAGTTCAACACCAACCTCCCTATTGAGCTGTACCTCTCTCCTTTCCCCAGGACTCAGACCCTGAATGCCTGGCAGGCCCCAAACCCCACATAACCCACAAAGAGCACACCCTCTTCCCTGACCCGGCCTGGCTCCTCTTCCTCCTTCCTGTTCCCTGTGGATGTCAGGCTCCAACCCCACCCACACTGGACCTCAGGTCTGTGGCTCCTCTCAGCCCCCCTCTCTCAGTGAAGTCCCAGCAGCCCTTACTTCCCCAAATCCATGCAAATGATCATGCAGCCAGACAGTGACGTCACCTCTTACAAAAATATCCTAGGTACTTTCTTTGTAAATGAAGAAGCAGAGAAAGCACGCAGGCTATGAAGGCTCTGAAATGGGGCTGGCCCAGAGCCTCCGCCCAGACCCACAGGCCGTTCTAGGGGCTGGGCACACACAAGACATTTCTCCAGTGCTGACATCCAGACCTTCGTGTTTCTTCCACTCACTCTCTCTTGTATTGGGTGGGTTCTGGTCCTTCTAATAAATGTTTTCCCCGTCAGTGTGGGGACATTTGCTCCCATGTAGGCTGTGAGTAGAGTCAAAGGAAAAATCTGTCAATTGTTCTGCCCAATTCTAGTTTTAAAAATGTGAATTTTTTGTTTTATATGCCACAACTGCAATTGTGTATATTTTAACTAATGTATATGTCACTTTGCAAAGACAGAATTTAATAAATGGAAATCAAAAAGAAATCCATGTTCTATGAATGCGTACCTATCGGTAGCTGTCAAAACACAGCCATTTTAATATAACGTACCCACCTCTGACAATCCTACAAAGAATCCCATTTGCATTCTTTAAACTAGCTGAATGAGTCCTAAATCAGAACACGTGGGACCATCCCCTTAAATTCGGCCCACAGTTCTCCTGCAGCAGGACTTTCTGTGCGTGGAGGGCAGGGTGAAGCAGCAGGCACATAACAAGGGAAGGTAGAGAGCAAGAGTAAGTGGTAAGGACGGCTGGAAGGTATGGTGGGTACGAGGTCAGAAAGAGCCAAGAGGGAAGCCAGAGCTCAGAGAGGTCTCAGAAACTACCAGCCACACCCCCAACTGTGCTGCTAGAAGGCCCTCCCTCCCATTCTCCCCCAGATGTATAGAAATCAGCTCAAGCTTTCCCTCCCCTCTGGGCACTTTCTTGCTCACCACCCCAACACCCCACCCCTATCTTGACGGCCTTCCTCTGCAGCTCCTCCCCCTCCCTGGACACCTGAGGCACACAGCCCTGTCACAGCCAAACCCCAGCTGCCCCACAGAAGGCTGCTACCCTGCCCTGCCCCATGGTGTCTGGCACACGGGGGCTCTCCAGCAGCCCTGGTTTTAAAATGAAGGAAAGGAGGAGTGTGTCAAATAAGGCCTGATACTCAGATGTGCACAGGGAAGATGACGAATCCGGGGTCCCTAAGTGAGGCAATGTTTAGGTAAGGTAGAGACAACCACCAGAAACTCTGCTGGCCTGAAGAATGTGGTCTCCATGTGCTAAACTGGGCCTCTGTGGGTGTTTAAGGGGAGGAATGACATGATGAAATCAATGGTTTGGGGAGATTAATCTGGCAGCCCCATCTATCATGGATTGCAACCTGTATCGAAAGGGCAGTTTTGAAACAAGTAAAGCTACACACTCAGCTCTTGTGTGTTAGAAAGACTTGGCTCTCAGACACGACAAGCAACCCCCAAAACTAACTGCATAAACACACAAAAGATTTATTAAAATATCAGTTCATTTAAAAATGACAGCATAATTATATACCAACACAGAGCAATGTACAACAATAGCAAGCCACTTCATACTCCCCTGGCAATGACATTCAACCATAACTGGCAATATCCTTCCTCTTCCAATCCCACGTCAATGCTGACAAGTTGGAGTGCCGGGCTGAGGAGTGGGTGGGGGAGAGGAGAGATGACAGCATTCCCTCCGAGATGGCCAGCTCCAGATGCGGATGTCCCGATTGTGTACCACTGTTCTCCAAGGCAAACACTCGCCAGGCCCTGGCCACCTCCCTGGTCCTCTGCACTTGCCTGTGGCTGAGGCCTGTGGGAGACCAAGTCGTCTGGACAGGCGCCTTGCAATATCCTGTCTGGCTCCTGGGTCCCACTCATGCCTCCGAACCTGACCTTGTCTCCTACTTGGCTGAATGATGTGACAGCACACAGCATTACATAAGCAAGGATTCGAGGTACAGCTAAAACGACGTAACTCCAGGAAATTCATGTTTCTATACTGGTTTACACGGATGCTCCTGTACTCAGTTTTCGGTTTCAAAATTGTACTACTTACATTTTTGCTGTGTGAACAGGAGAGGAAGATGGAACTTGATTTGCAAGCCTACTTATAATTTTTGTTGTAATTTGTGTTGGTGACTCAAAATCTTTTCCCTTTAAAAGGTTTATGTCTTATGGGCAATTGCTATCTACGTGCTTGGTGAGAGCAGAGCAGAACAATGTGAAACAGAAATAACTCACTGTATACGGATCTGTATGGGTTCAAGTTGTAGGTCAAGTACCATGGTGAAAAACAGAAAATAAAGGACAGTTTCACCATTATCTGCCACACCTTTCAGAATGAAGCAAAAATAGTGATAGGAGCAACAGAATGTTCCTATTTTCAGGGTAAGAAAAAAGTCCTTTCCAAACCTAATCAAAAATTAAATGTACAATTCCCTCCAGCAACAATTTTATTTTTAATTTTCATTTACATAGTATCTTTCTTCCAAGAATCTCAAAATAATAGAGCTCCATAAATACTTAAAAAAAAAATGTTGTCACAACAAAAGAAGGGACAGGCCTGGCAGGGCTGGAGCTGAGCTCAGAAGGGGGCAAGAGGCAGCAGGCCCGGACAGCCGGCACCCGCAGGCACCCGGGGCCCGCAGTATGCTGAGGCCTTGCCTGTACCAACAGCCCACTGGCCTTGCTTATGTTTGCAGCTCCAGGCTCTTCCAGACAAGGAGTCATTACCTTTGGTGTCCTTTACTAGCTTTAATCAAATTATTTTTATCTAAATTCCGATTTCTCCCCTAAAAAACAGGTGGGAAAGTGGCAATAAACCAAAGACCCTCACAGGTCCAAAACAGCAAATGACCCAAGATTCCTATAATGAATTCACATTCTTTTCAGTATTTAACACATAAAACTATATTAGAAAATAAAATATTAACAATTAGGGGAAAAGACCCAATGTAAAAAAAGCCTGTCTTACGTTTAGGAGGAAATTGGGAAGAAGCTTTTGAAGGCTTTTTTTTTTTTTTTTAAACAGCTGGGTAGACAGGATCTGAATGCCTTACATTTAGCAAAAAGCTGTTAACACCCAGATAAAATTTTAGGACGGTGAGAATGGCATTCTGCCTCCCAATGTCACAATATTCACTTAAGAGCTAATTTTTCTATGTTTTTCCCTTAACCAAACTCAAAACACCTTACCATCATACACTGGGTTGGCCAAAAAGTCTGCTTAGTTTTTTCCATAAAATAAAAGACATTTTTCATTTTCACTAATAACTTTACTGATTTGGGTATTTTGAGTATGTTGGCCATCTCCCGCTATTGGCTTCATAGTTGGTAGTGCCCACGGCTGCTGCTAAACATCTTCCAGTACATAAGACAGCCCCACAGCAAAGAGGTATTTGGCCAAAATGTCAGTAGTACCAAGAAACTCTGCAAACCACTTTTGAAAAGTTTGATTGGTCACAGCACCTTCTCCACACACTACACAAATCTTTTTATGTTTCAGTTGCGTTTTTACCTTTCTTGAAATAATAAAGCATAATACAATGAAAATGGTGTGTATTTTCTTCCATCTTCAATATTAAATTGGCTGCATAAAAATTCACCAATAAGTTTTTTTTTAATGCACGCTGATGTAACAGCTGTCCCAGTACAATCAAAGGAAATTGTTTCAATGAAGTTAAAGACAACTGAGCAGTACTTTTTGGCCAACCTAATAAAACTTTTTAAAAAGTAACTGCTTTTACTTACAGCCAAATAGAAAAACATCTCTAAGAAAACAGGCCCCATGCTGATATACTCAGGGTAACACTAAGAAAAAACAAGCTTCTGAGTGAGCTCTGCTGATTTCCTCCAAGTTACCTTCCTAATTCAGAGTGAAAAGCAACCAGGATTTCCACTGTCAGCTGACTGACTCCGGCAGGTCATGAGCAAGAAGCCTGTGCTGGCCTCTGGTGCTTTATAAAGGTGTGGGGCCAGTCTGTTCAAGCATCCAGTCAGTTTCATGTGAAATCTATCTGGCTATTTTTCCAGTGGCTCCCAGGTGTGAAGTAAATTCTTAGAAGAAATGAACACTCCCAACAGCATGCCGTTCCCGTCTGACATCTGACGGTGTTTCTGCATTTCTGACGGCGGGGTGGAAGCTGGGTGAGAGGGGTCCTCTGGATAAGAATCAACACTGATCACATTTGAGGAACTTCCCAGGCTGCCCGTGACATAAGGGCTCTATAGTAAACACAAAAATTCTGCTCTGGGCCTGCTGCAGTAAAGAAAGCCTTCGGATTCAAGTGAAGAAACTGACATTTATTTTGTGCACTAACATCATCCTATCGGAATTTAATTCCAGCAAGAACTAGAATTATTTTTATTATCGAGCTGTTTACTTTTCACAGGAAAGATTCTTGATGGGGTTTGCAACAAATTACATGTCTTTCAGAAAGAGTTGTTCACCCTCATTATGTTTTTTAACTGTGTGCTTCAAAACTGCTTCAGGCGCGGCACGAATGAGGGCGATGCCACCAGCTCCTCCTCAAGCCCAGGTAACTTCCTGCAGGGGCACCTCCTGCCCAGCCAAAGATCAGTCTCCTCTGCCAACGTTCTCAGGAGACAGCCGAAAAGCAAGGCTGATTACAGCTTGGCAAACCCAAAAGTGTGACAGGACCAAGACCTCAGTACAAATCTTAGTTGTCCCCTTCAGTAAAATCAATACCCAAATACCAAGCAAAACTTGGTTCTTAAACATAAACCAAAAACCAGGGCTATTCACTGGCTTTGAAAACTAAATAGGAAGGACAACTTAGACAATTCAGAGCACCCCACCATTACTGAAATCTCCTCGTAACCGTTAGTTTGTCTTAGGGGGTAGTGCTATTTAGGCTTATATCTCTAAATGTAGAACACTTAGGGAAGTAGTTTCTCTTTGAATTCCAAATCGTTGTCAGGGTATAATAAATGTACTCAAACACTCTTGACAAGAAATGTTTATTAAATCAGAAATCACAAATGAATTCACAACCCTTTTGCTGTAGAAGTTACATAACGCAGACACTGAATCGCTTGTCTACTCATGCTATTAAAGTTCCTTGTTTCTCCACGATCTGCTCGTGCGGCTCTCTCGGGTGTCCGGGCATCCGGTTCCTCAGATGCCCCCAGCATGACCGCAACATCCAGGTAAACGGTAGTGGGCCCAATGAGAGGTCATGGGGCTCCTCTTCAAACAGCTTCAACAAAACAAATGGCCTTAAGTGAAAAATGTCTCTATGCTTTGCTATAATAAGATTTAAACACAGGATTCCAAGAATTCCACCTGTTTCCAATTAGATAGCAGAATTGCTTGAGTGTTTAAACTACATTCACTTGCTACTTATACAAAACAATTCTTCCGGGTTTTTTGAACATTTTAAGTATGTTAAAATAAGATTAAGGGTCTGGTTTAAACAATCAGAGGCAGGGGAATTTCAGTTGAAACCAAAACTATCTCTCTGCAGCCATAATGCAGAGCTTCAGACAAAACAACAGGACAAGATATATGAATGTCTATCTTTGGCAATTACTTATAAAAATCAAATCTTTCATAGGGAAAGAAATTATATTTTTCAAAGTTATACATTAAATAATTTTAAATGGGCTTTAAAATAATCTCTAAATTTATGTATAATCCTATGTTAGAATCACTTCTATAAAAATTTTTAGATAGCATTTGTTTTACAGTCCATCAGATACATTTGTCTTTTAAATATGTGAAATTTACATGAGGCCAAATCTGTGAATTATATAATGGAAGCACAAGTGGGAATTTGGCCTAGCTCTGTAGGATTTTTCACATGTTAAATTTCTCTTTTTAAAAAATGACAAGTTTAAGAGAACTTATTTGCCCCTTAAAAAAAAAGACAATGTGTGCCCTGCCTGGTGTGGCTCACTTGGTTGGGCATCGTCCCACAAAGCAAAAGGTTACAGGTTCGATTCCCAGTCACAGCACAAGCCTGAGTTTCAAGTTTAGTCCCTGGCCTGGGTACTTAGGAGAGGCAACCAAGATGCAACCTATGGAGTGGCAACAAACCAATGTTTCTCTTCCTTCTTTCACCCTCCCTTTCCCTCTCTCTAAAAATAAATCAATAATTTTTTTTTTTTAAAGGGCAAGTGTTCCTCTAACAATTTTGTCTTTCCTTCAGTTCATGCAAATGTGCCCTGGGCTTTATAAACCCGATAAAATGAATATGGCTTTTTCTACTTCAAGCCCATTTTCTCTCCTAAGACAGACTGTGAGCCAGCCTGAGGAGCAGTTTTGAACGCTGACTGCTCCAGGTAGATGTGGGGGTCACAGGGGCACAGACTACTGTTTCCACACAACTCCCACATAAACCCTGGTGGGTTTGCCTTAATTGTACACATCAGGGCGAGGGCTTTTTCAACAGCCATTAAAGGTCTCAGGCTCGATCAGCTCACCAGACAGCATTTTTAAGGTTCGCTCAGTGGATTAGGAGAGAATAATTCCTGAGGTAATTGGCAATCTGCCCCTTTCCCCTTCCAATTTTCTCATGCAACTAACTCGTGGCAGGAGATAGGTAAAATCGGGGAAGCAGGCGAAGGGGGCTTCTATGGACCCAACGCTATCAGGCGTTGTTGCACAACTTCATCTTCACTGACTTGCACACACACACAGAACCCCTATACATTTCACAGTGAAAAACTTTAATCAATTGATAACGGCCCCTCCCATTACCCAGTCTCAAAGACACCGATGTTAAAAGAACTGGGAAAACAAAGACAGCAGCAGCGTAGAAACCCACGATTTGTTTACTCATTGTTTCATTAAAGCTACTCAATGAGATACATTATTTCAATCAAAATAATATACTTCTTATGGGAACAGTCTGGGGTGACAGGTAACACACACACTTCCTTAACAGGAGAAAACAAAATAAATGGACTTTCAACAAAACTGAAACTGCTTTCTTGCTTTGAAAGAGAGGAAAATGTTTAAAGTTTACTTTTACAGAGAAGCTCCTTAAAGAACACTAGTCACCATACAGGAATAATGTCCCAAAGGAACGCAAGTCACTGGCAGGCCCCATCCCAAAAAGTTATACTAACATACAGGGTTACAACAGCTTGTTTTAGGTGTCCTCTTTTTAAACTTGTGTTTAAAAGGCAAATTTATACAATCGTGTTTTTATTTAAAAAAAAAAAAGAAAGAAAAGCCTGGTTTTTACAAGTGTAGGATAGGATAAAAACTTGTCCAACTAGTCTTAGCAACACCAGAGCACCGAAACTTCCATACCACAAGCCTTTGGGACTAAAAAGGAAATGAAATAGAGCTCAATGTGCAGAAACTCTCTTCCTGGGCACTCACTCCGCCACCCAGGGCAGCTGGACAGACCAAGCAGAGGGTCAAGAGCACAGCCCTGGCTCACTGGTTGTGGGAGAGGCACACATCTGGCCTTATGTTGCCGAGACCCACTGAAGTCTCAAACAGGGACCTGGGTCTAGTTAAGACCAGCCTCTCTTCACCCTCAGGGATCAATGCCACAACCCACACTGGGCAACCTGATCACAATGGAAGGGGTTCTGGAAAGATGAGAAGAATCCGAAAGTAATGAATTCTCTCTTCTCAAACTGCAGTCTCATTGGGTCACTTACTGTCTGTGGGAATAGAGATGGCGCTAAATGAGATACCAACTCAAAAGGCCTCTTCAGGGCCCAGAGAAAGAACCAGTTCAGCCTCAGACTTTGAGTTTTGGCAGTCCGTAGTCAACTCAAACTTTTCAAACATGCGATGAAGCAGCAATAGGAAATCATCTAAGGCCAAATCAAATCTAACATCAAAAATCAATGAGTGCTCAGAAAACAAAATGCTGTTTAAATTTAAAATCCAAGGTCAACATCTGATTGTTCATTCACGTAAACTGACAGGGAAACTTTCCATCGAGTCCCAGAATCACACAGTTAAATGTCCTTAAGCTATCCTGAGCAAGTAGCTAACCGCTGGGTGGGGGGTGGAGGGGGGGGTGGGGGGCACTGTCAAAGAGTTCCTAAGACCTAATAACTCTCTAGAAACCAAATGCATTTCCCAGGCAGTTTTGCAGGAATGCTTAAAAAAGAATGTCACAATCAGGAAGACCAAAAGAAAAAGAAAGAAAGAAAGAAAAGGAAAGGAAAAAAGAAAGAAAATTAAGGTTTGTCAAAACTCCACAACGGGTTTTACTATAAGCACAAGAATTAAATTATGGTAAAAGGGAGCTATTTTTACTAAAACAGGGTAGACCAATTTATCAAAAATGCCATTTGGCTGTGTTCATTACATTCAGGAATCTAATTTACACAATAGACACTTTGGAGTAATCTATTTTAGTCAATAAATACTCAAACTCCTTTAAGTTTTAATCTTATCGGAAATACATATTTCACATAGTCTTCTTCCTAGTTAAGCGAGAAATCTTTAGAAATTTCTAACGACGATGAGTCTGCGTTATCGTTCTCATGTAGGCAAGGGCAGAAAACAAGCATATACAATTAAAGTTGTCAAACTCCATTTATATATGTTTTAATCCAATCCGCTTGATTTCATACAAGCCGGCATCTGGATTTCATTTGCTTTCTTCCTAAAAGTACTGTAGGTCACAATCACCAGTCCTCCAGGTTAGGAAAGTTCGGCCAAGTTTACCTTCACGCACACCTTCGAGCCGCGAGCAGTAGCGGGCCCCCAGGGACGCTGAGGGACCCCCGGAGCGCAAGGCTCCTCGGGCCCTTCTAAGCCGCCGAGTGTCCCCAACGCTCACGGAGCTTCTGGCCCACAAGCCGCTCACCTTCAACTTGGCTCCTGCTACGCACATCCACCTGGCAGAGCACCGAAGCTGTCCAGGAGCCGCGAGCGCGGAGCTGGCAGGTTCGGGGCGGACTCCGAGGGCGCGCCGCTGCTCCGGGCGGGAGGTGGAAGGCAAGAACGCGCCCCCTGGGAACGGCGGCAGCTCGGGCGCCCGACGGGGAGCCGCGGCACGATCCCCCCGCGGCGTCCGGGACTCGGAGCGCAGACCACGACACCGCGCACACCAGTCCGGCGGGTCCCCGGGGGCTTTGCTGTTGCGAACCCGCCCCGAAACGGCGTTCGGGAGCCCACCCGCTGCGCGCTCCATCGCACCGCGGACCCTGCTGGAAGGGCAGGGCCGGGAGGAGAGGGCCGGAGGGCAGTGGGAGAGTTACCCAGGGCCGCGACACAGACTCCGCGCCGAGCGAGGGCCGCCGGGACAGGCGGCGGGGAGGAGGCGACTCCCGCACGGGCAGACGGCGCGCCGGGACTCAGCGCCGGGCCTGCGCCACGGAAAAGTTGCAGACCCCCGCCCGTCCCCGCACCGGTGACCGCCACGCGCTCCCGGACTCCCTGACACACGGGCTCCGCACGCGGGGCGCCCCCGCCACCCCTCGCAAGTTTCACCAAAGCGCCCCTACCCGGCTCCCCGGCCGAGGAGTCGGTCCGCGCTACTTTCGTAGGCACACAAAAGAGCGGGGCGGCTGCGGGGTCTGCGGGGGCACCCCGGCGCCCGCCCGGACCAAAACCAACCCCGGGGTCCACGCTAAGAGCCCGACGCCTAAGGCGGGAGCGGCAGCGCCACCCGCCCGCTGACAGCCGGGAGCAGCGGCCGGGACCCGGGCCGGACGGCCGGGGCCGTGGAGCCAGGACGCCCGCACGCCGGGCCACCCGCCCGCCTGGCCGGAGCCGGGCCGCGCCGCCGCCGCCGGTGGCCGCTCTGACCCTCCCCCGAGCCGGCGGCACCACAGCGCCACCAGCCCCTGCTCCGCCGCGCCGGCGGCAGTGGCGGCGGCGGCTCCTCCTGGAGAAGCAGGCGCTTCACCCCCCACAGCAACTCCCCACAAACTTTCCCCAGGAATACGGCAGGCTGGGGGCGCGGGGCGCGCGGCCGGGCGCCGCCGACGGGCCGCAGCCCCCTCCCGGCGCTGCGCGGCGCGGCCGCCCGCCACCCGCTCGCCGCTCGCGTGCGCACCCCGCGGGCCGCCGGGGCCGCCCCCTCCCCGGTCCCGCGGCGGCGGCGGCAGTGGCGGCGGCGCAGGGCCGGGGGGGCGCCCCGGGTGGGGGCCGACCCCGGGGGCAGCGGTGGCGGCGGCGGCTCCCGGCGCCATCTTGGGCTGATCGATGAATTGAACAAAGAGGATCAATTTCTGATCAAGCGAGTTATCAATGGGGGCCGGGGAGAGAGAGGGACTTGTCCCCGACTCGGCCCGGCTTTCCCCGGCACCCCCCTCCTCCCCGCCGCCGCGGCCCCCCGGCGGCCGGGCAGCCCGGGGCCCCGGGGGAGGCCGCGACCGCCCGCAGCCCCCACCCCCGGGCGAGAGGCCGAGCGCGGAGAAGCCTGACCTGCAGCTGCTGTAAATCAAAGCGCTTCCAATATTGAAACATCGATCCCACATTGGCCGCCATCTTGAGACATATTGAGACGGAGTGAGAGGCTGATAGAGAGGGGGCTGGAGTTCAGGAGCCGCCAGGAGGCAGCAGGCGGGCGGCGCCAAAACCCGGCCTGGAGCCGGCCGCCGCCGCCGCCACCGAGGACGGGGACTCCTCCTCACGGCGCCGCCGCAGCCATGGCGAGCCCGAGCCGGAGCCGGAGTCAGAGCCCGAGGGCGCGGCGGCCGCCGCCCGGCTTGGCGCGCGCGGCCGCCGCCCCCTCCCCCCCGCGCCCCACACCTAGCCCGCGACCCCCGCCCCTCCCGGGCCCCCAGCCCCAGCGGGCGCGGCCGCGGGCCCGGCCCCGAGGGGGCGCTGAAGGGCAGCGGGAGGGGTGCTCCGAGTGCCCGCTGGAGGCTCGGGGCCCGGCTCACCTGGACTGTGTTTTGGGCCCCCGGGGGTCGCGGCCGCTGGCAGAGGGCCGCCCTTCAGTGCCTTAAGTTGGGGGCTGCGGGCGAGGAAGCGGCGCCGCTTTCGCTCGCCTTCCAGCTGGACGCCGAATGCGCCGAGCTGCCGCGACCACCTGCCCGGGTCCCCACTCCGAGCCTCTGGGGCCCACCGTGGCTGGCCTGTGCGGGGAGAGCTGGCCGCACACCCACCAGGTGTACCCCAGCGGGACGCAAAGACTGAGCCGGCCAGGGACAGCCGGCGTTTCATGCTGGGGGGAGTGGAGTTGAGGGAAAGCACCCCTGACCCTCCTGTAGCCGCACAAGTTAATGCCCCGCACAGTGGCAGCAGTGGCCCCACGGCCCCCTCACCGCAACCCGGGTGGCCAGCGCGCCTCACAGCACCGCACCGCACCGCACCGCAAACCCGGGTGGCCAGCGCGCCTGAGCCACGCCAGTTTAGGCCACGACAGGAAAAGTCTTGAAGCCCAGCTCCGTATTCCCCCCGCACCACTACAGCGAACTAGCCCTGAAACTTCCTGTAGTTTAGACACCTCAGTTTTCACTCCTTTGGGTGCAGAAACTTGAAAAGTGTGGGAGCACTTATAACAGAAAGCATAGCCCTTAGTCTACAGAAATGCTGAAATTTAAACCAAAGAGTCAACTCTCTTGAATTTTTTTTCTTCGCAGAAACCAGGCAAAACACACGTTTTATGATCGTCATCTTTAATTGATTATATACACGTGTGAGTTTTTAGAGTTTCCAGTAGGAATACTGTACTTTTACTCTCCCGCACTTCATTTAAAGTGTAATTAGATAAAACAAATCCCCAAACTCCTTAATCTTGAAATGTATATGTAAATAAAATATGTGTGGAATACAAAATAAAACATGAGATATAATTGCTGTTCGACTGAGTTAAAAAGTTTGGCGCTGATCATTGGAGTGAATTCAGCATTTTTGAATAAAAGTACTGGAAATGAAAGTGCCCGGGATTTAGAGAACACAGGAGCCCCCTGGTCTCGCACTGCTGACCAAGAGCTTCACTTGAGTCAACATGCGGTTCCTGACGTCTGGAGAGGGGGTTCTCCTGGCGTCCCCATCCTTGCGTCCTTGACCAGCAGAAACGGCAGGAATCGGGCAGGTGGGTAGGAGCGCGCGGGCGCCCAGGGGGCGTGTGGGAGCCTCGGCCCCACGTGCCTTGAAGCCGCACCTTGCAGGGCAACCCGGACCTCGGATGCCGAGAGCCTCCTGGGTGTGGGGCGACCGAGCCCAAAAGCTGTCGGCCGGCGGCCGTGCTGCAAGCTCACTCAGCGCCGCCCGGTAGAGGGCAGCGGCGCCCTGACACCCGCGTCCTCCGGTCCCGGCGCACGTGCCCACCCGCGCGCCGGGCGCCTGGCCACGCCCTATCCCAGAGTCAGGCCCCTGGCGGGAAACGGCATTGCCACCTCTGGCAATTACAGGCCCGAAGAAATGCTGCATCTAACGATTCTTCCCCTGTCCCACACTTGCGGGTACAGATGCCCTCCCCTCCGATTTGTGTGGTGGCAGGCAGATGAGACCTCGCGGTTGCCTTAACGATGGCTAGACAAATAAAATGTGCAGGGACTTATAAAAAAAAATTCCTCCCTGGGGACGGCTCAAGGAAGGATCAGGGAAATGGTTTGGATTTGGTGCAGATGTTCTCAATCTAATTATCGTGTCAATCCCCTGGGTTTGAACCAAAAAAAAAAAAAAAAGAGTGAAATATATATGGCCTGTGTAATACTCCAGAAGTACATCTGGTTGAAATTCAGGGTTCTGAATAATACAGTGCAATATTTTATAAATAAATTTGATGAGTATTAAATACCCTTGGTACATTTCTGGTTACATTTACATTATTTACATGCTAACTTGACTTAGAAAAATATTACATTGAATAGCTCAGAGGTTAAGCTCTAAATAAAATTTAGATTTCTTGTACTAAAGTTTTGGGTTATACAAGGCTTCTTGGTCTCTACGGGGGTGGAGGCAGGGAGGTTAGAATAACTTTGCCAGCACCACGAAATGTTACCTCTTTAAAATGACATCAAGATAAACCATTGATCAGAAATTATCTGAACTGAGTGAATTAATCAACAGGGACTTAAAAAACATTTTAAAGTACATTTTATTTTTCTTGAGCATAGACAGAATAAGAACAAATTGTATCTATTTCAAGAGGCTATTTTCTTTTCTTTCTTTCCCCCCCCCCCAGATTGACTTTCAGTCTCACCACTCTAAAAGGTCAGGAAGACCCGCTGCCATCCAAATACAGTGAGTCCACAAAGTTGTATACTGTATAAAATATTCAGAAAATGGAAAGGTTTTAAAACATAGATCTCTATCAGCACCTACAAAGACAATAGAATAATATCTATAATCATACAGAACAAAGTGTGAGTGTGAGAAGCAGGCAGGTTAGCAAGATAATTGGCCCAATACCAAGAAGCATCTTGATTCAAAATTGATGTTAGAATGAAGCACAGGAAAAACAATCGGGAGGCATTCTTTTCACTTTTTGATGTTCATGCTCTCCCTTTAGGAGAAGAAAACTCCCAGTCCCCAAGTATATGACTAAAGTCCCCAGCTTCTAAAAATCAAATTCCAAGTAATCAGATGGGGAGGACTGACCAAAATGATATTTGTTCCTGACATCTTTAAATGAGATACAACTTAGCACCAAATAAGGCAACTAAATAACTAATATATGAGGCCAGAATTCCTAAGTTTCTTTTCGGACCCATTTTATTTTGCCTAAGAAAAGTTCAGTGGCCATATTGGGATGTGATAATACTGATGCATGTAACTTACAGAAAATTGTGAGGCACTTTTCAAAGTCCACACATTCCTACCCTCCTGCCATTTGGTGGATGCTCCTGTCTCCCAACATCTACGTATAGTTGATTAACTCTATTAAGGTGAAAATTCTCTAAAATACCGTATGGGTTAATTATTACAAAATTGGTCCTCCTTGGGTAGCACTAAGAAAGGAAAATACATTACCTTGTTTTCTAAAGATTCTAATTTAGTAATTATTCTGATACATTTAACCTAATTCCTTGAAGGACTTAACCATCAAGAATTTCTTCCAAACTGAAAAATGTCTTACAATGTAGGGCATGATAAAAAAGCAAAAAAAAAAATCCTTCACAAAAGAGTCTTTATGTTCTGAGATCTTATTTATAATGGAAAAGTTGCAAAATAATCTGGAAAAAAGTTGGAGAATAATCTGGAGTATCTGAGCCCAGTCCAAGAACAATGAAAAAAATCATAAGTCTGAATCCTACATAGTATGCTTAAAAAGAAAACTTAAAAGATTCATTCTAAAACCTTAATTCACTTTCTGATTATTTTTGTATTCAAATTAGACTGGTTTTGAATAGTTTTCAACATGAAAACTTTCAGATAACCGGAGACAATACAGAATGCCGAATGTTCACATAATTTGTTCGCAAGTAAACATAAAGGCACGGCTACTTTTTGACGCATGGTAAAAATACATCTTCCTCCCAATAAGTCATACAGGAATCTCAATTTTGCAAATATAGAAGTTGAAAGTTCTATCAAAGTATTCATTCAAGTTGACTGAATTTGTACGTGTTTTAAATTTAGGAATAGCTAAGGCCAGAGAGAAGTTTTGACACACTTTAAATTTGAAAAGGTCTTTTCCTTGTATCTAGGGATTGTGAGCCCTGATTGGCATGGCTCAGTTGGTTGAGCATTGTGCTGCAAAGCGAAAGGTTGAGGTTCGAGTCCCGGTCAGGACACAAGCCTGGGTTTGGGGCCAGGTTCCTGGTTGGGGCGTGTGAGAGAGGCAACCAGTTGATGACTCTCACACATGGATGTTTCTCTCCCTCTCTTTCTCGCTCCTTACCCCTCTCTCTAAAAATGAGTAAATAAAACCTTTAAAAAATTATGAATAACAGAGGGAAATTATGCTCTCTTCCTTTTGTCTTTGGTGACTGCCTTCCAGAACAATTTGGCATAGACTACTGGAATAAATAAAAGGAAGATTTCAGTCTCTCTCTCTCTTTCTCTCTCTCTCTCTCACTTTCTCGAGCAAACCAAACTACTTTTATCTGTTTTGTGTTTTAAATAATACTTTACGTTAATTATTTCTAAGTACACTATTCCCTGTACTATGTAAATACCAACCAAATAAAAGTACACATTTTGCTACATGTAATTACATGCATAGTACATAATTCATCTCTATATGCCAAATGTATGTGTAGTTATATAATTGTACCAAGAACCTGCCAAACTTGTAAGAACAAACTATAATGATTTCTGAACAGTAGACTCTCCTATTCACCACCTTCTCAGCCTCTGCCTGGTGACAGCATCTCTCAGTCTCTAAGACCCTTTCTGGAATCTTCAAAGACTTAGTTTCGGGCCCACCGTTTAATTCTGCCTTCCACTTCTGGACGGCATATGTCGGTGCCGCTGGCTCTCTCTCGCTGTCTTTCTACACCTCTAATGATTATGTTCTGTTCTCCTTTGCTTGTCTGAAACGAGAAAACTTGCAGCTCTGTCTTTCAGATGGAGGTGGCTTACACTTGGAAAATACGTCTAGCTTAACAGACTCAACCACTCTAACTGCTTTGGGATTTTCAAGCCCCTAAGTGGGACCTGAGGCTTCTCATAACCCCACAGTTCTGAAACCCCACCCCACCAGCCACACACACCCCATCCCAGTCTCTTTTAAGGAACTTATAATCTAATATCAATTTTCTTGAAATTTAGAATTTATTGGAATATCACATCTCATTTTCTCCTTTTCATCTCCTCCTTAACGTAAGATGCACTTGTAAAGCTTACAGTACATATTTCCTGTAGACCATTGAAATAAACGTCATTCTGGATGACTCTCACTGATGTCGGCAATGGATCACTAGAAATTAACAGTGTACATCATCAGGAGCTTGAAATATGTAAAGTACTATATAAATATTATTGTTATTGTGCTTAATGTAAACTTCACGTTCTGTGCTAAAACATTATATTAATGCTTTTTCTTTGCTCCTGGGAGCTATGACCTGCATACATTCTATTTATATTGACCTTTCATTACTAGTATCGGCCTAACACTATCAGTTTACCTCCAATATTGTAAATATGCAACTATGTCCCTGGTGCTAGTCAGTACACATAGGGCAGAGACATAGTTCTTAAAAATTGTATTCAGAACATTAAGCAAAATATCATCTTATTTCTCTACAAGATCTTCTATGACACATCCCTGCGGTTGTACGGTTGGAGTTGAATGAAGATTTGTTTTCAAGAAATGTAATTAGATTTTCTTTTGTCATAAGCATTGTCAGATTTGTATATTATTTTTTTCCTGGATAAGTGTGGTTTGTAAGATTTTGAAAGCTCGTTCCAGTGAGAAATCAGGAAGTTGATATTTCCAGCAGTGAGTAGAAGACGTTTTTCATCCCCTCAAACTTCACTCATGTTAAATATTTGATTTAGTGTCACTTTTTGAGAATCTGTATTATAATATCTTTAGAGGTTTAAGTAGCTAGCAGAATCTCATCAGATGTCACAATTTTGTTTGTGTGTGCAACAGAAGGAAGAAGCCAGGAACGTGGGCCCCTCATCTAGCAAGATTTTTTTCCCTTATTAAAATATTCATATACACGTAAACTCTGAAAAGCATACATGTTAAATAAAAGAATAAAATGCAAATATTTTCATCATGAAGGTATTTCTAGTCACTCACCAAGCAAACCAAAAAAACAACAAAATGAAGTGACCTAATGTCCAACAATATAGACATTATTAAATAAATGATGAAGTAGTGTGTAGCCACTAAAAACTGTGTTTGGTAAAATATGTAGTGACGGGAGAAAATGTTTATTGTGTAAGAGGAAACGGGACATGGCATGAGCTCCACTGCACAAAATAGTGTGTTCTATATACATGTAGAATGTTGAAAGAAAACACATTAAAACATTAGCAGTGTGTGCCTCTGAACGATGAATTTATGGGTAAGTTTTATCTTTTTTAATGTTGTAAAATATGAATTCTTCATGAGCATATGCTACCATTATAATGCAGGAAAACAGCAGATATCACTTAAAGTAGGGATATGAAAAAGGCTATGTTGTTTCTTTAAATAGTAATTTAATTCTAACCTAGAAGGGGTAGCGTGATCGAGTAATTATAATAGACAATTGAAAACAGAGAGGGAAAATCATGGCCTAATTTTGCGACTGACTCACTGTTTAACTTTGCCTCTGTTTCCTGCCCATAAAATGGGAATAATTAATACTTTCTTGTAAAATGCTTTTGAGCTCTCCAACAAAGATGCTATAAAGGTGGAAAGTGTTGTTCTGTTAATGCTAATTGAAATGAATATAAAAGTACAAAGGCATTTGAGAGAAATTGAAACCATTATGGTCTAAAGGAGAAAGGCACGAGGGACACAATGCCAAGTGCTACATTGTGACTGTGCGGGGTCCTTGTGTTCTTTAGAAAGATTTTTTGGGGGGCATATCAGGATGTCACCAGTAATGTTGGAACGACCACCATCCAATCACCAGACACTGTATCTTGAGCAAAGTGCTGTGTCAGACACTATAAGGAAACACAGAAGCAGTAAACAAGGTCCCTGCCCTTAGAAGCTAACAATTCTCTTGGGAATAGGGCAATTACATGTGGAAACAAAAAGATTCAACTTAAGCACAGGGCACATAATATCCAGGAAAGAAACTGATGAAATACTAACGCATCCCACAGCATTAGTGTTGATTTGAGCAACAAACTGGGATTTGTTCTCAGTTTAGAGGAGTAAAAGATTTCAGAAATGATGGAGTCTTGTCTGGAGCAGGATGCAAGGTGTGGAAAGAAAGGTAAAGGGTATTTGGGCTCACATAAAGCATGCACAAAGCAGCACTGATAAACCCATACAAGAAGGGACACAGTGCCCTGGCCGGGTAGCTCCGTTGGTTAGAGCATCATCTCGATAAGCCAAGGTTGTGGGTTTGATCCCTGGTCAGGGCATGTACAAGAATCAACCAAAGAATGCATAAATAAGTGGAACAACAAATTGATGTTCCTCTCTCTAATATCAATTTTAAAAAAAACAAACTTCCATTATAAAAGAAAGAGGAAGAAAGGAAGGAAGGAAGGAAGACACAGTGGGCTGTTCAGCTGGGAGCCCAGGAGGTGGAGAGCAGGCTGGCTGGCACCTTAAAGGCCAGCTAGATGGCGAGATGCTGCTGGCATCTGTGAAGGGGAAAGTGGGGAGACTGCCAGTCTGGACGACGTGCCACAGTGCTGCGAGTGATGTGCAGTTCCTGCGGATGACCCATTCCTGTGTCAGCATGCATCTGTAACTTCCTGTGTCAGAAAGGACCCTGGCCTTAACCACCCGGTCCGCATTCAAACAGCATACAACGCAGAGTGAGATGTGGGTTCAAATTCTGGTGAAGAACAGTTTGACCTGGAGCATATTAGCTCACCTTGCTGAGTCTCAGTTTCCACAATAGAAGTGTGCACTTTATCGTGTGCGTAAGGATTAAATGAGAAAATTTGCATAAAATGCTTTCATCACTACCTGCATACAGTAAAAGCCCAATAAAAGTCCACCGTTATTTGTTTAATCTCATTCAACTGCATTACATCTGCATTCCTGACTTTGTTTCTGTGTATTCTTATGGGTATTTTCATACCATTTGACAGACAAGCAGACTGAGATTCAGAGCGCCAAAAAGTTGCTCTCTCAACCAGGCTGGCGAATACCTGCTCAATTTTATGACCACCTTAATGCCGTGATCTCAGCTGCCCCCTCCCAAATGCCTTTCCGAAGCAATTGATGCTTTTATTTCCTTTCCTCCAACAAATATTTGTGGAAGGTCTACTCTGTGCCAGGTTTGCAGCCTGAGAGAGTTCTCTGCTCCTTCTCCATCGGAGGGCTGAGCACTGGGAAGAAATCCCAGAGTGAGAGAAGAACATCCCTCACGGCCTTCTCATCCTGTGCCATGCCATTGCTGGTTATTAAATACTTCTCACCTCCCTGAAACACATTCTTCATGCCATAGAGGGTTGTAATCCTTCAGCCTTCTTTGTTTTGGCAACGTAAGCACTTATTACCAGAATGAAATCTTTGGTAGGTCTGACCTTGGCAAGAGCTATTCTCATATTCAGCTTGGAGGCCTGTTTATCCCGGGCCTTTTATTCCAGAAATCAGGGCTAGACCAGAACCACATACAGAGAGGCAGAGTTTCCTGCTTTCCCAAATGTGATGAGAAGTAAAGGCAGCTCAAATCTGCAACTGTTCCCAGAGCTTCTGTTGGGGGGAGGAGGGGGAACACATGAGCACATGCACACGGGGATGGGGGGGATTGGAAAGGCAAGGGGAGTGGGGTGTATGTAAAGCCAAATAAAATGCATAATTTTTGTCCTGAAGAGAGTTTTAAATCTAGCTGAGAAGACTCTGGAAACACACAGTTGGTTTCATCCTTTACGTTATTCGGTATAGACAAGAAAACAATATCCAATGGAGGTAAAGATGCCATGAATCCCAACCGTACGCAGGTCCATTGCTGTAGCTGGCTGATTCTGCTCTTGAGACATCAAGGTCCAAGGCACCCAACCCCATGTGACTTAGTCATGGACCCCTTATACTTCTTTCTCCTTTGTGGACTTCTGAGGTCAGGCCTCCCGCAAACAAAGGCTATTATGGAACTTCTTGGAAGGGAATTGGGGAGAGAGTCATGAACGACCTCCAAAGGCCGGGCTGAAAGTCACAACGCTGCAAGAGTCACCTTTGTCTATAAAAGCACCTAAGAGCAACAATTATGATCCACTGAGAACCTGCCATCTGTCCCGTGCTTTACACAGCTTTACCTATAAACCTAGCAGCAGGCTTGTAAGGCAGGAAGTGTTATTAACCTTTCATATACACCGCGTAGGAAGACTTCAGCTCAGAGAGGCAGAGACTTCTCCAATGGGACTTACTCACTGGTAAGCCAAAGCCTGGGCTTTCTGCACCGCCCCAGACCTACAGACAGCTGCTCTGTCACACCTGGGCACCTATCTGATCAGAACCTACCTGGGACACAGCACAGGTAGCCTCTCTTTCACCCCTTCAGGAAGTCCTGGGTATTGCTCGCCCAGGAGGGAATCCCTCCATCTTACCTTGCAGCAGCCTGCTCCCCAGCAGTCCTTCCCCGTGGAGGTTTTGTCTCCAGACATTTCTCTGCAACAGCGGAGGCTCCAGACTCCTTGTTCCAGCGCATCTATAATAAAAATTGATAACCCGACCTTGGTCTTGAATGAGACATCTATTGCAAATAAGAGACAATGGGGAGAGTCTAAGAAGTACAAAGAGTCCCTCTGAAGTACAGGCAGACGGGACGTTTGGCGATCTAAGCAGTTGGAGAAGGATGTGTTTTCCTAGTCATCATTGGGAATCTCCTTGCTAATTAATTGCCCAGGGTTCTTCTTCACTTGAGGGGAGTCTGGTCTAATAGACTGTCTGGGGAAGTATCTGATTAACAATCCCATTCTGGCTACAAGTCTGCCTGGGAGGGTGGGGTCAGGAATAGTGATTAATCTAAGGCGTGCAGTTTAGTAAAGCGATTGCAAGCCATTCCCAGTTCAGTATCTTACCCTCTCTCATTCCTAAATTTAATACTGACTTGTGAGTGGGAGGTGGGATTAGTTTACACAAGCTCCGTTTATCCGATAGCATTTTATTACCGACCAAGTCGGACCAGGTGGTGGGGTTTGGCTTTGTTTTCTTTTGGAGCTGCTCTGCGTTTCACTGTTGAGCCAGTTAGTTCCCACCCCCACCTTTAGATGCTGTGTTTTCCGTCAAAATGGGCTCCCTTAGAAAACAAAAAGAAAGGATCCCCCTGGCTCCCCCCGCTCCTGTCCTCTGTAGCCTGATCTATTTAAGACACATTTTCTTCAAACAAATCCTGCCCCAGTTTCGCCAGGGCCTTCTTCCCCTCCTGCCCTCCGCTGGGCGCATTTGACACCAGCTCAAGAATCTTGTAGCTTCTCGCCTTTCCATTCCCCACGGAATTTGTTATTCAGCACTTCAAAGTGGAGACTTGTTTGCACCTCTTGTTTCAAACAATAGACCAAATTTCCTGTCTCTGCTTCTCTTAAAAACTGCCTCCCCCACGTTCCCTGGAACAATTGCAGGGGCCATTTACAGATGAAGAAATGAGCTAAATCCTCACCCACCCTTGTCTCAGAGACGGACCGTGGGGCAGAAAAGGTCGCAGGTGTGGACATCACACGGGACAAACCTATGTGCAAACACTAGGCTCTGCGGCCATGAGGCTGGGCAGCTTTGAGCGGGTTACCTAACCTCTCTGAGGCTCTACCTCTGAACCATAACGAACTTGTTGCATAGGGCTGTGGTGAAATAAGATGAAATGATATCGCAAGCTCCTGCCTAATGATGGAGGTTAACAGTACATTCTCTGACTCCAGGTTGCCTGGATTCAAACCCGAGTTTCAACATGTTCTTTGTCTGTGTCCTTGGGCATAAGCTGCTTAAACTCTGTGCCTGCACTTCCTCCCCCGTGAAATAGAATAATTATTATACCTACCTTGTAGGATTCAAGAGCTAGTACACAGAAAGCATTAGACTTGGGCTTGGGCAACACTCAGTAGAGATTTTCTTCCTCCTCCCCCTTGTTCCTCACTTCGCAAGGGGTCTTTGGCCCCACTCGCCCTGCGCCACTCTATTTTATACTTTTCTGATCTCTTTTCATAACCATCGCAGTTCTGTCCAGCAGCCCAGATCCAGTCCGGGAGTCTGGTTTTTGCGTAACGTCAGGACTACGAAGACGCCCGAGGAATGGATCCACGGTACTGCAGTGTAGGGCGGGGAAACTGCTCTGTCTGGTGCTGTAATTGTGGTTAGGTGACAGTAGGTAGTTGTCCAGACCCGTAGACTATACCGCACAGAGAGTGAAGCCTAGTGTAAACTATGACATTCAGTTAATAATAACACATCAACATGAGTCATTAATTGTATCAAGTGTACCATACTAACGCAAGATGTTAATGATAGGGAAAACTGTGTGGTGGGGGCGGGTATATGGAATTCTCTGTACTATCTGCTCAATTTTTCTGTACATTTACAACTTCTAAAAAATAAGGCATAGTAATTAAAAAGAAAACAAAAAGGAAAGAAGGTGCTTTTGGATGCCTCTGCCTGCTCCCAACACACACACTCACAAATAATGGCCAGCAGCCAGGAAGTGAAAGTATCCCTTTGAAGATGACCTGAAATTAACAACAGTTATCTTGTCCTCAGGTCATATGCTAATGAGCTACCACGAGCCAGCTTTGTCCCTGATTGGTAGCAAACCAGACAGAAGCCATTCTGAGGGCCTGGCGGGGGGCTCTCTGCAAGGTGCCTTCAATGTCTCATACGTTTTGGAGTAAACAGTGTTGGGAGTGGACTGCCCTTACCTCCTTGTCACTGAGTTCAGAGAGGGAGTGACTGTCATTTTCCATCCCCCATCCTCCATAAACACATATACAACCTTTCAGTCCTGGGCTCTGCAGTAACCATGATAATGGACTTGTTTTTCCCAGGCTTTTGGGCCTCCACCCTTGAGCCACTGGCCTCATCATTCTGACTTGCTAGACATGGTTTAGTGGTCCAGTGAGTCTCTGAAGCTTCTCTTGGAATCCAAGCGCTCCAAAGGCCAAAGTCAATGAAAGAAGCAATGGATCCCACGGAATAAAAACAGCCTCCCCACCAAATGCAACCCCCCCTGAGCAACTGAGGTCTGACGGTCTAGTGTCCTGAGGCCGAGATCACGATAACCGTGGAGTAAAAACCAAACATAAAACAAGCAGAAACTTCAAAAACATTTTAAAGACAGACAGAAACTTCCCCAGCACATCCTGTCTGATTGCCAAGTTCCCAGGCTCTTCCCCTGTGAGACTGAATTTCCATGGCATGTTGCAGATTAATAAAACCCTCAATTTAAATACACGCACACAGTAGGTTGTGCAGAGGGCTGGCCCCACTGCTGTGATCAGGAGCTAAGGTTGCTGATCATCCAGCAAAAGTCAGACATAGGGCAATGGGACACGACATGAACAGCACTATTGGAAATTCTGGTGGGTAATTAGTCCAAGTTGCCTTAGCAGTGTGGTCCAGCGGAGAGAGCTCAAAATGGCGAAGCGGAACATGTGGGGTCGGATCAGGCCATGCTACTCACTGGCTGTGTAACCTCCTCAAACCTCTCTTTTCTTATCTGTAAAATGGGGCAATAATTCTTGTCGCACAGGCTTATTGCAAAGAGTGTTTAAGATAAAGCATGTCCAGCATCCGGGAAGGTACCGAACACACGTGCCAGCACAGCTGGTTTCCTTCCTTAAGACACGGTTTTACCTCTTAGATCTTTATACGTGATGTTCCTCTAAAATTTGCCTGAGCCCAACAAGACAAAGTAGGTGAAAACCATGAAATGATGCATCCATGACATCTTCTCTGTTTTGCTTTGCACTGTAAATAATTTACAGCATTAAAAATGAGTTAACAGCAGGTCTTTGAGGGACAGAAGAAAATACTTTCTAAAATGAGGGATAGTCTTCATAATGAGGAGCAGAGGAAAATTTAAAATTTAGACAAGCATCTTTTACATAGTTATTAATCTGGTTGGATAGGGTTTTTAATAATTAAATGGTATTACTGCAATATAAATGATAGTTTGTTAAGCTTAAATGAAATGTACATTTAGGAACTTAATTTGAAATATTGCCTACTTTGTTATCCTATTTTTCATAATTGTATGTGTTTGGAAGTTATGTTTTCCTTTCTGCACTGCATTATCTGCCTACATACTTAGCCTTTTGCTTTATTTATAGGAATGTTATTTCTTGTGTTTTCAGGAAATTGATATGAAAATGCTAAATGACAAACTCCAAAGCTAACTTCAAAAGTTTCTGACTAATCACTAAGGAAATACCCATAATAGACAAGGAAGAAAGCATAAATCGCAATGAAATATAACTTCATTTCATAAACTTCTCATGTTTGTTTGACAGCTTCGGAAATTTTCTTTGTCATTTTGTAAATCCACACAAAATACAGCTAAACAGCAGACTCAGCTGCTCAGCCCGAGATAAGAGATTGAAAGCGCCTCTATTACCAGCTGTCGATTGCTGAAGATCATATTGCTGAATACAAGAATTTGTTTTTCCATCCAAACATTTCTGAGCCTCCAGACTCTCCTTGAGGGCTAGAGGCGCGCACCATGGCTGTGGAGTCACGGCGCACAGGGAGGGCAGCGGGCTGTGATTGGTTTAGTTGGTCAGTACAGACAGGATGGGAGGAACCACCCCGATCGCCACCCCGCCCTCCCATTTGTCCCGTCTGGAGACCAAATAGTTCACTCTGACCACCTACACAGCACAGGTTAACCAGCTACCCTAACTTTCTTTTTCCTCCTGCGCTAAGACTTCCTTCATCGATACCGCCACCTTCCCAGCAGCATTTACCCGGGAGGAATGAGTTCCCCCGGTCCCTTAGCCCCTGGACCCCTTAGCCTGCTTCCCTGGGAAGTCCCCCCTCCGCCCCTTGCACAGGTCATGGTTGCCCTCCTTTACCTCCTCGCACCCTGACAGCCACTCTCCGCCCTTCAATCTCTTGCCCTGGGCCCCAGGGAGACCATTTGCAGCATCCCTTGCACTCCGGCTTCCCCCTGGGTTAGGTTAAGGGGGTCCCTGCTTTGTAGAAGATTATAGAGGGAGAGGAAGGAGAGGCTGGGGCTTTCTTGCCCACTCCCTCCCTTCTGCTTTGCCAGTGGAGTCTGCATCCTCTCACAATACGGCTTCTACCAGGCCATCCGCTCACGGGGCCACCCCTCCTTCCACTGTGGCCCCAGCTGTCACAACCCCTTGCTGCCCCTTCTGGCCTAGAGGGAGTACCAGCTTTCTGCTGTTGCTAATTTTGGGGGGCCTCCACATCCCTGATTGGCTCCCTCAGTTTTGGCCATACCAAAATCATCTTGAATCATCTACATTTGATTCTCGTTTCCTGCTAGGCCCTTGACCAATACAGCAGGAATTTCAAAATACACATTTAATTTATATGTAAGTGAATGAAAATGAATGAAGAAAACATGTATGCAATTCTGCAAAGCAGAATTCAGTTAAGATGTGGTTCATTTTGGTTCTGCCGTTGATATGTATAACATCAGGTTTCCAAAGCCCTCCTGGATGGCTTATCCTCTCTGCTAACCTCTGAGAGTGGGGAGAAGGGAACACATCTGTCTTCCTCCCTCCCACTGGTTTGTCTCCAGGGCTTGGCTCTGTCAGTAGCAATGTGCTGAATGAATGAAGTCATCAATGGCTGGTCTCGTACAAAGCGCCATCTCTTGCTGGGGCTGAGGCATGGTCCTTTGCAGTTCTGATCTGAGAGCATTTAGCTCTGAGGATTAAGGAAGAAGCCACGAAAGCCATGTGCTTGGAGGGTAAGACAGTTTGACCCTGTTTCCTGAAGCACAGAGAGAAGAAAAGGGCAGTTAAGGATTATATACTCTCTTGCAAATGGTTCACAAGGTACCCTGGGAAGTCTTACAGAACACCCCCCACACCCCCCCTCCCCTCTGCACCCCTGCTCTCTCCAGGGAGGCTTGTGGTTTCTGAGCCTGCCTGGTGATTGAGAAAGATACTTCTGCAAAGAAAGGCTGTAGCTGAGGTCCCACACAGGCCCAGAGGCGGAGTGCACAACTGTCCCTATCACTGGGGAGCTGTGTCAGGGAGAAGGAAGCCCAGCACCCAGCTGAGTGACCTTTGGGTTCCCCACTTGAAGAGTGGGGTAACAGCTCTTAGCCTGGGAGGGTTGATCTGAAGATGAGGCACATGTAACTTGTCTGTTCAAGACAGGAACTTGGTCAAATTGAATTTTAACAGTCCCTCTTGGAGGAGAAAAAGAGTTGCAACCCAGCTCCTGTGAGGTTTCACGCACCTTAAATCTTGCACATTGAGATCACTCGGCAGGAAATCACCCCAAGGACAGGGGCAGGGAAATGAAAATAGCACTGGCTTCAGACCAGGCAGGACCCAGTGTGAACCTGGCCCCCACCCCTGTCTAGCTGGGTGACCATGCCCAAGTTGCTGACACTGGTGGAAGTCTCCTTATCTATCAAATGGCAATAATTCCATAGACCCTTAGCACTGGTGACTTCATGTTAGTGGGTTCCAGGGTTTGGGACCAACCTGAAGCTCTGTGATCTGTGCTAATTTGCAGTTTTACTGGACGCCAGCAGGCAAGTGCGCAGGAGCTGGTCATTTTGCCAAAGAGTTATCTAGCATATGGTCCAGCATCCTTACTGGGCTCCACTCACACTGTGAACCTATTAGGAGTATGCTACAGTATATATTGTGACTTTGTGATTTGGAGGCGTGACTACTTAAAATGTGCAGTGGGGGAAATAATTAAGCGTGGTAGAAGCTTAGATTCTTGGAGCTAGGACTTATCATTCTGGTTCTACTTTGATGTCTGCTGAAGGTGTGCTGGGAGCTGTCTCAAGCCCTCTGGCCACACTGTTAGAGGAGGCCAGGCTCCATGGACCCACTCTTTGGTAAGGGCAGTGCCCCCCAGAGGGTAGAGTAAGTGTGGACTTCTCCTCTGGGCTGGGCTGAGCTATGCATCAGGTGTTAGGTGCAGCTGGGGGAAAAAAAGAGGATTAAAATGTGATGCAGAAATAAGGTCTGCAGGGGCCTCACTCTTTCTTGCTTTTGGCTCTAGGTCAGGGACAAGGGCAATGTGACGGAAGTGGACATCCAGTGACTGGCTGCTGGCTTTGCATTCAGAAAGAGAGGAAGATGGGGACTGATGGCCCTGGCCCCTCTGCTTTTCATGTCCTTCATGCCCCCAGTCTTGTCCTTTGTGTTCATTCTCCAATACACAGGACATAGTGACCAAGTCATCCACTTAAAGCTCCACAGGTACACCTGGGTGGGCATACTGAAACGCTTTTATCTGGCCTCTCTGCTGCTAATCTTTCAGCCTCTCCCCCATTTTCCTTGGGGGTTAACACTCTCAGCCCCTATCATCTCAGCCTTCGTCCTGCCTTCCCTGTCCCATAGCCAACCCTCCAGCCACACCAGACTCTTCTCTGCTTCCTCAATATGCGCACCAGTGTGGCGCTGACAGGCCTAGAGCGGCCAGTATCCACTCTGATTTCTCAGGGTTTGTCTATTCTGATTGGTTAATTGCTGGAGTTTTCTAACGCCAGGCACTAGATTTATCACTGACTTCTTTCTTTGCCCAGAGTTTAACTGCCCCCTGTAAGGGGCAGGCGAGTCTTCCCTCCCCCTTCACAAGGTAGTTGGCCAGCCACTCTCTGGGATAGACGGGAGGTCCTGACTCTTAAGGTCAAGGCCATCCTTTGGCACCCAATGCAGTTCACACAGACTGCATCTTATAATCAAAAGTTACCTGCAATCTGTTTGACCATATTTCAGCCATTTTTCAGTTTCTCCCACTGGACCGAGCTGTTTGAAGATAGAGACCTTGTCTCATTTTGCTTGGCATTCCTATCACTCATACATCTGGCACATAGTAGGTAATTAACAAATTTTGATGAAGGAAGGAAGGAGCCAGCTTCACTCCTCAGTTAAAAGTCAAAGGTCAGGGGTCGTGAGGTCTCAGTTGATCTCGCCAGGCCCTTCATTTTCAGGGTCTCTCTCTTCTTACGGAGAGAGAGATGCCAGCCACTGCTTGCTGTGCTCGTTGGTGACCAGCCCCAGCTCTGGCTCTTCCACAGCTTCCTGAGCACTTTCCAAACATCTGGCGCCAGTGCGAAGGAGCCGGGCGGGGCCTGGAGCCAGCATCAGGCCATCAGCGAGCTCTGAACCTGATAAAATCCTGACGGTCCCAGCAGCCAAGCTGGACTGGGGCGTGAGATCATCAGATGCCTGAGATACTTGAATCAACTTGTTCGCAGCTTTCCCCAGTCATGTTTTTCATAATTCATGATTCACATGAGATTTTTAACAACAAAAACACTCAGATTAAATTTTTATATGAGATGTTTTTCGCTCCTTATACAAGTGTTATCAACCATTTCGATCACAAAAAAAACTTCTGCCCACTTCCATAATTATTGAAGGATTTTTTAAACTTGTTTTTCTACTTAATTTGACTTGGAGATAAGAACCCTGGGTATTAAAAGATGGCATTAAATTGTGGTTTCTCAGGTGACTCAGGCAATTTGATGATCCAATTTGCTTTCATTTGTGGAACAAACATCATGTATTATTTTTTTAAAGTTGCAACAATATCCTAAAGTCAGTTTCGCCTCTTTCCTTCTGAAAGAACATGCAAAGGAATAGACCATTTCTTTTTCATTTACACTGATGTGTTTAGGGGCTTATGAACATAACCTACAAGGGACATAGCCTAGCTTTGCTGAGAATCCCATGTCTGTGGATACACAGCGACTTCACCAATTCTCCAGGAGAGCACGACAGCGCCTTGCCATCGTTATCGATGCCCTTTCAAGGCTCTCCATTGATCTTCCTTCTGTACTAGGAGTCGCTGCAGCTTCAAGGGTGAGCCTCATGCCAAAATGCCTTCAAACAGCAGAAGGGGAAGAAATACAAAAATTTAAAACATGAAGGAATATATTTTTATGTTATGTGGACTTTATCTCAATTATAAAAAGTGAGGAATAAAACTACAGAGAACCTGGACAGAATTCAAGGATTGGGTTCCAGAAGTGTCACATAATGCAACTCTTTTAGAGAATATCCCTGTTATGGATGGACCTTTCAAAACAAGTTCCTTTCTTTTGTTTTGCTTGTGCTGTGCGGCCGAGGGCACAAGCTCACTCCTCAGAGGCGAGGAGAGTGGCTCAGCCAGCCTGTAGGAAGAGCAGTTTGGTGCGTGATGGGGAGCACTGCCCAGGTCCCTCCTGGAGGGCGGACACCCCCCATCCCCCTGCCGACACGAGTGCTAGAGGCTGACGGTGCTCAGCTGACCCCTGTCCCAAGACCTCCCTTCCCCACAGACAGCCACCTTGCTCAAGGTCGTGCCCCTCTGTGTGTGTGTGTGTGGGGGGCAGCCCTGATCCCATGGCAGTCGGTATAGAGGGTATGGTGGCCCAGCCCCCTTTCCTCAAAGGCGGACAACTCTGATGGATCATTCTAGTCCCGGGGAACCCCAGGGGTTGGCTGAGGCCTTTTTGTGGCTGTATCACCGCTCAACCCTTCCCTCTGCTCAAATCTACTTCCCTTAAAAATATTGATCCAGAGGTACTGATCCATTCCCAATAGACTTCCTGCACATGAATCTCTGCCTCAGAGTCTGCTTCCTAGGAAACCTGACCTAATACAAGCAGGGAGGTGGGAGGGGGGTGACTGGGGACTGACTGCTGAGGGGACAAATTTGCTTGTCAAGGGTAAAGCTCTAAGAGCACAACTGATGACTTTTGGGCCAAGAACAACCCTTCACTTCTTTTCTTTTTTAATAGCTTTATTGAGATACAATTCGTATATCGATACCATACAACCTACCCATTTAGATTGTACCATTCAGTGATTCTTGGCATGCTCACCCAATTGCTCAACCATTACCTCAATCGGTTTTAAAACATTTCCATCACTCCCAAAAGAAACCACACATCACTTAGCAGTCACTCCCTATTCCTCCCCAAACCCAGCCCCCTGCCCAGCCCTTGGCAACCGCCAACCTACTTTCTGTCTCTATGGATTTGCCTATTCTGGGCATTTCATATAAATGGAATCACACAATACATTGTGCTTTGTATGTGGCTTCTCTCACTCGGCACAATGTTTTCAAGAATCACCCATGTTGTCGCATGTATCAGAACTTCATGCCTTTTTATGTCCGAATAACATTCCAGTGCCTAAATACACAATTTGTTTACCCATTCGTTAGGTGACGGACATTCGAGTTGTTTCCGCAGTTTGGCCATTATAAATAATGCTGCTATGAACACTTGTGTATAAGTTTCTGTGGGACCGTATGTTTTCTATCTCTCGGGTACACACCCAAGGTGGAATTGCTGGGTCATAGGTTAACTCTATATTTAACCTTTTGAGGAACTGCAGACTCTTCCAAACCATTTGATGTTCCCACCAGCAGAGTAACCCTCATGCTTCCTGAATAGGCTTGTCCTGTGGAGGTCTTTCTGGGGTGTGCGTCTTCAGTCCCTCCCCATCCTCACCTCTGACTCATTTCTAATGATCTTGATTTTTATCATCCTTAAGCCCCACCTGAAATCTCCTCTCCTCTGGGAAGTCCTCCCTGATTATTCCAGTCCGCAGGGATCTTCCCTCTTTCTGTGTACTGGTTGCTTTGTCTTTGTGGTACAATACCACCACGTGCCCTGTGCCTGGCCCACCTCTGTGCTCCCTGCACCAGACCTGATACCTGGCAAGAGGAGGGAAACCTTTGGAAAATGCTTGCTTCAACCAGGGTGATGGAGTTCCATGTTGATGGGGAGGGGGCTTGGAGAACAGAGGGAGCCTCAGGCAACAAAGGACAACTGGCACAAACAGTGTCTTGTTTAAAAGTTTCCTGGCCCGGCCAGCCAGTTACTCTCTTCCGTTCGCCTTGACTGTGGAAAGACCTCGGACTGCATTCTCCGTTCTCCGATGTGGACCAAACACACCAGCCTCAGCCTCAGTGGAAACCTTTTGGGGCCGAGCTTTGCAAAGTGACCAGACTCCAGGAGTTCCCAGATGGCTTCAGCGAGGAGGCTCAGAAGGAACCGGTGTCCCCCTGTTTCTGCCTTCTCTTGCCCAAGCCACCAAGAACATCCCCCAGCCATCGGATCACAGAACCACAGAACGTAGGACCGAGGGGCTGGAAGAGCTGTCAAAGGCCAGCTAGCCTTAACCATAGTCCTGGGACCAGCAGCATGTGCATCACGTGGGACCTGGGTAGAAAAGCAGAGTCTCAGGCCCCCCCTTGGGCCTGCTGAGTCAGAATCTGCATGTTGACAAGGTCCCCAGGTGATCCACGTGCACTTCTGAGGACAAGTACTTCCCTGCAGCACCCTGACCAACCACCATCAGTCCCCCGCCCTCATCCTTCCAGAGTAGCCCAGTCCATCTCTCAGGACACGCTACCAGAAACCCTCTGTTCTAGGTAGCTGAAACGGGATTCACTACAGCTTCTACCCATGGATCCTAGCTCCACACCTGGGACCCACTGGTGGTAAGCTCCGCACCTCTGCCACATGACAGCCATCAAAGAAAGTGAGACGCCCCTGCCACTTGGGGGATGAGCTGGTAAGATGGCTCCTACAGGGTGCGGCATGCTTCTCAGAAATCCAGTGTGAGTACCGTGTCTGGAGGCTGCCCGGGAGCCCCCAGGAGTAGAGGAGATGGGCTGGAAGACTGCTAGAGAGCTGCGTGTACCTGTCTAGACTTAGTCAAGGCTTTGCACAAACAGCGTTGGAATCCTTTGCTGGCAAGTTTGGCCTCATGCAGGTATTTAGAAGAAAAACGTAAACATGTTTGGCTTCCCCATCCAAAGGCTGCTGGAAATTAGTTCACAAATACATAATTATTATGCATGTGTTCTGTGAGAGAGAAAAAAATGTCATTATACCCATTTTATAGATCAGTTAAAAAAAAAAAAACACATAGAGACTGACACCCTACCCAAAGGCGATGGAGCGGGAATTGGAATTGAGAAGCCTGGCCTACAGGCTCTAGCTCTGGCCAGTCGGGAGAGGTAGTGGTGCCTTTTCTCATCACCTAGCCAAGGCTGATTCTGAAACTGAGCGGTGGCCCAGAGAATGCAGCTTAGATCAACCCCAAGATGCACACAAGATGGAAATAGAGATGGCGCGGGAGCATACACCACACTTTGCCCACAAGAGATGCAACACATTTTCATAGTCAAAATTTACATAGTTCTTTATTCATGAAATTATGAACAGCTGCTATTTTGCCGCATTCCCAAGAAGAGTTGAAAAGGCAGCAAAGAAGAGAACAGACACGTTAGGCAAACTCCATCTGCCCCTCGTGTCTAACACTTTCTTCCCTGCAGATAGCAGACAATGGGTTACCAGATGCCACTGCCTGCTGGGGAAGGACCCAGAAATTTTGTGTGACCATGAGCCAGCACAGACAATTCTTATCTTTTTCCTCTGAAAAGTATAAATGTGCCCACTCTCATCCACTTCTCAATAACTGTCCTAGGACACATGTTCTTCCCAGAGGAATACCAAGGGCGGTGGATCCTCAAGGGAACTCCAGAAATGTCACTCCAGTCTTGACCGAAGTCTATGCACGCTGGCTTCCTCCTGACTTTTGAAGAGGGCTTTACAGCGTGCAGTCTCCTGCACACCCACTACCACACTTGGGCTTCCTAGGGACTCTGGAAAGTCCGCTACCATCTACAGAGCAAGTCGCTGAGGCCAGAAACCCAAGTTGCTGGCATGCAGTCACCCAGCCAGCGGTGGTCAGTGGCGGTTCTTAATGTGGCCTTTTTTCTACCATGGCATGTCCATGGAACAGTGCGGGCTAAGTATTTCAGGTAGGTCCTCCAGCCCACCTAGCCACTGTGCAGCACCCCTCTTCCAGAGTGAATGTCCCAGGAGACACCTACGCCCCAGGTCCAGTCTCTGCCTCATGCGGTCTCATGGCAAACACCCACTGGACACCTGTGTGCCCACTTCCTGTGAGGTCACACGAAGTTTCCTTCAGAAATCAGGAGGGCATCCTCTCTGATTTCCCCATGTGTGGTCCCATCACGGGGGACATGAAACGCCAGAGACACAGCAACCCCCACCCCTCCTCATCCCACATTTGTCTTTCTCCTTCCATGCATTTGTCTCAGACCTTCGTCCCAGAGGCCACCGCGTGGCTTTCTGTGACTGCTCTGGACAAACCCCCCAGCAGGAAGAAGCAGGGACAGGTCCAGTTGAAAAGGCCCCTGGACAACTAGGAGACCCTTGGGGGCCTTCTCAGGTTGTAGGTGGGAGAAAGGCCAGCTGCCATTTTGCACTCTGGTTAACGGGAGGATGTGTTTTTCTTGTTTTTCAGAGAACAGCCGGCTTCTCCACACCTTGAGGCTGAAATCAAAGCAGGGAGGAGCACATTCTGAAAGATGTTGTAAGGGGGATCAGTTACCCCACTTTCTTTGCCAATGTAAGCACCGGGCCTCCATTTCCGGATATCAGAACATCAGGAGGATGATGAGAGGGCATCATCTTATCTCCTTACAGCTTGCTTATGCCTCAGGTCTGTCTGTCTGTCTGTCTTTCTGTCTCTGGAACAGGAAAGAGAGTGAGCGAGAAGCCCTGTGTCTCTCTCGCTTGGCCAGAGACCCCATAGGGCTGGGGTAAACCCCAAGTCCAGGAGGCTGGCTCAGGGTGAGCGGTGGTGGGGATCTCTGACTTTACCTTTGGGGCTTTGATCTTTATCGAAGCATGGAAGAAAAGTGGATATTTTGTCTCAAGGTCAGGTTCTGATGGCTAACGAGATGGTGCACCGGGCAATCGGGTTGACTGTGAGAGGCCACTTCCTGGTGAGGATTTAACAAGCACCCAGCTGGCGCCCCCTGTGCGAGGAAGGAAGACTGAGACCCACTCTCTGGAGATAGGCTTGCAGTGGGAGAGTTAAGATGTCCTGTCTGGGGGTCATCTGTGGAGAGAGGGGCCCACGGGCTAGGGGTCAGGCACAATGTTTGCATTCCTGAGTGCTGTCCCCTGCCCACCCGTCAACCGTGTGGCCTGAAGCAGGTCACTTTAATCCTCTGAGTCTTTGTTTCCTCATGCACGAGGAAGAGATGACCATCAGGGTGCCTCCCTCACAGGGTGCCCCTGTGTGTGAAACTTTGCAAACTCCGTGTCTGGGTGCAGCAAGGAGTGTTCGCACAGGCAGGAGGGCCTCTGTGTCCGTCGACAGGCACCGGGCTCCTAGCCAGCAGCCTTCAGTCTACCCCATCAGTGGACAAACAGGACACCAGCGTGGAGCAAACCATCGGGGTGGACCTGGAAAGCTGCTATCACAAAGAATCAATGGAGGAGTCCAGTTCCAGACTGGCTTGGCCACCCCACACTGCCTGCCTTAGGCGGTGATCTTGTCGCCTGAAAGAGACAGACTTGCTCAGCCGTGGACAAGAAAACCCAAGGGCCCACTGACACCCACATCGAAGGGCCCTTCTTGGCAGCTGGCAGGAAAGGGTGATGGTGCTCCAGCTTGTTACCGAGATCAGGGCTTTTCACTCACTGCCTCCCCCCGCCCCCATCCCTCAAATAAGGAGAGATGGCAATTGGATGGGAGAAGGCCATACCAGGTGAAACTGAGGTGTCGAGGTTCCAGGACCTCATGCTTGAGGTTCATGTAAATAGAAGAACAAATCTGCTGTAAAGCCCTCAGCACACAGGCTCCGCCGCCAGCGGAAATGCTCTTTGCACCCCCTTTGGGGGTGGTCTCTCACTTAGTGGGAAGTTGAAAGACCACCTGGCCTCTTCTGAAAGGCACATAGTAACTAAATAAATCGAAGCGAATTTAAAAAATTGCCTCATCGCAGCTGTAACTCACTCTGGGCCGGTAGCTGTTTACAGGGGTGGCTTATTCTTCCTAAGCAATTCAGAGGGACCAGCACACCCCTGACCACAGCATCCCTACCCACGTGCCGGCCTGAGGAATCAGGTCAGAGCTCCATTTGCAAGGCTGGTGGGCCCCCAATTGCCAGGTTGAGGCTGAGGCTGGTGTGGGGAGGGTGCTCAAGGCCCACTGTCAGGGCCTTGCCATTCTGACCCGGACCTGCCACACCTGGAAACAGAGCCCACCATGAGGAGCCTCACCTGGGAAGGGGGACTCCATGTCCCCTAGAACCCGAACGTTCCTCTAAACCACAAAAGGAATGCTCATGACTGGTTTTTGGGACGGGGTGACTGGAGAGGCTGCAGTGGCCTAGAAAGGCGCAAGGACTGTTGGTTCCAGGTGGACGCTGATGAAAAGCTCTGCTCTGGGACCCTCAGCAGAGTGGGATCTGAGGGCTGCAGGGCACGGGAAGGCTCAGCTCTCTCTGGCTAGACCTGAGGTGGGAGAAGGACCGGGAGAGCTTTCCTCTCCTGTTACCGAGTCTAACCACCGTCTCCCCTCAGACCCATCTGCTCTCTGAGGTGGGAGAAGGAACGAGAGAAGAGAAAGAGGAAGGAGGGTGGGCAGGAGAAGGGGGGCTGCCTCAGAGGGTTTGGGCTGAACAAACCGTGCTGCACGCGCACGCAGTCTTCCCCTTCGGTGGGCCAGCCCCGCCTCTCTGCCAAAGCCCCAGCCCTCGCCAGGGACCAGTCCTCAGGCTTCCCTGCAGTCCTGCCAACAGCCCAGGCTTTGCGACAGCCTTTTTCTCGTTCTGCTCTTTTCTGAAGCTTCCATTCAAATGTTTTTTAGCACAGATGCCTCATGCATCAGTCCAATGCTAAAAAGATGCAGTAAGTGAAATTTTTGCCATATGTTAATACACATGTTTTAGTTTCCATAAATGTTCAACGGGGTTTTTATGGTACTCAGAATGGTGGTGTTTATACTGTTTTAAGATGCTTTGAATTCAAATGTGCAAATGATTTTTTACAAGATGTGATTCGAGGACGAACCACAGTTGGGGTCTTCTGCCATCCAGATGGAGGAGGCTTTCGGTTACCCTGAGCCTGCCACTTGTGACTCCAGGCAAAGCCCTGCTGTCCCAGCTCCTCGCTGTGGGCGGATGGGGTAGGAGGCTGGCTCCAGCAGCTGACCAACACCCAGCTATTTGCGGATCGGGACAGAGAACTGCCCAGGGCCTCACACATCAAGTGGGACTAGACATGCAGGTAGGACCTGGAGGAGGGGTCCCTGGACTGGGGCCTGAAGGGGCCACAGGAGGGGGTTGGCAGGAGGAGGAAGGAGGAACGACCAGTGGAGTCAGAGGGGAACTGAGAGGACGCTGAGGTCTGCTGAGTGGAGGTTTCCATGAGGAAGAGGAGGCAAGGTGGGATGGAGTGGGCCTGGCTCGAGGATGCAGCCGCCCTGCCCTCCACTCCCTGCTGCCCTGTGAGTCCTGCAGGAGTTCTCCCTGCCACCTAAGCACACCGCGCTGTTTCATCCACTGCCCCTGCCTTTACGGGGCTGTTCTCGATCTTCAAAATTTCCTTCCCACCTGGAAAATTCCTACTGATCTTTCAAATCCCAGCCTCTGCCTCCCCTGACAGGTGCCACCCACCTTCCCCTGTCCTGCCTCTGAGTCCTGTCCAGGGACTCTAGTATCACATTTATGTCAGTGTAAGTGCTCCGTGGCCACAAGCCTCTCTCACCGAGTCCCTCTGAGCTCCTTAAGGACAGGCCTGTGTCCTTGCCATGTCTGCTCTGCAGAGCCTGGCCCAGAGCTGCAAAGAGGCCTGTGGAAGGAAGGAAGGAAGAAGGAAGGAAGGAAGAAAGGAGAGAAGGGAGGAAGGGAGGAAAGAAGGAAGGGAGGGAAGAATAGGGGAAGGAAGGGAGGAAGGAGTGGGTAGCTGATTCCAGAGCCGGGTAGGGAGCTGAGGGTAAGGCCTAGAAGAGCAGTCCTTATCTTATTCCCACACCCAGCTTATCATCTTCCTCCTGCCCAGGGGGTCCCATGAGAAACTGAGCCAGGCTCAGTGACTCACAGCTCCCCGCCATCAGCCAAGGGGCCAGGGGAGTCCATAACCTACCCCAGCCAGAGCTGGCACTGACCACCCTGAAGGGATGTGGCTGAGGCCAGGCCACTGCCAGGCCCTGGGAATTGCCCCAGTGGAGTGAGGACATCTCTGCAAGCACAAACACTCAGCTAGTCCTGGGAGCCAGAGGTGTCCTTGGAGGTGTCCTTCAAGGCTTGAGGGGAGGGACAGGCCTCCTGGCTACCCGGCTGGACTGTCCCAGGGTCTCCTCCTGCTGTCTGGATGGCAGGCCCTCCTCCTGGAGTTTCTGAGGCAGGAGCTTCTGCGTCTGTTCTCCCCCTGAGAGTTTGCCCTCACATGTTCAGGTTCATTTGTGCCAGCGCCTCAAGCTTTGTGCGATCTGTGGGGAGAGCTGATACGTTCTGGGGGGAGCCCCGGGGGTGTGTGCATGAAGATGGGAGGGGGCGTCTTCATCTCTGTTGTTTTAACCAAGCGTCTTTGAAATTTGGAAATAACCTCTCCTCCTGGCAGCCGGCTTTTTCCCAAGGGACTGAGGGGTGAGGGTACGTAATCTTGGAGCCTCGGACTCCTTCAGGGGGATTCATATATATGTTGCCTGTAATTATAGGTTGATAATGATATAATTTATAGTATGTATATCATCATTTGTGAGTGACTGGACAAGCTGGCAGGCAAGGAGTGTGCAACCGTGTCATAAGCTTGTAAAAAGGTAATTATATTTCTTTCTGATCTAGCTTTCGCCTACTCGGCCAGGCTGGGGTGCTGTGAAATGAGTGATGATGGGCGAGCGCAGGAATCGTTGGAAGTTGGATTCAGTAAACACGGGGGAGCTTGCCATTAGAGGCCAAGCAGCGTTGTTTTTTGGGTTTTTTTTTGCCCCACTCTGGAAGTCAAGTCTGACTTGAGGCCAGGAAAACTGTGGGACGGGACCCCACAGAGGCACCAGTTGAGCACAAAGAAGGCCCCCCACAAAGGGGAACATGGCCAGATGGCCCAGGGTCCACCTAGCTGGTGGGGTACAGCCTCTGGATGAATGCCGAACAGCCCCTGGTCTCCCGAGACCCCCAGAGCTGTTGCTTTCAGGAGAAGACTAAGAAGCCAGTCTTTCTTGAGGTCTCTCAGCCCCTGGGGGAGTTCTGGGGTTGGAGACGCTTGTCATGTCTTCCAAGCCTGATGGAATCTCCAGGAGTTTAGATCTCGAAGGAGTTTGGTTGGAGTTTGGAGCGATGGTTGGGGGAGATTGGGTTTTATCTGCACCCCATCGCCCATTCTCAGTAATAAAGCGAAGCTGAAGAGAGCCCTTGGCCCGAGATATAATAGTGTAATGTAATTACAGTAATGATACTTTGTAGTTCTATAGCGCCTTTCATCTGTGGATCTCCGAGTCCTTTATAAACATTAATTAATTCTCATAACTCGGCGATGAGGTAGGTAAGCATCGTCATCCCCATTTCACGGATGAGAAAGCCAAGAGGCAAAGAGGGTGAGTGAGTAGCTCCAGATCACCCAGAGAGCCCACTGGTTCAGCGGGCGGAAGTCCGTTCTCCCCTGCTGCGTCCCCACCGGGGAGGGGGGATGGCAGATGCCCTGGGACGTCCCTCTGCAGGCCCTCCAGGGAGCGCGTGCATTGCCTCCTTCCAGAGGTCAGGCGGATGTCCCTGCGTGTGCCCACACTCTGGCCCTGTGGCCTAGGGAGATCCCTGAGACCATCTGGACCCACGAGGGCTCTTGGCAACTTGATCCCTGGAGGAGACCCTCGGGGATGAGTTCACCCTTACATGGGACACGGGAAGCCCTGCCCTGACCTCTTCTCATTGCTACCCGTTCAGTAAGGCCTCCTTATCGCCACCAACCTAGGCCATGTGACACATGGAACCAAGCCCACATTCATTTTTTAAACTCCTACTGGATGCCAAAGTCTGAGTAGCCCCCTGGGAGGGCCTGATATAATAGAAAGACATCTGGGCTGAAAATTAAAAATAAATCAAGTCTGGTCCATGCTCTCTGTCCTTTGATTGCTGTGTGACCTTGGGCAAGTGACTTTCTCTCTCTGGGCCCTGATTTTTTTTTCACCTATGGATGAAGGGAGATATAGATCGTCTCCCAGGATGACATTCTTTAACTTCTTACCTTTCACTTGGTTGGCAGGACAGCCTCCTCTGTGGGTGCCCCTCCTCCCCTACCCACCCCCGCAGTCCATCCCATAAACCTGAATCAAGGGCCAATGTGTCACTTCACTAACAAACCTTTAGTCACATCCCTACACCTGCAAGGAGTCCAAACCTCCCGACCTGTCATTCAAGGCTTTGCCTGCTCTGCCCCAACTCCCCTGTTCAATTTGGGACCCCCATCATGAACCTTTGGCTCAGCCAGACCTACTTTTCCTCCAAATAGGCCATGTTCATTCCAACTTCACAGCTTTGGCCGCACCATTCTCCCCTCTGCCTAGTTTCTATGTACTTCTGAGGCCAACTCCCTGCTCACCACTGTGTTGGATACTGGATTAAAATCCTGCCCTTCTGCATGCTCAGCTCACACCTTTCATGTCTAGGAGATGGCTGTCCGAAGAGCAAATGTGAACTTAGGTGGCATTTCTAGAGGCCTGGTGTCCATAAAAAGGGAGGTAACAGTCCTGTTCTCTGGAATACGTGGGTGTCCTCAGAGAAAAAGCAGGCTGATGAGGGAGCTCTGTTGTGTGTGGAATGGTTAGGGGACCCAGGATCATGTCACTGGGAGAAAACTCAGTGGGGCAGGAGACCCTCCCACCCCTGAGGCCACAAAGGGCTGGCCCACAGGCACAGCTTCTGGGAAGGAGGACTTCAGTTCAGTAAGAGGAAGAACATTCTTTCCCCCCAGAGCTGCCGGGAAATGTGATGGGGTAATGAGTTGTCTGTCACTGCTTACTCTGGAGAGGCCAGGGACGGGCTAGTCACGGAGGTGTGGCAGGAGCTCCTTCTTGCAGTATGAGAACCCAGGGAGACAGGCTGCTCAGGATGGCAGCAAGGTGCCCTCTTGGTTGCCCGGTTACTCACCGACCCCTTGCTCCTGACCACTGGAATCATCTACAGAAGCAGGAGGGCAGCCCCCAGCGTGGAATAAGCTCAAAGCCTCCTGCCAAGTGCTTCCCGGTGCCCCACCTGCCCCTGGTGGGGGTTCTAAAGGAAGGGGCCCAAGAGGCTACCAGACCTGTCAGACAACATTCCCGAGGAGCTGAGCCCTGTCTGGGTTCTCGGGTCCTCACTGGGCACTAACTACTTACTAGGCACTTCACTTTTATCATCCCAGTGATGATTCAGTGTGGCGTTCTTTCCTCCATGCCAGACCCCAGAGCTGACATAGACAAGGACAGACAACAGAACTCAGAATCAGGGACTTAGGTTTGAGTCTCCACTCTGCTCTTTACTGCTGTGTGGCCTCAGGGAAGTTACTTAACCTTCCTGAGCTTCAGGTTCTCAGTATAATGGTGTCTGCCTCCTTGAGGGGTTGTGAGGATTAAATAGGCAATAAGACAGAATTACAAACCATCTGCCACTTCACCTGGGAGGCAGGAAGGACCGTCTCAGGTGAATAATTAATTAAAAGAACCCAGGGGACGGTGTCATGCAGGTGGTCAGGGCTGCGAGGGGAAGGTAAAGACCAGCCATCTGAGGGCGGGACGAAGACGCCCGTCTCCCTCATGTGGTCCCCTGGGAATGATGAGGTGAGAGGCTGGATCTGCAAACCATGGAGGAAATGGAAGGAGAGAGTGGGATGTGTTCATAGGTCTCCTGACACAACAGGGCGGGAATTCCCCACTGCCCTCCACCCTGATGGCTGCATTCATTTACTCATTGGGCAAATATTTAGTAAGTGCCTCCTAAATTAAGTACTGTTCAGGCATTGGGGATATGGCAATTAACAAAACAAAGTCCTGCCACTCTGCCCTTCATATTCAGGCCAGGGAAGACTGAAAATAAACAAAATGAAACAATTACTATAAAACATAGTATCAGGGAAGGGTCAGAGATGTGAAGAGCAAGAGCACCAGGTGAGGGGGGCTGATTTACAGAGCAGGATGAGGATGGGCCTCTCCCATGAGCTGACTTTGTGAGCGGAGACCTGTGTGCCCTGAGAAAATAAGCCCTGGGGAGGCTGGGAGAAGGAGGCAATGAGAGGTGTGAGGGCCTGGAGGCAGGCGCGGGTTTGGGAAAGGGAAACGTTGGCGTCACTGACACCACCCACGGAGTGCTTCTGGTGAGCAGGGCCCCGGCTTGGGGCGCTCATGCAGACAGAAGCCGTGAGAGGGAAAGCTTGGATGCCGGGCTGGCTCTGTCACCAGCTTGCTGTGTGACAAACACAGTTCCTTTACCTTTCTGGGCTCTGTTTCTCTCTCTGCACATTGAAGGGTCAACCTGAGCTCCAAGGGTGGGTTCTAACATGCGTGAGCTTGAAATCTGGAGGCCAGCAGACGGATCTGTGGCATGGGGAGTAGGAGTGGAGTGGAGTGCGATGCATCCCTGCTGAGGCTGGAAGGAGACTCATGCTCAGCAGGCACAGAGATGCCCCGTGGTGCCCGAGATTCCAGCCCCTCCCTTTCCCAGGTTTCAGCTGCTGTGGGGCCAGGCCTCAGAGCACGCATTGGAGGCTGAGGTAAAGCTCCCACAGGTCCCCTGTACACCCAGGTGACAGGCACAGCTGTCTGTGTAGTTTGCTCAGATCGGGCTTGATACCTGCAAGACTTCTTGGTCTGAGTGGGGTTGGGAGGAGCTGCCCTGGTATTCCTGGAAATTCAGCCAGCTGGTGCAAGGCAGCTGGACAAGCAAGGACTTATTCCAGGGAGGCCCCCAAGCCAGGGCTGGCCCCTTCCTCCCAGGGTCCCAATGAGGACCGCTGGACCCAGCCTCTCAGCTTTTTCGGCAAAGCACCCAGCCACCCCGACTGGGACGTTTGAGAAGTCCCCTACTGTCTGAGCTGAAGCACCTTCATCTGTAAAGCTAACAAAAGGCTCCTTCTGATCTTGCAGGGTTAAGCCAGACTCAGATGAGACCACGTATGTAGAAAGCTCTTGGTGAACTTAACCGTCCTATGCCCGGCTTGGTTTTACTGGGAAAATGGCCGGGACCCAAGTTGGAGCCCGGGACTCCACACTCTGCCCACTCCCTTTGACCAGGCTGCCACCTCAGGGCTGGGTGCCCATGTAGGCCTGTCTGTTCCTTTTGCTTTTCTCATGGTCTTAAGTTTTCTTTTCCTTCTTTTGGGGGAGGGATTTAAAAATTTTGTCGATTGATTTTAGAGAGAGAGAAAAGGAGGGAGAGAGAGACATCAATTTACTTACTGTTCCCCTTATTGCTGCACTCATTGGTTGATTCTTCTATGTGCCCTGCCTGGAGATTGAACCCGCAACCTTGGTGCATGAGGACGACACTCCAACCCACTGAGATACCTGGCCAGGGTGTAATCAGCCTTAAGTTTTCATAGCTGTGTGTGTTTCCCTTTAAGGAGCCACTCCAGGACCCTTTAACTCAGTGCTTCTCAGAATTTAATGTGTGCATGAATTACCTGGGATCTCGTTCACGTGATCACTCTGGTTCAGTAGGCCTGGGTGGTGCCTGAGGTCCCAAATTTCTAAAGAGCTGCCAGTGTTAAAGCAAAGATTATTTAGTGACACTTGCTAAAGATGGTCGGGAAGACTGTATTCAAGGGGGCACTATTGCGCTAGGTGTGCAGACCGCTGCAGTGGGGGCTTGCAGTAGGAGAGAGGGATTGGGCTCAGCTCCTAACACAGCGAGGAAATGTGGGACTCTATCGCCAAGGAGCAGGGTAGGGTCAGTGGGTGGAAAATTTCTGAGAGGAAACGCCAGGGGTAAGTCGTGGGGACGGGGTTCTGGCTCTACTAACCCAACGGGGTTCTTGCTGAAGGCAGGCATCACCTGGAGATGGTAGAGGATGAGGAATTTGGTCAGAGCTAGAGAGAGATCAGACATGGAAGATGCGGGATTCTGGTTAAATTGATAGCAAATTTGTGCTAATATTGGACATGCAGAAGAAACAAATGTGGAAGTCCAAACGCCAGAGCCTGGTTGAAAGAGTTCAGGGGAGCCCGAGGGGACTTCGGTCAAGGGTAGAATCTTTGTCCCTGCGTGACACTGGTGCTGCCGGTCCAGGGACAGCTCTTGGAGTAGAAGACCAAGGAACCTGAAACGCAACATGCTGGAAACAGAATTCGGTGTCTCCCCTTCCACACCCTCCTGCCCTGTCCTGTGTTCCCCGCAGCACTGGCAAGTGCCGCCATCATTCCCTTCCTCTCCAACCTTTTTTTAAAAATCAACTTTATCGACGTGTAATTTATATGCAATAAAACGTACCCATTTTAAGTGCATTTCAGCAGTTGTGTACACTCATGTAACCATCACCCCACCAAGTTCTAGAACTTTTCCCATACTGAGTTCGAGAACTTTCCACAACCCCCCAAATTTCCCTCATGCTCTTTTCTTGTTGGACACCTCCCTGCTACTCCTCCAAGCCAACCTTCTCAAGGGCTTTGCCCCGACATTTTTCTCCTCTCTTTCCCATCTCATCTCCCTTGCTGCTAAGTCCTTCCCACTGATGTGCATTGATGACCTGGTACCCCCACCCCTGGCCCCATGCCCTTCCCTGTCAGGACAGGTGGGCTAACGTTGCCTGTTCACCTGGGGTGCCTTTGCAGGCAGAGGCTGAGTTTTGCATTCTCATCACATCATTCATGGTCAACAAGCCCTTGCTGAAGCGACGAAGGCTGTCTCCCGAGGCTTCGACTCTTGCGTTGACTGTGCGTTGTTAAGTGAGTAGATGGGTCTCTTCTGTGAGTGTGAACACCTGGTTTCCCACGGATCCTTGACCGTAATGATTAAACAAAAAAGGCTTTCTCTTTTATTATCTCTCTGATAGAAGAAAAACCCAACCTTTTATTCAGTTCACATTTTTCTTGGTTTTGGAAACATTAATCTTTTATGGTTTTAAGAAACATTGCATAAATAGAAATCATTTTTCTCCCTTGTAATGTGGTCTTTAGCAGTGTTTGTTCTCAAAGACCATACTACATAAAAATCTACCATCGCCATTTCTGAAATTTTATCCATTCATTCATCAGACTGGCTCTGTGGGCATTGGGGAAGGCTACACAGGACACAGGCCAGTTGAGGAGGCAGATAAACAAGTGGACTCGGGGCTCAGTGTGACGCATGCTGGGGTAGAGGTCATCCTGGGAGGTGGGGGAAACACGGAGTGGGGAGTAGGTACCCCAGACGAGTCAGAGAGGGCTCCGCAGCTGGACTTCACGTTTTGCTTTGAAGGAAGAAGAGAAGTGGACAAAGTGAGAGGTGGGGAAAGGCATGTACACAGAAGGAGCGATGTGACCAAAGGCACGGCAATAACAAATGTTTGTTAGATGCTTACCATGTGCCAGGCATGCTTCCCGGGGCTTTATCTGCGTTTCAGCCCTCACTATAACCCCATGAGGTAGGAATATTTATCCTCATTTTGGGTGTGGCAGCTGAGGCAAAGTGAATTTCAAACTTGTACCTGGCATTCCAGGACGTGGCCCCAAGCAGTCTGGCTCCAGAGCTGAGTTGCTGACCGCTGCCCTGCACTACCTGGGCAGTGCTGGGAGATGCCACGTTGGGGGAGCTGTACGTAGGAGGGGGAACATAGATGGGGTTATTAAGAGACAAGGAAGGTCTTTCAGAATTCCGAAAGGTCTTGAATGTCAGGCTGGTAAGTCTGGACATCTCCATGTAGACAATGGGGAGTCACTTAAGCATTTAGATGGGGGAGAGATGAGATCAGTTTGTACTATGGACGGTTGCCCAGGCAGTAACATGGCGTACGGATTAGAGGGGCAAAGGCCAGGGGCAGAGGGGCCTAGGAGGAGATGAAGGGGGCCGAGGAGGGGGAGATGACGAGGCCTGACCCAGGTGGCGTTGAGGGAAATGGTGGGGAGGGGCCAGCTGGAAGCATGGTAAATGCATCACTAAGTGGGTAAGGTCCCCAGCTGCCCAGCTGCAAGATCAACCCAGACACTGCATTTAGTTTCCTCCTTCCCTGTGGACTGACTTGGGTGGGGGTCAGGCTGGCCAGATGGAGGACACTCTCCCTGGTGAGGCCACCGGGCAGAGCCCAAGGTCACAGCCAGGCAGGCTTTTCTACTCCCGGGCAGCCCCCAGCCTTCGAATGGGAGCCATTCACCCTAAGTGGCAGTCCTGGGGCTGAACATGTACGAATGACCCAGGGACGTGGATAATGGCGTGGGGGTTGCCTGGGGGCGTGGGGGGCTGGCTAGAGGACAGCAAAGGGGAAAACTGGGTCAACTGTAATAGCATAAACAATACAATTAAAAATAAAAAAGAAAAGAAAAGAAAGAAAAAAGAAAAAGGAGTGGCTGACCTGTCTTCCGCAGTTATCACAAGGACACAGCAAGGAACACGGAGTATGTATTTGGTTTCCATACCTGGTACCTGATGCAGGACTTCTAAAACCTTCGCAATTTCCTGAGTGACAAATGAGATAGGACCATCTTTTTATTCATAACAAGGCCCTTTCAACAGACTATTGAACCCAAGGAGGGGTCACGGGAGCCCCTGCCTTTGTAGCCCCCTCCAACAGAAGTGACGTTACCCTGGGCACCCAGCACTTAACAACTGACATCTGAACTGGGGGCAGTCTTGTGGGGCTGAGCCCTAAACCTGTGGGGTCTGCCCCGACTCCAGGTAGTCGGTGTCAGAATTGAATTGAATTGTAGGACACCCCCTTGGTATCCGGAAAGTCAAAGAACTGGTTGTTGTAGGGAAAAAAACCACACACACATTTGGTGTCAGGGTTGTAGGTAAAAACGGTTTCGAATCATCACCATCTGTCTTTCTCTCTGAGCTACGAGCTTCCCAGGGCATGAGACGGATGGCTCACCAGCACGCCCAGGGCCCAGCTGTGGGCCTGGCACGGGAGCGCGTTGTAAAAGCCCAGGGAGTAAGAGAATGAACAGAGGCTCCCCCAGCTTCCCAAAGAGAGAGAAGGAAAAACAGCTGGAACTGCCAGAAATATGACAGAGAAGAGTCAAAAAGACATGGAATTAGCTACATACACGTGAAACACAATTCGTGCTTCTCTTTACGCTGTAGTAGCATAAAGAATAGTAACCTTCTCAACGAGACAGAAGACGAGAGCTGCACCACCGGGTGCACGGCAGCGGAATCCAGCAGTTGTGCCCCCTCTCCCCAAACACTCTACCCGCTCGCTCGAGTACACCCCACGTTCATGTTGACAAGGGCGTAGCTTTGCGTTGCGGGAAAGACAAATGTCTTACTCTCCTTCAATTATTAGGTATATTGGTCATGGTCAGCTATGGTTTCTGTCTTGGTAAGTGTGATTATTGGAAAAAGATGTGAAAATCACAGTCTGTGTTCATATTTCTAAGGGTTCAGCTCAGGCCATCTAAAAATCATGCGCATAGTTGAAATGTGGCTCCAGTGTGTACGCTGAGCACCCATCAGTCTGACCCCGAGGGTCGGACCCCTTGCTTAAGAATACCGATAATATGTCTTTGGACATGCAAGAATTGGAGGCAAAGAAATGTGGAGTTGGAGGAATCTGGGGCCAGCTTACTCCCTGCAGGCTCAAGATCAGCCATCCCATATAGAGGGGGAAAAAAAAGAATGCCGATAATATATTATATGTTGGTTTCTTACTCTTCAATGATGGAGTCAAAATGGTGGGACCCATTGCTTCAAGTATTTTTCCTTATCACCAATAATTAATTTCTATACAAATGATGCCAATATAGATATAGAAAATAATATAGTTTTAAGCTAGGAGACCACACATAGTTTGAAATTTGTGATGGATACATTAAATTTTATTTTTTATTTATTTAAAAAATGTTATTTATGTGTGTATGTATGTATATATGTATTTGTTTATTTTGAGAGAGACGGGAATGGAGGGAGAAAGAAAGGGAGAGAAATGTTGATGTGAGAGAGAGACATCGATCGGTTGCCTCTTGCATGTGCCCTGACCCGGGACGGAACCGACAACCCAAGTATGTGCCCTGACCAGGAATTGAACCAGTGACCTTTTGCTTTGTGGGACGATGCCCAACCAACTGAACCACACTGGCCAGAGCCTAGATTTTATTTTTATTATGTGAGAAGTTTAAGGCAAATCTAGAAACGTTGAGGACTCCCGGTGTTTGGATTTGCAAGGGCAGGGAATGGATGCTGGAGCATGCTCTTACTCATGCCAATGTTTTGTCGACAAAATACACCTGCAGGAGAAAACCATTCACATATCATGAGGAGTTGCTGTATGGGAAAAAGAAAAATTTCTGTAAAAGTCCAGAAACAGAGAAGATGTAAAATGCATCTGAAGTCATTGCAATTGGGCGGGGCAGAGAATATTGATTTCCTGGTGAAACTGTCACTAACAAATTATCTACTCACTCATAACAGCTGGAGGAAACTAGAACATACCTGAAATTTAGAGTTAAACGTATTTTATTCCTTGGAAAATAGTGTTTATCATTAAGTCATGACAAGTATATTTTATCTATGAATAAAGGCAATTTGGAGGGAGTTGCTGGAACAGATAAAGCGAGGTATACTAACTTATGAATCCATTGATGCCTATAAAAGTTAGCAAATTTAAAATGAAATCATTATAGGCCCTGGCTGGTGTGGCTCAGTGGATTGAGTGCTGGCCTGCAAACCAAAGGGTTGCCGGTTCAATTCCCAGTTAGGGAACATGCCTGGGTTGCAGGCCAGGTCCCCAGTAGGAGGTGCGAGAGAGGCAACCACACATTGGTGTTTCTCTCCCTCTTTCTCCCTCCCTTCCCCCTCTCTAAAAATAAATAAATAAATATTTTAAAAATTGAAATCACAATAAAGATAAAACCTGAAATGTTACAGGGCACACCAGATGAAATTAATGTTCCTTCACTCAATAATGCGGCAAGGCCATGGGCTGGGTAGTGAAAGAACCGCAGTAAGTTTAGGTAAGAAAAACCCCGATCACTATCTCAATTATAGAGGTGCATGGATTTTGCTAGTATTGAAAAGATGATTAAGATCAACCTCTCTGTGGTCATAAAGACACCCGCAGCACATCAGAGAGGGGTTCATAACACAGGTGGTCAGACCCACGACTGAAGGCTTGGCAACGCGGGGACATTTGGCCGCACAGCAGTATGGCATAAGGAGGGGGAACCAAAGCTGCTTAGGCATATTGCTGTGCCCATCAGCTGGACTTTGAGAAGCTGAGGCCTTTGCAGAAGAATGCGATGCGAAGTGCTTTCACTGTGTTCAATTCTTTGTTCTACACTATCCATTCATCTGTGAAAAGATTGGCGGTTACCCAAAACACATGTAACAGGAGTCGTGAAGCAGCACGCAGGACGCTGGACAGTTTGCTGAAGTCACATTGGGTCATACATCACCAGGCTTTATCTGCTGTGACTGAGTGGCTTCCAGAGATTATTGAAACTTCGGAAGCAGCATTTAATGATTATCAGACACACAGGTGGCCCATGAATCGGGGATTCCTGTACATGTGCTAAATGTTACAGGAGGTTTTTTTTTTTTCCTGATGAGCTTCAAAGTGAAACCATAGGCATGTTTTCATAGTGTTCAAAAGTAAAAGCAATCTTCACTGTTTATCATCTCAGAGAAATGATGACTATTTGAAAACCATTGGGCAGAGAGCAAAGGAAACTTGCCAAAAACTAATCTCTTGGGTTCAAAGCAAAAACAAAGCAAAGCAAAAAACCTTCCCTTCAGAGAAGAAAAATTTTGGTGTGGGGCAGGGTGTACGCTTGTGTGTGTGGCGGTGGGGCGATCCTGGAAATGCAGATAGTAAATTTTTCTCTACTTTGTCAGAACATTATCCAACGATATTCAACCCATAAATGTTTTGTTACTGTATTGCTAAATTTAAATGTATGCTTTTCAGCAAATGATTATAGTAAAACAAATTATATTTTAAATAACTGTTTAAATGCAGTTAACCAGACATATGGGATACATTTGCAGACCTGATGTAAGAAAGAGCCTAGAACTTGAGTCTTACCAGAGCTGCACAGACTTCAGCCTGTGCCATGACGGCTGGTCTGGGCTGGGCGTCAACACCTTCAACCAGTTATGCCTGCATCTTGGCTCTGCACTTGGCCCGGGCTTGACCAAGGTGAAGAGGCTTGTTTCCAATCCTGTGTTAGAGCTGGTAGCTGACACTGAGACCAGCTGGGCAGGGGCTGGTACCAAAAAGAGGGATATGAAGGAGCTCTGTTGTGCCTTGGAGAACTTTATGGAACTGTCTGAGAGGTGGGGGGCTTTATAAATTCCGTCTCACCTGGGAAGCTAACCCTAGGTGGGCGGGTTCAGTTATATTTATTCCTTTAAACCTTAACTCACAGTCCCCAGATGGACCGTCCCAGATTCAAGTAAATGAGGTGTAGTTGTGGGAATGACATAATGGAAATCACTGTGTTATTTTGTGAACATGTTTTCAGGTTATTAATAAACAAGTTAACTATTTGGAAAAATAGTTAACCAGAGACATCTTGCTTACCTCTCACTTAGGTCCACTGGTGGAGGGGGTAGTTGCCCTGTGTCCAAGTTAATGGTCATTTTCTGCCTGTCAAACACAAATTCTACAGAATGAATGAGTGGGTGAGTCCCCAGGATGGCCGCAGGCCGGTAGAAAGGACTGGTGAGCTGGAGGCCAAAGAGCCTGGGCCCAGGAGGAGAGTCAGGCTGGCTGGGTAGGACTGGCCCACCCTCCTTTCCACAGACTCAACATTTGGGGTCTGACTCCTTCAAGGATGCTGCACTGGGCTCCAGGTAGTGTCTGCCGTTGGATGGGACAGCGCAGGCTCGGGGGTTCAGAGGAGGTCTCAGCAAGACTTACTGCCTGAGGGATACCCACTTTCCCACTTGCAGTGCCTGCTTGCATGCCCTTGGCGCATAGCTCCTGTCACTCCACATCGCATCGCCACCACCTCCAGCTGTTCCTCCCACAGAACCCACATTCTGGGCCCGAGGGCGTCCCGAACGTGGGGTTGATGACATGGGAAGCCGGGCTGCACCCTCTACCCTGCTGTAGGCTTGCCCCATGACCTATGGAGTCTCAGCCCTACCGTGTGGCATGTGACCTGCCAAGGCCCCTGCTGGACAGTGTTAATGCACATCTGTTTCTCCTAGCTCCCTAGGGTGGGGCCAGCAGCCAGCCCCCAGAGACCTCCCTCCCTCTGAGGGAGAGCGTATTGGTCAGTGTTGTCCAGAGAGACAGAACCAGTAGGATGCATATATAAAGAGATAGAAAGAGATTTATTATGGGAATTGGGTCATGTGATTGTACAGGCTTGAGACGTCCCTCGATCTGCTGCCCGTGACCTGGAGGCCCAGGAGAGCCACTGGTGCAGTCGCAGTCTGAGCCCAGAGGCCTGAGACCAGGGAGCACGGGTGGTATAAGGTCCAGTCCGAGCCTGAAGGTCTGAGAACCAGGGGCACCAGTGGTGTGAGCCCCAGTCTAAGTGCTTGAGAAGACCAAGGCCCCAGCTCAAGATGTCAGGGAGAGAGCCCATTCTTTCTTCCTCTGCCTTTTTGTTCTCTCGGGCCCCTCAGCGGATTGAATGAGGCCACCTACCCTGGGGAGGGCACGTTGCTTTACTGGGTCCACTGATTCAAATGTTAATCTCATCTGGAAACACCCTCACAGACACACCCAGAAATAATGTTTAGCCGAGTGTCTGGGTACCCCATATCCCAGCCAGGTTGACACGTAAAAATTAACTATCACAGAGATGGTACGGGCCAGTTTTGGCAGGTTGCAGTGTGGAAATTTGTGGTCTTCTGAGGCCTCAAAGAGAGGAACGAGAGTGGGGGTGAGCTTCCCCTGACAGCGGCCCGCTAACTCTGCACCTTGTCGGCTGAATGGGGACCCTGGCCTTCCTGAGCTTCTGTTTGCCTAACTCCAAAACGGGAATAAAAATACTCTCCTGGAGAGTGATGGTGAGTCTCAAGTGAGTTGGCCAACAGAAAAGCACTTTGTCAAGTATAGCGCAGATGAGAGACTAGACTCACAGAAACCCCAGCCTGGCTCCTGGCTTCGGACGCAGCTCCCTTCTGGGGCTTCCATTTCCCAGTCTTGCATAGGGTGGCCAGGGGGAACTCAGACAAGATAATATCTCAGTGTAAGTGTGTCCCACACATCGCCGGGGACACATTCATACTAAAAATGGGTTGTTTATCTGAAATTCAGGTTTAGTGGGTGTCCTGTATTTTTATTTGCTAAATCTGACCATTCTATCCCCGCAAGAAGCCAAGGTGAGTGCAGGACTTTTCTCAGCGGACTTTCACCACTGCCCCAGGCGATTGGGGAGGAGAGTTTATTTACATGCAGTCCCCCTGCCTCAGGTAGGGAGAAATCACAGGGCTCCAGGGACTGACCAGCTCACCTAAAGAGTAAGGCAGGAGGGCTGGGCCCCTCTCCAAGCAACCCCGGGCTGCTCCTGCCCAGCCTGCTGCGAGGAGGATGGGCTTGGGGGCTGCTTTTCTCAGAGGTAAGGGCGGCACCTGTCCTCTAGATGACTAATAAAATCAATGGTTCCTGCCATGCTTTAGGGGGAAGTATGAGAGGTCTGTCCAGAAAGTATCCAGCCACATACTGTGAAAGACAGAGGCATTTCCTGAAGAAGATACAAGATACAAGAAACGTTATATATAGGACAATGACACCTCAGTCCCTTTCAATGTAGGCACCTGGAGACCTCACACAGTTCTCCTAATCGCCATCAGCTGCCCCGTCGTATTTGTCTGAATCTCATCGACAGTCTGAAATCTCTTCCCTTTCAAAGTCATTTTAGTTTTGGGAAAAGTCAGAAGTCGCAGGGCGCCAAATCTGGGCTGTAGGGGGCCTGAGTCACCTGGGTGATTTGATGTTTCTCCAAAAAACTGCACATGAGGCATGAGAAGGAACACTGTCGTGATGAAGCTGCCAATCACTAGTTGCCCATAGCTACGGCCTTCTGAATCATCCTAATAGTTTCCGTGGAATGTTCAAACTTAACACAAAATTCGATCAGATTCATTGCTCTACTTGCTCAGTCATTTTGAATGCGACGGCCACACAGTACACAGGCTCACTCAGCAGTGTCTACCTCTCACACTGACTTATACAGTGAAGTCATCGTTGTTCACGCATGTGCATTCCGGTCCACTCTCCTTGGCTGTCAGGTTGTATCGATGTCACACAAATGGTTCTCGTTATATTAACAATGGCTGGACTTTTTCCAGACAGACTTCATATACTGTTGTCTGCAATTTACTTTAAAATGCATAAGAAAAAACAAGGTGGATTTATGGGTGGATGGAGGCGGGGGTGGATAGATGGATATGTGATAAAGTATGATATAGAGAAATGTTATTGGTAGAACCTAGGGGGAGGTATATTTATTCCCTATGACACCATTTCAACTTTGCTGTATGTTGGAAATTGTTCATAATAAAATATTGGGGGAAATGTAACTACTTAACATGAATTTTAAAAATTCCCTCATTATAGAAAAATTGAAAAATACAAAAAAATTAACTCCTAAATCTCACAACTCAGCAATATTTTGTTATATTTCCTTCCAGCCTTTTTCTATGCATTTGTTGTGATGGTTGTTTTACAACATTGGGACCAGTCCATTTTTCGCCACTATAAATAAAGCTCTGGAACGCCCTTCAGCAGAAGTCTGTTACTTATCCCTGTACCCCTTCCCTCCAGATGGCTACTGGATAGCATTACTCTGGCTATATCTCTCATTCAAGAATCATCACCCTGCCTTGCAGACATTTTAATATTTTTCCTGGGCTCCTTCTTGGGGCCCCTTTGGAGCTGCAGGGTAAACTCACTAAGACAGAGCCCCTCCCTCCCAAGCAGGGCACTAAAGCCCAGGAAGGCACAGGGCGGCACCCAGGTGACACACAGGTAGTACTGAGGACTGTGGCATAGGCATGCCCTGTCCCACGGAGAGAGGGGCTTGATGTAGAGAGTTGTGGGGAGGGCCGAATGTCTAGAGGCCTGTGTAGCTGCCGGGCTTAGAGGACATCCTCGGGAGTACATGGGGTGTCTACGCACAGGGCAGTCCCCATCGAGGAGCAGTAGGGTGGGAGAGATCTTTTAAATGGGTTTTTAAAGTTGAACGTGTTCTTTAAATTCCAGTTCTTCCCACTAGTATTGCCATTTCCTTATATCGAGAAGATATTTCTGTCTCATTTCTGTATGTTAAACCTGGAGTTTAAAACTGAACCACTGCCTCCATGCCTGGCACAAACGGCAAGAGAAAAGGATGAAGAAGCTTACAAACAGTATTCCTTTTGCTCTCTCTGCTTTTTCAGGGAGGTGGTCAAGTCCTGGAGATCAGCAGCCTGGGCCAGAGCCCCAGCTCTGCCAGGGGCCCTGGGTGACCTCGGGCACATCAGATCACCCTTCTGAGCCTCAGTGTCCCATCCACAAAGCCAAGGGGATGCTTTCTACTTCTGTGGGAGGTGAGACAGGGCGCACGCAGGTGTGTGGCATGGGGCCAGACGAGGGAGGCCCTTCGTGTCATGAGTGGAGTTGGCCTCCTTCTCCCCCAGCCTTCTTGGGGAGGTCACGTTGACTTGCAGACTTGGCTTCGCTCCACTGCACACGGCTCTCTTCCCTGGAGCCCGAGTGGAATGTTTTCTCTTCCCTCCTCCTCCTCCTCTTCCTGTGCACTGTCTATGGGACTCCTCCAGTGTCCCAGGGCTCCCCCGGGGCAGTCGAGCCCTCTCCCGCTCTGCTCCTGCCCCGTAGCCTACCAGGCTGTTTCCAATTTGGACGCCATACATCTTGCCCCTTCAGATCGTAGCCGCCTCTTTGATGGAACTAATGATGATCTAGGGCTCCGGGGCCCCCGACCTCCCCAAACTGAGATAAATCCTGCTTCTGCACAGACAAGGGGCCTCCAGCCCAGCATCTGATCCCACTCCTCCAGGCGGGACTGCGGGGGGTGTGGGGAGGTATCTCTGGGAGCCCCCTCCTGGAGGGCAGTGAGGGCCACAGCTGGAAGACAGGAAGTGAGGGATTTCTCCAAGGCTCTGAACAGGGTCCCACCACTCACTATGGGGAGTTGGCAGGCTGTGAAAGGGCCAGCTGGGTACACCTTATCTCAGCAAGACACAAGGGTGCAAGCTGGAGCAAATGACAATCACTTAGGCTTGCCCGATCATCAGGCTCAGTTCCACAGCAGTCCCTGACAGTTTCCTTGCATTGCTGGGGACATAGAGGAATGAGACCTCCCTCCCACTCCTAGGAGCTCAGGAGTGAGGGAGAGGGATGGGAGAACAGACAGCTCCAATACTGTGTGCTGGGGTGGCAATGGCAGAAGCCTGGGGACTGTGAGAGCATGGCAGAGAGGACCTGACGCAGCCTGGGAAGCCTGCAAAGCTTCCTGGAGGAAGCAGCCCTGCTCTGGCCCTGAGGATCAGGAAATGCAGCACAGGGGTGTTTGAGCAGGCAACGGCTCCTGTGGCTGGAGTTCTGGGTTCCTGGAAGTGGGTGATGATGCCGGTATGCCCAGGAAGAAGGTGCCAGTCAGGTGGTAACTTGCTCTGGTAACTCTATGGCCTTCTCCGAATTCAGTGCGACTCCAGGGCAAGGGATTTATCACTCTACTGCACTGACCAGGCAGGAGCTGGTACAGGTCTAAGGGACAGGTGGAAGAGGGGCCTAGGAAGCCACGTTGGATTTATCTAGTGAAGGATGAGGAGCTGCCACTTATCGAGTTGGGGCCCTCCCAAGCCTGCCCCCCAGGTAATCCACGATGATCCTTGGGGCTGCTGCCACACCTCCTGTCATGTTCCCTAGCTACCGTTGGATGCACTGGGATTGGCTGGTCTCTCTTGAGGACATTGTGTCTCTGAGCTAGGCCATTGGATGGGGGAATGGTGGGTGCCATGCCTCCAAAGGTTGGAGAGCTCTTGTCAGGGTCAGTGGTGAGAGGGGTGGAGGGGCAGGATTATTTGATTCTACCCAATGACACTCTTCTCTGAAGAGGGCAGCTCCCCAGCAGTGCCCCTTTCTTCCCAGTGCCCCCAACCCTATCCCTCTGCTTTCTTAATCTCTTTCGCTTCTCCCTCCTTCATCCCTGTTGCCGGCTGCCCAAATTCTACCTCATACATATTCATTTAAAAAACTAGCCCTGGCTCATGTGGTTCAGTGGATTGAGCACTGGTCTACGAACCTAAAGGTCACCGGTTCGATTCCCAGTCAGGTCACATGCCTGGGTTGCAGACTGGGTCCCCAGTTAGGGGCATGCAAGAGGCAACCAACTGATGTTTCTCTCCCTCTCTTCATCCTTCCCTTCCCCTCCCTCTAAGAATAAATAAATAAAATCTTTTTTAAAAATAAAGTTAACTTAGGTTTAACTAAAGAATTTTACGCTTTCTGGGAGTGTAATCAAGCTGAGGGTCCATTCATTTCCCCCAGCAAAGGGCTCTGCTCTATCCAACACCTGTGATCCTCAGGTGGGAGAGCTCACCTGCATGCTCACCAGCCTGCCCCTCCCTTTGAGGGTTGAACTCTGAAGGGCTTTGGTGCTTCTGTTGGGGGCCTGCCTCTCCGCCATCTGCTAGAGTGGCTTCAGAGACCCCAGCAACCTGGGCCCAATTTTCTGAGCTCTGTAGTTTTTCATGAGGCTCTGAGGAGCCTTCATCCAGGCTGGTGGTGACACTTTGCAGGGGCGGGAGGAAGGGATGAAGGTTATGGGAGCACGAGAGAGCTTTGCAATGGTCTGCAGTGAGCAGAGCTCTTCTCGTCCAGCCTTGCCACTTTGAGCAAGAACCCACCCTGGAAACCCCTCTCAACTTCCCAGATAATGGATGTTGTGTGGTCCCAGTTTCCTCCCAACTGGGAGCTTTGAGGGCAGTGGCTGTTTTTGAGGCCATCACTTTGCTCAGGACCTGTAAATACAGTAGGTGCCCAATAAATGCAGTGTGGAACTCTGTGCCCAGCACACCCTCTCTGTTTAGTCATCCATCAGACAGCTGTGGCCCCTGCAGAGTGGGGTTTGGGAAGGTTGCCTTGGGGGGAGGGCGGGGAGTGTGGTTGTGCAGAGGCCTCGTGGGGGGCTGTTGGGAGTCCTTTTGCCCCGGCTGTGGCTTTTTACCCCCGGGCGGCAGCCGTGTACCCCCGGAGGAGGACGTATCTGCAGTCTGTGCCCATCACCTGAGCTGCACCGGCGGGTTGGGTAACAATTATTGGGAGAGGTTAAAAAAAATCATTATCAAATAACTACAGCCTGAAAAAGTTGGCGGGCGGGACGGAAAACATGGTCTGGATCACGCTGTGGCCGCCGCCGCGGCTCCAGGCGCGCCGCGCCTCGGTAGCCAAAAATGGGAGGAAGCACATCTGTAACGCATTTCTGTGATGTTCACCTTTGAGACCGCGCGGCTGGATGGAGGCGGTGAGTTCACGCGAAAGGAAAAACTCTTTAAGAGGCTTTCCTTAGGGGACCTGCCTGGCGCGGGCGGCCGCGGGCCCCGGCGGCGGGGAAGGGCGCCCCCTGCCTGGCGCGGGCGGAGCGGAGACGCATGCTGGAATGGGGTGGCGTGGGGAAGGGGTTCGGGGCCAACTCTCTGAGTCCAGTTTCCCAGTCTGTACAAACAGGTGGCTGGATTTTAAGGACACTTCCATTGAGGATGCTCTGAGAGTCCCTTCTGGTGTGTCCTGATGGAGGGAGAGGGACCAGCCCTAGGGTGGGGAACAGGCAGGGAGGGAGGAGCCCTCCTCTTTTCCCTGCGGTTGCCAGGTCTCTGTCATTGCCTTCCCAGCCTTCTCTGTACATTCCAGAGCCAATGACGTCTTCTGGGTGAGCGTTTGTCTCCGGAGTGAGGTCAAATCCACCTTCCTGGACAGTCAGTGCTCCTTCATGGGAAGGATTGCAAGGAGCCCTGCTTCTAGGGGAAAGAGGAGCCCTGCCCCTCCAACATTCTCATTCCTAGTCATTCTCCTCTTGGGTGTTTAACATTCCCTCCCTCCCTTAGGCCCCAAACATCCCTGTCTCCCCTAAAGCCCCTTTGCTCTGCTACTTACTACCCCTCCACCTTCCCTCTGGAGATTTCCTTCCCAAAGTGGTTCAGCCCTCTTCATTCCCCTTCCCTTTCCCCTTTGCAGTTGGCCCATGTCTCCTCACCCTCACATCCCAGGGGCTGGTTTTGCCTCCAGAGCAAAAGCAGATTGGAAGCTAAGGCTTCCAACAGAGCCTCTGAGCTCTTCAAAGTTAGACCTTTTTAAAAGTTAGGTGGGCTGTGGAGAGCTGGAAAGATGTTGGAATGAAGTGCAGGCACCCCCCCACCCCATACACACACACACACACACACACACACACTCACTCACTCCCCCCACTTGCCCAAGAGCGGGGCAGAGCTGGAGCATTCCCAAGGCCCGGGACTTCTACCCATAATATGTCATTCCCAGCCTTTGCTCACCAGGAGACAGAAAGCACTTGAAAGATATTGTTAGGGGGAGCCAGACCGTCCCTTGGCACAGATAGTGGTCAAGTGCTCGCTTCAAAATAGTTACGATAGTAAACTTTATGTTGTGTGTATTTTGCCATAAAAAACTGAAGAGAAAGAAGCAGAGCAAGGATTTGAACTTGAATTATTTGGCCCTGGAACCTGTGTTCTTATTTCTGTACTACACCGTATACCTAGAAGATGCTCAATAAGTATTTGTGGAAGGAAGGAATGGGAAAATGAATGACTGACTTCGGAGGCCTTCACACATGTCCCTTTTCCTTCCATTCCCTGGCACCTCGGTGTCCTCGTCTTACCCATGGCCCTGGGCACATGCGCACCCGTGTGTGTATTCCCAGCAGGGCTCTGTGAACACCCGTCTCTGCTTTTCCAGCTGTCTCTCTCTTCCCTTGCGTTTCTCAGTGCTCCCTCGATCACCCAGGTAGCACTGCCCTGTCTAGCTGTGAGGGCAGCCGGGCATCTGAGGCAGTACGGATGGCTTTTTGGGCCCTCACACCTTCTCCTCCCTCCTCCGGTGTTGCTTTTTCACGTACAACTCGCCTTCTCCATCACCAGGATGCGACCCTTCACCGCTGAGTCCTTTCCTAGGTCTCAGAGCTCCGGCCTGGGGGGTTAATAAGGCTGTCAGGATTTCACCCGGCCTATCCCCTGAGTTTGGTTGCACCTCCACGAAAGTTGGGCATCCGGGGTCTGGCTCTCTGAGTCCCACCTGCCTGTGGGATCCTGTTTCTGGATAACCAGACGAGAGCATCTCTTTTCCATCTCTGGTCAGAGCTGGGCCAACACAGCCCTAGGCCATATTCACCCCTGGTTGCTGTTGGAGAATTTCTCCCAGTTAAACCCAAGTCAGCTCTGCCTCTCTGTTCACTGCATCTGTTCCTTACAGGGCCCAGACGCTGCACAGGTTGGGAGGACTGGACAGAAGTTCAAGATTAGTTAGATCTGGGTCAACCTTGAACTACTGGACTCTGGACGGGCCCACAGGGATGATTAGGAGGGCTTGGGAGCTGCTTGCCTACACGTGATTGGTGATTAGAACTCCAGGCCCTAGCCCTTCTAGGGTGAGATGCAGAGTAATGTTTGGTCAGAAGGTGGTCCCTCAGGTGAACAGGCATCTGGGGGCAGGAGCAGATGGGGAGGAGGTGGGGAGACTAGCACTGAATGAAGCTGAGAGGGGGGCTGCGGTGTCTGGGAGGGGTAAGGATGACCAGGTATGGACAGGGTCCTAAACTGCCAAGGGTGCCGGGCAGGTTGACAAGGTCAAGTTGGGACCCAGGGTGATGTGGGCCCAGGGCCGGAAGCTGGGCTATACGCTAGGGCCCCCAGGAGGACGCAGGATACTTAGAACTGGGCCACAGGCCAGAGAGAGCTCCCTCCGAGGGGCAGCAGGAGGTCTTTGCCTGAGAGGGAAGACGAGGCAGGGTCAGTTTCTACAGCAGATTCTCTCACTTTGCGTTAGTCGTGAATAACCTGGAGATCCTAATTCAGAGACCAGAGCAAGCCCCTTAGCCCAGCAGACCCAGCCACCCCTTGGTTGTCTGTTTGGTGAATTATTTGCAGCTCCCTGTCCCTTCCCTATACTCAAAGGGAGCTCAGGACAAACTAGCTCACTTCCACTTGCCTAAGTAGGCCCCACATGCAGATGGAGCAGGACACTGGCAAGACAGCTGGACACGGCTTTGGCATTGACTGCGCAAAGCCTGCTCGTCCTGTCCAGCATGGACCCTGTGCCATGTGGATGGGGGAGGGCCCACCCGGGCTTGCTTTTCTCCACCTCAGTTTTCCCAAGAGGCTGGTTCTGGCACCAACTGTCACCAAATGGTAAACAGCCCAGCACAACCCCTCCCCCCCCAAGAAACTTAAGATAAGAGATACCCCTGCAGGGAAGGAAGAAAAAACCTAACAGGAAGCCAAGTGGGTAAACCGTTACTGGCATTGATGTCTCTCTTTCCCAGGCGGAGAGGCTGTGCCTCTGGCTCCCAGGCTGTCGTGGTGGGGGAGTCACAGAGGGGAGATCTCTGTGCACCTGGGGGAGGGGTTCTAGGGAACAGAACCACCGAGTGATGTTATTCCCTCCAGTGGTCCCTCTACGTGACCTCTCCTGAGGGGCACGCAGTCAGGAGGCAAAGTTACCAGGAGCAGAGACCCTGAGGTCAGACAGGCTCACCGTGAAATTGCTGAGTGACTTTGGGAAGTCACTTGGCTCTCTTGAGTCCCCTGACCCTTCGGAATGTGCCTCCTAAACTGTGCAAAGGTGATAAGAGTGCTCGCACCGCGGGGTTGTTGGGAGGATTCGCCAAGATAATGCAGGTGAAGGGGCACAGCGCCTGCCGTACTCTCAGTGCCCAGCAAAGGGCACCTGCTGTCTTTTTCAGACACAACTGAGTGAAGCTTGGGGTTGGAGAGAGGCCAGTTGGTACATTTTTCAGACCTGGAATCTGGTGGGGGGAAAAAAAACAACAAAAAACTTCCACCCTGGCTGGTGTGCCTCAGTGGATTGAGTGCTGGCCTGCAAACTGAAAGGTCACCAGTTCGATTCCCAGTCAGAGCACATGCCTGGGTTGTGGGCCAGGTTCCCAGCTGGGGGCATACAAGAGGCAACCAATTGATGTATCTTTCACACATCAATGTTTCTCTCCCTCCTTTCCCCTCTCTCTAAAAATAAAATAAATAAAATCTTTAAAAAAACAAAAAACGTCTGCAACCATCCAGAGGTTGGGCAGGTCTCTTGGAGAAACCCCCTCACCTGAACACCATCTTATCAGAGAAAGAGAGGAGGGGAGTATTTTAGTCATAACTAGGGAAGTGTAAATCAAGCAGTTTTAATTCCATTCACCAACGTTCATTAAGGACCGAGAGTGCGCGGGATGAGAGGTTAAAAAGACGGCAGAGCTACCAGACTGCGTCTTCAACGGCTCACTGTCTGACGGAGAACTAAAAACAGGTGACTCTCAAACAGGCCACACTGCAGGCATGGAGAAGAGAGGAGGACCATGCATTCAGGCGGGAAAGTGAAAGAAAGGGGGAAAAGGGATCTAGGCCTTGGGAGGTGAGTGGAAGAGAGCAGGGAGGAGAGGCTATTCGGGGCCCACTCCTCACATGGGGGGACAGCGTGAGGAGCTCAGAGAAGTGGGAGAGAGAAGAAGAGGGTCCCCAGGGCCAGGGTCACCAAGTTGCTCTCCCCTGGAGCTACAGGGAGTGAAATGAAAGCCATAGGCTGGGACAGCTATAGAAAGAGACTGAGGAAGGGGCTTCCAGGCCCTCTCCATGTCCCTTTCTCCTCCTCCCTCTGCTCCCAGAGTCAGCCCCACACTGTCTTCCTTCCAGTCAGTGCCTCTTCTCTCCCTGTGGTGCATAGTAGGATGTGCACCACGATGGTAGAAGAAGTCCCAGTGGATCGCGAGTTCTCTTAGCCTGTGACGAGTGGGATGTGGCAGGAGGGGTGAGGGCCACCAAATCTCTCTTGCCAGAGAGTCTTACCTCGTAGGTTCTCTGAAGAGCTGATTCCAAGGACAGCAGCCCCCCTTGGGCTCTAGCAGTAGCACCCACTCATCTGTCCCCCCATTAAATTCCTTCAGTCATTCATTCATCTTCTTGCCCATTGGCACTCACCCCTGAGCACCAGACAGACATCCGTGTGCCTACTGCCCCCAGCACCTCTGCCTGGCTGTCTGCCCGGCTCCAGGTCCCATAGCCAACTCTCATTCTTCCTCCTCTCAGGAAATATTACCACCTTCTACCCCCTTGCTCAGGCCAGAAACCTGAGAATCCTTGACACTTCCCTCTCCCTCACCTTCCAGAAACAAGATACGTATACCCTTGGCCAGCACCCGCACGGCCACCTTCCCTGTCTCAGCTGCCATCCTCCATCATTTGGACACTCATAGTGCCCCACACCTATTAAAAGAGATGTCAATCAGATGGCGTTTTCCCCAGCCTAGAACTCTTCCATTAGACTTAAGGTGAAATCTGGATTGCCGTAGACAACAAGGCTTCCATGACACACCTATTTGCGTTGTTTTACATCCCACCCCAGCAGACTGCAAGCTCCATGAGGGCAAGGACAGGGCCATTTTCACTCCCTTCTTTCTTCAAAATGCCTGGCACATAATAGGCATTCAGTAAACATTTGTGGATCTAAGTGTTTACTGACAGCTCATTCACATATTCACTCACAGCTCTTCACCCAGCCCCTCCTTGGCTCCAGGTCCCGCACTGGTTTGGGAAACCAAAGTGAATTGGAGGGCTGTGCCGCCTGCAGGCATTCCTGGGCTGGAGAACGGAGCGGCACAGAGCGCTTGGCCCCAGTCACGGTGCTCTGAGCACCAGGGTCACCCACGCACCACACGCACCAGGCTGTGGCTGCCTGGCCCTCTGTGAGGCAGAACAGCACTGCAGGGCACGCGGAAGAGTTCCAGCCCTTGGTCGTTGCCCAGGGCTGAACACATTGCAAAGAACTTCACACTTTCCTCTGTAGGACCCTCATATATCCCACTTCACTGGGCGCTGTTACTGCAGATTGTGCAGGTGGCGAAACTGAGGTTTTGAGAGGGCAAGGGACTTGTCCAAGGCCATAGAGGTGGTAACGGCAGGAGCCAGATTGTATTGAGTGTTGACTGCATAGCATGCCTAGATCTGATCATTCTGTGCGAAGTTTTACAATGAAAGCTCACATACTACCCTGTGAGGTAGGTGCGAGGTAGGTAGAGTTATTTCCGAGGTAGGTAGAGTTATTTCTATTGATTTCTTTTTTTTAACTAATTTATTTATTTTTAGAGACAGGAGAAGGGAGGGAGAAAGGGAAGGAGAGAAACATCAATGTGTGGTTGTCTCTCACACACCCCTACTGGGGACCTGGCCTACAACCCAGGCATGCGCCCTGCCTGGGAATTGAACCGGCGACCCTTTGGTTCACAGGCCAGCACTCAGTCCACTGAGCCACACCAGGCAGGGCTATTTCTAAGTGTTTAGAGAGGAGGCTGTTTTTATACAAGGTTGGACACAGCATCTCAGGCAGTCTTTTCTGATACTACTTCTGTCATTGTGTCTGTTTTCATTGCAACTTTCTAAAAGGCAGTAATGACATGTGATGTTCTTCTCTGAGTTCTGTTCTATGAGAGGAGATGAGCAGGTGCCATGGAGAGAGAATGAAGCCTACATTCTAGACAGGCCTAGAGACTTAGGGAGGCCAATAGACACAACTTCTTCCCCTCCCAAGTTCAGAACCCAGTTGACCGAAATACCTAGGAGCTGGACCCTCTCTGGGGGCAGCTGATTAGAATAGAGCATGCCCAGAAGGGACTAAGTGGACATAGTCACTTCTTTCTACCAAACCCACCAATCTGGTGAGTCCATCCTTTTCACCGAGGGGAAGGAAGTGGATGAAGAGCAGGAAGTGAAGAGGGGGCTCTGTACTCTTAATGAAACTTCAGGGGTGGGGAACAAGAGCTCCCCCAATACATAGAGTATCCGGCACTCAATAAATAGTATCTGCTATTATCCTATTTCCAACTTTGCATGGACTTCCTTGACCACCCACATACTTATTATATATAATTTACAATAGTATTATCTATTACAGAACATAATAGTAGTATCCCTAAATGTATAGTGATACCCACGATATTATTGCCCAGACCCCTTCTGAGTCTAACGTGCGTGGCTCTGAGATGCTGATCTGAACGAGGCTTTCTCCCTCTGTTGACATTTGTGCTGAGATGTGTGCTAGAAAATGCCATTTTGATTTTGGTGAATTTTTGCAAAACATACTTGAAATCCCTTTTCCCTTCTTTCACTGCAGTTGCAGGAGGAGTTTCGTCCCAGCTGATTTCCCTCTGGGGGTCTGGCCAGCAAGGGCTGGGTCTGACATGCGCACAGGCTCCGCCCAGTGTTGTGGGAAAGAGCTCTCCAGGCCTCAGTTTCTCAGCCAGAAAATGGGGGCCCTGGTACTTTTTTTCTTGCTTTCTGCTATGGTCTGAATGTTTGTGTCCCCCATCCCGCCCTGCCAAATTCATATATTGCTTCTGAACCCCCAATGTGATATTTGGAAGGGGGCTTCGGGGATGATTAGGTCATGAGGGGGAGCCCTCATGAATGGGATTAGCGGTCTTATAAAAGAGGCCTCAGGGCACTCCCTTGCCCCTTCCTCCATGTGAGAACGCATTGAGAAGAAGGCTGTGCATGAACCAGAAAACAGGTTTCCACCAAACACGGAATCTGCCGTGCCTTGATCTTGAACTTCCCAGCCTCCAGAACTGGGGTAAATGAATTTCTGTTGTTTACAAGCCATTCGGTCTATGGTATTTTTGTTATATCAGTCAGAATGGACTAAGAGATGACACGAGGCACACGCTATATAATATCCATGGGTAGTGGGCATGTGTTGGTCTGTCTGCCCTGCACCCTTTCCTTGCTTCTCCTAACCGATCCAGCTCTTCTGGCCATCATGTTTGGTCCACAGGGTTTTCACATGACACTGTCTGGACCTATCACCATCCTTTCCTGGGACTTTAAAATCTAGAGTGGAGAGACCAAACCCCCTCTGCATTCCGGTCCCAGAGCTTGCAGAGGTGAGCCCGAGGCTGCCGGTGGTCACGCCCCCTGCCTCATGGAGTTGGGGGTCTGCAGTGAGAGTGAACTGGGCTGGCCGAGTGAGAGAGGCAGAGCCTGACGCATGCAAGGCCCTGCATCCAGTGGGCCAGCACCTCCCCGCCTGGCCCACATAAAGGTCAACAGAGTCAATAGATTCCCCACTTTTGCTTACGCTTATTCCAGTTAGGTTTCTGCACTTGCACCTAAAGAGTTTTAACTACTGCCCCCTTGGGAAGTGCTACTGGAATATAAGCACCAAGAGAACGGCAAGTTTTTGTTGTCCTCTGCTGTCACCTCAGCATCCACAGGATGCTGAAACTTACAGTAGGTGCTCAGTAAATATTTGCTGAGTGGATGGTTTCCAGTGTTTGAATGGCCCTTTCCAAATGGAAGCACAGGCTGCAGGAAGCCACCTGCCTCATTTTGTCTCCCGCTTTCCTCCTTTCTTGCTTTCTTCTTTCCTTCTACAGCCTGGCCCCTAGCTAGCATTCTAGCACGCAAACACTAGGTCAGACCTAAGGCCTGCCTTCACAGAGCTTAGATTCTGGGTGGGCCAGTAGGATGGAATTCATGTGTCCACTTGAGAAGTCAGCTTGGAAATGCACCCCTGAGACACAGGCCCGGCATGCCAGGGCTCAGAGAGGGAGGGCACTCAAAGTAAGTTTCTGGACAAGTCTCTTCTGTTCCAAGGCTGAAATCCGTGCTTCAGGGACTTAGACGGGCTTACAGTGAGAAGGGACAGGGTAGGGCTTGGTCAGCTAGGAGTACTAGTTATGGGAGCTGAGGTCTCAGGAGGAGCCTCTGTGTGTGTGTGTGTGCGTGTGTGTGAGAGAGAGAGAGAGAGAGAGAGAGTTGCGGGGAGATATGCCCTCTTCAGGACCCTCAAGCTGACCTGTCCATCCAGAAGCCCTGACACCCCATTGTGATGGGAGCCCCTAGCCCTGGCTGTCCAGATTCTCAATTTACCTGTGAGAGCAAGGCCTCCAACTGAGAAAGCTCAGGAAGCTGGAGATAAAGAGGAAAGGACTGCAGCCAGCGAAGTCCCTCTGGCCCTTCAGCGGCTCCGTGCGGATCTGGCCCCAGCTCTGTTTTGGTTGTTCCAGCTCTGGCCTCCCTCCTTGAGTTATTAGCTGTGGGATTGTCAGATGGCGAAATGAAGGTTCTCAGCATGCCCGGGAGGTTGCAGGAATTCATTTCACACTTGAAATTTTTTTTTCTAACACTTACTAATGTCCTTCATGTTGGGCCCAACGTTCTGGCAGCTCTCTTCTTACAAAATATTTGGGGATGGGGCCTGGAATTCTTCCTGCAGTAGCCAGCCATGGGCCTGCAGGCAGGTGGGTGCGGAAGACTTGGGGGCTTGTGCTGGGAGCCAGAGTGGGGAGAAAACATAGGGAGGGAGGTCAGGGTTCGGTTTCCTTGAAAACAGCTCTGGGCTAGAAGGCAGAGAGCTCGGCTTCCTTACACAGTCACTGCCTTTCCCTGAGGCTCAGTTCCGTCACCTGGAAAATGGGCGTACTTCGCCCTCCCCAGGGGTTTTGATGAGGACGAAATGAATCCTGACGTGGATGTTCATGCCTGGGACAGTGGCAGGCTCCTGACGAGGGAGGGATGCGAGCAGCCAAATCTCTCTTTAATCCGCCTGCAGAAGTGGAACAGAGAGGCTGTTTTCCTGGCCAAGGTTTCTCTGCTCACTTGGCCAGAGCTTTCTTCCCTGGGGCTTCTGGTGAAATGTTACAATTCACAGGGATCTCCACTGAGTGACTGACCAGCTGTTAAGCAGGTCCTTGTCTGATCCTTCCTGAGAATTGGACCCCAAACCTGCCTCTTCTCCCGTTGTCACTTATTCCCTCTCTTGATGCAGGAAGTGGGGCAGCGGGGTGGCTGGGAGACAGGGGCAGGGCCTGGTGGGGGCAGTTAGATAAACTGCAGAGCCCCCCACTGGAGTCTGACCAGCTGCTTCTCATGGGCAATAACTATGCCCAGTTTACTCACCACCCCCCCAAAAAAAGCAAGGAACTCGGCCTCCCGGACACGAGGGTAAGATTTGTGTAGGTCGGGAATGGGGTGGGGGGGAAGGCTGGGCAGAGGGAACAACCAGGAAGAGTGTTCAGAGGCTCTTCCTGTCCCCCACCCCATCAACAGCATCTCCCATGGCCCCCAGCAGCCTAACCTCTACGAGGGCCCAAGGAAGCATCTAGAATGCTCATGCTTATCACAGGGAAAGCCAATAGATCCTATGTGAATAGCATAGACCTTCCCAAGTTCCAATCCAGAAAGCCTGTCACATGAAGACTGCTTAAATCCCTGCAGTGTGACCCAGTGGCTGAGTCCCCACTACTCTCCCTGGCAGGAAACGACTGTCCTGACCAGCCGTGTGGGGCGATATAAAAGTCATACCTGTGTCTGCCTCATCTATATCAAGTAGCCCCTACGGGGTGAACATGAGGTTGCACCCTCCTCTTCCTGCACCTGACCAAGAGGGGAATGACTGGGGGACGTCGTCCTGCAGAACCATAATGTGCCCTGTAGGCAGGCGTGTGGACGGCCCTACCTGGGTGAAGGCGGTAAGGGGATGTGTCACCATAAGGAATTTAGTGACAATGATAAATCCGACTCGGACTCAGCCTGCTCCTAAACTCCCTGTGCAGGCCCCTTTAAGCCGGGTCAATGAGAAGACACTCCTTGCCCCGCGATAGCAGGCACCCTCCCTCTGCCTCTTGCTGTGACACGGGGAGTGCAGGACCCTGGGCAGCTGCAGGGACTCTTCAGCTTGTGCTCAGGGCTGGCCCTCCTTTTCGATTGATTGTCATTTCAACTGCACAAGGGTGAGATGGAAATGAACTTGGAGGGGTTCAGGGACACAAAGAGGTCAAAGTGCCTGCTCAGAAGGCAAGGCCTTTCTCCGCTTATAACCCTCCAGGCATAGGCACTCCCCTGGCTGACAGGGAACAAGGGTGCAGGGACCAGGCCCTGCAAGAGATTGGATTTGATTGTAATAATCACAGTGGGAAGCTCTTGGAGGGATCTAGGCCGAGGAGGCCACGAGCTGATTTATGTTTGGGAAGAATGGGGTGATTCAGGAAGCTGAGCACAGGAATGGGCTCTAGTGGGACTTCAGACCCGCATTCCTTCATTCTACCTGCAAAGCTTTTTCAGTGTCTGCTCTGGGCCAAGCTCTGGGCCAGCTCTGGGAGGAGTCAGCACGAGTGAAGCAGACAGGCCCTCCTCTCAGGGGCTGCACGACCTGGAGGGGAGGCGGACGTTAATTCAATAATCTCACCGATGCCGACACGCTGACCAGTGCTAGAAAGAGATGAGCAAGAGTCCTGCGGCAGCAGGGAAGGCTTCCTTGAAGGATGGGTTTCAGCAGAGATCTCAAGACAGAGCGAAGTAATTAACTAGGTACAAGAAAAGCACGGTGGGGAGGTTGTCCAGAGGCCGGGAGGTTGGAGGGAGCAGAGGATTTGGAGAAGCTGAAATAAGGCCAGTGTGGTTGGGAGTGAGGACACCATGGTGCCCCTGAGCTGGCGAAGGCTCAGTGAGGACAGGGCCAGGCCAGGACTTCTGTCTTTATCCTGGGAAGGCTTTCAGCCAAAGGAAGGGCCCTGATTAGAATTGTGTGTGCGTGTTTTTTTTTTTAAAGATATGATCGACATATTAGTTTCAGGGGTACAACATAAGGTTTCGATATTTGTATAGACAGTGAAATGATCACCGCAGTGAGTCTAGTTAACATCTGCCACCACACACTTACACACTTTTTTTTTCTTGTGATGGAAACATTGAAGATCTACTCTCTTAGCGTCTTTCATGCATGCAGTACAGTGTTATCAGCTCAGTCCCCATGTTGAGCATTAGACCCCAGGACTTATTTATTTTATAGCTGGGAATTTGCACCTTTTAACCCCTGTCTCCCACTCTGCCCACCCCCCACAGAGTTGTATTTTATACCATGATGTAAACGAGAACAAGAAAGACGAAGCCAGAGGATCCAGGGCTTGGCTGACCCTCCAGGAGTCGCTGACGGGGCAAACGGGAAGTCAGACAGCCAGGCTCCGAGCGGCACTGCCAGGACAGCTGTGGAAAAGGTACTGTCTGGGTGGCATGTGGTCAGCCCAGCAGGATCCATGGGCACGGCTCCCAGTGGGCGCCAGGGTGCGGCCCAGCCCTCTGGCATGAAGGCGCCAAGAAATGTGACTTGTTCCTTTTACATGCACGGCGACCACAGCCTTTGGTCTTGATAAGTAGATTATGTTGATTCATGGCCCTTGGACTTCAAGTCACAAAACCACAGTCTGGCTCAGTGTATTTCACTCAGGAGTAAAGAGATAGCTGGTCATAACGCAGCTCCCCGTCTTAATCACAGGAAACTCTGCCAAGCTGGCCCTGGGCTTGCCCGGCCGGAGAGAGTGCTTTTTTTCTGCTTGGCTCATTGGGTGCAAACACCTGAGCAGGCACAGAATCACTGGAGGCAGAATTCAGGCTGAATGTGGATGTAGGAGGGTGGGTGGTTGTTGTTTTTTGTGTGTGTGTGTGTGTGTGTGATTTAAAAAACAACAACAGCTTTTTGAGATATATAACTCACGTACCATGAAACTCACCCATTTAAGCTACACAATTTAATGGTTTTCAGTGTATTCACGGAGTTGTGCAACTATTACCACAATTTCAGCAAATTTTCATCACCCCAAAAGAAATCCTGTACCCATTAACAGTCATTCCCCATTCCTTCCCCACCCCCAGCCCCTGGGAACCGCTAATCTACTTGCCTCTGTAAATGTGCAGATTCTGGATATTTCATAAACGGAATCATTCAGTGTGTGGCCCTTTGTGTCTGGCTTCTGTCAGCGAGCACAGTGCTCTCAAGGCTCACCTGTGCTGTGGCGCGCGCCAGCACGCCACTTCCTTGTGCTGCGGAGTAACATTCCATCGTGCGGGCGGGCCGCATCCTTGCGTCCAGTTAGCACTTGGTGGACATTGGATTGTTCCGACTTCTTGACGTGAATATGCTGCTGTGAACGTTTGTGCACATGTTTCTGTGTGGACATGTGCCTTTATCGCTCTTGGGTGCACACCGAGGAGGGGAACTGCTGGGTCATGTGGGGACTCTGCATTCAACCTTTTGAGGAGAAGTCGTTTGCCAGAGCAACTGCACCTTTTACATTCCTACCAGCTGCATAGGAGGGGTCCAGTTTCTCCATATCCTCACAACGCTTCTTTACAATTTCTTGGGGTGACACTGGTTAATAAAACTATACAGTTTTCAAGTGAAATTCTGTGATGCACCATCTTCATACCGCGTCGTGTGCCACCACCCAGAGTCGAATCTCCTTCTATCAGCATGAAGCCGACCCCTTTAGCCCTTGCTGCCCACCCCTCCGACACTTCTCATTATCTGTCTGTTCCTTTTCATCGTCGCAGCTGGGTGTGGAGTAACATCTCCCTGCGGTTTTAGCTTTCATTTCCCGCATGCCTGATGACGTGGAACATCTTTTCATGTGCTTATCGGTCACTTGGAATTTTTTTTTGAGAAATGTCTTTGCTCACTTTAAAATTGGGTTATTTTGCCTTTTTATTATTGAATTGTAATGGCTCTTTGTATATTCTAGATACAAGTCCCTTATCAGGCAAATGATTTGCAATATATTGAGCGAGCTGTTTTAATCCCTGGAGATCATCTTCTGCTGAATGGAAATGTTGCCTTTTTTTCCCCTTATGGTGGAATTTCAACTAATAAAAGTAGAAGGAATGATGGGCTTGAAAGTCATCATTTGGCAAATGCCACAGTAGGAAGTGTTTCAGGTAGGAACCATTAATGGGTGTTAAAGTTGGCGGGCAAAAAGTATATTAAGAAACAAGGTACTTATGCCCTGAAGTGTTTCCCCCACAGGCATTTATTAACAACAGGGGGGACAGCGACGTCTCACTGCAGAGACTTGGCAGGCGACGTCTTGATCAAATAGTCCAAATGCTCGTCAGCAATGTCGAGGAAAACTGATGTCGTGCGCCCCCTGGTATGAGGCACTGAGAAAGAGATAAACTTCATTTTTGTGGTTCTCTTACCAAAAATGAATACCGTGAATTTACTGATGAGGAAACACCAGACAGAACTACGTGGAGGGGCATTCTGGAAAACAACCAGCCGGCACTGTGTAAACCTACCGAGGCAAACACGAGGAACTGTTCCAGGTTAAAGGAGACTACGGACTCGTGACAGCGGAAAGCAAGGGGTCCTGGACTGGATCCTAGACCAGGCAACGGACACTAGTGGGACTCCCTGGGAAATTCAAGCAAGGTTCATAGGTTAGGTGGTACTATTTCCTGATTTTGATCATTGTGCTATGTAAGATGTTAACATTTAGATCATCTTATTTCAAAATGAAAAGTTAACAACAACAACAAAATCTTGCTTTCAAAAAGCTCCTTTCGTTTCCCGTTGCCTAAAGCAGGAGATCCAGTTCCTTAGCCAGATTGCCACCGACCTTGATGCTCTGGCTCCGACCCACTTGGAGCAGGCCTGTCTCTGGAGGAGACGGGGTGAGGCTGCCTATTACTCTGAAGGCAGTGAGGGCCTTGGAGGGGTTTCAGCGAGGGAGGGCCAATGTCAAGTCAATTGCTTCTTGGTGGGTGGATTTGTTTGGACACAGAGAAGCAAGCCAGTTGAGAAGTAATTTGCAATTGTCCAAGGGAGAGGGAATAATGACAGAGGAGGGGGCAGACCCCAGAAGTGTTTGAGAGGTGACATCAGGACTCAGTGATGCAATAGGGTGGAAGCACCATGGGGGATGCAAAAGTGACTTTAAAGTTACTGCTGCCAGGAAACTGAAGGCCAGAGAGCGGATTCTGTTCGGGCAGTTGTCCCGCGTGCAGGATGTTTCACATTTGCTCCTCCAGATGTGTTCTCCCCGCTTCTCCACCTGCTCTGTGTCTGGAAGGCCGACTGCTGTGGGTGGCAGCACTTGTGCTCTCGCTGTCTTCCAGTGATGTTCAGACAATGAGACACCAGCAGGAAATTAGAAGCCGGGCAGAAAGAGAGGTTGTGGTATCTCCCCAACGCCCACTCTTCCAAGTTTGGCCGTGGCTGCATTCATCCAACCAAGACAGCCTCCAGCTGGGCAGCCTTCTCCTGTGCTGCTGCTCTTGCCGGCCTCCCCATGCCCTTTCATGCCTGGAGAAGGGGGTGTAACGTTTAATCCTTGGGTGCCTCACCACCGCGTGTCGCTTCTCTTAGCTCTCCGCTTTGTAATTAGTCTCCTTGTTACGTTTCTTCAATTCCCCCATTTGAGTGCGACATCCATTTCTTACCAGGTCCCTAGTACATGAGTTAACAAAAATGCCTTCTCTGTATTTTGTCATTATTGTTGTTACTCATCTGGACTGTAAATGGTTTGTCTTGGGGGGAAGAGAGATTGTGGAGCTCCATCTCATTCACCATCTTGTACTGCATTCCCGTCTCTAGCAGCCGTGCCCCTGCTGTGCGACCTCCACCCCAGGTCTCAGCCCATTGGCCTAGGGCAGGCATGACCAGGTCAACAAGGCTCTTCTCTAGGATATTTCACCATAGAGAACTATGGTTCTTGGTGGTGCTAATGAGCCTTAGGCCCATAGCTACAGAAGATACCCCAAGTCCCTCCATTGCCTAAACTAGCTCAAGTTGGTGTCCCATTGCTGATAGACTAAAGGGCAGGATGAAAGCAGCTGTGTATCACGGCGGTGGTGCCATTTGCCCAGCCTCTAGTACTGAGGGAGCTTCATACTGTGTGTCTGACTCTGTCGGGTTTATTTTGGAGCCTAAAATCTCCCTGGCTGGATACTGAGGTTTAGGAGCCACCTGATGTGGTGGGGGGAGATGAAGCCACTGAGGCGGGTGAGATGGGAAAAAGAGGTGAGATAGTATCAAGAGTCAGTCTTCCAGGGACACGCTTCCCAGTGGCATTTGCTGCATTTGTTGCGTAATACGCAACAGCAGAGGCTCTCAGCCCCCATTGCACATTAAACTGATCATTTTAGTTTTGATAAAATACTGATGCTCAAGCCCCACTTCAGATCAGTTAAATCAGTCTCCTTGGAGGTGGGGCCTAGGCATCAGTATTTTATCAAGCCTCCCAAATGATACTAATGTGTAGCCAATGTATAGAAGAATCAGCTGAGCCTGTTGGTTTTGAGGGTGTGGGCGGACCTGATTCGGAGCTGGCACTGTTGGGGGCTGGTAGGCACGGAGAAGATGCAGATGGCACATCCTCTGGGTTCGAGGATCCAGTACAGGTGAGGAGCCTCCCAGGCCTGAAACCGTGATTAGAGAACAACACAAGGCAGCCTGCAATTAGCTGTTACACTGCGTGCTGCGCACTCTCATTTGGAAGTTCCAGGAACAAGGAGGCTGAGGGGAGCAGAGAACCTACGGACTAACAACTCCAACAGTGCGGCGTTTCCTGTTCCTCTCCTCGCTCAATTCCGTGGGTTATAAGTGGACTATAGGGGCCACACCTGGATTCCACTGAGCTCATGGGCTTCGAAACCTTTTTCTAACTGTAGAGTGCGGGACAGATGTGAGCTCGTGGCTCGTGTCAGAGCAGAAGGCTTGGTGGCTCACAAGTGCTTAATGGAATGGCCTCTCATAGGAGTGGCCCAAGGACCCACGGCCCCCATCCTGCTGACTTTCAGTTTGAAGTGACTGTGCCCACTGCCCTGTGTGGGATGCAAACCACCCAATTCTGCCTCTTGTCTCTGCCACAGTGTCAGGGGCCCTGTGGCTTTGGGTGCACAGGGATTCTATGCTGCTGCCACAGCTCCCACCCCTACTTGTCTTCCTCCCAGGCCGAGATTGCTTGAACTTGGCCTTTGAAGGGGGATGACCTTTCAGGAGCTCCCAGTCTGATGGGGAGGCAGACGCAAGAACTGACAATTATAGCCCAGCCTGAGCGGTGCATCTTAGAGAGGTATTGGTGGCAGATTCTGTTCCAGCTGCCTCCTCCCCTTTAAGGCCATTGTTCCCATCACCTCTTTGGTGATGCTGTTTCTGGCTCCACCTGGTAGAAGGAGCTGCCCCCATGTGTCCTCTCTGAGTCTGCATTGTGCTTGCCCCTCCCAGCATTTCCCTGTCTACCCCATCATGTCTCCTTAGGGCTCCCCTCCCTGCCCCCTGGACTCTGTGAGGTCAAGATCTCTGCCCCACTCGGTTCTGGGTCCCGGGAATGCAAGAAGTGCCAGGAACAGGTCAACTGTGAGGGTGAGTCCAGGACCAGTGGAGTGGGGGTAAAAAACCATCATTTCAAGAAGTGGCACCAAATTCCCCTTAGAAAGGAGTTGTTCCTGCCTTGGAAAATTGATTAGACTTTCTGGGGGAGAAAACAGGACCACAGGGTTTGGACTGTACTTTGACAGTAGACACGATTTGAGGGGCAGGAGGATGAAGAAGGGGGACGCAGGGCAGAGACAGCAGAGAGACATGGAGGGAGAAAGAGTCTTCTAATTGTGAAGCAGATCCCTCTGTCTCTCCAGCTGCCAGTAAACCTCTGCCCACACAAGTGCCTGGTGGAAGTGGGTTGGGGATGGAATCTAAGGAAAAAGACTTGCACATCTGCATGGCTGTGGTGGAGGTCTACGGAAGCCACCAATGTCTCTAAACCAAAAATCAGTGGACGCAGGGCTTCAGGTCATGGTCACCTGTGAGATGTGACCGGTCTTGCCCCAATGTCAAGACTTCTCAGACCTCTTGCGAAAGGAGCTCAGAGTCTTCCACCACCCACAGCCGGGTGGGCTGTGAGTCACACTGGTGCAGCCTCGCAACATCAGCACGATCCTGCTGACCCCAGCTTGCAACATCAGGGCATCAGTGCCCTCAAACTTGGACTCTTGTACTGACCATGGCAGCAGGGCTGGTGGGGTAGGGCGGCCTGAGGCTCCTGAGAAGTCCCTTGGGAACTTCCCTGGCCGGCCTACATCAGGGGAAGAAGAGCTATTTCACACATGACCTTAGCCAACAGGCCGAGAAGCAATGAGAGCTATTCCAAAGGGCTGACTTCCACTCGCAGCTGCCCAGGGAACCACCATTGCTGCCTCCTTCCTTGACGTCTGTTGAACAAGAGTCCCAAGCAAACAAATGGAGAGTTTTAGATCTCTAAGATACAAATAATTGTGGGATAAGGGGGGCTTTGAAGCCAGCTGGTAGCTTCAGATTTGTTTCTTGGGAAATGTTTTTTCCATTGGATTTGCTAAGAAACCCTGGTAGCTTGAGCAGCGGGCATTGACCAGCCAGCATTGACCAGCTGTACGTATCCCCTCTGCACAGACAAAGCCAAGCAGGTTATCACTGGCCTGGGGGGTCAGGAAGGGGTGGGTGCACCCACCACCAAGGCCCAGGGCCACCCAGGCAACCGCCTCTCTTCTAGTTCTCACTGAGCAGAGACCTCTTGCTCCTCCCACAGGTGAGCATTTTTCTCACTCACTCACTCAGCAAACATTTCCTGAGCATCTCCTGTGTGCCCTGACTGTGCTTGGCATAGACGGCTCAGAGCGGCCCAGGCATGATACCTGCCCCTAGGGGTCACCATCCACTAGGGACACAGATGGACATGGCGATGGACAGTTATCATAAGTGTGGAAGGGCACTGGCAGATTTGGCTGGGGGCTCTGGAACCACCAAGGAGGCACCTAGCCCAGAGGAGGTAGGGCTGGAAGCTTCCTGAAAGAGACAATGAGAAGCTGAGTCTTAAAGGATAATGAGAAGGAGTTAGCAGAGGCTGAGAGGGCCTTGAGGCAGAGGCAAGAGCAGGGGTGAAGGCTCAGAGGGGAGAGCCATGGTCTGTAGCAGTGGGGCAACCTCAGGACTCTGGCGTCCCCTCTCAGACCCCTGTCCTGGTCCCACTTTGGTGGGTAGGCATGTACAGGCCAGGGAGGGCCTCACTCGGTGCACCTCTGTCCCCTCCCTCCCCCAGCGAGCTGCCCCACACGAGGCCCAGCCCGACGTCTTGCTCCTGCACAAATGCCTCTCCAAGCTGGGCTCAGCAGAGGCTTCCTGGGCCGCTTTCATCGTCATGAGGTGAACACATCAGCATCTGGAGTTTTCAGATGCTGATGTGTTCACTGAGGCCAGCTCCGGACAGGTTAGACAGACAGGCATTTATTCAAGGATACTCCATAGCACCAAGTTTCTGGGAAGGCCAGGGCGCCAGAACCAGGAGTGGGGCCCAGGTCCCACTGCAGGATTGCTGCACTGGGCATAGCAGGCTGGCCCCCTGCGTTCCCACACCAGTCACAGCACTGCCTTTGGAAACTGGACATGGGAGCTGACCCTTGCCAGCCAGAATGAGTTCCATGTGACATCTGTTTCCCAGGTCATGCCTTCCGGAGTCTGGTGGGTGTGCGATTGGTGGAGCCCAGGCCACATGACTAAACCCTAGCTGCAACTGAGGCCGGAAGGTGGATGACTGGCCTCTGCAAGGGAAGATGGAAACCCTTAAGGTGGGGAAGGAAAAGAATGATGCCCAGGTGCTCTGTAACGCAGAGGGCGGGGGGGGGGCCCCTGTCTAGCATGATCTGAGTATGATGGACACCCCAAAGTCCTGCCACAGGCCACTCTACTTCCACTTCTTTCATTTCTCCTTTTGCTCACTCATTCATTCATTCATTCGGTCAATCAGCAGTAACAGTTGTGCTCTGGAGGACCGTGTGCTGGATATTAGGGTATCTGGGATGAGTCACACCTTTCATTGCGGGCCCCACTACCACCCCAGGAGCTCACCATCTGGTGGGGGAATAAGAGACAGGCTGGCAAGAGACACGCCAGGCAGAGAGCGACCCACTTCAGCTGGGAGGTAGGGAGTGGTCACGTGCTTTGCGGGTGACTTTGTGGAGGGTAGAGTTTTGAACTGGGCGTTGCAGTGCGTGTGGGGTTTATGGATGGATGGACGGGTGGATGGGGAACACAAAACCCCAGGCAAAGGCCTGGAGGGTGGCACGCTGAGTGTGTACAGGGAATGTTCTGGCAGCTTAATATAGTCCTGGTGGACAGGAAATAGGGTGTGCTTGCCATATGTCAGCAGTTCCCAGTAAGGAAGAATTGGATCTGTTGGGCCAAAATAAAGAGAGTGAGAAGTGATGAAGAGGGGATGAGAGGGGGAGGCAGGCAGGGACGGTTTTGTGTTGGGCCTCAGCACATCAGGCTGGGGGACTCAGTGGGTCAGCTCGGCAGTGGGAACTATTTACTACAGGACCCGGGCAGGCCGGGGGTGGGATTCGATCTAGAATTTGGCAGGATCCTCCTGCTGAATTCAGGGTTGGATGGCATGGCTGGGGACAGGAGCGGGGCCAGGCCCACACCCACCCCAGGCCTCTACCCCCCAGCACGGGCACAGAGTGGGCATGGGTACTTGCTTGTGAGCTGAGGTGAAGAATAAAAGCCGCTGGGTTCTGGCTCTGTGCTTTCTAACTGTGTGACATCCCCTCTCTGTTTCCTCATTCAGCTCAAAGGGTGAATTGGGAGGAGACAGGGGAAAGCCTTTTGGTAACTGCAAAGGGCTGTGCTCAGGTTTAGGGGTCTTTCGAATCAAGGCCCTGGGCCTATGGGGTGTGGGTGGGCCCCAGTGCCTCCCAGGTCATAGGACTTCTTCCCATGCATGGCGATGCAAGAGGGGGCTGGGACCAGCAGAGACTGGGACTGCGATTTATAAACTGCTGCCGTCCGCCAACCACGTAGTGCTTTCACGGAGCCGGGAAGGCCTGGTTCAAGTTGGCCGTTCCCGCTATTAGACTGAAAAAAATCACTGTTGGGGAGAATGTCTGGGGCAGGAGGCCACTAGGCCAAGGCCACCTTTTCCTCTTCTGGAAGTCACTCCCAGAAGGGCCCTGAGTGCTTCCTCGGTCACAGTGATCTCCCGAGGTCCCACTGATCAAGTCCTGACCGCCCCTCCGATGACAGAGCTTCCCCTTCAGGCTTGCCCTCTGCCTGGAGGGGTCACCCTGATGCACAATTCCTCTCCCTCCAGGGGTTAACCTGAGGGTGGCAAAAAGTCGTCCGGGATAGCACTGCTTTGGTGCCAGGGCGGCTTCCAGGCACTTTTATGAAGTAGACGCCCATCTGTCCAAGGACCAGGAGTGCTGTGTAGCCCTCCACCGAGGGTCTGGAAGTTCCCTTTGTGGTTTTGCACGTGGCTCAGTGGGCAAGGCAGGGTGAGAGGAGCCCAGGGTGGAAGGCCCCGAGGGGAGCAGTGTCCCCCCAGGCTCAGAGCCGATGGCCTTATTCTAGAACAGGTGACCCCAGGCCCATATCGCTGCTCACACCACAGGCAATTAGGGCCAGGGAAGGTGTCCTGCAGTCTCTCGTAGGGGGTGTTCCACCTCTGTCAGCTTTTCTTTTTCCTTTTCTTTGTTGTCATGGTGACAGCTGTTGACCTGCTTTGGCAGTGCAGGTAATGTGCATGCACCAGAAATCACACATTCCACAGAGGAAGGGAGCGTGGCCGTGAAGGGAGGGAGGACAGAGAGGTGTTCTGCGTGGAGGGGGGCGAGCATTCAGCGAAGCCTCTGCTGCCTCCCCGCGCACCTTCTCCTGCCTGGGGCGGCAGGTGCTCTGGTGCCCTGGGGCGGCAGGTGCCTAGGGAGCCCGCCTCCAGTGCTTTTCTCAGAAGGATGTTGTGACTTGGTTTCCCTTACCCCTGCCGAGCTTTGGGTGTCCCATCTGGAAAGTGGCAACTTCCCTCTGGAGAAGTGCCCGTGTCACAGGACTTGATTACTCCTGCTCCCACTTGGTTCGCTGTTTCCTGAGCCCGGAATGAAATGTTTGCTGTGGCTTTTAATAAAAATGGCCATATCCGTGGACTTCCTCATTAGATACGCACATCTCCCTCCATCCCGGGGCACATGCTGGGGAATGGACATAGGATCTGGAGGGAAACCCCTGGGCTCACTAGCTTTGTGACTTTGGAGATGCCTCTTCATCTCTGGGAATCTCAGTTTCTCATCTGTATAATGGGGATGATAGTATGCACCCGGCAGGGGAGAAGGGCCTGCAATGAGCCTGGGGCTGGTAGCGTGCCCTGGGGGAGTGTCCCCAGTTACCGGCTTTCACGGACTCTGTTCTTCTGCCCCCAGGGAACATTTGCCTGCCCTGTGCAGAATGTTGGCTCTCACAGTGGTCCTTTCCCTGGAGCCTTGGTGGGAAGGGATGGCACTGTGCTCTAGTCCCCTGTCCTGGGTCTCCACCTGGGGAAGCCCTGAGGCACTTCCTCAAGGAGGTGGAGATGGCTCCTCTCAGCTCCCCAAGAGAGCAGCAGCCATTCTGCCTGAGAGTCGGAGGAGTTGAGAGAGAAAACGTGGAACCAAAATAGCCTTTTTTCCATAAACAAAGCTGCTTTTCGTTGGGGGAATGTAAACAGGCAGATGCATTAGGAGACGGTGCCATCCGGCAGAGCAGTGGGGGAAGCGACAATGGGAGGCCCACAGCCTGGACCACCGGCAGCATCTCGGCTGCCCCTCGCCAAGCTGGAGGCTGGGCAGTGAGGCTCCTCCTGTGCCCAGGGAATTGGGGCAGCCCGGACGCCCTCTTAGACTCCCACAGCACCATGGCTGCCCTTTGGGCCCCATTCTGATGGGGTTTGGGGCCTCTTCTTATGCTCTGTGCAGCCCCCTGTGGGCTGAGAATGTCTCCTGGGTGGGGGGAGGGGCAGGGACCTCCGGCACCAGGGCCCAGCATGAGCCTGACATGGAGCCAGCAGGAGGGAACGTGGCCGTTTCTGTCCCCACCATCCCTACCCTGTGCAGGGCTGGCTCTTCCTTCTCTGATCCCCACCCCGAGTTCCTAGTGTCTGGTCATCTTGTCATTGTGTGAATCAACCTCGAATCCCTCAAAGGTGCCTTATGTTGAGAGGGGACAGGTCGTGTTCAGAGCTCTACGTGAGGCATCCCCTGGGCTAGGAGGAGTGGGAGAGACAGCAAGTGAGAGTGAGAGAGCCTGTTGGAGTCAGTCTGCCCCGCTGGGTGGGCCGGGACTTGAGCTGCCCGCCAAGCCATTGCCTGGCCTCGGCGGTGTCAGGCTTCTAGTCTTGGCCCCAGCATCTCTCTGCAGGCTTCTGGGAAATGGGCTCATTTCTGGGTTTGCGGCTGTGGCTTTACTGAGACCACAGACCCGTTTTTGTCGAGGCATTGGGTGGTCCAGCCTCAGAGCTACTGAGCGCTCCAGGGAGATCACCTGTCAAGGAACAAGAGACGGTTCTAGAGCCAGAAGGAACCATGACCACAACACGGAAAACATCGCACAGCACCCCTGTCACACCTTCCGGGGCTCTGTGTAAAAGTGAGGTTATTACACCCCATGTACAGATGAGCAAACATGGCCTAGAGCCGTGAGGGGGCCAGCACGCACCGTACCCTGCCGGCCAGCCTGTGCCCAGAGGTGTTTTCCACCGTGGGTGACCTTGGCCAGAGAGACAGAGACCACTGCCTCCTTTTCACAAGGAAGGAACAAAAGCCCAGGGATGGCTAGACACTTCCCCAAGATGATGAGGTGAAAATCCAGGGTGGAGCTGGGACTGCCAGCACACTGTGGCTGCCAGCCCGAGGCCGGGCCCCTTCACTTCACAGCGGCTTTGCTGTGGGCGTGTGGGCGTGGGCAAGGGTGCTGTCGGGCCTGGAGGGGCAGCAGGGGCCTGAGAGGAAGCCAGGCCGAGGTGCTGGGGAGGGCAGGCCTGGGTGACTGCCCGCCCAGGAAACAAAGGAGGGGCAATGGGACCCTCACCTGTACAATGGAATGACGATGGCACCTGCCACATAGGACGGGCATGAGCATCACTGAGCCCGGTCACCAGTGAGAGGAAACTGTCCCTCTCCCCAGCCTTTTATGTCTGAAGGTGGTGACACTCTCCTGTAAAAATAGCACTTGGAAAAGAGCCGCTGGCAGAGGGGATATGACAGCCCTGCTGACAAGGGGGCAAGGTGGCTGCTCTTCCCACAGGGGAGCTGGGTGGGGACGGAGATTAGGGGCCAGGGGGAGGGGACTAGGCTGCAGCCCTGGCAGGGGAGGACAGGAGGAGCGTGCAGTGGGCGCCCAGGGAGGAGCAGGTGGCCTGGTGGGGGCCAAGCAGTGGGCAGTCCAGTGGAGGGACAGGCATGGGCTATGTTGAGGACTCAGTGGGGTTCAGCTAGGGGGTTGGCTGGTGGGGGCTGCCCTAGCGACCTTACAGGGGACCTTGGGTACAGCCCAGGAGAGGCCAAGGATGGGGAACTGGAGGAAGAAGAGACGGGCCAGGAGGTGGGATCAGGGGAGAGGAGTTTGCAGGGAGGGAGTTCGCAGTTTGCATCCTGCAGCACAACCCAAGAACCACACAGAATCATTCTCTTGGATTATGTGTCCCCTTGAGAGAAGGTCTGACTGGCTCTGAAAGTTCTGATCGAAGCAGAGAACCAGCGTCCTTGCTGGTGGAGGGGCCCGTTCCCATGCACAGACCCAGAGTCCCACGTGAACCCTCTCCACCTGCTCGGCCTGTCTCTGAGAAGGACCCCTTACCGTCCCAGCCCTCCCAGCATGGAACTGAGTCCTGGGGAGTCCACTCCCTCGTCCTCAGGCCCACAGCCTGCTCTTGCCTTCTCGTCCACCCCTCATTCTGGCCATTGTCCCCGTCTGGCTATAGTCTGGACTGATGGTCGTACTCTGTGCTTCCCGCCTTCCTCTACCCTCCCCAGAACTCTCTACCTGCTCCTTGCTGCCAGACAGGGTCTATGAGGGGCTCGGAGTACACGGTGCACTTGGAACTCCCATGGTCAAAGCCCTTCTGTGGCTCCCTGCTCACAGGGGTCCGTGCTTCTGGGCCTCCCTGCCTGGGCTCAGCATCACGTTCTTCCAGACCCCAAGTTTTCCTCCACACTCTTCCCTCTCCCTGAGCGTTCTCTTCCAGCACCTCCCGCACCTCATCTTCAGGGGTAGAAATCCTCAGCTCCCAGCCCAGCCCAATCTCCACGGGCTCTCACCAGGTCCCCAGCCAGAACTGTCTCTCCCAGAACATTCTGGAGACATGTGTTGGGGGTCAGGTGGACATGGAGTGGGGGTAAGATGGGCATGGAGTGGAGGGTCAGGATGAGGGTGTGGGCTGGTTCTTAGCCTGGATGTGCCGTGTTTGGGCTTCACTTGGCTTGGGGACCTCTGATCACTCATCCCTCCAGCTTTGCCAGCTTGGGGCCTTGATTCTAGGTTGCCCCACGTGGTGGGGGGAGCCCAGCATTGCTCCCAACTGCAGCTGTTTCATGTGGTCGGCAGCGCCCTCCTCTGGACCCCACTTCCCTGTTGCAGCTGGTGCTAAGCCACCCTCCACCTTCCACTCAGCCTCCTAAAGGGGTGGTCAGGAACCAGGTGAAATCTTGGATTGGGGAGGAGCTGAATCAAGGATTCTGAGCCCAAACCCTGACCCTGGTCTGCTGTGGAGAGTTCAGCGGGTTCCTGGAGCCACCCCGTGGCTCCGGGGAAGCTGCCATGGTGGGAGGGTGGCAGCTGTGGGTGTTGCGCTGCACCTCTGAGGACCCACAGGCTGGCCCACCCCCAGGGAAGTTGTGGTCAGGGCCATGATTCACAGCTGCTGCTTCCATGAAGTCATCTTCATTCGACCTCGTCCCCACACGCACGAGGCTGCCCGGGTGGGGGCTGGCCCAGTGGGATGGGGCTGCTGGTCCTCCCTTCTTCCTGTCCCTCTCCTTGGCAGGCAGAGGGAAGCGGGAAGGCAGTGAGGTGGGCTATCTATCTCTGCCACCATCTAATTACCCCAGAGGTAATTGCGCTGGGTTTTCTCTGACACCTTGAGATTTTTCTCTGGGGCCTTCCATGGTGGAGCCAAAATAACCCTAAGGTGGCTGTAGGCCCCAAGACAGTGCCTATTGCTAAACCCCAGCAACTCCCCGTCATCCCCGCCGCGACGTGCCCGAGCTTTGAGACAGTGTGAGTTTATGATAGGTCCCATTATGTCTCTTGCACAAGCACCGAGTGTTGAAATACCCAACGGATGATGACAGTGTTGAAATAACCTGTCGTCTCAGCACTTTCCCCGTCATTAGCCAGATGTTCCAGCCCTCAGAAGCATTCACAGCCTTTTGCAGGGAGGGAGGGGGCCTGGACCGAGGTAGCTGGAGCTTGGGTGGGAGGCTGTGGCTGGGGGCAGGCAGAGTCCCCAGGAGAACAGGGCAGAGCCTGGGTCAGCCTTGAAGGAAAGTAGGAATGGGCAGAGGGGAGGTCGGGGCCTCCTGGGGGAGGAGGTGAGGTGGGCCTCCATTGCCCCTTCATCCCAGAGTTCCAGAATCTCCACCAGGGACCCCTGTGTGCGCTCCTCATGGCGGGAGGGTTGGGAGAGAGTGTCCTATCTGATTCACAGGGAGCCAGGCATATGGGCTCAGCTTTGCTCAGAGTGTGGCTCAGAGAGAAGTGGTATCCTGAGGACTCCATCCCTGCCTTGTCTCCTCTCGAACTGGGCTGTGACTTTGGACCTCTGCCACCGTCATGCCCCCCCCCCCACACACACACATACCTCGCAGTGGCTTTTGGGAGAGCGCACTGCAACCAAAGGGGTTGCTAGTGATGGGGCAAGCAGGCCGGGCTGGACCCCTCACATCACTCACTAGGCAGGGTGCTGGAGGCAGGCTTCTGGCCTGGGTTTGTACCCCAGCTCTGACCTTTTCTGTGTGATGCTGTGCCTCAGTTCCCTCATCGATAAAAGGCAGATTAACAGACCCTCCTGTGTTTATTTTATACCTCTATCCCTGTTGCCCACCTGTACAAAGAGACTTTTCTAGTAGTTGTCATGCAACATAAGCATCTAAAGCCAGGGGAAGGACAGCCACCAATGGTGGAGGGGACTCCAGCATTAGTTGGGGGTGGATGAGAGGCCAAGTTCCTGCATCTGTTGTTGATTTGGAGAATTAAGTGGAGGAGTTTGCAGCTAGTAACTGAGCCCAAAGGGCCTACAGCTGCCAAGAGCTTACAGCTGGGTAAGGGGACAAAGGTTTGATCTTTAGTACCTTCTTCCCTTTCTCCTGCTTCTGGAACCCAATGTATATCCCCACAGGCTCTCTCTCTCCTTTCAGTAAAGGACAATCTATCAGTCATTCACACCTTAGTGAGAATGACTTTCCTGGGAGCTTGGTCTCTGAGGGCTAGCGTGTCAAGAGATCCAGAGACCAGCCCAGAGCCACATCTCTGGGCTCTCAGTGCTGCCATCTTCAGGCTGTGTGGACCAGGCCTGGCTCGGGCTATCAGCTTGGCCTTGCTTGCTGAGGACAGCAGGGCAGCTTTCTGCCAGTCCCTCTGCCCAGACTCCCGGCTCAGGGGAAGAAGTGGGCCCCAATCAGGGACCTAGTCTGGGCCAGAGGGCCAGTCTGCCCTGGCTTCCATGTGCTGTGTGATGTTGAGTAAATGCCTTCTCCTCTCTGAGTTGTTTCCCTATCGGTATTATGGACTCAGAGAGCATGTGACTTAGGGGTTAATGTGGGATGTGATACTTAAGGTGTGTGCGTGCCTCTGCGGGAGGGGGTCGCATGGCCATGCAGTGCTAGTCTGGGGGACAGCAGGGCTCTGACAGCATCTGGAAGGAACAGTGGCTCAGCTGCCTAGCAAAGGGGCTGGAGGGGAGACTGGGCAGCTAGGGGGCTGCTCACCCCAAACCTGGGCTCAACACAGAGGCCTGTTTCAATGACCTGGCGTCTCAGTTCCTCTGTGGCCACCTCCCTGGTCCAGGCCACCACCACCTCTCTCACAAACAGAGCTAGGAGCCCCCTAATGGGTCCCCTACTGATCATCTGCCCAGGGAGCCAGAGTGACCTTTTTGTTTTCCAGAGATCTTTTAAAATCCTAAATCAGAGAAAAGAATATTCCCCTATCCCACCCTGCTTAAGTCCTTACTGAAGTCTTTCCACTGCAACTCAAGTGAAAACCAGGCTCCTCATCACGGTGCTTCTTGCACGCCCCCTCCCTCTGTGGCTGCGAGGCTGCCTCAGGGCTCCGGCACTTCTGTTCCCTGTGTACCCTGTTCCGCGTGTTGCCGGGCATGATGCGCTCCTGTGCATAAGGCGCACCCACGTTTTCGGCCCCAACTTTCAGGAAAGAAATCTTTCACTTTAATTCAATTATTTAGATATTTATATTCAGAAACAAACCCAATTATGGTATTCTGGGGTATTATTTTGTATGCAGATATAATTATTGCTTTCTACCATTATACTTTTAATGCATAAGCAAAAAATAAAAGATTTAGAAACATTTATAGGAGGGTGGGGGGAAAATGGAGTCAACTGTACTTGAACAACAGTAAAAAAAAAGAAAAAAAAACACTGATAAGATACGGAATTAGTACTACTCATGTATAATGAGCATCCTTATTTTTCTTCCAAAAATTTGGACAAGAAAGCGTGCATTATACACAGCAAAATACAGGTACTCGCCCACCCCACATGTCTTCTCCTCACGCCATCTCGCCAGTGGGAATGTCTCCTTAAATGTCAAATCCTCAGGGAGGCCTCTCTGAACCACCCCGTCTAATGGAGCTCCCCCCCCAACTTACTCCCTATCATTTCCACTTGTAAATTAGAAGTCCCTGTCACAGGCGTAATAATTTCACATTTGCTATTTGTCTCCCCCACTAGAATATGGAGATCTTGTCTTCCCTGCTCATCCCTAACTATGCACATAGTAGGTATTCAACAATATTCGTTGACTGCACAAAAGTGTTGGTTGGTGAACCAACTCATGTATATGGGGGAATGATTTACTAAAGGCCTACTATGTGGGCCGGGTGACTTACAGAGAGGGCGCCCTTCACCGGGGGCTGCCGTTGGCATCCCCTGGGGACTTTCAAAGACCACCCGTGCCTGAGCCCCTCCCCCAGAGACGCTGGTCCAACTGTTCCGAGGAGGTTCCTGGGCATCGTCAGTAAAAATCTTTAGCTAATTCAAGTGTATCTCCAAGGTTAAAAATCATTGATGTAGTCCCGAAAGAAATGACAGCAACAAAACTTTATATTTTAAGCTAATTTTAGTTTTACTGAAAGTTGCAAAAATAGTCGCAGAGTTCCTATACACCCCTCCCCCAGCATTCCCTAAAGTTAGCGTCTTCTACAACCACAGCGGTTATCGAAAGCAGGAAATTAATGCTGGCACAACACTATTACGCAAACTGCAGATCTTGCTTGCTTTTCACTTGTCTCTCCGTTACCGTCCCTGACCAGTCCCAGAGTCCTGCCCAGGACCCCACACCGCCTCCCACCGTCATTGCCCTCACGCTCCTTGTGTCACTGGCCGTTCCTTGGTCTTCCTTCATCTTTCATAACCTTGGCACTTTTGAAAAACACCGATCAGTTATTTTCTCGAATTTCCCTCAATCCTAATTTGTCCAGTGTTTTCTCACGGCTGGAGTGAGGCCATGTGTTTGGGGTGAGGACGCCACAGACAGTGCGGCGTTAGCCTGACCATTGGGCTCTGGCGTGCCTGCCAGTTTTGTCCCCATACAGGCGCTCTCCTCCTTCCCTTATTAGTTCACAGGTAACTGGAGAGCGATCACTTGGGGCTGAGCGCATCGTGTTTGGCACCAAGCACATCGTGTTCCGTCAAACGGCTGCTCGTTACTTGTGGCCGCCACTGGCAGATATCATTTGCAACAATTATGACCAGGTGTTTGTCTAAAGATCCCTTTTCCATTTTCTTCTACAGTGTTAATTGGCATTCTGGTGGATGGAAGAGCTGTCCTTTCTCCCCCATTTATTTATTTATCCAATTATTTTTTTATATCAGTGTGGCATAGTCCTGCTTTTAATCCCCATTAAATCTTGCTATCTTGGGAAGTAGGCATTGCTACTGTGATTTAGGAGTGAGGAACCTTGGCCAGGAGTATGTAAATCACTCTCCTAAGGTCTCCCAGCCGGTAAGGGGCTGAGGCGAGATTCCAAGTTGCTCCAGATTCAGGCTGCGTCCATCTTTTGCCTGCATCACAGCTGCGGCTTCCGAACGGTCTCTGCCACCACCCTGCTTCTGCACATTTCTCCCACCCTCAACACCAGAGCCTCAGAACCCTTGACATCCTTCCAGAGGCTCCTCTTGTCCTTTCAACTGAGCTCAAACTCCTTAGCTTGGGTGAGAAGGCCCTTTCAGATCGGACTCTGGTGGTTCCTCGAGCCCCATCTTTCCCTGCCCTTCCTTCTAAGCTCCAGCTGCCCCCAGGCCTCCTCCGGCTGTGTCTCACTTCCAAACCTTTGCACACGTTGTACCTCCGGAACACGGCTGTCCCATCCTGGCTCACTCTGATTCTTCCTCCAGGGCTCAGACTCAGGCACGCAGCGCCCTAGGCACGCCTTCCCACCTCCCAGGACGGCGGTCCTTGCTCCCTGCTTTGTCTTGCCTGCCAGTGCTCAGGGTCTCCTCTCTGTCAGGGAGGGTGAGCCCCTTGCGGGCAGAGATGGGATCTCTGGATCCCCAGCACTGGACACATCAAGGTCTTTGGTTAATATTTACGGAATGGGTGAAACCTGGACTCCCAAACCCATACTCTTTCAGCTGTCCTGTGCACCGATTGTGTGTGTGGCTGTGTGTCAGGGACTGTAGAAAATGACGGGAAGTTGGAGGAAAAAGAAATATTCCCCCAAACTGAACGCACCGACCGTGGGAGGGCCTGCAGAGGACTCCGCGTTGACGGAATGTCAGCCTAGTTACCCCCCAGCAGCAGTTCTACAGGAAAGGAGATGGAGGCCCAGAGAGGTAGAGTGACTTATGCAGGGTCACACAGCTGATTAGACCAGAGCCAAGACCTGAACCCACCGAGCCTGTAGGATGTCAGAGCCCACTCACTAGCCTCTACCCCACGGAGCCTCTTTATTTCCACCTAGATGGCCAGTGTGGGGGCCAGACACAGGGCTTTCAGTGGGCGCCAAATCTGGTGGCTTTGGCTGGCTTTTCCATATGTCATTAATTGCCCTCCAGACCTTGCCTCTTTGGGTGTTTCTGTTACAGTTAAAAGAGCAATAAAAAACAGCATAATTGGAAGACAAAGGCGACTGCCTGGCCCGCCCGCCCTAAGGAGCGGAGTGCCAGTAATTTGGGTGTGATTCTACCTGTGACTCATGCAGAAAAATTACAGCCTTCTGTGCACAGGTGTGTACAGGCCGCTGGGTGGGGTGCCAGCAAACATGGCATTTAATGCGGGCAGTAAAACCCAGGCCTGTGGTGGGGACCCACAGTCAGACGGTCCCTCCTCTCCCTCCCTCCCTCCCACCCTCCCACCTCAGGGAGACACTGTCCATGCAAAGCCCTTTAGAGTCTGCAAATTGTTCCCGCTCGTGTGTTTATATGGACAGAGCCCCACCCACCCTGGTGAGGGGCTGGGTGCTCCAGGTCAGGAGACCAACAGGCCAGTGCTGAGGTGGCGTTCATGGGGTGGGGCGCCATCAGGACCAAGGGTTGCAGCCCTGGGCAGATTGTGGCCCAGCAGAGGGGGTTCAAAGAGGTGTCCCACCAGCCCAATGGACCCAGGAAGGCTTCCTGAAGGAGGTAGGGTGTGGAGAACCATCTAAGACTCCCTTCTTCCCTGCCTATCCTTTGTCTGCACTCGAAGTTTTGATCTTGAAAGGGAGGGAGGAGAAGGACACCCACTAGGTCCCCACTGAGCACCAGAGCTGCTTCTCTGGCCACCTGCCATCGTATGGGCTGCGGGCCCCAGGCCCGGCCAGCCCAGGCCCTGGACTCTGGGCTTACTCAAGCCCACTGAGGGAACCCCTCTCTCCCCAAATCAGAGAATCCTCTTCCTTATGCAGAAAGCAGCCTGCAGAGAAGCCAGGAGCTAGGTGCCAAGCTACTTCCTGGGAGCTTGGACATTGAACATGCTGGGCGTGGGGGCTTGGGCCCCTAGGCGGTCCCACTTTGACTCAGAGCTGTCCCGGGGCTCCAGCCCCAGCCCCTTCGCCCTATAGGTGTTTGGTGGTACCAAGCCCTGGGCTTCCCTGGGGTGCCGAGTGCCTGCCCTGCTCAGAGCCCATCAGTGATGCAGTGACTACAGCCCTTTCTCCCAAATCTGGGGGAGGGCCGGTCAGTCGGTCGATAGGGGCTAGGCCTTGGTAGTTAGGGATAAACAAGCTACCAGACACATACCTGATAAACATCAGTGCTTGTTTACAATACGTGGCAAGTTGTTTGCATTAATATCATTATCAAAGTTTCAACGTGGCTCAAAATCCAAACTGCTGTCGAAAGGCATCACAAGTCCCATTTCTCCTCGTGTCTTGGCCATCCCGTCCCCTGATCCTAGAGAAACACTTCATTCGTGCCTTGTGTATCCAGGGCTCTTTATGTAAATGTATAAAATGACATGTGTTTGCACACACACATGCTGTTCCACTTCGCGGGTTTTTACTTAATGATATAGACAGGGAACTTTTGCACCTTGTCTGCCTCTTTTTCCCTCTCCTCTTCCCTCTCCTCTCCCTTTCCCTCCTCCTTCTCCTCCTCCTCCTACAGCTGCATAGTATTCCATTGGATGGACGTACCATCGTCTACGTCACTAGTCCTTTCAGATGCACACTTGGGCCGGTGCCAGGTTTTGGCTATTCCCCCCAGCTGTGGTGAGCAGTGAATGAGCTTGTCCATACATCATTTCTCACGTGTTCAGGGTGTATCTGTCAAGTATATTCCCAGAAGTGGGACCGCTGGGTCTCGGGGTAATGCCTCTGTAACTGTGATAAGAGATGACTAAACCACCTTTCATCAGGAGTGTCCGTTTTTTCATTCCCACCAGCAACAAGTGAGAGAGCCTGTTTCCCGACAGGGCAGGCTCACCGGCAGGCTCTGCTGTCATGCGTTTGGACGCTCGCCGATCTGATAGGTGAGAAACGGCATCCTGCTTTAGCTTTAATTCATGGAACTCTTAGTACAAGGGAGGTAGACTACATTTTAGTCCGTTTAAGGGCCACTCAGCTTTCCTTCTCCTTGCAATGCTCTGTTCAAATCTTTTGCCCATTTTCTATTGGGTGGTTTGTCTTTTTCTTTGTTTTCTAGGAACTCTTCACATTTTAGGGAGATCAGCCCCTTGGCTGTGATGTGAGTTGGGAAGATTGTTCTCCCTGTTTGTCTTTTGAATTTGTTTATGGTGTAGTTCTTTATCATGTAGAACTTTGTTATTAAATTAATGCCCTGTCATTTTTCTGGTTTTTGGACTTTGAGTCATTATTGGAAGACTTTCCCCACACTCCAGTCGTAAAGGGGTTCCCTCATGTTCCCTCTGATTCTGTCACAGCTCCAACCTCTGCACCCAGGTGTGGGGCCCACTCGGAGCTCTGTGGCCTGGCCCCCAGGTGTGCTGGTCTTTGGGTGGTTTCCCAGGTGTGCTGACACCATTTATTAACACTCTCCTCTTGGGAGGGTTTGAGGTCTTGCTCCCTGGCCTATGCCATCAGTTTCACTCAAATAAACTCTCATAAAAATTAAAAAAACAAAGCCCTGAACTTTGGCCCTGGCTGGGTAGCTCAGTTGGTTAGAGCATTGCCCCTATATGCCAAGGTTGCAGGTTCGATCCCCAGTCAGGGCACCTACAGGAATCAACCAATGAATGCATAAATAAGAGGGACAACAAATCAGTATCTCTCTCACTCTCTCCCTCTCTCTCTCTCTCTAATCAATACATAAATTTAAAAAAAAACCCAAATTTTCATCTTTACCTCCCTTATGTAAGAGGCCACCTCTATCAACACTAAGTTCCAGTGTGTTTTGGGGTCTGTTCCTGGGCTTCCTCTCTGTCCCATTGATCTGTCTACTCACACCTGTGATAAGTAACAAGAAAATGTATTTTCAAGATAAAACTCTAAGCTTTCAAGCAGTCTGAACTTGCTCTCAGCCCCTCCCTCCCTCCTTCAGCCCCTCTCTCCACCGCCCAACTGGCCCACCTCAGGGCGTGAATCACTCTCTGCCATCAGGGCAGCTGCAGCCCAAGTGCCCCTAATGTTTATTAGCTGACTTGTCCGCTCTTCCAGGAAGTATTCCTAGCCGTCTCCTTGCCCTGGGCAGGTTAGTAACTTGCTCAGCAACACCCTGAGCTACCTCCTCTTGCTGGAGCACTTATTAGAGCTATTGGGCTACATTGTAATCGCATGTTTACTTGTCACTGGCTCGATTCCTCCTGGTCGTGAATCAGTCAACATTCTTCTTACTCATTTATAGGGCAATAACACGGCTGCAGCCTGGAGTGCCACGTGCAAAGTGTTTGATTCTTGTAAAGTGTCAATCAATCCAGGATGTTTTCCAGTTCCCTTTAAGGGTAGGTGCTGGATTTGTCTCCTCCTTCCCATTGCCCCCACCCCTCAGCCTTGCTGCCCCCTACCACAGGCCCCATGCAGACCCCAGATGAACCTCCTCGCCTTTGGGGAGAGGGCTTTGCAAAGGGTCTGAGGGCCTGGACCTCTGCTTGTCTTGGGTCCTCGTCCTGGAGAGCTGAGGGGCCACCATCATTCCCTCCTGCGTGCCTCACTGCAGCCCACCAGGCCTACCCAGGGTCACATGGGCTCAGATGACACATCCCTACCTGAACCCCAGGCCCTGGCAGCTTCATGGGGAACAGGTGACAAAGGGCTGCCATGTGGGTTGCTACTGAGACAGAGAAGATGCAGGTGAGGGGTCTCACTTTGTTGGAGAAGCCCCTTCCTTCATCTTTCAGAGGAGGAAGCTGGGGTGAGTTGTGGAAGGACAGGAGGAGACTAGAACCACAGCCTCCTGCTCTTCTGGGCAGGCTGCGGGGAGTTTTGGGCAGTGCCCCCAGCCCGCCCCAGGCCTCCTTGGGTAACTGATTTCCCGGCCAGTGCTCTGGGGCCTGAGGCCTGGGAAAGCATGACCAGAGGGTGCAGAATGGTCAGGGCTGGCCCCGCAGCGGAGCCAGAAACCAGCTGGAAAGAGAAGAGGCGGCAGGAGCTGGGCATGGCTCTCTAGTACAGCGGACAGAGCCCTACTCTCCCAGTCCCTCCTCTGCCACCTCCGCTGTCCTCATCTGGAAAATGGGGACAGTAACCCTGACCTGCAGTTCCTACCTCAGAGGATTATGTATTGGGTGGCAACTTTGGGGGGAGCTGTACCCCAAGGATATCTTTCCTCCCCACACCCAGCTTTCTCCTCCTGTCTCCTAGAATCCTTTCTTTCAGTCTGGCAATCTAGCCCTCCCCAGAGGATGGAGAGTCGGGGCTCTCTCCTTTCTGATTCTGTAGGAGTTGGCCAGGAGCCGATGAAGGCCTTCCCACTGCTCCCCCTGGTGTGGGGGAGTCTGCCTGTGGTTCCCAGAGCAGGAAGATGGTGTTTCCGGTTCTGATTCCGTCTCCTCCTCAGCAACAGCTGTAGAGGTCACCCTAACAAGTTACCCAACGGGAGAACACACCTTGCCACAGGGAGCATCTCAGGTTCTCAGAGTTTAGCCCTGCAGGAGGAAAGCCCATTTCTCCATCAAATGTGACTTTGAGCTGTTCCCTGTAAAAGAGTTCATCCCCCGCCTCCTCCCCAGCTGAAAATGCAAGTGCATGTCTCACCTCCCAGCCTTGCCGTTCCATGGATTGTCTGATTTGTTCATCAAGATCCTGAGCCAGAGAAGGGCAGGTGGCCAACTGGCCGCAGGTCCTGAGTCTGTGACCGAGGCTGGGAAGCACAATGACCAATGGACCAGACTCTGGCGCCCTTCAGAGAAGGGCTTTGCCTCCGGTTCTGCTTCTTTAAGAAGCTTTGTGACCTTGGGCAAGTTTCTCAGCCTCTCTGAGTCCCAGCCCATCTGCCAACTCCCTCCCCAGGTTGTTGTGAAGATGAGGCAGAGATCGTGGGTATCAAGTGCTTGGTGTGGGTCGGCCCCACAGTAAGTGCTCAGCAAACGGAGCTCTGTTGTCTCCAGAATTGAAACCCCAGTCTCTGCCCCATCAGTCCCCACTCCCCTACAGGCAGAGTCCCCTTTCTGGTTCCAGGACAACAGCTGGACCCTCTCCCCATGCCCCCACCACCACCCCATTAGAGCCAGATCATAAAATCTCTAGGGGTGGGAGGCTGGTGACATCTTTAGTGGCGACATTTGGGTGAAAAATTCATGACCATCAGTTACTCGAGGAAGAGGGGGAAAAATGAGCCATTTCCGCAGCTCAGGAGCGTGGCTCTCCCTGGCTGCGAGTCCACAAATCTATTTTATGTGACGAGATCTATAGTCTAATAGAAGGAGCTTATCACAGACTTAAGAAAAAGTGCACAATAATGCGCCACTCTTTCCCCACCTCTCAGCCTGCAAGGCGCCCTTCTGGAAAATGAGGGCAATGGCGCCTCCAGGAGCCACGCAGAGTTCATGGGCCAGCAGGGTGCCACGGGGCGGCGGCCCAGGGCGGCCCAGCATGAGACCTGGGCAGCACCTTGCCCTGCCTTTGCTTTGCCCCTCCCGAGACCTCTCCACAACCTTCATTGCCACAGTCGAGGGGGCCGCAGGAAACTTGCCACCCTGTTCCCTGAAAGAGTCCTCACCAGGCCTGGAAGTCAGTCCTGCGGTGCGAGAGCCGGTTTGCCTGTGTGTTGACACAAACAGGAAAAGGAAGTCTCCCTTCTCTCTCTGCCTCTCCTCTGGGGACGGAGGGCCAGGCTGACATAGAAGGAGGTTTCGAGGCGGGAGTCTCAAATCCTCTTCATGTGCTTTGGTTCTGGGTCCCGGCGGGCGTCGTGCGGCGGAGTGGCAGCCAGCGCTCAGGATGCCTTGCTGCGGGGCTCCGGGAAGCCGGTGCTCTGTGTGCGGGGAGGCCCAGGGCTGCCTGAGCAGGTGAGGGAGGTGCACGCAGGGGGCAGGACTAGTGGTCCTGGGGCCCAGCCTGGGGGCCTGCTTCAGGCTGCAGTCCCGGGACAGACCCCGGTCCTGGAGGCTCGCAGCGATTCTCATCTCAGACTGCAGTGTTGCCCCCACTGTCCCTGTCAGTCAACCGCTGAGGCCCGCCCCCCGGACACAGGTTGGCCAGAGTGGTGATCCCACTGGAGCCCCAGACCGGTCGTGTGTGCTGGGCAAATGAATGACCGAGTGAATGAAAGGATGGCTGGGGCAGGAAGATCTCAGTTTGGTCAGGGCACAGGGAGAACTGGAGGTCAGGCCTGCTCTGGGCTCGTCTGTGTGTTGGGGGCGGGGGACCATTTTAAATTTATTTGTTTGTTTGCCTAGTCACATCTACTTGTCTGGAAGAGAATCTCACCAGGCACACAGAAATGCATATAGTGATAGGACAAAAGACAAAGAAGGTCCCCGGGGGCCGAAGAAGGCAGGAGGCTGAGGGGCTGGTTGGAGTCTCGGGTCCACAAAGTCCTGTGGTTTCCGCTTCCTCATCTCCAAAATGCACGTAGCGTGGAACCAGGGGCTGCTGGGAGAATTAAACAAGATGAAACCTGTGTAGCAGTCCACACAGTGATTGATACGAAGCCCTCAATACATAACTAATAATCAATCAATCAACAATCAATCCCTAACATTGTGATTATTGCATGCCAGTTGCTGGGCCTGACAATTAGGGGAACTTGATCAGTCATTACATCCACAGGTCCATGAGGACCCAAGCAGCTACCAGGGAGAGGGACTTCCTTTCCAGGGACTGAGGCCTGTGAGAAGGATCTTCTGTGCCTTCCCATGGGCAAGTCCGGGACAGGCGGAGGGCAGCGCTCCGGACAACATTCCCGTTGCAGGGGACATGGGCAGTCCCTGCCCAGCGCAGCCCGGAGATGGCATTCCCTGATGGCCTCACCCAATGGTCGCAGTGCCTTGGCCCATAACGCTGCAAATCCTGGGGCAGCAAGGGCCCGCCTCACCCACGGGCAAGTGCTCGGGGCCTGCTGCGTGGCTGTGCCCAGGAGCCCAGGGGTCAGTGCCAAGGCACAGGGGAGGGCTGTGGTGAAGAGTGGCACAGACTTGGAGTCCTGCTTCTCAAGGGCTCTGGGACACCGGAGAACAAAGGATGAGGTCCTTGGCTGCCTTTCTTTGTCCTTCCTGAGGCACACCCAGCTCAGTGCAACCCTTGGCTTCCCCAACGCCCCCCTGTTTTGAGCCCTAAGAGAATAACTTTGACTGCAAAGGTCAGTTTCCCCCTCCCCAGGCCATCTGCCCATGCTGCCTGCAGGCCCATCCGCCTTCCTTGGCCTGGCCCTTTGTGTTGCCCTCTCACTCTCATCCACAACAATCTCTAGCTCCCACATGCCCGGCAAGGTTTCTCTAACTCTTGCTTGCCCCTGGGCCTTTGTACATGCTTTTCTCTATGCCTGCACCCTCTGCTCTGGCTAACTCTCCAGGCATCGGCACAGAGGCTACCTCCTCAAAGAAGCCTCCCTCCCCCCCAGATTGAGTCAGGCTCCTCTCTTGTGCTCCAAATCTCTCCTCCTGCCCTCAGAGGGGCACATCGGGCTCCAGGCTGTAATTGCCTGTACCCTTTCCGGCACCCATTTGTATGCCACGGGGGCAGTAGCTTTGTCTAACCTGGGCCCCGCTGTGTCCCTGGTGCCCAGCGCAGGGCCTCACATGTAGGTGTTGTCGAATGAATGAAAGACTGAGTGATTTATTGTTATTAGGGTGGTCCTGGGGGTTGGCTCCTTGGCCCAGCCTGTTCCTGGTGCAGGCAGGGCCATGGTGTCTTCAGGCTTCAGTATCCCAGGCATTGGTTTGGCAGAGGCTGTAACCAGAAACGTCACTGCCACGGTGGCCTGTGGCAGTGGGGGAGAGGGCTCCATCAGGTGGGAAACAAGAGGATTCTTCTGCCTGGGGCCTCCTGGGAGCTGCAGTATCCATGGCGTGAATAATGGTGAAGCAGATGAGGGTGGCATGCAGAACATGGTGTTTGGGGTTATTATTGTAACCTCGTTTTTGTTCCTTGTATTTTTTAATATCCCTGAGTTAGAGTGACTTCTAAACCTGGTTTCCAGATGAAGGGAAGATCCAACTTCAGTGGAAGCCAAAGACATTGCAGCTGAAAGATCCAGAGCAGGTCCAGGAAGAGGGGACAGCTGGCTGGATGCACCTCAGCTAGAGCTGCTCTGTTCTTATTCATTTTACATCCTGGGTTTCTGCTATGACCTCACTTGTAAAGCAAGTTCTGCTGCTGAACCGACGAAAACCTGCAGATTGAGTCCAGAGCAGGCATTTACTGGCTTCCTCCCCGGGGCCTCCCTGCCAGCCACCTGCCTGGAGTGTGAGCAGCGGCAGTCAGCGCTCACCCAGCGAATACTGAAGGAGCAGCCGCCAGGTGAAGTGACACTTGGGCGGGGAATCAGCCACAGCACCTGTGCCAACTGGGGATATGTGTGGTCCAACGGTGTCCCACCCCCAGGCCTGTGCAGTCATACCCCACAACGGGGGCGGCAGGCCCGTGTGACAGAGCGGGTGTCTGAGTGTGCGGGCACAGCGGGGTTTGGCCGCAGCTGTCTTTTAGTGAATGCTGCTAAGTAAACGAGAGGAAGGATGGCTGGTTGAATGGGTAGCTGGATATTCTTAAACGGGAGTCTCATTAATGCTCGGCGCAGGCAGCAACTCTGACTCCTAGGTAGTGCTGAGGAGGGTGTCGGTCTCGGGGAACAAAGGGCAGAGCATAACCAGGGTATCTGCTTTTGGAGTACCTGAATGCTTGCATTAAAATAGAAGTGTTTGAAAGCAATCACTTTCCTTAAGTAGGTTAAGCATCTCTGTTGTGATCCTGCTTAATGCTTAGCAAAGCCTTTTTTTTTTCCCTTAGAGTGTTCAAAGGCCAGCTTGAGCTGAGCCCATGTCCAAATTAGGCCAACTCCATACTGGTGCTGCCCGAACTCCTGAGAGCCCTGCCTGCCAACCTGCTGATTGATCAGCTCTGCGATTGCCCGGGGCAGCGTGTGCGATTGTCCTTGGCTTGGGCTTGCTGCTGCTTCCCCTGCGTCGAACCTCAGAAACCATCCCCCCCTTGTTATTGATGGTCCCCAAGAGGCCCAGAGGTGACTCTGTTAAAATATCATCTCCTTCTGGGACACTTTGGGACCAGACAGGCTTGAGGCAGATGTCAAATAGGGCAGGGGGATCAGCACGGTTTTCCACCCTTGTGCAAGGAAAAGAAGAAATCACGCAAGTGGAAGAACAGATGTTGCTGCCTTCCTCTGCACGGCCCAGTGGGCTGCAAGGACCCAGAGGGGCCAGGCCTGCCGTTGGGAGGTGCTGGCTTGCTTCCTGGGCTGGCCTGTCCTGTCGGTGGAGGAGGCACTTTGTGCTGGCCCCCTGGCCCCTGAAGGTAAGTGAATAACACTGGATCTAAAGAGAGAGAGAGAGAGACAGAGGCAGAGAAGGAAAGAAGGAAAGAAAGCAAGGAAGGAAGGGAGAGGAGGGAGTAGCAGGGTTTTGCTCCTTTTCATGGAGTAAATTCTCCTGCCAGAACCAGATGTACACAATCTCTCTCTCTGGAGCAGCGCAAGCCACCTCCAGCCCACGCTCTCCAAGCGCAGCCACCCAAGCCTATTGTTGGTCGCATGGATGAAGCCCGAAGCAGAGCCCTGGGCCACAACAGGGGCAGGAGCAAAGCTGGACGTGAACCTGGGCTTCTAACCCCAGCCCAGGGCTGGCTCCATGATATCCCGGGTGCCCAGTGACTCAGCCTGCACCCCCGAAAGTGCGGGTGCGAGTGGGCCGCCTGGGCTGGCCGAGCCCCAGGCCCCCGTGACAGGAGGGCAGAGCTTCCTCTGTCACACAAACCAGGCGGCGGCAGACGTGTGGTGGGATGGTCGAGGCTTGGGGCCCAGTGCAGGGCAACCCCAGCACTGAGTCACCCCTCACCCAGCGCATTCTACAACTTTACTTTGTCTTGCTCCTTGAGAGTGCGTGTGTTTTAGACCCATTCCTTTCCATCTTTATTTTTTCAACTTTTTTTTTCTTTTACTAAATGTAGTGACAGACCTTGGCTTGTGTCTAGTCTTTGCTCTGGGTGCTGTGTGACTGCGCTGGTCACCCATTCCCTCTGGGCCCTGGTTTTGTCATCTCCCAGCTTGGTCACCTCCAACTGCCATAAGAAAATATCGTAGACTGGGAGGCTTAAACAACAGACATTTATCTCTCACAGTTCCGAAGGCTGGGAAGTCCAAGATCAAGGTGCTGGCAGATTCAGTTCCTGGTGAGAGGTCTCCTCCTGGCTTGCAGAGGGCCACCTTTTTGCTCTGTCCTCATGTGACCTTTGTGTGCACAGGAAGAGAGCTTTGGTCTCTCTTCTTCTTTTTATAAAGGCGCTAATCTCATGACAGGGGCTCCACCCTTATGACCTCATCTAAACCCAATTACCTCTCAGAGGCCCCACCTCCTGTGTCAAACTGGGGCTTAGGGCTTCAGCGTAGAAATTTGGGTGGGGGTGGGGGTGAGGAGGTGGGGCAGGGCATGGCCAGTCTATACCCTAAATGCCCTTCTGAAAGCTTCTTTGTAAATTGGGTTTGGGGTGTGGGGCAGACCACCCCACAGAATGGCATCGTGGTGGTGGTGCATTCTCAGCTGTCCCCTGACTGCTGGTGGGGTCCACAGTGTGTCTGAGCCAGGGACCCCAACAAGGTTCTGAGGCCCCACGGAGGGTCCACTGAAGCCGCCACTTAGGGAGTAGTCATGGAAGGCTTCCCGCTGCAGGTGATGAGGCTGGGAAGGCCTCTTTTCTGGTGGAGGACAAGCCCCTGCAAAGGCTAGGAGGCACTATGAGGACAGCAGGAGCCTCAGAAGGGCAGACTGGAATGCAGGTTGGGAAGTCTGAGAGTGGCCAGGCTACCGTGCCTCAGGGTTCAGTCTCAGGCAGGGAAGGGGGGGTTCTAGGCAGCAACATCTGGGGCTCTGGGAATGACCGCAGGGGAGGAAGCGACCTCAGCCAGACCTGAGCTCCAACCCTGTCTCTGTCATCAACCCCCCATGTGACAAGGGGCTCTCTGATGCCCAGATTCCTGGCGGTAAACCACTTTCAGTGTTTGTGAGGAGTACATTAAAGAAGCCCCTTACACGGTGCCTGGCACAGAGCGGGGCCCATATGTTTTGTTAGTGCCCTCTTTGTCCCGTGAGTCCACTTCAAGCATTTATGGAGCATTTACTGTGTCCTCCTCCCTGTGCCAGGCCACACTGAGCGGATGGATATCTGTCCCGGGGCCCACGGGCAGACTGGGGATGGACAGACTCCGAGGCCAGGAAGAGTTTGGGGAACTGGGGTGGTGTCTGAAAGGCCTCCTCTGTCTCTCTGGAGTCTGGAGGGGGTGGGAATCGGCCAATTTTGCCATGGAGAATAGAGGTGGCGAAGTGGGGTGCAGGTGGTTGTTCATTAGGTGCTTCTGAGCTGCAGCCTCTACTGCCGTGAGAAAGGCGGGGGGCACCAGCACCCTGAAGTCGAGGGGGCTGCAGCAGAGGTAAGGTACAATCTCGGGAGATGCAAAGGGAAAATGGAGGCGCTGCCTCTTACTGAGCACCAAGTCTGTGCCCGCCTTGTGCCAGGACTCGTGCATGCTGACTTCATCTGCGCTGTGGACTGGGTCAACCCCACTTCACAGATAAAGGAACTAAGGTTTAGAGAGAGAATGTCCCACCGGGGTGGAGGTGGGGAGCCCCAACCCAAACTCTCAGGCTCATCTCCCTCACCAAGTTTCCTATTTTTCCACCACTGCACTGCACCCCAGGGGCAGGGTTCCCCTTGCGGGGCCGTGAGGCTGGGGCAGTGGCCAGGCCCTGGGGGACTCAGGGGAAGGGGTGGACAGGAGTGGAAGTCATGGAAGGGGCCCCAGGGTGTGTGCCCTGAAACTCAGGGCGAGCATGGGGCCTAAAATGGGGCTTGGGAAGGGGTCGCTGACAATGGTGGGGATCAGGAGGCAGGAGGGCCCAGGTTGGTGCAGGCGCGAGGGAGGGGTGGGCGGAGCGCCTAGCTCTGGGGCCCCAGCTGCGCTGTCGGTCCCTTCTGTCCCCATCCTCGTTAGCGCGGCGCCACCTAGCGGCATCCTGTGGAAGCGGCGGCATGACCTCGTCCCTGCCAGCTGGTAGGGTCCCTGGTTCCTTCCCCTGGCTTCTGTGCCCCTAAGGACAAAAAGAGGGGTGGAGATACAGGGGAGGGCGGGTAGGGGCTGCCCCCAACCTCACCTAAAGAGTATGAGGTGACACTTAACACCTAAAGGGTTGAATGGATGGAGGTTGGAGGACACACTAGGCCTTGACCTTCACCCCAATCTGAGTAGTTTGGCCTCTCCTGAGTCCCAGCCTCTGGGCTGAAGGAGAAGAGAGAAAGGGGAAGTTGTCCAGACAGGGCAAGGAGAAAGAAAGGCTCTGAGGATGCAGCAGGGCTGGGGTGTGGGGGTCTGGACAGAAGCCTGCGGCCCAGAGTAAGGCTGGAAGTACAGAGCGGTGAGCTGGGCTGCAGATGGGAGCAGAGGAGGTGGTGGTGATGGTGGGAAGGACAAGGACCTGCTTGGGGCTGGCTGGCTGCCAGAGGCCAGAAACTGGAGGTGCTCCCCTACTCCCCTCCAACAGAACACCGATCAGGGAAGTGGCCCCTTCTCTACCCTGATCCTCCTGCCCTGAGCCGGCCCCTCCTCTGTCCCCTACACAAGGGACTCACCATATTTGAGTCAAGAAACACGGACACATCTTCCCCGAGCCTAATGATGGCAGCTGCACAGCCCGCATGGTACTGGGGGTCATGGGGGGGGGCTCTGTCTCCCAGGCTGGGGGGAGGTTGTTCTGGCTCTGCCCTGAATTTGCCCTTGGTCTGGGGCAAGTACAGTTCCTCCCTAGCAAAGTCCCTGCGTGTGGCACTGGGTAATTCCTGCTGGTAAGGCTGGAAGTGCCTGGGGTCCGGGGGCCTAGGGGTGAATGGGAACCCATTACTGCTGGAACCGCAGAGGAAGGCAAGGCCATGCACACTTGCTTTAGGACATTAAGACACTAGTCTGATGGTGTCTGTGTGTGTGAATGCGTGTTTGTGAATGTGTGTCTGCAAGTGTGCAAATGCACCTCTGTGTGCCTGTGTGAGTGAAGCACCAGGCAGAGCTGCCCCTTTGACCATGCACTTTGGGGCAACCTGCTATCCCTGCCCTGTACCCCTTCTTGGAGCAATCAGGTACCCTCCTATGTCCCCCAGAAGGACCTGCAAACTCCTTCCAGGTGCCGCGCCCGCCCCCCCCCCCCCCGCCCCCTCCCCGCATGCCTCAGCCCCTGCCCACAGTCTCACTCTCAGCAGATGCTCGCCTTGGGTCTTGGCCAGGGGAAATTTCTCCTTAGAGCTGGACTCTGGGCCCACCTGGTTGTCTGCCTTCAGCCCAAGCACCCTGTCTGAGGACATTCAGGTGGGAAATATGAGGACATTCAGCAGCCATATGCTGTGTGCTCTCAAAAGCCAGGTGCAAGAGTGTTTCTTCTGTGGTGTCTGGGGCCTGGAAAATGCCAGGATCTGCCCCTCCAGACCTGAGAGTGAGGAGGAATGGAGACCCAGATGCACAGTAGGGCCTCATGGACACAGGCAGTTCTGTGCCTGTTTATTTTCTGGCCACACTCAGAGCCTGTTTTTCGGAGAAGGGACATGTCAGTGCATGTTTTATATCTTCAGATGACAGTGGCGGTGGACGCTGGAGGATGCGGAACGCAGACTCGACTGGCACTGTGTGTCCTTCGGTCATGCCCCTCCCAGGAGCCAGCAGGCCACTGGTGTCCACGGCAGAGGGAGAGGGGCCCCGCTGACTGAGGGCTGCGGGCTCCTGGAGCCCCCAGTGTGGTATCGCCTTACAGAGTCAGAGGCCACACCTTAGGGTGGTCATCAGACCTCCTTGTTCCAGGTCCCTCTGTAAGGGACAGAGGGAGGATTTGAGCCAGGCTCCACCCACCCTCAGGCTGTGCAGGTGCCTGGGGGCAGGGGCAGCGACCAATATCAAGGGCAGAGTGGGGCCTGGAAAGGCCTCAGAGTGGGCACAGCTGGTGACTGCTGTCCAGAAATCTGGCCGCTGCTCCCCCGGGCTGTGATGTCATGGTGAACCGCTATTCTGTGCTTCGGTCTAGGGCCCCGAGTTGAGGCAGAAGTCTAGGGTGGGGCCTTGCCTCTCGGATCGCTGTCCCCACAAGTCAGCCCCCAGGGAGAGATTTTCTTCAAGCTTATTCTGGGACCGACAGCTCTGCCCTTCATCCTTGATAACAGCTCCCGGGGGCTCCAAAGAGTCAAGAGGCCCTCCCAGGATATGAGCAGCCATTTCCCCACCCTTCTCCCTTCCCAGCAATCCCTAGCCGCCCCCCCTACTCCCACTCTAAGGGCTGGGACTGGTCATCGGGGCCCTTCCTGTCTTCCTCTAGGAGATTGGCCAGCCCCCCGCAAGGCCCCAGGGAGACCCCTATTGTGAACTCTAACAGAAGGGCCCCAAGAGGCAATATGGGCAGGAAGGCCACCCAAAGCCCTGAACTCAGGGGTGGACTTTGCCTCCATTTTCTCACCTGGGGGTGAGGAGGTGAGTGCTGACCACCTGGAAGAGAGGTCCTGGTCTCCCCCTCTTCCTGGCTGGCCCAAGGCTCTGACTAACCTCTCAGGCCTCCTCCGTCTTTCTCAGCTTTCTCTTCCATAATTGGTTCAGCCAAAGCACCACGTGCTGGGTGCAGCGCCTCCCTCTGCCCTCTCTGCTCCCAACTGCCATCAGACCCACTCGGAGCCTGTTCTTTGCCGAGATAATTTACAGAAGAAAATGAGTGTCAGAGAGGGTGTCCTGCTCGAGATCACACAGCTTGTGGGTGACAAGATCGGGCCTCCTGCGTCTTCAGTCTCAGGCCCTCCTCTAGGGCTTCCGCCTGAGCTGGGTGCTGCTTTCGTGATCAACCTGGCCATGTGAAGGGTGTTGGTGGTGGGAGTGGGGTCCCACTGTTCCCTGCGTGCCGCCTAGACACAGAAGCTCACCCGGGGCCCTCACCCACGGGGTCCTGAGCCAGGGATTTCCATCTAAAGGACACTTTAGCACCCTGCTCATCCTTCCCCTTAAAGCTCTCCCCAGAAACTTTCAGATGCTGGGAACACAGGAATGACTTAGTTATGAGTTCGTTTAATTGGATTTCCCCCAGTGTGGTATTCAGAGGTTATCGCTGCGCGAGTTACTGAGTGGCCCACGCCAGAGTTTCGCCTTAGCACGTGATTCTGTAGGGGCACGTGTGTGTGCGTGTGCCCTGCACTTTCAGAAGTGCCACAAACAGCTCTTTATCCTGTGGGCACTCTGCTCCCGCCCCCACCCCGCATTGGAGGGAAGCTGGGGCTGCAGCAGGGAGTGGCGGGCGCTGCCAGCTGGGCCCAGTGAGGAGTTGTGTCTGGGATGGGGTGTCGTAACTGGCAGCCTGGCATATGAGTCACCAGCCAAATTAACTCGTTTCCTTTGGGGAAAAATGTAATCAGTTATTGCACTCTGTTCCATTTGAGCAAATTAAGTCGTCCAGTTTTTTATTTCTGTTTTTTTTTTTTTTAAATTTGGGGGTGGGTGGGTACAGATGGGGAGGAGGTCGGGAGAGGCCTGAGGTGGTTGGATCGGAGACAGCTGCTGTGAGAAGGCCTTGAGGGCTGCGGGGAACAGACTCCGATCTCGGGTTCTGCTGGGGGTGGGAGGGGGCAAGGGGGTAGAAACACACACTTGAAGAACGTTGTTGCCCACACAGCACATTTCCCGAACACTTATTTTTTGTCTTTGTGCCCCTGACTAGAAGAACCTGAGATCCTTGCAGTGAACAAGTGCGTGAGGCTTCCTGGGGCCCGAGCAGGCCCCCGGGATGCGTCGTCCCATTGCCGGGAGAGAGCAGTCTGGAAGTTTCCCTAGGCCTGCCTGTGTGTGAGTGACCACCCTGCAGTCACTCGCAGGGGCCCTGGGGGCCTGGCCCTGCCTCCACGGCTTTCACGTTCACTCTGCCTCCATCCTCACACCTACCCCGGGTCAGCGACTGCAGACTCTGTGTCTCAGGTGAGGGGTCTCTGCCCCCTGAGAAGCGGCACGGTGCGCCAGACCTTGCTCCCATCACCTCTCAGCACTAGGCCTGGGCTCTTTTCCCCTCAGATGCAGGTACAAAAGGTATTTGATCTTAAAGAGGCTGAGAGTTCAGGCCCCCGGGGGATGTTGTGGCCTTGTGGGCTGCCAGCTGGCCGGATGACATCTGTCTCTGGTTGGGGGCTGGGTAAAGACCCTTCCTCTCCTGGGAGGTCCACCCTCTCTCAGCAGCAGGCCCCGTCAGTGCCCTAGCTTCACCAGCGCAGGTTGTCTGAGAAGCCTTCCAGACTGTTCCCAGTCTGTGTACCTTCCACCACTCTTCACCCACCTCCCACTGCTCTGTACCACGATATGCTAACCTTGGCTGTGAGGTTTGTGTCCACTGGCATGGTAAAACGTTACAGCACCCTTGGGATGCAGGTAGGATGGGCCCCCCATCTGGAGTCATCAGTCTGAGCAGGGGCGTGAAGGTGAAATCTACACCCAGCCTGGCCCCTGGCCTAGGGTCCGGTCCACACAGAGGCAGCTGCAGGCAAGACCTGGGACACCGGACACTGAGGAGCCAGGTACAGGCCTTCTGCGCAGGGCCTGAGTGCCAGAAGGGGACAGCTTAGAATGGGGAGGTATCCGCAACCTTGGCCAACAGATGGGGTGCCCTGGGAGGCAGGCCCTGTTCTCTGGTAGTGACAAAGGGGCTTCTGTATGGGCAGGTGGCCTTGGTCGGGAGGGAAAAGCAGCACGATGGTCTCGTTGGTAATAGGAGCGGGGAGCCTGGTGGGATGTGCACAGTGCTTCCTGCTGCTGGACGAGGCTTTGGGAGGGCGGTCCTACAGTGGCAGGGGTGGGGGCTGGGAGTCATAACAATAGGACTTCTTACAAGAAACTGGCTGGTGAGGCGTGGGGAAATTCTGGATATGATCATTATAAGAGAGACCATTTACTGAGCAGTTTATATGCATGATCTTCCCAATAAACTTAAGAATGTGGGTACAATTTTTATGCCCATTTTAGAGCTGACCAAAACAAACTGAGGCTTCGAGGGTAACTGGTGGCTGGCAGGGCATTTGACAGCAAACCCTGCACTGGCTGCCCGTGGTGGCACATGCCTGCTGTCATTCCATGGCTTCATGGACGCATCACCTCCCTGATGTAGCTGTGAACCCCAGGGCTGAAGACGCTCAGAGGTTTGGGACCCTCTTGGTTCCTGGCATGGGGCAGGCAACTGCCCAGTGGCTCCTAGAGACCCGGGTCCTCTCCGACAGTGCGCCGGGTCCCAAGTGCTCGCTGACCGCCAGCACAGGCCGGTACGGGGTAGCCTCTTTGGCCAGGAAGCTGAGCCTGGTGTTCTGTTCACTTTCAACAGGACGCCACCAGGAAAACCCCACTGGGCCCCGACCCTTCCTTAGCCAGCCCCCCTGTATCGAGCAGTTCCCAGGCAGCCAGGCCGGGCCTCGACGCCAGCAGTTTCTTCTGGGCCTCCTGAGCCCCCCACTTTCCACCAGGAGCCCTTCATTTCTGCTGGCCTCCACGGGGCTTTCCTGGGTGACCATCTCCTTAGATGGGAACAAGAGTAGGGGACAGTTTATACTACTTCAAGTTCATGCTGACTGTCGTGTAGGATATGTACACATGTAGGATGTATGTGTGTGTACATGCATGTATATGTGTAGAGGCAGGTACACATGTACACACCTATGTAGGTGTGTACACACCCACACACACATAATCCAAATAGTAACTGGAACTACCTCTGGGTTATGGAATTACTGGTGACTTTTATTTCTATTTTATACTTTTCTGCATTTTCTAAGTTTCTTATAATGAGCACACAATAGAAAGAGTGAAACCAAGACCCACCTCCGAGGCAGGATCAGGGAAACCTTACCTGGGCTGGAACAATGGCTCCCAGGCTCTGCGGGAGGGCAGGCAGCTGGGAGCTGTGGATGCAATTGGGGCGGTAGGATGGTGGGGCGGTGGGGGAGATGCGTGCTCTCAGGAAGAATGCCGGAGCCCCCCGGACCTTCTGGAGCACATTTACAGTTGTCTTCAAGACACCTTGCTTCAGAGCAAGTTAGCTGCAGCTCACACTCAAGCAGGAAGCCAGAGCTCAGTGTGAGACCTGCACTCTCTGTGTCGTCCCTTCGTGGCAGCCGTCCTCTTTCCCACTGGCTGACAGTGGGGACAGGGTGAGGGGTGGACAGTGTGGGTGTTCACGGCCCGGGAGACCGGCGTGGGCCCCTCACCCCCTCGGCGCACACTGTTCAGACAGCTCAGAATCCAGGTCTGTGGGGTGCTGGACTCCCTCCGTGCCCATCAGATGCCCGGCCTCCCGGGCGGGCAGAAAGGGAGAGGGATAGGATCAGGGACCTCTTCCACACAGGCGGGCCCAGGCTCCGGTCAGGCAGTGCTGGGGGTGTCTGGCAAGTCTGGCCACCCGGCTACTGAGTGTGACAGCAGGGCAGGGTCCCTGCAAGGCCAATCTGGCCTTTAGGTTAGTGTTTGCCATTGAGCCACTGGTGGGTGCTGTCATAGAATCAGAGCAGAGCAGAAGGGCCTTGGGGACAGACTGTCCAGTGGCTCTGGGAGGGCTTGCTCCATCCTGGGCGATCTGGGAGTGCGTGAGGGTGTTATCAGTCATCACAACCCGGGGGTGGGGCATTGGGCGGGCAGGGACACTCAGGACTCTAGTGTGCCCAGTGGCCCCCTCGTGAGGAGCGGTCACTACCTCTCGCTCAGACAGCAAAGACCCCACCAGATATTCCAGTGGGTGACAACGCTGTTTAAAATAATTTGAGCCTAGAACCAAAGTCTGTTTTATACATTAACACAATGTTTTCTTTGCACAATTTTAACATACACTGACTCTACCCAGAATGCAGCGGTGGTGAAAATTGAGGGGAGGTTGTCCTTCGTTTTGTCACAGATGGTTCAGACAGCCACACCCCCGAACACAAGGCTGCCCGCGGTGTCTCAGCGGCTGATGTGACAGCACGACGTCAGCCTGCGTCTGAGATGCTGCGGCTGAGATGCTACAGCAGTTTGGGGGTGTGATGAGTGTGTAAACAGGTGCCCAATCCCACCCACTGTTCAGTCCTCTGCTGTAGACACGCCCCAGCATTTACATATTATCCAAATATTGTTTGCTTATGAATCACTTTCCTTTTACTTTTTCTTTATGTGCAGGTTAAGGTGTCACTTTACTAATTTGTGAAATTACATACATGGATAGGTTATATTATCAATAAATTTTATTTCTGGAGAGAAAAGGAGATGTTACAAGGCATTTCTAATAGGAGAGGAGTGCTGAGTCTTCCAGAGTGAGGACTCCCGAGCCCCACACTTCACGGATGGGAACAACGGGCCCGGGAAAGCACAGTGACCTGCCTTGAATGAGCAGACCTGGGATTGGAACCCAGGGCTCCCTCTTCCTGGTCCGGGGCTGTTCCTGCTCACTCAGTAGCTTTCGTTAGTCCTCCTCAGCCTCTTCACTGGTGACAGTTCCATTCCCTCTTACAGTGGACGAAAGGCTTTTTTTTTTTTTAAAGTTGGGGACTTTCATTTGCAATTTAACGGAAGCTTCCCCCAAAGCCAGGGAGGCCCTGGGCTGTGCAAAGCCAGGCGTTTGCTGGCGTCCAGGGCCTCTCCCAACTCTCTGGACTGGCCACTCTGGCCAGACTCCCTCTGGGCCAGGCTGGACCTGGGCCAGATGACCTCCTGTGACCTCGTCTAGCCAAGACACAATTTCCCCTTCTAGATAGTTTTTCCAATCACCAAGTGAATCTGAGACTGCCTATTCTTTCGACGACTACCTTTCAACTCAAGTTATGGTTTTATAAATAATGTATATGGCAAGTCAGTGCTGGGGAGAGAACGTTCATTTTGCTCTGAAATATTTATGGCCTGGAGTGTCTGCTTACTTTTCTTCGGAGTCATTTTTTAGCACAGCGTGACAGAGAGTGCGACAGCCCGGGGCATCTTCGGAGGCAGCAGCACGGATAGTCCTTCCAGCCTGGCTGCTGGACCTATCCATCCCCTGGCTGGCGGGGGAGATGGCAGCTCGGCCAGGGAGCGCTCCCAAACCCAGACCTCCTAAATTATCTCAGGGAAGGCTCTGCGCTGGTGACAAGATTCAGCACCACTGCCTTTGAAACAGACGTTGCCTTCCAGCGTGTGTTCTGAGTAATAACAGACACTATATCAGGCTTTCTCAAATGTGATCTTTAATCCTTGGGCCTTTCCTGGGAAGTGTGCATTATAGCTCTCACTTTACAGATGGGGAAACTGAGGCTCGGAAAGGTTAAGGAATTTCTTGAGGTCATACCATAACCAAATAGGAGTCTGGGTTTTTACCCAGCCTGGCTGACCCCTCATCTTAATCTTTTCTCCTATACCAACCCGCCACCCATCCCGGCCCATCACTCACCTGTAGCTGGGAGCCAGCGAGTGGATTCCAGATCAGTTTCCATGGCAGTGTCTGCCTGTCTGCACCGTTTGAACTGCTGGGCGCTTGGGTCTGGGAACAGCAATCTGTGTTCAACAGCAGGGCTTGAATCCCAAACCTAAAGCCATGGATACATTCTTGCAGGTGCGTCAGTGGGTCCAGTGGGAGTCTGAATCGAAGAAGGATGGTGCCGGAAGAACCCATAGAGGCATCTTGTCTGACTTCCCATGTTACGGGTGGGAGATTAGGAGCATGACAGGGACTTGTCCAAGGCCACAGGGATAGTTGGAACCCACTGGTCATGACGGTGTCTCTCGGAGTCTAGTCTTCTGGTCAACCTCACCTCTCTCCCCACACCTCTTCTCGTACAGGAGAAAACTGAGACTAGGAAAGGGAAGAGCTTGACCAGAATCACAGTGGTGGAGGGATATACAGCTGTGTGCTTCCTTGGTCCGGCTGTGAATCTGCTAGTGAGTTAAAGGATTTTGAGACTGTGCTTGAGGAAAAAAAATCCCTGAGTATTTCTAAGATAGCTGGACCGTGGCATAGGCTTCAGTTAATAAAATATAGATTTGAGTCAGTGGTTGGGATTAAGTGGGGAGGACAGGAATATAGGGCAATGGGAAAAAGGCACTTATATTCCTGAGAGTTGGTGCCTCTGGGCATTCTGAGGGCAGGGCTGGCTCTGAGTCATCATCGATGTGGCAAGAGACAGAAAATTGTTATGATATCAATGAATGGCAACATTCCTGAAAAAGTCCAGCTCAGTCCCGAGTCAGAAGGAACAGTCGAGCTGTCCTGTCTCGGCTCTTTGGCCCTCAGCCCTGCCCCTGCCGTCGGAAGCCCCCGAGTGGTAGATAATCTTCAGAGTTGGCCCCCACAATGAACCACGCTTCCTGCTGTGCACGCCCTTGGAGAGCCCCTCCCCTTGAATGTGGGCTGGCCCCGTGTGTACCAACAGAATGTGGTGGACACGACTGAGTGACGTCCAGGGCCACACCAGAAGAAAGCTCTCAGCTAGGGGTTGCTCTGGGTCCGACTCTCTGAGACTTCCAAGTGTGAGGAAGCCCAGGCTAGCCACATGGGGACATCTGGAGGGGAGATGGAGGGATCTAGCCAGGCCTCACGTGAGTCCAGCCGCTGCTGCCACCTACCCACAACTACACGGGCAACCCCGGCCAGAGCCCCCCACCCAGCTGAGCCGGGTCAGCTCTACAGAATCATGACAGAAAATAATGTGACATTTAAAGCTATTATGCTTTAAGGTGACTTGTTATGCAGCAATAGGTAGCCAGGACACCTTGCTTTGCTGATGCTGTCTGGCTCTGGACCAGAAGTCCAAGGTCATGCAGAGGTTTTAACATCGCCTTCTCCCAAACAGGACACAAGCCAGGCAGCCTCCGAGAGCCCAGAGGGCCCGTGTTTCCTCTGAGACGGCCTCTCTACGCCGGCTAAGAAGCCTCTGAGAGCACACGCAGGGGACCTGTGGAAAGAGGGCCTTGCTGCCCTTCTCGTCCGGACAGCCCTCCCTCAACTTAAGTCCTTCGCAGGCCTTGCCTCTGCCCTTGGTTTCTGACCAGCTCCCGAAAAGTACTGTCAGGAGGCCCCAGGGTATCCCTGGGGGACCCACAATGGGTGGGAACAGGGCTGCTTCCAGGCCCAGCGCTATGCAAACAGTTGACTGGTCAAGACAAGATGAGCAGACACTGAGCATGGCTAGATACCTGGAGAGAAATTGGACATTGCAAGACAGCTGAGCACTGAGGCATGAGCCTGTCTCCTCGAATACGGAAGAGTGTACAATAACACTGAGCACTGTCCATTCGTGAGATGTGCCACAGTCGACCCGAGATGCACCCTGGCCAGGTGCAGAGGAACCACATACTGCCCGCGATGGACAGTCTAGCTTGAGAAGCAGAGTCTGAGCTTGTTCTGTGCCTTCGTGCCTCCCCTTCTGGGAGGAGCCAACCCAGGGGCACAAATGCCATTGGCTGGTGCAGTGTGGGCTGAGCCCCAGTCCTCTGCTCACGCCCCTGACAGACACCCAGCTGGGGGCGTTAGTGCAGGGCACAGGCTGCCGGACTGTCCCTGGTAGCCACGGGTGGAAACCTGACCCTGCAGTGAGAACTTGAGCAGCCTAAGCCTCTCCTTCCTCCCTGAAGCTAGATGTCCGGAGGCTCAGGGCTCACCTCACAAGAGAAATCTGATGTCCTGTCTCTTAAGGAAAAGAGCTGAAGGATTCAAGGACTTAGCATGTCTTTTTGTAAAACAAGCTGGTGACAATCATGGCTTGAATTCCCGACAATCATGGCTTGAATTCCCCTTAAATGCACAAGACCTCCAGTTAGCAAATTCACTTAGGACAGGGTTTTTTGAAATATCCGAGGAAGAGTTAGAAGGCTCAGTGTGGGCGGACCCCAGGTAATAAACTTGCAGAGACCAAGAGCCAGATGGCTTGGGTGTGAGGTGATAGCACACATAAAAACTGTGGTTTTTATTTGCATTTCCCTGCAAATGCAAATGTTTTATTTACATTTCTCTCTAAACTGTTTTTTACTGAAATAATTTAGCATAAAAACATATACTCACAGGGGCCATCTACTAAACGTCTGCTTGGGACTGCCCTGTGCTTAGGCCCTTGTCTCACAAACCCGTCTTAACATCATCGCCTCGGGCAGGAAGTGGGTGTGGTGGGCAGAGCTTGCCACTGAGCTCGGGAGCTGCTGGCATTATCCCGGTGGGCCCAACGCCATCACGGGCCCTTTTACGCACAGGGGAAGTCAGAGTTAGAGATTGGAAGATGCCCCTTGCTGGCTTTGAGAACGGAAGGGGCAATGGCTGAGGGATGTGGAAAGTCCAGGGAAAAGGCAGCGAAACATTCTCCCTAGAGGCCCCAGAAAGAAACACAGCCCTGATTTTAGCCCAGTGAGACCCACTGCAAACTTCTGATTCCAGAACTACAAGATAGTAAATTTGTGTTGTGTTAAACCACCAAATTTGTGGCAACTTGTTAACAACACCCACAGGAAACTAGTACAATGGGGTTCAGAGAGGCTTCGTTTCTTGACCAAGACGGCACAGCGTTGAGATCCAGGTCTGTGTGATTCTAGAGCCCTTGCTCTTTCCCTCTGCTCCACACGGCCCCCTGCTGGCACTCTAGGTGGCCTTGGTGTAGAGGTGGGAGAGGGGTGTGATGGGGCACTGGGTGCCTGGGAGAATGGAGAAAAGAAACACAAATGGAGTGAAGAGGCACCTGCGACCCCGTTGGCCATAGGAGGGCCTCCCCTTCAGCAACAGCTCTGAACAAAACACTTCCTCAAATCTTCAGGCAGCTCATTGTGACCCCAAACGAGGAAGTTTCACGGCAGGGTCAGCGTCAGAAACCCGGATGTATCCATCTGGGGGGTTGGCCGGCTGGCTCCTGGAAAGAAGATGCCTCTTGAGAGTTGGAGAGATGCAGGTGAATCCCGCCGCACCACAGGGAGAAGGGGCTGACTGTCGCTGAGCCTCGGCTTCCTCGGGGATAAAAAGGGGCCTAGTCTACATCAGGATCCCGAGGCAAGGTCCCTGCTGCCCAGTCCACAGAAGTTCCCTTTGCCATGCATTTGTAACTGTCGCCCACTCCTACTTAACCTCTCCTCTTGCCCTCCAGTCTTGAGCGGAATGCTTCCTGCAACTCCCACTGAAACTGCCTTGTGGAATCAGACACCTCCCAGCAATGGTTCCAAAAAGACCCCGGGCAGTCTGTCTTGCATTCGTCACGCTTTCACTTCTCCATGTTGACCTCCGCTGGCTCCTTTCCCACCCTTTCCTCCACACATAAGAGCCACAGAGATGTTCTGGTCACACACTGGGCGGAGCGTGGTGTTCCTCCCCGATCCCCCGGAAAGCAGGCTTGTTAGCGATCAGAGGGGCAGCCAGCGCTATTTCATTGCAAGTCTCAGTGTCAGGCCACTGGGCTCTAGTCTGGGACTGGGCCTTGTCACTGGGCACCTGACAGAGGTGAAGACAGGGAAACTAGCTGATCAGATTTGCAGAATGTGCTGACTTGCTTATGGGCCTCCTAGGAACCCTGGCCGGGATGGCAGTGCCAGCCACGTCCCCACAGAGGCTGGTGCGACTGGTTGAAGCCGATGAGTAGCTGGGGCCTGCTGCAATCTGCTCCGGGGAACAGGCAACCTCTGGGTTAGTGATTTTTTGCATCTTGACCTCAGGGTGCCCTGAGGTCATACAGTGGTCTCTGCAAGGGGCCCAGAGGCATTTCTTTGTTAGGGTACATTGGAGGTCCCAAGTGTCAGAAAGGCCACCCAGAGTGGAGAGCTGGGCCTGGGCAGATTCTGGAGTTTGGTGCGTGGGCTGGAGCCCAGGAACAGAGGGGTCTCTGCCTGCTCGCAATGGCCTCCCCGGGTGTGGCTGTGCGCCGTGCTGGCTGTCCCACAAGGACAGGACGGGGAGGCAGGGCTGGTGCAGAGGCAGTGCTCTCTGCGTGGAGGAGCTCAGGAGAAGGCTCCCATCAGGCTCACGGCCAGCCCTGTACTCAAAGTCGCCTTCCTGCTGGGGCCTCCGCCAGCCACCCTGTCTTAAACTTCACCCTCTGCCCAACCCCAGACTCTTCATGTCACCTTTCTCTCCTTAGCACATGCCCCCATCTAACCCGTGATCTACTATTTTACTCATTCATCTTGTTTATTGGGCGTGTTCCTCCACAGAATAGGGAGTCCACCAGAACAAGGACTTTGTCCCCCATCTTCTTCATCTAGGTGTCCCCACCACCAACCAGTGCCTGGTACAGAGTAGAGACTCAAAACGTATCTGTTGAATGAATGCATGAGTGAGTGAACGAATGCATGAACAGGTGAATGAGTGAGTGAATGAATGAAAGCAGTCCTTGGTGAACATGATCCTCCTCTGAGGCATCAGTGAGGGCTGGGTGGTTAGGGGACTAATGTCCTCGCAAAGCCAGCAGCGAGTGAAGGGCGTCGGCCGAGGCTGTGAGCTGTGAGAGGCAGCAGGTCCGAGCTCCATCTCTGGCACTTCCCAGCTGTGCAGACTGGGGCAGGTGGCTGCTTTTCCAGTTCCTTCATCCTGAAAATGGGGATGACACAGCGAACTCAGAGCCATAAGAGACACTGAAGGGGTCCTTGGCCTTCAGAGTCTTTTGGCTGGAGGTACCTGAGGTTATGTGCAGCTTAGGCACACTGTTCATGTCCTCTGTCCTGGAGGAGCCAGGAGCATGAGCCGGGCCTGGGTAATTAGCAGTGGGATGGAGTGTCTGGGGACCCTGGGGGAGGGGCCAGTGTGGGAGGGGCAGGGTGAAGGGAGCAGGGCCTGAACTCCCAAAGGGAAGGAACGCTGTAGGAAGTCTCTAGACGTAGGCTCTGGGTGAGGACTGTGTGCAGGAAGTTTAATGGGGTGCTCTCAGATCAGCACCTGGGACAGAGGGACAGCAGGGGGTCGGGTGGGGGGGGGGAGGGGGTGCGGAGGGAGAGCTGGGGGTTACAGCCAGACCTCATAGCTGGGGCTGGGCCTTCACTGCCTCACACCCAGCACCCATCTCTCACAAATGCAGGTTACCCCACGAAAGGCCAGCCTCGGGGGCCTCAGGTGGGGCGGCTCTCTTTAGAAGAGGGTAATTCGGTCACCTTCCCAGCGGTGAGGGGTAATCCTTAAGACTTTAAGGAGACTTTGGACGGGTTAGCAGGGTATCCACTCCAGTGGGTGATTAAGTCAGGGTGAAACTCGGCTGACCTAACTCTGCTGTTGCCACAGGGCCCCCAGCCTTTGACCTTCATGACCTGTAGCTGTGGTCCTTCTGTTCCCTTCCATTTTTCCCCCTCCCCACCCCACACCCTGTCTCTCCAAATGGCATTCGCAGGACCTCAGGCCCTAACCCAGAATGGCTGAGGAAGAGAAGCAGAGGCTGGGGTCGGGGGCGGTGAGTGTGCGGGAGAGCGGGCAGAGAGGGTGGCTGAGAACAAGGAGGTGGAGAAGTTCCCGCAAGTCAACGGGCCGAGAATATGGCGAGGGACAGTGGGTCTGGACCTAGGGCCTCGAAGCTCTGCTGCCTGCTTGCCTTGTGGCCTGGGGAATTCTTCCCCTCTGATCTTCAGCTTCCTCACTTGTACAGTGGGGGCTCGGTGTTGGGGCGAATCAAAGGAGAGGTGGAGGAGAAAAGGCATGTAGACAAAGTCAGCGCGTGTGGACAGTGTGTGTTGCCAGGGGCTGTGCCTTGGAGCCCTGTCTCTGGAGGTAGAGAGCCAGCCTCCTTCTTTGGAGACATCCAGCGAGTGCCAGGGTGGCCCCCAGAGTGGGGGACGCTGGTCCCACTGTTGAAGCCTGTGGAGGGCTATTGGCCGAGGGTGAGTGGGTGGATATATAGCTAGAGAGCTTTATCACAGCCAAGCCCCAGGGAACAAAACCCTGAGTCACCCTCCAGGCCTGCACAGCCAATCCAGGGTTGATGAAAACAGCAATTATGAGCTGTGTTATTAAAGGCTACAGGATTTTAATTAACAATGGAATTACCTGGTGGTGGGACCCGGGGAGGGAAGGGATAATGATGGATTGCTGGAAGGCGGTCAGGGCTGTTGTTTCAACTTCTCTGAGCCCCTGCTAGGTCTGGAAGGCAGCGAGCTCAGCTTTCCAGTCACCGATGAGGAGCATCTGCAGGAGCTCAGGGCCAGGTTGGCCAGAGGAGGGGCACCCTTCACCCCAGGGCTGCAAGGCCTGGGTGCAGCTGAGATGGTGGGCTCAGATACGGGTGTTGGCAAGCAGGGCCAGGGGTGGAAGCCCCACCGAATCCAGGGATCCCCAGCTAGTAGGTCTATCAGGAAGGAGGCCACGCTCCCCACCTGCGGCTCCAACCAGCCTCCCAGAATTTTCTGCAGCCTCTTACACAGTAGAGATCCAGTTCCCATCCCAAGTGCAAGTTAAAAGTATCCTGATCACATTCAAGTTTCAAAAGTAATGAATATGAGGCCATCGGCTTTCAAATCTCTCCCCTGCCCCCGCCCTGCTTCAGCAGCCCTTGTTTCGAATGAAACGTTACTACGAAGGCAAATGAACCCAAGAAATCAACACGCAAGTGTTCCATCAAGGCCAGGGGGGAGTCTAAAGCCCTCCCCCTTTCCCACTCTAGGTTGCAAAGGGCCTCTAAGTTTATTTCAGACAAGTGCACTTTCTTTCCCTTCTGCAGCTCCTTCCCCTTTTCCATCCAGCACCTGGGTGGTTCAGACGGTGGCCCAGACCTTCAGGACCAGACAGGAGAAGGCAGGGGCTGGATTTCTGCCATTTAAGTCAATTTCAACCCAGAAAGGACAAATCGAAAAGTTTTCTGGCTGACGCTTGGGGCAGTGAGGGCAAGCTCTGGAGCCGGACTGCCTGGGCCCAAGCCCCAACTCTGCCGTTGGCATGCTGAGCGATGTCGGGCAAGTTATTACACTTTGTCAGCATCAGTTTCCTCAGCTGTGAAATGGGTGTGAGGCAGGACCCTGAGACCTCTCTTCAGAAGGCAATGTCAACACCACCCAGTGTGTCACCTTACAGAATGTTCTGGAACTCCTGTGAAGAACAAGAGTCCGCATGGGCCAAGCTCTTCTAACCGAGCCTGTTGGGCAGTCAGTGGTCAGGTAAAGCTTGCTGTGACTGCCCACGGGGTTGGCTGTCCTCCTAGGATGGCCAGCCCAGAGTCATTGACAGAGCCCATGTGGTTCTTGCCCAGACACTGTTGTGGGGCCAGGAGGGGAGCCCTCAGCTGGAGGCATTTAAATCCTGCCTCTGGCACTTCCCACCTGTGTGGTCGTCAGCAAGACACTTGTCCGTCTGAACCCACCTCCAGAGGGACGCGTGAGGATGAAATGAGGTGGCATGCCGAATCCAACAAGCCTTTCTCTGTCTGCATCGCACTGGGCTTCTCAGTAACTTTTGGCCCAACTGACCTCTCTCCTCCTGGAAGCACATTCCCCACTAGGCCTCTGCGACCCTGCACTCTTGTCCCCTCCACCGGCTGCTCTGCAGCAGTCCCAGCCCCTGTGTGGGCAGGGCGGACGGACTTTAGTCCCGGGCGTTGTCTGGATGACAGACCGTTCTTCCAGCTCCTCCTAGGTGGTCTGAGCAGACAGGCCCCTCTCTTAGTTGTTCATCTGCGGACAGGTCTTTCTTTTCCTCGTCCTTTGAGGTCTGCAACTGGTACTTGATTGTCTCTTCAGTTCAGCTCTGATTTTCTTGCCACCAAGCAGCTCCCCGGGGCCAACTCATAATCCATGGTCAATAAAAGTGTATTAAGTGGTCAACGAGAGAAGGGGAGTAGGCTCAGCTAGCTCCTAGGACATTTACTTACCACACAAACTCGAATTCCATGGGAACCACGGCAAGTGGTGCCTCGGACTAGGTTGCCGCTGCGCTGTGTGGGCTCAGGACTATTACATGAGCACAAGGGGCAGCAACACTGCTCGCTGAGCACGTTCGTGTCCGTTATTGTGTGCTAAGCACTTTTACGTTATTCCACTTGGTCCTTGAAGCTGGTGTTTTTCTTTCTACTTTATAGATGAAGATCCTGAAGCATAGAGATGTAGACTCCTTTGCTCAAACACCCCCACCCCTGGAGAGGTACTTAAAGAATCAGACAAATAATTATTATATTTGTGACAGAGGATAAAAGATTATGTGCAGTTGATGTTTGCAGGTCCCACATTTGCAAATTCACCTACTCACTAAAATTTATTCACAACCCCAAGGTCAGTACTGACATCCATGTCAGCGCTGTCATCCGTGTACGTTTGCAGAGCGGTGAGAATTTTTATTTGTCCATCACGGCACATTCCCCGCTGAGGCTGAGCGAGGCCATGCTGCCTTCCTGTTTCAGCTGCCACTCAGCAGTGGCTGGAGGACAGAGACAGCAGGTATAAGGGGCTCCAGCTCCGGGACCGACTGGATGGGATTGGAATCCCAGCTCGGGACCTGTTCATGGGGCTGCCCCAGGCAAGTCAACTAACACTTCTGAACTTCATTTTCTCTCTTTTAAATAAAAAAATAGAAATCCACCAGGATGAGTTGTTTTAGGATTTAAGATTATAATCTGCGTTAGGTGTGTGTGTGTGTACACACATTTCTCCTAGGAGCAACATTGCAATATTCACTCAGTGTTTATGGCAACTTCATAGAACTTAACTACCATGAATAATGAAAACTGACTGCATTGTTCTTACATTTACAACAAAAGAGGGACAGAGGAATTTTGCAAAGAGATACGAAGAAGTGCGGAGCAGGAGCAGCGTGAAGGTAGGAAGCCAGCGGGGCAGTGTCCACTGTGAGCTAGAAACGCTCAGGTTAGCAACTTCTGTCCTCAAACAGTCTTCCCAAGTTTCCAAGGGAAACAAGCAGCTTAGAGTCAAAAATCACAGGAAGTAAAAGCATGATAAGTGAAAACTAACAGGAAAAATATATCAAAAATGGACTCACAAAGATATTGATACTAGAATTACTAAACAGAATGCAGAACAACCATGTTTATATGTTTCTTTAAAATATTTTATTTATTTTTTAGAGAGAGGGGAAGGGAGGGAGAAAGAGAGTAAGAGAAATATCGATGTGTGAGAGAAACATCAACCAGTTGCCTCTAGCAAGTCTCCAGCCGGGGACCTGGCCTGCAACCCAGGCATGTGCCCCGACTAGGAATCAAACCGGCAACCTTTTGGTTCTCAGGTCAGTGCTCAACCCACTGAGCCACACCAGCGAGGGCTATATGTTTAAAGGAATGTAAGATAAGCTTGAAAATATGAACTTGAAATAAATACATTTGAAAAAAGAACCAAATAACCAAATGGGATTACTACCAACAAAAATTACAATAACTAAAAATAAAATAAACATGTTCACAAATGAAGAAGAAAACTAAATACAGCTGAAGAAAAAAAGTTAATGAACTGGAAGAGATATGTAAAGAAATATTCAAAACATAATGCAAAGGTCCAAAGGAGATAGAAGCAAAGATACATAAAGGATGGAGCGAGAAGATCTAGTATGTATTTAATCAGAGTTCTGGAAGGAGGAAATAGGGAGAAGGGGGGAATGGATAGCGGCTAGAAATTTTCTTGAGTTGTTGAAAAAGCAACCTTCAGATCTAGGAATTCCAATGACTTCCAAGCAAGAAAGATGCACGGGAATATGTGTTCGGACACATTGCTGGGAGACTGCAGAACTCCAAAGGAGAGGAGCAAAGACAGATCGCCAAACAAGCAATTAAGTTGACAGCTGACTTCTCAAGAGCAACAGTGGAAGCCAGAGGACAGTGGCTGATACACTATTTCAATGTGCTGAAATAAAATAACATTCAGCTCTCGACGCAGAAGCCAGAATGATGACTATAAAAACTCAGATAAATGTCATTGTGTCTGAAATTCTCAGTAGCTCCTCATTTTGCTCAGAGTCTGCAATGACGACAGGCCCCACGAAATGTGGCTCCTCTATTACCTCCGACTGCCTCATATATTCTTTCCCTCGCGTACCCCACCCCACCCGTGCTCGCCTCCCTGCTGTTCCTTGAGCCTGCCAAGCTCACGCTCATCTCAGGGCTTTGCTCCAGCTCTTCACTCCACTGAGAGCACTCACCCCTCAGATGATCACCCCCAGTTTTTGCCCACACGTGACAGCCTCAGGGAGGTCCACTCTGAACGTCTTATTTACTGTTGATGTATGTGCTCTCTCTCCTAGGCATTTCTGACCTCCCTTTATCCCGCTCTACTTTTCTTTCCTTTAAAGATTTTACTTATTTATTTTTAGAGAGAGGAGAAGGCAGGGGGAAAGAGAGAGAGAAACATTGATGTGCAAGAGAAACATTGATTGGTTGCCTCTTGCACTCCCCCACTGGGGACCTGGCCCACAACCCAGACATGTGCCCTGACTGGGAATTGAACCAGTGACCTTTTGGTTTGTGGGACGACACGCAACCCACTGAGCCACATGAGTCAATACTCTACTTTGTTTTTTGACATAGGTTTTCACTTTCACATACAAGATACTTGATTTGTCCATTTTATTTAAATATTCTTCCAATCCTCTCTTTTATAGTGTAAGGCCAACACGGACAGGAAGTTCTGAGTTCTGCTCACTGAGGTGTCCCAAATGTCCAGAATGTGTCCTGGCACATAGTAAGCCCCCAAATACATAATGTTGGATTAATAAACTAATTCTATACTCAGCCTGAGAGTGGCATTTTCAGGTAAATAAAAATTCAGCTAGACCTTTACAAAATGAAATTCGATTGTACTTGAGGAATGAATGTGATCTCTCGGGGAGCCTGGGATGCAGAAGGAATGAGGAGCAAACATAATGGGAAATGCAAGAGTGAGAATAAACACTAACTGTGTAAATAATAACGATGTCTAATGGCCATGGGGGTTGCAGTGTGGTGCTAAAATGCTCATCAAAAATAGCACGTAAATCTGAAGGAGAGTGATTTGAGTTAAAGAGTTCAGGGTCATAGTTTTCAAGAGGAGGAAATACCTTTAGAATTTATTAAGTGTGCATGTTAAAATAACTAACACAATAGCTAGAAAAACAGACATACAATATGTAACTCATACAAATGGGGGTGAGGTGAAAACAAAATGGGAAAAAAAGAGAGAAAAACCCTAAAAATCTCAGTCACTCTTGGTGGATGTGTTGTGGTTCAGAAAATACTCTGTCTTCCCACCTCCCCACGGGAGGAGTTTAGTTCCCCAGTTCATTGTCGTGGATCTTGACCATGTGACTTGTTTTAACCAATGGAATGTGAGTAGATGTAACACAAACTTTAAATGTCCTTGAATGACGTGGCTGTGTCTCATGTGTTTCTGTCACTGCCACCTGCCCCAGATAACCTCTGCTGCTTCAGCCCGGCCCCAGTGAGAATAGTCTTAGATTATATCCGCAATATGGAATGATGAAAAGCTCAGGCAGAGCTGTAGCCTCAGACCTGAAAGGGAGAAATACATTTTTTTTTGTAATCCTCTGAGATTTTAGCATTGTTTATTATTCAGTATTATTGCAGTAATATTTAATTAATATACCGATCAAAAGAAGACAAGAAAGGGGGGAAGAAAAGAAGCAGAAAATGCAGGTTGCCTAAGAAAACATGATAAGATGGTGGAAATAAGCCCAAATTGATCACTAAAATGTAAATGGCTAATCTCTGTAGTTAGAAGATAAAGACATTAAGATAAAATTCAACCTTATGCTATTTATAAGGGATACACAAAAAACCCATAAGGACCCAGAGATTGAGTATCAAAGGATGGAAAAATATATTCTAGGCAACGAAAAAGAAACAAGAAAAGAAATGAATGTGATTTCTGGGGGAGCCTGAGATGCAGAAGGAATGAGGAGCAAACATAATGGGAAAAGAAACAAGAAAAGAAAGGAAGGTCATATTGAGGTAAGAAAAAATTTGGACTTTACGACCTAAAGTTTTACTAGAGGTAGAGGGTCAATGAAAAATAAAAAAGAATTAATTCGCCAGGAAGATAGAGAAAAATTCTCATCTTTATACATTAATAACATAGCCTAAAACGTTTAAAGTAATAGTTGACAGACATAAAAGGAAATATGAAAGTCTGTTTTAATAGGACAGTTAAAATTATTGCTTATAATAACTTGTAAGTCAGGCAGATAAAAATAAGAAAGTAGGAGAAAGATTTACTAGTATGTATGACACACTTGGTCAGGTGGGTATGGAGAGAACGCTGGGCCCAGCAACAGAAGAGCATCGTTTTCAAAGGCACATTAACCCTGGGAAAGACCCCACGTGGTAGCTTGTCAAGTTAGCACATCACGTTTCAGAGGTTGTGTGTCATAAGCCTGTATCCCAGTCTGGTGATAAAATTATATGATAAAATGATCACAATATGGTATGATAAAAACCACAATCAAGTTAATTTAGAAATCAGTGGTAGATAACTAGAAAACCAGTCTACATTTGGAAATCAAGAAAGGAAAACCTCTCAATCCACAAGTCAATTAAAAAATAGGCAACCTGCATTTTCTGCTTCTTTTCTTCCCCCCTTTCTATGTTCATTGAGTGGAATAATATCAAGAACAAAAAAAAATGTCCTGGCTGGTGTGGCTCAGTGGATTGAGTGTTGGCCTGCAAACCAAAGGGTCACTGGTTCGATTCCCAGTCAGGGCACATGCCTGGGTTGAGAGCCAGGTCCCCAGGAGGGGGTGTGCAAGAAGCAACCACAATTGATGTTTCTCTCCCTCTCTTTCTCCCTCCCTCTCCCTCTCTGTAAAAATAAATAAATAAAATCTAAAAAGAAAAATTAAATATAGTTACACACATCAACATAAATGAATCTCCAACTAATATTTAATAAAAGAAGAAAGTCACAGAAGGATGTGTGCAGTATGAGCCCATTTATCTTAAGGTCACAACAATCAAAATGAAACAATATCTATTACTTAGGGATACATATGTGAGCAGTTTTAAAGGAAATGCGATGGAAAAATTAGTATGCAATTTGGAACGGTGGTTACCCTCAGGGACACACAGGGGGCTTCTGAGGTTCTAGCAATATTCTAGTTCTTAAGGTGAATATTCAGGTGTTAAGTTAATGTTTATCATATAAACTGTACCTATATATTTAATCTATTCTGGGTATTACTGATGTATTTCACAATACACATCAATTTACCAAAAAGGCTCAGGCATGTAACTTCTCTGTGTTCTTGAGCCCTTGTCTGGCCAGAGGGGTGGCTCGACTCACGGGAATAAAAAGCTTCTTTCTAAACAGATAAATCAGGACGGGCACAAAACTTGGCTTAGTTCATTAAGTGGAAAAAAAAATTGGTCTTGTTAAATTTGGTATTTTTTTTCCAGATGGTATTCATTTCAAGAGACAGTCTGAGCATCATCACTGTCTCTCATTTGCTGAAACAAATTCCCGGCAAATAAGGGCATTTTCCATCTTGAGCTGCTGTTTCTGCAGCTGCTATTGTGGCGTCTCCTTTCCTGCCTTGGGCCCTGGTTTGTTCTACCCTCCCTTCCCTTGCTCTTCTCAATCTCCTTTTCTTAGAATTTCAGGGCTGCTGGAGAATCTCATTCCGTGCACAAATTCTGCCATCCCCAGCTGCTTAGAGGTGCAGCTTCTGCTTACATACCACCCCTGTCAGGGAACTCACTCTTAAGTGTGCTTCCTGATTTGAATGCAACTCTAACAGCTGGTAGCATCTACTCATCATTGCTGATGATGCAGCAGTCTGGGGTCCCAGACCATAGCCAGTCTATCTTCTCTTCCTTGGAGATTCTGCAGATGGTCACCTATGGCAGCCCAGTCCTCCCCTCCCCCACCCCCAAAGTCGTCTTCTGAGAACATTTCTTTTGTTTCTGTCCTCTCCCCACATCATTGCTGACTTGTCTGAAAACCAAATCTGCTCCAGCCTGTGTGGGACTTTATGAGGCCCTGGGAATGTCCTTACAGGCTTTGGTCAGAATTTGGGTGGGTGTGGATATGCGGCAGGGGGGACCAGCAGGGAGATGAGCCTGGGGGCCCTCAGGGCTCTTGGGCCAGTGGAACAAGTACAGACCCTGGTCTCCCAGGGCTGCACGGTGCCAGCCTGGCTTGGCTGCAGACACTTCTTGGAAGACTTGAGGAAGCCCCACTCACCTGCCCGCAAAGGCTCAGGCAGTGAGGGTGTCAGCCCCTCGTTCGCCGGCTTTCCCACATGCTGCCACCCCGGCGGCCTCCATGCCTTTTGGGTCACCTTTGCCCTGGACAGCGAACCCCTCTCTTTCTACGCCACTCAGCCATTTCCCCCAACTGACACACCTCGACCATGTTATCAACTTGAATTTGACCCCTGAACTTGACCAAAAAAAAGTATATAAATTAAACTTTAATCAAAGTTATAAATGCACGTGGTTTTTTTTTTCAATCACACAGAGGAGCTTACATAAGGAAAAGTAGTAGAGCCCCATCCACTCCTCCCTGCCCATGTCCCCTTCTTCAGCGATACCATTTGTAACTATTTTGTCTTCCCTTCTTCCTGGAGATTACTTTCTTTTCTCTGTGAATGTAGTCATACCACTTGTGTCTGTCGGCAGTTTGAATGGCAAGCAACAGAAGCCAATTCTGGGTACGTTTCTGCAGAAAGGGCATTTGTTGGAAGTCCATCTGGAGCGTCACAGAGTCAACGGGAGACTAGATATCCAGGAGGTATGGGTACCCCAAATCACCTGGTACTGATCTGGTGATGACCCCCCTGGGGCCCGGGCGCTGCAGCCTGTGTTTCCAGCACCCCAGTGCTGGACACCGTGCTCTGCAGTCCCTGCCACTTCTAGAAGCCGAGGGAGGCTGCCCCAGGCAGCCACCAGTCTCCCAGGAATGGAATCTGCACAGTGCCTGCTTCTCCATCTCCTGGTTTTTGCAGCAGTCTGGGCAAGTGTGTCCTGTTGGCTGACTGGGGCATGAACCTGACCCTGGCTGCATGGGAGGCTAGGAGAGAGTATTGGCATTTTCTCCTCCTCTGGGGTAGGGGGTCCCCCAACCGTGGAGAAGGGCTCAGATGCTGAGTGGCCAATAAGGATGACATACGTCTACTACCTTGATATTTCTTGATTTATCAGTTTTAGCTAGCTGAAGACCTCCTGCTCTGAGACCTGAAGATTTAACTTCCCGACCCCACTCCAGCCCCGCTTCTTCTCCTGACATAGTTAGCCCCCATTCCTTATGGCTCTATGCTTTATCTCCAGAATTTTAATTGTTTCATCCATCACTGACAACCTGTCGCACAAGATAAGGCTTCTGATTCCTCTCCCATTTATGTCGGCTCTCTGCCTCGCTCCCCTCCCTACAGCCGTCGCTTCCATTGTTGTGGCTTAAAATACTTGCATTGTTTAAACCTAACGAAGTCTTCTCTGCCTACAGTCCTGATTATGAAATTTGGAAATAAGTAACGTGCTTCCATTATTATGTTCATGTAAACAGTTAGAGGGGTCCCCCAGTGTCCTTTCTTTGGAGTCCAGCTCTTATTTCTCTGGAAGTTTCTCTGTCCTGTTCTGTTGCTTTCATTCATTGCATCTTAAGTTCTTTGAGTTCAGGGCAGGGACCATCAAATCTATGGAGTCCCCAGTTTCTCCCGGGACCCTTCTCTGGGGTTGGCCACAAAGCTCTTTTGTGTAAGAGTTCTCTAGTAGCGCTTCATTGTCTTTACCATCACTCCAAACAATTTTGTTAGATTGTATTGTGACAGCTGTCATATCAGTGTACATTTTAAAAATCTTATCAAAATTGATGTATTGTGTAGCTATTTTAATATTGAATATGGAAGAAAATAAGCAATATTTTTGGCATATTATGCTTTATTATTTCAAGAAGGGTAAAAACACAATTGAAACACAAAAAAAGATTTGTGCAGTGTATGGAGAAGGTGCTGTGACTGATCGAATGTGTCAGAAGTGGTTTGCGAAGTTTCATGCTAGAGATCTCTTGCTGGATGATGCTCCACGGTTGGGTAGACCAGTTGAAGTTGATAGTGATTAAATCAAGATATTAACTGAGAACAATCAATGTTATACCAAGCAGGAGATAGCCAACATACTCAAAATATCCAAATTAAACATTGAAATCATTTGCACCAGCTTGGTTACATTAATTGCTTTGATGTTTGGGTTTCACTTAAGTTAAATGAAAAAAACCTTCTGGACCGTACTTCCACATGAGATTCTCTCCACTTAAACATAATAAAAACGTTCCATTTTTTAAAAAAAATTGTGATGGGTGATAATAATTGGATACTTTACAATAACATGGAACAGAAGAGATCGTGGGGCAAGTGAAATGAAGCACCACCAACTGCACCAAAGGCCGGTCTTCTTCCAAAGAAGGTGCTGTTGTGTGTATGGTGGGATCGGAAGGGAGCCCTGTATTATGAGCTCCTTCCCGAAGACCAATCAATGAATTCCAAGTACTGCTCCCAGTCAGACCAACTGAAAGCGGCACTTGACGAAGAGTGTCCAGAATTAGCAGAAAATTCATTCTCTTCCATCAGGATAACGCAAGACTGCATGTTTGCTTGATGACCAGGCAAAAATTGTTACAGTTTGGTTGGGGAGTTTTGATTCATCTGCCTTACTCACCAGACATTACACCTTCGGATTTCCATTTATTTCGGTAGTCACAAAATTTTCTTCATGGGAAAAATTTCAATTCCCTAGAAGACTGCAAACGGCACCTGGAAAAGTTCTTTACTCAAAAAGATGAAAAGTTTTGGGAAGATGGAATTATGAAGTTGCCTGAAAGGTGGCAGAAGGTAGTGGAACAAAACGGTGAACACATTGTTCAATAAACTTACTGGTAAAAATGAAAAACGTGTCTTTTAGTTTTACTTTAAAACCAAACAAACTTTTTGGCCAGCCCAGGACCTGGTGCTTGCTCCTTGCCCACCCTCTTTGCCGATCAAGACACAGACCTGGAACTTCCCTTCATTCTTCCCCCCGGGCTGGAACCACAGTTGCCTGAAGCCCATTTCTTCCTCTTTCTCGGTTTGCTTACTTTGTTCCTCTTGGGGGATGCAGTGGGTAGGTGATAAACTTGCTGAGAACTTGCATGTCTAAAAAAATCACCTGGTCCTCTGGTTGGATTGCTAGCTTGACTGGGTCTAGAGCTCAAGGTAGGTATAATTTCCCCTGGGATGGTGGAAGGCCCTGCTCCATTATCTTCTGGTTGATGGTGCTATGGACAAGAGATCTGAGGCCAGTTGGTTTCTAGTTCCTTTGCAGGTGACTTGTTTCCACCTCTGCCCACCAGCAACGTCTCGGACTGTCTGTTTGCCACCGGGCTACCTTCTGAGGCTTCACCGCGATGTCTCTTTGTGTCTTTATGTCTGTTCATGGTGCTAGATGCTCAGCCAGCTCCAGTCGGAAGCCTCAGGGCCTTTGTGTTCTAAAAATGTGTCTTCTGTGTGTCTTTGATAACTTCCTCCCTTCCTGGAACTCCCAGTGTCAGGCATGGGTTTCCTTCACTGACCCGAGTCATCTCATCTTTTATCTCCCTCCTCTCTCTCTTTTCTCCTACTTTTTTGGGACAGTCCTCAACTTTAATCAATAAGTGTTCTATTACATTTAAAAATTCTAGCAAAGATATCTTTAATCTCCTAGAGCTATTTTTTGCTGAGTTATTGAATTTTGGGGGGGTGACGGAAACGCTCTAAAATTGGTTGTGGAGATGGCTGCACAACTATGTGAGTGTACTAGAAGCCCTTGGACTGTGTGCTTCAAGTGGGTGAATTGTGTGGTGCGTGAACTATATCTCAGTGACGCTTTCACCGAAAAACAGGACAGGACTCTGAACAGCACGTGTTTCTTGAGGCATTTGCTGTGGTCCAGCAGCTCCCTCTGCCTCCACCTCTAAGTGCAAGTGGCCGCTCTAAGGAAGAGCCCGGACTGGAAGTCCCCAACTGCTGTGTGTGCTGCCTGCGCCCACGCTGAGCCCCACTCCCTCCCCTGGCTCTACTAGGAGCACTGCGAAGTGAAGAAGGAAGCAGCAGAGGATGGAGGAGCCAGCGATCTCCATGGCAGAATTCTGCCCAAGGTCGATAGCCTGGATGCCGCAGGACGGGGGTGGTGGTAGGACACCCCACCCTCCCTACTCTGACAGATGGAGCCAACCCTACCCTGCTCTCTGTCTTTTAGCGTCCCAGAGCCTAAGGACTTTGGTTCTGAGTCTGCACAGAATCAAAGCAAATTACCAACTAAAAGCCCTGGGTTGTCAGCGTTAAGCGGCTAAGTGGCGCATTCAGCTGTAACTTGTATCCAGAGCGATGTTGCCAGAGCCTTTTTTTTAGATGATGTTTTCTTAACAACCTACAGAGAACTCCGGTCTCCTCCCCTCCTAATCCCCTGCTTTGCACAAACATGAAATTAATCTTCTCGATACCCACGCTGATTTCAGAAAGAAGTGAGCAAGGAAAAAGGGTGGGAGAGGGCTTGGGGGGAATCCCACGGTCCCATCCTCAGAGGTCTTTCCCACGTTTGACTCAGCCCAGAAGGGGCAGGTAGCTGAACTGCACCCGCTGCTTCATAACATCCCTTGGACCAAACCTGCAAAGTATCTCCAGTGATGGGTAGCTCACTACCTCCAAAGGGGGTTGTTCTGTCTGAAACAGCTTTGCCTAAAGCAAAAGTCTCCCTCAGAGTAAGCCAGCCTCTGTCCCCTTCTGCGGTCCTCTCTGGAGCCCAGCTCTGCCCTCTGGGGACTCCAGGACCGCCACCACATGCCCTGAGCCTGTTACTGATCAGCTGAACCACTGACGAGGAGTCTGTGTGCCGAGCCCATAAAGGCGGATGGCCCCTTCCTCGGTGTCAGCCGCAAACGGTGCGGCAAGTACTAGGAGCAGCTCACCCCACAGACCCCCAACACCTCCCATCGCAGTGGAGCACGTCCTCTTCCCCACCCCGCCCAGGCTCAAAGTGTGTCTTAAATAAATCGGAACAAGACACCCCCTCCTCCAGGTACATGCAGCTTCATGCCAGGGCCAGGAATGCGGGACCACCAGTGCCTTAGCCAGGTGCCCTGGAGCGCGGGCAACATACACAACCACAGCAGGCTCCCCTCCCGGGTGCCCACTCTCAGCAAACGGCTCTGACCTTCCCCCGTGGTGGTTTGTGCTGGGTCAAGTCGGCCCAGCTAGACACTGGTTTCCTAGAACCCCTCCCCTGCAGGGTCTGAGTTCGAGTTGGCCGAAAGAGAAATGTGTCCTCTGAGGGCCATCGCGGCTCCAGATGGGAGGGAGATAGGCAGCGGTGCCACTGGTCCCCTTCCTGACCCATGGCTAGCTCTTCCCCCAGATGGCTGGCCCTGCGGGCTCACGGTGACCGAGCCCTCCACCGAATGCCTGGCCGGGCTCTCACAGAGGGGGACGGCCAAGACACAACAGCCTTCCCTAGACTTCCATCAGCGTCTACACCGGCCCTGGCCTCCCACTCCAGCGGCCAGACCCACCTGGCTTCTGGATTTCTCTGCAGTGTCCACTTGCACTGCTGCTTTAAGAGGGCTGGCTGGCGACTTTTCCTTGGTCCCCATCAAGTGCCCTTCTTTGGACCTTTACTTCCCAGACCCTTCCTACACTGTAATTCTCATTGCGGGTCTGTTTCCCTGACTGAGCCTGGATGATACCCACCCCATCATGCACATCAGAGCAAGAGGGGGGTCCGCCTCGACCCCACCTCCCCTCATCAGCTCATAGTTCATTATTCCTCATGCCCTATCTGCACCCCATTAGTCTAATTGATGCCCTCCCCCTATGGGCTCCCCCATCCAGGCTTCTGGCGCCTCTAGACCCTCTTTCCCACACAGTTGTCTCAGAGTCTTTTTGGTTTTCTGGCTCTGGTCCAGCTCTGTGTCTGAGGTTGGGCATTGCTTCGTATTTCTCTCTGCCCCAACCTCTCAGGCACTCCCAGTATGCACAGGACCAAGCCTCCCCCTTGGGGCTCAGAGACCCCCACAGGGCCTGACACTTGCCACCTTCATAGGCCCCATCATTTTCTTTCCCCATGCCCCATGTCAGCCACACCAAATGCTCCCTCAGCTGAATCAGTGTCTCCTAGAGGGCCCTGGGGGAGTGAGGGGAAGAGCAGTGTCCTGGAGACAGCCTCCCTCCAATCCCCTGCTCTGGCCCCCGCCTCTGCCCCCACTGCAGCCTCAGTGTCACCTCAGCCCACTCGTTCCCTTGGCCACACACTCCCAATAACCCTATTTAGAGCCAATCACTGCTTTCTGGTTCTCCTGTGGTTCCTTGGACTTTCCCATGTCCCAGCCTGTCCCACTGGATGGTAGTGGCCTTTTCGCTCTCTGGTCCCTCCACCAATGAGCAACCACGCAGCAACATTCTGCAGACCTGGTGTCTGTGCATCGTCTCTGGTGACATCAGGCCTGCTTCCCCTCCTCTGAGCCTGGAGGCACCCTTTTGGGTGGCCGGGAGGGCTGACCAGGACCCCAGCCACTGAGGGGCATGGTAGCAGAAGTCCGGCTGTGATAAAGCCTGTGGTGGAAGCAGATTCTGGCCTTCTGACGCTTGACTCAAGGCTCTCGTGCGGGCTTTTATCAGAGTAAACAGGTTTTGTTGTGCATTTCACAATCTTAGCATCTTTAATTTATCGCACAACAAATTGGAGAGGATTTAGCATGTATTTAATTAATTTGACGAAAATATTTAAACAACTGTAAACAAGGCTGAGGAAACACTCCAGGAAGCGGCGCCCCAACTCCTCCAGGGCTTAAAGAGGGCGGTGGCTGGAGGCTGTGCTGACGCGGTGGAACAGTCTCCGCGGGACCGGGGTGGGCGGGGGCGGGAAGGGGGCGTGGCACAGCCTCGGCGCCAGGGCGGGGTACACTCGTCAAGTCTCACGTCCTGGGAAACCGCTCAGTCTTGGGGACCTAGGATGGTTGGTCCCCTCCTACACACTTTCTTCTGCTGCTTCCCTGCAGCTCTGGGAAGCTGCTCACGATTTATCCAAAGCTAAACAGCCAGCAGGGGACCTTTAGAGAGGAAAGACAACCACTTGGAAAAGCCTTCTTGGCCCAACCCCTGGGGACCCTGACCCCAGGGAAGACCACACTTCCCTCCCTCCAGGATGCATTTTTTAAACATCAGTTTGAGTGAAATATACTTGATATATAATAAACTGCACACATTTAAAGCACACAATTTGACAAGCTGACAGGTGAACACATGTATACCTAGAGTCTACATCCTGGATAATGAACACATCCATCACCCCCAAATATTCCTCTGTCTCTTTGGGGGTCCCTGCCTGCTGACTTGCCCCTTCAGCCCTGTCCCAGGCAACCTCTGAAGTGTTTTCAGTTTCCAGAATTTTATATAAATGGAATCATGTAATATATACTCCTTTTTCTCTTTTTTAAAATAAACTTTTAATTTTAGAATAGTTTTAGATTTACAGAACAATTGCAAAGACAGTACACTCCACACCTAGTTTTCCCTATTATTGTCTTATTACATACATTAGTGTGGTAAGTTTGTCACAATTAATGACCCGATATTAGTACATGGTTATTATCTAAAGTCCATACTTTATTCAGATCTCCTTAGTTTTCACCCAAAATCCTTTCCTGTTCCAGGATCCAGGATACCCCATTACATTCAGTCATTCTTTCTCCTCAAGCCCCTCTTGGCTGTGACAGTTTCTCAGATTTTCCTTGTTCTGGTGACCTTGACAGTGTTGAGGACTATGGGTCCAACTACATTAGAGGCTGCCTCACGATTGGAGTCTGTCTGAAATTTTTCTCGTGATTAGTTACGAGCTTGGGGAAGAAGACCACAGAGGGAAAGGGGCCTTCTCATCACTTCCTACCAAGGGTCCATGCAATCAACATAAATTACTGCTATTGATGTTGACCTTGGCCACCTGACTGGGGGAGGGTTTGTCAAGTTTCTCTACCACAAAGTTACTGCATCCTCCTCTTTGGAAAGCAGTCACTGCGTGCAGCCCACACTTACAGAGTAGGGGAGTATGCTCCCCACCCATAAGGGCGGAGCTGCTACATAAATTATTTGGAACTTTTCTGCCCAGGAGACCTGTCTGTTCCCATTCATTTGTTTGTTCATTCATTCATTCCAGTCAACATACTGGACGTTTTATTTATTCAGTATTTGAACTTGGACAAATTACTTACCTTCTCTGAGCCTCCGTGGCCTCTGCTCCCCTGTTTGTTTTTAGTGACACTATATGCAAGTCCTGCCACAGAGCAGACCCTCAGCAACTCTGTCACTGTAGGCCACTACAGTCCCGGAGGGCTTGCTGGGGGGCGTTTAGGTGCTGGAAGATGGGGAGGGCTCACAGAGTGAAGTGCCTGTGTGTCTAGGAGTGGTTGAGGTCGAGGGAAAAACGACTAGAAAAGGGCTCTGGGTCTCCTGGAGTGGCTGCACAGAAGGGTTCCTGGAGATCGTGGGGGCCGTGGGGGTGTCTGCGCACTTACTAGACCTGGGCAGGAGCCCTGGGATGGCACGCAGGGGCTAGAGGTGTGGCCGGGACTGGATGCAGGAGTGAGGGAGAGGGCGATGCAGACGTCTCCAAGACCCCCAATTGAAGTGGCTGGTTGGGGGGGACATGTCCTCCCTTGAGAGGGTGTTATGACTGGCTGGGGACTAAATTGTGTCTCCCCTAAATTCATGTGTTGAGGTCTTGGACCCCACTGTAACTGTGTTTGGAGATGGGGCCTTTAAAGAGGTGATTAAGGTCAAATGAGGATATTAGGGTGGGGCCCGGATCCAACAAGACTGTGTCCTTGTACGAAGAGGAAGAGACACAGGGGTGTGTGTGCAGAGGAAAGGCCACGTGAGGACACAGGGAGAAGGCAGCCATCCGCAAGCCCAGGAGGGAGGCCTCAGCAGAAACCAACCGAACCCTTACAGTTTGATCTCGGACTTCCAGCCTCCAGAACTGTGAGAAATAAATTCCTGTTGTTTAAGCTGCCAGTCAGTGATACTTGGTTCAGGCAGCCCCAGCTGACTAATAGAGAATCTGAGGGAGGCAAAACATCCCCATGAGAAGCAGCCATCAGCACCATCCCCCGAAGTCTGGGCAGGACATGGCCGTTCACTCTGGTGAATGGCTGGTACTGAGAGGCCCTGATGAGGTCATTGGGTGGGGAGGGCTGGAGGCGAGAGGAGGGTCTGAGACCCGGTTGCGTCTGGTTGTGTTAGAGCTGGAGGCAGTGAAGGGACTGTGGAGGTGGCCAGGAGAGAAGGGGGGACAGGTGGGAGCTGGAGAGTCAGGTGTGCCCAGGGTCTGCCCCAGCCCATCTTCACAACCCCAGCTACACTGGGGATCAGTTCTTTCCCTGATGCCTCCTGAATTCATTTCCTATTGCTGCATAAAACAGAACCTTAGGTTTAGTGACTTTGGACAGCACACACACTATCTGACAGTTTCCACAGGACAGGAATCTGGGCACAGCTGGCTGAATCTCATGGTCGCTCATGGTAAGTCCTCAGGCCTTAGTTTTCAACCACAGGACCAAGGGGTGGACCAGAGGGTCGCGGAGGCCCTTCAAGCTCTCACTGGGGCAGCAAAATCCAGCCTGAAGCTTGGCCCCTTGACTCAGAGGAAGCTCCTGAGATGAGAATCCAAGGAGGGGAGAATCTGTCATCAGGCCTTAGATGTGACACTTCCAGCAGCAGGATGCTTGGGAAGTGTGTGTGCACACACTGCTGGAAGCCTGGCCTATGACAAACGCACTTGGCTCAGAAGTGCCCCTCGTCCTTCCTAGGGCATGTCGGGTGCAGACCCCCAGGTGGCCCCCAAGACCCCTGCCTCCTGTCAGTCCATGCCTTTGTGTAATCCCTTCTCCCTGAGTGTGGTGGGACCCATGACCTCCTTCTGACCAAAAAATTACAGCAAAGGGGATGGAACGTCACTCCCGTGGTTAAGCTACATTGTAGAAGACTCCTTCTTAGCAGACCGAAGAAACCCTCGTTGCTGGCTTGACCAAGTAAATAACTATATTGGAAAAGGCCACTCAGCAGGAAACTACAGAGGACTCCGGGCTCTGAGGCAGCCTCCAGTGGACAGCCAGGAAAAAGCCCTTGGCCACACAGTCACAGAGAAATGGAATGGATTCTGCAGCCCCTCCAGCCAAGCCTCCACCTGAGAACATGACCTGGCCAGCGGCTTGACCATGAGACTCTGAGCAGGTGACTCAGCCGGCTGTGCCCAGACTCCTGTCCCACAAAAACTGTCAGATCATAAACGTTTGCGTTGTCTTCAGTCACTAAGTCTATGGTTCTGTTTTATGCAGGAATAGAAAACTAATTCAGGATGCATCAGGGAAAGATTGATCCCTGATGTAGATGTCCCTCACCTCTGGCTTACATTCCTTGAGGGTCAAGTTCCTCCTCTGTAAGGACGGGGAGATTGGAGCCACCCTGGGTTAGCCAAATCTGAGATCCACTCAGCATGGCAGCTGGCACATAGTAGGCCCCAGAACACAGTAAGTCGCTTCTTTTGTGACATGTTGAAAACAATCATCTCCAGGTGCCAAATGACTTTGGGAGACTAGGCTATGCCTGTACATTTGACCTGAGTGTTGTAAGACTGACTTCCGTTATTAGGGACTTAGAGTTTACTGGGAATTTTCCCACTGGGCAGGAGCGAAGGAATTAACCGTCGGCTAGTGGTAACCAGGTAACCAGGGCAGGTGGTAAGCGGATGAGCCTCTTCTCGGGTTGCTCTGGGCTGCTGGGCCCCTGCTCCAGGTTCCATTGGGCCCATCGGAGATGTGGAGCCTCTACTCTCTGGGCTGGTGGAATGTGGAGAGTGGGGAGAGGGCATTGGAGCTGATCCCAGCTTGCTGGCTTGGAAGGTTGAATGGATAGTTCTCAGTGATAGAGATGTGGTCAGCATGGGTATGTGGAGGGAGAGCCTGACTCCATCATCTGGCTTTGAGGGGCTTCCAAGAGAGAGAGACATGGGCTGGTGGGTGGTTTGGGGCATAGCTGGAGGCTGGGAGGCTGCACAGTGAGGCTCTCCATTGAGGGATGGACACTGGAGAGGCCTCTGAGGGCCTCATCAGCCAACCTCCAAGCTGTAGGCAGGGCAGATGCCACAGAGCTCGAGCCAGGCAGGACTGGTGCAGACGTTACTAGTTCAGAGCCTTGAGCTTCTCACTAGTTGGGGGACCTCAGGAATTCACTTAGCCTCCTCTATAAATGGGACCCTAACAGACCACTTTCTAGTGTTGGAGTGAAAGTCAAAGGGGCTGGGCCCGGTAAAGCACTGGACACAGTGTCGGGTCCATGGGAAGCACCATCGAGGCATGGCTGCTAGGAGGTCAGCTCTGCGAGAGCAGGCCTGCTTGTCTCTTGTCCACTGCCACACGCCAAGCACCCAGAGTTACACAGGAGGGGCTTGATCGATATTTGTAAAATTAGTGAAGAGGGAACCATAGGGCCAGCCTCCCCTTGCTTGTCTCTTCATCAAAGTTATTTCCTGCAGAGCATGTCAGGTAGTCTCTGGGTTGGATGGAGTGGCCCCGCCCTCTGTGCTTGTCCAGTGATCCCTTCACTATTGCCAGGCAGGGTGCAGGGCAGCAGGGATAGGCCCCTCCTGCCACCCGAGGGCCCTGTTGCTGTATCTCTGCTGCCTTCTGATCCTTGAGGTTGAGGCGGGGAGCGCTGGCCCCACTTGACCCCTTGCTCTGACTCACACTGGCTTCTGAGCCCACCCAGAATGACTTTCCCAGCCGTTGGGTCCCGCATCCAGGTAGGGCCTTCCCCCACTGTTTACTCTTGGCAAATGGACCTCCTAGTTTCTAAGAAAATGGCTTTAATTGGTAATTATCTCATGTCTTTATTGCCTTTCATCAAGGTGCCTGCAATACTCAGCTTGTTAAACTGAATCTTAGAAGGTGCCGAGACTTCAAACATGCCCCTGGTTCATTGGGGTGCCTTGCAGGCTCCCCACAGTGAGAGTACTCCGAGGTCAGCGCGGGCGTCTGCTGCGCCTCTGTGCCCAGAGCCTGCTGGGAGCAGGGGCATGACCCTGGGAGGCTTCACTGCAAACCCCACCGTGCCTGCTCTGAGCGGGGCTCTGAGGTGGGGCAGGGAGAGGGGGGAAGACCTTTTCTTACCTTTTTTTAGGTATATTTTATTGATTATGCTATTACAATTATGCTATTATGCTAGTTGTCCCATTGTTCTCTCCCCTTGATTCCCCTCCGCCCTGTAGCCCCCTACTTTTTCTTATCTTTATCTTTGGGGTGTTTACTCATTGTTCTCCCCCCAGGGCTAGAGGTTCTGCTACAACCTTCATTCACTCGCCACTCATCTGACCATGTTTACTGAGCAACTACTAGGTGCTGGGTTCAATGTTTCTTCCCATGGCTGCTTGTGGAAGCAATGGGAACTATATACCTTGCAATCCCTCCTAAGTAGGGTGGAAATCTGATTGCCCCTCTGCCCCAAGCCAGCCCAGGCTCACCTGATTCCTGCAATGCTTCCTCCTACAAGACTTGCCCAGCTCATCTTTCAGTTCCTGTACTGGTCAGGGTAAGGAGGGCAGGAGGAGAAAGGGAGGGAGAGAGGAAGGGTAAGAGAGGGAGAGAGAAAATGATGTTTATTTTAATGAATTGGTTTATGTGTTTGTGGAGGTCCAAGTTCAATATCTGCAGGCCAGCAGCTGGAGACCCAGGGAAGAGCTGTAGTCTCACTCCAAAGGCCACTTGCTGGCGGAATGTCTTTCTGGCTTGGGGAGGTCAGTTTGGGTCTATTAAGGCCTGCAGCTGATTGGATGAGGCCCACCCGCATTATGGAGAGCAATCTGCTTTACTCAAAGTATACTGATCTAAATGTTAATCTCATCCAAAACACATTCATAGAAACACCCAGAATAGTTTCATCAAATATCTGGGCACCTGTGACCTAACCAAGTAAACAGATAAAATTAACTATTGTAGTCCCCTAGGTGAGCAGATGGTGAGATGTGGACATGCAGGTCGGAGGCCACCCCCCGTCCCCCACCCCACATGCACACATCACCCCGCCACCAAGGCCCAGGACTCTGGTAGGCAGAGCAGTGAGGAGGAGGGAGACGTGAATGTCTCATCATCAGAAGAGAACTTCTCCATGGGGAAAGGGCCCTACTCCCATCCTCTCTCTTCTTATTCTTCTTATTCTCCTTTCCTCCCTGTGGTCCCACTTAAGTCCATCTGTCTGATGCATCCTGGCCTGCCTCCCAGTCTTGGATATTCCTCTCTCCTCTCTGGAGAAAGAAATCCCCCGTCCCTTTGGCTCTAGACCAGACATGGCAGAAGTGATGGCTTACGGGGGTCTTCAGCTCCCCCATTCATCTGACAATATTTGGTGCCTCCCCCACCCCAGCTACCTGAAATAGGCAAGACAAAACAAGTCAGGGCATTTGTTATACAAATGGAACTTCAGTGTGAATCACAAAGTTTTCCCTTCTAATAGATTGTTGCTCCTAAGCTTATCTGATAGAGAAATCCTCACCCTCCACAGCTTGCCCCCACCCCCAACCCCACCCCACTCTGGGATGCTTGGGATGCAGATGGGCTCCCAGGTCCAGGCCGAAACCCCTCCAGAGAGAGCTATGGGCCCACCTCAAAAGGACAAGAACTACACACACCTCACCAAAGTGGACACTGTTACCATGATTCCTTTCTCAGAAGAATGCAGGCCAGTTTCAAATCAAGGTGGCTATACTTCCCATGTCAGTATGGCCTTGGCCTTGTTCCTTCCATAACTGTACATCTCCCAGAGGGAGCCTGACGTGATCACGGCAGAACCTGCTCTAGCAGTAAAGGGTTCTCTTCCTTGCAGGGAAGGACCCAGCTCGAATTATTTGATTTTTATTCCAGGTCTGGGTCTAATGAGATGTGGGGGAGGTTTCTAACAGATAGGGGCAAAGGCAAACGTGGCCGACATTAGCCCTCATTGGTTGAATAACATCCTACAAAATATTTTGTCACTTGCTATTTTAACTTGTTATTCAAACATCTTTTTAGATCATAATATCCACCTGAAGTATGATTTTTAACTGCTGTATAGTATTTTATTGTGTGAACGTGACCTAATTGATAATATCCCTGTAATGGAACCATTACTGCCCCGTTATCAGGGTGGTTTGCGGATGGGAGCAAACCCTGCCACCCTGAAATGTGCCTCATTGGCACTAATTTAGGCTGACTAGTTTTTCTAGTTACCTTCTGCTTTCCCTTTGATTGCTAAAAAAAATTTAGATAAAGGGCCTGTTCCTGGAATAGAGCTAACCCCAGAGATAGTTGCAAAGAGTGAGAACTCGGTGTGGTGTGGGGGACCAGGCAGCACCCAGAGATCAGAGTCCACCGTGTCCTGTCCTCTCTGCAGGGCCTGGCAAACATTTATTTACCAGACATTTGCTTTTCGACCTCCATGTGAATTGCCTTCCTCCTCTTTGAAGTCCCAAACCACTACCTGCTTCTCCTTAGCTCAAGATAGCGTATAAACCTCAACTACCCAATTTGTCCTTGTGTAACAGAGTGCTGAAGCCAAATTGCTGGAGAAGGCAGGGGGCAGGGAGAACCCCCAGGCAGAGTTGAAGATCAAGAGCAGCTTGCCCTCCCTGTGAAGGGAAGGGCCTTGGAGCAGGGAGACTGCCTGAGGCAGCCGGGCAGCACATGACTCTACAGAAAGGAGCTTGTAAAGAGTATGGGTGGTTTAGGACTCTGCCCCCTCGCTAAATATGGCCGCTGGAAGATGGGCAAAGGCAAACGTGGCCGACATTAACCCTCATTGGTTGAAAAGCTGGACACTCCCACTGGTTTCCAGAGCACATGGGATCCTGGGAGAGGACTTTTAAACAGAAGGCAGGCAACTGGGAGGCTCCAGCAACAGAAATTTATTGTCTCACAGTTCAGCTCCTAGACTGGAAGTCTAAGGTCAAGGTGTGGGCAGGGTTGGTTCTGTCTGAGGGCTGTGAAGGAGAATCTATTACAGGCTTCTTGCCTAGCTCCTGGTAACCTCCGGTGTCCCTTGGCTTGTAGATAGCATTCTTCCTGTGTCTTTTTAAATTAAATTTATTGGGGTGACAATGATTAACCGAATTGTATAGGTTTCAGGTATACAGTTTTATGATAGACACATCATCTGTATATTGCATGTGTGCTCACCACCCAGAGTCAAGTCTCCTTCTGTCACCGTGTATTTGACCCCCTGTGTCTTCACACTGCCTTCCCTCTATGCAGGACTCTGCCAAATCTCCCCATTTTATAAGGATACCAGGTGTATCAGATTACAGCCCATCCTAATAGTGTCCTTTTAATTTGATTTTACCTCTGTAAAGACCCTATCTGCACATAAGGTCATAACCTGAGAACCTGGCGGTTAGGACTCCGACATCCCCTTTTTCTTTTTTTCAGGGGGAACACAATTCCACCCATACACTAGAAGATACTGATTAGAACCCTTGAATTGGCAAGAATTTGCAAGTCTGATGGCAGATGTTGAAGAGGAGGGGTTCAATGGGGTATCATACACAGCTGGTGAGAGTGAAAATTGATACAGCCACTTAAAAAAACTTTGACATTATCTTGTAAAGTTAATGATGTGCATCTCTACTTTTAGCTATATTCCCAGGAGAAACTGTCACCCACGTGTACCGGGAGACATGGGCAAGAATGTCCAGGGCGGCATTGCTCCTGACAGCAAGATGGCGCCCGTCAATAGATAACCAAACACTCAATGCTGCTATAGTCACGTGATTGGGCACAAACCACTTAGAGCTTCCTGTAACGGCATCAGTGAGTTTTGCTGTCATGATTAGCTATTGCCACAATAACGCAGCATGAGAAATCACCCCAAGTTTCCAGTGGCGAAAGCAACGATCGTTCATTCTCATGGATCTGCAGCCTGCCTGGGGCGCGATTGATCTTGGCTGACACAGACTCAGCTTGGCCGGTGGCCCTGCCTCCACTGAAGTTCTATGGATCAGCCAACACTGCTCTGCCAAAAGATGTCAATCCAGTAGTTGAACTTTTAGGTCTTATAACACAACATGGCCAAGCTCAAAGTCTCGGGACAGGGAAATATCCTACCCATGATAAGGCCACGGTGAGGGTGCTGATTTGGGAGGTGTGGAAGATTGGAGCCAATTTCCCATACTTAGTATGAAAAAAAAAAAACAAGTGAAAAAAGCAAGTCTCAGAGGACTTTTGCTGTCCTTTTATATTAAAGTTTAAAAATAAGCAAAACTAAACAATATGTTATTTAAGAATACATAAATGTGTAACAAAATAAATAAGCAAGAGTGTGCTAAACACGAATTTCAGGATGATCGTTACCAGCTTGGCAGAGAACAGGTGGATAGAATGTAAGGTATCGGTAATGTTCTAGTTATTGGGTTGGATGGAGGTTCATCAGTGATCATTATATCAGTCAATCAATCAATTAAATTAAGAAATGGAAAAGGCCAAGCATGAGCAATGATGAAGGTGTCCCATCAACTAAAGTTCATGATCAATCTTATTCTGTAAACTTGAGGTTCAAGAAATTCTGCTGGGTCATCTGCTGACTAAAGGCTGGACCTGGAGAATGTGGGTCTATGTCTTCACTACCTCCCGAGTTCCCGAAATCTCTCCTTCATTGTGTTTGGTTTTCTCCCAAAGTAGACCCAGAATTATACCTAGAACTCTGGGATAGCACCCACTCAGAAGAGAGGGGAGGAGAAAGGAGAGTCCTTCCCCTGCTTCGCAGAGAATGTCACCTTCCTGGGATTACAGTCCCATGGGAGAAGTCAGCAGGGTGGCTGGCCCTGTGCCTCCGGGACACACATTATATTTGGCTGAGGGAAGGAGTTGAGAATCTGTGCCTCGGAGAAGTGTTGCCATGTACAGCCATTCAGGTTGTGCCCCACTCACCCACAGAGGCAATCATTTCCACAGTGGGACAGATTCCAGGTCATCACAGTATGTGTGAGTGGCGCCCCCTGGAGCTGTGCATAGTGGCTCCACCTCAGTGACCAGCTCCGGGGGCATGGGATTAAAGACTGAAACACAAAGGTCACTTTGGGACACTTCGTGTCCAAGGATCCCTGGTCTCCTGCTGCAGAGGCAACAGTCAGAATCACTGGACACCAGGCATTCTAGATCAAGAGAAACTGGCCAGACAGAGGCCAAGAGGGGAGTCCAGGGATCAAGCAAAGATAGGAGACAGGAAACAGATAAAGGGCCCGGAGCCTGGCAGAAACAGGGTTCTGACAAACCCCTCGACCTCCTCTGCAGCCATTTCTCCTCACATTGCAGCTCTTTACAAACAAAATACCTCTCATCCCTTGAAAATGGCAGGGAGAGAGGGGGAGAGAATAAGTCATAAAGAACATGGCTTCTTGCTGGACTGGGGGCCCCCTCTGGGGAGCTAGGAAGCTCTGATCCCCTGAGGTTTCACCCTAGGCATGCCGAGTAGTGGGGGAGGTGAAGTAAGGGCAGGATTTTCTGGGAAAATTTATTCGGGGTGCCCACTTTCCTGGTACAGAGGGCCACCCAGAAACTGTGAACTGATGTGTGAGAGAGTGCGGAGTGAGGCGGGGTTTCCTCTGCGGAGCTCATGGTATGGATGGTTTGGAGGGCCTGGGAGTGGCCCCTGCCCCCGAGAACATCCCCTGTGGTCCAGGCGGGCCAAAGGCCCAGCCTCCGGTGCTCATGCACGTGAACGATCAGACCCGAGGGAGGCCAGGCCTGCAGCCCTGCCCCATACCAAGGCTGTAGCAGCCAAAGGCAGCCCTGTCCCCCAACCCCACCCATTCCCCTCAGTGACCTTCAAGAAAAGGTAGATGGAGGTCAACTCAATAGTACATATTTCTCTTTTAAATAAGTCAAACATAAGCATGTACGTCAGTTAGAACCTGTAGTCAGAGTTGCATCATTGCAGTTATGCAAATCCTGTCCCTCCTCCTGCCCGGTTTCTCTCCCCTGCATCGGAGGCAACCACTCTCAGTTTTAGCTGATTTTTTCAGTTGTCCATTCATGGCACCAAAACACGCCTGCATCGCTACCAGTTGGCTTCTCAGGTCTACACGATCCATGGATTCCCCCACTGCGAGAGGCGAGCATTGTGCTACACACACATGCACCCTGACCCACGTTTCCCAACCCACCCACCTTCCCGGTACACCCGCGCTCCATTGGGTATAAGAGGCTGCCGCCTCCTTGATTTCCCCAGCAGTGTCAGTGAACATTTTTCACGCAACTCAACAAGTCCACAGCTGATCTGATTCTTGAACAGAGGGGAATGTGGACCTGGCCTGAGTGGGTGAGCCGCGTTCGTGGAAGGAATCAACGGCAAACGCAGTCCACACCTGTTGATGAGGCGTGGCTGCTGATGACAGCGTGCCATGCTTGGGGCTGGGGTGCGGGCCCATTCTGGGGTGAAGTGTTCCCCGGGAAGTCACCTTCTGGAAGTTCAGTGATGTAATGGTCCACACACAGGCTGGGCCCAAGCAGGGTTGGGCTATGTGGTCTTGCAACTGAGGGTGGGGCGGGGGGTTCTCACTCACAGCCGTGTCCTCTGCCAATGACCCGACAGGGTTTATAGCCACAATTTACAAACACCAATCATGTTCCAGGCACAACGTTCCAATCCTCGTAACAAACTTGTGAAGGGAACACGACCAGCTCCACGTTCCAGGTGAAGAAACGGAGACCCTGGGGAAATTAAGTGATGTGCACGAGATGGCAGTGCAGGCAGGCCCAACAGCCCTCCAACCCAGGTCTATCTGATTCCAAATTCATACTCTAGCCTTTCCACAGCCCCCAGAGCTCTGGAAAGCAGACTGTGGGTGCACTGCCGGTCCCCCTACAGATCAGCCCACACACGTGGGCACTGGTAGGGAAGCCATTCAGAGAGGGCCCTGCTCTACATTATCCCCCTCCCTGTGGGTGTCAGCTTGGGCGGGTGGGGGGGGGGTCCTGGCTCAGTGATCTTCCTTGGAGGGTGGTTGAGGTCCTGCTGGGGTGGTGAGCTAGGGAAGGGAGCCCTGTCTGCAGGTTCATTTCTGGTGGAGGCGGGGAGGATACGTGGGGGTTTTTAAAAGTGATCCACCCCCGGCCCTAGCTTCTCATTGACCCCACTCTAAGCCAGGCTGGAGTGGAAGCTGCTGGATGCTGGGCAACATGGCTAATTGCTAAGCTAAGGCAGCAGGGTGTGGCTTGACATAATTACAGTCTCCCCTGTTGCCGATGGCCTTGCTCACGGAAGAGGGTGTGAGGAGGATCCCAGCAGCCGAGAGCACACACTAGCACAGCAAACTGGGCCTGCGTGGTGACCTCCAGGCCCCTGGGAGGGCCCTACATCCAAGCACTGCCTGACCACTGTCTGCTGCGGGGGGTCCCGCGTCTCAGCGGGGTCCCATCTAGACCAGCTGGTCCATTACCCCAGCTTGGCTCAGGTTTCCTTGTAAGTGTGGGTGTAAGTCTTACAGTGGCCTTGAACTAGGCTTTCCTCACTCCAGGCCTCAGTTTCCTCAGCTTTCCAATGGGATGGGGGCTGCTTGTCTCTTGGGAGAAAGAAAAGGATGTGAACTAGGGGGTCTGGCCCCGCCGTCCACATGTCTCCAAGTGTCCCTTCTCTCCTCTAGGCTCACCTCGTAGACCCCGCCCACCCAGGAGCCTCTTCTGCCCTGAACTCCCACGGAAATGCCCAGTGGGGCTTGGGAGGATGCACGTACCTGAGCCCCTCAGTTCTCTCTCGTCGCCCCACTCGTAGAGGGCAAGGGTCTGACGTGACAGAAAGATCAGGGGGCTGGAGCCAGCTGGAAGGTGGTGAGACTTTCTAAACCATTCCGCGCCTCAGTTTCCCCAGCTGTCGAGAAGTGTGAGGTGAGAGGAGGCAGCGTTCAGGGGTCTGGGGAAGGCAGATGGAGACACTGAGGCACAGCGGGCCCAGGCTGAGTGGAGAGGCAGGCAGAGGATGAAGGCTGGGCCTACCATGGAGGCTGTTCTCAGGAGAAAGAAGAGGCCTGACCTCCATCCCTGCTCCGGCCCCTTTCCAACTCAGGCCTTCCCCGCTGTGGAGAAGGTGACGGCCTGCCGGGTCGCCTGGGGAGTGACGCTGCACTGAGAGCCCCCCACTTCAACCCTGGACTCCTCGATCCTCCTGGCTGTGGTGTGGTCCCCGGACACCCTACCCGCCTCCGTACTCATGCAGGTCTGAGGGAGGCGTGGGGTCATGCGGAAAAGACCTTCCCTGGCAATCAGGAGACTGGAGCCAGGGGAGGGCTTAGGAGGTCTGGGTTCTGATACCTGCTTCACACCGTCTCCCATCTACCACTGCTTCCTCAGTAACGAGATCGGAGGTTGGGCTAAGGGGAAGGTCCCCTCCCCCCGAGGGACTCCCCAAGTAAGCCCTGGGAAGCAGGGCCCTACCACCAGGGAGGCGAATGCTCCCCAAGGCCGACCTTCTCCACTCAGAATCCAGCCCAATAAATTTGGCATTGAGCCCAGGGACATCCAACATGCACTGTCGGTAGAGTAACCCTTGCTCGTGGTTGAGGCATCCCCCACTCCCAAGTGGGTCAGGCCAGAGCAGCCGACGCCCTGCAGTTAATATTTCAGGCAGAGCTCGGACTTACAGCCAATTAGCCTTTTTCTCCTTCTTATCCCAAAGGAAATTGCCTTTCCTGTCCGTCAACTCTCTAATTACCAGATGGGACGACTGAGATTTTGAGGACAATTAGGAGGAGGTCTGTCTTTTCCCAAACTCCCCGGGTCCCCTCCTCTTCAGGCCCGCCCCTGTCTGGAGCCTTCCTCTAATTTGGAGCCACTTAGAAAAGACAGGGAAGCCTTTAAAGCTAGGAAGAATGTCTCCCGGAATGCATCCTGCCTGTTTTATAAGCTGTGGCCAAGAGGACTGGCGAAGGCACTCGTTCTGCAGAAGCATGGGAGAAGCACCCTGTTCAAGGGGCCTGTGGCCACAGCATCCTGCTGTAAAAATAGCTGTGGCTTTGATGGCTGGAGGAGGAGAAAGGGCAGGATTCGTCTCCTCAGCAGGCCGAGAGTCTCCCTAAACTAGGAAAACAGGAGCCTCTAAGGCAGGTCTGAGAACTCCTCGCTGGGACCTGCTTAGTCCTTTGAGATCACCTTTCAGTGGTTTGGACGCCACTTCCCAGCAGCCCTGTTCCCTCTGTGCGCCTCTCTGCCGGACCCTGGCCCTTCACACTATGCACCCGCATAACTGAGCAGCTCTGTGGGTGCCCTGGGATATTTCACACATTCACCCGCTCTTCCCCCAGAGCAATGAGACATCCTATTATGTCCTCTTCATCCTTAAATGCCTAGTTTGTTGAACCCCACCCCATAATGCTCCCTGTGAATGAGTGGTGGCTCTTTTCATCTGGGTCCCTCACTCAGAACCACACCCATTTTGCTCACCGCTGTGTCTGCAGTGCCCAGCACTCAATAAGTTCTCGATAAATATTTGATGAATGAATGACTAAGAGCACACACTGTCTGCCTGGGTTACTGAATGGCCCAAACTCAGGGATTGTCAAGGATGAGATTTTTGTCCCCCAGAATATCCAGTGTAGGGCTACAGTAGACAGTTAATGAGCATTTCGCCAATGTAAGTTGCTTTTGCTTGGAAAGTAGCGATCTCTCCTTCAAAGGTGGTGTGCAAACAAGGGCCGCCTGTCGGGGAGGCTGCAGAGGACTCTTGGGGTCTAGCAGGGCTGGACTCAGAGGGCCGATGGATTCCCCTCTGTGCTCCTAGAGGCCAAGTGGTCGGAGGCCTCTAGGTGGAGCAATGGTGGGGAGGCCCAAGGCCAAGGACGGGCAGGTCGTTCTTACTCTGTAGGGTGGAGGTCAGAGAGAGAAAGTGATTCTGGTGGGAGAGGGGAGAGGAGGGAGCATGCAACGTGGGCAAAGGCTTTGAGGAAGGAGATTGAGGGAAGCATTTGTAAACAGTGGAGATCAAGGTAGTGACTGGCTGGGTCAGGGCCCAAGAGCTGTGGGGCAGAGAGGGCCGGGGACAGATTGCTGAGCATGAGGTTTTAGTGGCAAGAGATTAGGAGTGTGGGGTGACAGGTGAGGTTACCTGCCCCAGCTTCTTCTCAAGTGGCCTGATGACAGGGGTCACCTGGCAGGGAGGTGGCTGCATCTTAAGGCAGTTGGTCTCTTTCAAGTTCCCTTATGGTCTTGGTCATACCTGGGACCTTGGGTTGCCCTCTGTCTGGAAAGTGGGGTGCTCTTCACAAGGTGCTAAGTATACCTCTCACTCACTGGAGCCAACCTGGAATTCCAGTTCCAAGGCTACTTGCTCTCAGTAGCCCCTGGCTGGGAACAAAGACCCCTCAGGGGTCTCTCTGACCCCAAGACTTGGCTGTCATAAAAGTCACTTCAGCACAGTAGTCAGCTGAGCTAAACGATGTGACCCAGTGGTGGCTAGAGGCTCACCACAGACCCACCCGGCCAAGAGGGACTGTGGCAGTGAGGTTTCCTCAAGGACGCCATCCACGTGGGTGGGGGGGTCTGCCCTCCAAATCCCGGCCAGTGACTTCAGTGCCCACCTCCTTCCCACAGCCCTGGGCCAGGCTGCTGGGTTGCTGGGTTGCTGGGTTGCTGGGATGCTGGCACCATTTCTCAGATGCGGAAACTGAGGGTCTGTGTGTTGTGGAGTGAAGGTCCCACAGCGAGGGCAGAGCCCAGAGCTTCCCCTTCTCAGGGCTGTCGCGTGTTCCCCATACCCCCAACCCCTGTGCCCCGGGGACAAATGTTTCCCAACCCTCTCTCTCTGGGGGTTCCATGAGCTCCAGAAGATTTCTGACCAGCTCTTCCTGCTCTTTCATAATATGAAGGAGAAGGAGGCTGGGGCAGGAAGCTGTCAGGACTAATTTGCCAAGCGCTTGTGAACTCTGCTGTACTTACTCCCACCTCACAGTGATTCCCTCTGCATTTCCCTCTCTCCCCGCTTCTGCAGGATGGCTGGCTCAGGGCTGTCCTGGGCCCTCAGGAGCCCCTCCACAGTCCTGGGCCGTGATCCCCGGAGGCAGGAGCTTAGGGGCATCCTGTCCTTGTGCGAGGAGGCCTCTGGCCAGCAGGAAGCAGGAGGTACAGCCTCGGATGGCACCCTCTCTCCTGCGCAGCAAGGCCAGAGCCAGGAGAACCCAGGCCAAGCTCACGGACAGGGCAGGGAAAGGCTGCTCCCCAGGGCTGGTGCAGACGTCAGCCACCTGCCCCTCTGCATAGGCCCAGAAGGGGCGAGCACCTGCCTGGCTCACACAGTCTCCGGAAGCGGGTCAAGGAGGGGTTGGAACTGGAATCCAGGCTCCTGCCCCAGAGTCAGTTGCCCTTCATCGTGACCTGCTTTGGAGCCTGTGGTTGGTCCCTGACAGGGGTCAGCATGGCAAGGCCTGGCTCCAGCTCAGCGGGGAGGGTTCCATCACCAGCCTTGGGGAGGTCAGAGGTGTCGGTCACAATCAGCCAGTCTGGGGTGGCTCTGGGAGGGAAGCACTGGCATGGGCAGAACATTCTGAAGCTTCTTTCTGGAACCACTAGGAAGAGGGCCCTTGGTCAACCAACTTACCTGTGTGTGCCTCAGTTTCCTCACCTGGACAAGGAGGTAAGGATGGAGTGTGAAGATGTTTTGGAACACAGCCTGATTTTCTGTGTCAAAGAAATGTTCACTACTCTTCTCCTGGTTGTTACATTTCCTCCCCCCACAGCAGGAGGGCGTGGAGGCCTGCGGCCAGCTCCGGGGACAGTTAAGCTGTCCTGTGCCTGGGGATGAGTGAGCTCACTGCCTGAGCCCGGCACCGCCGGCCCTGGCAGCCGATCAGACGGATCGGGGGCTGACTCGGTTGGACAGATGGGGCAGCTGGGCTGAAGTGGACACACAAGGGCCCTTTTAGGGGCAGACGCAGGCTCAGCTCGGCACACGTATTGGAGAACCCTTGGGCTGGGCCAAGCCTAGAGAGGATGGGGCCTGTCCAGATATGTGTGTGGGGCCAGAGTGGAATGGAGATCTGATTTTTCAATTCTCCCTTATCAGAATCACCTCCATTTTTTTTTTGTCTCTTTGCTTTTCAACTCCCTGAGGAGGGCGCAGGCTGGGGCGGGTGATGGTAGCACATAGCACAGGGCCAACCGACACAGAAACCCTCTTTGAGAACTGACTGGGGGGTGTCACGCGCTATTCACTTTTCATATGAGAGGACTGAACCTTCTGGAGGATGGTGTCCTACCCAGAGTCACGCAGCTTGAGGGTCGGGCCATGTTGCAGCTATAGATTTCCCCAGCTGGTGTGGGTGGCCCTGCCTCGAGAGCTCTGCTGCCCTGGCATGGCCCAAGGCCAAGTCTTCCCAGTTGTGTCTCTTACTTTGTATCTTTACCCAAAAGCCCCTTCCTGGGCCCTGGGCCCTGGGCTACAAAGATCCGGTTGGCCCAGTGCTGGGGGAAATCTTTGTGGCTTGGACTCTCTCTGGATCTGACAACCCCACCCACTCTGGCCCCAGACAGGTGTCTGGCAGGGAACACTCTATCCTGTCCTTTGTCACTTTCCAAACTGTTGTCCAGACCTGGAAGAGTATTTAAAGAGCCATCCCTGGGCTGCTCCAGCCCTGCTGCAGCGCGAGGGAGCACTCCAGACCATGGTAGGCTAGGGCTGCCCTGCCTCCTGACCCTGACCTCATCCTGTGACCTTGACTTCATTTGTGATTCTGACTTTCACCTCATTGCCTGTACTCACCCTGACCTTGACCTTGCTCCTCTCATTGATATCCTTACCCTTGACCTGATATCCCTGGTCCTGACCTTTTCTTCACCCTTGATGTCATGCCTGCACCTGGCCCATCCAGGGCTGCCCTTGATGGGGGGCAAGTCCATCCATGTGGGTCCTGATTTGGGTCTGCTTTCCTGGATTGGGTGGGGGCTGCTGAGGTGAAGGGGAGGATGAGGAAGAGGAAGGTAGAGAAAGACAGGGTGGGTCAGGCTTAGACTCTTCAAGCCAGATGTGGAGCTCTGCTCCTGTTGAGAGGACGTGGCTCCTGTGAGGATCGTGCCGGGATTCCAGGACAGCCTGGGTCCTGCTGGCCTTGCGTAGAGGCCCTTCATCCCCCATGGGGTCTGCCCTGCTGTCATCCCTGCCCCTGTGCTCACAAGGGCTCTGTTCTTGCAGGCCTGTCACACACTCTCATCAGGCCCTCTAGCCTGAGAAACTCTGACTCGGCCATCAAACTCCAGCTCAGAAGTCACCTCCTCTGGGAGGTCTGCCCTGAGTGCCCAGTGGCAAAGGGGGGCTTCTCTGCATTCTCAGTGCCTGTCCCTCCCTCCATCACCCTCAACTTACTGTCTCCCAGCTGGACTGTGGGCTTCTTGGGGGGACAAAGATGAGGCCTGATTCAGCTCCAGATGCCTGGGTCTGGGCAGAGGGCCTGGCTGGAGACCGGCAGGTGCCTAATAAATGTCCTGATGCCTTGAGAGAGGCACAAATGGGGGAACCGAAGCTTAGAGCCTCTAACTGCTTTTTCTCAACATCACAGAGGCTGTGAGCAGCAAAGGCAGGATTAGAACTCAGGTGTCGGTTAGTTCCCTCTGCCCTGAGGTGTTCTTTTCGGGGGATGTTTATTTTTTAGGGACACATTATAAACAGGAATTCCCAAGATAGCTGGGCTGCCAACGGACTAGGTCGGGAGATCAGTGTCCCCCTGCGCAGTCCTCCTTTGGGGGTTCCGGGACAGGGCCTGGCACACAATCAGGCGATGCATCGCAAAGGGGTCGTGGAAGGCTGGAGTGGGCCAGGGTGGGTGATGCCAAGGCTGAGGGCAGGTCTGAGGAGAGAAAGGGCAGAATATCCCACAGACGGAAGTGATCGTTTTTATTAATCAGAGGGAAATGTATATGTAATTATGTGAGATGAACTCTGCAGGGAGGTTCTTTTCTTTATGATGTCTGAAGGGATTTATAAATATTACAGAGGTTTTACAGCATCATAACGTCCTGGCTGCCCTGCCAGCCCCCCTTTCAAAGGATTAGTGGAGACAAAGCACCCAGTAAAAGCTAATTATAAGTCAGCCGTGCTGCTGCTCCTGAAGTGAGCCCAGGCGCCGGAGGGAAGTGGGGGCGAGTGCGGGGGTGGGGGAAGTTGGGGAGCGATCTGGGGGAAGGGAGACCACACAAGCACTAGGGGTGGGGGGCACGTGCTCTGGGGACTGGGGACGGGTAGACAGGACTTGGCAGAAGGGTGGTGCAGGCTGAGATGGAGGCAGGAGCTGGGGGTGAGGGGATGGGAGCAGGAAGCCTGTGTCTGTTCCAACTCTCCAAGCCAGTTCGAGGACTCTGATTATGGGGGCCCAAGTGATGGATGCTGAGGGCAAGGTCTCCTCCTCAGGGGGTCTTGAAGACTGAGAGCTTTCAATGAATGCTCAGTAGAGGACTCCCAGGCACTGTGACATCCTGAAAGAAACCCTGGAATTATCCCATGTAGGTGGTCACCTGCTCTACCTGCTAGGGAGGTCACCCCTGGGCTTTGGGTCCCTATTTCCACACCGATCCCCACTCTGAGTCAGGCCCTGCGTGGGACAGGGGACCTAGGAGATGAGCAGACACAGAGATATGGCGGGACAGTGTGGTCACGCGATGGGGCATGGCTCAGCTAGACTTGTGTGGAGGGAAGCATCTGGGGAGCTCCGAATGAGCTTGAGGGTCAAGGAAGGCTTCTCGGAGGAGGTGGCAGAGAAGCTGAGCCTGGAGGATGAGAATTCTGCCAGATGGAAGGCAGGGAAGGTATTCCAGGTAGTGAGAATGGCAGAAGCAAATGCTGGGAGAGAAAAAGTGCAAAGCAGGTTTGGGACAGAACGAGGGACCTAGGAGGGTGGGGTTTGAAGATCTGGGAAAGAGACAAAGGACAGATCTTGCAGGGCTGAAGAGCCCAAATGTTATGCTGAAAACACCTGGGATGATGGCAGGCGAGGAGGTGGGCCCCATTTGAGGTCTGATTCTAGAAAAGATGCACCTCTCTGCTTCACAGCCTGGGAGCAGACCACCCGCCTTCCGGAGCCCGGGCGCCCAGGTCAGGAAGCAGCTGGCTGGCCCGTTGGGTGGGCGCTCCTGTGGGCTTCTTGCTGTGGGCTGGGAAGCCACCCTGCTTGTCTGTAAGGCTTGTCTGCAAGGAGCTTTGTCTGCCTGTCTGCTTCCTGCTGGAGGGTGGCGGGTGTGCCATTCAGGACAATGACGCTGGGCGATGAGGCGTGAGGGTTGGGAGGCGGTGAATGGCTGACCTCCCAAGGAAGGGGCTTCGGCAAGGCCTCACCTGGTGCCTCGCAGGCACCGAGAAGAGCCCGGAAAAGAACGGAAGGCGGAGCCAGCTCCAATGTCTTCTCCATGTTTGATCAGTCCCAGATCCAGGAGTTTAAAGAGGTGGGTCGTGGCTCCCCGGGCCATGGGGGGGTTCACATGCCACCCAGAAAACACTGGGGGAGCCAGCAAGGCGTGGGCTCAGCCCTCAGTCCCTGAGGGCTGATGATGTCACTATTGCTATGGGCCACCATGGTGTGCCTCAGAACCTGCAGATGTGACTACTGTCCCCGTGCAGTCCTGACCCCTCTCTATCTGAGCCTTTGCTTGCTGTGTGATATCAGGAAAGCCCTTCCTCTCTCTGAGCCTCAGTTTTGCTCTCTGTCAAAGGGGGTTGCTGTGAGCATGAAATGAGGGGCAGGCGTGAGGCCCGGCAGCGTGCTGGTGCACAGTAGGAGCTCGGCGCTGGTCGGTCATCACTGCCATGCCGGAGTCCTGCTGAGCTGGGTATCCTGGTAGCCCGAGGGACCTGCACTGAGGGTGACCAGGCAGCAGTTTGCAGGAGGACAGACCCTTGGGGAGAGGGGTTGTTTCTGGGGAGGGAAGCTGGGCTTGGGTGAGTGAGAGGGTGACTTTTCAGTGCCCGTGTCTCTGCCAGGCCTTCACCATCATGGACCAGAACAGGGATGGCTTCATTGACAAGGAGGACCTGAGGGACACCTTTGCTGCCCTAGGTGGGTGACCAACAGCTGGAGAGGCGGGGGGGGGGGGCTCAGGGCAGAGCAGGCTGTCCAAGAAGTGAGCAGCTGGGGACAGGCCAGGGCAGTAGTGGCTATGAGGGGCTCGTGTGTCATTTGGGGGTACAGAGAAGGCATGGCTGCTACCTGGAAGGCCAGGAAGGATTCCTGGTTGTCAGATGAGGCCCTGCCAGGGAAGGTGCCCTCTCACGGGGAGGGCATTTCAGGTGCGGGAACAGCCTGTGCAAACGTCAGGGGCGGAAGGCTGGGGAGCTTCCTGTGTGGGGGGACGGGACTGGAGGTGTACAGAGGTCTCCAGGTTCCATGCCTCGGCTGCCAGGGGAGGATTTTGCACCATCTACAACCCAGGGAAGGGCCTGAAGGGGGTCACAGGGACTGAGTGGGGTGGGAGCTGAGATTGGGGGGAGGGGACAGAACCAAGTCCTGTCCTGAGGTTTGAGCTCTGGGAGATCCGGTTGTCCCCTGGAACCACGAGGAACCCCAGAGTCCCAGCCTCCTAGCAACCAGTTGCCCCCTCTGGGGACAAATGAGCCTGAGCCCCAGGTTTTCCAGCCTCTATGCACCTCAGCTTCAGTTTCTTTGAGCCTCAGTTTCCTCACCTGTAACATGGGGGTGACAAACAACTAACTTGCTCTCCTTTTTAGGGAGGCTGAGGTGGTGGCAGGGGGCAGTGAGGCTGGGGGCAGCCCAGTGCTGACTGGCTGAGTGCGCTCCCTAGCCGTGGTCCCCCAGCAGGTGGGCAGGTCCTGAAGGTCCAGTGGGGGCCAGTGGTTGGGAGAGCTGGGGTACTCTCCAGGAGGCTCCGTGGTCCTGCCCTCTGTCCTCCCGGGCTGTCTGCAGGCAGTGTCCCCTCTGACCCTCATGGTGCTCTCCGGTGTCCCCACCTCTCCCCACCCCCAGGCCGCATCAATGTGAAGAACGAGGAGCTGGAGGCCATGGTGAAGGAGGCCCCTGGGCCCATCAACTTCACAGTTTTCCTGACCATGTTTGGGGAGAAGCTGAAGGGTGAGCGAGGCCCCAGGTGGCCCTGGTGAGGGAGGGGTGAGTGGGTGTGGGCAGGCTGGGCTCTGCCCACACATGGCCCCCACTGATGCCCACCCCAGCTGGGAGCCTGGTGTCGCCCCCAGGAGCACGCACCTTCGCAGCCCTGCCTCAGTCTCCACCTCTGCATCACAGACTGGCGGTAACTGTAGTAACCCCTGCTCGCAGGGCTGTGAGGGGTCCAGCGGGACAGTTAGTGTGAAAGCTCTGCCCCCCCATTGGGATGCTGCCTCAGCCCCACCTCCCTACCCGGGGCTCATCTTGCCTGCTCTGCCTCACTGCCCACTGCCAGGGGAGGAGAGGGTGTGGGGGGTGGGGTTGGAAGCTGCTGTGACCCATCACAGTTCCTGTGCTAGGGAAAGGGTGGGGGGCCTCATTCACAAGTGAGAAGACTTGGGCCCAGAGGAGTCACCACAGCTGCCCCAGTTGTCCCAGCACCAAAGGGGCAGGGAAGGAACCTAACGCCAACTCCTGGTTCTAACCATTGTACCTCCAAAGATGCAACGCCAGGTCTGGGGTAAAGGGTGGTGTGGGCATCAGGACATCTCTGCCCCTTTCTCTCCAGGCGTGGGAGCTGCCCCCTGCCCCTTGGGGACGTCCCCTGGGCTTGAGGGTGCCGTGGTCAGAGGGAACGGCCAGCTTGGACTGCAGCTGCCCTGGGAGGTGGTCCCTGTAGCCACCCCACCCTCAGGGCGCCCCTGCCTGATGCTTTCCCTTCCTCTGCTAGCACTGGGTTCAATACCCAGCTCCTCACTGACCCCCAGGGTGACCTCGGGCAGGGCTTCTCTGCTCTTTGCACCTCAGTTTTCGTCTGTAAAGTGAGAACTGTGGCAGTTTCCTGCGGCTGCTGTAACAAACGACCACAAACTTGGCGGCCCAAACAGACAGCAGTGTGCTCTCTCATGGACCCGGCTGAGCCTGCCTGCTCCGCCAGCAGGGGGCACAGAGGCCGGGGCTGGCTGGGCGGGCACTGTCGCCACCCTCTGACTGGGACAGGGACACATCATCATGAGGTTCCCCATGGTGTTGGGGGAATGTAGCCATTCTGTCCCCTTTTGATGAGGTTCAAAGTCTGCAGAGCAGAGTGGCTGCAGGGTCAGCACTGTGCCAGGTGTGGTCACTCTGGACCAGCCTCAGAGATGCCTAATTACCCAGATACCATCCTGTGCTGGATGAGCTTCCAGTCTGATGGGGGAGACACAGCCGGCCCTCACCCAGTCTGGTTGGGGAGACACAGCCAGCCCTCACCCAGTCTGATGGGCTGGAGCCCAGAGTGGCAGAACAAGCCGGGGGCTCTGGACATCCAAAGAGTTGGCTTCAAAACCTTCCTCCCCTTGTTAGTGGGGACCTCAGGCCTCTTTGAGCCTCAGTTTCCTTTTTGACAAACTGGGGACATTAGCACCTACCACATTAGGCACTCTGGGGGTTCCGTGGGATAAAACAGTGAAGCTGCAGGGTGGAGCTTGGCACAGAGCGCTCAGGTGTGTTTGTGGCCACAATGGAATAATGTTCGTCCAGATCTTTACCATTAATGACGCATCATCATAACTGATTCCGGGAAGCGGGCAGCAAACACCACCTTTTTCTCCATTTCACCAGTGACACAGCTTAGCCTTAAAGAAGGGAGGGACATCCCTGGTCCACAGTGAGTGGGAGCGCAGTGTGACAGAGGTGAAAGAGCACCACATGTGGGTCACCTGGCCACCTGCTGTCATTCACACAGTCTGTGAGGCCTTCAGCAAGGCTTCTTTCCCAGGCCTCAGGTTCCCCACCTGTACAGCCAGGGGGCTGGATGTCCAGTCTCTCTGTGGGAATACCGCTATTTCTTCTAAAGACTTCTTTTCCTGAAGCCCATGTTATGGGAGCCATAAAACCACAACTGCTCCTCCCCACTGCCCCCCAAACCCCAGCCTGCTGGCCCACCTCCCTGCCTCTGGCCAAGACAATCTTGCAGCCCCTCTAATGCCACTGCCTGAGTCCCGGTCTTCGGCCCCCAAGCCCAGCCCTTTTCCCTCCCTGCCCACAGCCTCTCATCACATCTTGGGTAAGGAGGAAGTGCCAGAGTTGCCCTCCCACCTCGCTAATCACACGGCAGCATCAGCTGCGAGAACTCGGACACGCCATTTAGCCTCTCTGAGCCCCATTTTCTTTGTGAAACTGGGCCGGTCATCAGGAGGTTGAGCACGTAGTGAGTGCTCAGTCAGGGTCTCCATGTACGGCCGTGCAGGTGTACATAGCCACATACAGTGTCCTTGGCTGTCACCACTATTCCTCATTTCCCTGAAACCTCTCTTCTCTTGCTCCAAGTGGGCTTGGCCCTCACTGCGGGGTGGAAGTTGGGGAAGAAACCCCCAAGCTGCTGCCCTCTGTAGGGGCCATGGGATCTGCCCCCAGGCCCCCCGACACCTCTTCTCCGGCCCCGCCCATGCTCTTCATTTTGGCGCGCTCTCTGCCCGTGTGCACTGCTTCTAGGCACGGACCCGGAGGAGACTATTCTCCATGCCTTCAAGGTGTTCGACACTGAAGGGAAAGGTTTCATCAAGGCTGATTTGTAAGTCCCCTCTGTCCTCCATTCTGGTTTTTCCTTTCTCCAAAGCCTCGGGTACTGAAGGAACCGGTGTGGGGTCTGGGCGGGTGGCAGCCCAGTCTCCTCTGCCCAGAACTCAGCCCGGTTCAGCCATCGCTCGATGTCCCTTCCCCTCTCTGCGCCGCAGTGCCCCCACTTCTGTGCGCAAGTGTACAGGGAGTATGAGGTCTCCAGGGCGGGCCTCCCAGGGGCGGGGAGGGGGGTAGAGGTGGGCCTCGAAGTACGACTAAAGGTGCCTGTGCCGAGGCAGGGAGTACTCTAGATGCAGGAACACCGCGAGCGAAGTGCCAGGGCTTGGCGTGTGCAAGGAGGAGGAACGGGCTGTGGCTGGAGGGTGTGAGTGCAGGAGACTGAGCACAGAGAGGCAGGCAGGGCCTGTAGGGGCAGCTTATTCTCCAGGCCATGGAGGCTGGGTCTGCCCTCGGGGCGCAGGAGGGCCTGGGAAGGAGTTAGTCAGGGGCAGCATGGAGGCCGGGAAGGAGGAGAAGAGGAGAGGGTTGCAGGCACCGTCACTGAGATAGAGGGGAGTGGATGAGTATAAGTGAAACACCAGAGGCCAAAGACAATGGGATCCACGGTTCTGCGGGGAGGAATGGGCCAGATGTTAGCCAGGGCCTGGTGGATGCGGGCTGCAGGTGGGCGCATGGGAAAGGAACAGCCCAGCTGCGGAGACAGAGAGGGTAAGGTGGCTGTGGGCAGCTGACCAGAGGGCTGTCATTATAGAGGTGGGGGCACGGGTGCCTGCTGCACCTGGGAGTTTCAGCCCAGTTGAGAGCTCAGCACAGAGAGCCAAGGGTGGCAGGCAGGGGCAGGCAGGGCAGTGGCCACCTGTGCAGGGGCTGGGATGCTGAACTGACCTCTGAGCTGTCCCTGGGCCATCCTTTCAGAATCTCCAAGGCCTCACTGGGCCTGTGGGTGATCCTGGGCAGGCAAGATGTCCTCTCCAGGCACAGGCTTTTTGACCAATTACTATGATGCTTCAGGCCTTGACTTTGAGACTAGTTTTGCTGACTATCAGGATCATCCCTTAATGGAGATGGCGTGGGAGAGGGCAAGTGGCAGGGGGGACGTACGGAGGGTCTGTTTTGTCTCTCACACATTTTCACTGTCCCCTACTCCCCAAAGCTATGAGTCACTCTCTCCCAGGGGGTGGGTGATGAGGGTTTCTCCAGGCTGCAGCCCTCTCCTTCCCCTCCCCGAGAGTACATGGTTCCCGCCCCCATCTTGGAGACTTGGGGGAGGCACTGGGGTGACCCCGGATTGGCCTGGACCAGCCCCTCTGCTGCCATTCACTTTCACTCCCACCAGCACAAGGCCAGGGCTGGGAGGAACACTTCAGGGACCCAATCTGGGAACCAAAGGCACCGCCCAGGGATAGGGGACATGGAAGATGTGGCTGCTCGCCAGACAGGCCACAGAGGAGGCTCTGGTTGAAACAGAGTCTGTGAAAAGTCCCCAGCTTGGAGAGTTGGAAACTGTGACTGTCCCGCAGTAACATAAATAATGGAAAATGCGCGTCGGTCCTTAGCGGGGCCTGCCGCTGCTGGCACCACAGGGCACTGGGTGCTCAGGGCCCAGGCTCAGCCCTCCGAGTGCGCCCCTGCCCGCCGCTCCCCAAGAGCCCTCTGGGCGTCCTCCCCCAGCTCCTAAGGCACCAGTCACTCCCACACAACCTCCGACTCACCGTCCATGCCTCATCTCCGGCTGCTGCTCCAGGCCCAGGCAGCTCTGGCTCCCGTGGGCAGCAGCTCTGGACCGCCTAGGGGGACAGGCCCCACACTGCCACCACAAATCACCCCCCACCGAGAACCTCAGTTTCCCCCTCTGTAAAGGGAGTTTATGGCACTCCCCAGGGCCATGAGGAGCAAATGACACCTGTGCAGGCCCAGGAGGACATGCACCTGGATGGGCCTTCCCGTCCCTGGGCTGAGCGCAAGCACCTTGCACGCTGCAGAGCGCCGTGCAGATGTCAGCACCCATCACGGACAGTAGAACAGGGAAAGCAGTAGAACAAAGGCAAAGAAGTTGCTCTCAGTAACCTTGAGGTTGATTATTAGTGCATGATGGGACATCAGAGTGGGCCCCAAGGTCATGTCGGAGTCCCAAGGTCATTACATTTGGTTCCCACTTGATGCTGGGGGGAGAGTCCATGTTACAAAGGAAGAAACTGGGGCTGAGCTAAAGTGTCCGTCTGAGCCCACATGGCTATCGGGGGCTGCAGGGCCAGCCCCATCCCCTTCCCTGCCTTCATGGGTGTCCTCCTGGGCCAGGACTCCTCCCCCAAGCCTACCTGCCCTCCTCACCCCCAGATCTGTGTGTGCCCTCACAGGGTGGCCCTTCCCCTGAACATGACCATTTCTCTCCCTTGAGCAGCATCAAAGAGAAGCTCATGACCCAGGCAGACCGGTTCAGCGAGGAGGAGGTAAGCTCTGGCTTTTTAGGGGGCCGTTCTGCACTGCTAAGAGTCTTCCTGGGAGGCACAGCCCTGCCCTTCTCAGGAGTCACCTCCGCCCGATCTCCCTCTCCTGCTCCCTCCCCCCGCCCCGGCCTCCCCAGACCACTCTTCTTTAGATGCTGAGATGATGCCTCCCTTGACTCCTTGGATGAGAGCAGAAGGGTGGGAGTGAGGAGTGGCTGTGGGACCCTGACCTCTGCGCCCTCTACCGCCACAACTCCATCAGCACTCTGACACTCCTGGGTGACCCCTGGTATTTGGCCCTGGTCCAGGCTCACCCCCTGTTCCTTCCCCAGATCAAGCAGATGTTTGCAGCTTTCCCACCAGATGTGTGTGGCAACCTGGACTACAGGAACCTATGCTATGTCATCACACATGGTGAAGAGAAAGACTAGAAGAAGACCATGGACCTCCCCACGGTCAGAGGCAGCAAACATGGGGCAGCCAGTGGGGGTTGGGGCAGCCAGTGGGGGGCTGCTGTGACCAATATGTTTAAGGAAAGGCTCCCCTTGCTTTGGGGGTGGGGCGCAAAGCAAGAATAAATAATGCTAACAAGCTCTGAGTTTTTGTGATTAATACTCCTGCTGGGGAGAAAGCTAAACATTCCTATGTTGTTGGTTTTTCCAAAACTTTTTACTTCCCTGGCTTTGCTCATATGTTCCTGATGAGCTAGTGTTTAGAGCTAATTGACAGTTATAATGATCCCCAGCTGGGCCATAGGACACTGCCTTCATTTATGATGCTTTTATTGAGCACCTAGTGCATGCCAGACCCATTGCCAGTCCCGGGGATGCAGCAGTGAGCCAGTGCTGTCCTGGGCAGGAAGGCCATGCAGTGAGGAGGACAAGAATCGGGGTGGGGACACAGAGGGAAGCTAGTCCAGGGGAGACCTGGAAGTAGGAGCTTGGCGGAGGCGAAGGAGGTAGAAAGGAGGGGTCGATTTAGGGCATGTTTAAGGAGAAGGCCAAGAGTTCTTAAACAGGGCACACACAGCACCCACCATAAAATAAAAGTGCATAAAATGGGCTTCATCAAAATTTAAAACTCCTGCTCAGCAAAAGACAACATGAAGAGCATGAAAAGGCAAGGCACTGGGCTGGAGAAGATATTGGCAGTGGTAAATGTTGACAAAGACCTCGTATCCCAAACACGCTTTTTAAAAATCCTACACATTGATCCTGGAAAGATAACCAAAACGAACAAACAAACGAACGAAGTAGATGACAAAAAAGGATATCCAAATGGCCAATGAAGACCTGAAAATACGTCCAACCTCATTTCCCATAAGAAAGATGCAAATGAAAACTTCCTTCAGGTGCACCCCACTATGGCTAAAAGTAAAACGCTTGACAACACCAAGTGTTGACGAGGATGCAGAACAAACGCAACTCTTCGATTTCGGTAGCAGGACTGTAAAGTGGGCCAACCGCTTTGGAGCACTCGCTGGCAGTCTCTACTAAAGTTCAAATATATGTATACCCTGCGCCAGCAGTTCCACCCTAGACACACGTGACCAGAAATGTCCATCATACATCCTTCGAAAGCCATGTGGACGATTCTGCAGATTTGTAAGAATCCCAAGCTGGAAACAAGACAAGCTGCAGCACGCGGAGGACTGATAAGTGATAAGAAGTTTGTGCAGCAATAAGAATGAACTGCAGACACACAGCACAGCGCGGTGGTGGCCTCACGTGCTGCACCGCATAAAAGACACACACAAGAGAGCTTCCTTCATTTATTTAAAAAAAAATTTATAACAGCATACTTTAATAACACATTTTTATTGAGGTATAGTTCACATACCATAAAATTCATCATTTTAAAGTATGTAATTCAGTGGCATGAAGTGAGTTAAGTACACTCACAGGGCTGTGCAACCATCCCCACTATCTCTGTGGAGAACGTTTTCATCCACCGGAGAGGAAACGCATTCGCAGTCACTCCCCATCCTTCCTGCACCCAGGCCCTGGAAACCACCCCTCTTTCTTTTCCTATGGATTTGCCTGTTCTAAACAATGCATACAAAGGAAATCACACAGCATAGGGCTTCTTGCGTCTGGCTTCTTGGCATAACGCTTTCAGGGTGCGTCTGTGTTGCAGTCCTTTATTCTGTCTTGTACCTAATATTCCATCGTACGGCTACATTACATTGTGTTTATCCACTCGTCTCTCCACGGCCATTTGGGATGTTCCCACTTTTTGGCCATTATGAACAAGAGTGCTGCGAACGTTCATGCACAAGTTTTTGTGTGAACATGTTTCTGATTCTCTCGGGCACATACGTAGGAGTGAAATTGCTGGGTCATATAGTAACTAAATGTTTAACCTTTCCGGGAATTGCTAAACTGCTTTTCAAAGCACTTTCTGAAAGTGACGGCACCACTTCACGCTCCCACTGGCAGTGTGCAAGTGTTTCACTTTCCTCACACCCTCACCCACCCTTGTCATTTTTCTTTCCTTCTTTAAAAAATTGCAGCCATCCTCGCGGGGATGAAGTGGTATCTCATTTTGGTTCTGATGTGAATTTCCCCAATGATTAAAGTTGTTGAGCACCTTGTCATCTTCTTACTGACCACGTGTCTAGCTTTGGAGAAATGTTTATTCAAGTTCTCGTCTTTTTTGCTGTTGAGTTGTGAGAGTTCTTTATATAGTCTAGAGAGTAGACTCTTTCCAGATATGTGATTTGCAAATATTTTCTCCCATTCTGTGGGCTGCCTTTTCGTTTTCTTGATGGTGTTCTTTCATGCATTTTCTTTATTCAAAATGGTTCATAGTTTTCAAATGTAGGACTTTAAGCCATCCTGAGTTATTTTCTTGTTTTGGCATGAGGGAAGGGCCCAAGTTTGTTCTTTATCCAATTCTTCCAGCATCATTTATTGATGAGACTATTTCCCCCCATCGAACGGTCTTGGCGCTCTTGTCAAAACCCAATTGATCGGAGATGTATGGTTGATTTCTGGACTCTCATTTCTAGTTCATTGATCTCCACGTCTAAGAGTACATGCTTTCTGATTCCATTTATGTGGAATTCAAAGCCAGGCAGAACTAATTTATGATATTAGAAGAGAGAATAATGGTTCCTTCTGGGCTCAGGGTGGGGTGGGGAGGTGAAGTGGGGAGCGAAGGGCCACGAGAGAAGCATGTAGGAGCTGGGAATGCTGACTGTCTTGATCTGGGTGGTGGGTGGCAGGTGTAAACATATATGAAATATGACTGAGATGAACCATTAAGATTCATGCAATTAATACCCTTTACTATATTTATGTTCTATATTCCAATAGAAAGGAAGGGAGAAAGAAAAAGATGAAGAGAAAGAAAGAAAGAAAGAAAGAAAGAAAGAAAGAAAGAAAGAAAGAAAGAAAGAGAAAGAGAGAAAGAGAGAAAGAGAGAAGGAAAGAAGGAAGGAAGGAAGGAAGGAAGGAAGGAAGGAAGGAAGGAAGGAAGGAAGGAAGGAAGAAAGAAAGAAAGAAAGAAAGAAAGAAAGAAAGAAAAGAAGGAAGGAAGGAAGGAAGAAAGGAAGAAAGGAAGGAAGGAAGAAAGGAAGAAAGAAAGAAAAAGGAAGGAAGAAAGAAAAAGGAAGGAAGAAAGAAAAAAGAAAAAGAAAGGAGGGAGGGAAGGAGGAAGGAAGGAAAAGAGAAAAGACCGCACAGTCAGAGGGTCGGGTAGAGAAAATGGGTGAGGAGGGGACTTGGCTCCGGTGACTGATGGCACGATGCCCTGGGGCAGAGAACTCAGGGGAAGTGGCTCTGGGGGCAGGGCTGAGTCCGGCTTGGAGGCTTGTCTAGGAGGCAGGCGGATTCTAGGGAAGCAGCGGCTGGTGTGGGATAGAGAGCCAGAGCCCATGTGAGCCAGTGCAGGGAGAGCAGGCGGTGGGACGAGAACCCAAGAACCAGCCCCAAGCCCTAGAGCAGAGGAGAGCCAGGCCCCGATGGTAGTAAGCTGGCTGAGAGATGAGAACTGAGGGCTGGAAGATTTCATGAGGTCGAATCAAGCGCAGAAATGCCAACAACCTGGCATCCGATGTTCCAGGCGCCAAGCTAAGGTCCGAATGTGCTCTTACTCACTGTATGCCTGTGAGTGCAGGAGAGGAAACTGGGGCTGGAGCCGGGCGTGGAGCCCAGGAAGCCTGGCTCCCTGACACTGCAGCCCGTCGGGGGATGTGGGGGCAGGGACTGAATTTACAAAAAGGAGGTCTCCTTCCTTGTCTCCTAAGCTCCTTGTTCCCTCTAGGGGAGGTGGGAAAAGAGGTGTCCTTATCAGCCTGCAGCTTCCCGGCTCAGGACCCAGGAGAAAAGTTCTGTGAGCAGGGGTAGGTGGGGCCCGAGGATGAGGGAGAATATTTGGAAAGAGGCCTCTTTGTGCCCAGGCCTCCCTCCCTCTGCTCTCTAAGAGTTCAACTTTCCTGGAAGTCAAGGACCCAGCTGCCCAGGAACTCATCAGACCTGTTTGTGTCCCAAAGAACCAGGCCAGAGCCAAGCTGGAGGGAGTGGGTGCCACAGGCACCAGCTCGCCTGCCTGGCTCGCCTGCCCAGCAGCTCCTGGCTGCCCTGCCCTCTGGCATCTAGGTCTGCTTGCCCTGCAGGGGCCCAGCTCCATGAGGACACGGGGCCACCAGTGGGGAAGGCCAGAGGGCCTCTGTGCAGCTCAGGAGAGAAGGCTGAGGGCCATCCTTTTGCTCCTTCATTCCTCCATCCTCCAGACATCCATCCACTTATACTGCCTCTGTTTCAGGGCCCACCTCTGTCCTCAAGGGGCTCCGGGTAGGAGAGCCACTGTGACCTGGCTTCAGTGGCCCAGGTGGGAGGGGCACGGTGGGCCAGTTGTGAGGCCTCTGGTGGCTTCAAGGCCCTTGTCTCTGCCTCTCTGCGCATCTCTGCAACACTGCTCGTTCATGGCCCCTCTCCCCCACGCTGTGGGTCGCTGGTGGCCTCGACTGCCCCTGACCGGGCCCACCACCCATGCCTTCAGTCTCTATGACTCTCTGTCCTGTTCTTGAGGGATTCCTGGACTGGCTTCATAAGATCCCCAGATGCAGTCCCCCCGACCCTCCTCTGGTCCAGGCAGCTGGGGTGGTCTACAGAGCTGCCCCTTCCAGGGGGCGGGGGCCGAGGATCCTGAAAGCCAGAGAAACATTGGAAGGAGCACACATGCTGGCAGACACCTCGCCTCTCCTGAGTCATGCCTGGAATCACCTTTGTAAAGGGACCAGAACTCCTGTGGCCTCCCTAAGCTCCCCTACACCACTGTCCTCTTGGCTCTGGGCTCCCGCTGCACAGCTTCATTCAGGTCCTTGAGTGCTCTGCATTTCCTCTGCCACAGGGCCTTTGCATACACTGTTCCTGCTGCCCGGAACACTTTCCCACCTGGCACCGCCCCTTTCTTTGCCCAGTTACTCTCTACTTAGCTTTGTGCTCTCAGCTCTGCACTGTATGCCTAGGCCCTGATGCCTGGAATAGGTCAAATCCCCTTCTGCGCACTTGCAGGGCACCACGTACTTTCAGCTGGGAAGATAGAGTGGTGTTTGTTTTCCTCACAAGGCTGTAAGCCTGGGATCAGGTTGGATTTTGTCCACTGGTGTACCCCCAGCACCCTGCACAGGGCCTGGCACCTAGTAGACCCTTGGGAAACATTTAACCAACACCAGGAAGCCCAAAGAGCTGACCCCGAATTGCAGAGGCTTCTGGAGGCAGCTTCCACTACTTCATGCTGGAAGCTACTTCATGCTCTGGGCCTCCAAGAAGACACTGTGGGCCAGAGGGTGGGGCCAGAGGGTGAGGCCAGGGTCTTCAGCCAGTCCGGAGCCACCCCTCGGGCTCCATGGGCCGGGCCTGTCTGTCTGGGCCTCAGTTCCCCTGCGAGCAGAAGAGATCCTGTGGCTCTTGGGGTCGCAGGGATCTCACCCCTGGGCCTGCCTGGCTGTACTGCACTGAAGGTGACCTGTCTCATGAGCTGGCCGGACCAGCATTCTTGGTGGCCCCAACCCGGTCCTGGCAGGTGAGAGGCAAGCCCCTCCAGGCGTGGCCGTGGCAGACCTCGTTGTCCCTAGGGATCTGGCCCTGCCCTGGCCTCACTGGCTCCCCCAGACAGCTGGGTCTCATTGAGGATAATTAGTCCCGTGAGCCACTTGGGTCTTGGCATTTCATTCTCTACTGTGATCCATCAGCCGGGGCCTTCGGACGTGGCCCCGTATAAATCACAAGGGGGTAGCTGTTAAGAGAAACAGCAAATTCCTTCCACCCATGTGGCTGGCTAAATTGACTCTGAGAGCAGATTCTCTCCTGGCATTCACTCAAGAATGGCCAAGTCCTTTGAAGGTCTTTCCAGGACAGACCCCAGGGGCTTGGAGCCGGCTGGGCGGGAGCGGGAATCGCCTGGGGAGCCTCTGCTGACTGAGGGAGGGCAGGGCCGCCCCAGGACTGTGGCTGCTGCAGAGCCCCTGCCCGAAGTGGTTTCATCATCGCTCCACAGTCTCTGTGGCAGCCCTGGGGGGTGACTCTGCACCTTTTCTTTTTCACAGCCAGGAAATGGCTGACAGGGGGCAGGAGGTGGGGGTGGAGACGGGGGTGGGGGGTGGCTTGTGGCTGTCGATGGGGTCCTCAGCCAGGGACACTAAACCTCAGAGCAATGAAACTTCCTGGTGGAATTTCAGGCCTCAGGGGCGGTGAACAAATGCGGTGAGGTTATGAAGGGACCCCTGTAGCCACAGTCTGTTTAGTGGGAAATTCTACCCCAGCCCTGCTGCAAGCTTAACCCCGGACAGGGCCAAGATTTCAGTCTGGCTGAGGGTTAGTCTGGGCCTCGGGGGACCCCCAAGTGTCTGTCTGTGTCTGTCTGTCTCTTCCTGTCTGTCTCACACATGGAGCCCTCAAGTCTCACTTGCCAAAGGAAGAAAAATTCTGCAAGGGGGACATGGAGAGGTGGTGGGGACCTGTGCAGGCTCTAGAGCCAGAGGCCTGGGTTTGCACCCAGCTTCGGCATGTCTGGGTGGGCGACCCTGGGCGAGTCACTTGCTGTGACTCAGCTGTCCTACTTGGAAAGTGATGATAATGATAGAGTAACCTCACAGGATGGCTCATTCCTTCAGGAAAGCCAGGGTTAGGGATCCGAAGGTGGACAGACAGATGTTATCCATCATGTGGACCTCTGCTGAGCCTGCGTCCAGGGGAAGGCAGACACCATGACCAGTGACAACATCGTGATGCAAGAAGGACTCAAGGCGGCAGAGAGGTGGGCAGTGGGCCAGGTGCAGGTGGGGAGGGAGTGGGCCACCTGCGTAGTAAAGTTTTATCCCAGGAGCAGGGACACATCTATTTCATTGAGAGTGGCATGCTCACAGATGCAACTTAATAACCCAGAGTGACAAGTGCAAAGTCCAGAAAGGCCTGTGGAGCTGAGGGAGTACAGAGGAGATGCCCCATCCAGCCTGGAAGGCTTCCTGGAGGAAGTAATAACCTTAAGAATGGCTAGGAGAAATGCAGGCAGAGAGGGGATGATGACAGGCCTTCAGGTGAAAGATGGAGAAAGGGAGTTTTCTTCCAGAAAAGTCCATTCCTGATCACATCAAGCAGAGGTTCAGTTTGGTGCTGGCAAGTCTCTGGCCAGACCATTGCCCTTTTTAACAAGCGGGGAGCGGACCACAGGCAGAGAGCCGCCTTTCAGGCCCAGCAGCAGCTAGAATTGAACGGCACGACTTCGTCTCACTCAATACATTTTTATGCTCACCCTCTGTTTATGGCACGTGAGACTAGCTTTTCCTTTTAGTGAAGGTTTAGTGAAAGTACGGAGGTTTCTAGAAAAGCTTTCTTTAAAATAAATGTGTACACGAGTTGACTTAAGGAGAATGATTAATGTAAACAATATTTGGGGGCAAAAATCATGAATATGGGATGGGAATCACTCAGATTTGGGAAGAACTGAATCTAAAGAGGCTGCGAGAGACTATTCTGAAAGCTGATGTGCCCGAACTCTCTGGAACACGGGTTCCAGAGCCCCTTGGCGGAAAGTGTTAGCTTTCAGTCTTAAGTGCAAATCTCCTTGAACAAAGAGGCTCCAACCTAAACCCCAAACCAGCAGGGTGGGGCCAAGGGAATGTGGCTGCTTACTGACAGACAGACAGGCAGACAGGCTCCCTGCCTGATGAGTGTTTGGTGCTGGGCACGCACTCAAGCTTGGAGTTGATTATCTTGAAGCTAGACTCTGTGGGTGATTCAGGAGCCAGCTGGGTCCCATGGATGTGGCATCCTGGCACTCTCCTAAAGCCTGCTCAGGGCGGCGCTCTCCGCGCCCGCTCCCCTTGTCCCTGTGCCCCAGCCCCTCCCAGCTGGTGTGCCACAGCATTCTCGGCTTGCCTGATGCCTATGTTGTCAGGGTGGAGCAGATGAAATTTGAAAGCTCCCTTCTTTGTTCAGCTGGGACCACCCAGCCGAATTTGCTTAACGCAGGCAGAAGCCATCCGTGCTGTGACCCTAGCCTCTGCTTGGGGTCAGCAAGCCTCACTGACCAGAAGCTGAGGTCATTTAGTGGGGGGATTCATGGAGAGGCTTCAGCCGGGGCCAAGGAGGATGGTCCTGCTCACCCCAGGAGGACTGGACCCACCCACACCCTGACTTCTGGGGAACAAAATCATATAATCAGAAATCAGATAATCAGAAAATCAGGTGCAAGCCCAATGGGCAGAGGTCAGAATGGCAGGGTGGGGGTGTGGCAGTGGCTGGGCCTGTGCAAGCAGGGTGGGGGTACCCTATTCTGAAGCAGAAGGTGGGACTGGCTCCTCAGGTGTCCCAGACAGCAGAGCCAGACAGGTGTCTGGGAGTGACAGGCACCCAGCTTTGGACTGCTCTGGGGAATAACCTTCTGCCAACCTGAGCCATTGTGTGGAAAGGTGCCTCAGTAGGGAGTGAACTGCCCATAACTGGAGGCATGGGAGCTGGAGCCGATGGCCACGTGGCAGATGGGACAGGCTGGCTTTTAGAGACACGGTCACTCAGGGCAGAGCGATAGGGGTACATAAAGCACCCAGCCCAAAGCCCGGCATGCAGTGGGTGTCCCTCTCCCACCGACAGCTTCAGTGTGGCCCAACCAGAATCAGGGCCCACTGTGGGCTAATCCAGAAGGACCCTCTGGGGTATCTGAGGTGCACAGTGCTCTGTGAACAGATGGGGAAGCCTCGGCTCAGAGGGAGATATCCCTCCCCAGCTGCTTCCCTGTCCCACTCCCCTCCGCTGCCTTTGCATTCAACCCGTACACCTGAACATGCTCAGGATCACATTCCTGTCTGAGGCTGTCCGCTGGGGTCATGGACACCAGGGCGTGTGTGTCAAAGGGACGGGGTGGGGAGGGGGAACACATTAACATGCAGCCTCTTGGGTGATGCTGGGGGCTGTAAGGTGGGATTTCAGGTCTGTTGAGGGACTTGGGGCTTCCCAGCTGGCAAGGAGAGGGCTTCCAGGAGAGGGACTATGTCTTGCTGAGCAGGTCCTCATCTCTCTGGGCCCCAGACGTCCCCATGCCACGAGGACACTGGACTGGGGTAGATGGGGCTGGGGCCATGGGCGTGGGCCTGGTGAAGGGGCTGGAAGGACAGGCCAGCCTGGAGCCACCCTAATCTGGGGCTTAGCTCTGACTTCAAAGCTGGCGGCTTGGTTGGAATGTCCAGCCATGGTGGGGGTGGAAGCGGGATGCCTGGTTCCCATCAAGCTCCAGAAAGTAACTGTGGCCTCTTGGGGGCTATGGAGACGAGGCGGGTGGCATGAGGGCAAGGTTGGGGATCTTGATGGGGGCAGATGGTGTGGGGGAGCCCTGGACGCTTACAGTTTTGTGACTGGGTTTGTGGCTTAACTTCTCTGGGCCCTTGCATTCCTCATCAGAGAAACAGGGTGAGCAGTACCTCCCTCCCAAGGCAGCACCTGGTTTAGGGCCTGGCCCAGGGTTGGGAGACCCCAGTCTGTGCCTGTGTCGTAGCACAAATTTTTGTTGCAAGGGCCACCCTTGTGGCCCCACAGTGCCACCTACTGACAGCTGAGCAGTTGTGCCTGGCTCTGGCTTCCCCAAAGCCACCTGAGCTGGGCGTTTTCTGGGCAGCCATGGGCAAAGGTTAAAAGCACAATTTTAGGGCAGACAAGTCTGAATGTGAGTACAAACTGCCTCAATTTCTGGCTTAATGACAAACTAAGCTCTTTAAACTCTTGTAAAAGGTAACAGCAGACAGAGAGTACCCACTGTGTTTTATATACATTCATGCATGTCTCCCAACAACCACAGGATGCCTATTGCTGTCATAGATGAAGAAACTGAGGCCAGAGAGGGTAAGACACTGGCCCTAGGCTGCACAGTAAGTAAGTAGCAGAACTTGGATTTGAACTCAAGCGGCATGGCTCCTCGGCCCTTACTTGTTACCATAGGTTAAAACACAGCTGGTATAGCTAGCTGCCTGTCAGGACTGCGGGTAAGTTACTCCGGGTAACTGGGCTGAAACTCTTGGCTCGAGGTGGTGTATTATGGTGACTCCAGCACAGGATGTGCATTTGTTCTGGGTGCAAGTCCTGGCTCCTGTGGGATCTGGGCAAGCCACGCAATGCCTGGTGCCTCAGTACCCTCATCAGTGGCTTGGTGCAAGGGTTGGAGATGAGCCGCAGAAGGGACACACGGCACCCAGCAACAGTGGGCTCTTTGTTGTTCTCACGCGTCAGCGCTGTCCTTGCTCTGAGCAGGGGGCCCCTGCTGGTCCCTGTGCCCGGGTGACCCCTGAAGCAGTCCTCACACTGCCGCAGTCCTGTGTCCCTCAGGTACCAGACGGCTGACAATTGGGGGTGGGGGCTGAATGTTCAGAGAAAAGGGATTTTTTTCCTGGTTCCAAAGTCCAGGGGAGAGAGAGGAGGCTGCCTGAACCCCAGGGCCTCAAGGGGAGGGAGAAGCAGACTTGGAGGGGCCACCTTTCGGAACCTGATTCACACCTCCTTCTAAATTCGTTGGGAGAAGAGGTCCCTCTCCTTGTGTGGCTCCGGGGACTCTATGTATAGCCTAACCCAACCACCTACTTGGGAACGGGGGTCGGGGGAGAGGGGGCCTCCCAGGACAATGATGGGTGGAAGGAGCTGCCTGCCACCCTCTGTCTCGTGTAACCACCCGAGACCCCTTGCTTCCTGGCCTGCAAACAGGGTTACCTTATACCTCCAGCTGCTTCCAGCTCTAAAACTCCCCCAACCTTTTCCATCCCGCCGCAGTATGTCCATCAGGTGCTGGATCAACCAAGGACATGGGTTCTAGGCCTCCACACACCTCTGCTGGGGAGAGCCTGTCTATGACATGTGACCCCTGCTCCCCCAGTGGGAACCAAAATCTTCCCAGTGGCCGCTGTGGGGGATGGCAAGGCCAAGGAGGGGGCCACAGGCTCAGGATCTGGAGACAACCGTTCTGATCCAGCCCACCCTCTTTCAGCGCAATGCCCCTCCCAGGAACACCCACTTCAGCTCTGTAATTGCTGGTTCTTCTCCTTCCTGCCTCGCCCCCAAAACGTCAATCTTTGCCGGCCAGCCGACAGGAGTCTGCCGTAGAAGCAGACCTGAGCCAGCTTGAGCACATCCAAGTAAAATGGAAAGGGAAGTGAGCACCCCAGAAACCCATTGTCCAGATTGGGAGACTTTCGAATGGGACCATAGATCCAGCTGGGCCCAGAGCAGCCTTGGTTAAAGGCCGAGGACACTTACCAGGTCACCTTGCAGGGAGGCACTCCTGGACAGACGCTGTCCCTCCACTGACCTACCAGTGAGGAGGGGAGCTCCCTGTCACTGAGTGCTGGGGGGCCCACGCCACCTGGTACACAGCCCTTGATAGTCTCCATAGCTCTCAGACCCCCACTTTGAGGTTCAGGCCTGCCACCTTCTGGGGCGTGGGCCAGGCAGGCAGGAGAGCCCATTTTACAGATGAGAAGGCTCAGGCCCAGAGAGGAAAAGCAGCTTGCCTTTGGACACACAGGTGGGAAGGAGGAAAGTAGACCCCAGAAGCCAAGGCTGAGAGCTCTGGCTCCAGCCCCTGGCTCTGATCTACTCCTTGGGGGCTGGGCCCAGAGGACGTGGGTCCCCCAGAGAGTGCTCTAGGTTGCGGCTGCTGCAGCTTGGGAGTGGGTCTGGTCCTGGGTCCTGAGGTAGACACTGCAACAGGGTAAAGGCTTGAGAGGAAGGATCATTTAGATGAACTAGGGATGGAGAGGCAGGTGGGGGGGGGGGACTGGCACGTTTTGAGCACCTGCCTGTCGGGCCCTGTGCCTTGGACTTCGTGAGGTTGATGTCTCTGAAACCTTTCTGAAGCCCTATGAGACTGGCAGTAACAGATCTTGACAAAGAGCTCATATTCCAACTTTTTTTAAAAAGCCCTCCATATCAATAATGAAAAGATAACAACCAAAATAATGGGAGGTGACAAAAAGGATATACAAATGGCCGATAAAGACCTGAAAGATGCTCAACCTCACTCCTCATAAAGAAAATGAAAATGAAAATCTCGGGAAGGTGCACACCCACCAGAACGTCTAAAATGAAGAAGGTGGGTACCCATAGCCTCATTCTGCCCATGAGGGAACTGAGGCACAGAGAAGCTCAGACATTGTCCCTTAGCCAGTGATGCCCAGGGCTACCTGCCTTCAGAGTGTGCCATCTTTATGCTCCGAGGGTGTGGCCAGGCTGGCTTCCGCTGACCAGAGACTCCCTGAGTGCTTCGGTCACTTTGCAAACCCCCAGTGGGCACCTCCTGTGGCCAGTCCTGTGCTGGGCACTGGGAAGCAGGGCTGGCTCACCCTCAACCTCCATTTCTCAACAGCTGTGTCCAGGAGCAGTGGATGCACACGTAAACAGCCCAGGGCATGGGCTCTGCAGTATCTGTGGGGCCTGGAGAAGGGAGAAGCCCTTGCTGCCAGGGGCGGAGGGAGAAGGCCGGCACTGAGGAGCTGGGCTTGCCAGAGCAGGAAGAGTTTCAGGAGGCCACAGCCAGCCAGGCTCTGCGGGTGGCCGGGAGGCAGGCCCCTGAGGGTCAGGCAGCAGGGCCTCGGGCCTCTAGCCAGATCTAGATGGCTGTACTGAGGGCCCTCAAAGTTGCCTTCCAGGGCTTGGGCACTGTGGGCCCTGGCATGGCCATCCCTGTGGGCCCTGGCATGGCCGTCCCTGTGGGGAACAGATGGAAAGGCCAGGCTGTCATCTCCAGAGTGATGACAGAGGCTGCTGCTGGACACAAGGTGGGGCACAGTGAGAGGTGTATGCACCCCTTCCTGGACTCCGGCCCTGTGAATACTTGGAGAAGCCAGAGGCTGCTGCCCTGTCTTCACGGGTGGAGCCAAGAAGGCGTACCCGGACGGCGGAGGGCAGCGAGCGCTCTTTGGCCATCTAAGTTCCATTTCCTCTGCCTCAGCTTTGGCTCCCAGGCCACGACCTACAAGCTCAAAGAAAAGTAGGGCCTCCTGTGAGCTGCAGACCAGGGATTCTGGCAGATTGCATCCAAGATGGAACCAGCTGGTCCCCCTGGCTGGTCACTTCCCCACAGGGAGCTCGTGGTCACTGGGGGACAGAGGCCCTTTCGCTCCAGCTCCCAGCTGGGCCCAGTGTGTCGGGGCCACTAGTCTGGGGTGGTGTGTGTCTACCTGATGTCACCAGTCAGCTTTGCCAAACCCAGATGACCAGAGCAAATGGGCTGCTGTGTCCTGAAGGGCAGGGAGCCAGGGGCTGGGCTGGCCCTGCCCTGGTAGGTATGCAGGGCACTTGGTGGGTCTGGGCCCCGGTCGGGCCTGGGCTTGCTGTCGAGGGTGAACACCCTGCTGTCTGCCTGCACACTCTGTGGTCTCAACCATCTGGATTTAAATGTTTGTCCACGAAGTGGGGTGTCGGCCAGGCCTGAGGGGTCTGGGGCCTGTGATTTGTGTCCCCCACACTGGGTCATCAAAGGCTTTACGAGGCCCTCTGGCAGACCCACTGGGTTTCCACGGGGTGAGATCACGCACCTGAAAGCAGGGCCCTCCCGGCCCTGCGCCCTGAATGGGCTGCTTGTTCTCCAGACCTGGTTGTCAGTGCCCGGTTCAGTGGGAGGGTGGGTGCCTGTTGGCTGCTCCTGCCAAGCAAGGGGCCCTGCTAGAGGCCAGGTGAGGGCAGCAAGAATCTGAGCAGCTCAGACTTGACCTTGATCATGACCACCAGTCAGGGGACGCCGATCGCTCTGCACTCCAGGACCTAACAGGTGTGCCGTGGGGAGGGGGTATCACATCACAGAGGCCTACACTGTCTGGCCCACTCAGCATCCTTGCAGTTCCTGATACCTAAACACTCAGTAAGGGCTTCGTGGCTCCTTCTTTCAGTAGCTGGGCTCTGATGCCTCCCCTGGGGTCCAACCACTGCTCTTGAGGTGCTCCCAGCCCAGGGAGCAGAAGGACAAGCCAGTGAGTCTGAACAATATGGCACAGCAAGTGGGATCTTAGAGGGATGGGCACGGAGAAGGAAGTGAATGCTGGCCCGTGGGTGGGAGGGGGCTGCAAGCTCTGCCTAGACGTCTAGGCAGGAAAAGGAGGCTGGGAGGGGTGAGAGCACAGCATGTGCAGAAATCTGTGCCAGATGGGGCCCTGGTGGAAGACAGAGAGGCAGGCAGGGGACAAGGAAGGAGACAGCTGTTGTAACCCCCAGCAAGAGGCGTGAGGCCTGGAGCACTGGCCAGGACAGGACAGTGGGGATCATGGGGAGCAGGGGGCAGAAGGAAGCAGGCAGTAGGGATACTGTGTGGGCCCGAGGGAACGTTCCTACACAGCTGGGCCCACTTCCCGGTCCTGGTTCTCCTTCGAAACCCTCATTCCCTCCCTGAAGTGGTATTCTGACCTCTCCTCTAACGCTTTCGTGACATTCCTCCCATAATTTGTTAAATGTCTGCACACTGTTTGACCATTTTTACACTTCTTAAAACCTTCAAACTTTTAAATACCAAACAAACAAATAAATAAGTCAGCAAAACCACAGTGGGTTTTTTTTCTTTTAACTTAGCAGACTAAGTAAACAAGCGCTCAGAAACACATACAAATCCTTTCACGCAGTATTTTAAGTTCAAAATGATACATATTTAATGCTCTATGGCAGGGGTTGGTAACTCCCTGTGAAGGGCCAGACAGTAAATCTTCTAGGCACTACAGCCGCACAGTCGCTGCCACAGCCACACAAGCGCGCCCTTGTGCAGAGGCCGCCTCGGACCGCGTGCAGATGAATGAGCCTGCCTGTGTTCCGGGCACTCTCTATTTATGGAGACCAGAATTTGAATTTCATATAATTTTCTTGCATCAGTCATCAAGTGATGTCCTTTTGATTTTTTACAGCCATTTAAAAATGTAAAAATCATTCTTACCTTGCATATTGCACGAAACCAGGCAGCAGCTGTTCTCCGTCATTTCCTAACTCCTGTTCTGTAGTGTAGAGCAGTTAACCTTTTTAAGAACAGTACATGAACACTTGGAGATGCATATACATCCGGTACGTGGGTACACCATTTGCTGTAGTTATCGCTCAAACCTAGTAGTTTAAAGCGATAGCCGCCTCACTAAACCTTGTGAGCCTGAGTTGACTGTGCTCATCTGGGAGGTTCTTCTGCTTCATGTGAGTTTCGCTGGGGCTGCGGCCGTCTTGGGGTTCAACAGCGCTGGAGTATCCCGGGTGGTTCACGCATGTGACTGGAAGCTGATGCTGGATGTTGGCTGAGTCCTGAGCTGGGGCTCTCAACCAGAGTCCCTGAATGTGGCTTCTCCACATGTTTTGGCTAGATTGAGAGAGACAGAGAGGGAGAGGGAGAGAGAGAGACAGAGAAGCAGCTACCAGTCTTCTTAAAGTCTATGACCTGGCACTACGTCCCTTCCACGGCATTCTGTGGATGAAGCAGTCTCGGGTTAGCTTAGACTAGCGGGGAGAGGAAATATGGATAGATCCCTTGAAGGGAACGACAAATAATCTGTGGCCGTCTTTAATCCACAGTACCCCCTTTCAAGGTCAACAGGTAGATGGATGAACTGGCGTGGATTTCAAGGGACTGCTGAATGCTCGAGTATCCACAGACTACACATACAAGTGCCAAAGCCAGCCAGGTGGTGGAGACATGTTTCTAGCCAGTTAGGGGCTAATATTTATTGAGCACTTAACAATGGGTGCGTTGAAAGTATGATATTGTTGTATCTCATAATAGCCTGTGAAATAGACACTGCTGTCAATCCAGTTTTACAGATTAGAAATAGAGGCTTAGAGAGGTCTGCCTGGGAAATGTAAGTTGCAATGTCCACAAGACACCCCATGATGAAGCCCCAGTGTCAGGGCATGCTGTGGTCTGCGGCTCAGAGGGATATCAGGGCTGGCCGAGGCAGGGTTGGGGAGAGGGTGGGTGTGACAGAATGGCTTAAACAGTGAGAAGTGACTTGTCCAAGGTCATCCAAGCATCATGAGTCTGGCTGAGAAAAGGACTCAGTGCTCCTGACTTAAGGTCCCACCCTGAAAGCTCTGCATTTTCACTAAAATTTGCAAGGTGGATCAGTCAGCCTCTCTGAGCTTCAGGTTTCTCATTAGCAAATAGAGTCAATAATGGCTTCATCTCAGAGCTATAATGAAGATCAAACAAGAAAAAGAGAATCACCACCACCATCACTTTGGAGTTAGGGCTGTGTTAGATCCAGTGTTAAGGCTGGATCTTTGGAGCTGGACAGATGGGAACTACTCACTTGGCATTCCAGGGTCTGCAGTTTTCTCAGCTATAAAATGGGCCCAGGTGCCACAAGATTAAGTAAGATACCGTGTGTTATGCACGGAGCCCAGCAGCTCCCCCCTCCCCAAGCTGGTAGAGGACAGCAGTTCTATCCCATCACTGGATCTCCAGTCCAGTGACTGGCAGATAGTATTGCTTGACATATATTGAATGTGTAAATGAACGGATGCATCCTCGAACCCCTGCAGCCCCCAGGAGAGAGCACAGAGGAGGATGGCAATGGGAAAGTCCCCTGAGGGCCCTTGTCTGCCTCGTGGGAGGATCAGGGTCTCTGGGATCGACAGGCCCAGGGCCCTCTTCCCTTGATGTCTAGAAGTCCCTGGGTAGAGGAAGGAAGAGAGGAAGATTCAGTTGCGTGCCGCAAAATGTGGGGAAAGCCCCAGTTTGTAGCAGTTGCCAATTCCCACGGTGTAAATGCTCTCTGATTTCAAGGCGTCGTGACATCAGTTGGATTGCAACTTACTGAGAAATTAGTGATTGGTTCTCGGAGCTGGCATGCGCAGCTTCCAGCGCCACTGAGTGAGTTTTTACCCCCGTCCTCCCACTCACAGAGCAGGGCAGAGTGGGGTGGGTGCACGCGAACATCCATGGTGTGCACAATGAGAGAAGTGGGCTAGGGGCCATGGAGAAAGGACCCACATGTGGCCATGCCCTGAAACTCAGGGCGGTTGGCTGGTTGCTGTATTTATTCATCTCTACTCTCTCCCACGAATAGATTCAAGGCATTTTATAGCAATGAAGACAATGCAATAAGGTAGAGTGAATAAAGAAGAGTTTGGGAGATGATGAAATAATTTGGAAGGAATAGAACAAAGGCAGGAGTGAGATTAAGACCCCAAATTAATGTACACAGTACTTACTTTCTTCTGACATCCTGAGTGGCTCCCCTCCCTTATGTCCTCAATGATGAACTTGGTTCTCTGTGACAGACTGACAGCTGAGAGGTGAGAAGGTCTGAGAAAATCTAGGCTGGAGAAGAGAAGGCTGAAGGGCACTACTGCTTTCTTCAAGTCTCTGCGGGGATATTCTGGGGCAGCAGGAACACACAGGGTCCAGAGGGTAGAACTAAGGTCAACATGGACTTCCTGCTGCAAACCAGTAGTTCACAGTCAGAGCTGTTCGTAGAGGAGCCTCACAGCCTCAGAAGGCCATGAACTTCTTGTTAGAGGAAGTGTATAGGCAGAAGCGGGACAGCCACTGTTCAGAAGCTTTCTACACACTCGACTTGAGGGCCCGTAGTGAGGCTGTTGACCGGTCGGAACAAGGAAGAGGCTAGGGATGTGGCTCTGGGCCAGTGTCCAGTAGAGCGGCTTCCTAATCACACAGTGAAATTTCTTAACCTCTCTGTGCCTAGGTTTTTCTGCCTCCTCACCTCCACCTTCACCTCCATGCCCTCCAGGTATCCTCCTAACTGGACTCTTGGCAGAAATGTTCCTGGGCTCCTAGGGTTCCCAGAGCAAGCTGAGCTTAAGAGGAGCAGGTGCATTAGTGGTGGGGAGAAGCAGCAGTTTTCTGGGACTCAGCGTTCCCCTTCAGCTCCTACCTGTGCTTCTCTGCTGCTACTGATGGCCTCTCCCTGGGAGGGGGGGCATTCTGGAGGCAGGTCCTGCTTCTGATCCCTCTCTGTCCCCCGGATCTCAACACAGGCCTGGCACATAGAAAGTCTCAGTGAGTGCTTGTTAAATGAATGAGCAAGAAGATGGATGGATGGGTGGATGGATGGATAGATGGATGATGGGTGTTGGGGTGGATGGATGGATGGGTGGATGGATGAGTAATTGGGTGGGTAACTGGATGGGTGAGTTGATGAATGGTTGATGGGATGAATGATGAGTGTGTAGATAGGTGGAGGGATAAATGGATGGATGGCTGATAATTAGATGGGTGAATGGATGGGTGAGCCGGGAGTAGGTAGAGAAAAGGAGGGAGAGGGGAGTGCATGGCCCTTTAATACAATTGCAGAGCGTCCTCAACTTGTTTATTTTGTTTTATCCTCACAGTTCTGTTCTGAAGGCAGGGCTAGAACTATTAATCCCACCTACAGGACTGATCACTGAGAAAAATACTGGTAAAGCAACTTGCTCCACGACAAATAGGGTAAAAGTGACAGAGGCATGTGAAGCAGACCTGAGCCCTGGCTTCAAGGGGCTCCCAGAGGAGCAAGTCCATGAGTAGTTGGATGGGATTGGGGCAGAGGCCTGGGCTAAGTGCTGGGGACACCAAACATTCCGGGAGGGGGACTCTGAGTCAGCATTTCTGAGGAGGTGAGGCCAGGCTGGACATGGAAGGAGATGCAGGGGGTGGCCAGGTGGATAAAGACAAGGCCATTGGTTTCAGGCCAAGGCTGTGTAGGACCCTAGGTCACAGCAGCTCAGCTCCCGGCTGCGACAAGCAGACATCCTGGGCAGCTGAACTGGGGCATGAATGGCGGAGGGGGCAGGGGCAAGAACAGGGAAGGAGGGGGGCATGGATCTTTGAACTTTGAGCTCCAGCTGTGGAATTGAGAACTCATCTGAGGCCATGGGGAATAAGGGGTCTCCCTGCTGAGAGAAGAGTGCTGGCCCTCACCCAGGCTGTCTCTTGCCCTCCCCCCCCACCCCCCCACCCCAGCCCCCAGTTCACTCTTGGCACCCTGCCACCCCCCAGGTGCTCTGACCTCAGCCAGGCCTGGGCGGCAGCGCCACTGCCTCGGGCAGTGAAAAAGCCAGCCAGGGCAGAGGCCCACCCACGACTGCCCACCCCGGGAGCATGGCCGTCTCCGCCAAGGGCCTTCCCGCCGCTCTGGAAGACCCCAGGGCTGGGTTGAGGAGGCCCAGCGCCTCTGCAGCTGCCTCGGCGGCGCGCCCCCGCGCCAGGTGTGCCGCGGCGCTCGTTAGGCCGCGGTGCGAGGCCGGCTTGCAGTGTCTTTCTGAGAATCCCCGAAGAAGAAAGAAATCAAAGGCTGGGGATTGAAAAACAAGGACGAGGAGATATAAAACAAGATTTCTATCTAAATAATTTCCTCTAATTGCTAGTAAGAGACATTAATTTTCCTTTTGAAGCTCCCCGCGGCCTGCGGCGCCCCAGGCCGTGCCAAGGTGGCAGCCCGTCTAGCCGGATTCTCTCACCGCCGCCCGCAGGGCTGGCTTGGCGCCCGCCGCGGGGGCGGTCAGGCGGGCTGGGCGCTGCTCCGCTCAGGCTAGGGTGCTCAGGGCAGGGGGTGCAGGGTGGAAGGAAGCCCGATCTGGTGTGCGGAGGCTGAAGTACAACGGGCCTCAGCACCCTTGGTGTCCCGGGCAGGCCTGCTGACCCCCTGGGATGGATGCAGGAGTGTGGGGGCCTTGGAACCACCGGGCCTCTCCCTCCCCTGACTGTAGTCGCCCCCCCCCCCCCCACGTGGGCAGAGGCAGGTGAGGGCAGCAAGGGTGAGGCCAGGCTGACAGAGGCCCAAGGGAGTGGCCCCTGCCCTCTCATAGCTCCTCACAGCACCCCTGGAGGAAATGGGCCTCGTTATTATCCCCATTTTACAGACGAGGGCATTGAGGGTTGAGGTCCAGGATAGATCCCACTGTCAGAGGGAGGCTGGGCTGAACTGAGCTTCTGCCCCAGGCCCTGGACCTCAGACAGCTGTGGCGGAAAGTGCAGGGAGAAGCCAGAGCCTTTACAAAGGCGTTCACAGCAGTCCCAATCTGTCCCCAGCTTTCTCCAGTCTCCCCTGTAATTGACCCTTGCCAGGTCTGTCCAGCACCTGGACTAGAAGCATTTTCTGGGTTCCTCTAGCCCTGCTTTCCGTGGCCACACTGACTGCCATCACCCCTCTCTCTCTGGCACTCCCTCCCACCTAGGAGCGCTCCAGGGTCTGGGACCCCTATTGTCCCACACCCAGCCCAGGGCCCACATCCACTGGGGTGCACAGGGGACGCTGGATGGAAGGAAGGCCCATGCTCCCAGAGGTGTGGGGTGTTTCACTGGTGATGGAACTCACATTGTCTTTTACCCTGAGAGATTTTTCCTTCCCTTTTGATCCCTTGCATTTTATGAAAAATAGAACACATATGTTCCTGATTAATTTCTACAAAATCACGGAAATGTTGACTTTTTAAAAGAGTCATTTTATGTGGTGTCTCCTTTTAGATTCTTTCAGGACTTCCTTTGCTCAGGAAGTTGAATTTGGGAGGAGAAGGGCCAGCTTGCCACCCACAGCCTCCCACTGACACAAGAAGTGGCACTGTCACAAAGGCTGGCCCTGTGGGCAGGTGTCCCAGGGAATCCTCACCTCACCTACATTCTTCCTTGTCTCTCCACAGCCCTCAGGATAAAGCCTGGGCACCTTAGACTGGCATTCAAGGCCTCCACAGTGCAACCCTCCCTCCCCATCCACCATCTTCTCCCTCAGACACCACAATATCCAGCCTTGATGGACTTCCACTTGCTCCCACACCAGCTGCTCCTCTCTCTGTCCCTTCGCACGTACTACTTCCTCTGTTGGGAATGCTCTCCTCCTATTTTTCCCCACTGACAAACTTCTACTTATCCTCCAAAACCCAGGTCCAGTGCCTCCTCATCTGCTTAGCATTTGCTGCCTCACCCAGGCAGCCCCCTGTGCTTACCCTAACATTCCAAGAAGGGAGTCCTCATTTGACCAGACAGGCCTGGACATGCTGCCTTTGGCCTGCCTCCCAGGGTCACTGAACTGGGTGCACGAAGATGAAAGGCTGATGTGACGTGGTAAGGGGTAATAAAAGTGGAAAGACAAACCATGCCCAAATGAAAGCCATGCACAGTGTTTGTTTTTGGTGTTTTATGGGGTGCTTTTGAGGAAGGGAGATGGAAAAAGAGAGTTCCACAGGGGACAAGCAGCAGATTTCACCCTTGGAGTGGGAGGAAGGAGAGGAAGGACAGCCCCTCTGGTTCAATGCTGACCTCTGGGCATCACCTACATTCCAAAGGAGCCAGAGTTGCTGCCTCAGCCCAGAGCGGGTCACAGGCTGGATTTTAGATCCCCACAGAGGGTCCCTCTGGCTCACCCACCCTTCACCCCCATCCTCATCGCCACCCTGAACCTCTTCTCAAGTGCTTTGTAGCTAACTTTGTAAGGTGGGTAGGATGAATACAACCCTGTTTTACAGATGAGCAAGCAGAGGCCCAGGCATAGAGGACTGGCTTACGGCTGCATGTTAAATTAGCAGCCAGGTGAGGACTAGAACTTGGAGCATCTGCCCCACAGTTTAGGCTGGTTCATTCCAGCCCAGCTGTCTTCAGCCATTGGAGAGGTGGCCCTGGGCAGTTCCAACCTCCAGCCCTGATAGCAGAAGGCACCAAATTAGTCCGTTTCCTCCAAGCACACCAAGCCCTGCCTTCCTGGACTTCCTGCCTCCCCTCCTTACCATGACCTGCTGCTTCTAAGCTTGAAGGGGGAGCAGACCATGCATTAAAAGTTCCAGCCATAAAACCACGTGGTCCAGCTGTGGGAGGTTGCTCAGTGGGCAGGTGGGCCTGAAGACATGGAAGACCTCCATATGCCAGATACCTCCTCCCTATCCAGCCACAGCCTAGAGGGCTGCAAGCAGACTCACAGGAGCTGGGGAAACCAGAGGGCTTCCTGCAGGTATGGCCCATCTGTTGGTAAGGGCCTTCCTCTCATTTTGTCGAGTAATGACAGCCTGAAAACACAACAGGGACTGGAAGGAGCTAGGGTCTGGGAAAGGCCATGGGTGCTGCTAGGTGCCAGCCCAAGGGAAGGGCAGTGGTGGGAATAGGAAGGGGACAGAGCTTGACCCTCGGGGAGCATCTATGCTATCACAGAAGACACTGAGGCCTTGGACGAACCCCACTTCCCGAGCACCTACTAGAAACCTGGCCCTGGGGCCTTTATAACCAGGCAACCGAAGAGGCATGGTGTGAACGCTCTGCCCGTGAGCAGGGATGGCCATTTGAAAGAAGGCTGGGTGTAAACCTCCATCAATCAATCCCAACCTGGATTCACCTCTGACATCTCAAGGCTCTGCTAGAGCCCATTTCTGCCCTCTCTTGTGAATTTCACTTAATTAAACACTCAACCACCCTGGCAGGAATGTAAATGCTTACCAATTAACCATGTGCTTCTCTATGGCCCTGCATCTTTTATGATTAGCCTGGGCCATGTGACTCATTTTGGCCAACAGGGTGTAAGTGGAAGTGAGCGTGTCACTTCTGGGCTGAAGCGGTTAGGAGCCAATGTGCTCTCTCTGTCTCTCTCTTTTCCTGCCGCAGCAATCCTAGAGGGACACATTGCAGATAATAAAGGTGTAAGATGGAGGAAGTCCTCCACACCAGACTTAAACCTTTGGGTTGGGTTAAACAGCTGAGGTTGGAGGCTTTCTTTAATGTTGATTACCAGAGTGTTATTACCCTGAGTAATAAAATCCTGGCAAATAGGGATTCGGGCCTCTATCCTGCAGATGAGCTCACTGAGACCCAGAAAAGGCACTTGGTGCAATGTGCAGTTAAAGAACCACTGCAGCCCCTGGGACTGGCTCCGGACACCGAGAGGCATTCCCTGCCCCTCGCATTCTCAGCTCTGGAAACAGCCATAGGGACGCAACAGGGAATAGGCAAGGACAGCTATGATGTGCTTTTAAAAACTTGTGTGTTGTTAAAACTCCATCAGGCTCATGCAAACCATGATACGCGGGCAGCTGCTGTTCAGAAAAGCACAAAGGAGCCCTAATATCAGTCAGATGCCCAGGCCGCCCAGGCCTGTGGCAGGATGCACACGAGGCATGAGGGCAGCTTGCGGGGCCAGCTGTCAGACACTCCACCTGCAGCATGATGGATGGCAGGTCGGGGCCATCAAGACGACGGAAAAGGAGGCAGAGATAGGGCCTGATTTACAGGCACCAGGCAAGAAAACGCAGCCAAGATTTATGAGGGCTCGAGTGACTCATTGGAGCTGAGTTTATTATCCATCACATACATCTGAATGTGTATTTATGGCTTTCCAAATGATCCTGTCTCATTGAAAATTATGTCCAAAGAACATCAATAGCAGTACATCAGCACTGAGAAGGGCTGATCCAGAGTGGAGTTCAAGGCCTCTCCCTGTCACCCAGGGACAGCAGTGGCTGGACTCATTTGTGTGCCCACAGGTCCACGAAGCAGACACAGGCCAATGGGCATGCTGAGCTGGGCCCTGCACTGGAGCCGATGTGCAGAGATGAGCCCAGCTCACAGGGCTCTGCCTGCATCCCACTGTGCCAGGCACTGAGCCAGGAGCTGGGTCTCGTGAGGACACTTCAGAGGCAGCCCAGAGGGCGAGTGAGAATATCAGCTCTGTCAGTTTACTGCTGAGTGACCCCAAGCAAGCCACTTAACCTCTCTCTATGAGCCTCAGTTTCCTCTTCAAGAAGGTGGAAGAAACAGTGATGGTTATCCCAGAGAGTAATGGGGAGGCATGCAAGATGCTGCATGTAAAGTGCTTACCCGAGCGCCTCACGTGCAGTAAGTGCCCATAAGTACTATTTTCCTGTTAGTACCATGACTATTACTCTAAGCATGATAATGTAATGTTTGTCAGAACCTGACCATCAAACCAAACCAAACAAGACAAATTTCTGGCTGAAGGAAGCCCCATTCAGTCGAAGGATGATTACTTACCCGGTTTCCACATGCTGGATACCAGAGGGGTAGGCCCAGGCAGTCAGATGACCACCAAAAAGGGATGTTTACATTGCAACTTTATGAATACATGAAAGAAATGGTTATGAATGACTTAACTTGCTCAAGTCTCAGACCCATACATGACTGACGAAGCTTGGACTTTGTCACAGTTACTAAGCTCAGAAGCTGATATTCTGCCAGTACACACTAGGACGACCGTCTCTTCCATATGTGTCAGTAAACAGTAACCACCCTAATCACTGAAGTGCTTCTCCTGCTGCCCTGGCCACCCTCCACCAGGACCCCTGGATTAAGGACCTGTGCTTTGATCCTTGCCTATGGCTTTTGGTCGCAGAGGTGCAGACAAAGAGGCAGGCAGTGTCTGGTTGCACTTCCCCCACTGTTGTGAGCCTTTCCCCCTTTAGCGGAAGTGACTTCCAGGGAATTTAAGGAGCTGGCATCCTTTCATCCACACCTTTCCTTTTTTTTGCTATTTCTTTAAGAGACAGACATTAGAAAACAATCCATATATGGGGAAAATTAGAAAGTGGCCATGCACGTCCAGGGAAAGGCTCAGTAAAGATCTGAGAAAGCCTTATGTTTATGTCTTAGGCTGATAATCTTTGGCACAGACACATCCTATAAATAATTGTAAAACATTAAATAGTAACAAAAAACATCAAATCCTGAGGAAAGAGAAGAATCTTATTTCCAGAGTTACCACATAATTTGGTATTCAACTGGATTCAGCCTAGAGCCAAGTGTTAAATTTACAACAAAAATATTACAAAAAAATCATAGAAATTAATATATGTCAATTATCATTGGAAAATAAATTAATTTTTAAAATAAAAAGGGCAAGGGAAACAAAAGAAAAAATAAACAAGTGGGACTGCATCCCACCAAACAGTTTGTGCACAGCAAAGGAAACTGCCCACAGAATGGAAAGACAACCCACTGAAAGGGAGAACACATTCACCAAGGACACATCTGCTAATGGGTTAATGTCCAAAATTCACAAAGAACTTTACACTCAACACCAAAAAAAATCCAATTAAAAATGGGCAAAGGACCTGAATAGACACTTCTCCAAAGAGATCATACAGATGGCCAATAGACATGTGAAAAAATGCTCAACTTCACTATCATCAGAGAAATGCAAATTAAAACTACAGCGAGATATTATCTCATATCCATCAGAATGGCTGTCATCAGTAAATCAACAACAACAAATGTTGTCAAGAATGTGGAGAAGAGGGAACCCTGTGCACTGTTGGTGGGAGTACAGACTGGTGCAGCCACTGTGAAAAGCAGTATGGGGATACCTCAAAAATTTGAAAATGAAACTGCCTTATGACCCAGTGATTTCACTTATAGAAATATATCTGAAGAAACCCAAAACACTAATTCAAAAGAGCATAAGCACCCCTGTGTTCATCACAGTGTTATCTACAATAGCTAAGATTTGAAAGCAGCCCAAGTGTCCATCAGTAGGTGAGCGGATAAAAAGGCTGTGGCACACTACTGTAAAAAAGAAGAAAATTGTACGCTTTGTGACAGCATGGATGGTCCTGAAGAGCATTATGCTGAGTGAAATAAGCCAGTCAGAGAAAGAAACTTACCACATGATTTTACTTATAGGTGGAATCTAATGAACAAAAAAACTAATAAGCCAAATAGAAGCAGAGTCATGGAGACAGAGAACAGACTGCAGCAGGTTCAGGGCTGGGCAAAAAGGTGAAGGGACTAATCAAAACAAAAAACAAAAAACCTCATAGACACAGACAACAATGTGGTTATTACCAGAGTGAAAAGGGGGTGGGGGAGGTAGAACAGGGTAAAAAAAAATAATAATAATAATAAAATACATTTTAAAAGCATACAAAGAAGAAAAGTATGGCCTATTCAAAGGAAAAACAATATCAACAGAAACTGTCCCTAAGGAGGACCTGATGGCAGTTGTACTAGACAAAGACTTTAAATTAACTGTCATAAAGACGCTCAAAGAAAGGAAGATGTGGAGAAAGTAAGAAAAACAACATGTGAAGACAAGTTGGAAATATCAATAAAGAGATAGAAAACCTAAAAACAAGTCGAAATGGAATTCTAGAGCCAAAAACTATAACCTAAAATTTCACTAGAGGGATTCAAATACAGATTGAGACAGACAGCAGAAAGAATTGGTGAACTTGAATATAAGTCAGTGGAGATTATTGAGGCTGAGGAACAGAAAGAAAAAAGATTGAAGAAAAGTGAACAGAGACTAAGCATCCTGTGGGACACCGTTAAACAGACCAACATACACACTGGGGTGTCTTAGAAGGAGAGAGAGAAAGAAGAAGAGAGACTATTTGAAGAAATAATGCCTGAAAACCCCCCACATGTGATGAAAGGCATGAATATAAACATTCAAGAAACTCAGTGAATTACAAGTAAAATAAACTCAGAGATGCCCACACCGAGACATAATCAAACTCTCAAAAGACGAAGAGAGAAAGCAGCAAGAGAGACAACAATCACTGCATACGAGGGATCCTCGATGAGATTGTCAGCAGATTTCTCCTCAGAAACGTTGGAGGCCAGAGGCAGGCTGATGTATTCAAAATTGTCAGCCAAGGATCCTAAGTCTGACAACACTGTCCTTCGAAAGTGAGGGAGAAATGAAGATCCCAGACAAACAAAAGCTGATGAGGTTCCTGACCACTCAACCTTCCCTGCAAGGAATGCTCAAGGGAGACTCGGCAGGTAAATGAGAGGACCCTAGACAGCACCTTGAAGCTGTGCGGAGAAATAAAGACCTCAGCGAAGATAAATACATGAGAAATTGGCAAAGCTAGTATTCTTGTAACATTGGTTTGTAACTGTACTTTTTGCATGCTTTCTACATGATTTGAGAGATTAATACATTGAAAATTACTTGTATAAATGCTAGTATTACTGTAATTTTGATTTGTAACTCCAAATCTTGTTTTCTACATAATTTAGGAGATTAATGCATTTAGAAGAATTACAAGTTTATGTTTTTGGCAACAGAGGTATAAAGATGTAATTTTCTGGCATCCACACCTGACAAGGGTGAAAACAAAGCTGTAAAGGAGCAGATTTTGTGTGTTGTTGAAGTTAAGCTGGTATAAATTCAAAATAGAGTGTTATAGCTTTAAGATGTTAAATGTAATCCCCATGATAAGCACAAAGAAAATAGATATGGAATAAACACAAAAGGAAATTAGAAAGAAGTTTAATCATTTTACTACAATAATTAATTAAACATAAAAGAAGTAATATGGGAAATGAGGGACAAAAAAGCTATAAGGCACATAGAAAAGCAATCTTTCCTTATCAGTAGTTGCTTTAAATGTAAATGGATTACACTCTCCAACCAAATGACAGAGATTGGCAGAATGCATCAAAACACGTGATCTATTTACGGTCTACAGAGACTCACTTTACTTTTCTTATTTTTTAAATTTATTTTTATTGTATTTTTTCCTACAAGAGACTCACTTTAGATCCACAGTCACGGATAGGTTGAAGGTGAAAAGATGGGGAGCTCTGGCTAATACCTGGAGATGGTAAGTGGTTTGCTTTCATGCACGCCTTCGATGTGCAAGCCGCCAGTCCAGAGCTCAGCCGCCCACTCTGTCTGGCTTTTACTCTCCAGGAGTCAGTGTTTCTGTGCCCTAATCATCCCAGGGTCAGGCACCAGGCAAGTAGGGGCAGCCCCTACACTGTCAAGCCTGCTAAAATTATTCAAACTAGCCGGTCTCAAATCTAACCAGCCTGTTCCTTCTCTTAACATCCACAATAAAGCCTTTGCTCATGCATTCCCCTTGCTCTCTCGGCCTACTCATTGACCCAGGGGCTTCTCCGTGTGGCCCCACATGGTGCGCCATGGCTCCTGGCTCTAGGGAACTGTGAGTAAAAACGCCTTCCTTCATGACAGCCTCCTCCTGATCTGTTGGCCTCACCATACCTGATTGAGACAAATCCCAAGTGCATTTTAATTGAAGCTCCCAATCCTGCTGGGCATTTTCCTCAAACTGGCACTTTTTCGCTGAGCCTTAAGTGGGCAGTTCCAATGATCAACCAGGCTGGCTGCTTCCAGAGGATGATGAGAGTTGGAAGGAACATGGATCCCACTGTCACATGTCTGTTGTCCCTCCTTTGCTGTAAAAATAGGCATCTTGGCCCGAGGTACAGTGGGCGGGATCCCAGGTTGGAAAATCAGTCGCTCTCCAAGCCTCTGTGTGGCGCTAGCAGAGGAATGCAGGCAGAGACAGCAAACACGTGTCTGGAGTAGACGGACGTTCATCTTCTGTTGCCCTGGACATCTGAGCTCCTGGTTCTCAGGCCTTCAGACTCAACTTCAATTAAACCACTGGCTTTCCTGGTTCTCCAGCTTGCAGATGGCAAGCTGTGGGACTTCTCGACCTCCAGAGCTGCATGAACCAATTTCTATAATAAATATCGATCGATGTAGATGGATATGGGATGTGTACATCCTACTGCTCCTGCTTTCCTGGAGAACCCTGACTAATACAGCCCCCACTGGTTATTCTTTCCCTTGAGAACCATTGACTTTTTCCTGGTTCTTTGTAAATATGTTGGGTGACTTTAGATTTTATCTTGGAATTTTGCACATTATGTTAGGGAATTCTGGGTCCTTTTAAAATCTTCTGATAAATGATTTTTTGTTAAAAGAAGGAAATCATTACAGCCGGGGTTTGGCCTCCAAGTTTCGATCCTTCTTTTCTGAGCTGTGATTGCAGTGCAAGTTACACTTTCGAAACCTTTGCGACGTTACTCTGGTCCACCTCATGTGTTCGCTCCCTGGAGGCTTTGGCCGTGGTCCATACTAGGGGATAATAAAGTACGGCCTACTAGCTCAATCCAGCCTGTGGACTGTTGTTTAAAGGCCTATGAGATAAAGCTGGTTTTTATATTTGTAAGGGGGTGGGGGTGGGAGAGAGAGAGGGAAAGAGAGGCAGGCAGGCAGGCAGGAAGGAAAGAAGGAAGGAAGGTAGGAAGGAAGGAAGGAAGGAAGGAAGGAAGGAAGGAAGGAAGGAAGTAAATACGTGACAGAGAACATATGTTACCCACAAAGCCTAAAATATTTACTATCTGGTCCCTTACAGAGTTTTCTGTCCTCAGTTGTCAGCGCCCTGGCTATGCTGTTTCAGGTCAGTTTCTCGCAGGCACACACAAGCCTTGGGACTTTCCCCACACATTTACAGAATCCCTTCTTCCAGCTCCCTCCTCCACAAGACCAACAACACCCCAACTCTCCAAGGCCCCCTTTCCTGGATCTCTCACTAGAAAGCCAGGGTTTTAGTCTCTCTGCCATCCCACACTTCCTACAACTAAGTCCACCTTAGGGGAAAGTGGCAACAGAAACAAGAGAAAAATATGGGGATTCCCCACCCTCTCCAGGTCAAAGGGCCCCGTGCCCAGGTGACCAGAGAGAAATGTTTTCTGTCAGAGTTTTGGGTGCACATGGGCTGCTGTCACCCAGGACTACAGATTCCTGCCTGGGATTTGTCTCGGGACATCAGTTAAAAGTGAAAGAAAAAAATTGGAATTTCCATCTGTGCTCTCAGTCCTGCAAGATACCCCATTCCTGGTCATCTGGTCGGAAAGACAGAGCCTTTCTTAGAGCCTATTCTGTTTCCACCCCCGTTCAGAGTTCCAGGATTTGAGCTGTGAGTTTAACTTGGAAATGTGGAGGAAAGCCACCAACCAAATCAGGGAGCTCACAGCCGTTTCAGTTATTCTTTGAATTTTGATTCCCCTCCCCAGCCTACGTCCTGAGATTTACTTTTCAGAGTCCTTAGGTAGCCAGGATTTTAGCCTGGCCATTTACATATTCTTCCTTCATGTAGCCTGTTCCAGAGTTTTAGCTGTCATCAGCAGGAGAACTAAGGTGGACGGTGCTCACACTGTCTCAGCGGGATCCAGAGGTCCGGTGATGATGGGGTGTATGTAGAACACCGACCCAGCTAAACTCACTTTTTCATCCTAACAAGTTTGCACACTTAAAATTCTTCTAAATGCAAAATGATTTCACCTGGGAATAAGGGCCATTTACTGTCTCCTTTCCAATCTTCACATCATTTTCTTGCTTTACTGTAGGGATTGGAAATCATTTTCTGTGATGGCCAGAGAGCACACATTTTAGGCTTTTCTGGCCAGATGTTTTCTGTTGCAATGACTCAGCTCTTCAGCTGGAGTTTGAAAGCAGCTGTAGACAATATACAAGCGGATGGCGTTGCTGTGTTCCAAAACAATTTCTTTACACAAACAGGTGGGGGGCCGCACTTCCAGAATGACGGAGTAAGGACTTCCAAAAACTGCTCCTTCAGAAAAGCTACGAGAATGCTGGCAAAAAGTGTCAAAATCAACTTTCTCTTGACCAAAGGCTTGCAATAGTCTGAGGAGTGGTTTTTGTTTTTGTTTTTGTTTTTTAAATCATGGCTGAATTACAGTGAGAACAGCAAGCTTTGTGAAGTTTTAACTTGCCTTATTCCCACTTCTCCCTCCACCGCTCTGTTGTGGGCTTGAAAAGTAATAGCCTCGCAAGACTGGTGGCTGTGGAAACCAGCCGCCCGGAAGCCAACAGAAAGGAAAGAACAGGTTTGGCTCTTCCCCCAAAAGTCCCACCCCCAGAGATTTGTCACTCTGTGACCTGTCTAGCAGCTCCCCGAAAGGCTCCGTTCTCAGGGGTTGTCTCCATTTGACCTGGCCCAGAGCTTGCACTGTTGGGGGGCGGCACTGGAATTACTGAGCTCCCCTGTACAGTGCTGACCGCCCCAGTCCGATTCTGAGGGAATCGGGGCCTCCCCTCCACGTGACCAATCAGACCTGCAGGGTCAGCGGGGGCAGGAAGCCCTATTCCTTGCACAGCGGCACCCCCAGCAGTTTCCCCACCGGGAGGCTCCTAATCTGGGCTGTCTGTGGCTGTCCTGCGGACGGACTGGACTGTTCTCTCATTCCGGTTCCCACTGCGTTCCTGCTGATTCAGGGCCCTCCCACATTCTCCCGCTGAATGTCCCTTCTGCCTCCCCCAGACAGGCAGAGTGGGATTCGATGCCCGCAGCTAAGAACCCTGATGGATATACTATTTTCCACTTAACACTATATCACAGACAGTACCATGCAGTAAATATTACTCAAAACATTATTTTAATGGCTGCACAATATTTCATCATATTTATGTACCAACATTTGTTTTAGTCATGCCCTAGTGTTTGAGTAAATTATAAATTTCTGTTTAATGCCAGCAATGAATATTATCGTAGTCACATTTTTAGCTTCAGTTCTCCTTAGGGTGGCTTACGAGTGACTGTACCGAGTCAGTGGTGTGGACATTTAAAAGCTCATGCGGTGAAAAGCCAATTTTTTCCTGGAAATTTTACACTAATTTGTGCCCTCGTATTTGTACCCTCATGGGTAAGGATGTTCAACTGCACTCTGCTCAGCAAGACTGAGTAATATAATTTCAAACCGTCTTTGATAACCTCATGGGGGAATCTCATTGGTGTTGTTAATGGGCGTTTCTTTGATTACCAGTGAAGCTAAATATTTAAAAATGTTTATTACATATTTTTATTTCTCCTTTTGACTATTTTTTTTCCTTTCCCTGAAATCATGCGTGGCTTTTATGGCATCTTTAAAATATCACAAATGAGTCTGAGGGCTCATTCGCATCTTGTTGCCTCTAGAGCTGGACAACTCAGATCTCACTCCTCAGCCTACTGAACTGTGCCTTTTTCAGAAACATAGCTACCGTCCAAAAAGTTCCTGATAATTGTTTTTAACAGTCGTGGCTTGCTGAATCCAAGCAGCTGAATTGGATACAAGTTCAGTGTTGCTTGAGATACTGAACAAGCAACGCCTGACCTCATCTGAACCCTGTGGATGTATTTTTCAGCCAAGAAATTCCAGATTTAACAAGAGAACCATCCCTCTGCATAACAACATTTGATGGGGAAGTGAGCGAACACAGACTCATCTTGTAACCAAAGCCCAGGTAACACCCTTGCTCCTGTTCTGTCCGTGACTGCAGCTAGTGCGAAGGGTGGCCAGTGCCTTTCTATTGCCCCACCATTTGTCAGCCCAGAGCCCCTTCTTCTTCTTTCCAAGGGGACTGAGTTCTACACTGATGTGATTGAAGCCCCTCTGTGGGGTGCCTCGGGGGCCCTTCAGAGTGATGTCTGCATTTTCTGGGATGTCGATGGTCTGATTACTGAGAACGGTCTTCATCCTCGCAGTAGATGCAGCAAAGAGAGCTTGACCATTTTCTACTGCAATGTTCATTTTCATTGTTTTATAACTGCTTTTTATATATTAGAGGCGTGAACCCTTTATCGCACTTTGTGTCTTATTTTCAGTTCCCCAATAAATTTCATTGAATGGTTCTGTAAAACAAAGAGATTAAAATTTGTATGTGTTAAATTCTCTTATTTTTTCCACTGTTTTTATGTTTAGAAAATCTTTACTCATCCCAAGATCAAATATTTGTCTCCAGATTCTTCTAGATTTTTTTATGATTTCCCTTTTTACATTTACTTCTTTAAATCCTCTGAAGGTTATACTGGAGTATGGTGTGAAGGAAAGAGCTAATTTTATTTCCTTCAAATAGCTAAGCAAATGTCCCGGCATCATTTATTGAATAACCTGTTCTTTCCCCACAGATTTGCAATGCCACCTCAGTAAGCTGAGACTTGGTAATCACCATGGTAACGGGGCTGCGTTAAAAGCATTTGTTCTCACGAAGCGGAGGGCTTGTGCCCAGCGGGGCTTAGTCTGGCCTCACTGCACATCTTCCCTAATTAAGATATACCTTTTGGTTTTGCGTTTTTAAAAAATTCTCCCTTTATAGCCATGATGCAGAAGGAAAATTAAGGCCAAGGCCCTTTCATGCTCAATTTGCTGAGTTGGGCCTGCCAGGGTGGTTGGAACAAGGGAGGCGGTGGGCACCGAGGTGAGAAAGTGGGCAGTGATTTGTTCCTGTTACATCCTGAGAACCTGGAGGGACGTCATCAAGGTCATTGAATAGCTGGAAGGTGGGGGGTAGGATGGTCATGTTCGAGAGCGCAGCTCTGATGTAAGACAAAGCATAGACGGCTTGAGGCCCAAAGCATCCCTTCCCCTTCTAGGATGGCGGCTTCTGCCATCAATAGGCAGCAAAGTCCACACTTCCTTCTCTTTGGAGCTTTTGACCCTAGGTCCATGGAGTCCTCTTTCCTTGTGAGGTGTCTGTGTCCAATCTTGGGGGGCAGGGGGGAGACAAGACCTAGGCCTGTGCTCATCTGCCAAGAAGGGGGAGACCTTCTTACTTTGGAGAAAGTCCCAGGGAGCCTGAGCAGTGGAGGGAGAGACAGTGAAGATGTATGAGCACCCCTTTGATCATTGTGTGACTACAAAGCCATCTCCTGCAAAGGGAGAGGGAGTGAGAGGTCACAGCAAGCCGTAGGAAGATACAGAAGTCGCAAGCAGACAAACTCTGAGGTCAGAGACAGAACCCCAGTGGCAGTGAGTGAGAGGGAGGACGGACTCACCCAGAACTGTGATTGATCAGCAACCTCCTCCTGCTGCCGAGACCCTGGGGATGAATCGGAGCTGGCACTCTAGTCTTGGGGCTTGTCCCTACTCCCAGCCTATCCTGGGGGTCCCCTGGGATTCTTGGAGCCTTGCCATAAGCCCCTACTACTTGAGGCGCTGAGAATAGGTTTCTCCTGCTTGTAATCAAAGCAGCCCATATCCCAGTCAGCACGAGGGGCCTGGGAGTGTGCTCTTGGCCTTCCACTTGGCATGTCTGCAGGCAGAACTTTTGGCCCAGGGTCTCCCGTCTTAATCAGTCACCTGTCTCTGCTTCTCCCTGAGGACCCAGGGACCAAGGCCTACCACAACCTGGTCCAGGTGTCTTTTCTCTTATGTCCTCCCTCCCTCTGCTCAACCCACGTCAGTCTGAGGGCCTGGTCAGTGAAGAACCAGCACGTCTCCTCTGTCCTCACCTCCAACAGGAGCATCCTTTGGGTGCAGGCCCTGCCACCTGCCAGCAGCGCTTCCCAGCCCTGTGCTGTAGACGGGCTCCAGGTGGGCTCAGGTGTTGGCCCTTGGAGGTGCTACCGGGGTGGTGCTGGCTGCAGCCCTGGTTATTTATCCCCAGTGCGTGCGAACACCCTGCTCTCTGTGATCTGTAATGAGAGAAAGGTCGGGGGCTCCACCCCAGTTAAGGGCAGAACAGCTTGACTTCAGGAGTGACCAAGCCTTGTGGCTGACACTCCAGGTCACCCACTGGTACCAGCATTGCTGGGGTTCTTGCTGTGCCAGGAATCTTGTAGAGAGGACAGTACTGTGGGGAGAAGGGTAAGATTCAGTCCCCCACATCCTACAGAATCCTCACAGAGCAAGCCGCAGGGTTTGGCTGAGATTTCTGGAACACACTGATCCCACAGATCAGCCGAGGACCTCACAAGTCATCACAGAGGTTACGGGTGCAGGCTCCCGCTGGGCCTTAAGGAATAACGAGGCACTGGTACGTGCCACCCATGGGGGAGCCTTGAAATCATTATGCTAAGTGAAAGAAGCCAGATGTAAGAGGCCACATATTGTATGAACCCATTTGTGTGAAATGTCCAGAATAGGTCAATCTACAGAGGCAGAAAGCAGATGACTGGTTGCCTAGGAGTAAGGGGAATGGGATGATCGGGGTCATTAATAAATGATACAGGGTTTCTTGGGGGGGGTGATGAAAATGTTCTGAAATTGATTGTGGTGATAATCACCCAACTCTGAATATAATAAAATCCACTGAATCAAACACTTGAGATGGGTGAATTGAAGAGCATGTGAATCATAGCTCAATAAAAAAAGCTCAGTTACAAGAAAAGGGATGTAGGCTGCAGGGGTAGATGGCCTGGGTTCAAATCCTGACCCTACCACTTACGAAGACAAGTAAAGCGCCTACTTCATCAGGTTGCGTGGAGATTGAGTGCGGCAACGCACACAACGGGCTCAGAGCAGTGCCCGGCCCACAGCAGGCAGCTGTTGAGTGAAGCAAACTTGTGCTGGATAAGGAGGAGCATGAAAGCCCGGAGAGGTTAAATGACTTGCCCAAAGTTACCATAATAGGCTGAAGAACACCTTGCACCCCTAAAAGTATGTCCAAGTCCTCATTCTTGGGCCCCCTTTGGAAAGAGGGTGATTGTAGATGTGAGTAAGTGAAGGATCTTAAGGTGAAAAGGTCATCCTGGATCACCTGACTGGGCCTGAAATCCAGTGACAAGTGTCCTTGTAAGAGACACACAGAGGACAAGACAGACACGGGGGAGAAGGCCAGGTGAAGCCGGAGGCAGAGGTTGGAAGGATGTAGCCACAAGCCAAGGGGATGCCTGGAGCCACTAGAAGCTGGACAGGGCAAGGCACGGCTGTCCCCAGTGCCTTCAGAGGGAGCACGGCCCTGACGACACCCCAAATTCAGACTCTAGCCTCCGAGGCTGAGAGAGGAGACATTTCTGGCGGTTGTTCCTGCAGCTCCAGGACACTCGTGTAGCCACTCGGCCCACAGTGCCGGGGCCAGCACTCTGGACACCAGTGGTCACTTGGGACCCCGTCACTGCATTTATCCGTGAACAAAAAGCAGCTTCAACCCGTTACCATGAAGGTTCCGGGGGTGGGCTCTGCCATCCCCTTTTATAGACAAGGACACTGAGGCCCTGTTGTCACTCGCCCGTGTCACACACCCATCAGTGTGGAGGCGGGCAGCCTGGGAAGTTGGAGTCTGGCTGTCTCCTCCAGCCACACCCGCTCATTAGATTTGTCAGCCCCTGCCTGAAACAGCACTTAATTTGCCTTTTACAATGCATCAATTGCAAGTTCATTAACTGGCAATTGAAAGTTACAGGTGACATTAGAATTTATTAATAACATTGGAAATAAATCTCCCTGGAATTCAAGTAATTGAAAGCCTCATGAAATTCTCTTTTTTTATAATCCATAAAACAGATCTGGAAGAGAGGTGTTCCAGAAATCTCGGGGGTGGTTGGGATTGCCGGTGTGGGTGGCCGGGGTGGGAGGAGCTTCTGTTCTGACTGAGGCCATTCTTGCCCCTGCCCACCACCTCAGTCACTGCCTCTTATAGTCGGGAAGCAGTCACTCTCCCACTGGGAATGTCCTGTGACCCACTGCAGCGATCAGAGCTGGGAGCTGGGGATGCAGGTGCGACCCTGCCCACAAGAGCACAGCCCCGTGAAGGGGATGGAGCTGTGGAGGTGCCTTTTTGATTCAGGGGGGTGAAGGCTGGGGTGTCCCACTGCCACCTGGAAAGCCTCTGGCCAGAGTCAGGCTGTTCCTGCCCATGCAGAATGGCCCCATGTGGGTCTTTGGGACACGCCAAACTCAGAGTGAGAAGAACATGCCTCCAACATGCCCTTCCTGCTCAGCCTGGAGTGGGCCAACCTCACACAGGGCATGCTGGGAGGGGAGGTGCTCAGAAGTGGCTCCTGAAACCCTGGGGATTGAGTGTCTGATAAACTTCTAGCTATATGTCCATTCCTTCCTGGTCCCCAGAAACAAGTTTTCTTTCTTTCTTTCTTTTCTTTCTTTCTTCCTTCCTTCCTTCCTTCCTTCCTTCCTTCCTTCCTTCCTTCCTTCCTTTCTTTCTGATTTTATTTATTTATTTTTAGAGAGGGGAAGGGAAGCTGAAAGAAAGAGAGAAACATCAATCTGTGGTTGCTTCCCATGCACCTCCAACTGGGGACCTGGCCTGCAACCCAAGCATGTGCCCTGACTGGGAATCAAACCAGTAGCCCTTGGGTTCACAGGCCAGCACTCAATCCACTGAGCCAGAAACAAGTTTTCTTAAGTTGTAGCCCCAAGGAGTTACACTAGGAAATGTGGGGTCCTATTGGAATGCCCTAGACAAGGAACCAAGGCTGGGCTTTCCAGGGCTTCTGGCCCTTTATCAGGACGTTCTCCACCCCAAGGCAGCGCAGCAGTAGCCGGCTTCTGCCCAAGGCCAGGATGTGTCCCTGGCTGAGGCAAAGCACACCCCCCACCCCAGCCCTTCCATCAGTTTCTCATTGCCCGTGTTGGGAATGATATTAGAAGGACTTTATGACCAGTATAGCACAGGACCCACCACTTACAACAGACCCTGCTCCGGGCACTGGGACGGGGGCTTGGATTGGTGGTGGGGGGGTGGTCTTAGGAGGGCTGGCACGGTGGGAAGCCGGGGTCAGTCATACAGGTGTGTTTCATATTTTAACAACAGATTCAGCATCCCTAGTGGGAGCCCATGAACATCAACCCAGTCTGAGTTCCCTCTACACCAGCTGCCACACTGGAGTACTTGCCAGAAGTCTCTGACTAAGGGGATCCTGAGTTTCTGCTTTGGCTGCTGGCCAGCAGGGGTGGAGCAGGCGAGGCTCCCCGCAGCGTGCTGAGGAGCCACGTTCAGGTCCAGACTCAGCCCCACACCTGCCCTGCCCAGAAGACCCTGACCCCCGACCCCCACCCACAGAGCAGAAAGGCCCAAGTCAGGGCCTTGCTCCCCAGGCTCCGATGGGCAGAGGTGTGAGGAGAGAGGCTCTCATGGAGCCCACAGCACAGTCATGGGCCTGGGGGGAATAAGGACTGTGGCTGCTCTGGGCCCTGGAGGAGGGGCCTGGAAGGGCAGGAGTTAAGTGAGGTGCTGTTGGCCCCTGTCCCACCACATGCACACGCTTGAGCACATGCACCCACCCGCACAAGTGTGTGCCCGTCCGTGCATGTGCATGCTTACACACACTTGTGATCACACATGCATGTGCTCACACTCACACATGTACACGTGCACCAGGGCCTGGAGCCCGTTGGCATTCGAAAGGCAATGCTGGCTTTAATCTGGACACTGGAGCACGGGGAGAAGTGTGTGCTGGAGGCAGTACCTAGCAAGAGGCTGGGAGCACCCTCGGGGGGCGGGGGACAGAGAGCAGAGCAGACTCAGGGTGGGTGGGCCTCTGCTGATTCTCTCTCATTAACCCTCTGGGTGGCCCATGTAGGCAGGTGCAGGGGTGGGAGCTCAGGGATGCCCTTTACTCCCCCTTCCCTGGGCTGACCCTCCTGAGCCCCCTCCCCAGGAGCTGGGAGAAGGGCAGTTCCAGGCAGCAGAGGTTGGCTATAATCTGGAGGCCCAGTAATGGCACGCTGGCTGAGGGCACTGGGGGACTCGCCACAGCATTCCAAGTCACCACTGGGCCGTCGGCTGAACACCAAAGTGCGGATCAGGGTTTCCACACGTGGGCTCAGAGACACTCAGGTTCACCACAGGGTTCCAACCCGACTCAGTCCGGCTGTGGGGGTCAGCGAAGGTGACACATCTGAGGATTGTGCCCAAACCAAGAAATGTGCTTCCGCGAGGGCTGTAAGTGCCAACCCCTCCCCACCCCCCACCTCAACCAGTACCCACAGGTGGGACAGCAATGAGGCCAGCCGACGAGAATCAATGAGAATGAGAGAGGCTCTGGGCCTGAGCTACGGGCCTGGTGCTGCTGTTTGTGCAGCCCGCAGTCTGCGGCGAGCCTGGGGGACAGAGCCCAGAAGGGGGGGCCAGGAACAGGGGACCCGCTGCAGATTCGTGAGTAAGTGGGGAGTGCTGTGGGGTCTGCATGTCAGAAAGGTTGTCAGGTGAGACGGAGGGGAGAGGCCAGACTGACCGTGAGAACCTGCCGAGGCTGCGTGTCTCCTATGGGTCAGTTTCCTCCCCTTCTGGTGTTCAGGGTCCTCCAAGATCTGATGCTTGGAAGCTGCTCCAGTCTCCTTCCCGTGAGGATTCCTTCTGCTCCTCACTCTGATCTGCTCTGCTCATCATGCCCCCCACCCTTGCAGAGCCATCCCTCAATCTCTTGGTTCACGTGGACTCCTCTTCCTTCCACAAGTCGGCAGCTGAGAGCACAGCCTCCCCGAGTCCTACAGACCCGTTCTGAAACCCAGCTTCACCACTGACGGCTGTGTGATCTTGGGCGAGCCACTCAGCTTCTCGGGCTGAGCTGACCCTCCACACAATGGGGAAGGTGGCTATGAAGCTGAAGGGAGGTGAGGCCTGAGGGCTATTTAGCAGGGAGCTGGAACTCATCCTTATGAAGGACCAGGCCATGGCCACCTCTCTGGGGAGATCCTGTCCCACAGCCCCAGCCTGTGGTGACTGAGGCCCCCTCTGGGACCCACAGCTGCTGCCCTGCCTAACTCAACCCACTGCAGACTTGGTCTGTCCTCCCAGCTGGCAGGGGCTTCCCCTTGGAAGTGGGTTCCCTCCTGCACTGTGTCCATCCCCAGTGGCTCTGAGGTGGGCCTCAGAGCACCCAGACATCCTGCTTCCATGCTGGGGGGCTCACTCCAGGCTCTGTTAGCTCCCACCCAGGCCTTCCCCAGACCAGGCAGGATCCAAGGCCAGGGGACACATGGAGGCCCCATATGTCTAAATATTTTAAAGTTAAGCGTTGAGCCAACCAACTTAAATAAAACATGCTCTATGCTCCTACTTTGACAATATCTTTTGCAAGGACTGGGGAGACCAGGCTGAATTCAGGCTGTGACCTCACAGAGCTATGTGCTGGAACATGATGGTGTATGGAAGGCCAGCCCTTGGCCCTTTGAACCCCCACTTCCCCCCACCCCCGACCGCCGCTTGCTTCTGCCCTGCACCAGGGGCTCTACGTGCATGTGTGGACCACCACCTGCACGTCTACGCTCAGTCCACACCCCCAAACAGCGGCCCTTGGTCTAAGGATGCAGTTACCGGTGGTGACGTGGTCTGCCCTTAAGACAGTCATGGGGGGGAGCCCATGCAGACCCCGGGCTGGGGGCCACTAGGGCAGCACATCTGGTGTCCTGGGGAAGCAGAACAGACTCCCTTAGGGCCCCATTCTGCCAACGGGTCTGGGAGACTGAAATGCTTCCCGGCCCACTTCACTAAGGGGTAGAGGACTTGCTTGTCAGCTGGCATCAGGTCTTGTGGGAGCTCCAAGGGGTGCTTGGGGCAGGGTTCCAGGGAGCCCCAAGGGTGGCCTGGAGAACAGAAAGGGGCTCATCCCTCTGGGAGAAGCACTCTCACATCTGTCCAGCCCATCTGCTCCCTCCGGTACCCCTGCAAGCACACCGTGTGCATCCTACCCACGGGCCCACCAAAGAGCCACCCTCCTCCTCCCTTCCAGCCTTCCCCTGTGCTGTCCGCCCTGCCTGCAGAGCCCTTCCCTGTGCAGCTGCCTCCCGCTGACCCCAGAAGGCCCTTTCTCCTCAGTGGGCCCTCCTCATGCTCCCTGATGATTTGCTGCCCCCTCTGCTGTGTCGGCGGGACCTGTGGCCACCCCTGCCGTGTGTGTGCCACACTGTCCAGGACTCGCCTGTCCTCACATCCAGTCACAGGGACATGAGATGCGGGCCTTCTAAGGACAGCTCCCTGCAGCACCCAGAGGTCACAGGGGCCAGGCTCTCCAGGCCCCCCCACAGCCGCAGCCACACAACACAAGACCCCTGGTGGGGAAAGCACCTTTATTGTCGGAGCAGTACAGACTTCCTGCCCACCTGCGACCGCCCCTCAGTGAGACAGGCCTGCAGAAGGCTGCACCTTCCTGAAGAGGGGCAGTCGGAGCCCTGAGGGCAGGGGAGGTTCCCAGGGTCCAGGAGCAGGCAGCAGCCTCCCAGGAGCCCCTGGAGTGCTGGGGATGGAGTGTTCCTGCCACAAGGGACGACATACTCGGGGTGGCGCCAGCACCTGTGAATCTCTGAGTTTGCTGCCCTCGCTTGAGTGCGGATTCTGGCCCAGCGAGAGAGGAGCACCAGGGCGTCCAGGCACGGGGCCCGTGGCCCGAGAGGCCTTGAATGGCCTTAAGAACTGTGGACTGAGCTGTTCTGTCTGGGGCACCAGGGGCCTGGGGGCTATTGTGGAGTGGCCTGGGCCCACTGCCCTGTGGGCAGGCGCATCTCTCCACTGCAGGGCTTGTGACTCTGGCAGCCCTCCTTCCTCTACTTCAGGAGGACATTAGACTTGCCACATAATGCAGACGTGCCAGCCAGCAGATGCCCAAACAGACCTGGAGAGGGCAGGGCTGCAAGTGACGCCCCAGGAGGGTTCATGTTTTCATTAAATCCTCTGTCCTCTGGCTCTGGGGGGGCGGGAGGGGGTGGCGCGGGCAGGGGAGAGACCTGGTGAGGGATGGTGGGCTCAGGGAGACTGAGGCTGTGGTGGGCTATGCCACTTCGGTTCGAGGGCCCTTGCTTCCCAATGCTCCTTTCTCATTCCCGAGGTCCACATGACTCTCAGGGATTTATTCAGGGTCTCCCTGGCCTTAAGCCAGGGGATCGGAGTTGAGGAAGGAGACCCAGGGCCCTGCCCTCCTTGCCCCTGGCCGACCCACCCTCCCCAGCCCCATGCTCATTGCCCTGTCTGAGTTTCCCGTGAAGACAGGGAGATTGCCGGGTAGAGAACTCAGGAACCAAGAGGCCTGGATTCAAATTCTTCCCCAGCCCTCCATGGTCTGGTGGCTTTGCAGGTTATTTATCTTCTCCAAGCCTCTGTTCCCCATGTAAAGTGGGGATTAACAAGCCTACCTCCTAAGGGTTAAATGACACAATGTAGGAAGAGCTCCTTGGACAGGCCCAGACGCCTCAGGAACTCAGTAAATGATAAGTATTATGATTATTCTCACATCCTTCCCGACCCACCCAGACTCTGTCTCCTGCAGGGGGTCAGGGGTGGGTGAGGGTGGGGACAACAGCAGGGCTCTGCCAAGGGTGCCGGGCCCCTCTGGACCCTGTCCCTGGAGGTGCCATCTGTCCCCGAGGCCCCCGAGCCCTGGGAGCCGATGTCCCTCATGATTGTCCGTGCCTGGAGCCCAGTCCCATTGGGGGTGCCTTCAGGATCCAGTGCTGGCACAGGCTTCAGGGCTGGGTCTCCGGTGGGGCGGGGCTCGTCCTGGAGAGTTGGGCCCTTACTTCCCGCTGCTGGCCTGGCCAGTGCTCTTCTGCACAGGGTTGGGGCCGAGCAGGGCAGCAAGGGAGCCATCAGGTGGGGTGCCACCACGCTTCATCTTGAGGTTGGCTCTCAGGACAGCATCCTGGCCAGAGCCCCCCTCAGGGGAGGTTAGGGGATCTGGAAGGAGAGCAGGAGGGTGGGCCTTGGGAGCACTCACAGGCACTTCCACTTCCGCTCCCTGGCCAGCAAAGCGAGTGCTGTGCCCCACGGGGACAGGGCTTCCTACCCATGCATGCCCCATTCATTCATTCATTCATTCACTCACTCACTCACTCATTCTTCCACAAATGCTGACCAAAGCTTGGCTCCAGGGCCCCGAAGAGGGGCCAGTCACCACCCTGCCACCAAGGAGAGACACAGAAAACCCGCCCCATGAGGGAACAGAGGCTCTTCAGAGCACTGTGAGGAAACAGGAGGTCGGCTTCACGGAAGAGAACTTGGAGCAGGTCCTGAAGTGGGGGTTGGTGTTTAGCGGTGGAGGGACAGGCTTGACCAAAGGCCTGGAGGGGGGAGGGGACCTGAGACAACTGGGTGGTGGCTCTGTGTCACTGGGCCCAGGCTATGCTGGGGAGGGACTTGGGACTTGATGGACCCAGCTGTCAGTCATGGGTGGCAGGGCGTCCATGAGAGTCCTCGAGCCAGGGAGGGACAGGGTCAGGCTGGGGTTTGGGGAAAACTATGTGGCAGCCAAGTGAAGGGAACGTGGAAGCAGGGAGACCAGAGATGGTGGCGGCTGTCACAAGGGCAGCAAGGCGAGGGGAGGCAGGAGCAGAGAGCAACTCCTGACTCTGTGGCCAGCTGTGGGCCTGCCCATTCCCGGGCCCTGGTCGCTACGCACCGTGGATCCCAATCATGTGCTCCAGGATGAGGACTCTCTCTGCCAGGATCTTCAAGGCCTCTCGCAGCTGCTGCACCCCCTCACCCTGGAGGGGAGGAAGCAGCCAGGGTCAGGGCCATTCTGCATCAGGGTACATGCTGTCCCCGTCCCCCCCATTCCTGCCTCTTCCTGGTCACCATCATCACTACAACAGCCATCATTCACTACGTGCCAGGGGTGGCGTTTGAATTCTTGTTCACAGACAAGAAACCTGAAGCACAGAGAGGGGAACCAGGGTCCTCTGGACACACAGCCTGGAAGTGGCTGAGCAGGGCCTCATGCCCAGGCCTGTTCCTTCAAGTCTGGGCTCTTCCTGCTTCACAGCTGCCTGCCTTTTTCCCCTGTGTGCCCTTCCTTCCAGAAAATACCCTGCCGAACACCTAGCACGGGCTCACAGGCCAGGGAGCTTTGCTGGTTTCCTTCCCGGCACTGCCCACCAGAGAGCCCATTCCCGAAGGGAAAGGGGGAGAGCCACCACTTCCAGGGTGCCGGCGGGAGCGCTGGCTAATGGCGAGTCTGCACTTGTGACACTGGGCCTACACCTGGGCCAAGGACCTCATGTGCTGAAACACGTGAATGAGCTGATTTATTGAGAGGACAGGTGTCATGTCCACTTTGAAAGGTGATGCTGAAGGGACAAGGCCCGTCTGGAGTCAGTAGCAGAAGGGACCCTTTTTTCTTGTGTAACATGACATTCGGAATAATTCGGCTTAGAACGAAAGGGGACCAAAAAGCATTCTACTGGGTTGCAAGAGAGTTCTTCCCACCAGGGAAAATGCAGTCCACCAGACACCGTGCTGTGGGCAGTATCTGGGATGGGGGTGTCCCCGGTGAGGGGCAGGGCGTCCATGCCCCTCTGTCAGGGACCCAGCTAAGCCCCAGGTTCCTGGGCCACAGGTCACACTCCTATGAAATGAGGAGGGGAAGTCATGGGCACCCTCTCGGTCTGGCATCACAAGTGACCTGTGCATCTGGGCGCCCAGCACTCCCATGGCCTCCCGAGCCCTCCAGAGGAACCACGGTTGCTCTGCTTCCAGTGTCTCCCCCATTTTCTAGGCCCACAAGGACTCCTGGAAGGCCCCGCAGCCCCAGTCCACCTCCCCCAACTCCCTGCCTCCAATGCCCACCTCCCCAAACATCCGCCTGCTCGGAACCTCCCCCAGCTCGCTCACTTCAGGGGAGACTCTCAACCTCAGCGTGCAAGGCCTCGCCTGCTGGCCCCTGTGCCCTTGCTCCCTTTGTCCAACGCCCCAGTCCCCACCACCCTTCCTGCTCCTGGAAGGTAGAGGGTTCCCATGGCTATGTCCTCACCCCATTCTCACTCCCTCCTCATCCTCTCCCACACCCACCAGCCACCTGTCCACCAGCCCTTGACCTTGTGGGCACATCAGTGCACCAGGCACTAGCCATGAGAAAGTCCTGTCCCTGGAGAGGCGCCCCCGCCCCTGCATCCTGAAGCCTCCGCTGTGGGTCTGCAGCTCCTCCTGCCTTCTCCAGCAGGCTCTCCCCTGGCCCCTGCCCTAGGCCTGTCACCCCGTCTGTGCTACCGCCATAGCAGAACCTTCACCCTACACTCCAGGTTTCACTCAGCTGTCTCCTACACAGCCCCACGGTCGGGAAGCACTGGGGTCGGGGCTGAGTGGCGTCAGCACAGGTCTGTCTGGGGCCTGCTCTCCCACTAAGACACAGCCAGTCAGAGGAGGGAAGCAGGGGCCAACAGCACAGTTACCTCTGTGGCAGCTTTTTCCTCCTCTTCCCCCTTCCTGCCAGGCTCGCCCTAAGAAGAAAGGCATGCAGTCAACCTGTGGCACCCCAGTGCGGGGTGGGGTGGATTGGGGTCTTGGGTGAGCAGAGTGGCGGAGGGCCACGGCCCTGGTCACCTGCACAGCCTCACTTGGGAGGGAGGTGTCTAAAGTTGGCTTCAGGGGCTTAATCCTGCTTCTGGGACAGGTTGGGAACTCCTGAGCTCATGTCTTGGCTCTTCCAGGAATCAAGACCCTGCCTCTTAGGACACTGCTTCCCCATCTCAAAAGTGGGGCCAGCCTCATAGTAACACCTATCTGGTACTTACGCTTCCTGTGTGAACTTGAGCAAAGTCTTTACCTCCCTGTGCCTCAGTGTTCTCATAGCATCCACCTCAATAGGACTATTAAAAGGATTAAGTACATCAACGTGGATAACGAGCTCAGATGAGCCTGGGCCTAGAGGGACTCTGAAAGTGTCCTCACGGGCTTCTGGATGGAAGCCTGGGAGGAGGCGCAGCTCTGGAGGCTAACACATGTGGGTTTAAATCTTGGCTCTGTGGTCGCCTTCCTGTGTGGCCTTGAGAAAGTTACTTAATCTCTCTGAGCTGCCAGTTCTGGCAGATGGGGATAACGAAGCACGGTCTTTCTGGGTCCCTGTGAAGCTTGAATACACTATGGATGAGGAGCGCCTCCACCATGACCAGCTCATAGTAGGTACTCAGCAAAGATCCACCCTTCCTCCAGGGCCCCATCCCTTCCCCCTCCCTCCATAAGGCCTTGGGCATGAAGGAGGTTCTGACCCTAGGGGCAGGAGTTGAGGCTCATAAATTCGTGTTTCCAAGAATGGAAATCAGAAGTCAACTTTCTAAGCCTCTTACAATCTGAGAGGTCCAGAGAAGGGAAGGCACACTCTGGGTCCCCAGCATGTCAGCCCATGGGTCTGGGCTCCCTGGAAGAGACTCTGAGACTTGGAACCAACCCCTCTAACAGGAGGCTATTTCAATCTTGCTCACACTCCAGCGAGGTGACTCCCCACCTCCCTTCTCAGCTTGGGCATCTGAGACTGCACTCAGGTTGCTCCTCTCTCTCCTCTGCCCCATCCTGGCTGGGTCGGATAAAGCCATGTTTGGGGAGGCTGCAGGGCTGAGCTCAGGTAACACCACCCGGGACAGTCCCCACCCCCCCACCTGGTGCCCTGGGTCCACACCAGCGCCCACCGCCCCAGGTGTGGTCTACCTAAACAGTCCCACACTTACAGACGGCCCCGTGGCGCCCCGCTCTGCAGCCAGGCCCTGCAGAAAACCAAATAAAGCCGGTTAGTCCTTGTCCGCCCTCCCCTGCCAACCCCTCAGTCTTCCCCTCCCCCTGCACTGGGCTCTGGATCTGAAAAATAGGAAGGCCACCCTTGGGGGCCTCCCAGGTTCTACAGCCACCTTCCTCTGGCTCCTAAGTGAAACTCAGCTGAGCCCTCGGTCTTCTCATCTGTAAAACGGGGCAATCAGAAAAGGGAAATGGATGGCAGAGCCCGCATCTCCCCCCCACCCCACACTCAGACACCGAGTAACAGAAATGGCAATATCGAGGGCACCACACAAAGATTTCCGCTAGTGCCATGCCCAGCCGGGAGGCTCTCTGAAGCTCCAGACGCATGCGTCCAGCCATCCTCCAACATCCCTGCCCGGCTGACCAGGACACACCCCACTCCACCTCTCCAGAGTGGACTCCCGGTCTCCATACCTGCCTCCACCCCACGTCACCCTTCTCGGGGAAATGGCTCCATGGTCCTCCCAGCTGCTCCAGCACACACTGGGAGTTCCCCTTCTCTTTCCCTCACTCATCACATTTATTCCGTCAGCCAGACCTGTCAGGTCCATTTCCTAACTAGTGGGTTCACTTGGTCACTTGGTTCACGTAGGTTCCCTACCACCTGAAAGTCGCTCTCAAGTCCCCCTCTGCACTGCTGTGGCCCCTCCCTCATCTCCTCACCCCGGACTCCCACCTTCCATTCCCCCCACGACAGCCAAGGGGCCTTAAAGATGCAAATCAGATCATGGACTCTCCCTCCCTAGCACTCCGAGTGCCCTTTCCACTGTGACAAAAACCTAGCCTTCGGCTCTGCAGGCCAGGCCCTGCCCACGTCTCCACCTCATCTCCCAACATGCTCCCCTTTCCTTGGTGAGCCCCAGCCTTTGCCCTGCCTCAGGGCCTCTGCAGTCACACTTCCTTCTGCCTGGGCTGCTCCTCCTTGGCATCTTTACATGGCTGCCGCTCTGGGTCCCTGGGTCTCAGCCAAAGTGCCCCTCCTCACCTCTGTCATTCCCCTCCGGTTGCAGCAGACTTCTCCCCAGTCACTCTGCCATATCACCTCACTCAGTTCTGTTCTGACACTTCCTCGCCTTTCATTGTCTGCCTCCCCTAGTAGCCCGTTAGCTACTGGAGGGCAGGGGTCCCGTGTCCTGGTTCTTGTGCCCAGCACAGCGTCTGGCGCAGTCGAGGCCTCAGATGTTCGGTTCACGAACAGCATTTATTAAGGGTCTCCTTAGGGTCTGCTGTTTTCCCTCTACTATCCCCTTGATTCCTCACAATAAGCCTGCCTCACAGGGATTTTTATCCTCATTTTACAGATGGGGAAACTGAGGCCCGGGGGCACCTGCTGGAAACTGGCACAGCTAGTTTCCAGTCGGTCTGTCCTGCTCAGAGGACAGAATAGGGGCCACCTGGTCCTCCTTCTTACTCCTGTCTGACCCCTGTCTAGGAGGCCCTCACCCTCCCAAATTCTCAGAGGCCTTGATTCCTTGGCAAGGGAGGAGATGATGGTGGGTCACCAGACCACGGCCCCCCCATCCACAGTGAAGCAACAGTCTGGCCCCTCTGTGGTGAGCAGAGGGGGCTGGTGGTAGTTCTGGTATTGTTAATATTCGGGCCAGCCTTGGCTGTGTGGGGGCCCTGGCAGCGGGTCCTGGGAGGGGTTTGGCCACTGCGGCCCTGGAGAGCCAGGAATAGGCCTTATGCCCTCTGGCATCTGAGCCATGGCCATAGGCTCCCAGCCTTAGGGAAGAACCACAGTAGGGAGGTAAGGGGTCAAGATGACAGTGACCTGAAGCCCCTTCAGGCTGATGCCTGGTCACACCCTCACGAGAGGGGTTGGATGAGCAGCTCAGACTCTGTGCCCTTGAACTTCCTTAGAATCTTGCAGACCTGGGTCCCCATGAGGACGTGGTCTGCTATGGGCCCCTGGGCCTCTTTGCCCCTCATCACAGTCTCCTCAGGCATAGTTATTCTCTCGCCTTCTCCCCAGCACCTCTCTCCAGGGCTGTGGATAGACGGGCAAGGAGGGTGCCCCTGGGGTGCCTGGCTCTGGGAAACCTAGACTCTCCACTTACCTGGGCTGCCCCTCCTGACTCAGGAGCAGATCAGGTCTGGGGACCTCTCGACCCCTCTGCAGGCCAGCCTGGTGTGTGCCACATCCCCTCCCGCTCCACCCTATGCTGTACACGGCACGGCCCCGGGCAGAGCTCTGGTCCGCCCCTCCCCAGAGCCTGTGCACTAGCCAGCCTTTCTCCTCCACACGGCGTCCTCCTGGTGCGAAAACACACAGTGGGGACACCCAGGAGCAGGTTGGAGCCGAGGGACACCAGCTCTTTGGCGTCTAGAATGTCAGCTTTAAGGGTTGGACCGCAGCCCCGGGTGCTGCCGGTGTCATCAGCTGAGGGACTGGCACCCTCCAGAGTCTGGGGGGTATTTGTCAAGTAACTAAAGGGATGGATGAATGAACGTGTGGGACTCCCAGGCCCCCATGCCCACAGGGCCAAGGTCTGGATCCATCCTCACAGCATGGGGGCCACCTCTCAGCACCCCCCACCTTACGGCAGAACTCCAGAGCAGCAGAGCCCCTGGTCTGGCCGAGCGAGGCCCAGGAGGGGCCGCCAGAAGCTCGGCCCAGGAGGGCACTTCAGCACCACCCCTGCTGCCTCCACCAAGCATTCTGGACCCTTTCTCCTCCTCAGAGTGTGTCCTTCCTCCCAGGCCCTCAGGCTCCCGCAACACAAGGTGCTTCCACCTGGCACTTCATTTCTCCTTTGTTCCCATCTTAGCAGCCAGAGCCCAGGGAGGCTGCCTTTTAGCCCAAAGTCCCACAGCTAGAAAGGCAGGGCAAGCTGGGGTTGGAACACCCAGTTGGGCCTTGGGGCGTCCCCTCCCACATAGCTGATTCTTGGGGAGGAGGGGCGACAGGCTGTGGTGCTGGCCTCTGTGGACCTCAGTTAGCTCATCTGTGAAATGGGAATGGTGCCAACACCTCTCTCACATAGGGGAAATGAACAGCAAAGAACACTGTGGCTAATAAAACTGAAATCCCATGCCCACCTGCCCCCGCGTTCCACCTGGGCCCAGGTGAGGACCACCCAAGTAGACTGGTTCCTTCCTGAGCAACTCCTGCAGGCAAGAAACCTGGCTCTTCCTTGCCTAGGAAGCCAGTGTCCCCTCACCCGCCAGCAATGGAAGAGGCTTACCTGAGATCCAGGTACACCTGGGGGTCCTGGGGGACCATGTGGTCCCGGGGGACCTGTTGGTAGAGTCACAGATGGTCACCTGGTGCCAGAGAAGCCCTCTACCCCCATCAGCTCTGGAGAGGGTCATTCCCACCCTCCCACCCCAGCCCCTGCCCTGGCCTGTCTCCATGGGCAGCGAACAAAGAATTGGTGCATGGGTGGTGGGGGAACAGAGAGCATAGCTCCCCTGGCCTCCTCTGCCCACACTCAGAGCGGACATCCCACCTTCAACCGCTCTCCGTGCAGCCCCGCACCGCAGCCTGCCTCATCCATGGGGCCACTCAGCAACCCGCCCCCAGCCAACCAGTGCCCTGGCAAATCTTTCCTGCATCTGCCCCTCCTTGGGACCTTGGACTAGTCCCCTCCCAGGTATTCCTTCTTGCCTGGGTAACTACAACTGCTTCTTGATCGTCCACCCTCCACATGGATACCCAGAAAGCAGCCACTCAGCAAGATCCCTCTCAGCCCGGCCCTCCACCCTCATTCCCCAGGCACCCTCACAGGAAGTTCCTCTGCTTCCATGCCATTGCCAATGCTGTCCTTCCTCCTGGAGCTTCTCCATTCCCTACACATCCCTGCAAATTCTTTCCTCCTGGGCTTTCCTATTAATCTCAGACTGAGCCTCACCTCCTCCAGGAAGCCTCCCCAGCACCCAGCCCCAACCTCTCTTCTAGGCAAACCTCTGACATGGACCAGCTGCTACCCTCGGCTGCTCTCACTGTATGTGTCTGACTGACTCATGGGTCATGCTCAGCAGAGTGAGACCCCTGTCGCTGGTGGCCTGCACAGGCCTGTGCCTCTGGGGCTGCAGGGGGCTGCCTGGTGGGTGGTACCAGTGTGCCCCCATGCTTGAGGAGAACCTGCAGGAAAGCACACTGTAGGTGGGGCACATACCTGGACTCAGTTCAAAAACAAGCCCCTTTTCTCCAGTCAGAGCGAATCACCTGAGGTCCCCAGGTGCTCTCAAGCTCATTCCCTCCCCTCGTCTGAGCGTTGACTCGCGTGCCACCTTGAAAATGAGGCCTGCCCTGGCCTGGCCCTCACCCAGCCCTGCTTTCCATCTGTCACTCCCTCAGATCTATGGACCTGACTTATTCGTGGCGTCTGAGCAAGAGTGCCTCCTTCCACTACAGTGCGAGCACCGCCAGGACAGGAACCTCTGTGTTACTAACCTGCATTTTGTTAAGGGGCCTAGAGCTCTGCCAGCAGGTAGGGTTGGCTCAGTGAATGTTGAGCATATAAGAGAGTAAATGACAGGGAGTGAGGGCTCTGGGCCGGGGGACATCCATAGCTGGGCGGGTTGGGCTTCAGTGGCCCTGGCCCCAAACTCCATTCTTCTCCAGTGAGGGTCTAGGGGCATGGGGGTCAAGCCAGATCCAGCCTCAGCCCATTGAGCCCCAGGGCCACCCCCTCTTCCAGGGCCCATCACAACCTGGGGCTCCTACGTCCCGTCTCACAGCTGAGCTGACAAACAGCAGCTGGGGCAGACACAGTCCCCAGCACCCTGCCAAGGCATGGGCCCCCAAGTGACCCCCTCAAGGCCCCTTGGCCCAGGCAAAGCCCAGGAGAGGACACCCAGTCCAGGCCATTTGGTGCTGCTGCCCTCTGTACTTACCTGGAGGGCCGGGGGGACCCCGGGGCCCCGGGACACCCGCCAGCACCGTGTCCACGGCGGCAGAAGCCAGCTGTGAGTCTCCATCTGCGGGAAGAGCAGATGGCCTGTGACCTGGCAGGGTGGGGCTGGCAGAGCTTGGAGGCTGGGCCTGAGGTCCCCCAGAGCCAGAGCGGGCACCTGGACCCTGCTGGACCTTACAGCAGCCCGGCAAACGGGTGCTATCGTCCTGCTGCTCAGAAGGGCGCACGGAGGTCAGGTCAGAGGGCACTGAGAGCCCAGAGGGCTTCATATGAAGATAAAGTCCTTCCTGAACATTCCAGACCCTTAGCCTCTGGTCTGTCCCACTCTCTTCCCCATGCCCCAGGCTGGCACTGTCTTTCAGGCTCCACCCCACATGCCTATCTTGATACACCCAGTTGGCTCACTCATTCAGAGCCTCCTCCAGGAAGTCCTCCCTGCTCACCCTTCTGAGCTGCCTCCATCAGGGCTCTGGGCTGGGGTGAGGGTCTGTCTAATGGCCTATCTCCCAAGCCCTGGGCTCCTCTAGGGTGAGCCCCATGTGACGTCACCCTGCCCACCCCCAGAGAGAGGCGAAGAGCAGCCAGACCCAGGAAATGTCTGGGATAGGAATGGCTACCCTGCCCCTCCTTCCACACACGGAAGCCACCGGTCTCACAGCAGATGGGCCCCTGTGGGTGCTCATTCTCCACCAGCTGTCCCCACTGGGGCATCCCCGCTCTTCCCAAATGCTCACACCCCGGAGGCTGCCCTCCCTCAGGGGCCCCATGGATGAGGGGAGGAGGGTCCTGCCCGAGGAGGGCTCTGGGCCCTGGAGGTGGCAGGTGGACAGCGTCAGGCATGTGGCATCATGCCCAGGCCAGGGGAGCCCTCAGCCCTCAGACAGCTCCTCATGGCCCGGGGTGTGGGATGCTGAGCCCCAAGACCCCCAAGGGCGTCACAAGCACCCTCCGTTTTCTTGCTGCCCAGGGGGCATCTCTGAGCCCACACTTGGGTGAGAAAGCCGGGTGCTCAGTGAGTTAACATTTGCTCCAGACGCCCCGGGAGAGAGCCAGTCCCTCCCCGGGCCCTGGGCTGCTGGCCTGGCCCCTGCACTCCCTGAGGACAGCCCAGGGCCCCCAGGTCGCTTAGGAATGAGTCCTCCCTCCTGGTTCAGGCTACGGCTGGGGGCTGTTTTACAAGCCCAGAGCAACTGCATCAAGAAACAAGGAGTAGGAATCCACCCTTACTTTACAGATGGGGGAACGGAGGCTCAGAGAGGGACAGAGCAGTTCAGGTTCAGGCCTTAACGCTCAGGCTGCGGCCGCGCTGCCCGAGGGGACAGAGCACCCTCGGGACAGGGGTTGGGGCTTCTCTGACAACTGACAAAAGGTCCCTCTCCACCACAGTGCCCACACTTCACCCACCCACCCCCTCTCCTCAACATTTAAAGCCAATCCTATCACTTGCTTCTTATAAAATCCTTCCCAGGTTGCCCAGGGCACTTAACAAAAATGAGGCTCCCTCAGCCCGGCTGGCGCTGCATCATAGCCCCTCAGACCCGGGGCCGTCACCCGCTCCCTGGGCTTCCCCACGTGTAGGCGGTGTTTCTGGGGCTCAGAGGGGCCCTCTGCACTAGCCTATGGCCCTGGGGCACAGGAGCCTGTTTTGCTCACTGCTGGATCCCAGCGATGACACACAGTAGGTGCTCAATCAACACTTGTTGGATGAGGGGACTTGTGGCAAGGAGATGGGATAAGAGGTGACCTCAGTGGCACTGCCATCACCAGGCAGGGAAACTGAGGCCAGGACAAGGAGTAGAGTGACCTCTGGGGAGCAGGAGCTGAGCACCAAGGAAGAGACGGGTCATGCTGGGGCCCGAGTGAGGTTGGGGGTCAGTATGGGTCCCCCAGGGACCCCCGCCTGCCCGAGCCCACTCCCAAGCTGATGCCCCGCTCACTGGTGGGTCCCTTCACAGGGTCCCCTGGGGAGGGCTAATCCCTCAGCAGACCAGCCCACCCCACCCTCAGGCCAGCACTCACTGTCCTTGTTGGTAGGCGGCTGCAGGGAGTAGAGGACACCTTGGGGGCCATTTGGAGGGAGGCCCGGGCTGCCTGCTGGGCCGGGGGGGCCAGGGGGTCCGGGGCGCCCCATCTCTCCAGGAAGCCCGCGGGGCCCTGGGGGCCCCAGGAGGCCTGCAGTGGGGAGAAGAGGAGTCACGTGAGAGCTGGGCCTGGCAGCCAGCATTACTGACAGCAAAGGGGCCCTAAGGGGCAGGGCTGGCAAGGTCAGTGGTGGCCTCTAGACCATAGTCTCCCTGGAGGACTGTCTTGGAATGTAAATGGAATGGCTTCCCTCTTCCCAGCCCTGTGTAGGGGGTGTGCTGGGGCAGCTGGGTGGCAGGGGCAAGGGAGGCAGGGATGGCTCTGGACAGATGCCCTCTGACCCCTCCAGGGACTTCAGCTCTGGGGCAGGAGCACCAAGGGTGTCAGCCAGCCTGGCGAGGGGTCACTCCCCTGGAGGAACCAGAGAGTTGGGTGCTCCCTGGAGGTATTTACATGACTGAGAACACCCCCCAGCCCCTGGCAGCCCCACCCCCACGCAGGCACCCATAGCTCCCTGAGCCTTCTCTTCCTCCTGCAGCCCAGGGTGAGACCACACCCTCAGGTGGCTGCGATGGGCAGCAGTCGGGGTGCTGGTGGGTGTATGAGATGACTCCTCTGCTTAGAGAGGGGAGAAGCCGCAGTCCCTGTTCCCCAGGAGACAAAGGACAAGGTCAGTGTCCTTACCGGGAGGCCCTGCTGGGCCTTTCTCTCCTGCCTGGCCCCGGTCACCTTTGGAGCCTGGAGGTCCTGCAGGCCCTGGTGGGCCTGTCTGCCCGGGGGGCCCTGGGGAGAGAATGAGATGAGGCCTGAGAACGCTGCGGGCTGAGCTGGTGGCTCCAGGCCCGGCCATCTGTGTGGTCCGCACAGACCTGCACCCAGGAGCCCTGTCCACCTGAGGCTTCCCGAATGGGCAAAGGGACCACATCGGCTGGAGTCGTTCACTACAGCTCACACACCACTTGCACCTATTAACCTCTATGATCTCAAGTGCTGCTTTTGTTTCCTTTTGGCAGGTGGAGAAACTGAGGCTCTAAAATGTGCAGTCTCTCCCTCAGGACCCCAGAGCCAGGCTGTAGATGAGCGAGGTTCCCTCTCTCCACATTCTTCTTTCTGTCTCCCTGCTCAGAGTTGGGAACGGGGCTTGTGGCAAAGAACTCGTCCTGAGTCCTCCTCAGAGACTCCAGGAAGCCCTAAAGGACAAGCCTGCCCACCCCGGGGTCTCTGGGCCTCAAGGATGAGTGAGAGGGGGCAGAGAGATGAGAGGCCTGCCGTGCGGCCAGGGGACAGCCCCTTCTCCCTCTGGAATGCCTGGAGAGGGTGTTCAGAAAGATGTGCTGGACTGACGGAGAGATCTACGCAGGCTCTTAACACCCTTCCATCTCTGTCTGCATGTGACTGTGGTCCGGGACCCAGGGCTGGACAGGCTGCTGGTTTGGGGAGACTCCATCTGCTCTCTGGGATGCCAGGAAGAATCTGAGCGTCACCATTTCTAGGGTTTGTTCGCCACCCGATGGCCATTCCTTGGAACTGCATGTTCCCTGGGAAGGAGCAAGGTTTGGCGGGGAAGACCCAGAGTTCCTCCCACCTGGGTCCTCTCCAGGATGAGAAGCCTCCTTCCTTTTCAGTCTCCGAGAAGGATTTGAAGAACATGAGTGTGGTGCAGCCCTCTGGGGTGAGACCTTGGGGACAGTGGCTAGAGCAGTGGGTCAGGTGACCCAGAGGAAGAGGCTCCCCCACACCCATAGCAGCCTGAGCTCACCCCTCTGCCCACAGCCTCAGCCCCTCGGCAGAGTGTAGAATACCTGCTGCTCCCCCAGCCGGGGACTGGCCACTGGAAGCTGGCCCTCCTACCTCCTGGGTGGCCCTGTCACTCTGCTCCCGCTCCTCATAGGACAGGTATACGCACAGGCACAGAACAAGGCGGAGGAGCAAGGGAGGGGCCGGGCAAGCACTCAGAGCTGCATCTGGGCAGTGCTAAGAAGCTGGAGGCCCAGCTGGGAGAGAGGAGGGGAGGGAGACCATCATCTCCTAAGGGCTCCAGTGGGACCACGAATCGTGGGGACAAAGAGCCCCTAGATCGCTGGCTAACCTTAGGGGTCACTTCTCTGAGTCTCAGTTTTGTCCTCTGGAACTCCAAACTTTATGAGCTTACTGGAATGATGAGAGAGGCTATCAGTCCTGCCTGAGGGATATAAAAAGACTTACTCACTGGCACAGCATGGACACTGGCCAGTCAGAAGGAACACCAGCCTTAAACCCGGGTGCAGCCATACTCACGGGTGCCAGCTAACCGCCCAGTCAGGTAAAGGCCCCGCACAGCACCTGGCATGAGGCCGGCGTTCAGCAATTCGAGCTATTGTAACTACAGTTACTATTACTATTCACAGGCTCAGATGATGAAATTCTGACCAATGGATGGAAGCTGCAGAAAGTAAATTTTATCCCTGACTCTAAAAAGTGGAGGGAAGGGAGAAAATAACAGGGCAGCAGAGGTCCTCCAACTCTAGTCAGAGAGTTTAGTTAGGACTCCCCAGAGAGTAGTGGGAGACAGTTAGCTCCCCGTCCCTGGGGGTATACAGACAGAGGCTGCTGTACGTTGAGCCAGCCAAGGGGTAGGCCGGGCTGAGGCCCTAAATGAAGATGCTAAGGGGCATCAGGGCAGCCCATGAGGACAGTAGCTGGACTGTAATACAATAAGGAATGGTGGAGACTGTGGCAAACTGCAGAGCTTGGACAAAATCTGAAGGGGCAGATATATGACTTAGCTGCAGTCAATTGTTTCCGTGATGGACTGCCAGCCCCAAAAGTCAAATCTTCCATTTTTCTAAGAGAAGCCAGAAATCCTGATTTTTATGTGATATCTCAGTGTTTACATGGTAGCTTGATTTTTTAAAATATCACGTGGGCACGTTGGACCCGGAGGCCTAGTGGGTGGCCTACTTGTGGACTCCCTGGGAGGCCACTCCAGGGGCCTCTTTGGCTAGCGGAGCCCTCCCCTGTAGGCTGCACTCACCAGCTGGCCCTGTGGGCCTTCTTCGGGGCCCCGGGTGGGCGAGAGGGATAGCGTCAGGGAGGAAGTCCTCATTCCAGGGTGGTGGGGTGCTTTGGGGGATTGGCAGGTCATTGTCCGGGCTTGAGGGCCGCTCCGCTGCTTCCAGCAGGAGAACCTGGGCCAGAGAAGAGCAGAGGGTCAGGCCCCGGCCAGGCCAGGCACGCATGGGGACGGGGACAGCCCCTATGAGACCTTCAGCTGCTTGCTGCCGGGTTGGGTGGTCACCTTCTTCAGTGGGACCACAGCTCCCTTGCCAGAATGCTTCCCCCGCTGTCCTTCTCTGCTTCCCATTTCAGGGCAGCCCTCCTGGACCTCGGGCTCAAGCAGGTCCCCAGTGGACATGTTCAGAGTCCTGTATACTTCCTCTGGAGCGGCCACCACTGGGACTGGAGATGTGTGGTTGTCTGAGCAATGACCATGGCCACCTCCACCTCACTGCTCCTCCAAAGGGGGGCCAGAGTGCTTGTCCCCAACGCTGCCTCGCTCAGGGCACAAACAACATGGTCGGGGAGTGTTTGTGGGTACATAGGTGGGTAGACAGATACAAGTGGGGGAGGGAGGAAAATAAGGAGAGAAAAAAGGTAGAGTGAGGGAGAAAGAGAGAGAGAGAAAAGAAAGAAAAAGAAGAAAGGAGGGAAAAAAGGAAGGGGAGGGGAGGGGAGGGGAGGGGAGGGGGGAGAGGAGGGAGGGGAGGGGGGAGAGGAGGGAGGGGAGGGGAGGGGAGGGGACGGGGGATAGGAGGGGGGGGAGAGGAGGGAGGGGAAGGGGGAGAGGGGAGGGGAGGGGAGGGGAGGGAGAAAAAAAAAATGGGCCTGGTTTGGTTCATGAATTTATTGGGAGCTCCAGGAAAACTAAAGGAGGCCGCGGTCACTCAGGGGCGGCCCGGAAAGCAGCCTGTCTTCTCCCCTGGAGGGAATGAACAGTCAAAGACTGCAAAGACCCAGGGCCAGGGCAAGGAAACTCCCTCCTAATTCCCTTGAACTTTGAGCCAGGCCTCAGTGGCCTCAGCAAAGCCCTGCTTTCTCCAAAGAGGCCAGCAGGGGGCACTGCGTGCCCAGGATCAATGCAGGGTGGGTGGGCAGGTACTGAGAACCTAGGTAGGCCCACCTAGGTGGTGGGGGTGGGGTGGGAGATGAGGAGCTCTGGGGTCCCTCAGTTGTACTAAATAAAATCTGACTTTCTGCTCCCACTCCATGGTGTGTCCCTGGTCTTATGTCCCAACTGCCCAATGGGGAGGAATTAGTGTGGTGTTTCAGGTTCCCTTTAGCTCTTGGGAGCCTGCTAGAGTACTAGACACCCCCACCCCCGTGCTGTGATCAAAGGGTCTGAGGATGGGGCAGAGGGTGGTGAGGGTGGGCCTGCCTGGGGGGCCCACTGCTACCACGATCGCTGATGTCTACTTCCACGGGAACTGCCGCCCAAATGCGTCTAAAGCCCAGTGCCAGGCCTGAGCCCCGGCCCTGTCCCATCCTGCACCCGCTCCCACTCCACAGTCCTGGGGCCACCCTGGGACTCCACCTCCCCACTTCTGGGGGGGTCAGGGCCTGTGCATTTGGCCTGCCCTAGGCCGCACCCCAGTGCCCTTCAGCCTGCGTCAGCCATAGCATGCCTCCCCTGGCCTGTGGTCCCAGGCTCCGCAGCAGCCTCTGGCCTCCCCTGCCTCCATCTGCCCCCTTCACCTCCTGGAGCTCGCCCGCCCCACCAGCACAGCAGGGAATGAAGATCTCGTGCAAACAGAAGCCGACCCAGGCCCTGCTCCACGCCTGCAGTGCGCACGCACAGTGCCGTTTTGCCCTGCCCTGGCCCTCCTGGGCCTCACCTTCGGCTCATTCGCCCTGCTCTTTTCCGGCCCTGAATGACCCCCAGTGTCCCTCCTGATTTGAGACTCCCCCCTCCAGCCCCTTGCTCCTGCAGGGCCCTCTGCCAGTCCTGCCCTTCCCTCCCAAGGAAGATCCTGAGACACCAGGCCACCCCTCCTCCCCACTGTCTGTCTTACCCTTGGGCAGAACAGAGAGGAGGCCTCCTCTCCAGCCCCCTACAATTGCTTTGTGCCAAAGCCAGCCAGAGTGGGAGGGGCAATGCCACCAGTTGGGCCACCTGGAGTGGGCACCCTCCCGCTCCTGGTCCCCAGAGCCCAGCACAGGTCAACTGCCACCTGATGGGGGACGCTCAGGCCCTGTGGCCATGCAGACTGGCTTGAATCCTGGCTCTCCCAGGTGGCAGCTGTGTGACCTTGTGCAAGCGTCATGACCTCTGTGAGCCTCAGTTTTCCCATCAGCAAAACTGGGGTGATAACAAGCTGCCGTCACAGTGCTTAGGCCTGGGCTGGGCTGGGTCTTCCCAAGTGTGTGGCAAAGGGTCCTTGTGAGCAACCCCACCCCTGCCAGTTCTGCAGTGTCCATGGGCCTGGGTGACAGAGTCCCTGAGGATACTAGGGAACCAAGTGTCTCAGGGTCTCCATCTGTGCTGGGTGGCCGGGCTCTTGCCCTGTGAGCTTCTAGCAACCTTTCTGAGGTGCCCCCCTCCCCGTCTGATCCTCCCAAGAGCCCATGAGACAGGAAGGGTCACGGTGGCCACATAGCAGGCAAGGTAGAAATAAAGGTTCAGAGACTGCAAGTGACTTGCCCAAGGTTACTCGGCGAGCAGACAGCAGGGCCCCATGTGGTGAGCTGGACCACAGCCTTGGCCTCAGCGGAGCTTCACAGAGGCGAGAAAAAGGGGACCAGATGGCTTGGGTCACACAGCACCTTTGGGGTGCAACCCGGTCTTCTGACCCCGGAAACCCTGCGGGGAAGCAAGGGCTACGACCCCTGCCGCAGCCGTGGTTTCCACTGGGAAGCTGGCTGGACATTCAGAGTCAGAGTCTCTGGGGCAGCAGAGGAGCTGGGGCCGGGGGGAGCTGGCTGCCAGGGGGAGCTGGCTGCCAGGGGCGGGTGATGGGGATCCAGGACAGTAGGCATGAGGGTGGGGGTGAGGAGCACAGGCAGGACCTGGTGCCTAAGGCCTGGGGGAGGGGGTACAGGCGGGAGTGGCTCTCCCAGTTTTGGCCTGGCTCCAGGACAGTGGGGTTGCCACCAGTCAAACAAGGGCCCAGGGGAGGGCAAGGCTGAAGGTGAAGGCAACCCTGCGGGGGTGCGTTCAGTGGCAGTGTCTCGGGGGACCTGCACACGGACATCCTTAACAGGGAGTAGCCAGGAGCAGTCGGGGGTAGGTGCAGGGATCAAAGGGGGGGCCTGACCTGGGCTCCTGGGGGCAGATCCTGGCACTGCCCTTTCGTAGCCAGGCTCCAGGCTCCCCTGAGGGGACCTGTCCCCACACAAAAGGCCTGACTCACTTCTTTCCGGGACACTTCCCACACAGACACAAGGCCCTAGCAGCCCACAGCCCAGGGCAGAGGCATGATCACAGCCAAGTTAGCATCAGCCCTGGCCCGAGTCCAAACCCTCCTGGCCTGGCCGTGGCCAGCCTCCTGCAGAAACTGACCCCACCCCTTCGGGGCATGAGCTCCCAAGGCAGACAGCAATGGGTGTGGGGACTCGGCCCAAGAAAACCAGACCACGGCCTTCCAGGGCAGTGGCCCTAATGACGTCATTGTGGTCTGGCTGATTGGCACCAGACACCAGCAGAACGCCGAGGCTCCTATGACCCTCACGTAGGGAAGTCCCCCTGGGCTCCCTCCCACTCCTTGTGGTCCATGAAGTCAGAGTGTAAACTGAGGGGGAGGAGAGGAAGGAAGGCTGAGAGCTTTTTCCTGCTGGCCGTCTGCCTCTCTGCCCCCCCAGCAGCCATTCCAGCTGTCCCAGGAAGACGGGGTGGCCAGAGTCCCAAATGAGCTGTGAGGTCTGGGTCTCCTGGCAACTCGAGCACCCACAGTCAGTGAAGATGGCGCCAGCCCTGATGGCTGCCTGGACCCCACCACCTCTTCGTCCCTTGCTCCAGGCCCCCAACTGTGCCCAGGGAAAGAGGTGTGATCGCCCAGGTACTCGCGTTCCCACCTCCCTTGCAGCCAGCGGGTGGGCACGTGGCCGGTGCTGCCAACGAGACACAATGGGTTTGTTGGGGGTATCGACTGCTTTGGAACATGACATCAGGACGTGACGCCTTGAACTGCAGTCGTCACTCTGTAACCGTGTGTCGTGGACCATCAGGACAGAAGGTGAATCGCTAACGAGGTGACGGGGGCGGCTGTGAGGAGCATTGGGCTCTTGAGCCACCAAACCAATCCCAGAACCACCTGCTCCTGGACTGTTTGTGGAAGAAACAATAAGAATCCTTAAGGAGTGCACTGCCAGTGGTGGGATTTCTGTTACACCTGAGGGCATTGCTCCCGACACACCCAAACAGGCTTTTCGTCTGAGGAAAGAGAAGGCTCAGCTTTCAGGCCTCCGGGTTGCTGCTCCCTGTTGTAAGCCGCTTGAATTGACTCCCATCTGGGGTCTGGCTGCCTGACTCTGCCATCAGCCATCAGACCCCAGCCTCTGGCCTGGCTGACCCCAGCTCCACGTTGTCTGACCCCTGCAGGCTCCCCTGACCTTGGCACAGCCCGTGGGGCTGCTGCGCTGTCCTGACGACTTGCCCAAATTGTGTCTTTCTCCTTACCCAGGCCACTGCCTCTCAAAGCCCTCTGACCCAGGCCAACAAAACTCCTAGTGGCCCTGTCTCTCTAGGACACCGTTGGGCATGAAGCAGGTAGGCGGGCATCTAAAAGGTGACCCAAACAAGGCACAGGAGCTGAGACAGGAGTCTTCCAGCCCCCACCTGGGGGTCAAGAAGGAGGTGAACTGCTGAACTGAGCTCCCACACGGAAGGTGGTGCGACCACCTCTCCGTACTCCCCAGACCCAAGCTCCCTCCCCCGACTCCCCACCCAAGAGCCATCTGAGCTTCCGCCTGTGTACCTGCCTCAGAACGACCCAGTGAGGAGCAGGGAAGTGACCCCTTCAACTTCTATTTCACTGGGCGGCAGAATGAGGCCTGGAGCTGAGAACAGACGTGCCGAGGCAGGGCTATTGCTGGGACAGGAACCGTGGCCCTGGCTCCTCTCACACATCCTGCTGTCCCCTGCCGCCGCCCCCAAAGTCTGCAGAGGGGTCACGATCCTCATGCTCAGGGCCAGAGAGCAGGCCTGGCCACCAGCCTGCTGCCCGCGGCTGTGCTGTGGAGGCCAGCTGGAGGGAGGTGTCAGGCTGGGAAGACGTGGGTAGGAATTGCTCACGGCAGGAGGCATGAGCGAGGGCCAGGTGGGCGGGAACGGTGTGCCAGTCCTCCCCCAGAGTTGTGACTTTTAACACCCCGAGGTGCTGGGTTGGAGCCAGGGCAGGCTGTGGGCCGAGGCTCTGCCAAACCACACAGAGGCTTCAGGTGCCTGGAAAATGTCTGTCAGGCAGCTGGCCCAGGGGCCCTGCCTTTTCCAGATTCTTGGGTGCCAGAAGTTCAGCCCAGCACCCTGACCACTCTGGAGCTGCCCTAGCCCCAGTTTGGCCCACGTAGCAGCATCTGCTCCCTGAAGCCTTCCACCCCCAGCCCCCAAAAGCCACTGACGCCCAAGAAGGCACAAGGTCTGTAACCCAAGCCTGTGAGCAGGAGCCTGGGCTATTAGAAGGACCTCCTGCCTGCAGAAGGGGTCGAGTGCAAAGGCCATTCGTTCCTGGGGCGTTCATGTAGTGCACTCTGTACGGACGTCTCCCACACACCTGTGTCTTCATCCGTAAGGTGGGAAAAGACGTGAAGCAGATCATAACAGGTACCTTCACACCTGTCCAGCACCCAACCATTTCCCAAGCCGGGTCCCACCACCGAATCACTTGAGACCCGCGGCAGCCCTGTGAGGCTGGTACTTTGACCCATTCCACAAGTGAGGAAGTGGGAGCTTGGCTAGAGTCACCTAGCTGGTGGGTGGTGGTCCTATGTATGTCTGACTCCAGGTGAGTTACCTGCAGGGCCCATCTGACTGGGCAGGTGCCCTCACAGCCAAGCTCTCAAGGCAGGGGGCAAGGCCAAAGGTGAGGTGGGTTTGGTTGAGGGCCAGGTGTATGCGTATGTGTGTCTCTGTGTATGAGTATATTGTGTCTCTGCATGTGTGTCTGTGTGTGTACTCATGTGTATCTGTGTGTATCCATGTCCGTGGGGTGTGTGTGTGTGTGTGTGTGTGTGTGTATGCAGGGGGCATCTGCCTGTCAGGGTCTCCTGGGCCTGCTCTCAGGGCTCTGGCCTTGGGGGTCCCTCAGCCCACCTCGGTGCGCTGTCCTCACTCTGGCCTCCCTCGCAGCTGGCTATTATCATACCACTTGCTGGTTGGACACCCTCTCCTGGGCTAAACCACCTGCCCCAGTTGGGAGCTCTGCCTCAGGATTGGGTAAATCCAGCCTCCCAATGCCGGGTCTGCCCTGGGGCCAGGTGACCCCCCCTGCAGTTTGCGGCCCCAAAGGGTCTGTCTTCCCATAGGCCTATTCCCTCCAGTCAGTCACCAGCGCCTGCTCTTAGACCTCTAAGGAGAGCAGCCCAGCCGGGGCATAGCCCATGGCCCCCACTCCTTTGCCTTCTGCTTGCCTGTACCTGTCAAAGGCTTTCTCTGGCCATATGAGTGAACTTGGGGGTGGACCAGAGTGATAAGGAACACCACCCAGCAGACACCTCGCCCAGTGAGGGGGGCATCCTGGCCCCTCGAGGGCCCGCTCTGCAGCACGTGCTCTGCCCATCTCCCGGGGGGCCCTCATAGGTAACCTGCCTGGCGACACACCTGTACCTCGAATGTTCTCCCTTCCCTGGCTTACTTCCTCTCTCTTCTCCAATGCCACCTGGGGCCATTCCCAAAGAAATACTTATCCTTTATCAGGTCCTTCAAGTGCTTCTGGGGTGACCTGCTCCTCCTCTTGATATAGACAGGCTGAGGGTTGGCTAGAGCTGGTTCTTCTGTGCCCAGCCCCATGCCAGACAGCAGGAGGAAGAGCCAAATTTGGGGACAGTACCTCTTTCTCCTGAGGGGTTAACGTCTGGGCATCCAGTCTCCCAGCCCCCAAGGCTGTACCCAGACCAGCCTATGGCCCGACCTGGGACCTTCAGATTTCTTGTTCTTCCCACTCCCTTCCCCCACTCCAGGAGGCTGGCACAGCTTAGAGAAGGCCACCCAGAGCCACATAGGCCCCAGCAGCACCCAATCCGTGGGACTGGGCTGCACAGGCCTTCTGGGCCCCCTGAGCCTGGGGTTTCCCCAGCCACAGCCTGCAGGTGGCTGACGCACCCGCCCCACAGCCAGCTCTCCAGGCCCAGGCGCCCCAGCCCGTCTGACCTTGGCCTCCAGCGTGATCAGTCGCTCACTCATGTCACTGAGCCGGGTACAGTTCATGCATTCTGAAAGAGAAGAGGACCCCAGGTGAGGGTGGAGTATAGATCCCGGGGAAGGAGCAGCCCGGCCAACAGGACAGCTTCTGGATAAGCAGGTAGGGAAACCTTTGACTGGTTTGCCTGGAAAACTCCTGCCCACCCCTCAGGGCATTATCCTAAGCACCCTCTCCTCCACGCGGCCTGTCTGACTGAACCTCCTTTCTGAGCACCCACAGCACATGGTACCATCCGTTTACTGAGCCAGCACTGAGCCAGCGCCTGGGTGCCTGGTCAGCCTGTAAGCTTCGTGATGGCCGGGGTCTGTCTTTATTTTGTTTGCCCATGCATCTCAGCACCTGGCACAAAAAAGTAGGGACTCAAAAGACCTGAGAGTTGATGAACGGAGAGTAAATGAGATGTGCTCCTGGACTTTGAGAACTAGTGTTAGAGACACAGCTGATAAGGTCCATGCTGGAGCTTTAAGAACAGAACATGCAAGAGAGCATCATGGGGGATGCCAAAGCCAGTCTGGAGTGAGGAGTAGGTGGTCAGGGAGGGCATCCCGGAGGCTGTGGCATCTAAAATGAGGCCCAAGGGATGTGCAGTGATTGGCCAGGTGAGGAAGTGGGGAGAAGCCAGGTTCAGCAGAGGGAAGAACGAGGGCTGAGGCCTGGAGGGGAACCAGCGAGTGATAAAACTGCTTTTTTGTGCACTACCCAACTAGATGGAGCTAATCTGATCATTTTGGTAAAGCCAGAGATAGGGGTCCTTAATGGAGGCCTGGCAGGCCGGAGACTGTAGTAGTGCCGGAGAGCGCGGCTCCGCAAAGCCGCCGCTGTTGCTGGGGGACTATCTGAACACATTTTTAAAAGGCTATTGTGAGGGCATTATTTTGAGGCAACTTTTTAAAAGTTAACATCAAATCAATTGCAAATCAATTTAAATATATTGCCTTAAGGACCTACTAGAGAAAGTGCCACCAAATTTTAAGTAACAGTTGCCATGCCCTTGTCTAAAACACCATCGATGTTGACTTAAACCTTTTCTCTAACAGTTGTCTACGTTTTTAAATCAGACCTTTCTCTTGCTTTTTGCACTGAGGAAGTCTTACCTTCCCTACTCACGGGGAAGTACTGGCTTAGTGGTAAGCATTCCAAGGCACTTCTGACTTGAATATTTTTGTAGATTTTTATCAATTATTAAACCTCTTTTAGAAAAAAAAAGTAGGGGTCTGCCAGCTGCCTGGCCAAACCCCAGCATGCCTGGGGCCACCACTGGAGTGGGAGCCCTGGCGCAGAGACCGGGCGGGAGGAACTCCTGAGGCCAATGGGCAGCTGCTGGAGCGGGTGAAAGTCGTGGTCAGACTTGCATTTTTAAAAGCTCACTCTGGCAGCAAAGTTCACGGTGGTAGGAGCGGGGTGGGGGGCAGGAAGCCCGATTAGGAGGCCCAGGCACACATCTCCCTGGGCTGTGATTATCTGTTTCTGTCTGACTCCCCCTGAGAACCAGAGCTCGTAATGAGGAAGAAGGAAGTTCCAAGCTGTTCTAAAGAACTGTTATTGCTCTGGAAGTCAGGGGACACCTGAATTCTTCACTCAGTCCAAAGTGTAACCCTACGGGAACCCATTCTGGTTAAAAACATGCAGACACACGAGAGGTGCGGGGTAAGTCACTAGGTCCCACTGGGTGTGTGGAGGCCCCTTGGCTTCGGTGAGGCCTGCATGCCCACCGGCAGGGTTCAGAGGCCCCACGCCAGACTGTCCTTGGAAAGGTCCCCTCATTGTCACTGAAAGCAAATCCCTGTTCTGAAGCGGTGGTTACTCTGTGAGATGGCCAGGGGAGCTGTGGGCCGTGGGAGTAGGTGGTTCAGGCTGTGTCCTTCCCAGGGTGCCCAGCCTCGGGGCCAGGAGGGCTGACATCCACTGCTTTCTGCTCACCAGCCCTGCCTGGGCTTACAAGGCCTCATGCCCCTCCCTGTTCCCCTGGGCTGGGCCTGGCCAATAGTTTATAGGCATTTTTTAGGAAAAGAATGTCCCCCTCCCCCAAGAAACCTCATCAGTAACCTCACCACATAAAACAGATTAAAGATGGAGGTGTAAACACTGAAACTTTCAAATGACCAGAAGAATGTACACAGTTGTCTGGCTCTCGGCTGGGGCACGACTTCACAGAGACCAGAGATGGGGTGGGTTTTAGCAGGAAGGGGTGGGTGGGTTGGGGGGATTAAAGACACTCGGTTGCCTCGAGTTTCTCCTGGGAAAAGGAAAGGAAGAGGTTTAGACCACAGAGCAAAGAGAAGGGCAGAGGGGACCCTCAGCAGATGGGTGCTGCCAGTAAATGAAATGCAGCCAGGGGCCGGGGCCCAGCCTCTTCAAGACACAGGGGGGCAGTCCCTCCAGGCTCCCTGCTCAGGCTGGGACAGCCCCAGGTGGGAGAGGGGAGGAGTCCTGCCTGGGCACAGGGACTCGCCTGAGGAGAAAGGCCCACAGGTACTGACACTGGGGGAGCCCCGCTGGGGAAATAGCTGAGGCTCCAAAGGTCCCCAGTCAACAAGGCCAAACCCCAAGGAAAGAATCCGAGCAGCCTTAGTGACCCTTTCTTAAATACAGACTGCCCAGTATTTCAGGCTTTGCAAGAAGCCTTTCATGGGGAAGACAGAGATCAAAACAGAGAGGGTCCCATTTGTCTCTCCACCCACCCTCTACCCCATCCAACCACTCCACCGCCACACAACCACACCCTCAGCCACCTGGAGGCACCGGGGGGCCCATCAGCCCCTCTGCGACTTGCTACTGAGGAGGGGGTGGGCGGCAGGGCAGTGAGAGCCAGGGCGCCAGCCCTTGGAGCAAAGGCCCGGACTGTCTGGAGCAGCCACGCCTTGTGGGGAGCAGGCTGCTTGAGCCCCAGTTCCTCCCCCTCCCCCACACCAGGAGGGCACACCCTGGCCTGGGGGCAGCAGGAAAAGCAGGGGGAGGATGGATGTGGGTAAGTTGTAAATTAGAGCCCCAGCCCCACCCAGGGAACATTTTAGCAGTGTTTACAGACCTTGAACAGAGTGTTTCCAGGGCCTGAGGCAACAAACAGGACTCCCTGCCAGGGGGAAGGTCAGCGGAGGAAGAGAGCGCCTCGGGCTCTTGCAGGAACCTATTTCTGGAAAGTGTGCTGGACCCAGGCCCAGTTTGCTCTGGCACCAGGCACCCTGTTTGGCAAGTGAGGAGCTGCTTGGCTGTTGGTGGGCACAGGGGGCCCAGCTCCCCAGCCACGGAGAGGCCCAGGAGGCCTGGCCAACGAGCAGGGAGGGACAAGTCCTCAGCCTGGCCTCCCTGTGCCACCTGCCCTGGCAGGCGCTCTGAGACCAGGAGGCTTCTATGGTTCCCCTGGCATTCTGTCATGGGCAGGCAATTAAATTACACTTGTTTAACTTTCTGTAATTATTCACGGAGCGGTGGAAACGGCACTGATGGGACTGACCGGCTCTGGCTGGACGAGGCCCTGCCCGCCCGGCTCCAGGCCTCCGTTTTCCCTCGCTGAAACGCGGGCTCTAACTTTCTGGGCTTCTGCAGACTCCCGTGTCGCCAGTCCTCTCCCCCGACCACACGGGCCCATGAGCACCAAGCCCGCATATTTCCTGGGGTCTAGGACACAGGTGCAGAAACTTTTGTCAGAAAACCTTTGCCAATATGTGCATATCGGGAGTGTGGATGTGCCAGACAAACCTGGGTGTGTGTGTGTGTGTGCAAGAGAGAGAGACTGAGACTAACTCCTTGGTGTGGTCAGTGGAAAGGGAGCTCTGTGGAGATCACTAACGCACTATGTGGCCGCAGAGGCCCTCCTCTCACCTCTCTGCACCTCAGTTTCCCCCTTGTAACAGGGGTTTATATGGGGTCAGCTCCGAGGGCCTCAGACTCCTGGACTTCTTGCTCTTGTCGCCTGTCCCCTCGCCCTGGGCTTTCACTGCTGGGCTCTGTGCACCTACAGCAGGAAGGTAGTCGCCAATCCACCTGCCATTTGCCTTTGCCCGGCAGTGCAGCTGGTAATGGCTCTGCATCCAGAATCCAGGGCCCGCCTCCCGAATGAGGCTGATTCCCAAGGCCCGGCCCCTGAGAGGGGCTTCATCCTTAGGGCAGGAGTTGGCTATACCAGAGGAATCTAAAGAGGCAGGGGGAGCCTACTATGAGCCTTGGGCCATAAGACCCCAACAGGGAGAACCAGGGCACATGGGTGGTCCTGTCCCCAGGGACCCGGCTCCCTCTGTGAGAGGTCTTGGAGAAGGGTCTGCATGGAGGGGACATGTGCAGGGTGGATGTCACCAGAAGGCCAGTCCAACATGGTCCAGCTGGTGGAGATCCTTAGAATCCCCTTGGGGCCTTTCACCTTAGCCAAGACTCTTAGGCCCTATTAGGAGAAGAAAGTTCCAAGGAGGTTGGTGGAGTCAGATGTTGTGGGGACAGGGTCAGGGCAGGCCAGGTAGGTTGGTCACGAATGATCACAGGGGACCCCAGGGACAAGGAAATCCTGAGTGGCCTCCGTTTCTTAGGTGGGGCAAGAGCTGGGCTGGACCAGCACAAATATGTATGGCACCTTCCTAGCTCACTACACAAAGGGTCAGCCCTGCTCCTCCCAAGAGGTTAGCCTGGAGTCACACCTTCTTTCAGTGCCTCCCTTTTTCCCCTCTGGGGCCTGGAGGTCATGAAGACCCTCCTTCACTAGTGAAACTTTGGTCAGCTCACTCTCTGTCAGAAATGCTGAACAGCTCCCACTGCTCTCGGGACAACGTCGTAGCTCGGCTTAGCCGGCCTGCTCTGGTGTCTGGCTTCCACTCTCACCGTCACACCCCCACCCAGGCCAGGCCATCTGCCTCCCACTGCCTCCCAGGACACACCCCCGGGGCTTTCCCCAGAGCCCACAGCCTCTCTCCAATCTTCAAGTCAGAGGTGTTGTGTTGAGGAAAGATTTTCTGGCTAAGATTCTACACCCAGCTTAACTACCCCTCAAGGTTTGAGGGGAGAATAAAGGCATTTGTAGACATGCATGGTTACTAATATTTACACTCCAGGCACCCCCTCCTCAGGAAGATGTTGAAGGATGTGCCCTGATGAAACAGAGGAGAAAACTAGAGAAAGGACCCCAAACAGGGAAACAAAGACAAGTTCACCATGGGAAAGAGACTAAGGGGTTTCCCACGAAGGGAAACGAAGGAATGACAGTGTGGGGCAGGCTGGAGTGAAACCCACCACATTAGACCAGGAGACAGGTGGCTCTAGAAAGGAGACAGCCCCTGACGTGTGTGAATGTGAGCAAGAGAGAACTAAACCTCTTTTGGAAAATCTGGGGCGAATTAGTGGCATGCGGAACGATACACCTCTATGATATGGCGTAGAGAACTAAACAAGAAGAAAATTAGTTAGTAATTTTCAGAAAAATTAAAAGTCCAAAGCAAAGAGAAGTGCCTTGGTATACTGCCTGAATCAGCAATTGCTTGTTATAACGCTCTGTTCATTGTCTACTGATCTAACCCAAACTGTGAAGCAGTTGTCTGGGCGTCGGGGGGGAGGAGGTGACCTGGAAGATGGATCGGGGTGAGCAAAAGCACCAGAACCCTGCACAGGAGGAAGTCAACAGAAAAGCTCTAAGATTAAAAACCATGAGAAACAGCAACGTATAAATGTTAGTTAGCACTGTAGAGGTAAGCACCACCTCCCCCCCCCCCCCCCGAAAAAGTACTTGACTAAAGGGAATAAAAATCGGGAGTAACGAGGGGTACAGGGGGCTGCTTTTTCTCACTGTAAGCCTTAAGGGGCTATGTGCCTTTGTAAAAACATCTAATGTGCATAATACAATTAAATGCCTAACTGGGTAAAAATGTGAAGCGTGTTTGTGGTGCTGCGTCAGAAATACACAGCAGTGTATCTGTGTCCTGTTTGTAATGATAGAAAAGGTAAACAGTCACGGAATGGAACCTGGAAGAGTGGAAATAGTTGCAGTGGTAAGATTATGGGTGTTTTGTCCTTGTTTTTATAAAGTTTCTGGGGGGTATTTTATTCTTTTGGCTCAGTTTCTGCATCTAAAAACGTGGCCAATCATCCCTACCTAGATCAGGTTGCTGTGTGGGGTGGGAAAACTGAGGGGGAGTGGTGTCCACCTACTCCGGTCCCTTTGTCCCAGCCTCCGGTGGTGGCTCCCAGCACCTGGGCCCCTGGCTTTTTCATCTTCCCCAGCGCTCAGCTCCTGGCTTGGCCGCCCCACCCCTCAGGGCCACCACCACACTGAGAGCAGCTCCCTGCTCCTGTGGGGCTGGTGGCCTCCGCTCCCTCCACATGAGCCCCTGTCTGGTTCCACACAATAGCAGGCACACGGTGGGCTCTGTATATCCATGGATTGAATAGTTCTTACACTCCGAACAGAGCAGAAGACCTTGAAAATCATCCAGAGATAGGGAAACCAAGGCCCAGAGAGGACAGGGAGTTGGCCAAGTTCATGGCCTCATGATAGATGAGCCGCCCCGGGTCTGCTCCCTCCGTCTAGGGCCCAACCATTGACCACAGGCCGTGAGCCCATCCTCGGTTCACTGGGGGTTTCCTGCATCGTGAGGAGAGATTTGCATGGGTCCTGAAGGTGAAGAAGGATGTAAAGACCTGGCTCCACTGCCAAGCCAGAAACCCTGCAAAGTCACCGAACATCAAGTCTCAGTTTCTTCATCAATGAAATGGGCCTGATACTCTCTCCCTGACCCACCCCTGAGAAACCTGCTGGTCTCAGAAGAGATCGATGTGAATACACACCACAAAATGTGTGAGGGAAATGGCTCTGAAGTTCACATTTCTGGCCCTGGCCCGGGGCGAGAGGAACCGACCCCAGCGGCACACCCGTGGCTCCTGAGGATTAGCAGCCTTGAGACTGCCTGGCTGAAGGGGGGCCGGAGCCTGTGAGGCCGCACTTTGCGTGTCAGCCTAGCGGGGCCCCCGCGCTGTTGTCCACCGAACACTGGCCCGACGTTGCTGTGAAGGCATTTTGTAGATGTGGTTAACGTCTACAATCGGTGGGCTTGAAGTAAAGGAGATCACCCCGAATGATGTAGGCAGACCTCGGATAATCAGTTGAAGATATTAAGAGCAAAAACTGAGGTTTCCTAGAGAAGTAGGAATTCTGCCTCAACTGCATCAGCAAATCCTGCCTGCATTCCCAGCCTGCTGGCCTGCCCTAAAGATTTCGGCCTTGCCAGCCCCCACAACTGCATAAGCCAACTCCTTAATCTGTGTCCATAGAGATAGCTCGGGAGATATACGCATGTAGAGATACAGACACACACATCTTATTGGCTCTGTTTCTCTGAGGAACCTGAATGATACAAGGCCCTACCCACAAGCAGGTCCTAACCAGCCAGCTTCTCCCGAACTCTCAGGGGTTCCATGATTCAGCTCCGGCTGCCTTAAAGATAGTGCTGTCAGATTTAGCAAATGAAAACACAAAATTTTAGCGACCCTACTTAGTACTTCGTTCCTTCTACAGATACGCTTTCTCTGTGACAAGGACCCAGGGATAAGTGGCCTCACCCTCAAGGGCCTCTGGACATGTAAGCAACAGTGCTGAGGTCCAGGGCTGGTCTGTGTGCCTCTCCAGGGCAGCGTGGGGCCAATGCCAGCTAGGGGAGATCAAGAGGGCTTCCTGAGGAGGTAGACCTGAACCTGGACAACTGCTAGTAAACGCTGTTGAGCACTTGCTCTGGGAATGACTTTGGCCTAACCCCTTAACACCCATTCTTTCTATGTAAGCCATTTAGCAGCCCTGAGGGAGGCGCTAGATAGTTATCCCACTTTGCAGATGGGAAAAGTGAGGCACAGTGAGGTCAGGCAAATTTGCTGGAAGTCTTCCAGCCAGAAACTGGTCCGAAGCACATACTCTGCTCTTAATCCCTGAACTACTTCAGGTCTGACATAACAGTGCTGGTGTTCGCCGCCCACCTGCCTCACTCAGGCCCAGTGCTAGGGCTCTGCACGTCTGACAACCCTTGCATCAGCCCATGAGGGACGCTGTTGTCCCTCCCACCTCCAGGGGAGGAAGCAGATCGATGGTGATGATCCCCCAGCCCCATAGGAACCACTTGAACAGGTGCCAGTGTCTCCTCCTGGCCCCGCACTGTTCACCTTTATGAGATTCTGCCTGACCTCACGCTGGCAATTTGCCCAAAGGGACCTCACTCGGGCCCCTACTTAAGTTTCTGTAATAGGTAGGAATCCAATTAGCCATGAGGACTGGAGACTGCTAGGGGGTGGGGGAAGCAAGCCAGCTGCAGGCTGGATTTGCAGAGGCTTCACGGGGCCCCTGGGGCAACCAGGGCATGATAATTCTAGATTTCTGCACTCCTGGTGTCTCCAGTCCAGCCTGAAGCTCTAAGGTGCTCTCCGGTACTCTGAGCCCAGCTCCATGGGTAGCAGAGAGGCCCTGTGCCCGGGAAGCCACCTACCTGTCCAGTGAACTCTAGAGAGCCACTTGTCCAGGTCATCGCAGACAGATTGGATCTCTCTAAGCCCCATACTCCAAAAGGAAGGGTAAAGAGAGCAAGGTCAGGTTGAAGGTAGGGGCCCTTCCCTGTGCCTCCCCTATGCTCCCCAACACATACCAGAGCAATGAACCCCATCGGGGGCTAGGGAGCCTGTTGGTCAGACAGAGCTGTGGCTGCCTGCCAGGCCCAACCATAAGGCTTGTGGACAGGACAGAATAATTAAATTCCATCCTCTTCTATGTCAGGGATCACAGAGAAGGCAAGATTATTCAGGAACTTCTGCCAAGTCTTTTATTGAAGAGTAACTTGAGTTCCTTCTTGGAGAGGGGCAGCCTCACATGGTGTCTTCACTCTAGAAACCCCAATCCCCAAAGGCTGACTGAGAAGCACTGAAGCTTCTCAGAATACAGTGGTAGTTGACAACCTCCACCCCCATGGCCCGCACCCTCACCAGCAGCCCTTGGACTGTGGAACTTTCTGGCAATGTTCAGAAACACCCCATGGGGGAAAGGGATAACTGGTGAGTGAAATCAGTTCACCAGTGTTTATCAGGCACACAGTGCAAAAGAGACAGAACTACCTACCCTTCCTTCCTTACCAGTGAGAGGATGAGATTCAGAGAGGTTCAGCAACACACTCAAGGTCACACAGACTGCCGATTAAAGGCCAGAATCAGAACCCAGGTTTCCCTTCCCATGAGGCCGTGGTGGGCTGAGCTAGGCGCCCTGGCCAGGGCAATAGCCTCCAACTTGATGTGAAGACAGCGCCTGCACCCTGGCTGGGTGCGGGCAAAGCCTGAGGCTTCTCAGTACCTGGCCATGGCCCTAGAGCACAGGTGGCAAACGAAAGGCCCACCTGCCGAATTTGGCCCTCCACCTTGTTTTATCCGGCCCGGCCTCCTTAATTCTACCCTGCAGCAATGTGGAGCTCTCGCTTAACTGTTAAGGAGTAGTTATATTTATACAGTCCTAAAATTCCATTCAGCCCTTTGAAGGCAACCGAGAGGCTGATGTGGCCCCCTGTGAAAATGAGTTTGACAGCCCTGCCCTTGGGGCTCTGCTGGCCTGGCTCACTCGATCTGTCTTTCTCCCTGTCTACCTCCAAATCTAGCCCAGAGTTCAAAATCTAAAGAGCAACTATTAGAATTATTAAATTAATTCAGCAAGGTCACTACAATACAAAGACAGTTCACAAAAATCAGCCATATTCCTATATACTAGTGATAAACAGAAAATAAAGATTTAATATACCATTCACAAAAGCATCATTATTGAGGAATACATTACTGAAAACCATACAACATCACGGAGAGGAATTGAAGGCGTAAGTAAACGAAGATATACTATGTTCGTTGTTTGGAAGACCCGAGGCTGTGAAGATGATGCTTCTCCCCCAGTTGATCTGCAGTGACTGCAACCCCACTCAAAACCTCAGAGGGTGTGTGTGTGTGTGTGTGTGTGTGTGTGTTGGAGAGTTGATTCTAAAATGCACCCGAAAATGCAAAGGTCTAAGAATAGCCAAGGCCGTCTCGAAGATTTAGAAAATAATATATCTACTATTTATAGATATAATGGGTGGCGCAGGGGAGGCGCACTATCAGAACTGAGATCTATTATAAAAGTACAGGGATGAAGGCGCTGCTTAGCTGGTTCATGTTCATGCAGTCACTGCGCGTAAGGAGGAGACACAGACACAGTGCAGGGGAGAAAGGAGAGTGAACCCATAAACGGGTTCTCCCCATAAACGGGGCTGGGGCGAGTGAACCTCTCGGTGGAAAAGTAAAATTAAAACACTGGACCCTAAGGCACACCACACATGAAAGTCAATTCGAGGTGGGTCGCAGATCTAAATGTAAAAGAGGAAATAATACGGCTTTCAGAAGGAAACCTAGGTGACTGCCTTCACGACCTCAGAACAGACGAGTTCCCGACAGGACACCAAAAGCAGTAACATTAAAGAAACCTCTGATAAAGGGGGCTGCATTCAAATTAAGAATTTCTTCTCATCAGGAGACACCCTTAAGAGAACAAAGAGGCCTATCACCAAGTAGAAGAGGATCCTTGGAATACTTATATCCACAAAACAAGATATTCAACGGGCCGACAGTCATATGCAGAGGGGCTCAACTCAGCCACATGAGGAAACGCAAATTAAACCTCAGTGCGATACTCCCATACACCCACCAGCATGGCTGAAATTAAAAAGACTGACACCACCAAGTCCTACATAAAACATCAAGCGGGAGCCCCTGGGACCCTCGCGCAGTGTTAGTGGAGCATCTGTGGTGTAGCCACTTCAAAAACCGTTCGGCCGTTTCTAATAAGGCTGATGAGAAGGCCACTCCGTGACCCGGCAATGCCACGCCCAGATATAAATCTGACCAAATGAATAAACATGATCACCGAGAGCCCTGTACAGAAATGTTCAAGCAGCATGGGTCACAGCAACCCAAAATTATAAAGAACCCAAATTCCCATGAAGGCTGACTGGATAGATAAGCAGAGTAGCCGTAAAACGGAACTCGACACAGTAGTAAGTGTGCACAAGCCGCATGCAGCGTGTGGGTGGGCCTCCCAGGGATAATGCTGGGTGTTTGGATTCACACCCAAAGGGCACACACTGTGTGATTCCATTTCTCAGAAGTTCCAGCATGGGCCAAACAGCGCTACGGTGCTGGCACCCTCGGGGAGGGCCCTTACTGCAAGACGCAGGAGGAGGGCTTCTAATCATCTTAGAAAGATGATGAAAATGTTCCCAGGTGCAGCCAGTTTGTGAAGAACACGAGCTGTTCTCCTGCTCATTCTGAACCCCCAATCTGACACGTCACCCACTAATGCTCCCTGTTACCCTGAGGGAAAACCCCACCAGCCAGGGCTACTTGCCATGCTCTGAGCACCTCACTCTTCCAGGCCTTTGCACTTTGCCTAACTTACGTCATTTAGAAATGGCTCCCAGCCCACCTCATTGATAAGCTAATTCCTCTCAAGCACCACCTCCTCCAGGAAGCCTTCCTTGACCACTCCGGATGGGATGACGTTTTGGGTATCCCTCTTCCACGTGGGCTGTGAAACCCTTGAGAGCAGGGATGATGTGTCAGCCATTCTTGTATTCTAAAATAATGGGGGGAGGCATATTCTGCTGCCACAAGGGGCTGCAAAGATGCTCGTGTGGACTCTCGGGAGGTGTCTTTGGGGGTGGGGGTGTGCAAAAGGCCCATCCTAGAAGGCCTCAGGGGACCAGGAAGGGGAGAAGGGCTGCTCTCCTGCAGGGGAGGTGTGTGCCCAGGGCATCGGCCCCACGCACCCTGGCTGCTCTGTGCCAGGGGCTCCCTCACTGTGCACGGGAAGTGCCACAGCCCCCAAGCAGCTGTTTCCCATTTCCACCAAGGCCAAAGAAAGTGGAAGGGGCTTAAGGTAGAGATTTAGGAAGACGTTTTAATGCTGAAGTTCATTACATTCTGGCTTGAGTCACCATGGGAGGGGAAGAAGGGAGGAAATGTTCTCTTCCGATTTCACAAGAGCGAAGGGTCTGGCCCATGTGGAGAGATGCAGGTCATAATAATGATCACAAAGAGAAGATGTGGCCTTACATTCAGGGAGCACTTACCATGTGCCAGACACTATTGGAAAGGCTAGACCTATGCTGACGCACTCGTTTTCGTGTCAATTCATCTAATTCCTATAATAACTCAGTGTGGTAGGGACCACTATTACCTCCATTTATAGATGTGCAAACCGAGGCACAGAGAGGATAAGTAGCTTGCTCAGAGTTACACAGCTAGTAAGAGACAGCCTGGATTCAAACCGAGGCAGTTGAGGGCGGGGATGGGAGGGCCTGGCTCTGCACCAGCACCCCAGCTGGCCTTGGGAACTGGCCTGAAGTTCCACAGGGCCCTGCCCTGATGGTTCCTCCAGGCTCCAGCCCCACACTGTCCTCTGGAATCCCTGCCCCCAGACAGCACGCTCTGGGTGGGCCCCGCAGCCTTTGCCCAGATGTCGTTCTGGCCCCTAGCCCCGGCTGAGGGCACCGTGGCATTTCCTTTCTAAAACATAAGGTCTTCACCTTCTGTTGGGAAACAGCAGGAATTAAAGAAATGAATTTCTTTAAGAAATGAGACCCCTTCCCCAAAGTTAGCTGTGTCCCTTTGCTATATGGGACTGACATGTTCCCTTTGCCCCTCTTTCCCAGAGGGCAGCTGGGCCCAACTAAGAAGCCCAAGCTGGCAGTGGCATGGGGTGGGGGCTTCAGTGGCAGAGGGTTTGGCACTTGGGGAGGGACCTCAGGGCAGCATCAGTGGCCCCGAGAGGGTCAGGGCACCACTGAAGGGTAGGGGGTGCAGGAGGGGGCAGTCCACATGTCCACGTGCCAGAGCACAGACATGCAAGGACATGCGGGGGGGAGGGGGGGTACGTGTGTGTCTGTCTGTCCCTCTGTCTGGTCCTAGTGCTGACACGTGGGCAGCAGCTCAGAAACACCCTTCACTACAAAGTGCCTGTGGTTTTACAAAGCCTTGTCACACCTCTGACCTCACTTGACCCCCGTGTGGCCTGTGAGATCCCACGATCCATGGTCCCAATTTATAACCGTGCAAAAGGCAGCTCAGAGAGAAGGGACTCTCCCAGGTCACAAAGTGTCCTCCTCTGGGGGAGACCAGATGCCTTCCCAGCTCACCATCCCACCCCCTCACGGCCTCTCCATCAAAAGGAACCCAAAGGAGCCCACAAGAGGCTACAGTTGCGGCTGCCAGCCCTTGCTGGTGGCTCCACTGGCTACTGAGGCCAGGCAGCTGGTCCCCTGCTCTGTGAGCACACGCCTTCTGATAGACCAGGAGTGGGGATGGGCTTTGGGAACTGGGCGGTGTGTCCTTAGACAGGGTGCAGTCCTCTCTGGGCCTTAGCTTCCCATGGGTCAGATGCAGAGACGAACTCGACGTGTATCATGGCCCTGTCGGCCTGTTGTTCTCTCAGTCAGTCACAGTAACTGGAGCCAGAGGCATATCGGCTGGGCACCCGCGATTCTTCTCTCTCCTGTGGGCAAAGGAGCGGGCAGGCCTTTGTTTCTTGTGAACAGGCAGGTTACGTCACGGTGGCTCATTCTCAGGCTTCGGTGGTGGAATGGGATCCCCTGAAGCATCCCGTGACTAGGAGGGGCCGCCTGCCCGCTGGTGGCGTCCAGGTGAGGAGTAGAGGCCCTGCTCGCATCTCAGCGCATCGCTCCCTATCAGTGGGCTCTAGCTTTCCTCCATGGTAAAATAGGACAATGGTCCCTGCCCTGTGTGGCCAGCAGGCCCAGTCCAGACCTTTGCCCCTAGCCTTTGGAAATCATCCCGGCCTTTAGTCCCCGCTGTTTGCCCAGGGAGAACATGCAGGGAGGGGATGAGCTCTCCCGGTGTCTGCCCTGGGCAGGGCAGCTGCTGTGCTGCCCAGAGGCTCTGGGGAGCATCGTGGGGCTGAAGGTGGGGGTCTGAGGGTCTCAGGAGATGCTCCTGGACATGGCCACCAAAAACACCTGTCTGGGCATGCAGGGCAGCACAACAGGGGAGAACAGAGGGCTCTGGGGGCCCTCTAGGGCCGCAGGTGACAAAGAGCCAGCCCTCTGCCCAGTAGAGCTTTTTATATTTGGACCATTTTTGAGAGAAAATCATCTAAGAAGTAAGTGATCACCCATCTTCTCAAGCAGAGATTTGCAGTCACACCTCGTTCTGACCACTCACAGGGGCACCCAGGCGTGGAGGGCAGCTCACCCCTCAAGTAAATACCCCTCCCCACAGCAAACCCTGTCCCCACCCCGACTAACTGCCAGGCTTTCTGAGCCCTGGATCCGGGTTTGGGTTTATGGTGGTCCGGAGTTCTCCAGCGCGTGGATACGAATCGCCTTTGGCAGGTGCCTTCTTTTCAGTTCCCACTGCCTGTTGGTGAACAAGAGCCGCGCTGCCTGGGTGCTTCTACCTCTCCTGGGTGTCACAGTTGCGCATCAGGAACCCTCACAATCGCTATTCTGATTCCCCTACTACAAATGACAAGATGGGGACTTGGGGCGGTTATGAAGTTGCTCAGACCCCACCGGCAGGAGCAGGACCTGCTGCAAAGCCTGCGTTCTTTCCTGAATGGTTTCTGGTTGCTTTGACTACCTCACAAGCAAAGGAGTCGGAACCCTACTGTCAGTAACAGCACCTGAGAAGGGTACCTGAGCTTCAGTGCCTGGTCCCTGAGGCCCTCTGAGGCTGCTCAGGCCCTGTCGTGGCTGCACCGCCTGCTGGACAGGTTGCCCGGCGGCAAGGATAACCTGCCTCTGGACAGGTGGGTTATAGTGGGCTATGGCAGGCAAGTGTTCGGACAGACTGTGGGGCAGCTGTCCTTTGAACTAGCACGGCTGGGGTAACTCCCCAGGAACCAATGGTATGAGTGTGGAGGGCAAGAACCGTATGGGATAAAGGACTTCTGGGCCCTTGTTTGGGGACCGAGCAGGGTCCCCGCAGTTGGGGGATGTGTAGATGAAGGCGGCTGTGCTACAATTTGCTCAGTGGAGTGTTTCAAGACTTCTGAGTGCCCCTCAGGGCTTGAAGGGGATTTCATCACAACACATATAAGTGATCTGGTCTCTGTAGACATTTGGGGTGACGAGGAACTGGGGGTGTCCTCTCTGCATATGTTTTACCTTTCAGAGTTCAGCGATTCAGCTGCTTCTCTTGGGTGGATTTCTGGTGCTGTGAATCTGAAGTTACTATGTGAAGCACTCTTACTCTTTTTCCTCATCCAGAAAGAAATCATCAGTAATATCCCCAGCGTCCCACGAAGCTGGCAGGCAGCCTCACCTGGATCTGAAAGATGACCAAGCCCAGCCAAGGGCGACGAGCACCGTGAGTGTTGACCCACTCGGGCACATGGAGTCAGTGCTGCCATCGCTGTGTGTTATTGGGAAAGGATCCCTCTTAACAGGACTCCAAGGCCAAGGTCAAGGATCAGTGGCCATAAAGCAAAGCTGGCTGAGTAGGGTCCTCCAGACCATGGGAGGGGGCTGCACAAGTCTGCCAGAGCCTTCTCGACCCAAGGGGCCTGTGAGGAGCACCCACAGCCTGGGACCCTGGGCGGGGCCGCCCCCTCTGCAGCCCTGGTTAAGGCTCAGTAGGGAGCGATGAACTCTGTCTCAGGGAAATAGGTGAGGTGCCCAAAAGGAGCAAGCAGGGGGCGGCATCTCTTTGGTCATTGGGCTTTCAGGTAGAAATAGTAGCAGAGTTTTAAGAACTAAAGACAAAGTCACTGGCCTACCCCAGGTGGCAGGCCTGTACAGGGCAGCAGAGGAGGAGCCCTGGGAAAAGAGGAAGGTCTGGGGAGCAGCTCTGCACCTTTCCCAGCATGCACCTAGGCCAAAGGCAAAGTGAAGGCCCCAGGGGGGCTCCCGGGAAGACCTGGTCTCCTCAGGAGGCCGTCTACCTTGTGATGGCTGTTTAGGGGAGCTGAGAGGCTAAGGTGGGGCACTAGCGCTCATACTGGGCCTCCAGAGTTCCCAGTCAGAGGTCAAACCCCAGGCTATAAGCACCGCAGGCCTCACCTTGGGTTGGAGAAGCACTCAGAGTGGCAGTTCTCTAATGCTTTTCTAAAAGAAGTCTTTGTCCTACACACAATTGCTTCTGCGACCCAGGCTGGTAACCAATCAGAGAAGCTGCTCTGACTGCAGTGGGTAGGAGCCCAGAGGTCCCAGTCAGCACCTCCTACCCCCTGGGCTCAAAGTGGGCAAAAGGTGGGCAGGTCTCGGTGCCCCCAACGCCGGTTCTCAGACACCCAAGGGAGCAGCATGTGAAGAGGCACGTCCCACATCTCGAGGGAGTGTAGTGCCCACAAAGAAGCTACCTGCTTCGTGGCATTGGGCAGTCTGGGCTCAGCTCCCTCGGGCAGTGTCTGGTGCCTACATACTCCTGGGCCTGGCTGTCCTCTCCCTGCACACTCTGCTCTCGGGGACCACCATCCACTGGTCAGCTGCCCCCTCCACCCCTACTAGCCAGAGTAGGTCTGGCTGGAGCCCAGGCCCACCTGGTCACCTATTGAGACACAGTGGGAGAAGGCCAGGGAGGAGGATTAGGCAGGTGCAAAACTCCTGACTCTCAGGTTCAAATCTGGATGTCACCTTTGCCAGCAGGAGGAGGGTGCCACACAAATTGAAGGACCACTTGATGGGGCCCCACCTGTATTTGTCAGCCTGGAGGATCACTTGGACATAATCCGATTCTTTCTGAGAGACACTTCCCCCACCCACCACCACCCCCCGAATAGTTTAAAACACATTTGAACAATACAGAGGTGTTTGCACAGATTTACAGTGGTTGTCTTTAGCTTAGGGCTTAGCCACCTCTCTACTCTACTCCCCCTTAAAGCCCAATAGCTGTGTGACCTTGGGGAAGTTACTTCATTCTGAACTTCAGTTGCTTTGCCCACAAGATGGAAGTAATCAAGGCCACCTCCTCGGGCCCTGAACTGCTTAGAGAGCAAGCAGGATGGGCACAGAGTGCATGTCTGAGAAAGGGCAGCTGTCCTTTGCGCTCTATGTTAGAAGGCAAACCTCCCGTACGACTGTAAAGACTGGGAGGCTTTGAGAGCTATCTCACCTGGCCCTTTCTTTTCACAGGTTAGAAAAGACTTCTGGGGTGGTAAGTGCCACAGTCACACATTTGAGGAGGTGAATGAGCCAGAGCTGAAACCCAGTTTTGGGCATGCATCCAGCAGCCTTTTCACCCTCCCGGGATGGGCACCTCATTACTCCCACTCAGTCATTTACACCATAGTGAGAATGAATCCATATAATACTACTGAGGGCACAACCTTACCGAACACGCTCCCATTCCCCTCTCCTGCTCCGAGAGCCTAGGAAGATAATATTATCCCCATGATTAAGGAGGAGGGAGAGATAACCCAGCCCAGAAAGGTGAAAGGTGATCCTGGATCCAGAAATGCTGACCCTGTTTGACCAGCAGCTCCATCCGTGTGCAGGCTTGAAGAAGGGGACGGGAGGCCCTCTGCTCCAGCACAGAGCGTGGTTACTGGGTCAGGGCCCCTGTTGCCAGCACCCAGACGCTGGTTGGGAGCAGCGGGAGAAGCTTCTGCTCCATGAACAGGGCTGGCATCCACAGTGTCCTGTCCCAGGCTTCTGGGGACCTGGCGAGACTCACCAAGTGGCAGATGGGAGAAGACTCAGGCCAGAAGCAAAGCCCTTTGCAGGGGAGGTGAAAGGACAGCCAAAGGTTGGCCTCAGCATCTGATGCCTGCTCCCTGCTCACAGCTGGGCTGGCGCATGGGGCATGTGGAGCACCCCAATCGCCTCCCTTCAGCCTCTCTGAGCTTTAGGGACGTGATGTGGGGTGGGCTCTGGGTGCAGATTCTCATGGGAGAGAGATCTGTCTAAATGTAAAAGAGGGGCAATCTGATCCAGTTACCCCTAGTTCTTTTCTCCCTCTCTCCTGCACCCCAGCTCTGCAGACCAGACCCAGGTACTGCAGCCGGAGGCACATCTGGTTGCCTGGGAGGGGTGCCCTGACAGGAGCAGACTCCAAGGAAGCAGTCTGGCAGACCCCAAGAGCCTGGGGTGGGGTGCAGGGTGGGGTTGGCAAGACTGGGTAGAACCCAAACACCACCATTGGGGACTGATCACTGTCCTAACAGACCCTAGTCCTGAAGGACAACAGGAGTCAGAAATAAATCTCCCTAATGGGGGCGGGATCCTATCCCCTGCATTATCCAAAGCTACACCCCCAACCCTGGTAATGGGGAGCCTCGGGATCCCTGAAAGACAGCCACTCAAGACTGCAAAAGTCTGCCAGTCTAGTGGGTACGAAATGCTATTTCACTGTGGTTTGAATTTGCATTTTCTGCATTGCTAATGAGGGTAAATATCTTTTCATTGTTTTTTGAGCCATTTCTCTCCACTCCTACCCTGTGAAATGCCTGCTCTTGTTCTTGACTCATTTTTCTGTTAAATTGTTCTTTTTCATATTGATTCACAGGAGTTCTTTGTGTATTTCTGGTATCAGTCCTTTGTCAGTTTTGCACACTGCAAATGTCCTTCCAGTCTGTGGCTTGTATTTTTGGCTTGATAACACACCTTTTGTCATTACAGAAGGTTTCCGATCTATTTACCTTTTATTCCTTTAACTCAAGGTATTTCGTGAAGTCCGATAGCTACCTCTGAAACCCACTCATGACTTTTAAACCCACTCATGAGCCTTCTTGCTGCTCACTCAGGCCACAGCAATGCTGGCTGTGGGATTGGTAGCTGGTATCTACGTGACCAGAGGTTCCTTTCTCTGCCTGGTTTGCAGTTGTCATCACGAATAGGTATTGAATTTTCTCTCTTAAACTGTAAATGAGCTGAATTACAAAAATAGATTTTCTAAACTCTGCTTGGTCACGATCTATTACTTTTTTGTGTCCTGCTGGATTTGAATAGCTAACATTTTATTTCATGGTGTTATTAAATTTGTTGAGGAAACATTGGTTAATAACATTATATAAATTTCCGGTGTATAACTTTATAACACAACATTTGTATACGCCAGTGTGTGCTCACCACCGAAGTCTAATCTTCTGTCGCCTTGCAGCTGACATCCTAAGCTCTTCGTCGTCCTCCCGCCCCTCCCCTTCTGTTGTCTATCACTTTGTTCATTCGTTTACAGCTTTCTGCTTTATATCCCACGTGAGTGAGATCACATGGTTCTTGCCTTTTTCTGTCTGACTTATTTCACTCGGCATCACACTCTCAAGATCCATCCATGTTGTCACACACGGCAGCATCCCCCTTTTTAATAGATGAGTAGTACTCCATGGCATATACACACCACATCTTCTTTATTCGATCATCCACTGATGGGCAGTCAGGCTATTTCCAGGACTTGGCTCCCGTGAATAATGCTGCAGCGAATGTAGGGAGGCATGCAACCTGATGACTAAGTGTTTCACTTTTTAGGTGGATACCCAGAGGAGGGAGGGCTGGGTCGGATGGGAGCTCCATTCTTCATTTTTTGAGGAATCTCCGTACTGTTTTCCATAACGACTGCACCAGTCTGCATTCCCACTGTAGTGTGTGGGGTTCCCTTTTCTCCTCAGCCTCTCCAATACTAGTTATTTCTTGTCTCATTGATAACAGCCATTCCAACAGGTGTGAGGTGGTACCTCATTGTGGTTTTGATTTGCATTTCCCTACTGAGCATCTTTTTATACATCTGTTGGCCATTTGTATGTCTTCCTTGGAAGAGTGTCTGTTCATGCCCTCTGCCCATTTTTAATTGGATTATTTGGCCTTTTTGTTGTTGGTATTTTATTTTAGATTTTTCACTTGAATCGTTAGTAACTCCACCCTGGAACCGACTTTGTGGCCGCGGAGGCTGGGTCAGACTCAAATCCGAGTCTGAGCCTGTGGGAGGTAGAGGCCTAAGCTTTGATTTCTCAGGTTTGTTCCCCCACTCAGAGTCCAGACAGACAAGCTTCCTTATGCCTCTGTGAGCCAGGGGTGGGCCTCTCCTGTCACCTCTTCTGCTAAGTCTCCCCTCTCACCCCTCGCAACCCTGCAGCTCTCACACCCCACCCCTCACTCTGGCTCAGGAGTAAACCTCGGTCCTGAGTTCCCGAGACTGCCCCCCCCCACCCATATCACCATGTCAGCAGCAGCAGAACCCGCCGTCCTCTTAGGTTTCCTGGGCCCCTGCAGCTGGAAAGGGCCGAAGTGCCTGGACAGGTCCTCGGGCCCCCACCCTTGGTCCCTGCCACGGAGGGGAGGCGGAGAAGGAGCCGGCAGCCTCATCCTGCTTTATTTGTCAAGCTGAAGTTTTATTAAAATATAAAGGAAGTGATTTTGAAAATGCTGATGAATAGAACAAAAGAATACAGTGCTCTCTTCCTGCCAGTTGGCCAGCTGGGTGATAGAAAGTACTGAAATGCTGGTGGAGTCCCTCGGTGCTCCAGTGTTACGAGGTGATCTGAGATTAGATAGTAAAGAGGGTGAGCGTGAGCAAGAGCTCCCACTCCTTGGCCAAAGCCAAACCTCTGGGGCCCGAAGTTCTCTACACAGCATACATATGTATTTATACACATATATTTATACACATATTCACAAAAGATGGCATGTGTGTGTCCCCAAGACCCTCTCCAGCTCTGATGTCCAAGCTCTGAGTGGGCATGAGGTCTCTGACACTGGGATCACACACACACACACACACACACACACACATGTGCACTTGTCATTCACATACACAACATGGAGTCCCTTACGCCTTCCCTATAAGTCTTTCCAGGCTGACACTTGACTCAAAAGCCACAAGGTGAGACACCCCCCTCTCAGCTCCCAAGGCCTGTGGAAAGTGAGGGTCTGCGAGCCGGGCAGGAACAGCTGGCGGCCCCCGGAGGCAGGCTGAGGCTGCATGTGAAGGACGGGGCAAGCTTTCAGCCTTGGCTCCCAGAGTATTCCCCAGGTGGGAGCAGCCCTGAAAAGTCCTGGAACACAATCTTTTCTAAGGAAGAAAGGCACTTACCACTGAGCAATATTTGCAACAATAGATAGTAAATGGCCTCCCAGGTATTCATTTGGCAAACGCTGCCCATCACCCGGCCAGGAGCACTGCCCTGGGCATTGGGGATTCAGGGTGTGAGAACAACGGTCCAGCCCTTGACAGCTCCATGCCCTGGGAGAGTCAGCCCCCAAGACCTCTGTAATGGCAAGCCACAGAAGCCAAGGGACCAGGGCAGGGTATTCAGGGCTGCCTGAGGGTGGTGGCATCAGAATCTAAAGAACGAGTCAAAATTACTGGAAAGGGAAAGTGGTAATTAGATAGTTTCCAAACCAAATTTGGTTGATAATTCCCCAGACTGATGCTGTGGGTCAGAGACTTCAGCTCAGGTCTGCCCAGGGCTCTGCCAGTTGTCTGACTGTCTGAAGCAGCAAGATCTGTCCCCAACCTGCGGGCCCCTTTCCCAACACTCGGGGTTCATCTGAAAGGCTCAGCATTCCCTATAGGCCCAGTGGGCTATACCACAGGTGACTGCTTAGAGAGCATTGAGACCAAACCAGAGAGGGAAAGGATCTGCCCAAGAACACCCAGCAGGTCAGGGGAGATGCTGAGCCAGGGCCTGGACCCCACATCCCAGTGGCAGAAAGACTCAGGCCTCTGCGAGTCCTTGATCCTGCGCCCGTCTCAGCCTGGTCAGTGTTCCCCAGGCTGTTACCAGCTCTCTGAAGGAAAGTCTCAAATTCTCAAGACAGCAGACTCCCTGTCACCTGTAGTGTAAGGTGCAAACTCCTCAGTGTATCCTTCAGGGCCCCCAGTGTGGCCTCTGTGCCTCCCCAGCCTGTCTCCCCATCTCCCACCCTCCCCACATTCTCCCTGCAGTTCCCAACAGACCTCACTCTGCGCTGGCTCCTGGCCTCTGCGCACCACCCCCTCCATGCAGCTGCCAGAAACCTCAAGAGGGAGGATACATAAGCCCATGGTATGTGTGCCTATGTGTGAGCCTGTTGCGTGCATATGCTCGTGCCTGTGTGTGTGGATGTGACACACTCCTGCTGGCATGTGCGTGCACACGTACATGTGTTCACAACGGCTGTTTGTGTGAGCCTGTGTGGGTTTTGTCAGGGTCTGTCTTGTATGCAGGGGAGCGGGGCGTGCTGTGTGAGTCCGTGTGTGAGCGTGTGAGGGGAAGAGGCTGCTGTCTGCATGCCATCGTCCTGCACACTTCAGTCACGGCCTAGCAATGGCCAGAAAAGGACCAGGGTCCGTGTCAGGAGATGGGGGACCTGGAGGGCTTCAAGAAAGCCATGGTCCCTTGATACTCCAGACAAGGCTGGCTTTGTCCACACTTAGCAACCGCTGTTCCTAAATGGACTGCAGCCCCACCCTTGGGACAAGACAAGGAGGCTGTGGGCTTGATCACAGGCCACAGAATGCAAGCCAGGTGCAAATTCAAGGAGGGACCAGGGCATCCTTCATTTTCTATGTGAAATAGAAGGGGAAGCCATTTACCTCAATCGAAGATAAAGAAACAGAGACTCAGGAGATGGGAGTTAGCCAAGATTACCTAAGACATGCTCCCACTTGAACTTGGTCTGCCTGACTCCCAGTCCAGTGCTCCTTCCTCCACCCACAACTGCCTCCCCAAGCCAGGGCTTGGGCTGGAGTCCTCAGATGGAGAGTCAGCATCGCTGCCCTGGACCAGCCATCTCGCTGCAGAGTGCAGAACCCTCATAAGCCTGAGGGGGGATGGCACCTCCAAACTTTAGGACCTGATGATGGAGGAAGACTCAGGAAGCATCTCCAAGTGAGAGGGTTTTGACTCCAGCATCTGCCCTGGAAGGGCTGCCTCCAGCTCCCTGAGTTCTTGAAGGCCCGGCGGCCTGAGCCCAGCGAGGACTCTAGGCAGCTTGAAGAGATGCAGAGGCTCAGTGGCAGGAGCCCTTGGGAGCCTACAAGGGGAGAGGGCGTGAGTCTGGTCCATCTTGTGAGGTGCACAAGGCCAGGCAGCAGGCCAGCTATATGGCCTCCATGGCCATGAACTTGGAGCATCTGGGGCTGGTGAGGAGCAGCAGGTAGGGAATGGCTGGTGAGGGGAGGGAACGGCTGGCTGGTCCACATCTCACACCTCTCCCTCTAGAGGGAAGCTGAGGGTTCTGTGTCACTGAAGCTATTGGGGGCTGGGAGAAGACAAGACCACACACTGAGGCCAGGAATGGAGGAGCGCTCAGGAAAATACATCTCACTGAAAAGGCAGGGATAACCTCATCAAATGTATCCCCACCCACACCCAGCAGGTGCAGAGATGCCAGGCCAACAGGCCTGACTCCGGGGAGGGGGTGGGGGGCCGTGAGTGGCAACCGTGTTAAGGCCAGCTCAGGGTTTGAGGCAGGATGGCAACAGCTCAGATGTTCCTTTTCCATCGTCACTCTTCCATCAGCCGTTTAGCTAGCAGATGCTTCCTGTGCCCTGCTGTGCGCCAGGGCTACGGCACACAGCAGCCAATGGGTCCCACATGCTCCTTGCCCCCTTGGGGAGACGGCAGACAATTACTGCAGTGTCCCATGTGCTATGGTGGCAGTGGGGATGGGCCATTCAGGGAACAAGGAGAGGAGCCTCAAATTCAGGCATGATTTGTTGGTAGAGGCCCCCAGTGTGGGAGCGAGCGGGTAAAGATGGCAGGGAAGCAGGCCAGGCAGAGGGGCCAGCACAGGCAAGGGCCCCGAGTACAGAATGAGCTCAGCATGTTCCAGTTCAGGGTCACTAGAACACGAGCTCCAGTCTCACCATGCCGGGCTCTGCGAGCCAGCTAAGAGACCTGGTATTCAGAGAGGCAGAAGCTGATGAACACTTTTAAAGAGAATAAGAAGCAAAGAGGGCTTGACTATGAAGCTTATGCTGCTGGAAACTTCAAGGCCCCAAAAGAAACTTGGGCAATGCGTTCACATGCTCACATGTTTTTGTAAAATTCAACAAATGTGTTTTTTATGTATTCTTTTTATTTAAAAGCCCCTCAAATTGTAGAAGCATCAGGGCCCATGAACCCGGATCTGCCTCCGGATGATGAGATTGGATTTGGCTGTTAGAAGGTGCTCCAAGCACAGGACATACGGCACTAGGAAGAACCCCTACATAAGCTACAGACTTCGAGTGATCATGGTGTGTCAGTGGAGGTTCATCAGCTGTAACAGAGGCACCCGCTAGTGGGGGAAGCTGATGATAAGTAGGGGCACAGAAATCTTGTTCCTTCTGCTCAATTTCACTGTGAACCTAAAGCTTCTCTAAAAAGCAGTCTTTAAAACAATTGTAATTGGAAGGTGCTCCTGGGCTGAGTGAGGGAGATAGATGAGGTCCACTCTTAGAGAGGAGGGTCTTGCCCACTTCTTCAGACATACAGTAGGTTCTTGGCCTGCACTGGGCGTTCTGGAAAAGCTTGCTGATGGAGGGAGAACTGCCCTTTGGGAAACTTTCTCAGCCTCACACTGAGGAGGATACTGAATGCTGAGGGCGCTTCCCAGAGAGAAGAAAGGTTCCCACCCCTCCCAGCTCCAACACAGCTCTTGGCTGATGACCGTGCCATCTCCCAGGCCCACACCTGACCCCAGGGGACGGGGCAGCTGCAGGGAGCTGGTGACAGAGCCCGGCCTGGGAAGACCAATAGCATCTAATATTCAGTCTGACATCATCTGGCTTCAGTTCCCAGAGACTAAAATTAGGCAGAGAAAATTTAGGATGTTGCTTCAGAGTTCCAAAAAAAACAGGGGTGAAGGCCAGCAAATGGATCATAAAAGAATTTTTGTGACTCAGTCCCAGCTAGGGAAAACAGGCATGAGCTCCGCTCATGAGAAGAGGCTGAGGAATCTTTCATCCGCTCACTATAAAGGGAGACCCAAGCTCCCTGTCTAACACGCCTCCCACTAGGGGTTTTCCAGTTCGGCCCCACTTCAGGGACGAGCCAGAGCGAAGCCCGGCCTGTCCAAGGTCAGCTGGAAGCTGGCTGGGCTCTGTCTCGAGCCCACTTTCTCAGTACACTGCTCTGCTCCCCGAGAACATCTGGTTTCTTCCCCACTTACGAGGGGTGAGGGGGTCACGAAGGGTCTGCTGCTCCACAGAGTTAAGTGTGTTTTTCCCCAAGAATCAGCTGAAAACGGTCTGGGCCACTCTTGATGGGCAGGCAGGGGCCTGAGATTTTGAAGTGACACCCACCTCCATGTGAAATGGGGCTCAGCAAGGATTCAGGGTCTCTCCTTGTTCTCCCACTGGAGCTGAAAACCCTTAGGTGCAGGCTTCTTAATGAGAGATCAGGTAACCCCTTCCCCTGCCCCCTGTGCCCCAGGAATTCACAGTCTCTGAGCCCTTGGACACTGTAAGCAAGGGTATCTGTGCCCGGGCATGTTTTAGAAGAAACTGTCCAAAGCTTTGTCCAATTCTCCGAGTGGGGAGTCCAGGACACCCTACCTGCTGAAACCATTGCCCTGATCGTCTAGTTCCATCCCTCCTTTCACAGGTGAGAAACGGAGGGGGACGGTTCCAGATGCTGACGCATGCACGCAGTGCAGCAGGTCAGGAGCAGGTGGCAATTATTGAATGTCAACTGTGTTTGAAAAGTATAATGCAAAAAAAAAAAAAAAAAAAAGAACAAGTGGAAAGATGGGTAAGCCAGCACCTAACCTGTTCTGTGGGCCATTCTATTGCTCACATGGCTTTGGGGAGAATTACAGGAGTGAGTGGACATGAACCCCAGCCCCGTGCCCACGTGGAGTCGGGCCCGGAGTCGGGCCCAGAGTTGGCAGGTGCTCTATACAGATACGAGTTTTCTTTCTTAAAAGAAAGGAACAGGACAGATCGCCACCAGGCACTGCTGAGAAAGATGGAGGTGCGGGGTGGGCATCAGTTCGGGCTCAAACTTTATGATATTGCCAGGACTGCAGTGTGCTCAGCACACCCCCCCGCCTCCCAACAAAGCTGCAATCTGGCAGCACCGCAGAGACCTGGGTCTGATTTGGGGATTTCGTTTCCAACTTATTTGGGCAAATTCTTTGAGAGTTGCAGTATAAATAAACAGGGAGGTGTGTGGAAGACTAGCATGGCCCCCAGAACAGTAGACTGAAAGTCCAACTCCAAAGCAAAATCTGCGGGAGAAAGAGCTGCCAGAGACCCTGAAGATTTTCAGTAGCCAAACCAAAGGGAAAGGGAAACGTGCTCTCTGTGGAAGCCAGAGGGATCAACAAGAAGTGAGGGCAAGGAAGGGGCAGTCCCCACCTCAGAGCAGCGAAGCCAACTCAGAACTGGCCCACCGGAGACACTTACAACTCAGAACACAGAGCCTTTGGGGCTGCTACACAGCCTCGGTAGCAAGTGAACCCATGGTTTCCACTTCACAAAGGAAATGGAGGCTCGGAGAGAGTGAGGCCCACCACACAGCACACACGGGAAGTGGCAGAGCCAAGGCAAGAGCCAGACTCTAACGATAAAATAGAACTGTATGCCTATGGTTGACTAATTTCCAGCAGCACGTGATAATCATTCAATGGGGAAAGAAAAGTCCCTTCAACAAATGGCTCTGGGAACTCTGGATATCCCATGGGAGAGAATGACATCAGACCCCGCCTCACACTATATACAAAATTTAACTTGAAATGGACCAACAACTTAAATATAAGAGCTAAAACCACGAAGCTTTTAGAAGAAAACACAAAGCAAGTCTTCATGATCTTCAGGATTTGGCAATGAATTCTTAGATATGACACCAAGCAACAAAAGAAGAAAAATAGATAAATTGGACTATATCAAAATTTAAAACTTTTGTGCATTAGAGGACATTATAAAGAAAGGAGAAAGACAATCCACAGTATGGGAGAAATTATCTGTAAATCATATATTTAAAAAGGATCTGGTGTCCAGAATATATAAATAACTCAACAACAACAAAAAAACCCAATTTAATTTTTATTATATTTTAGTGATTCTGCTATTACAGTTTTCCCAGTTTTCCCCCCTTTGCCCCCCTCCACCCAGCAACCCCACTCCCTCAGGCAGTCCTCCCACCATTTTTCACGTCCATGGGTCATGTGTATAGGTTCTTCAGCTACTCCATTTCCTACACTATACTTTACATCCCCGTGGCTATTCTGTAACTACCTATTTGTACTTCTTAGTCCCCTCACCTCTGCATGCATTCTCCCCCACCTCCCTCCCACCTGGCAAAACCTTCTCTGTATCCATGATTCTGTCTCTGTTCTTCTTGTTTGCTTAGTTTGTTTTTTAGATTCAATTTTTAATAGCTATGTATTTGTTGCCATTTTATTGTTCATAGTTTTGATCTTCTTTTCCTTAAATAAGTGCCTTCAACATTTCATATACTAATGGTTTGGTAAGGATGAACTCCTTTAGTTTTTTCTTGTCTGGGAAGCTCTTTATCTGCCCTTCAATTCTAAATGATAGCTTTGCTGGGTAGAGCAATCTTGGCTATAGGTCTCTGCTTTTCATGACCTGGAATATTTCTTGCCAATTCCTTCAAGCCTGCAAAGTTTCTTTTGAGAAATAAGCTGGCAGTCTTATGGGAACTCCCCTGTAGGTAACTAACTGTTTTTCTCTTGCTGCTTTTAAGATTATCTCTTTATCTTTGACCTTTGGCATTTTAACTATGCTGTGTCTTGGAGTGGGCCTCTTTGCATCCATCTTTTCCGGGACTCTCTGTGCTTCCTGAACACAATTGTATGTCTACTTTCTTCACCAAATTAGGGAAGTTTTCTTTCATTATTTTTTCAAATAGATTTCCAATTTCTTGCTCATTCTCTTCTCCTTCTGGCACCCCTATGATGTGAATATTGGAACACTTAAAGTTGTCCCAGAGGCTGCTTACACTATCCTCGTTTTTTTGGATTCTTTTTTCTTTTTGTTGTTCTGATTGGTGACAACCCAATTGAAAAAGGAACAAAGGGCCTGATTGGACAGTTTTCCTAAGATGATATACAAAAGTCCAAAAAGCACATGAAAAGAAGCTGAACATCATTAGTTATTAGGGAAATATGAGTCAAAACCATAATGAGCCATCACTTCACACCCACTATGATGGTTAATAATTAAAAAATTTTTTAAACAGAAAATAGCAACTGTTGGCGAGGATGTGGAGAAATTGAAACCTTTGTACATTACTGGTAGGTAGTTGCAATGGAAAACTGTTTGGCGGTTATTCAAAAAGTTAAACATAGAATTACCATATGACCTAGCCATTCTACACTCAGACATATACCCACAAGAACTGAAAGCAGGTATTCAAACAACTACATGTACACATGTGTTCACCATTCACAGCTGCATTACTCACCATAGCCAAAAGGCGGGAAAAGCCCAAACGCCCATCAACAGATGAGTGGATAAACAAGGTGTGGAATATTACTCAGCCATAAAAAGGAACTAAGTACTGACACATGCTGCACACAACATGGATGAACCTCCAAAACGTTATGCCAGTGAAAGAAGCCAGACACAAAAGGTAACGTATTGTGTGATTCTGTTCATATGACACATCGTAAGAGGTAAATCCACAGAGACAGAATGTTGACTGGCAGTTGCCAGAGGCTGAGGGGAGTAGAGAAGGAGGAGAAACTAAATTGGTTATGAGGTTGTATTTTATTTTTTAAAGATTTTATTTATTTCTAGAGAGAGAGGAAGGGAGGGAGAAAGAGAAGGAGAGAAACATCAATGTGTGGTTGCCTCCTGTGAGCCTCCTACTGGAGGACCTGGCCCACAACCCAGACATGTGCCCTGAGTGGGAATCAAACTGGCGACCCTTTGGTTCGCAGGCCAGCACTCAATCCACTGAGCCACACCAGCCAGGGCATGAGGTTGCACTTTAAAGTGATGGAAATAGTTTGGAATCAGACAGAGGTGGTGGCTGCACACCATTATGAATGTACTCTCTGGTATACTGAAGTGTTCATTGTAAAACAGTTAATTTTACGTAACATAATTTTTACCTCAATAAATTATTTAAAAATAAATAAATAACCAGAAAATGTACTATAAACCAAAGGATATGCTTCCTGAAGTTGGTCGGGCCTCCCATTCCTTCTTGGAGTCCTGAACCCATGAGCCTTCCCCAACTGCCCCATGGACGGCTCACGCCAGTCTTCCCTGGAGCTGAGCTACAAAAGGACATGTCCGATCTGACTGACACCTGGGGCTTTGCTCTGCTACAGGGACACTGCCTCCGGAATGATAGATAAAGTTATGCCCCAATAGGAAATGGTCTCAGTCTGAAAAGGCACAACTTCCAGTTTGAAATGTAAATCCCTCAGTCCCAGGCTTTAGTCTCCTTTCAAAAAGTTAACTGCCCAGCTCACTGGAGACTTCCTGTCCTGCTTCTCTTGGGAGCCGATTTACACAGCCTTCCTCACCAGCTGCCTGCAAGCCCCAGGCAGGTGTGATATCAGCATGATGAAGCTGAGGCTCAGGGAAGTTAACAGCTCTCCCAGGACCACACAGCAGGTGACACAGCCTGACCGGAGCCCAGGCTGGTGTGACGCTCCGTGCCTATTTCACTTCCTGCCTCCCAGGGTGCCGTCTCACTGCTCCACAGAACAGCCATGATGCCAAGACACGGACACAGAGGGCAAAGCCCTGAGCACCACCCTCCCCACTGCCCCGACCCTTTCCCTTGCTCTGCCCCTAGGGCTCCCAGCCCACCACACAATGGAGCATTCCAGTCCTTAGGACTACAGGGCAAGAGCCAGCAGCCCTCAGACCCGTAGCTTCCCCACCTCTTCCCCTCAGGGATCAGATTACACCCCTGCAGCCAGCCCACGCTCAACCCTAGATCCACCTGTTCTGACTAGGGACCTTGAGCAAGCTCTTTAACCCCAGGGCCTCAGTGTCCTCTTCTGTAAAATGGGACCATGACCAGGGCTGCTGTTGGCCGTGCTGAGGAGACACAAAGGAGATCGCCCCTGTGGCCAGTTAATGTTAGTTGTTATTATTCACACTTCCCCTTTGGCTCCCTTTTGTAAAAGGGCTTGCCTCCTGAGTAAATGGCGTTCACTAGGGAATGTTTAATTTATTTATTTGCACTGAGATCTCTTATATAATGGTTACATTGCTTACAATCAGCATTAAAAAGCAAATGGTCAAAATGAGTAGAGGTGATTTTCACAACAAGCTTTAGGAAGTTCCTACTCTGAGGCGAGCATTAGGCTAGGGCCTGAAGAGTCAGACCCAAATACCACCTCATTCCTGCTGGCAAGGGTGTGCAGTCCAGAGACATCCACCTGTGCAGGAGGGCTGCCCAGAAACGAGGGGACCAAGAGGAGGAGGGAATAGACCCATCTGGGCCTGATCGGGAAAGGCTTTCCCATCCTTGAGGTATGACGAGAAGCTGGCCAAGCAGAGAAGAGGCAGACCCGAATGGGATAGATTTCTCAGCAGAAAGAATAAATGAGGTGAGAGAAAATAATAATAAAAGAAAAATACTAATATAGTATTTTCAATGAGTCAGGCCCTATTTGACATTTTGCAAATATTAACTCATTTAAACCTCAACAAACCAATGAGAAAGTTCTTACTGTTATCCCCATTTACAGATGAAGAAACTGATTGAACGCAAAGGTGAAGGAACTTTGTAGCAGGTATGTGGTAGAGCTGGGGTTCTGTCTCCCAAGTCCACATCTTTAACCACCATGGTAGGGAGCTGTTTAGAGCCTCAAACAGCTTAATATCTCGGAGGGTAAGATGTGAGTGGTTAAAGGGGGCTGCAGATATAAGGGTCCTCAGGATCCCGCCTGTCATGAGATGTTTGGATTCAGAACACTGTACATGCACAACCTTAGGGGGCGCCATCACTGCACAGTCATCATTGATTTGTAGGTTCATTATAATCATTTTCCAGCAGATGGCAGCCAAGCGCCTTGAGGAAGGGGCACTTCTTCCTCATCTGCAAAAAGACAAGGTACACACTAGTGGCGGTGCTGCTTGGCTTAAATCCAGAAGGGTCTCAAACAAGGAAGGGGATGTTTAATTTCCATCTTGGACTGGAAGCAGATGGGGCGGTCCAGGTAATAGGCGGGCAAAATCTAACCTAAGAAATGGTCAGGGGCCAGAGAAGAAGGGATGGGTTCAAGGGCTATGTACACAGACAGAAGAATCCACGGGACTTGGGGGTTCTTGGAACTGGGGCTGCAAGGAGAGGAGAGAGTTGCGGCTTTGAGGTTTCTGCATTCAACAGCCAATAGAGTGATGCTCGTCACCGAGCACGGAAAATTGGAGATGGTTCTAGGGAGTGGGGATGAGTTGGCTTTTGGACGTGTTGGGGGTGAGGGGACCGTGGGAATCTAAGAAGAACGTCCGGAGGGTGGTTGGAAGTGAAGGAATGAATCTCGGCTCGTGGGCTATGGATTCAAGACGCTAAGCACTCTACCGAGAACACCACCGTGGTCCGAAGCCTCTTGCAGAGCCTTTGTGCAAGACCTGGGCAGGGGCAGTGTCTCCCTGTGTTCTCAGAGCAAGTCGAAGGGAAGCCAGGATGCGCTTCCATCCCACCACAGTGGGATCCTGAGTGTCTGTCTGCCTCCTGAACCATGGGGGCCGGAGACCCCACTTACTGATGAGGAGTTTGTGTTTCCGAAAACACATGGAGCTCTGTCGCCCCGGCAGCACTGCAGCTGGGCAAAGGAAAAAGAGATCCAGGGTCCCACAGTCTGGATGCAGTAGACCCAGGCTGGCGTTGAGGACCCACCTCCAGTTTCTAGAGCAGCCATGCAGCCCACCCATGGTCTAGGGGCCCCTTCTCAGCTCGCTCGAGCTGGAGCTGCTGTCCGAGGGGGCCAGGCAGGCAGGTCTGGCCAGGGATCAGTTTGGTTTCTGCTAAGAGGCCCCCACCAGCTCTTTGATTAGCAGCCAAGACATGCTTCTTTCCAAGTCAAAAATAAAATAAAATAAAGCATGTTACAAAGTGATTCCCTCTCCTGCAGCTCATTTTAATGTGGTTTTCGGCATTGGTTTATTGTGAACAGCCCTGCACACAGAAAACATGTGCTTGCAATATGCCTGTCACAGCCGGGATTCCAGGAGGCCGCCCGGCTTCAGCAATCAAGACGAGCAGGAAGGAAGTTAAAGGCATGTCTTTGAGGATCAGGTAATTGGTGACTCTCAAGTATTTGTCCTGAAGGCTCTGAATGGGTCTGCTTTTACCGTATTCTTTCCCTCTATAAAACCGAGGCTTTCTTCAGTCTGACAGAGGGAAGGGAAAAGGACAGGGTGGGAGAATTCAAAGGCTGGGGCATGGTGGGGGGACCTGGGATGGGGAGACAGCTGAGGGTATGGCTTCTCCTGTCTTAGGGTCATCAGAGGTAGAACAAGGCAGGGAGGGAAGAGGTCTCCAACGGGTGACCAGGAGGTTGAGGGTCTAGCCTGTAACAACATTCCATGTTACCTTCGGCAAGTGCCTGTTCGTCTGTGGGCTGCTGGCCCTCGGTTTCCCCATCTATAAGAGAAGGTGTTTGGCCTAGATGTCAAAGGGTGGCTTCCACCTCCAACATTCTCTGGTTTCTCTGTGCGGCGACAGTGGAGCAGGGCTGGGGAGTGGCCCAAGCCCCAGCTGGATCTTGCAGGGTCCTTGCAACTACACAGAGTCAGAGGGTGCCAAAAACGTTGTCGAGTCCATGCCCACGTGCCCTTTGACTCTGCTTCAGTGTCCCCCTCTGACAAGAAGATCACTGCCTGTCCAAGAATCTGCCTCCCGGTCAGATTCTTAGTCCCTTGGCCCCAGGTGTGCCTGCAGGTCCTCCCTGAGAGACCCTCGTCCCCTTCCCCACCCATGACAGCTCTTCAGATGTCTGGGGAGCATGGATGAACCTCCCTTAGGCCCATGTCCTGGTCCAGTATCTTCTCTGCAGCCCTACCTACAGGTTCTGGTGTCCAGGTCTGACCATCGTGGGCAGGCTGGTGCGGACAAGAGCCAGTCCTGCTAACCTCCCCTGTAGTGGGGCTGAAGGAGGAAAGAAGGGCAGAGGAAGAACATTTCTTGAGCGCCTGTGATGTGCCAGGCATGCTTCTCCCACGCATTCTGTCATTCCCTCATCGGTGGTGCCCATTGCATAGTCGGCTCACTTGCCCTGGGGCGAATGACTTGCACGTAACACTCAGGAGTACTGGGGAGGAGGGAGCCCGCTTGCTTAGGACCTGGGTCCAAGTCCAGCCTCATCTCTATCAGCCATGTGACCCCAGGCAAGTCACATAACTTCTCCAAGCCTCAGTTTCTTCACATGCAAAGTGGGGATAATAATAGCACCCACTTCCTAGGGCTGTGGTGAGAAATGATTCACATGAAGCACCTGTCACAGTGCCGGACATAGGGTGTCCGTGCTGCACACCATGTGGCCTGTTCCATCGCACATGGGACCTCTTTCAGGGAAGGAGGCCAAAGGTCATATCTGCTTCTCTGAGAGACGCTGAAACCCTGTGGTCTCCAGAAGACTTCACCCAGGACGGAAGACTCTGAGCCCTGCCCCCCCCGGGTCCATCCGCCTAGCCTCACACAGCCCACAGGAGAGGCTCAGGCCCAGGGCATGAGCTCCAATCACAGACCTGCTCTTCCCTTCCGTTCACGTTCCTTTCATTTTATGTATGCTTTGCCCCAGCTTACCAGAACTTTCTGAGACCTAGCATCCAGGGAGTTCCACTTGCCACGGATGCCAAAGAGGCTTCAGAATGGAGCACAAATGAAATGAAAAGCAAATAGCACAGTGTGCGGTTTGCTGTAATGCTCCCAGTCTCGAGGCCATTCTAAAAGGCGGGAGAGGGCAGGCGCGCGCGCACACACACACACACAGGGGAGAGGCTGCCAGTGGACCGAGTCCCCTGGAGTCACAGAATGTAGATAATCAAGAACCCAGGCTCTGGTGCTTGGTGGCTGGGGACTGTGGGCAAGTGACTGACCTCCCCTGAGCTAGGGGGCCTCGTGTGTATAATGAACGAGTTAAAAAGTCATAAAAACCCTCTTATCCTGCCCATCTCTGGGGCTCTAGAGAAGCGCCAGCGAGGCAGTCGTGGGCAGATGCTCGAGAATCACAGACCTCAGCACGCGTGCCAGTTCTCGGCAGCAGCGGTGGAGTCACCCCTACAGACAGTGATGCCGGAGCGTCAGGCGTGAAGAGGGGCATGGTGGAAACGCCCAAAGCAAGAACAGCACGGCTGGGGGCACTGCACTGGCTCATACAGGGATAGTGGGCCCAAGGGGACAGGGTTGCTGGGGTCTGCAAGAGATAGACGCAGGGGTTCCTTATAGGGCTGCCTCCCCACGACCTGGGCCCGCCACAGAAAGGGCCAGTTGGTGCCTTATACATGGTCCCTTCCCAGACGTCACGGTAAATATTGAACAAATGTAAAACACCTTTGCTACTCCAAGTGGGGTCCACAGACCAGCAGCCTCGCAATCTCCTGGAACCTTGTTGGAAATGCAGACTTTCAGGCCTGGCCCCAGCCCCACTCCGCCCTAATCTACACTGTAACAGGACCCGGGGGTTCCTGTGCACAAGGCAGTTTGGGAGACACAAATGCAGTCAGCACACAGACACCATCCAGGGGCCCAAAGCTCCCTGCCCACAGCTTGGGCTGCCCCAGGAGGGAAGGTGCCTGCCCTAGAAGTACCCAGGAAGCAAATGGATGGCCACTTGGTGGGCATGCCAAGGGGAGGGCTGGTCCCCCAAGAATACACGGGCTGAGGCCTCCAAGGATCAAGTCAGGTGGGGGGCTCCCAGTCAAGCTGCCCACCAAGACTAGCTGTAAGACTTCATTCATGGGTCTCTGGGATTGTGGGGCTCCAGCTCAACTCCCACCCAAGCCCTGTCTCCTACCCAGCAGCCATCAGTCCCTTAGAAGGCTGTTTCCACCTCTGAAGGAGTTTCTGAGTGGGGGCCAGTTGGTATGGCATGTCCAGTCCCTCTCTGAACCTCAGTTTGCCCACTTAAACAAAAAGGGGGTTGGGCCAATGACCTTGAAGGCTTTGGCAGCGGTGATATATCCTGTGTGTATTGTTCTAGAGAGCTGCTTTGAACTCAGATTGCAGAGCCATACACATACACAGCCCCTCATGTACACTCAGCCCATGAGCACACATCCTATGTTCACACATACCACGCGCACACATACCATGTACACACAGCCCATGCCTGCATAGAGTCTTTGCTTGCACAGCTCACGCTCACACACATCCCAACCACACTCACACTGTGTACACAGCCCACACTTGCACACAAGGCACATGTACATACCTGGCTCATGCACACACCAACACACACGCACACGCTCCTCTGGACACGGCCCCGTACGGGGCACTGTGGGCATGAACCCAGTGACTGTCATGCCCGAATGGAGCACACAGCTGAGTGGAGGGTCCGTGCCTGGGACAGAAACAACAAGCAGAGAGGCACAAGGGCCCAAATGAGTGGCAGCTCCTGGAGAGTCTGGATGCCTTCTAGACAGACCAGGGAAGGCGTCCTGGAAGAGGTGCCCAGTGAGTCTGAAAGAAAGAGTGAAAATTTTTGGACCTGAAGAGATGAGCCATCTCCAAGAGGCATCAACTCTGAGCTCACAGCCCCTCCAGGCCTCACCCTACTGCCACACCAGAGCAGGGAGCCCCTGCAGACCCCCAGGGCAACAGTGGGGGCTGGAGCAGGGTGGGCGTGGGGATGCGTGCAGGTCTTCTGGCCAACAGCTCTCACGGCCACCAATCCATTTCCTCCCTAATCCCACAGGCTCATTTCATTTGGCAGATACCTAAGTGATATTTAATGGCCTCGTTTAGATAATCAGGGCAATTTTCTTTTTCATAAGAATGAAAATAAAACACCTCCGGATATGAAGCTCAATTCCTGAGCCTTGCAGTAAGAATCTGGTTCTAATGAAGCTGATGGCCTCGCCCCAGAGGTCTGGCTCCGTCCTGCAGCCAATGCTCCTGGACCAGTATGTGGAGGTGGTCAGCTTACATGAGTGATGTTAGGGAGGGACCAAAGACACACCCACAGGGAACACGTTGGGAGTCTGTGATCATAGGGTTTGCTGTCAAAAGACCCCCTCCCTCCCGAGATCACAGATGTCTGCATAAGGCCAGGTGCAACAGGCTCCTTGGGCTTATCACGCCCTAGAAGAGATGCCACCAGCCCATCAGGCCCGGTTTCATGCCCACTGGGCCACCTTTCTATGTGGTTTCTGGAACCCTGGTACCCAAGCTCTGAGAATGTTGGCCAGTGGGCAATTACACGCCCTTCCTCAAACATGCTAACTCCCGCCCTGGCTGGTGTGGCTTAGTGGTTGAGTGCTGGCCTGAGAATCAAAGGGTCGCTGGTTCGATTCCCTATCTATGGCACATGCCTGGGTTGTGGGCCAGACCCCCAGTAGGGGGCGTGCAGGAGGCAACCACACATTGATGTTTCTCTTCCCACTCTTTCTCCCTCTCTTCCCCTCTCTAAAAAATAAATAAATGAAACATGCTAACTCCCAACAGAGTCCTGAGTTCCACGGGACTCAGAAGGGAAGGAAATGGTTTGCAAGAATCACCCTGCTTCTTCTCCCAAGGTGCAGCTCAACAGTTCAGGCTGTGCTAGGGTCTCAAAGCTACCCACAAGCAGGAGCACTTCCTGTAAATGAACTTTGGAAAGAGGCCCATCTTTGTTCTCACCCTCCCACTAGGATCAAGGCAGCAAATCTTGGAGAGTAAACAAGCGCCTGATCACAACTGCCCACTTGTGTGTAGCCTTTAACAAATCACACAGTCTCTCTAAGCCTCAGTTTTATCATCTGTAAATGGGGATAGTAAGAGCAATATTATGTAATATTATACATTATCATGTTATATATCATATATTACATACAATATTATGAAATATAATATAACATAATATAAACTGCAGTAATAGAGTCTTGTTGGTGGCACGGGGAGGACTCTGGGAGAGAATGCCTGCAGAGTGCTTTGCACAGAGTATTCAACAGTTGTGGTATTGTTTCCGCTGTGAATCAGGACGTTCAACTGCAAGTTTCCACCCAAGCACCAAGCTGTCAAATACAAAGTGAATTTAGAAACAAACCATTGTGTAGAGAGTTCAAAGCAGATGACCAAGAACCCCTTAGCCAACTCACCCTCATCAAAATATGAAAGAGTTCATTTGGAGAGAGAGGGATGTGCTGGACTACTCACAAGTGCCTGCCTCCCACCTCCTGGAGTCTGGTGAGCGAGTTTCAATGGGGCCACTGGTTGGGCCACTTGTAGAGCTTAATGGGAGTTCCCTGCCACCAAAGGACACTGAGGCTGTCAGGTGACCCTTGTCCTGGAAATCTAGAAGGTGAGAGGCTGGCTGGCTGGCTACTGTGGTAGCTGAACCAGTTATTGCAAGTCAGTCTGCACTCTCAGCTTTCCTGAGTGGACTGCACGGCTGTTCTCCTGGACCAGAGAGGGACCATGTACACAGTGAGCTGGCCAGGGCACCAGCTCAGCTCCCCTCCATCTCAATGAACAGGACTCAGCAGGAGAAGTTGAAGGTGGTCTTGGACTTGCTTACTGAGCTGCCAGAAAGAAGTGCATTTGTCCAGTTGATTGAGATGGAGAGGTGTTCCTCCAAAGAGAAAGGAATAGCTCCAAGCATGGCAGCCCCAAGAGAAGCTATTAATGAGCATTGGACTAGTAGCAACTCGCCTACTCTTCTGGTCTCATCTCGGCCCTGCACCCCTGCTCAACCCCTGGAGAGATGGGTGGGGCAGATGGAGTGGCGATGAGACAGAAAGGGAAAACGCCCACTTCACCCTGAGCAGCCAGCCCACGGCAGCCCCTACTGGGGAAGGGGGCTGATGTCATTTTAAATCAAGTCTAGAGTTTTGATTATAACATGAAATCAGACATTTCTGGTTAATAAACTGAGACTGAGTTTGTGACTTACACTGACTGTGAAATGACCAGAAAAGTCATGGAGAACCCAGTTCCTGCTCAAGAATGGGGTAGAACTCCCCCCTTGAACAAATTTTAAAGAAAGCATTGGAGACAATAATAAAGGTGCTTCCTGACCACACCCACAAGTCCCACTTCTCACATACCAGCAAGTATCTGCCCTTGAGAAGGGCTCATTCATTGCTTGCTTCCCAGCCCCCTTTCCCCATCTCCAGGTAACAACCCCCTTATTTCAGGGATAGTCCTTCATCTTCCTGTCTGGGAAGTGTGAGTTGCCAACTTCTTAAACAACCCCACCCCTCTGGCTCAGCAAAGAGTTCACGTGGGCACAAAACCCAGGTGGACCAATCAGAATCCTTCCTCGGGAGTTTTTCTTTCTCCAGATCAGGAAGAGCCCCCTTTCCTTTTGGACCTCAAGCAGTAAGTCTGTGAGTTTGCGTCACTCGTGTTCACGCCCTGTGCTGGTGGGAGAGAGTCCTCTGAGGGAATAAGGGGGGCACGTTCCAGGGTTAGATCCAAGACAAGAGACAGAGAAAAAGATCTGGGAGGAGGGCATGAGGTGGGGGCAGGAGGAGAGGGCCCCTGGTTCCCGTCCACCCCAAGGCCAGCTCCAAGCCATCCCTGTGCAGTTTGGCCATGGGACTCCCCTAGTGTGCGTTAGGCTCCTCCTGTCTCTTACAGCTGAAGGCACACAGATGAATCTAACCATCCTCAGAAAAGCAGGGAGGGGCCTCCCTCCTATAGGGGCCTGGCTGTCTGCAGAACCCTCCCTGGAGGTGGGAGCCAAGGTCACTTCCCCATCACGGTAATCACACTGGTGCCCAGGACCCTCACTGAAATTCCCTTTGGAGTAGGGATCATCAGCATATGCAGCTGTTCCATACATAAAAGGTCACTTTACCCTTCCAACAACCCTGTGAGCAAAGCATGATTATCTCCAGTTCATAAATGAGAGGTGAAGTGGTCTACCCACTTATTACCGCTGAGAATTGTTGTCATCGTGACTTGAACCCAGGTCTGCCTGAATCCCTGGCCTCCGCCTCCTCCAGAGCTGCTTCGGTGGGTACCCTGCCCCCATCCTGGGGTCGTGTCAGGGGCGGTGAGAGAGGGCAGACTAGTCATCTCTATGGTCTCCCAAGTGCCAATCCCTTTGGGTCAGATCTTCCTTCATCTGTGACGCTCAGTGTTACCACCTGCGAAGCGGGTGATCATCGGGCCTGGCCTCTTCCCAGGCCAAGGGGAGCATGCACAGGCACATGGAGAACTGTGCCCCAGTCCCTGTGACTCTCGGGGGCAGGATGAGAGAAACACACAAAGCCCGTGTGTCAGCTCCAGCGAAGAACAAACCACACAAAACTGGCTCAAACTGACATGTGAAACAAGCTTCCTCGAATCTGGCTGGAGGAGCCCCCTTGAAGGCCCCTCTGCTCCCTCCGCTCCCTCCTCTCCCAACCCCTCAGCCACAAGTGGCAAAAGGTCACCATTCAGGATGCCTCATCCTCAGGATGCCTCGTCCTGTTGTGCTCATTCATTCATCCATTCATTCACTCCTCAAGTATTTTTGGAGCCACAGGACGCAGCAGGAAACATAGTAGACAAAACCCTAGAGGGCTCTACATTCCGGTGGAGAAGATAATTAGCATAATATTAAGCCAATTATGTAGTATTGGAATGTGAGGGGTGATAAGTGCCAGGGGGAGAAAGAAAGCAGAATAAAGGAACAAGTCCAGTGAGGAGCGTGCACAATGAGAGAGGGTCCAGCTGAGGTAGCAGTAAAGGCACAGGCCCAGAGTCACCCCATTTGGGGCTGAAACCATGTTGGAGAAGGGCCCACACACCTGAGAACAGGTCACAGAAGCTCCAGGAGGCAGACATTCCTCAGTTCCTTTCTGGAGCAAGGAAGACGGGGTGCGGGCAGGGGTCAGGAGCCTCAGTCCGTTCCCACAGGTCTGTGACTCAGACCCCAGCCAGTCCCAGCACCACCGCTGCTCTGCTCTGGGATGCGGCTGTGGACGTGAGGTCCCGGGGTCAGCCGGTGGCCCTGCGTCCACGCAGAGAGCTGGGGGGCTCCCTCCATGTGGCACCTCCGTGGCGCCCCCCGCCACAGCCCGACCTTCCTGGGAAGGAACATACCTCTGCTCCCCCAATCTGGAAAGCATTGAGGCTGAATGGCTCCATTTCAAGCGCAATTATTACAAACCCTTCAGGGAATGTGAGTTCCAAAATGAAATCTCTCTGTCAAAACTTTCATTAATGTGCCGTTGCTGTGTGGGGATCGGCTTACACCCGTGCCTGTGAGTGCTCAATGGAGACCAGATTCTCGGGGGTGCTGTGCACAGCGAGCCAGCGCCCAGCCTCCCTGCCTCCCTGAGTTTGCAAACCCCAAGGAATCCGTCTTCAGCCTATATCGCCAAAAGACAACAGCCTTTGTCTTGGGAACACGTCCCCTCGATTTCACCAACGCCGGTGACCGACCATAAAGGAAAACACACTATTACACACTGTTTCCAAGAGCCCTCTCATCAGCATCATGAAATAACTCATTAGCGTGCAGCACCGCGAGCACGCCACGTGTGTTCCAGATAAGGAGACGGGGCTTAGAGGAATGAGATGTAAGGCCCGTCCAGCTGCGCAGCGCCAAGGAGAACCCTGGGCTCCCAGCGCCTCACCCAGTGCTCGAGCCACGGCCCCAGGTCACTGCACCCAAACCTGGATCTCCTCTCAGTCACGCCGATGTGGCCCTGACGGCCCCCAGACGCCCAGGGAAGCACCAAAGTTTAGTTTTCCTATAAGGCAAACTAAGGGCGTTCGTGTGGGGGAGTTCCTGGACCAGAAGCCCCAGGTCTCCCTTTCCACCTGTATACATGGCTCTGCTCAAGTGGACTGAGTGGTGAGAGAGGGAAACAGCACAGCAGTGGCCCCGACTGTCCCTGAATCCCCTCCCCTGCCTGGACTCCTCCTCCTGGAATACCCAGGTGGTATTTCTGAAATAGGGCCTAAGCGCTGCTCACTTCCTTGCTCATTAACCTTGAAGGGCTCCCCATTGCCAACAGGACCAAGTTCAAGCCAGCCTGGGCGGTCAGCGTCACTGTGTCCAGCCACCCTCTACCCCCAGCACCTGCACTCTAGGGCATACAGAGAGCCACTGGCTTCTCCCTGAACCAGCCTCCACCCTTTGCCCTTGCTGTTCCCCCACTCAGAGGACCTTTCCAACTCATTTTGTTTGGCCAATTCCTCCTCACCTGTCCAGATCCACCTCCTCTGAAAGCCCCGCCCCCAGGCCCCTGGGGGAGCTGGCCACCCCGCCCCACGTCCTCCTCTGCTAAAACACATATTGGCCACATCCAGTTTACCTGCCTCTGTGTCTGTCCCCTCACTGAGCTCCTCGGGAACAAGGACTGTTTCTTACTCCCTTCAGACTCCCCAGCACTTTCATAGGACCTGACAAAGAGATTTGGGGTACACAGCTCAGCGGTTCGGGGCGCAGATCGTTACAGGTTATAGGTCAAGTCCCAGCACTGGCACTTAGGATGAGCTGGGTGAGCTCCGGCAAACTATGCAACTTCTCTCGGCCCTCAGGATGAGTTTCCTCATCTGCAAAGTGATCCCAGTCTCTCATGATTGTGGCAGGAATTAAATGAGGAAGAATCAAATGCCTTTACAGGGCTCAGCCCGGTGCCTGGCATGCAAGGTGCTCCGCACAGGTTAGCCAAAGCAGGATGAGCAGGAAACAGGTGAACCTCCGGCTCCCCAGGCTGCAGGTCATGGCCCCAAACACTGAGAGCCCAGAGCGATTGCCTGCCTTGCCCACCAGCAGCACATTGGCCGAGGCCTTACTTCGCTTCTCAAACGCTGCAGACCCAGCTTAGTGACCAACTAGATGCAGAGGAAGAAAGAAGTGAAGGGTCAGATGCAAGGTTTCCTGCCTGCTAGCTGCACTTGCCTGTGAACCGTAAATGTTCACCCCCTGGGGGCAGAAGCACCAAGGGGGTCCTTTCACTAGGCCTCGCTCTGATAAGGCCATGGGGCCTCCGGCGCCCGACAGGGGAACGGCCCATGTTGGGGATCCGGAGCCCAGCTCACTTGGCTCCTGAGCCCTGATGACCTCTGGGAGTGTAGCCTGCCATTGGCCCTGTGGCCCTGATGGCACCCTGCTGGTCCGGGTGTCAGCCGGTTTGAGATCCTGCCCAGTAGGAACACTGTAGTCCAGACCGTGGCAAATAGTCTTGGGAAGGGTAATGTCAAGTTTGCCAGCAGTGGTGGCACTGCTGGGGGCCAGGCCACATCGAGTAACCATTTTCTGGTTGTGCAGAGGGCCTGTGCAAGGCCTGGCACGTCCAGGTGTGGGGCACAGCGCTCCAGGCTGCCCAGAGTGCCTGCCTGAGCCCTCACCCACATCTCACTGTCACAGATCCCCAGGAAACTCGGGGAGCTAGGCGACTTGTCCAGGGAAGAAAGGGAAATAGAGGCCACGTGCTTTGCACAGCGCAGGCTGCCCGAGCCCCTGGTGCCAGCCCTGACTGACAGCGGGCCAAGCTGGGCGATGACGTCACAGCGCTGCGTGCCGGGGACAGCTGGGCTGCGGGCTCCTCTTCCCGGGCGGCTCCCAGATAGCCTGACATTCTCAGCAGATAGTGTAATGCCTCTTGAAGACAACACTCGATATCTTTTTCTCCAGGCCAGAATAGTATCAGGTCAATTAATTTCTAAAACCGCAGCAGCTCCTTCAGGCTGCGTTTGCCAGGAGGAAGGTTTGGAAGCAGTAGGGAAGCCTGGGCGTGACCAGCACAGCCCCTCTCCCGGAGAGACGAGATGAATCACAGCCAGTTTGGGCAGCACGTGACAAGCACGGATTCAGAGCGGGAGTCTCAGCCTGCAGCGCTCCGGGTGCGCGTGTGGCCCCTCTCACCTCCCCCGGCCAGGGCAAGTCACGTTCACACTGTGAAAGCAGAGCAGCTGTGGGACCAGCGCTTGGGGGAGGGGGGCCTGACCCTCGCCGTGCCTTCCTTCACTTAATTCGCTCATTCACTCACTCACTCACTCACTCATTCAACAAGCTGGCTGCTTGCTATATGCAGCTTGTCTCCATGGTCCAAACCAGGCATGGCTTGAAGTATTGGAAATGCAGGCAAAAACCCCACCCTGGCCAGCAAGGAACGCTGACTCTGGAGCGGAGGTTTTCTTAGCCGGGGTCCAAGGACAAGGATCAGGAGTTGGTGAACTGTGACGGGAAACAGAATGATGTCTCTATTTTCATCAACCTCTAACTGACACTTTGTATTTCTTTTCATTACAAGCTACCTAGCGACAACATCAACACAACGCAGAAGGAGACGTAGCCGTCTGTATCTCCGCTCCCCACAGAATTCACAGACTTCGAAATTGTTGCTCTATCTCAAAATACCATTGACACTCATCACCGCCTTGAAATCCTGGGGGTCCTCAAGCCCACTGTTCGATCTTGCTATTTGTGTTAGTAAAGAAGCACATGCATTAGTCTATAATTCGGTTTTTTAGTTTAATAACTGTATTTTGCAGTAATTTGTAGTCCCAATAGTTTATTTTATGCATGTTAAAACATTATTCTGAGAAAGGATCTGCAGGCCTTCACCGAGAGCCAAAGGGGTTCGTGGCCCCAAAAGTGAAGAAATGCTGGCCAAGGTGCACTGTAGAATTCACACAGTAGGGCGAGGAATCTGACCCAGAGCAAAGTGACTGCTGCAGGACTCCTGGGGAGTTGGGGGCTTCACAGAAGAGGTGATTTCTGAGCTGGGCCTTTGTGGACAAGTAGAACCTGCCGGGCAAACGGGGAGAGGGTGGGGTGGGAGCAGTTCTCCCTGAGCTTGGATGAAGATGGGAAGACGAGTGGACAGTTTGTGGGGTGAGGTAGGGAGGGCTGAGATGGGGAGGCAGGCTGCTCTGAGGGCCGCCAGGGTGAAGGTGAGGGGCGGTGCAGTCTGTCCCAGCTTCTCACTCCTTAGTGCAGTGAGGACGGAAAAGGACGTGCTTTGGGCTGAGACACATAATCCTGTCCCACACCAGCTCTGGCATTTACCCACTGGATGCCCCTGTGCAAAGTGACCTCTCCTCCCCAAGTGTTATTTTGTCCCCATGAAAATGGGGCATCAACGCTCACCTGAGTTTGAGGAGGAAAGGCAACAAGGGCTACAGTTTGCCAGGCACACAGGTACCTGGAGGTGCCTGCCCAGGAATGGCAACAAATCACCATCTTCATTATCCACGTTACTTTTACTAAAAGTTGACCCTAGGACCACGCCGTGGTTAGGGCCGACCACCCCTCGGTCAGAAATCCCCACGTGACATCTGACTCTCCAAAAACGTAACTGCAGTCGGCCCTTCAAATCCACGAATTTAACCAACCATGGATCAAAAACAGTGTTTCCATCAGTGGTTGGGAAATCGCAGTGAGGAATGCAAGAACACTGTTTTCAATCTGAGGGCGGTTAAATCCATGGATGTAAAACCTGGGGATTTGCAATAAATACAGGTGCCGACTGTATTTACTGGAAAAAAAAATCCCCTATACAGCCGTGCACTGTTAAACGATGGGGCGTGTCTTGAGAAGTGAATCATTAGGCAATGTCGTAGTTGCGTGAACATCACAGAGTGCGCTTAAGCCTGTGTGGTGCAGCTACGGCACACCTGCCCTGTGTGGCATGTCCAACGGCTCCCAGGCTACAAGCCTGTGCAGCGTGTTACATACAAAACACACGAGACTAAATCGAGCATAAGAGGGAAGGAAACAATCAAGAGACAAGGTAAATACGAACGAGGCCGCTGCCAGAGTAACGCGGCATCGTACTGTTGCACAGCGAACATTTTACTAGGACGCGCAGTACAGTAAATAGTCGTCTAATGTCATTATCGAGTACTTTGTGCTGCACGGAATTGTACACACTGCCCGTCTGTGCGACTGGCAGCACAGTACCTGCTATATTCTTGCACAGCTGGTCTGATCACAGCAGCATCCCCACAAGCATGGGAGTAATACTCTGCGCCACAACCTTATGAGGGCCGCCACATCCCTGGGTGAGAGGACCTTTTCCGCTCCATTGCAATCTTACCGACCGCTCTCACGCACGTGGCCCAGCGCCAACCGAAGCACGGGGACGGTGCGTGGTCCAAACTCACGTTGTTCAGGGGTCACTGTACTTCTATGTACTGGTTTTCTTCCCTGAAGAAAAAATTAAGAAGCCTTTTCCCAGAAGATCCTGCTGTGTGGGCAAAAGGAGAGTGTAGGAAATGTTACTTCCACAAGAGAGTTTTTTTTAATTACTTTTATTTATTTAATTTTAGAGAGAGGGGAAAGGAGGGAGAAAGAGAGGGAGAGAAACATCACTGTGTGGTTGCCTCTTGTGCGTCCCCTATGGGGACCTGGCCTGAAACCCAGGCATGTGCCCTGACTAGGAATTGAACCGGTGACCCTTTGGTTCACAGGCCAGCACTCAATCCACTGAGCCACACCAGCCAGGGCAAGAGTTAGTTACCCTCTTAAATGTAGTATCTGCACTGACCTGTTACGACACAGTCCTCACACCCCAGAAGGGACAAGCATCCCAAGTGCTGTACACCAAACACCTGCGACACATCTGCACACCCACCATTGGTGTGATGGTCAGCGGTTAACCACCGGCTCTCCGTGGGGACAACCCCTCATTTGTAGTGCTTGCCAATTTCTATGGCATAAATCCTCCCACTGTGGCCAATTTCAAGCTACTAACTTGACGTCATTGAACACACCATCTTTACGAACTGGCTTTCACGAGTGAGTGGAAGGCGGCTTCAGTGCCCAGCTGACTACTCCCTGCAGCAAAGAGCATGACCGTCCCTGGTTCACAGGAGGGAAAATGAGACTCGGAGGGCCTAGGTCCACCCATCTAGGGACTCTGAATCTCTGTCTCTACTTTGTTATGAGGCCTCGCGTAAAAGTTGCTGTTTTCAGAACAGCCCTGGGGAGCCGTTTGAAGGACAGATGGACAGAGAGGTGTGGAGGATGCGACAATCGCTGCAAGGGGAGCCCCGCCATCCACAGACCCCTGGGAAGGGCCTACTCCACCCCTCCCCCGCAGCCCTGGGCCCAAGGCGGCCTGCCCGCTCAGACACAGCTGCGGAAGGAAACTGAGCCTGCAGTTTCCCCTGTGACAGATGCATTTTTCCAACCAAATGAACAGCCACCCAGCAGGCGATATTTACATTTCCCCTGCAAGTGCTTTTTATTGTTTTGGTTTTTTCTTTAACAACTGCCTTTCTTCTGAACCAAACAAAAGCTCATTGTCTGAGCAGTTCCAGGCACCCAGGAATGTTGTTTGTTCCACTGGGGACCGCTTGGGTCCTTCTGCCTCTCAGCCCTACCCCGTGTGAGTCAGAGGTCAGGGACCTTTTGCCGCTGCCCACCTGGCCACAGGGTGACCTTGGGCTGGTCACTTGACCTTCCTGAGGCTCTGTAGGTTCATCTCTGAACAGGAGGTGGTGCTCACGCCCACATGCACAGGGATGTCCAAGGCCAACCAGAGTGGACAGACAGGATGAGCTCAGAGTGGGCACGGGCACACAGGAAGTGCCTGCTGGCCCAAACCTGGCTGCGGGGCCTCAGCAGTAACATGAGCGAGTTGGCGAGACAGTCTCAGGGCCCCTTCCAGCTCTGGCTGGCTGACTGTGTAATTGCTGTCATTTGCTCCCAGGGTGACAAAGGATGAAATATATCTGGCACCTCTTTCCCCAGATGAGCTCTCACAGCTGAAAAGACCCCAGGCCTGGCCCTTCCGAAGCTGGGTAAAGGCCCGGGCCTCGGCCCCTGCTCAGACTCCGGCTCCCCTGCGCCTCTGTGTGGCTTTCGCATCTGTCAGATACAAACCCACAAGTGCCTGGGAGAAAGGAGGATGAATCCGCGAGGGATGCACAGGGCACCCCCGTCCAGCCACGTGCCCATACACTCCAACCCCCTGTGGGAACACGACTTTGCCTGAGGACTTTCAGGGGTTAAACCACAGCTCCCCTGGACCCCGCAGACGTAAAGCTTGTTGTTAAAAGCAAAGGAAAAACCATGGCTCTTATACAAATATCAAATAAACATGTGTCAAAGATTTTATTTAATGCGTTAATTAAAGAGAGAGTAAACCAGTAAGACGCTGCAAGCAGTTCAGAAGGAAACTCAGGGAACCGCAGGAACACGGAGCACACGAGGAATGCTGCAGTGAACTCGCAACAGCACAGACAGGCCCGCCCCAGGGCGAGGACCCACTGCGCTCCGCTGGACGCCGCTCATTTACATTCACACGGGCAAGAACCGTTTGCAGGGTCCCTAGTTTTGTGCAGTTTTACAGAGTGGTAAAAACTCAAAGGCCAGGAAAGGTGGAGATGAGTCTGTGCTGAGCAGCCAGGATGCACAGTGAACCCTTTCATCCCCACCGAAAGCCTGCAATTTAATTAGGATGACGCAGAAGACCTGGAGACGCATGGCGGTAATGGTCGCACAACAACGGGGGTGCTTATGTCCACTGCATTGCGTGCTTAAACTGGTTAAAACAGTAAATTTTATCTCCTGTATACTTTACCACAATTTTTTTTAGAAGTCTGCAATGTAAAAGATACTGCAATAGCCCCATCACTGGCACTGTGGGTTCGTTTTGCGCTCTCAAAGCCCAGTGTTATAAAGGACTCTGACCCCTCAGGAAGCGGTCTCTTCCACCCAGAACCTCTCCAGGCCCAGATTCAGGGGACAGACTCCCTCACACAAAGGGTGGCCAGAGGCCCTGAGGACAGAGGGGTGGCTGTAGTGACTGAAGGCTTCGGGTCTGCACTTGAGCATGACATCTGGAGGCGGGAGGGGAACCCTGGACTCCATCCTCCTCAAAACACAGCCCCCAGCCCTGGCAGATGTGGCTCAGTGGATTGAGTGCCAGCCTGCAAACCAAAGGTTCCCTGGTTCGATTCTCAGTCAGGGCACATGCCTGGGTTTCAGGCCAGGTCCCCAGTAGGGGGCGTGTGAGAGGCAACCACACATTGATATTTCTCTCCCTCTCTTTCTTCCTCCCTTCCCCTCTCTAAAAATAAATAAATAAAATCTTAAAAAAAAGAAAGAAAAGAAAAAAACACCCTCCACCCAACAAGGTGGCTGGTCCTGAGCCCCTTCCTCCAGAGAAGGTGCCCGGGCTGGTGGGGAGAAGGCACTGAACCACATCGTAAGGGCAAAGGCTGAGGGAACATGGAGGGAATGCCCCGGGACTCAGTCAGGCCCCAACTCCCAAGGCCTGGCAGCAGGCAGAAGAGGCACGCATGGCTGGGGAGCCCTTCGCAGGTTCAGGCTACAGCCCAGGCTGCCTGGTGAGAAGGGGGCTGCCTCACCAGGCAGGGAGAGAGCTCCAACAGGACAGCAGTAAGTGACCACAGCCTGATGGGACATAAGCAGAGTGGAGGCCGCCCAGAAACCTATGTCTCCTCTTCAGCCTTCTGGTACTAATTGCCCTGGGGACAGCAGGCCCCCTGAGATCTGCCTGGGCAGTGCACCCATGGGCTCAGAGCCTGAGGTGTACATGCAGGGTCTTGTGGCCCAAGGCACAGGGCACAGAAGAGACCCCAGTGTCTCCCCCACCCTCAGGGCCTGATTGGAGAGGGCTCCCAGGGACCCAGGCTCCCAGAGGCCTGGGTGCCTTTCTCTAATTCACATGAAGGCACCCTGTGGTCTGGCGACAGCCCTGCTCACCTGCTCAACAAACAGGTGGAAGGGCCCCGCCCTGGCGGGGGGCATGCTAGGCTGTGCACTGAATACCGCTCCGCCCTCAGGAACAAAATCTGCAGACTTCTCCAGAACTTGCACGTGCTCACAACACTTCATCTGTCTCTCTCGGCTTGGGGATGGCTCGGGGGAGAGAATGCTCGCCTCGGTGAATTCAGGGCAGTCACCCTCCTGGGGTCAGCCATGAGTCTCGGGTCCAGGCCTGGTGACTCCAAGGGCAGTGTCTACTCATGTGGCTTTGCCCTTTTCCAGAAGGCACTTCCCTGGGGCTCTGTCCCCTCCGGATGCCCAGGGTCCAGGTTCTCTCCTCTAGGAGCTTAACAACCATGTCCCATGTCCAAGACCAGTCCTGCAGGCTTCTTCATGGCTGGGGTGTTAGAGCACCTGTGCCCTCCCCCCAGCCCTGCATCCTCTCAGATTCCTTTGTCTCTGCCCCCCAGCCCCCAGCACCCACTGGCACCCTCTCCCACGCCTGACCGGAACTCCCTTAATTGGGAGCTGCCTTCCCCCTCCGGGTCCCGGTGCCTGTCCGATGCCCAAGGGGGCAAACGTAGGGCTCCGGCCGCCCTGGAGATGGCCCAAAGGCTGCGGAATAATAGTCCGGAGTCTGATTCCAAAATAGCATAAATTACATCCTGGAATCCATTACGTTCTGATCTGTTAGGCAGGAGGAAACGTGGTCTGTAGCAAAATAAAAGACATCCTGGAACCCATTATGGACTCGATAGAAGACAAAGGCAGCAGAAAAGGACATTATGAGATCGACGTGCCTAATAAACGACGTGTTGGCATCCCCCTTCCACTGGGCCGAGGATTAACAACAGATGTACTACACTAATGTCGATTTGTATGCTAATCTAAAACAACTGCGTGGCCTTTGCAGACAGGAATTCGATCAATGCAGCCCAGTCCTGTTCCCCGCAGCTGCCAGTGGCAGGGGCAGCGGCCGGTTGGCGGGGGCTGTCTCTAGCCGGTCCCCGCCAGCAGCCTGGCCTGCGAACCCCGGGACTTGGCTTAAAGAGTCCTCGTGGGGTGAGGCACGTAGAGCCTCAGGCTCCAGAGGGGATGTGGCACCAAAAATTCAGCTGTTTGCTCCACAGAGATGACCGTCCCTGACCAGCCATTTCCCAAGGTTCAGCCATGCCCGAAGGGTAAAGACAAATCCCAGAATCCCAGAGAATCTCAGACCCACTGATGACTTTGTTCCCCCTACCCCACTATATGGGGTGAGAGTCGGAGGCTGAGGGAGAGGATATAGCCATCCCTAAACCACATGGATGCTGCAGCCAGGCCTGGACCCACCCTAAGCCTCCTCAGTCCACTGCGCCACAGCCCAGGCTCCTGTAGGTTCGGAGCAACCTGCTCCCAGGAATGCCAGAAGAGACAGTTCTGTCCCACCAAAGAGCCTTTCCTGAGGCCTCTTCAGGGCCGTCCCTGTCCCAGACACAAAGGACACAGAGATGGATCAGGTGAACACTCAGCATCTTGCCCAAAGCAGCCACAGGTTAGGGGACAGAGGTTGGGACAAGCTACAGAGCAGCACAGAGAGGGAAGTGACCATGAGGACCGTGTTCTTTCAGGTCCATTGGCTCCCAGAGCGTACGGCCCAGGGAAGCCTCGGTGGCTCCTGCAGCACAGCAACGCGTGGCACGAAGGACCCAAACTCACAGTATCACACGGCAGTCATGTCCCGATGTGGAATGTGTCTCAACCACGCATGCGCCTCCCATGGCAGGACCAGCTTCTAAAGCTGTGAACACCTCACACAGGTGAGCTGGAAGGCTGATCAGGCATCCCTACCCCTGGGCTCCATGGAGACACAGCATTGCCTCTTGTGCCAACATGCCCGCAGCTGACCTCTGGACCTCCCTGCCTTTCTGCTTGTCTCTGGCTCTTTCTCTCCCCGAGTAAAAATACAGGCTATGGAGTCAGAAGATAGAAGCCAAATTCTGGTTCTGCCACTAATTAGGTGCGCCATCTTGCACGAGGTCCCTAACCTCTCTGATCTCCAGTTTCTCCGTATGTAAAGCAGCCTCGCAGAGCTGCTGGGGGTTGAGAGAGAATGCAGTGTACCCTCAACATGTCCTCAGACCCTCAGAGTGGATCATGGCGACATGACTACTTTGGGTCCATAAATTATAAGAGGTTGAGGCAGGAAAAGTCCAAGTGCGACATTCCAGTCTCCCACCTACTTCAGGAGCACAGCTGCAGGATGGTGGCACTGCTGCCAACCCAGAGCCCTGGCGGCTCTGCCATGCTGGGCCCTCCACTGGCCTGCAGCGGCCATGCAACGTTTGTTGGGTTAGCCCCCTGGAACCTCGGGCTGTTTGATACCAAAGCAACACGTGGTCCATCCTGCTTGTTATAACGTCCTCCCTCATGGGGTTCATGTAGGGATGCTAGGAGATCGTTAATATTAATATAACTAGAATGACACGTGAACCTTAAGGTTTAGTTTCATTGCTTTGTCCCCACCTTCCTACTGGGATGAACTCAGCACCATGAAAGGTCACATCTTGCATTGGGAGAAACTTAGCTTTTTCATTTCAAAAGCCTCCATCGAGGTGGCACAAAAACGCAGCCAGGGGCCACATGACAATGTTTCAGCCCACAGTGGGGCGTGCGTGCGGTGGCCACCCCCCAAGATTAAAATGGCGCCGAAAAATTCCTGTCGCCCAGTGACGCCATAGCTGCCGTGACACCCTAGTACAACACTTCACTCACGTGAGTGTGGTGATGCTGGCGCAGACGAACCCACAGCGCCACCAGTCGTACAAAAACATGGCACGCACCATTACGTAGAGTACACAATACTTGGTAACGATAATGAACGATTATGGTACTGGTTTATGTATTCACCATACTATCCTTTTAATCATTATTTTAGAGCATACTCTTTCTACTTAGAAAAAATAGAAGTTTCTGTAAAACAGTGACCACGTTACGCTGGCACAGATACGCTGATGCATCTGTCGTGTGTTTACCTGGTCTCTTGCACTCGACTTCACCTCCTGCTGTCTGCACACTAACATGCTGCGCAGGCTGGTGGGAGCACTAGGCTGCCCCATGTAGCCTCGGTGGGCAGGCAGTAGGCCATTCCGCCTACGTGTGTGTAAGTGTACTCTGTGATGTGCGTGCAAAAACCAGACCGCCTAACGATGTATTTTTTAGAATGTCTCCCTATCATTCAGCAGCGCCTGGTTGAATCAATAAAGAACAAAACACATATCATATCAACATGATAACAATCACCATTAGCCTAAAGAACAAAACACATATCATATCAATGTAGTAATAACCATTATTGTCAGCATTTATTGAGTACCTACCATGTGGCCAGATTGTTTACGTGAATCCTTACCTAATCCTGATAACACTTTACAGAAGCCAACATTATTCTCACTTCATAAATGAAGAAATTAAGACCAAGGAGGGGAAGTGGAGACGGCTGTTTCTATCAAAGAGGTGTATGAGAAAATCAGAAAGACCTCTTGCTACAAACACTTAGAAATGCTGGATAAAATGTAATAAAAAATATTTTCAATGCGCAGCTGAACCCCCAGGAAAAAAGGAGACGCTGACAAGAATAAGGAGGAACCAAGGTTAGAGCTGCTACTCTGTGAGCAGATGCTGTTTCTGGCCGTGGGCTGGGGAGTGGCAGTTCCCACACCCACGTGCTCTGAGGGTCCGTGAAAAGAAGAAGGGCAGCACCCTCCACGACAAGTTCGCTAGAGGACTGTCTGCCAGTCACAGGGAGGGGAGCATGGACCTTCTCCCTTTCACCTGAGTTTAAACAGAAAATCTCCCCTGCTACATCCAAACCTCAGGCCTGTGCCTTGTGTGCATCTGGGGTTTGAATTAATCTTAGAAACTCACAAAAATTTATCCAGAAACCCACAAACCAAGAAATTAACATAAAAATGTATTCCTGCCCGGCGACACCCTAGAATGCCTTGTCTGTGAGTGCAGGTCCACGGCCCAGGCTCCAAGGGGTTCTCAGAGGGAACAAGCCATGAGAGAGATGAGCTCACCATAAAAAAATTACAAAACAAATAAAGAAATAAGCTACCGCTATTGAAACACCATGAGCAAATAAGACAATCAAGAAGATTAAACCCCCCAAAAATAAGAAAATATAAATTCCAAAATGAAAAACTATGAAAGATATGTAAAATAAGAATGTTTTAAAAATATTAGAGATCTAAAAGAAAGAGTTGAAAATAGGACAGAAATTTTAAGAAACTAAATATAACTTGTAGAAATTAAAAATAAAATAACTTTAAAAATTAAATGTAGAGGTAAAAAGAAGGATTGAACACTACTGAGGGTAAGATTAATAAAACGGAAGCTAGGTATGTGGAAATTGCCCAAAATGCAAAAGTGAAACAAAGAGGTGGAAAGAATGAATGGTTAAGAGACGCAGCGGGTAGAATGAGGCCTCTCTCTGTCTGAAAGGGGTTCCAGAAGCAAAGCAAAGAGGAGATGGTAAAGAGGCAAAGTCTGAAGAGATAATGGACTGGGGTTTTCTGGGATGGATTTAAAAATATATGGATCCTCATATACCAAGAATTCAAGGATTGCAGTGCGTCCGGAACAGAGGAGTAAACGGACCCCTGTCCAGACAAATCACAGTGAATCTGCAGAACACCGAAGACAGATAAAATCTTACAATCAAGCAAAGAAAAAAAAGTTGAACTATCTCCAAAGACAGCTTCAGCAGACTTCTCAAAAGCAACAAAAGAGACCAAAAGATAAGGGTATATCGCCAAAGCCCAGAAGAAAAATATGTAATTGTCAACCTAGAATTTTATGCTCAACTAAAGTATCATTCAGGAGTAGTGGCTGAGCCCCGACTGGTGTGGTTCAGTGGGCTGGGCGTCATCCCACAAAGCAAAAGGTCCCTGGTTTGATTCCTGGTCAGGCACATGTCCAGGCTGCAAGTTCCCTGTGAGAGGCAATGTCTGAACAAAATAATGGCTAAACAAAAATTGAAAGGAACTAAAGCTCAGATGGATTAGGGAATGCAAATATTTCAAATCATATATCATTTCTTATCCATCAGAGTTCAAATAAATCACGTCTGGTAACACCAAATATGGGTTAAGATGTGGAGCGACGGGGAACCTGCGTGTACGGCTGGTGGAGTGGAAATTGAAACAATTAGTTTGGAGAGCAATTCCACACCATCTAGAAGAGTTAAAGACCAACATTTTCAGTCTGGGCAAGCCTTCGCTCACATTCACAAGGGTCCAGGAGTGCGGTATCTACAGTCCTGCCTGCACTTGTGAAAAAGTGACGGCAACACGCTTTCAGCAGGGGCACGACAAACGAACTGTAGTACAGTCATACAGTGAGGTGTTGCAGAGCAGCTAAAGCAGTCAGCAGGGCGGAGGGCTGAGCAGAGCTCCCGTACCCCCCCCCCCCCCCCCCCGCCAAATGACGGCCTATCGGGCACTCAGGAGAGCGAAGATGCACGGATGTGCTAAAGACAGGATAGGTTCGAAGTTGACAAGGAGGAGAAATCTGTAGGTCCTCACGCCCACTCAGGCAGAAAATTGTCGCTTAATTTCTGGAGAGAAGAAAGAGGACCTCGTGGCTGAAGGGTACCAGCAGTGACCGAGCGCAAGAGCCGGACTGAAGGCCAGCGGGGGAAGTGCAGTCTACACACTCAGCGTTGAGACTGTCTCCACCCAGCCCCCCCAACTCGGCTTCTGTTATTATTATTATTATTATTATCATTTTAATCTTCACCTGAGGATATGTTTTTATTGATTTTCGAGGGGCGGGAGAGAGAAACATTTGTGTGAGAGAAACATCAATTGATTGCCTCCTATATGTGCCTCAATCGGGAATTGAACCCACAACCTTTTGGTGTACCGGACAGCACTGTAACCAACTGAGCCACCCGGCCAGGGCCCCCAACTGAGCTTCTAGAATGCAGGTGGACAAACTCCCTCCAAGTGCAAGGTTAGACACACTTTCTCAGGGGACTCTAACCAGTCCAAGAGAACATCACTGAGCCCTCGCCACACACTCACTGCACACCTGCACACTCTACACACAGATAAACCTCACACACTGCACACCAATACACACACATTGCACACATAATTCACACTCACTATACACACAGCACAGACAGACCACACTGACACACAATGCCTTACACACTGAGCACTAACATACACCCACCCCCACACACGCACGCACTCACACTGACGGGACGCATACCCGGGCGAGATGCACAGTCGCCACACACTGTAGACACGAGGTGCAGGCTCACACCCCAAACACAACATACTCACGATGCACAAAATGCACGCAAACACACCCCTGTTCCGTGAGTCCACCCTGTGACCGAGGGGCCCTGACGCCCACCCTTGCTGTTGGTCTCCGAATGGGCCCCTGAACAGGGCACAGGCTGTTCCAAGCCAGCCGACTGCCGTCTCTCTTCGTCATGCCCAGGCTTCTCCTCACAGCCGAGCCCCAGTGCAGCCACAGCACAGCTGCGCACTGTAATGGTTTGTTCACCTGTTTCCTGCCTAGTGAGGGGAGCGCAGCGCAAAGGCGAGGCCTGGCTTCCCGTCCGGCATCAATCACGCACTATCCAAGCGGCCTCCACCTCATCGCTCAACCACTCAATCCCATCCTCTTCCTCTGTGAGAGGGAGCGCAGGGGTGCCTGCCTGCTCTGGGGCGTGGCTGTGAAAGGAAATGATGCCACAGAGTCAGTGCTCCGTCAGCCGTGAGGCAGCACCTGCTTCCCGCGTGCCAGCCCCTGGGCTCATTCCCCGAGGGCTCACCCGGTGCTGGCCACCGAGCTGGGCGCAGTCCAGAAGCCTCTAGGTCTCCTAACTCCCTGGCCGGGTAAGCCTTAATTTTCCCATTTCATTGATGGGCAAAAACGAGGCTCAGGGAAACCCTTTACTTGTCCAAAATTTCATAGCTAGGAAGTGGTGGGGCCAGATTTGACTGCAGGCCTGGAGGCTGCAAATCCCCCCCCTTTTTCCCTCCTCTGGGAAAAAAGCAGCAGGGAAAGATCCAACCCCCCCGGCAGCTCACACGCTAGTTAGAAAGATAAACACGTACACAATTGAAAGAAAAAGAAGACCAAGCATGTGAGAGAAGCCCTGAATGAGAGGCCCAGCAATAAATAACTGTTCAAAGCAGAGCGAGACAAGGATTCTGGAACATTCCAACCCCACGTTGGGAAACACAGCCCTTCCTGAGGGAAACTCCAAGCAACGCTTGGCCACAAAGAACATTTAGGAGGTTCTTGTGGGAACAGGGGACCCAGGGCCAAATACACTTCCTCCACAGAGCCTGAGGGTCCCCTGGGTCCCTGCAACTCTTCAGCTGGAAGAAGTGAGGGTCTGCACCGTGGATTCCAGCGTTTATGGGTTTCTGAGAGCATGTGGGCAGTTCATAAATGTGATTTGAAACAGTTGGCGGAGAGGAGGGCTGTCCTCATCCCGACTGCGCTGGGGTCTCCTGGGGGCATTTTCCTGTGCTGGGCGGACACAGCCCCGGTCCGCACGCACTAGGGTCGAGGATTTCCATGCCCTCAGCACCAGCACCGCCCAGGGTGGACCGGGTCCACCTACGCAGCAGAGGCAGGAGCATTGGGCAACACCGGCCACCCTGCTGAAATGCTCTGCTGTCCCTCAGCCGTGTGTGTGACTGGAGCAGAGCCCTGGTGCTATGAGGTGCATAGTGTCTGGGAACGGGCCCCTCGGCTGTGCCCCATGGCTGCTGGCACCGTGGACTGTCACTGCCAGACACCACGGCCTCAGACCTGAGGCCCCGGGGAGGGAGTCTTCAGCACACTCAGCAGCAGTCTCAGCCCAGAGGGCCTTCGGGTCTGTGACATAATAAATAATATATATGTATAATGTTTGTGTTTATATTTATATTTATATATTTGGTTTTTGTTCCTGGTTCTTGGCACCGAGCTCCCAAAACCCTTAGGATATCCTGAATAATAGGAGCATCTTTTGTTATTCATAACAAGCCCCTTTCCACCACACCTGAGTTCATGCTAATGTGGTGTGACTCTAGGTGGACCCCCAGGTAGCTTCAGGTTGGGGACTGGGCGCCAGAGGAACCAACTCAGCGATAGATAGAGAGTTCGGCCTCACCTCCCAACCAACTTCCACCTCCTGGTGGGAGGGGCGGAGCTGGAGCTTGAGTTCAATCACTAATGGCCACGTGATGTAATCAGCCTTGCCTCCATAATGGAACCCCATGTAAAAACCCTAAACTACGGGACTCGGAGAGCCTCCCGGTTGGTGGACACAGCACGGGCGCTAGGCGGTGGCTGCGGGTCTGGAGAGCACACAGAAGGTCTATGCTGCTCCCCCCACAGCTTGCCCTCCGCACCTGTCCCACCTGGCTGTTCCTGAGTTGTATCCTTTATAATAAAACTGTGATCGCAAGAACTGCCAGGCACTGCGCAATGATGCTGCGGTCAGCGATGGGCCCGTATGTGAGGGCGCTCCCATAAGATTATAATGGAGCCGAAAAGTTCCCCTCACCCAGGGACACCGCAGCCAGCAGGCGCTGTGGTGTGAAGCGCTGCTCACGTGTTTGTGGAGATGCCGGTGCAGACCAACCTGCTGTGTCGCGGTCCCACGAAAGCAGGGCACGAGGTAGTGTGTACAGTGCGCACTGCTCAGTCATGGTCACTGATGGCTTTGTTACTGGTTTATGTACTTACCATACTCTCCTTTTTATCATTGTTTTAGAGTGTACTCTTTCTACTTATTAAAAAACAAAGTTCGCCATGTGGTGCAGGCAGCAGCCTTACACATCTCGTGCTTACCGAGTCTCTTGATTGTGTCATTTCCTCTCGTGCCTGACTTAGGCTTGTGTTGTTCCTGCAGGAACACGCTGCGCAGGCTTGTGGGAGCCGCGGCCGGAGAGAAGGGCCGCGCCCCGAAGGCTGCACCACCAGGTGCGTGTGGGTGCGCTCTCCGATGTCGGCACAATGACAAAACCGCCTGACAATACATTTCTCGGAACACTTTCCCCGAGTTCTGGGAGAAATTCTAAACGATGATGGAACTGGAGGGGAACACTGTGGGAACCCACAGATTGGTGGCCAGCAGCGTGGCCAGAAGCTCAGGTCGCCCGGAGAGCTCATTTGTGCTGGTGTCTGAAGTGGGCGCAGGCTGGTGGAACCGAGCCCTTACCTCGTGGGGTCTGTGCTAACTCCAGGTGGTTCGCTTCAGAACTGAGTTAAAGTGTTGAACACCCCGTTGGCGTCGAGGAATCTGAGGGCTGGTGTTGGAACGACAGATTTGGTGTGGAAAAGAAAAACACACGCACAACAGTGCCCATCTTTCCCACAAAGATATCCCCTAAATTGCTCCCAGCCTAGCTGTCGGCCCTTTTCAGAGGAGACCCTGGATTTCCAGGACAGCTCCCCTCAGGTCTGCATGACACTTTACAGCCCACAAAGTCATTCCTCCGTCTTGCCAAATTTCTCATCGCCGCAGCCCCAGGAGGTAGGTCTTAAACTCAAACAGGCATTCCTTCTGCTCAGTATGCGTGTCTACTGAGTCTCTGCCAGGCCGTAGAGGATCAGGCGATGGGAACATTCGTGTTAGAAGATTCTCGCTCCCACCCCCATTTTATAGATAAGGAAGCTGAGGCCCTGCAAGGCTGTGACTGCCTGACATCCACCCAGCTCAGCAGGGCCCACCTCCAGCAACCTGTGTTCGGAAAGCAGCACTGGGTACTTCCTGCTTTGGAGGAAGCCGCCACCTGGGGCCAGAGTCTCTGCTGAGTCCTAAGGGCCCGGCTTCAGAGGCGGGCCTGCGCCTACAGACGGCCAGAGAGGAAGTGGAAAGGGAAGCGAGCCCCTCTCTTGCTCCCTCCCAGAGCGGTCTTCACCAGCACATGTTCAAGTCACAGAAATCTCTCGTTAAAGTTTTACAGTTTAACCACTGAACATGTTACTTTGTCTCCATAATTTATACCTGACCTGGGTGTCTAGACATGACATCATGGTAAGGTATGCCTCGTTCTGCGTTCTGCGGGAAGTTTACAATAACCAGAGCTCAGCGTCATAGTTACAACGGCCTTGCTCTGCAGCAGCGGGGAGCCCCACCGAGGGGAACATAGAGCCATAGGGCCGAGGGCTTGCAGACCTCAAGATACCCCCTCCCCAGCAGAGTGACTACTGGGAACTCATTCCCAGAGGAGAGAAGCTGGCAGCAGGTGACTTCGAACAGTCAGGTGTCCAGGGGGAGTCACATCTTCTCGCCTCTCACCCCAAGCTCCCTCCACACTACCTGCTGCTCCCCAAGTTCCATGCACAGCACGCACTGCCTTGAAGGGGAATTCGGGCAGACCCCAGGCCCTAGCTGCAAATCTAAACAGCCCTCTTCCAGGTGAGGCCACTCCCCTGGCCCTCAGCCCAGGATCCCAGCACTGGCAGCAGAGCCAGGGACCCCTGACACCCTGCTCTGGGTCACTGGTGCCCAGAGACTCTGTGGCCTAAAGCCCAGCTGAACGCAGACTCTGGTCACGTTTTCAAAAAGCAGAGACGGAATCAATCTCCCTCTCTCTCTCCCTCTCAAACACACACACACACACAGATATAAGAAAGATTTTCACGTCCATTTCAGTTCTCAGCACTGCGAAATCAGTCAGTATGTATTTATAATGCCATTGTGCCTAACACTGGGCAAGTTGGGAGCTCAATAATAGTAACAAGAAGGATTGATTGCGGGCTTACTACGTCCACAGGCTGTGCCACATCCCCTCGTTTGACATACGATAGAATTAACAGTTCTGCGAGACAGGCATCATTGTGCCTACTTCACAGATGAGGAAACTGAGGTTCAGGGAGAGGGAGTAACTTGCCCACAGAGCGAGCCAGGATTTCAGCCCCCGGTCAGAGTTGAAGCCCATGGTTTTTCCACTGTTCTTGTGGGTAAGGGATACAGAATCCCTCAGCAGGGACAGACTGTGCTAGGGTGTAAAGGATGACCAGCCCAGCACAGGTCCCCACAGGAAACAGCCAGCAGGCCCAAGGCAGTCAGCCAGTCCCATGACAACAGGAGGGAGGCGGTCAGCCCTGTGTCACCCCCCCCCCCCCGGGGCAGGCGGAGAGCCACTGCCCCCCGGTGCTGCAAGGTACCCTGGCCCTGCGCCAGCTGGCTGCTCACTCTTCTACTTCGGGGTGGTCATGTGTGGGCCCCCGGGGTCTGCTTGTCCTGTTTGTAAAACCCGCACATTCTGTCCATGGGTTTCTGCTTACATAGGAAGGGTCTGGTGCCTTATATCACTACCACCCAGCTGTCCTGCACAGGGGCCTAAGAGGGTCAACGCTGGCTGGGCAGCAGAGCTGCAACTTCCCCGCCCCCTCTCCGAGCCCAGGGCCCGGGGCTGTGACTGTTAAAATGGCGCAGAAACAATGTTCTGGGCTCCCATGGACTTCGAGCCGGCCTTAGTCGCGTGTCCTTGGAAGAAAAAATGTTCCAATGGAGCTGGACAGGCACAGTTCATCAACCCTGGACCTCAGGGGCAGGGGAACCAGGCAGAGCAACAAGGATGGAGGCCACGGTGGTCTGTCTGGTTTGGAAAAGAGTTGGGGAAACTGAGTCCATTCAGCAAGAGAGGCAGAGACACTGTGACGAGGGACTAACAATATGAAGCAGGGCTTACACGCAGACCCGAGGCCAGGGCATGGGACTCAGATGAGATATAAAAGTAGCCACCTCTCTCAAGGCAAGAACCCTTCCACCCAGGATGTGAGGACCCAGGTATCCGTGTGGGGGCCGGGACCTCAGCAGACTCCCCAGGCCACGCAGCCCCTGCCTAAAGCCCACTGTCAGCCCTGAGATGTCACCTTGGCAGTCGAGAGCTGAGGGCAAAAGCCCAGCTATCCCTCCGCCACCTGCTGGGGAGGTTAGGGCTGGAAAAGCACCAAGAAGTCATGGAGCAAAAGGCTCCTTGGGCTGAACACCCTCAGAGACACCAGCCCACCTCAGAACAAGCACTCCATTCAACCCGCAGGCTCAGGCTCTCTGAAGGTAGAGATGCTCCTCTGGGTAAACCTGATCCGAAGAGAGCTCCCAGCATGTAGGGAGAGCGGAGAGCCAACCTGTGGAGGGTCCCAGACCGCCTCGCTCTGGCTGCTCTGCCGCAATCACCTCTGGTGCACAGGAGGTCCCAGGCGCAGGCCTCCTTCCGGGCCACCAGGCCCTGCCCTTCCATCCCAGCTGCTGCCAGTCCAGCCTCCGAATTTCCAAGTGGAGGCAGACATGGGCCACGGGCTGGGCAGCACTACAGGAGGCCGTGGGAATGTGAAGTCTCCTCTCTCATAACTCATGGGGAAGGGAGCACAGCTCTCAGACTTTTCCCAGAGGCCCTCCCTGCTTTTTGCTATCTCACTTTGAATTGCGAAGGTGAACTGTCTCCGTGCTTCAGCTGAACCTTCCATTCTCCTGTCCTGATCCTGACCCTTGGCACAGAGGGTGACAATAGGGGGGTTGTGCTGTGTCTGTCTTCACCACACCCCTGTGAAGTAGCCCGGTCTGGCCTGTTTCGCAGGTGTGAAAGCTAAAGCTCAAGGTTGCGGGCTGACAGCTCACCTCGGTCAGCCCCTTCAGGAGGTGCCTCAGCAGAAGACAAGATGGCCACAACCAATCACCGACCAGCTTGAGAGCACAAAGGCCCAACCACTGGCACCCCCAGCTCAGGGCAGTTCTGCAGGGCCTTCCCATGCCAGAGCTCCCCGCGGGCAGGCTGAGGCCCTCACTGAGGGTGCTCTGCGGCCGCACTTCTCACGTTGCTCTATCCACCCGCTTCCCTTCCCATAACAGGCGTTGATGTTCAGAGCATCCCCCAGTGAACTTCCTGCACCCGTCTCCCGCCCAGAGTCCATGAGCTGGGGAACCCAACCTGCGACTGCTCGCTGGCTTCCCCACTTTCTTGATTCACAGGCTTTGGCCCCATGGACTGACTTGGCCTCTGGTCACAGGGAGTAGGGCTGGGGGCCTCTCCTCAGAGACTGTGATGGTTAATTTTAGGAGTCAGCTTGGCTGGGCTGCAGGACACCCAGTAGCTGGTAAGACATTATTTCTGGGTTTGTCTGTGAGAGTGTTTCTGGAAGAGACTAGCATTTGAACTGGTGGACTGAGTAAAGCAGATCACTTTCCCCAGTGCAGGCGGGCATCATCCAGTCCTGCGAGGGCCTGAATAGAACAGAGTGGAGGAGGGTTGAATGTGCTTTCTGACGGAGCTGAGACACCCATCTTCTGCTGCCCTCAGATGCCAGCGGTCCTCCCTGGTTCCTGGGCCACCCGACCGGGGCTGGGACCACGCCACTGGCTCTCCCATCCTCCAGCTTGCAGACGCAGATGGTGGGACTCCTCAGCCTCCATAACTGCGTGAGCCAAAAACTCAACAAATCTCTTTCTAGGTATCTACATAGGTCCTAGTGGTTCTGCCCCTCGGGAGAACACGGACTAGTGCATGGACGGAAAGTAGGTTGGCACTTTTTATCTTTTAATTAAGGCAGCGAGATGCCTGAGGGCTTCTCTTCAGAGCTAGTATCAGGAGCCCCGAGAGGCCAGCTTGGCTGCAGTAGCATTTCTCATACCCGTGACTGGGACCCACATCGCTGACCTCCACCTGCGTGACAGACTTTACCTGCAGAGGCGGTTAAACACACAGACACCTACATCCGTCCCAGAGGTTCTTACTTCAGCAGTCTAGAAGAGCCTGCAGGTCTCCTTGTTGAACCTGTTCCCCAGCTGGCCCGCAAGCCAGGGACCATGGGGCAGCCTCCAACCTCCCCAGCAGCAGCAGCTAAGCCTCCAAACCCACAGTGAGGAAATGGAAGTTATTATTATCCAAGCTTCCAGTGGGCCCTGCCAGCTCTTTACATGAAAACCAGGGTCTGGTAAAGCCCGAATGGTCTCAAATGTCAAAAACATTACCAATTGATTACAACTGCCGGTTACAACTTGATTAACATCACCTAATTAAATCCTACTATTAAAAGACTCTATGCTAGTTTTTTTAAGTAAGAACCGGAGTCACTGGTTAGTCTGCAGAGTTTTCCTTGTCTAGTACCTCATTCCATCTTCCAAACAACCCCAGAGGTGAGGGAGGTCGAGGACGACCTGCATTTTGTGAGTGAGGGAACCAGTGTGGATCTGATCCTGTAACACTTAACCCAGATGAGCCCCGGTCCCCCCACCACACCCCAGCGCCTGTCTGGAAAATAGACTCATGTGAAAAGGAACATCTGGCTCTTGCTGGCGCACTTCTCACTGGGGAGGAAGCTGGAGGTGCCCCTTCCTGGCCCCAGCCCCCACATTTTCAGTCAGTGTGCTGTCGGCCGTACCTGAGTCACCAACAGCCACCCTAGCGGAGGGCAACCAAAAAGCTGACTCAGGGGTGTGCAAGTGATCCTCCCCTCTCCTCCAGCCGTTTCTCCTCCCCGGGGGCGAACCCAGGAGCCCCCAGTCAGACGCGCAGGGCTCTCCAGAAGGCGCTGGGCACAGCCCTGGCAGCCGAGCTCTTTCCCTCGCTCCTTAGCTCCGTGCCTCCCCAGCCGTGTGAGGATGGCCGTGGGGCGCATGAATCCTCCCAGGTGCAGACCAAGCCAGGCACCCACGTGATTCCCTCTAGGGAAGAAAAGCTAAGAGCGCTGACCCGGGGACTTCATTTAGTCAGGGCAGGGTGGGGTCTGGAAAGCTCCTAATCAGAGGGGCAGAAGGGCCGCACGGTGAGGTCCGCTTCCCACTCAGATGTGCTGTGAGTGGGTAAACTATGTGCAGGAACAGCAGAGAGGCAGCGTGGTAGAGTAGAGAGTGCAGGGTTTGGGGTTCAGTGAGCAAGTGGGGCTCGTGTCGCAGCTCTGTCACCCCCTGCCAGCTGGGTCACCTTATCCTCATTCATCTCACACCCGTTGTTTGAGAGCTGGCTGAGCAGACGGGGCTCAGGGATGAAAAGGTTGGCCCGTGTCTTCCTCACAGAGTGGTCCTGAGGCTGCGCGGCTCACGTCCATGAAAGCCCAGGACCCCCAGCATTAAATGCCTGCTGGGTACAATGTGTGTGAGAGTCCGAAGCAAGAGGTGGGCTGATGCCTGCAGTTTACTTTGAAATGCACCAAAAATAAGAGTGAGGGAGGGATGGAGAGATGCATAAACATCTCACAAAGTAAATATAGTAACATGATAAGATCTAGATAGTGGTCGTGGGATGGGGTGTTCACAGCAAAGTTCTTTTAACTTCTCTATATGTTTGAAATTTTTCATTTAAAACATCTGGGGGAGGGGAAGGACAACTTTCTACACCAAATGATGTTGTGAAAACTGGGTATCCACATGCAGAAGAAGGAAGTTGGGTCCTTACCCAACACTCTATATGAAAAGCAACTCAATGGATTAAAGACCTGACTGGAAGACCTAAAACTGTAAAACTCTTAGAAGAAAACACGGGAAAAAACTTCATGGCACCGAGTTGGGCAATGATTTCTTGGACATGACGCCACAAGCACAGGCAACAAAAGAAAAAATAGACAAATGAGATTTATCTATTTAAAATATAAAATATAAAAATAGACAAATGAGGTCGAGATTAAAAGTGTCTGGGAAGCAGAGGACACAATCCACAGAGGGAAAGGCAACCAATGGATGGGGGAGCATTCACAAATTCTACATCTGACAAGGGGTTAGTATCCAGAACAGATAAAGAACTCCTGCAACTGAACAATAAAAACTAAACCACCTGATTCAAGAATGAACAAAGGACTGAATAGACATTGCTTTAAAGATGACATACAAATGGCCACGGAGTGTATGAAAAGATGCTCAGCATCACTAATCGTGAGAGAAATGCAAATCCAAACCACAATGAAATACCGCTTCACACCCAGTAAGATGCTTACTACGGAAGGAAGGAAGGAAGGGAAAATAGCGAGTGCTGGTGAAGATGCGGGGAAATTGGAAACCTTGCGCACTGTTGGTGGGAATGTAAATTCGCGCAGCTGCTGTGGAAAACAGTATGGCAATACCTCAAAAAATTAAAAATAGAACTATCATATGATCCAGCAATCCCACCTCTAAGTATATATTCAAAATAATCGAAAGCAGGACTTGAAGAAATATTTGCATGCCTGTGTTCATAATGCACTATTCACAATGGCCAAGAGATGGAAGTAGCCCAAATGTCCACTGACAGATGGATGGATGGACATACAAACTGTGGTATATACATGCAATAGAATATTATTCAGTCTTAAAAAGGAAGGAAATTTTCTCACATGGTAAAACACAGATGAACTTGAGTGCTGAGTGAAATAAACCAGTCACAGGAAGACAAATACTGTATGACTCCAGTTACGGAGGGCGTCTCACGTAGTCAAAGTCATAGAAACAGAGTAAAATGGCAGCAGTGGGAAGTGGAGAGATATCTATCGGGTATAGAGTTTTAGTTTTTCAAGATAAAAATAGGTTGGAGATTGACTGCACGATAGAGTGAGTATACTTAACACTACTAAACTATACATTTAAAATGGTTAAGATGGTAAATGTTATGGTTTTGTTTTTTTACCACAATTTTCTTTAAAAGTTAGGGGAAAGAAGAAGCCCGGGCTCAGTGTCAGCTGTTAGGTCCAGGACAGTCCTGGCCCGGAGGCACCGCAGGCCAGGCCGGGTCTCACCTGCCCCCATTTTGCAGGTGAGGACACAGAGAGGGCCTGGCTCAAATTCAGACTGGCACCTGCACAGCTGTATTGGAACAGAATCCTCAGAGCCCAGGCCGGGTCTTCTGGGCAAGGGCTCTCTCCCTGCCCAGAACCCAAGAAGCCAACCTTCCGTGATTTAATGAGCATTCATTGAGCACCTCCTACGTGCTGGGCCCTCTGCCAGGCACAAGGACTCAGGGGGGTCAGATCCATGCCCTGCCATCTGGGAGCTCATGTGTTAGTTGGTGGGAGAGGGAGTTCAATAACTCATCATCCAATGGGCTACCTGCCGTGCGTGCGCGCTCAGGGTACAGAGGCAGCACCGGTGATGGCACACCTCTCTCCCTCGTGCAGGATTCCGGCATCCCCACCACGTGCTGCCACGAGATGGTGATGTGACGGGACAGCCATGCAAGGGTTTGAGATGACAGAGAAGTTCCACAGTAAGATGGCACAGGGAAGAGCACTGGCGACCTGGGAACAGCCAGTGCAAAGGCACAGACACAGGAAGCGGTCTGACGTGTTTAGACCATTAAAAGCTGTTCAGTTTTGCTGGAGCTTAAAGTGTGAGAGGATAAGATGTGGAGCTGAAGCCAGAGAGGGCACAGGCCTAAGGAGGCCGGACGTCTTCCTGTGGAGGAAGGGGAATGATGCAGGGTTTTCAGCAGGGTAGCAGCAAGGTCCAATCTGCCCCTACAGGGTCCCCCTGATGGTTCTGTGCAGGGTGGATTTGAGGGTGAGGTGTGAGGCAGGATCTCCGGGGGCTGCTGAAACTCAGATTCTCACCAGAGTGACTGCTTGGACCGTGGGAGTCCCTAGGGACTCGGGGGCAGACAGTGGCTGTCAGCCAGGGACCAGGCCCCCAGGAAACGTTGGGGGGGCACAGGCTCCAGATCGCAAGGTTCCCTTGGTATCACTGGAAACACTGGGAACAGGTCACATCCACACATGAGCAAAGGAGAATGTCAAGTAGCCAAGCATCTCCCTCCCAGCCTAGCTGTGCTATGGACTCAACTGTGTGCATTGCCCTAAAATTCACAGGGAAGCCCTAACCCCAAAGGTACCTGGAGACGGAGTCCTTGGAGGTGATTAGGATTAGATGAGGTCATGAGGGTGGGACCCCGTGATGGAATTAGTGTCCTTTTAAGAAGAGACACCAGACAGAGCTGTCTCCCTCTCCCACCCTTACCATGTGAGGACATGGTGAGAAGGGGGCCAGGAATACAGCTCTCGCCAGGAACTGCATCTGCCCGTATCTTGATCTTCGAGTTAGCAGCTTCCAGAATTGTGAAAAGTAAATGTCTGGTTTTTGTAAAGCCACTCAGTCTATGGCATTCTGTTATAACAGCCCAAGCTAAGACAAGTGGATTGAAAGAGAGCTTGTCATTGAGGACGTGTGAATTTATTTTTATGAGACTATGCTGTCGTCTCATAAAAATAAATTGGGTCAAGCTTCCCCGAGGGACACTGGGGTGGTCCAGAGGTTGGCTCTCCATTCTTCCTTAAGGGAGGACGGCTTCCCCAGCCCTCACAAAACAGAGCAGGTGGGGCTGCATCATGCCTTCTCAGGGACCATGGACACAGCCTTCAGAGGTGGGAAGAGTGAACTTGGAGACATCCATGCAGGATTCCAGCATCCCCACCACCTCCTGCCACGAGGCATTGCACAAATCTCCGGTCTGCTCCAGGCTGACATCCCTCAGCTCCGATGTGGCTGGTGAGGATAATGGTCCGGCACCAGAACTCAGATTCACCCAGTTCAGACCCATAGTGCTTTGCAAAGAGCAGATGGTTCTGCAGTTCTAGGACATGTCAACTCCACCCAGCCCTCTCCTCACCAGGAAGGCCCAGGCCCTGCTTTCCACCGGAAGTTCTCAACCGTACTGAGTTGAGATCTCCTAGAACTGCAGAAGTGCTGAGAGCTGGGCCCTCTCTGCCCGACTCTGGGATTAACTGTAAGAAAATGCCCTGTCCCGTCTTTGGGAAGGTTGGATCCCAATACACCGCCACACATTTTCTAGAAAAGACTGAGCTGAGGCTCAGGATTGCAACAGGTTGTAACAGAGAGAAACTAGTCTAATGAGCCCACCTCTGCTTGCCAACTGTGGCCTGTCTTTGCCCTCTAAGAGGCATGGACCCTTCCGGGAAAACAGAAGGCAGTTCACAGCTGCATTACTCCTTAAGATCGCGGCCTCTTGGGGGAGCCCTCCCTGCAAGCCCCGCCTCAGCTTAGGTGTGAGGCTACTGGTTAGCTTTGCTCAGACTCCTCCTGCAAACAACTGTGTTTTCCGCTCCTGGTACCTCTCAGTTCTAGAACTCTCATGATGGGTCCCACCCTGCTGGCTGCTGTGCCCTCCTCCACCCACCTCCCCCGGCACCCTCTCAACACATACATCTTACCCCCATAGCATTGGCACCACTCCAGGGTTCATACGGTCTCGCTCCCTGGCTCTGGGCTAGCTTCCACTTACCTCTTAAAGAGACGGTTGACAAGAGCAAGAGAGACTGACGTTCCCAGGCTCTGCCCCACTCTTCCCTATGCTCTGTGTCCAGCATGTTGGAGTGAGTGACAGGAGAACCTCGTCTTATAATCTGGAGCCTTGCCCTGGAGATGCAGGGTCCCTGTGGCCAATGGGGAAATGCCCCGGTTTCCTCTGGGTGGCCTGATCCAGACCCAGAAGAGTCTCAGAAAACTCATGAACTTGGCAGTCATCTCCCGCGACATCTCTCTGGCCCCTGTCACCCCCTGTAAAATGCCCGTGGGAGAAGAAGCCACCATGGGGAGTGCTGAGAGCCCTCTGGACGTGCAGACAGCCCAGCAGCCAGAGTATGCGCCTGCGACATGGGCCAGCCCTCGTGAAATCTCTTTCCAGAGAAAGAAAAGGCAGGTGACATCTGTGGATATTTACAGCCCCACATAGCATGACGGGAGGTGCTGAAAGATGCCTGTCTGACAACAAAACCCATTCCAACAGCTGGAACCACTCCAGCCTGGGATGAAGTATCAAAGGGCCCAGAGTCTCATCAGCAGGGCCATGCTGTCTGTCGAAGCTGAGAGCAGGAGCAGATGCCAAACAGAGAGGCTCTCAGCTAGTCCTCCCCACCAGGCCAGGGCCCAAAGTTTACCGAGGTTGCCAGGAAAAAGGCAGGTGTGAAAAGTGACTGAGTGGTCAGGCCCTGAGAAGTGTCCTCTTCGGCTCGGCCAGCCAGCCAGCTGGCAGCAACGATGGCATCTTCCTTGTCACGTCACTAGGCCTCCACCTTCCCCACTGACCTTGCAGGGTCTCACACAGTAATATCAATATTTCTCTAAGTCTTACTTACTCATCTATCCAATGGAGATCGCCATACAGCCACCCGCTGAACCTCATTCTCTAACATAGGTGAAAAATGCCTTTGCAATGCTTCATTCATTTAAGAAGTATGCCAAGTTCCAGCTCTTTGCCAGTGTCTGAGGAAGTAGAAATATGTATGACAAGGATATGACCTTCACAGAGGTCAGTCAGTGAGAAGACTCTCTGCATGAAAAACGGGACAGAGGCCCAGCCTCACAGGTTAGAGAAGACCCAGGAAGCAAGGAAGTTGAGTCGGGGAAGATGGGCAGTTCTTTTAAGAAACTTGGCTGAGAAAGGAGGCCCAAGTAAGGACCGTGACTTAAAGGCAATGCAAAATCACTAAGACTGTCTTCTTAAAAATGATAGGTGATTGGTGTGCTTATATGCTGATGGGAAGGAACCAGTGGGGGAGAAATATGGAAACTACAGAAGAGAGAGGATGTCCAGTGGCATGGAGTCCTGAGAAAATGAGCTAAGCTGGATGCAGAGGGCCAGGCACTGAAGGAAGACCTGAGTCCCTACCTCCTACGGGTCCCACAGCACCTCAAACACACCTTTAGCAACACCCTTATTTCATAGGATTAGGATTATTTGCTCACTCCTCTGGCCACTCTACCAACAACCACCCCCGGCCGACACACACATACCCTGCCTGGGAGCTCCTAAGGTCCCCTTTTCATCAATGTGACCCAAGCATCTAGCACAGTGACTGTAATCTCCCAGGCACTTGGCTACTTTGAATAAATGGCGCTGCTCCGTGTCCCTCCCTTTAATGCTAGCCATGTTAGACAAGTCTCAGAAACAGCATGAGATTCACTGAGAATCATTTCCCCAAAATGCTGAGCTCTGCAGATTGGCCAGGAGGCTGCAGCCTCCTCCCGGGAGAACTCCTTCTAGCTTTGAACCCTCAGCCATTCCAAACACAAACACACTCATACACAGAGCTCAAGCCAGGGGTGAAATGTCAACATCATCTTGGACTCAAATCAATCAGCTCAATGCTTGGATGCACGAACGAAGCCACCTCACCCTGAACCTGCCTGTGCGTATATGGGGGCCCAGAGGGTTCATTTCCTGTCCTGGCCAGGAGTCTAGCTGAAAAAAAAAAAAAAAAAGAGGAAAAGTCTCCTACTTGACTTAAACTTTTCATCTCCTGATGACTCTGTGGCAGATCTCCTCCACAAGTCCAAGGCGACATTAGATCTGACCTCTGATACACTACAGAGCAGGGCATCTTAGGTGCTGCACGAAGGCGCCAGCACAGAGTCCAGATGACCTGCCCCTTGTGCTCGGACAACCTGGGTTGGATTTCTCAAGACCTCAAAGGTCCCAGGAGGCTTAAAGTAAAGAGCACTCAATCAGGAGCAAAGAACCAGATTCCAGTTCTGCATAGGCCACTTCCCACCTGGTTGACCTTGGCCAAGTTCCTGGGTCATAGGCATCTATCTTCTTCATGTGTCCTCACATGGCAGAAATGGGGAGCCAGCTCTCTTTTATTAAAGCTCTAATTCCATTCACAAAGGCTCCACCCTCATAACCTACTCCCCTCCTAACATCGTCACACTGGGGAATAGGCTTCAACATAGGAATGATGGGAGGGCGGGGGGAGCAGACACACAAACATTCAGCCTGTAACAGCATCTGCACCGTGGTAATATAGAAGTACGTGACTAAGAGTGCGAAGTGTAAAGCACCATTTCAAAGGTAAGAAATAATGGCATGATGATATGATGTTGATGAAGGTGATGATGTTACCTCTCCTGCCAGCTGCTTGAACTACCTGGAGGGACATCTACTGGCGGGATGTGGCTCAAAGAACTACTTTTTAAATTAAATCTAGTGGTGCAGTAACGGTGCTGAGTCCCATCCTTAGTGGTGACTCCTTTGATCAGCACGGCAGAAATCGTGCTCCATTCACAGCGAGTCAACAGCAGCGGCAGAACCCTGGCTAAGTGCCAGGCCGGGCACCACCAGGGAAGCAGATGATGACGATACCCTCTGCCTTCCAGAACCTCTCAGTCTGTCCACACCAGTGCAATCAGCAGCCTTTCTAGGGACTAATCTGGCAACATGATTCAAAGGCCTTAACTTAATAAGGCTGCGTGGACTTTTCCTAAATTATTAAAGGTGTGGGCAAACACTTTAGGTAAACAGATGTTGACAAAGTTCCAGTCCCAGTAATGATGGAGTAACTTGTGTCAGACTAATTCTACTTTAGATAAAAATTATAAACTCTACATTCAGTTTTTAAACAACTATTTGAAGGCACTAGAAACCAACAAAAAGGCAGCAGAAACTGGAGGGAATTCAACTCTTGCCAAAAGGGAATACCACTGAGTAAATTCTACATTATATGACTTTTCCTTTGAGGGCACACCTCAGCTCAGGCCCTGCAGAGTGGCCAGAAATCAAGTCAAAAACTGCAGTTGTTTAGGCTTAAGGCTGCCAGAGGGAAGAAATCTAATAAGGGAGTAGGTACACAGAGCAGAGAGCCCCAGACTCTGTGTGCAAAGTCCCCTGAAATCGTTGGCTGACCCCTAAACTGTGCACACATATGGGAGATTCCATACAGCTCAGCAGTAAACAGTAGTGGGAAGTCTACAAAAGCTAAGCAGAGATACAAACTTCTACCCAACAGAAGGAAGATGGTTTAGAGCTTGAGTCTCTCCAAGGTAGGGCATTTACTTAATACCGTGGACTTGCCCTTGAAGCCACAGACAGTCTATGCCTTAGAAGTAAAAACTGTATTTCAGGTCCAGGGGATTTACATGCTTAACGTGAAAAGCTATTAAAACTAGGCCTTAATAAATTTGCAGTCACTTAACTGCTTGCTGGAACAAAAATCAACATTCTTCAAGGAAACCAGAACCTCTACGACATATCAAATTGTTCAGTATATAACCAAAAGTTATTAACATGGGAAGAAGAAAAGGGAGGAAGGAAGGAAGGAAGGAAGGAATTATTACCCAAGTCAAGAGAAAAGTGTCAAAATACAGAAATCCCAAGATGGCCCAAATGTTGAAAATAGAAGATAAGGACATAAAAGCCACCATTGTATATAAATTCTAGGATATTAAATAAATCACGGTAAAGATGATTGAACAGATGGGAAAATCTCATCAGGGAAACATAAACAAAAAATGAAATGAAAATTTTAGAACTGAAAAGCATGGTATCTGAAAGGAAAATTTCATGGGATGTCACAGATGTCAGAAGAAAGTCAATGAACTTTGAAGACAGATCAACAGAAATTATCCAATCCAAAAATCAGAGTGGTAAAAAACAAAGACACAGAAACAAAAACAAAAAAACGGAACTCAATGGCAATGCCAAGCAGTCTTACATGTGCAAATGGAATCTTGAAAGAAGAGAATAGGGCAAAGAAATATTTGAGAAAACCATGAACAAAAATTTCGTAATTTAGTAAAAACAAACAAACAAACAAAATTGACTTATAGATCCAAATGCTCAAAGAACCCCAAGCAGGATTAAGAAAATTCTGGCTGGTAACATTACAATCCAACTGCTTTAACACAAAGATATAAAAATTTTTTGATAACAGCCAGAGGGGGCAAGGAAACCCATTTACAGAAGGGAAACAATATGAGTACAGCAGACTTTTCACCAGAAACAATAATGCCAAAAGACAATGGATCAACCAATCTGTTTCAAGTACTGAAAGAACAAATCATCAATCCAGAATTATGAACTCAATGAAAATATTATTCAAAACTTAATGGGAAATAAAGTACAGAGGATGAGGACTGGAGAAAACGGAACCCTTGTGCATTACTTGTGGGAATGTAAAATGGGGCAGCCACTATGAAAACAGTTTGACGGTGCCTCAGCAAGTTAAACACAGAATTGCCACATGATGCAGAAACCCCAGTCCTGGAGTATATATCAAAAAGAATCGAAAACAGGTGTTCAAACAAAAGCTTGTATGTGAATGTTCATAACAGCACTATTCACGATAGCTGAAATGTGGAAAAAACCCAACTGTCCATCAATGGGCGAATGAAAAAACGAAATGTGGTATATCCATATAAAGGAATTTTATTCATTATTCAGATACATGCCACAACTTGGATGGAGCTTTAAAACATTATGCTAAGTAAAAGAAGCCAGGCGCAAAAGGCCACATAGTGTATGGTTCTATTTATATAAAGCATTCGGAACAGGCAAATCGATAGAGACAGAAAGCAGATTTGTGGCTGCCAGGGGAGGAGGGAAGGGAGAATGAGGAATGACTGCTTAATGGGTATAGGGTTTCCCTTTGGGGTGATAAAAATAAGTTCTGGAACTAGATAGTGGTGTGGTTGCAAAGCATTGTGAGTGTACTTAATACCACTGAATCATACATTTTAAAATGGTTAATTTTATGTCTGTGTACTTTACCAAAATTTAATTAACTAACTAATTAAAATTAAGGCAAAATAAATACTAAAAAAAAGATCTTTATTAGTTGAATTCACTGCATGCAGATCTGTACTACAAAAATGCTAAAATAACTTCCTTTTTATTTACTTTTTATCACATTTTATTTTTATGCTATTACAGTAGTCCCCATGGAAATAACCCCCGGGGCTGAGGAGAAGGGACGCGGGCGGGGGCTGGGCGCTCCGGGAAGAAAGTAAAGGTCCCTGGAAATGATAACTGTGCGGCAAGTACAGGATTACTTTTTTCCCTCTCACTTTCTAAAAAGATGATCTGACTAGTTAATTCAAAAATTATGTTACTGAATTCTGAATGTTGTAATATATTCGGATTTAAAACGTATGACGACAACAGCACAAAGGATGATGCGGGGGATAGACAGAACCATCCTATTAACGCTGTCTTCTCGCTTACACGGAATAGTCCCATGTTTACCCTGCTTCCCACAGTAAGTTAAGGAGACAGAGTGTAACCCTCAGAAGAGCAACTAAGGAATAATACACAGAAGTATAACTAAAAATCCAATAAAGGAAAATATGCAATTTCTGTTTCCAGTCATACTAACTCACTCTTAACTTGCCCTCCCACCATAAACAATTTGAAAATTGGACAAAATTTATGAAACAAATGTTCACAGACATTGAACAACGTGGAGCAATGATCTCTGAGAGCAGAAAAACGAACGAGGCATCGCTGAAGGCACCTCCTGGACCAGAGCGCAGGCAGAGGGGACTCAGCAGGGCACAGAGCCTCTGAGCTGAAGAGGCGACCGCAGAGTTCAGGGCGGCTGAGGCACGTCTGACGTCTGACGGACAGAGCACCAGAGAAAATGGGATTGTGCTCGCAATCACTCCCGGGGGCAAAACGTACTTAAGTGTACGCTTCTGGTGTATGTGATAAGTTATATGGGAATTTTACCTCAATCAAGTTGATTTTAAAATGCACACATAATTATTAAAATAAAATATAGAAAACAGGCATAGCCCTAGATGTATGGATCGCCCTGTATCTATAAAATCTGTTATCAAATTCATCTGATATCAACAAATTCGTTACTGAAAACTTCCCCACAAAGAAATTCTATTCAACATTTAAGGAAAAAGCTGTACCAACTTTATTTTTAAGATGCTTTCAGAAAATAAAGGAGGAGAAAAAATTCCCAATTCTTTTTATGAGAACAGCATACCCTCATAACTACAGACTGACAGACATTATAAGGAAAGAAAATTACACATAAGTATCAAATATGGAAATATAGAAAAGGATAGTACATCCCAGTGACGTTTATCCCAGTGATAATAATGTTTCTCTCAGAAAAAAAGGCTGGCTAGTATTCAATGTAATTTGTCACATTAACATAATTAAGAACAAAAAATATAATTACCTCAGTACAGATGCATTTGATGAAATTCAGTACCTATTCATGATAAACATTCTCCAGCAAACTAACAATATAGAAGAGATTCTCTTCATCCGATAAATGGCAAATAAGAAAAATACACTGTTAACGACATACTTAATAGTGAAATATTGAGAACCTTCCCCCGTGACCAGAAACAGGGCAAATGTGTCTGTTGTCATCACTTCTATTAAACATTTTACTAGGAGTTCAAGCAGTCTAATTCGGCAATACAAAGAAAAATCATAAAGATTTAAAAGGAAGAAGCAAAAATGTCTTTATTCACAGAGGACATGAAAGTTTTTGTAGGAATTCCAAAGAAATCAATAAATAAGTTACTAGAACTAATAAATAAATTTACTATGGTTTTCAGATACTAGATCAATATTTACAAATCAAATACATTTTTATATACTAGCATCAAAAAATTAGAAAGTCATATTTTAAAAAGCAACTTCCTTTTTTAAAAACCACCAAAAGTACCAAACATTTAGAAATACACTTGATAAACCACAAGCAAGCCCTCTATGCTGAAAGCTGTAAAGATGGCTGAGAAAACTGAAGGACCACATAACCGGTGAGCCACATGGTGCTCGTGGACCGCAGGCTCGTCTTTCAGACGGTCACTCTCCCCAACTGGTCTGTAAATTGTGCCACAGCCCTGATCCCAATCCCACAGGCAGCTTTGTGCAGACATCAATACGTTGGTTGTAAAGTTTTTCACGGAAATGCAAAGGAACTAAAGTAGTCAAAATAGTCCTTAAAAAGAAAAAACTACGTTCCATTTTATTCCACAGATAAAATTAAAAAGATTAATATCACCAAATGTTGGCAAGAATATGGAGCAATTGGAACACACTTTGTTTGTGGGAATGTAAACTGTTAAAACCTCTTTGGAAAATAGTTTGGCTGTTTTTTGTAACATTGAACAACCCAATTAAAAATGGGCAAAAGCCTTGGACAGACTTCACAAAAGAAGACATAAGAGTGGCTGGTAGGCACATCAGACAGGCATACAGAAAGGCTCGGCCTCATTTGCGGACGGGGAAGCACAAATTAAAATCACAGTTAGAGAGCATTTCACACCCACTGCATGGGCTAAAAGAAAAAAGGTGGACACCACCAAATGTTTGCAAGGATGTGGAGCAACTGGAATGTACTTTCCTGATGGGAGTGTAAGTCACTTTGGAAAACGTTTGCGCTCTCTCTTATAAAATTAAACATACACCATGACCTACCAATTCTAGGGATTTATCCCAAGGAAATAAAAATATAGGTTCACAGAAACTTCATTCATAAAGCCAAAAGCTAGGACAACCCAGATTATTATCCACAAGAGAATGAATGAATAAAATTGTGGTTATTTATGTGATAGGATAATACCCAGTAGTAAAAACAAATAAACTACTGATACACATGTAACAACACAAACACATCTCAAAAATGCTGTTCAGTGAAAGAACCATACACAACAGGGAATCACACCATATGATTCCATTTATATGAAGTACAAGCATAAGTAAAACAGATCCGTGATGATAGAAGGTAGAACAGTGGTCGTTTAGTGGTGGGAACTTTCTGGGAAGTGATGGAAATGTTTATGTATTATTCCAAACTCATCAAACTCATCAAATGTACATTTAGGATTGGTGCTTTTCAGTGTACGTAAATTTTACCCCAGTTAAAAAAAAAAAGATGTTTACAGCAATGCTAGTAATAATTTAAAATTCGGAGCAACTTAAATACCTTATAGTGGGGGGTTAGTTAATAAAGCAGGTACCCAAATACAACCCCCACTCAAAATGACCCTACAAAAATCTATGCATTGACAAGGAGCGATGCTCGTGACAACTTCTATGAAAAAGAAAGTTATCGAACAGCAGGCTCATCACAACTGGCCGGTCAGCTCAGAACACGCCTGAAGGCATTCACTCAAGGAAGACTTGAGGTTACGTCAAGGTGCACTTCCGCTTTTTCTTACTTTGCAAGAAGAGTGAACATGTACTTGCTTTTGTAATAAGAAAACATATTGCTAGATATATACATACAGCCATAGATTCGTACATACAGTTAGTTTCTATTATTCATGGCGGTATGTTCTGTAAAGACACCGGAAAGTCTGAATTAGCAAATACTGAACTGTTGCTCTTGGGGCCAACACAGGGCTAGGTTCCTGGGAGCCTCACAATGCTTTCGTCAGCTGATCAAGAGTAACCTTGTTTTATGTGTGCTTCTCTTTAAAGATACCATACTGAATACATACCATCGATTCACTGACATTGAACTCACAGCCAACAGCACTATACCCAATGCCTGAGCAAAGCTCATTTATAACGCACATTTTCTCCATAAGGCACATCAGAGCCTTTTTGCACTTAAGAACACTACACAGCACTATGCTTGGGGACATTTTAAACAATGGGATCTTCTGCCCCACCCCCCAAAAAAGCATAAAAATGCAAAACCGTGGCATTAATAATTTTTTTAAATTCAGTTACAATTGTCTGCATTTTCTCCCCATCCCTCCACCCCACCCCAGCCAGAGAGAAAGAAGGAGCTTATACCCTTTGCAACGGCATGGATGGAACTGGAGAGCATTATGCTAAGTGAAACAAGCCAGGCGGTGAGGGACAAATACCATATGACCTCACCTTTAACTGGAACATAATCAACAAAAGAAAAAAGCAAACAAAAAAACGTGGCATTAAAAAGGCCATTGAAAGAACACCTGTTTGCAGTGTGAGAGTTGAAGCATGAAGGCAGAGTTCCACCTTGTTCAGCCTCGGCTGGGAGCATGCAAACTGGGCGACCCTGATTTTTTACCTCTCTGTGCATATCTGTGAATGACCTCGAAAGTGCCTCTAGTATTGATTTCAGGGTTCCAAATGAACTTTAACAAGTAGGCCAATTAACAAATACAGATTTTGCAAATAATCGGGATTGACCATATAGACATATCTGTGAAGGAAAGTATCCCCAAGCCTTTGGCCCGCACTCCTGGGGCATCCAGGGAGGAAGGACAAGAGGCCGATAGGAAGGAGGAAGTGGATAAAGGAAGAAGGGAAGAAGGCGGCCCAGAGAGAGGCCACCTAGGAGGCTGGAGCCACCTACCCCTCAGCAGTCACATCCAGAGTCCTAACACTGGACAGACCCGAGAGAATGGAAGGAAAACCAGACACAGCCAAAGAGGAACACACTTCTCCTGGGGAAGCTCGTCTGAACAAAAGTAAAACCCACCAAGGAGAGCGCTTGTGATCTGCAGGCGTTCCAGAGAGGCAGCAATGGGAACGAGTGGGAATAATTGTCCCAGGACCCTCAACAACCATCTTTGGAATGTGCTTAAAACCGCAGACACACCCGGGGCACGTGGTGCCCACCAACTTCCAGAGGGTCTTGGGACAGCCCAGCCTTGCGGGCAGCCACCACGCATGTATGTATGACCAAGTCCCACTGAGAACCCTGGCTCAGGGGCCTTCCCTGGTGGGCAGTGCCCCATGTGTACTGAGTGACACGTGTCACTGTTGGGAGCGGTTACACTGTCCACACTTCCACTGGGAGGGGACAACTGGAAGCTCCAAGTGTGGACGTCTCTTGGACTCTGCCCCTCGCATCTCTTATCTGGGCTGAGTTTAAATTGTTTTCTTCCACTGTCGTAAACCATAAATGTGAGTGTAACAGCTTTTGAGTTCCAATAAGTCTTTCTAGTAAATTATCAAACTTGAGGGTTGTCTTGGGGCCTCCCAATCTGCCTATATATCTGCTTCTCCAATCCTCTTTCTAATCAGCTTTGCCATCCCGCCAGTTCCCTCAATGAGTTCAATAAAACACATGCTCACTATCTACTTGTGTGAGAATTATGGCTAAGCCTGTGCTTCATTAGGTGGAGCCCAATGCTGATCGTTGAAAAGCACCCAGTCAGTTACTCAAGCGTAAATCAATCACTTCCCCGGAAGCCCCTGACCCCCACCCCTTGCAGAAGGCAGACAGCCGGTCTGCTCTGCTCTGCGCCGTCGGGGGACCAGAGGTCTTGCCCACTCCATGGCACTGACAGGAAGGGCAGGTCCAAGTCCTGCTCTGAGGACCTCAGACCTCAGCAAGGGACCCAGGGTGCACCGTGGTCATTCAACACATAAAGCACAGGGTCCGGACACCCACACTTCCACTGGGGGTTAGCCTCACCTCACCCTCTCACCCCTGAACTCCCTCCTGCTCCTCCCCAAGGAAGGCCTGTGGCAGTCCTGTGCCCCCAAGGGTGGCCCAGCCCCGAGCTGCCCTCCCTCCACTCCCAGAATCGATATAATTGGACCCTTTATATCTTAGCCCCTCTCTTCAGCTCAGCATTGGGCCACGAGCCCACTGAGGCACCGGCATCAGCAGCAGCAGCAGCATCCTCATCATCTCTGCTAGTTCTGTTATGTTATTATTTATGACTGAAAGCATTTTAGGCAGTTTATAACAAAAGCATCTACATAACTTATAGCTTATTGTAACTTTTATTATAACCCTAACATAGTATAAAAGTATATACATGTAACAAAAATCAGTAAATTAGATTATTAAAAAAGATGAAAGAATGATTTTGTCAGAAAGTCAAGGTTGAGGGAAGTTACTATTTCCAAATAAAAAACTGACCCTCAGCCTTACGACCAGTCGGCTATGCTGTGAACAAGGGGGCTACATGCCTGCTCATTGGGCAGGACCTGCTTTCCCAGGCTGTGAGCACGGCGGGGATTTGCTGTTGGCCATCTCTGACTCCCACCCAAATGCGGCTATCTGGCCCCTTTGGGCCCCATAGCCAGGCTGAGACCACCCAGCCCAGGACTCAAAAAAAAAAGGCCCGGCTCTAGGCGCCCCCCTCCTGCTCTCCCTCTGGGCACCAGCCAGGCAGAAGAGCAGGGGCAGTGGGCAAGGCCTTCCTTCTGCTGCCACCCACCAGGTGCACCTGCCTCGTTCTACAGCAGATGTGGCTCCAAGGCTGGTGGGCCCCCATCTGCATTTGCTCAGAGCCCAAACTTCCAGCTCTGCCTGCCCCCGCTTCTGGGTGAGCTGGAGCCAGAGCAAAAGAAATAGGCTGTGAGTAAACCCTCTCCCCCGGACTGGGGCGCACCCCAGCTTGGCTGGTCCAGAACACTCGGTTCCGAGGTGCCAGGAAAAGGAAGGGAAGAATGTGGAAAAAGGACCTGCTCACAGCAGGGCAGCAAGAGAAGCATTCAGGACTCTCAAGCCCAGCCCGGCCAGGGCCCGGTCCCCCACCCCCGTGTCCCCAGAGACTCACCCTCGTCACAGTTGCTCCCAGTAAAGCCAGGGCAGCACTTCCACTCCAGCGCTGTCACCGTTCGGTAGGACACTCTGTACGTGGGTCTGATCAGGGTCCTGTAACTGACACAAGGGCAGTGTCAGGACAGTGCAGGCACCGCCCCCCCCCCCAGACCCAGCTCCTGCAGAGCCGGCCCCGCCCGGGGCTCTGGGGGCTGCCCAGCCAGTGGGTCCTGTGGCCCTGGGCAAGTGACCTTCCCTCTCTGTGCCAAGTGTATTTGAAAGTCCCTTCCAGCTCTGTCTTCCTGAAAGCCCACAGGTGTGGCCACCTGTGGTGGAAAGGTGTCCTGCATGCTGACGGCTAGGGACTGAATTGTGTGTCCCAGAATTCGTGGGTTGAAGCCCTCTCCCCCTCCCCCCCCCCCACACTCACACAGAGGAAAGGTCACGTGGCTACAGAGAAGAAGACAGCTGCCCGAGAAAACAAAGTTCTGTTGTCGAAGCCACCTGGTCTATGATACCTTGTTACTGCAGTTCAAGCTAAGACATGGACCAAAATAATGAATAAGGTAAGGAAAAATACCATCAGAACCTGTGTAACTTCCAACCACCTGCAAGTCCCTGAACTCCAACCTTTTCCCCAATCTTTATTTCTTTTTGTTAATTCACCCAGTGAATACTTTCTGAGTGCCAACTACATGTTATATTTGGTCAAGATTGATAAAACTGAGTCCACATATTGAAGAAATCACAGCCCGGTAGACGAGAGTCACTTCAGGGAAGGTTCACAGTCCAGTAGTGAGGCTCTAGCGAGTTGCTATGGAGTCCATAGTAAAATTTCAACATCCTGTAGTTTCAATTTTTTCTTACAAATAAGTTTGATACTTATTTTGTATCAATGTTATTTTGGAATTGTGTGAAACTCAGAGCATAGTGAATATGACACATATGAGCAGATTTCACAACGGGGATGAATTCAACCTTGTTATTCGTCATGGCTCTGCTGCTCGACCACGCTGGCACACCTTCCTCTTAAAAGCAAAACTCCATGACTTCACAAAATTTGAATCTGCTGACGCCGAGCAACTTAACCACTGAGTGGAAAAGTTATGAATTAATTGGTAGCAGCAGGCGTGACGTCTCGAGATGTACCGTTGACAGGAAAACACACGAGTCACATCTTGAATTTCAGAAATACTGCACCAAATCCAAAAAATCCTGTTATGCTAATTTCCCTTTTTTAAAAAAATCCTCTCCCTTGTGTTTCGCAAACATTCCAGCAAACCAGCTTCCCCCCGGAGAGCCAAGGAGGGTATCGCTGTGTGCAGCGGTGGGCAGGAACCCTCGAGTGAGTGAGGAGCCAGAGTCAGCACAGAGAGACGCTCGCAGCCGGGATCTGGAGAGGTGTGGACCGAAGATCCCCCCACTCACCCGCCCCAGGAAGCAACTGGCATAGGCCAACGGGGAAAGAGGGTGGCAGGGAAACAGTGTCACCATCACCACTTCTTACAGCAGGTGGCCTGGTGGGACATAGGGGGGTTAATGAGCCTGGGCCCAAGGAGTATAAGTAGCCTGTCTGCATCATAAACGCACTTTCACACTCACACACACATTCACTTGCACGCTCACACCTCACATAAGTACACGCTCTCACATACCCACACACGTGCTCACACACTCAACACTCACATGCACTCATTCACAGGCTCACACTCTCACACCCCGAGGCTGCTGCGGGCGGGACTCCCAGCCTGAAGCAGGCCCAGCTGGGAGAGGGGAGAGGGGAGAAGCTCTCATTGAGACAAAAAAGGCCAGTGTTATTGTGGTTATCATTCCACAATAAAAGTAAATCAAACCGTCAGGCTGTAGGCCTTAAACTTAGACAGTAATGTACACCAATTATTTCTCAATAAAACTGAAAAAATGAATTATCTAGAGAAAAATTTTTTAAAGATGCCAGTTTTTAAATTAATTCCTGGAAGAAGATTGTTGCTCTGGCTGAGAAAGATCAGAACCCCCTGCATCCATCCAGGGGAGGCATGCGGGCAGGAAAGGTCACGTCGCTCACGGCTTGTGTCCTGCCAGGTGCACCTGATGCCAGGGGAGGATCGCTCCCACAGCCTCAGCACCTCGGGACAGAGGCGGCCCGGGCTCTGGGCTCCAGCCCTAGTGCCCACCACAGCGTGGACTTGCTCCTTCCCCTCCCTGAGCCCGTTTCCTGGTCTGCATGACGAGGACCCCGTGGAGAACAGAATGTGGTGTGTGAGGCTCCCTGGGAGGGAATGTGTGGGAGGCACTGAGAGCAGAAAGGGGTGCATGGAGGCCAGGTTTGCAAACACAGATCTGGCCTCTCTCCTCCCAGCCCACGCCCTTCGTCAGTCCCCACTGGTCAGGAGGGTCTGACCTGCTCCAGCTCACACAGCGACCCTGTGGCCCCCTGTGCCATGGACTACCTTCCAGCCTGTGAGCCCTCCAAAATGCACAAGGCATTCACCAGTCCACTCCTTAACGACGATGACGATGGTGATAAAAATACTAGTGTGTGTAGATATGACAAGAGCTTTCACCGAGTGCTCACCATGTGCCAGGTACTGCTCTGAGTGTCTTACACTTGCTGACTGTAACAACCCTAACAGATGGATGTTACCACTGTTCCTAATTTACAGATGAGAAAACAGAGGCACAGAAGTTAAGTAACTTTCTCAAGGTGGTGGAACTCAATCCAAATGCAGGTGGAATGGGGAGAGCCTAGTAATACCAGTTTGTCTGTTTCTCCCTACATCTGCACAAGGTACTGATCTGGGGCCCCCGAATTACGAAGGCAGAGCTTGGCCCCCAGAGAAGGTCTTTTTCTGCCCCTCACTTCAAGGCCGTGCCCTGGCCTGTGCCGCTCGCTGTAGGACCAGCAGGAGTCAGACCGCCTGCGAAGCCCAACAGCAGGGCCCACCAGCAGGTGGCGCTGCTTCACCGGCCCAGAGGGCCAGGGCTCAGCGTGGCTGCCCTCCAGTCCAACCTGAAGGCCCAAGGCAGGCTCAGTGTTCACTGCCTCTCCCTCAGCCTGGGCAAGAAGCCGAGAAGCTTCACCCTTTTATGTCCATGGAGAACTCCCAGTCCTTCTGCTGGGCTCCAGGCTGCAAACCCAGATCTTTCTAAATTGCAGATCTAGTTTTGAGGCTGCCCTCTTGTAACAGGGTGCAGCCAAGAGGGGGGCCCCAAGTAGGGATTTGTAATGGGGTCCAGAAGAGCTTGGAGATAACTGGCTCCACACCACAGGGCCACACCTGCCCGGAATGCTGGCTGCTCTGGACAACTGTGGGAGGGGCCAGAAATGGGGCTGCGGAGGAAGATTGGCGCTGGGATTTAAACCCAGGCTGGGCAGCCATTTGGTGTCTCTTTTGGGGACCACGTGTCTTTTCAGGGACCATGCGGCTTTGGACGTGCTCCCTTTTTGCCACACGGATGGTGCCAGGAGCCTGAGTCATGGCCTTCTGCTTCTTTCCTGAGATACGGTGCCCTGGACTGGGCAGAGGGAGAAGGAAGGGCTGTGTGCGTTTGTGGGTATTCTAGAGAACTTTAGTCTGTGTAACTTTTAAATAAATAATAATTCTTTTCCTTTTCACCCATCTCTGGCATTGAGAGATGCCAGTTCTGAAGGTCATGAACTGGGGTCCAAGGGTGACCATCTGATTTATAGGGTGTTTGCAAGGTCTAGGCCTCAGAAAGCTGCAGGATGTCCCTGCGGATCTCGGGACTTTTAGTGGAAGGTGCCTGCAGTGCTAGGGACTTCTGGCTGCCGGATACTGGGTGTAAGTGCTGAGTTTAAGTGCAGTTGTTCCCAGCGGGGAAAAGGAACAAGGATTAAAAGTGAATTGTGGTTAAATCTGGATGGGCAAAACTATGTAGGAAAGGTTGTGAAAGTTTTAAACCTGGAGGAAAGGAAACCTCAACTACTCGTTTTCTGGTTTCATGGGAAAGGAGCGAGTCTGCCATTGGTTCTGTGTCTGATCAGAAATCGTCTGAACCTGAAGACGTAGTGAAGGTCGCCTGTAACGGTTGGGGAGAATGCCTTTGCCGCTCGGGACCCAGGGAGGGTCACTCGGGCCGAGCAGTGTCTCAGCCTGAGGCAACGGAGCGAGTCTCTGCCCAGAGACGGGGCCTGACACAGCATCTCTGCGAGGCCCCCTTGGACGCACGGGGGCAAGAGGATGCCTCTGCCTGGGTGTCGTTCTGGAGCTCTGTGGTTTGGACTTTGCTCTGTATCTGCTCTGAAAAGGAAACTGAGGATTCCAGGGAAGGTTAAAACTTCACACTCTGTAGGAGAGTGAACAAGGGAAAGTGTAAGATACGTAAATGAAGAAGCTGTATAAAATGAATGTCAGAAGGAAAAGGATTTTCCTTTGCACTTGGTATTTTTCTCCCTACCCGACCCCTCCGGAACTTGGCATTCTGAAGGAGTGAGTGATGCCATAAGGTTTCTTTGCATAAATCCATTAAGCCCAGTCACTACTGGTGGTTTGGGAACCGATACTTTGACTGGATTGTCATGCCTGAAGGAGGCACGTCTGGGTTCTGGGCGTCACCAGGAAGCCCTGAGGAACTGGGACTGACTTGCAGAGCTAGTGAAAGCCCAGGAGAAGAAGCCTGGTACCTTGGTTGGTTGTGCAGTTCGTGGCAGTCTTTCCAGGGAAGGAAGGAAGGTTGCTTTCCTGAAAGGTGGCTGAAAAGGGACCTGCAGGCACAACGGAAGCCTCAAGGATCTGAGGGAAACAACTGGCACAGGCGGAGCCGGATGGCGGATGCGGGGTGCTGCTTCTGTGCCCCGGGGGGCAGGCTGAGAAGTCAACCTAAAGGCTGCCTGTGTGAGTTCCAGCAAAGCGGACCCATAGATCACAGGCGGTCCAGGCTGCTCTCGGTGTGTTTATGCAAATGAACAGGCAGAAGTAAAAGCTGGGCTCAATGTGGTCCCTTTAATGACAGTGAGGGTGATCTTAGGGAGAAAAATCGTGGTCTAAGGAAAATCACAATGCTCAGTATTGGATATCGGAATGGCGCAGCTAACTGTCTTGAAAGTTTATTTTTCATTTAAAAGTTAAAACTGAGTTTGAAATATCACCAAAAATGTTCAATTTACAGGCATGAAGGACCTGTCAAATTGCCACTGTTAGATGTCATTGCAGCAAGGGCCTTGCAACTGGATGTCTTCTCAAAAGACAGTCTCACAGGCACAGCGACAGGCCTGGGGATTCTGTGTAAATTAACATGTGTTCCTCCTTCTGTTTTCGTAGGGTGTGTGCCCATGACCTCATTACCTGAGTGACTGGCTGCAATATAAGCCCCACTTAAAGAGCCCACCTTCATCATCGCCCCCTGACACTCAGCGGTTCGACTGAACTAAGTGGTTGGGTTGGTGAAGGCTTCGGGCAGTCTGTGGGCTTCACCTTAGAGCTGATTCTCCCTTTTCTGTACCAAAGGCTTGGACGGAAAGGGCCCAGAAATCTGAAAGGAGGGAAATCCTAATATACTCCCCTCGGCCTGAGTTCAGTATAGTGGGACACAACGACTTTGGATAGGTGTAGCACCTTCCTCCAGATAAGCCATTCTTTACCTAAGTCCCTGCCTTTGTCATTTAGTGGTTATGATTTCATTGTGTTTCCAACTCTCTTTCCAAATCTGTCACCTCCAGAATACAACAAGGATGCCAACTGTCCAGTAATGCCCGCCTTTGGACACCAAGCCTGCAACTTCCTGGTGACAGCCGACTGACCCGGATTCTGTAAGGTCCTTCCCCTTACAGGAAGGACTCCCTCCATGCTGCACCACCCCCCTTTCAGGACACCCCTGACCCAAGGGAAGGTAGGACGATGTCCATCTGCAGCCGGAAGTAGTTGCAAGAAGATGAGACCTTCGTCCATTGTCCTTTATATGATTATAAAGGGGTTGTATATCTGAAAGGAGGAATTTGTAACATGGTGCAGCTAAGAGGGGGGCCCCAAATAGGGATTTGTAATGGGGTTCAGAAGAGCTTGGAGATAACTGGCTCCACACCACAGGGCCACACCTGCCCAGAATGCTGGCTGCTCTGGACAACTGTGGGAGGGGCCAGAAATGGGGCTGCGGAGGAAGATTGGCGCTGGGATTTAAACCCAGGCAGGGCAACCATTTGGCGTCTCTTTTTAGGACCACGCGTCTTTTTGGGGACCACGCGGCTTTGGAAGTGCTCCCTTTTGCCACGTGGATGGTGCCGGGAGCCTGAACCACGGACTTCTACTTCTTTCCTGAGATACGGTGCCCCAGACTGGGCAGAGGGGAGAAGGAAGGACTGTATGTGTTTGTGGATATTCTAAAGAGCTTTAGTCTGTATAACTTTTAAATAAATAATAACTCCTTTCCTTTTCACCCATCTCTGGCATTGAGAGACATCCTTCCTCTGGCAGTGGACAAAGCGAACCTAGTATGGGGGAGGAACTCCCGGAGAAAAAGGGGGGTCTTTTATATCGTTCAGCCCCCCACCCCAGTCTGTTCTGTAACAGTCTCTCAAAATCGTCCATGACTCACATAAACTAAAGGCCAAACTCTTTAGGCCAGTAAGCGAGGCCCTGCCTACCTTTCTCCCATCCCTCCTCTTTCCACCACCAGCCAAGGCTCCTGCCACCAGCACACAAGCTGCGCTTCCTGCCCATGATCTGCCCCACCCTCCAACCCTGCCCCACCTTTGCATGTGAATGCTCTTCTGCCTAGAGCTCTTCTTTACTCTGCCTGAGAAAATGCCCAGTAGCTTTCAGGGTGTGACTCAAATGACCCCTCCTCCTCTGTGAAGCACCCTCACCCCCCTTTCACCTCCCCCCGCCCCACCTCCCACACCCCCACCAGAATCAACAGGCTCCCCTCTCAGCCCCCCAGCAGCACCTCGTGCAGAGTTTGGTTTTAACCCGACACAGATACACACCGAGAGCCTGCTGCGTGCCAGGCACTGGGCGTACGGGAATGGAGGAGGCAGGCACGGTCTCCGCGGTCCGAGCCTGTGGCTCTAATCACGTATCACTGTGGTAAGTGCTGTGAAGGAAGGCACCGAGTCCACTCCTCACGCTGTAACGGAATTTTTCTTGTGTCACTAAAATGTGATTCACACACAGCAAAATAGATAAATCTAATGTTGAGCGCATTGAACTTTTACGTATGGGTACACCAACATTTCTGCCACTTGAAGGTCTGCTTGCACCCCTTCATGTCGCTTACCCGGCCCCGGACACAACTTCCGCCTTCTCTCACCAGAGAACGGGGTTCCTGTTCTCAGCCTTCATTCACTAAATGGAGGCTTCCAACATGCAATCATTTGTGTCTGCCTTCTTCCACTCACCCATTATGCCTGAGTTTCATACATGTTAAGTATTTTATTCCTTTTTATTGTTAAATAATATTCCACTATACAAATAGATCACACTTGTCCATCCTCCTGTTGAGGGGTGTTTGGGTTGTCTCTGGTCTGGAGCTATGATGGACAAAGATGCTATGGGCATTCTAATACAGTCTGTGTAAACAGGAGTTTTTATTTCTCCAGGTTACATACAGAGGAATAGAACTGATGGGACGTAGGATGGATACATGTTAACTTCAGCAGATGGGACGAACAGGTTCCCACGACCTGTTTGCTGCTAGGCCTGTGAACTGGTTTATCCAATGTGTCAGTCCTAGTGGCTCCACAACCTTGTCAACATTTGATACTGTCGGTCATTTTCATTTTAGCCATTCTAGGGTACATGTAGTACTCTTTCATCATGGTTTTAGCTTGCAGTTCCTGTCGACTAAATAAAGTAACCCCTTTTCATGTTTGTCATTTGCATACCTTCTTAAGTGAAGTGCCTGTTCCAGACTTTTGTCCACTTTTACGCCGGATTTTTTGTCTTTTTCTTATTGGTTTGTAAAATACATACTATATTCTTTATAGGAGACCTTTGTAAGATGTATGTATTACAACTGTTTTCTCCCAATCTGTGGCTTGCCTTTTCATTTTTTTTTTTTTGTAGACATGATGATCTTATACACAATTGATATTTACCTCCACAGCTGCCTCACAAATAGGACATGTCAGTGGTAGCTTTCTGTAGAATCTGACTTCCTAGTTTATTTTTTTACTCTTTTTAAAATTTATTTTTAGATAGAGGGAAACATCAGTGTGTGATTGCATCTCACACACCCCCTACTGGGGACCTGGCCTACAACCCAGTCATGTGCCCTCACTGGGAGTTGAACCCGTGACTCTTTGGTTCACAGGCCTGCGCTCACTCCACTGAGCCACACCAGCCAGGGCGCCTTTTCATTTTCTTAAAGGTTATTTATGATACTCAGTTTTTAATTTTGATAAAGACCAACTTATCAATTTTTTAAATTGTATTATTTGTTGGGTAGAAGTTAAGTTTCATTGTCTTTCATTTGGATATCCACCTGCTCCAGTATCATTTATCGAAAAGACCTTCTTTTCCCCATCGAATTGTCTCAGCCTTGCTGACAACCAAATGCTTGTTTTCTGTTTCCAGACTCTCTCTTCTGTTCCACTGACCTGGTTTTCCATCTTTGCCCCAAAACCACGTGGTCTTAATAAATGTAGCTTTATACTGAGTCTCAAAATCTGGTAACGTGAGTCTTCCATTTTTATTCTCCTTCAAAATTGTCTTAGACACCTAGGTTCATGGCATTCCCCTAATTTTGAGTTGGCTTATTCATGTCTGCAAAAAAAGTCCCACTATTATTTTGACAAAGATTTCATGGAATCCACAGATTAATTTCTAGAGAACTGAATCTTAATAATACTGAGTCTTCCTATCCATGGCAGAACTGTGCATTTATTTAGATCTTTAATTTTTCTCAGCAGGGTGCACATCTTTTATTAAATTTACTCCCAGGTTTATGTCTTAAGCATGCTTAGGCTGCCATTACAAAATATCAAACACTGAATGGCTTAAACAATAGAAATATATTTTCTCAAAGTTCTGGAGGTGGGGAAGTCCAACATCAAGATTCCAGCCAATTCAGTTTCTGGTGAGGACTCTTCCTGGCTAGCAGACAGACACTTTCTTACTGTGTTCTCACGTGGAACTGTCCTCAGAGTGCGTGTGTTGTAGGGCTGGGGAAAGAGAGACAGAGAGAGAGGGAGAGGGAGAGGGAAACAGTCTCTGGTGCCTCTTCTTATAAGGACACTAATCCTATTGGATCAGGGCTCCACACTTACAACTTCATTTAACCTCAGTTATTCAATACTTCCTTAGGGACCCCCTCTCCAAATACAGTCACACTGGGGGCTTCAACATATGAATGGGGAGGGGGGATATAAACATTTACCCCATAACAGTAGCAAATGCTTTTTTATTTTACTGTGCATGAGATCTTTTCCATTTCACTTTCCACTTGCGTCTGCTATTGTATGAGTATAGTTACTCATTTCTTTGTAGTAACCTTGTATCTTAGTCCACTCCGGCTGCTGTAACAGAATACCATACCCTGGGTGGCTCACAGATAACAAATTTATTTCTCATAGTTCTGGAAGCTGGGAAGCCCAAGAGCAAGATGCTGGCAGATTCCATGACTAGTGAGGGCTCACCCTCCAGTTCGTAGACTCTGCGTCCTCACAGGTAAGAAGGGGAAGGGAGCTCTGCAGAGCGCCCTTTACGAGAGCAGTGAGCCCGTTCGCGAGGGCTCCCCCCTCATGCCCCAATTGCCTCTCAAAGGCCTCTCTCCAAATACCACCAGGTTGGGGTTAAGATTTCAACATATGAATTTGGAGGAGGGAACACTTGTATGCAGTGACTTTAATAAGTTCATTTATAAGTTCTAGCATTATATTTGCCTATTCTTTTAGATTTTCTATGTACACAATGTCATCTGTGAATAGAGTTCTTTTCTCTAAATCTTCTTTGTTTCTGATCGGTATGCCTTTCATTTCTTCTCCTTGGGTTAGGGCCTGCAGTATGATGCTGAGTAGAAGTGATAACAGTGATCCTTTCCTTGTTCCCACGCGAAGGGGGAGCCTGCACAATATTTCATCAACTAAGTATGACATTAGCTGTTTCGTTATCTTTATTAGATTGAGGACATTCCCTTTCCTACCTGGTTTGCGGAGAGAATTATTTTTTATCATGAACGGGTGCTGAATTTTATCAAATGACTTTTCTACATCTATTGAGATGATCATATAACTTTATCCTTTATTCTGTTGTTTTGATGAATCACATTCATTAACATTCAAATGTCGAACCAACATACTGTAGCATTCCCGGGATAAACCCCACGTGGTCGTAACAGACCATCCTTTTTATATCTCACTGAATTCTATTGTCTAATATTTCATCTTGAATTTTTACATCTATATTTACGAGGGACAGCGGTGGAATGTTTTATCTCTTGAAAAAGCATGAGACGCTGATTGACAAGGATCGCCTCCAGGGTGGGTGGGGGCTTTAGTTTTTACTCTATACTCTTTAATACTTTCTGGATTTTGAATTTTGTGCCTTTTAAATCACTCAGAAAGGAATAAAAGTAAATGCTAAATAAAAAACAGATGATGCTATTATGGATTGAATGTTTCTGTCTCCCCCCACCCCTAAATTCATATGTTGAAACCCTACCCCTCAAAGTGTTGGTATGTGGAGGTGGGGCCTCTGGGAGGTATTAGGTTTAGATGAGGTCAGGAGGGTGGGGCCCTGCGATGGGATTAATATCCTTATAACAAGGAGAAGAAGAGGAGAGATCCCAGCTCTCTCTCTCTCTCTCGGTCCTCCCTGCGCACACACAGAAGGCAGCGTCTATAAGGCAGGAAGAGAGCCTTCGCCAGGAACTGACCTGCCAGCATCTTGATCTTGGACTTGCCAGACTCAAGAACTGTGAGAAGTAAGTGTCTGTTGCTTAAGCCACCCAGTCTACAGAATTTTGTTACAGCAGCCCAGGCAGACTAATACAGATTTACATTAAGTGTTTAACACAATTTCTAGGATGTTGTGCAAATGTTCATGAATGTTACCTATCATGATGGTTAGTTTTATGTGTCCACCTGACTGAGCTACAGGAGGCCCCCACGAGCTGGTGCTACATTATTTCTGAGTGTGGCTGCCAGGGTGTGTCCAGAGAGACTAGCATTGGGACAGCAGACTGAGGAAGGAAGATCACTGTTGCAGAATTGTGAACTGGTGTAGCCACTATGGAAAACAGTATGGAGGTTTGCTTTAAAAAAGTTAAAATAGAATTATGATATGATCCAGCAATCCCTCGTCTGCGAATATATCCAAAAGAAACCAAATCAGTGTTCCGTGAAATATCATTCACAATAGTCAAGACATGGAAACAACCGAAGTGTCCATCTGCAGATGAAGGTATAAAAAAGTGGTCCCCGAAAAATGTACACTTTAAAATTTTGTACAAAAGTGACCGATATACACAATGGAATATTATTCAGCTGTAAAAAGGAGGAAATCCCACCGTTTGGGGAACACGGATGGACCTGGAGGGCAGTGTACAAAGTGAAATGAACCAGACACAGAAAGACAAGTATGTCACGATCCCATGTATGGAACCAAAATCAAAATGGGAGCCCACAGAAACAAAGAGTAGCAGAGGCTAGGAGGCAGAGGAATAGGGGAGACACTGATCCAATGGCCCAAACTTTCAGTCATAAGAGAAGTAAGTCCAGTGTGGCCCCTCTGGTTAATAATAACGTATCATGTACTTGAAATTTGCCAAGAGAGCAGATCCCAAGTAGTATCCCCCCACACACACACAAACTGTAACTATGGGAGGTGATGAATATGTTAATAAGCTTGACTGTGTTAACCATTTCACAACAAGTATAGATATCAAAACATGACATTGTACACCTTAAACATGCACAATTTTTATTTGTCAAATATAAACAGACACACAAGTACATACACACAGAATCTTGAAGGTCTACGTGAGACAAGAGGTCAAGGCCGATTCAAGGGGCAGAGAGGACTCCTGCCCCTCTTCCACCCCTCACCCCAGGGAGAAATCCCTTTCAGAGCAAACCAGCCCCCCAGGCCACCCCCACAATAAGACAAGCAGCCACCAACCCAGGGTCTGCAGACTTCATTTAGCCCCCAACAGCCTTGAGGCCATTCTCAGCTGAGCTCTGAGCTCTGAGAACGCAGCTTGCCCAGGGCTCCACAGATGGCCCACACCCTGCACAAGGCGCACGCCACCTGCAGTGTGGTGGTGTCAGCCTCGCTCCTCGGCAGCAGCTTTGAGGGCCAAGGAGGAGGTGCTGGGCAGGGCAGGTGTCGGGGCATATAGCAGCAGGAGTGCCCCCAACCACCAAGGCTTTATTTCATGGCCTCCAGATACTATAGAGAGAAACAAGATTGCCCTTGAGGCCTGAATTCCCCCCAAAGTGGAGATGTTCCCCCCTCCCAACTGCCTCCTGATTCCATGGTGCTGCAGTGTCCACTTGGGATGGCGAGCAAGCTCCACAACGTGGCTTATGAGCTCTGGCCCAGCACCCACAGGCCTCCCCAGCACCCTTTGTGCCCTTTGCTTGCATTTTCCAGCCACCTTAAGAGCCTGTGCATCTCCCCCACCAATTAAGGCCCTGTCACCTCCATCCTCACCTCAAAGGCCCTCTACTCCAGGAAGCCCTCCCGAGGTCTCCCTCTCCAACTAGATCAATGTTTCCAGTTGGCTCCCTGTGCCCTGCCTTCATAGCACTTACTGCAGGTTGCAACTATATCCCCGTGTGTGGTTATAAATTGATGCTCATATCTCTGCCCCACCGTGAGCTCCAGGGCGGCAGGGACCTTGTTTGTGTCCTGCACACAGTAGGTGGGCAACGCTATGTATCCATTGGCTGACCGAGGATCTGACTCCTGTGACGTGGCAGTTCTCCAGGGACTGCTGGCCTTTGGGCGTCCAAGGCCACACAACTGTGGAAATGGGCTGGAGGCAGGGCAGCCCCTCATTTCTCCACAAAAAGTGCTATATATGCCCACTTTACAAATGGCGAACTCAGCTCAGAAAAGGAAGGGAAATGTAAGATAGTTGGTTGTATCCACTGAACACCTGGGAGCTCAGCCCACTCACAGCGTGAGGGTGTGACTCTCCCACTTACGGACGAGGACGCTGAGCCCCTGCCTGAGCCCTACGGCTGGTGGGCAGCGGGGCCCCAACCAGCCGCACCCTCGGGAAGTAGAGGAGTCAGCCATGATTCACTCCCCACCCAGACCTCTGTCTTTCCATCAGCTGCCACCTGCCTCCAACCCTGGACACGTCTGAGAGGTGAGATGAGGCTTCTCTGGTCCCTTTGGCCCAGCTGAGATGGGGACACAGCACGTAAGACACTGGGGGGGTGACCCCCCCAAAGACAGTCCAGGCCAATTCGGCTCAAGAGGAGCGATGCAGGCAGGCAGGACAAGCACAGGGCTTCCCAGCTGCTTTGTTTCTAGACGATTCCTGTGCATCTCTGCACATCTGTGAGCTCTGAGTGAGGCCTCCGTCCCGGAGGCCCTGTAAATTCTGAGCGGAGATGCAACAACTGGTCCCTTTCTAACCCGAAAGTCTCCACACACAATTTGGAGTTCCCATCTGGTGTCTCCCGCCTTACCAGCCTGGTTTTTTCCCAAGACAGCCTGATTCTAGAAACTTCTGGTCACTCTGCATTTGCTCCCTCGAACTGGAGGATCCTGGGGCTTCCCTCATTGTCATTTGGCAAATTCAAGGACATATGTTCTCCTGGGGGTTACTATTCACTCAACAAATAGCCACAAAAATCTTGACGCTACCACACTCTGGATTCATCCAAATCCGTGACAATGCTACCAGATCACTGCCTTCCTTCCGCCTGCCCTGTCCAGCCTCCATCACCTCCTCCCTCGACAGCGGCCCCTAACTGGTGTCCAGCGTCCTCTTCACCTCCAGCATTCCAGGCTCCACACAGATGCTCCAGTGGTGTTTGCAAAGAGCAAATTCCCTCCATAACCCTGCCTAGCTTATCTTCAATCTTAGGACAAAACCCAAATCCATAGTATGACCATGTGGACTTCTAAGATCTGGCCACTGTCCACCTTGGCTGCTTCCCCACGCCCCCTCCCCCAATTCCACTCAGAAACCCAGCAGAGCTCCTTCCCATATCAGGGCTTGTCATCTGCAGTTCCCTCTGCCTGAGACACCCGCTAACTCCAACAAAGCCCCTAGGGCTCTCCAGAAGTGCCCCTCCTTTGAGGGGCCCTCCTTGAGCAGCCCACTCTCGATTCCGCCCACCCCTGCAAGCTGGATCCCCTCGATTTACACTGTCACAGAGACCTGACTTGTCTTCCAAACACTCATCACCCTTATAATTACACACCCATCCGGCGATCCTTTGTCTGATGTCTATCTCCTCCACGAAGCTGCTGGCTGCACCCCAGGCCTAGCTCAGGGTGGGGCACATCACATGCACTCAGTAAAGATCGGTGGAAAGAGTGAAACAATCAATAAACAGTGCGTGCCAGATGGAGTTGCGGGCTGGGAGCTGCAGAGCTAACCAAGACATGGTGGCTCCCTGGAGGAACTCAGGGTATCTGGCTGGGGAACATCCTTGGAAACTGATGGCTGCAGGGATGGGGGGCAGGGCATGGTCAGTTCTACCAGGAGGGGCCTCGAAAAGCCTCCCACCTCGAGGCGAGGAGGCAGCCAGCACCAGGAGGGCCAGGACGTTGTTTGGGATGAAATTTGGTGTGTTTGGGAGCAGAGTGCTTAGACAGGCAGCCAGGGCACAGACAAGGCAGCGCATGAGGGCTGCTGGGCTGTGAAAAGCTCAAGCGCAGGCAGAGAGCCTGGACCAGGTCTGTGAGCACTGTGCTGGCCGGCGCTCCCAGGCTTTCCGGAGCATGCTCCCGATCAGTAAAATACTGTCGAGCCCATAATACATGCATATTAATGTTTGCACGTGGAAGTACAGGTATGGCTTGCTGTCTTTGCATATATTAAAGATCAGTATAGTTTAATCTCGCTCTTACTTTATGTATGTTAAAAAATAAAAGAAGACTTTCCACCCTGCGACAGAGAACCTTGTGGAGCCACTGTGATCCCACCCCTCCTGCCAGGGGAGGCCACGTGGGGGACTGTGGCCAGAGAGTGTCGGGATCAGATCTGCTTTCAAGAGATACCCCACCTGTGGCTGCGTGGCAGCTGGATGGGAGGGGAGAGATGGGAACCAGGCAGCTGCTGGCTGAGAAAGGGGGGCAGGGCAAGGACCAACAACCTCACTTTGCAGGGGAGGGGGGGGGCTGCGACCAAGGAGGAGCTGAGGGTCAGACTCCAGGTTACAAAGTGGCAGGGGTTGACAGCACCAGGCCTCCCTATGGGGCTGGCACGTTCTCATCCACTCAACAATGCACAGGAGCTGCCCACCTCCCCACCCCGAGCAGCTGGAGGACGGCCTTACCCTCTGGGGGGCCCCCTAAGACGTTCCAGGGAGCACACAAGGCTGAGGTCACGAGGTCTCCAAGGGGCCTGGGTGAAGTCCTGCAGCTGTTCAATAACTTGTCCAGAAGCGATGCAGATGTGTCCTTTGTATCCCCAAAGGTGCCCCTAGACTCACGGAGTCACATGGGAGGGCATTAGAAGAAAAGGGTCCCAGGAGGGGCGAGGCACCCGTCACTGGAGGTTGTAAGCAGAGGCCATGCTCTTTGGCCTCCAAAGGCAATGTCTCCAAAATACCACGAGGTGCTTCAGTGGGTGCCAGGACGGGGAACGACTCTGCCAGCCCAGAGACCAAGCCTGGGGAGCAGGTGACCCCACCCTCCCTGGGCACTTCAACTCGCAGGCCTGTGCTCCTGCCCTGGCCCCACTTCCTCACCAGGGACCACCGCTAGGAGGACCAGACTGGGAGGTACCGAGACAGGCTGGAGACTCAACAGGAAACGGGAGTGGGGGTTTCTGAGAGGGAGGCAGTAGATTATTAATCTCTTGATTAATAGCAGAGGGCTGGCAGGAGAGGAAGGGGCTGTCCCACTGCAGTGCTGAGGCAGGAGGCAAGGGGTCTCCAGCCTCTGGCCTCCTCAGAATCCAAGCTAGTCATTCCTACATGCCAGGTGGAAACCGCAAGAGCCGAGTGGGTAGTGTCTTCTGCTCAGGCCTCCCCTCCCACCCAGGACCAGGACCAGGACCACAGACCAAATGGGAGGCCAGGCCGGGGGAGGTGGCGCAGCCCAGACAAGCTCCCAGTGCTGGGGTGGCCGCCTTGCAGAGCTTTCCGACCCACACAGGCCGGTTGAGGGGGGAGGGGCAGGAAAGAAGGCCATGCTTCTGAGAAAGTGCTAAGTCCAGGACTTCGAGTGGCCTTGTGGGCAGCAGGCAACCCAACCAGAGGAGGGAGGCCGGCTGGCAGGGGGCCGTCTGGAGGAGGGGTTCGAAGGAGGCAGATGAAGCCCCGGAGAGTTCCGGCAAAACCCTCCACTCAGCACATCTGGAAAAGGTTGGCTCTAACGCCATCAAAGAGCTCTGAGGGGCCAGGAGACAGAGGAGGGCAGGGAAGCGGGTGAGGAAAACTTAACCCCGGAGCCCCTGGGGCTGGTCCTCCCGAGCCTGCCCGGCCCTGCGACCTGGCCCCCGCCCTCCCACAGCAGAAGCAGGGCTCCAGAGGGCAGGAGGGCACGTCAACGACGCCTGACATCCCGCTGCCGCGAACAAGGCCCAATGGCCACGTGATTTCGACCCCAGAGCAAGGCAGGGGGTTATCCTCATTTCCCAGGAAGGAAAACTCAGGCACAGAGAGGGGAAGCGTGGCTTGTCCTTGCTGCCTTCCTTCAGTCCTGAGCCAGGTCCGACCGCCCCTCACAGGGACCCTCACTAAGGAGCTGGCTGGAGAAGCCCGCAGGGAGGGGACTGGCAGGGCGCCTGCCCCCAGGCCAGGGCTCCTTCTAGGGCGCCCTGACTGGACCTACAGGCTGTTTCCTCTCCCCCACCTGCATCCCCTCTCCTGGTGAAATCCCCTCATCACCCAAATCCCTGCTCTAACGTTTCCCACTGGGAATCCAGGACTTGGTCTCATAGGGACACACCCCCATTTCTGCGAGTCCGTGATTGACATGAACTCCTCCACAAGCTCTGTCCTGGGCAGAGTCCTTGGCACTTGGGTGCTGAGTAAGGACAGAACAGATCAAACACACGATCTGAGCAACCTGAGGCAGGCTGCAGTCCCAGAGGCCAGGCCGGGCCCCGCAGAACCCCCTCACCCTCTCTCCACACCATGCCGGCTGAACGGGCATCTGGCACAGATCTCTGGCCTCGTGGTGGTTCACAAACATTAGTTTGGGGTGTCATTCTCACCCCCATCACACACACACTCACACACACACACGCTACAAAAATCCAATATACAAAGTCACAGAACTCGAAAGTCCACACGGGATACAGTTACGATTTTTGTCATTTGAAAAACAGATGGATGCATTCCTTTAGCGAATGTCGTTAAGCACCTCATGTGCCGTGCCCTGCACTGAGCCCTGGGGCTCACGGGATGAGGACAACACGGCCCTGCTTCCCAGACACCGTGGGTGGGTGAAAAGGGTCAGCCTCAAAATCAGGCCACCTCAGGGTCACGTGGGTGGGCCCAGGGGAGGGGGGGGCGGGGATGGATGCCCCCAATCTCAGCCCTCCTGCCTACTGCTGTTCTGACAAGGCCCCCTTCCCCTCCCACTCCAGGTCCACCCACCCAGGCTTGTCCTCCAAACCTCACTCCTACAGCCAGCCTCTGCCCGGCTGTCCCAACTCTCCTCCCAGGACATCCTGGCAGTTTACAAACGTGCTCCCATGTTTCTTATCTTCAAAACAACTAACCAAACAAAAACCTCTATTCACCTCCTGCTGTCCTCAGCTTCTGCACTCATTCCATTTCATGCTTCCTTCACTGCAAACTTTTTAAAAATTAATTAATTATTTCTTTTACTAAATCTCTTTTTAGTGTTATTCTGTTACAGTTGTCCCAATTGTCCTCCCTCTGGACAGCAGCAGGGAAAAGGACATGGAAAGCATAATAAGAACCAGGAAGGAATGAAGAATACGGTACCTGAAATGAAATACTACAGACACGAACTTCTTTAAAGAATTTTCCAGCCTCCATTTCCTCACCTCTCGTTTTTCTCCTCCACCCATGCCATCCATCTCAGCCTCCATCCCTCTGCTCCTCAAAACTGCCCTTGCCAGGGTGCCCAGTGACCTCACGCTCCCAAGTCCAATGGTCACTCCCTGGTCCTCATCCCACCAGCCTCCCCTCCCTCCCTCCCTCCAGAAACTCACCTCCAAGGACATGAGTTCTTTTGATGCTCCTCCTGCCCTGGCTGCTCCTTAGCTGCTCCCTCCTCCTTAGCCCACCTCTAAGGTTAGGGTACCAGGACTGTTCCAGAATCAGCACCCCTTCCCTGTCTGCTCATCCCTACATTCACTTCCAGTCCCTACAGCTTTAAATACCATCCACACACTCATGATTCTCCACCACACATCCCCTCAATTTTAACATGGACACATGCTTACATTTGAACGTCTCTGACACCTATTACAGTTGATGCTGTGCTATGATTTAATTAGCAGCAGACTAATTAATGCACTTCTTCCTACCAAGGGCCTCTTGGAATGAAATGTAACATGGCCCAGGCCCCAGAGTCTTCCTGGCACTCCAGACATTTTTACTCAACCTCCTACCTGCACCCCCTCCCCAAGGCTACCCCATAGGCACCTAAAACTTCTCTTGGCCGAAGCTGAGCTGTTGGTTTGCACCTCCTAGGGCTGACCTCCTGCCAACGTCTCCAACTCAGTGAAATGATGTGCCCAGCCAGCCGGCCACTCAAATGAAAATGTGGGGGTTATCCCTGATTGCTCTCTACCCTTAAGTGATCAGACACTCCTGTCACCTCAGCTGCTCGGGCACCTTGTGACACCACCCACTTCTCTCCGCTTTCCCAGCTATCACCACCCCCTAGCGTGTGCCACCCCCATTTCACGCCTGAGCCCGTTTTTCCCACAGCAAGCAGGGATCTCTTCACAACCTCCATCAGCTCATGGCAGGAACCTCTAGAAAGGACAGAAAATTGGACCCAAAACAAGCTGAAGGAACAGCACAGTAAACATGGCAGCATAAATCAATGACATTACAAATAGACAAACAATACAGAAAAAGCAATGGCACCCCTAGCAAGACTGACAAAGAAAAAAGGAGAAAAACCAATTATCAAAATCAGGAATGAACTAGGGAATAACATTATTCACATAAATTTAACAACTTAGAGGAAATGAACCAATTCATTGAAAAACACAAATTACCAAAACTCAATACGAAATAGATGGCTTGAATAGCCCTGTAAGTATTAAGGAAATTAAAAGTGTAGCTTATAAACTCCCCAAAATGAAATTTCCAGATCCAGATAGTTTCACTGGGGAATTCTACCAAGTTAATTCTTCAAGAAGAATTAATACCAACTTCACACAGTCTCTTCCAGAAAATGTAGAGGGAGTACTTCCCAACTCATTTTATGAGCCCCGGACACCAAAGTCAGACAGCACAGAAGAAAACCACAGACCGACATCCATCATGAACATGAACATAAAAAGCCCTCCCAAAATCTTAGCAAGTGGACTTCAGCAGTGTAGAAACAGATTCTATACCAGGACTAAGTGGAGTCTATTCCATGGATGAAATGTTGGTTCAATATTCCGAAATGAGTTAATATAATCACCATATTAACAGGCTAAAGAAAAAAAAAAAACATGACCATGTTAATCAACACAAAAGAAAAAAATGGACAAAATTTAGTACCCAGCTTGACACGGAACATCTACAAAATCCCTGAGAGTTAACGTTATACTTAATGGTGAAATGTTTGCCAATCTACTTGGGAACAAAGCATCGTCTCCCCTTCTCTTATCCAATGAGTGCTGGAAATTCTAGCCAGTGAAAACACAAGAGAAGGAAATAACAAATACAAGGATCAGAAAAAAAGAAATAAAACTATTTCTATTTATAGATGAGATAATTGTGTTTGTAGAAAATCTCAAGGAATCTACAAAAAAAAAAAAAAAACTCCCAGAATTAATATGAGTTTGGCAAGGTCAAAGGATACAAGATAAACATACAAAAAATTCTCTATATTATCAATGAGCACAAGGACATCAAAACTTAAAGTTTCACCAAAAAAATATTTATGGTTAATTAAAAAAATGAACAGGACTTGTATGCTGGAAACTGTAAGAAATCAATGAAGAGCCCTGGCTGGTGTAGCTCAGTGGATTGAGTGCGGGCCTGTGAACCAAAGGGTCACAGGTTCGATTCCCAGTCAGGGTACATGCCTGGATTGCAGGCCTGGTTCCCAGTAGGGGGTGCGTGAGAGGCAACCACACAATGATGTTTCTTTCCCTATCTTTCTCCTTCCCTTCCCCTCTCTAAAAATAAATAAGTAAAATCTTTTTTTAAAAAAGAAATCAATAAAGAAAGATAAAATAAATTTTAAAAGATCTAAATGAGTGGAAAGACATACCTGAATTGGAAGACTCAACATAGTAAAAATATCAATACCAAGTGGCAATACAGGTTAATGCAATTCCTGTGAAAATCTCATCGATATTTCGGTAGGTACAGACAAGATTATCCTGAAGTTTGTATGAAAAGAGAAGGGAACTATAGCAGCTAAAACAACTTTGGAAAAGAAGAATGAAGTGAGACAATCAGCCTACCGGCTTCATGACCCAGCGTACAGCTGCAGCGATGGAGGCCACGCGGGTACCGGTCTTGCACGAGGGGAACAGGGCCGAGAAGAAAAGGACTTCGCGTGACATTGCCAATTCTTCCGCTTTTGTTTCTGTGCCTTTGCAGGGCTTTTAACAGCAAAATGTCGGGACAGAGCGTTTGGAGGCTCACAACCTGTGTAGTCCCCAGGAGCCACTAGGAGGGGGTTCAGGGCCAAATTTGCCATTTTCAGTGGAAAACAAGCAGCGGTTACTAGCAAAGACTGATTTTGTACTTTGGATCTGGATTTGCCACACCTTTCTTTATAGTAAGACGCAAACTGCTTAAAAAGTAAGGATGTTTTCATTAGTCCCTGAAACAGCTGTGAAGAGGAGCATTTTAAGAGGGGCACTTTGGAAAATGTTTCAAACTGTTGAACTCGACACTAGACGTGTCTGTAAATAAACTTACGGCATGAACCCTTACTGCCTTTTCTCTGGAACGTGAAATGTGACAATTGGGCACGTGCATACTTTTTTACTTGGGTGTTATCCCAATATTAGTTTCTCGATCAAAATAGACGTGATTTAGCTTGTTTCTTAGTCACAAATTCTGAGATTTTATTTAGTTTTTGGCTGCTAGGTCACGACCTTGTTGGTAATTTGTGTTATAAAAGAGAAATGCAAACTTAACTTTAGTTCTATACTAATTTCTTTCTTATTCTTAGGGGGAGAAATGATTTACTTTTAGTCTTCCCCTTTACGTTGAAGGAGTAGATTAGTTTTTCTCCATGAGTGATAAGAGGAAAACCAGTGGTGTATACAGATTCAAAGTTCAAGAGCTTCTTTTTTATCTCTAGACCTGTATCCTAAGACTGAAATTTTTGTCTTCATAAATATAAGTCTTGTTTAGACTGAATAAAAGTACAATATTTGAAATGGAATGTAATAGCATATAAGGTAGAATATAGGAAACAATTACCAATTCATTCTGGAGCTTTGACTATAAATGTGGGTTAAAAGATGGTTCTGATCACTGACCATATCAGTGAATCAAATTTAGATGACAGTGAAATGCTGCTTGCCCCTTAAAGTGGAATGACTTCATTCTTAGGGCTTTGTATGAGGGCAAGGAAAAAGCAATTACTACTGATTATTTTAATCTCAGTTCGGTCCCTTTTGGTATATCACTGGTGTTACGAGAATGCTGTAGCCCCAAACGGTGTGGCTCAGCGGCCTGGGCATCGTCCCGTAAACCAAAGGGTAGTTCGATTCCCCGCGAGGGCTCGTGCCTGGGTTGTGGGCCAGGCCCCGCTGTTGGGAGTTTGCAAGAGGCAGCCAACTGATGTTTCTCTCAAACATAGATGTTTCTCTCCATCTCTTTCTCCCTCCCTTCCCCTCTCTCTTAAAATAAATAAATAAAATCTTTTTTTTAAAAAAAGAATACTGTAAAGCAGAGGTTGGAGACTGGTGGTCTGTTTGGCCTACAGACTTGGGTGTGGGGAGGGGGAAGGAAGGAGAGAGGAGGGGAGGAGGGGGGGAGCAGGGAGGGGAGTGCTGTACTGTTTTTAAACCAATATTTAAAACCAGGATATTCAAATATTCACATAAAAGTCTATATTTCTGGATTTTGAAAAATTGCGCTGGGTGGTTCTACACATCCCTTCAGGCAACTGAACGACCGCCTCTGTCGGTCCTCGCCACGACCCTGGGCTTCCTGCACGTCCATAGTGTTAAACTAGTCATTTGTTAGAGCCTTGAATTTTTTATTGCTCCCTCAGTTTATCTGAGAGGGCCTATTTTAGACTTTTCATAACCACCTAGCAACTCCTTAAATACCGGGTGTGATTTAATCTAGATGATTTTGTTCAACCATTCCACACCCCCCCCAACAAACAAGGCTGTGTGGGATTGGAAGGGTAGACATACGTATCAGTGGAACAGAACAGAGAACGTAGAAACAGACTAACACAAATATGCCCAAACGATTTTTGACAAATGTGCCAAAGCAATTCAATAGTGGGAGAATGGCCTTTCACCAAACGGTGGTGGAGTGTCTGGGACATCGGCAGACAAAAACATGAACTGTGCCCCAAACCTCTGCATCCTGGGCACAAATCAACTCAAGATGAACCATGGCCCTAAATGTCAAATATAAAACTATAAATCATTTAGAAAAAAACATAGGAGAAAATCTTCAGGATCTAAAGCTGGAAAGAGCTCTTAGACTTGACACCAAAAGCAAAATCCAGAAAAGAAAAAACTGATAAATTGGACTTCGTTAAAATTAACAATGTTTGTTCTTCAAAAGACTCTTAAGAAGATGAAAAGAGAAGTCACAGAGTGGGAGAAAATATTTGCAAACCAATAACTGACAATGAGCTAATATTTAAAACATATCAAGAAATCTCAAGCTCTGGCTGGGATAGCTCAGTGGATTGAGTGCTGGCCTGTAAACCAAAAGGTCGCCAGTTCGAGTCCCACCCAGTCAGGGCACACGCCTGGGTTGCGGGACAGGTCCCCGGTAGGGGGCATGCTAGAGGCAACCACATATTGATGTTTCTCTCCGTCTCTTCCTCCCTCCCTTCCCCCTGTCGAAAAATAAATAAATAAAATCTTTAAAAAAAAGATATCTCCAAACTCAACAGTTAAAAAACAAATAATGCAATTAAATGTGCAAAAGATGGCCCATTTAATGGGCAAAAGACATGAAGACACATTTCATCCAAGAATATATACAGTTGGCAAATAAACACATGAAAAGATGTTCAGCATTAATTTGTTGAAAAGATGTTCAACAAATTAAAACCACAATGAAATGGACTACGCAGAATGGCTAAAATAAAATGCAGTGACGATACCAAATGCTGGCAAGGACACAGAGAAACTGGGTCACTCAGGCATTGCTGGTGGGAACGTAAAATGGTACAGTCACTCTGGAAACAGGTCGGCGGTTTCCCAGAAAACTAAACATGCAGCTACCATATGACCCAACAATTGCACTCCTTCCTGGGCATTAACCCAGCAGAATGAAAACTTACGCTCACGCACAATCCTGAATAAACACACATATTTACAGCAGCTTTATTCGCAAGAGCCCCAAACTGGAAACAACCCAGATGTCTCTCAACAGAGGGATGGTCAAACTAACTGTGGCACAGCATGCTGTGGAACACTACTTAGCGATGAAAAGGAGCATCTACCTACTGATACACCCGACAGCCTGGATGAATCTCCAGAAAATTGTGATGCATGAACAGACCCATTCCAAAGGTTATATACTAATTCCATTCTGGAAATGGCAAAATTATAGAAATGGAGAGAAGATTAGCGGTCGTCAGAGGGTAAGGAGGCGGCAGGGGCAGGAGGAAAGTAGGTGAGATTGTGAAAGGACACCACGGGTGGTCCTAGTGGGGAAGGACCGGCTCTGCTCCTGACCGCATCAACGCCAATCCCGACAGCAACATTGCACTGTAGTTCTGCAAGATGTTACCATCGAGAGGAACAGGGTAAAAAAAGGGCATGGGATCTCTCTGTATTATTTCTTACAACTACACATGAATTACAACGATCTCAAAATTAAAAGTTTAATTTAAAAACGAACACCTAAAGCAGGTCATTCTTCATCTCTACTTTAAACCCTCAATGGTTTCCCAATAAGCTTACAATAAATTTCAAACTTACACTCTGCCTATACTCTCCTCCTCTCCTGCTCTGCTTCTGGATACTGACCTGCTCTCTGTTCCCTCATCCAGGACCTCCCTGCCCCAGGGCCTTTGCACTAGCAATCTCCCCCCAGTTTTCACATGGAAGCTCTTTCTCCTCACTCATTGCTCAGCATCAATGCCATCTCTTCAAAGAGTCTCTCTCCTACCTCCTCTAACGCAGCCCCCTTTTCATGCTCAATCACGTCACCCTGCTTTAACTTCCTGTACTCCTTAAGTGGGAGGTATTCTTGTTTTCATATCTGGGTGAATATAAACTGCATAAGAGAGAGGATTTGGTCTAATTCTCCATCCTATTCACCCCACTCCAGCACACAGTACACTCTCAATAAATATTTGTTGTGAAGGTTGAGCAAACAAATAAATGCAAGCGAAATGTACACATGGGACCCTGGGAGAGCAGGCGAGGGTACAAGAGGGGTTTAGGGTACAAGCCAGTCCCTTAGTGCATTCCAAATAGGCTTCCGTGTGCCCAGATTCTGTTACACAACCCTCCCCTCACTCACCTGCACACTTTGTCACAAAAATGTCATCAAAATGTAATGAGCTAATGCCGACGTCATAGCTTTCCGCAAAGAGAGGCCCCACCAAGGACTGTGGCCCCCAAATCTTAGTTAGATTGTTCCCCAAATCTAACTAAGCGGGAACGTAGAAACCCCTTCTCCCTGCCCTCGCCCAGACTTTGCACTGAGAGAGGGCGGGCGGAGGGCAGACACCGATGCAGGCGCCCCAAGCACTCGGGCAGAGACATAGCTCTGGCGTTCTCCCACCAGCCACTGTGCGCACACTTGATATTTGTATCTCTTCTCAGAGTCATAGCCAACTTACAGGGCTTAGCACAAACCAGACACCCGCCTAGAAATGCCGTAGCACAGGCACTGAATCCCCAAGTAGCTTCGTGAGGTGGGGCCAGTCACCATTTTTATAGTCAAAACAAGTGAGACTCTAACCCCTTCTCTTCCTGCCCCTACCTCCCACCCGCACACCGTGCGTGGACCAGCCCATGCGTCCCAGCTCCATCCACAACCCCCACTCTCGCCAGCAGCCACCCCTCTCCTGCCCCTTGGGGCTCAGGGTGTGCCCACCACAGGCACAGTGCCCCAGGTTCCTGGGAGAGGCCAGTGCAGGCCCGAAGCCACTCGGGGCTGTTTAGCCAGGTCCCCAGGTCCCCAGGTCTAGAAGAGGGGCACAGGGTCCAGATGGACATGCCCCCTGGTCTCATGGACTCTTTGTTCAGTGAGGGTGGGCATGGCCAGAGGAGGGCCAGAGTGGCCTTGCTACAGGGCAGGGCCCAGGACAAGGGCTCCCCTTGGCAGGGTGGAAGGGTCATAGACCCTAAGAACTCTGACCTGTGACCCGGGGGCGGGCAGGCTCCTGGTCAGGCCCAAGTACCATTCCAGTGTTCACAGCTCCACAGATGGCTAAGTGTGGAGACCCCGCTGCTCTCAGAAACTCCAGTGCTCTAAGCAAGCAGGGGCACTCTGGGCACAAGTATGGTGGGTGGTGGAGCCCCAGTTCCCACCTCACCCCCCTCTGTGCCTCCTACACACTGTTTTGGGCCCTCGCTGCCCAAGGTGCTCCCATCATGGGGAGAAGAGGGTCAGCTGGCAGGAGAAGTGGGGAGATCATTCTATCTAACTGGATGCTTTCGGACTAGGAACTGCAGCATCCAAAGGAATGACCAGCTAAGCCCCAGCCCCTCATCTGAGTGCAGGGGGCCTGTGTGACAGGCACTGTGGCACCTCCCGATTCACATACCCCCACTGTCCATCATCGCCCAGCCCCACACAGGGGTCTGGAGCCCCTGAGCCCCTCCCTCCACGGCCACCTATGTCCCCAGTCTCTAGCTGTTCCCTCCCTTTACTGAGAGGCTCTGCCTCAGCTCAAATGTCACCTCCTCACAGGAGCTGTCCCTCAGCCCCCCTCAGGGTGAGGTACCTCCCGAAGCAGATTGGCTTACCTTGCACCCCAGCCATCATTTAGAAACCATCCTTTACTTGCCCCTGGGGCACCACTGCCTCAAGGACAGACAGACAGCAGTGCACCCTCATTTAGCCAGTCCCTGTCACGCAACCAAGACTCCGAGGAAATGAGTGAGTGAATGAGTGAAGGAATGAATGGTGAGTGAACAAACAAGATATTCCAGGCACCCTGGGAGGGGCTTTCTGGGGGAGGGGCTTTGCCTAGCACCCCAAAATCACGTTACCTATCTTGAGGCAAAGCTAAGCTCATTTGCAGGAGAAAGAGGTGTGACGCAGCCAGTGCCCACCCTGAGTGGTGGGGACACGGTGCAGCCCTATGCCCCGGGAGAGGTCCCCACACCCCACAGCTCCACGCAGGGGACCCTTGTGTCCAGGTGATTGGGCGGGTCCGTCAACAACCATTTATTAAGCGTGACTCTGTGCCAGACCACTTCCTTGGTGCAGCTTATGGTGAGCGAGTGGACTTGGGGAGAGAGATGGGGTAGGGTCCAGCCAGACTCAGACACCCGAACTGGGGAGAAGGCAGGAGGGCAGCAGACAGCCGGGGATGAGGGCAGCACTCCTGACTTGGCCACGCACCCAGGCGAGCCCAGGGTTCCCGATAACACAGACACGTGGGTCAGAGGGTAGCGCCTCCCCTCCACTCTCACTTCCTGTCCTCACCCACCGACCAGCAGGCTCTCCACCCTTGGGCACAGCCAGGTTAGACAGGTGGACACCTCCTTCCAAGGGCTGTCTCCACAGGCTCACACCCAAAAGCTGCCCCCTGGAGTCAAGGCCACTGTCATGCCCACTCTGACTTAACTTCAGCAGCCATTTATTCTTCATCCCTGAAACCCTCCCCGCCCTCTCCATGCGAGCTCAGCCACTCTCTTCTGAGGGCTAGGCCGTGGCCCCAGGTCCCCCCTGTCTGGTCACGTGGCCCCAGGTCCCCCGTCTGGTCACACTGTCACCGCCACAGGAGGGAACTGGGATGCGGCCACCCTCACTCTTAAGCCCTTTTTCCAAACATGGCCAGGAGAAGGAAGATTGAAAGGCCTTTTAGGGCTCTCCAAGCTTTCCTGTTTATTCTTCTCTGGGTGGAGGGCCCACAATTCCATACAGGACTGGGGAGGCCTGGTCCAAAAGCCCTCTGTTAAATATGAATTCCCTTAAGGTATGGAGCTTCTCTGGCTAAGGCCCCCAGCTGAGAGGCCCTCTCCTGCAGGGTGGGAGCACCCCAGGGAGTGGGGAAGTGGAGGTAACAGGGAGGGGTGAGGTGAATGAACTTGACCAAGTTTGGATCATCTTCTCCAGACACTTGCTAAGCACCGGGGACCTAAACATGGACAACAGATACCCCCTGCCCTGGAGAGACAGACTCCAGCAGGGAAGAAGGACAGGCAGACAATTACCTAAGCAAAACAAGTCCAGGTGTGCCCTATGGGAGGACAAATAAGATTCTGGGGAACATAACTGAAGGACTTATCAGCTCTGCCTGGGGGGCTGCAGGCAATGGCTTTGAAAAGGGCAGGCTGCAGCTGCACCTCCAAGGCGAAGAAGGAATTCACCGGCCAAGGGGAAGTAAGAGTTAAAACACACCAGGAACACCCACTAACTAGCACCTTCTTTCCTGGAACCCTAACAACTGCACTGTGGGATAGGTTCCTGTTTTAGAGACAGACTCAGAGAGGGTAAGTGACTTACTCAAAGCCACACAGCTGGTCTTTTTGACTCCGCTAACCTAAAAATAAAAGGCCTTTCAAAGGGAGCGGGAACAAGCATTTAGTGAGATCAATAAGAACAGCTAATCTGGATGCACTGATTCAGAAGGAAGTTCAAACGCTGTTCCCATCAGGAGACAAAGGCAATAGGTATTTATAAGGAAGGGAAGGGAAATAATCACATCAATTTTTTAAAAAGGCATTTCCATTGGTGCAGACTAACATAACACAGGGAAGTGAGTCCCACACAGTGTTTTTAATTTTTAGTCCAGTAATCATCCATCAGTAGTCATAATGGCTATTTTCTTGTTATCTTTGCAAACAGCGTCTTGAGTTTTATTTTGGTTTTTTTGTTGTTGTTCTTGGAGGTGGGGGACCACAGATCGCTAAGGCACAGTCCGAAGGTCATTTTGCCCTGTTTTACCGACCCAGAGTTTGAGACATCACAGGCCGTGAGCTCCTCTGGCACGGCAGCTCCGGCTCCACTTTAAAGGGGCTCCACCTATTGCATTTTTTTTTGACAACGCCCAAGCCCACCTTCCTGTACGTGCCCCAACTCCATAGCAGGCTAGAGATCAGCGAGGACAGTGAGGAGACGGGCATAGAACAAACCTGAACAAAATGCCGCAGAAAGAGGGCAGGTGAGCTGCTCCCAGGTCCAGGAGGAAAACGCCTTCCTCAAGAGTCAGAAATGAGAAAGGAAACAAGAGCAGCACGAAGGGAGCGAGGGGGAGCCTGAGTTTCGCGCGTGACGCTGAGAACAGCCTTTTTCTTTCCCAGTGAGAGGCTGACTCATACCCACTCCAACACAATCATGTCTTCATCTCAGATGACGCATTTGGGGAGCGCCTGCGCACACACTGAACTCAAACACACCACAGGGGTCCTGACAAATCTGCCCCGGCTCTCGTGAAAACGAGTCGTGTTTCCTCTTCCTCTTCCTCACGTTGTCATGACTTGAAATCTAGACAGTTCAGAGACAGAGGCGTTAGCTAACACCACCGCAGCCATCGTGCTGCGGTACATAAATGTATCGAACCAACCGGCAGTACACCTCAAACTGATACAATGTTATATGTCAATTATACCTCAGTTCTAAACAGGAGAAGAAACCTAGGCTGTATCCATGGCCTAGAGAGTGCAGTGATGGCTAAACCAGCGTAAGAGCTGGGTCGCAGGAAGAGGAGACCTGGGAGAGGCAGTTTACAATCAGTCACACCATGACCGGACACCATCTGGTTTTCCCTGCAGAAGTTCAATGCGAACACAAATGAAAGCATCCAAAAATTTTCAAAGGATGAAAGGAACAAGACTGGGACCCGCACAGCTTCAGAAAATGGTGAGGGGAAACAGACAAGAAACACCCATGGAAATGCTGAGGTTGAAATGAGGTAAGACAGCCGAGCAGCCAGGATTGTAAGCAACATGATATGGCACAAGGTGGCCACGGGCCTCAGTTGGGGTTTGGCATCAGAACATCAGAGTAAGAAATGCAAGCTCAGACCTGCCCCGACCTGGACGCCCACCAGGAGCTGCCTGGGGGCCACTGGCCTAAGATCTGATCCACAGCTCGGCCATGGCCCGGCCTCACTTCAAATCCTCAGAGCACTTCTTACAAAGTGTCTCTCCAAGATTTATTTTGAGATTAATAGATTCCCATTATCAAAGTCTCTTTTGGTAATATCACCTATTGCTTTTAGCCCCAAGTACTGTGGCACATGGGGAAACAGGCCCAAAAGACATGGTCCTTACCTGAAAGTGCTCCCAGGAACCTGCTCCTCCCAGTCCCTCCCACCCCAAGGCTCTGCTCAGGGACATCAGCCAGGCACACACACCCACTCTTGCAGCAGGCAGACTCTTTAGAAAACTGTCAAATTATGCTTTAAAAAAATGACACAAAGAAGCATAATAAGAGCACTGGGGCAGGGTTAGACGATCCTGAGCCTTTTCTTACCCTGTAAATGCTCCCTCCACAGGATGGATGCCCCCTGCTCAGGAAGGCCCCTCCTGCAAATGGAGCCCCCTACCCCGTCTTGGTCCCCACTTTCGGGGCACCATGCTCTCGCAGTGATGACAGACACACCTGTGCCCCTGTCTCTTTGGTGGTTTAATTAATGCCCCCCACCACACTGGACTGTCAGCTCCCTAGTCAGGGATTGGTCTGCATTTCCATTCCACACGCTCCCTGGGGCCTGCATACAGAAGGCCAACAAATGTTTATTTGTGGAAGGAAGGGAGCCAGGCCTTGAAACCTCAGGAGCATCTGGATGCAGCCTGTTGGATGGACCAGAGTCAAGCCCAGCCAGTCTGCTGCGATCGTCCTTGTGATCTTGGACAAGTCGCTTTGCCTTTCAAACAGTGCAGCACCTGCCAGCCTTCCACCACCTGCCCACCCAGCAGTCCCAAGACCACAGAGGGGGTTAGACCAACTCTAACCCAAATATGAGTCACTGATGAGAAAGAAAAGTGTACGAACCCTCTTCCCTTAACTAATAGTAATAATAAAAGTAGCAATGATAATTAAGACAAGAAGTAAGGAATTCCTCTAAAAGAATGAAAATTGTGTTCTACTTAACAAAGTTCCTGCTACAAAGGGAAGGCTTGTAACAAATGCGTGTCTGCTCTGCTCGAACATTCTACTCTCAGGTCCTGTCCCCGAGGAGAGGGCGAGAACTCTCTGAAAGGCCTGTAAACCCCCACACTGAACACTAGACCCTGAGGCTTCTGACACAATGTTCAGATAACTGTTCCAGTCATAAAGCAAAGGGCAGTTGTAAAAATTAATGATCATTGGAAATTTTTAAAGTCAAGGTCAACGATTCAATAGTTTGTTCAGCCTTTCTTAAAGGTGCATTGCCATATGCAGAAAGGATGAAAACCACAACTTCACTTTGAAATTTTGAAAGCCAGCCCCTATTCCCTTCCTTCCAAGGTTGTCCAGTAAAGAAAATCCTCATAGTTCACATTCAAACCCAAGCACAATTACGACGGTGCGTGTGCATGTGTACACACACACATTTCTGCTCCCCCCCCACCTCCCGGTAGCTGACTACAGTGTGCACCCAACACATGGGACTGTAGTTAACATCCGATCTGGCTAAAATATGTAGAAAAAATAGAAACATATAACTCTTCATGTGTATGCCTCGACTCTGAAGGCGGTGTTAGTTTGCTGAAGTCAAATTCCACATCTCGAAAAGAGCTGTTGCCAAGTTTGCCCACCCACCCCCCGACCCTGTGCAAACAGCAACAGCGGCAGGATCGGAGTTGAGAGATGGAGCCCAGCCTTGCTCTCCAGGACCTCGCTCCAAGGCCAGCCAGCTTCTCTGTGTGAAGAGCAGGGCAGCCCCTCTTGAAGCGAGGTGGGAGCTGAAGGCGACCCTGTCAGGGTCTTTTACAGACCAGACTCCAAAGACTCTTCTTCTCAGAAGATGCTCTCACGATACTGAAGGGGCCATCTGGCCATCTGACTCTCCCTGCTGATGAGAAAGGCAGAAGAGCCTCAGATTCTGCTTCTGGGGGCACTGAGGAGGGGGAGACAGCAGGTCTCTGTGCCCTCTCCTGAAATGTCAGGGGGCAGTTCAGCCTCTATTTCATCATTACTGACCCAGTGGCCATGCCTCTAACACAGCGTTCAAAAGCAGTCCTTGGCCTCATAATTTATTTTTTTTTAAGCTATTTTTTAAAACTTAAAATGATAGTTTTTATCATTTTAAAAACTATCCACTAGACCATGGTGTAACTGAAGCACTTTACCTCCAGTGCTTAGTGGATAGTTTTTGTTTTGTTTTGTTTTTTTAATATATTTATTGATTATGCTATTACAGTTGTCCCATTTCCCCCCTTCCCTCAACTCCATCCTGCCCATCCCCTCCCTCCCACATTCCCCCCCTATAGTTCATGCCTCATAATTTAAAATGGGCAGATGCATTTACTTAGCCATTCCCCTTGCAAAACAAGCTATGCAAAAACACTTGGTTACAATGGAGACCCCAAGTTAAGAACCTCTACCATTTAAAAAAATGAAAATAAGGGTATGAAATTAATATTCAGAAAGCAGTTGCATTTGTATACACCAATAATGAACTAGAACTATCAGAAAGAGAAATTAAGAAAACAATCCCATTCACATTTGCATCAAAAAGAATAAAACACCTAGGAATAAATTTAACCAAGGAGGCAAAAGACCTGTACTTGGACAACTGTAAGACACGGAAGAAGATACAAATAAATGGAAACTTAGAGCATAGTCATGGGTAAGAACAATTATCATCATTAAAATGTCCATACTACCTACCCAAAGCAATCTATACCTTCAATGCAATCCCTGTCCAAATCCTAAAGGCATTTTTCCCAGAACTGGAACAAATAATTCTAAAATTTATATGGAACCACAAAAGATCCCATATAGCCAAAGCAACCTTAAAAAAAAAAAAAAAAAAAAAAAGAACACCTGGCTGGTGTGGCTCAGTGGACTGAGCGCCAGCCTGCGAACCAAAGGATCACTGGTTCGATTCCCAGTCAGGGAACATGGCTGGGGTGTGTAAGAGGTAACCACACACACACTGATGTTTCTCTCCCTCTCTTTCTCCCTCCCCTCAGCCTCTCCTCTGTCTAAAAATAAATAGATAAAATCTAAAAAAAAAAAAAAAGAACGAAGTTAGAGGCATCATGCTACCTGATATCAAACTACATGATAAGGCCAAAGTAATCAAAACAGCATGGTACCATCATACAAACAGACACACAGATCAATGGAACAGAATAGAGGACCCAGAAATCAGTCTACGCCTGTGTGGTCAATTAATCTACGGCGAAGGAGGCACGAACACACAGTGAGGTAGAGACAGTCTCTTCAATTGATGGCGTTGGGAAAACTGCACTGATACACGCAGAAGAATGAAACTGGATCACTTTGCCACATCATATACAAGAATAAACTCAAACTGGATTAAAGATTTAAATGTAAAACCCCAAACCATAAAACTCCTAGAAGAAAACATAGGCAGTAAACTCTTCGACGTCACTCTTAGTATATAATATGTTTTTGGATATGTGTTCTCAGGCAAGGGAAACGAGAAAAAATAAACAAATAGGACTACGTCAAACTAGAGGTTTTGCACAGCGAAGCAAACCATCAGCAAAACAAAAAGAAAACCTACTGAATGGGAGAAACTACTTGCCAACGATATATCCAATAGGGGTTAATATCCAAATATATAAGGAACTCATTACAACTTAACACCAAAAAAAAAATCCAAAAAATGTGGGCGGAAGATCTGAATGTAAATTTCTCCCAAGAGGATGTCCACATGGCTAACGTATGAAACGATGCTCAAGTCACGAATCATCAGGGAAATGCAGATTAAAACCACAATGAGATATCGCCTCACACCTGTCAAAACGGCCATCATCCACAAATCAACACACAACAAGCTTTGGCAAGGACGTGAAGAAAAAGGAACCCTCATGCACTATTGATGGGATTGTGAATTGTTGTAGTCACTATAGAAAACAGTACGGAGGTTCCTCAAAAAATTAAAAATAGAACTATCACATGACCCAGCAATTCCACTCGTGGGTATTTATCCAACAGAAACCAAAACAGCAATTTGAAAAGACGCGCACCCTAAGTTTGCTGCAGCATCATTCACGGCAGCCAAGGCGCGGAAGCAGCCTCAGTGTCCGTCAATAGATGAATGGATAACGAAGATGGGGTGTGTATGTACACGCACAATGACATATTACTCAGCTGTTAAAGAAGAATGAAATCTTGCCATTTGGGACAGCATGGATGGACCTGGAGAATATTATGCTAAGTGAAATAAACCAGACAGAGAAAGACAAATATGACATGATTTCACTTATATGTAGAATCTAAAATACAAACTAAAACTAACAAAAACACAGAAACAAACCCCTAGATACTGAGAACAAACTGAGGGTTGCCGGGTGGGAAGGGGTTGAGGGTACGGGAGAAAGAGGGGAAGGGCACAAGCAGTCGGTTACAAAACCGTCACGGGGCCGTACAGTGCAGCACGGGGCTGCAGTCAGTGATGCTGCAGTACCTGCGTGGGGTCAGGTGGCCGCTGGACCTACTGCTGTGACCGTTTTGTAAGTTATATAAATGATGTATACGCAGTACACCTGAAACTAATAATATTGTGTGTCAGCTGTAATTGAAACTTTAATTTTTAAAAATTGAAGACAAAAGAAATCTCTCCCTGTGAATGCTGAGGGCCCCTGAAAGCTAGGGTGGGGCTGGGAGAGACGGGGCTGGAGGCAGGCTGGGCTTTCCAGGGCTTCATAGACGCACACCGCAGTCTGGAGCCCCGAAGCAGGCTGGTTCCACCTTCAGCCTCAACTGGCCCTCTCCCGCCCCTTCCATCCACTCACCCTACTCATGGACCATTGTGAGTTTCTGCCCATCAAACACCCACTGGATTGTGAGCTTCTGTGAAGATGGGGAGCAAATCCTTTTCTTTTTTGCACACCCACAGCCCCCTCACACAAAAGGTGCTCCATAAATGCATGCTTGACTCTTGTTCCTAAGCATCAACCCGCCTCCCCCTGCAGCTGTGCTGGGGTTGGATTCATCCAAGGGAACAGAAAAGAAGGGCAGAGCCAGCCAGCCCTGCGGCCTTTACCTCACAAGGTTGGCACAGGGCCCGGGCCACCGGCAGCTCTGGTACACACGCTGGACCACTGTCTCCGAGCCGTTCTGCACCTGGCAGGACACTGTCCGTGTCACCGTGTGATGGCACCAGTGCCTGTGGGGAGAACAACAGTCATGTCAGCACTGACTGTTCCTGAGGTGCCAACTGCTGGTCAAAAGCCCCCTCCACAAGCCTGGGGGCTCGTCCTCTTGGGTAAGGGGCCCACCGAGACCCTCTGTTCAGGTCTAAGGGGAAGGGAGAGTGCCGACCCTTTTGGCTACCAAATCCTGGCATCATCACAGTCTTAAACGCCCCACACGGAGTCAGTGAAAAAGGCTGCACCCCTGCCTGCTGGGAAATCCCACCCCAGTGGGGAAGACAGACGAGGAGAGGATTACAACCCACAGGATCGGGGGGTCAAAGGTCCAACCACGTCATGAGCAAGGGAGCTACGAGAACAAAGCAGGACACCCAGCCCAGGTCCTAAGAAAGCCAACCACCTGAGTACTGAAAATAAGAGTCAGCTGACCAAAAGTGTGGGGGCAACGAGAGGGGGTGGCATCAGCAGATGAGGGAGCAGTGTGAGCGGAAGCAAGGAGGTGAGATAGACCGTGGTGAGCAGCCACCTCATTGGGACCTGAATGCAATTACACGTGGCCCAAAGGCTGTAGGGAGGGGAGGAGGGGAGGAGCCGAGGTAAAGAAAGAGGCCTGATACCTGCCAGCCTAGATGTGGGTCTTATGAAGTCAGCGGGAAACCACTGAAGGACTCTGAGCAGGGAAATGCCTCACGTGGGCCTCAGGTTATTGTCAGAGGACCGTAGTGGAAAGAGCCAGACAGGTAGGACCCAGATCCTCATCCCTGCTGGTATGGAGAATTGGGTATGGGACTCACCTGTTTTGAGACAGGTGTGGTCAGACTGTCTAAAAAGCTAATGACCTCCAGGAGAAATCAGGAGGTCAGACAATAAATTCTTGCACACTCACTACCCTGCACTTACACCACCAACACTCCAAAAGGCAAAGTCCCAGTAAACAGGGAAACAAAGATAAGTTAATGGAAAACCCCAAATACCAGGAATTCAAATTATTTGAGAAAAAAGGCTAAGATCATGAAAAAAGGCACCAACAAGACAGAGAATAAGTCTCACTTCCAAAGGAAAACAATTAACAAAGCAAATAGAAACGATTTTTAAAGCATAATTAATGTCTTCAAAGAGATGAGAATTTTTCATTCATAAAAATATTACAAAGTGAAAAAATTAGGTGTCTTGGAAATGAATGATTAGCTATGAAAACGAAAAGCTCAGCAGATGGTTGGAAAAACAGAACGGGCACCGCTGAAGAGTGAGCTGATGAGCTGGAGGTCTGAGCCGCGAAATTTGCAAGGATGAGCTGCAAAGGAAAAAAGAGATGGAAAATATGGGGGGAAGGTGAGGGACCTAGAAGGCAGAACAAATTCCAGTATGTATCTATTAGCCGCTCCGGAAGAGGAGATCAGACAGAACAAAGGGAAGTGTATACCTGAAGGAGTAATAAAGAGAATTTCTGAGAACTAAAGAAAGACATGTGGTCCTTAATTTGAAAGGGCCCACAGAGTGCTTAGCAAGAGGAATAAAAACAGACAGATGGTGGTGAAATTGCAGGACACTCAGGATGAAGAGAAACTACTAAGTGCTATAGAAAGAAAAGAAAAGCCAATTACCTACAATTGATTGAAATTGGATTTCTTACCAGCAACATCAGAATCAAGAATATAGTTGATACAATTACTTCAAAGCTCCTAGAAGAAATATTTAGAACCCAGAATTCTATACTCAGGCAAACTCTCCTTCAAAGATAATGGTGAGATAAAGACATTGTGAGATGCTCAGGAAGTCAGAAAGTTACAAGTCACCTTTTCTGAAAGAATTACTACAGGATGTATTGTAGCAAAATAAAATAAAAGACATAAGAGGAATGTATTAAATGTGAGAAGCAGTTATGAACAAAGAAACAATAAAATAATAATAGCCTAGATCTAAAATCCAAGATGATTGCAGTGTGGAAGATGGCCAAGAGGGGAAGTTGTATGGGGGACAGAAGGAGCCAAAAATTGCTGAGATCTTTGTCTTCTTCGAGGAAAGGATATAGAAGAGGTGAAACTTTAAGTGTAGTAGAAAAGCATACAAATACATATCTTGAATTTGAAGATAAATACTGTCAAGGCAAGAAAGAGAACACAAAATTGACCAACCACAAAAGAAATGAGTAAAACAGAAAATTCAATAACCCAACAAAACATTGGAAAAGCAGGAAAGTAGCTACAAAAAATAAAGCAATTAGAAGGCAGTATAGTAGAAAGGAGGAGAAAGGAATTAAGAAAGATGGAAGCAGAAATTAATGAAAAGCAAATCAACAAAACAAAAAAATGGTTTTTAAAAAATCAAATAGACCAAGCATAGACAATTTTTAATGAGAAACAAACAAAAGACATAGACATTAAGAACAAAATTCCAAAAAGAGATTAGAAATTGCAAGTAAATATGATGTACGATCTTACATCAAAATGTACCGAAATTGTGACAACTTTCTAGGAAAAATACATATTAGCAATATTGGCACAGTCAAAAATACCACAGAAGGAAACAAAAATGTAGTCAAAAGTCAGTGCCTGTCCCCAAAGGCCCAGCAAACTTTGTGCGAAACCTGGTTTCTCCACCAACCTTCTGTGTGACTTGAGCAAAGTGATGTCCCCTCTCTGCCACAGTTAAGTGAAAAATTCTGCCTTTCGAGGTATTGTGAGTTCTTACCGATCTCAGCCTGCTTAGTGGCATGTACACCATGCATCACTGCATACCTCGAGGTGTCATTACTGATTCGCTGGCTACTGAAACCCCGCCACGTTTATGAGAGCCTAAGGCTGGTCCTTCCTGTTTTGCAGCTGGGAAAAGCAGCACAGGAAGGTTAAACCTCATTGCCCATAGCTGAAACCGGAGGCCAAGCTGGGAAGGGGATCCAGCCTATCAACCCAGGAGAACAGCAGGGTCCCACCTACAAACCCAGACTCCTGCTTCTGCCGGTTACTCAGGGAAACTGGGTCTGGAGCTTGTGTGAGGCATCAGAGGCCTGAGCCCTTCCTTCATTTCTACCAGGGAGCATCAGCGCCATCTCAGTGCGAGTCTCTTCAGGATGAAATTCTGTCCGATCCGAGGAGAGCACTCACTCCACCCCGAGACCTGCCCCTGGCGCTCTGGGACAGAGAGCTGTCCAGCCATCTCTGAATCACTCTGGGCCAGGGCCTTCTATAGAGAAATGAGCTGTGAAGTCTAAAACATTTTCAAATGCCTCGATTCATCATCTCCAGACATTTGATCTTTTAATGGGCTGTAAATGGCTTCCCAAATCAAAACCTGGCCAAAAACAACGGAATAGGCAGGCAGAGAAGAGGAAAGAAGGCTCCGGGGCTTTTCAGATGGAATTCAAAACCCTGTTCACCTGCAGGCACCAAGGCTGGGAAGTCTGGCCACCTCTGAGGACCCCCGCGTCCTGAGCAGTATGTGTGTGTCTCTGTTTGGTGGGTGACATCATGCCCCTGCCATCCTCACCCCGCACCCCATCGGTGGTGGGTGAACAGGGTTGAATGGGCTACAGATCACTCCACCCAGAGCCTCGCTTGGCAGGAGATGTCCATCCCTTTTATGGCCCCCCTGGAAGGCTGGCCCCGGAGCACAGAATTTGGGAGTAGCAGGGCTGGTCTTTGACTGCCTAGGAAGTGAGGGTGCCCTCCCCAGCAGCCTCAGGATGGGAGGGGGTTGGCATCAACTTCGGGCATCATTTCAGCAATGTCTCTTCATCATCTCCCCTCACCCTCCCCAGCTGAGCTCTCAAAAAGGGTCCAGGATGGGAACCTCACTCCCAGCCTTGGGGACAGATCTGTTCCCCCTCCAGGTCCTTTCCTTATGAAAAGAGGCCCACTTCCGGATGGGAATGAGTGACTGACTTGGCCTTGCTCTGCCAGGCTCACAGGCTGCTCCCGCAGCAGCTTTCGCTAAGTGTTTGGCTCCGTGGCTTGGCGGAGCTGTGAAATCCTTAATTTAGGGTCCTTTGGGAAAGCAAGTGCTAAGTGGCTTCAGGAAATTATGTCACAATGGAATGGAGGAGCTTTCAGGACATCCCTGGCCCAAGCCCACCTCTGCACATAACTAACCAACCTGTCTCCGATGCTGCCTGCCACCGAGGGAGATGCCACTGCAGCAGCCCCTCCGGCCCACAGCCCTGGCTCCCCTCCCCCATACAGGGCCTGAGCCCCAGCTTTCCTGTCTGAGCTTTGCTTTGGGACCTCATCTTGTGCTTCCCTTCCATCCCTGGGATGCTGCGCTCTGGGCCGAAACCGAGCCCCAGAGCTCTGACAATGTCCTCCCTCCCAGCCTGCCCCCATCCATGTCCCATACTCCACTCCACCCCCACGCGGAGTCACCTCAATGCTCCCTCTCATATGTGCCCCACTTGCTGTACTGTGGTCACACTTCATCATAGCCCCCAGGACACCTCAAGTCACACCATTTCAGTCTGTCCAATAACTGAGCCCAGTGCTGTCCAGCCCTAAGTCGCTCCATCTTGGTGACCAACACCACTGAGTTCCAGGTCCCCTTGCCCGGGACCCCCCAGGAGCAAACTGTCCCAGGCTCCACCTTCTTTCTCTCTCACTCTCCAGGGCCAGTTAGCCCCCATGCCAGGCAAGTGTACCTTCTGCACCCTTCCCTGCCCGCCCTCTTCCCACGGTCCTGATTCTGGCATGCTCCTCTTTCACCCTCAGCCTCAGCCCCTGCTGGTCTCCCTATAGTCTCCTCTACCTGCCACCAGAGGGCGCTCCCTCAAACACAAATCTGGCCCTGTCACCCTCCTCCTTGAAACTTTCAGCTCCCCGTCCTCTATCCTTCCCACCCACATCCCAGGTTCCACCTCCCACCATGTTCCATCTTGTCATTTACACTGTCACACTGTCCTCCCTGGCATGTCCTCCCACCTTTCATTCAGTCAACTCTCACTCACCCTACCAGTCTCCATTCAGGCTCCAACCCCTCCTGAAAGCCCACCCTGACCCCCTGGCCAAGAAAAGTACTCCTACCTCATGCTCCACAGGGCCTTGTGCATACGTCTGTCCTGGCCCATGTCATGCCAGAAGGCTACAGACAGGCTCCCAAGGACAGCAGACTGGGGGCAGACCTCATGCAGGTGTGCTGATCTGACCCCAGGCCCTAGTCCCAGAAGGGCAATCCAGGTGACCGAGGTCACACCCATGAAGCAGATCCCATGGGGCCTCGGCTGGTCTCCAGAGAGACGTAGGCAGAGGAGCCAGATCCCAGCCCCTACCGAGGAGAGAGAATAACGGGCACAGACAGCCAGCCTGGCTCCTGATCACACAGAGACCCTGCAGGTGGTCAGCCAGGCTTGGCACCTCCAGGCCTGGTTTGTGGTTAGCAGAGCAGTCTCACGTGCTGGTGTGGGCGGTATGTGGAAGTCATGTGTCAAAGCCCTAACCCCAGTACTTCAGAGTGTGTTTGAAGACAGGGTCTTTAAAAAGATAATTAAGTTATAATGAGGTCATTAGGGTGGGTTCTTATCCAATATGACTGGAGTCATAAAAAGAGGAAATTGAGAAGCAAATACATACAGATGATGTGAAGACACAGAGAGAAGGAGGCTGTCTGCCAGCCAAGAAGAGGCCTCAGGAGAAACCCAACCTGCTGGTCTCTTGATCTTGGACTTCCAGCCTCCAGAACTGTGAGGAAATTAGTTTCTGTTGTTTAAGCCACCCCTTCTGTAAAGCTTTGTTATGGCAGCCCTGGGAAACTAATACACACATGTGACCTCTTTTAATCTTCTCAACCTTCTCAGGTAGAAATTTTATAGAGAAGGAACCTGAGACTCTAGAGGAGCCTCAAGGTCACCCATGAGTTAGTGGTCTGATTAGGTCTTGAAGTTCAGACTTCTAATTCCAAACTCCATGCTGCACCCACCTTGACCGTGAGGTCTGTGAGAGTCAGAGAGCAAATACAAGACCCCCGGCAGGCCATGAACAGCCAATCCCTCAGGGGACCATCTCACATGCCCAACAGCAAGGAACTGTCCCCACCCCATGTGAGAAAGCACTCAGTCACGGTCGAGGGCAGGTCAGGCCATAGTAAGGTTCCTGGGGTGGGCCTGGAGCTGGTCTCACTCCCTGCGCCCTCCCCTCTGCAGCTACCTAAGTCAGCCCTTCACTCACCCTCATACAACCCTGGGCAATAAGGACGGTTATTATTCCACTTCTACAGATCAGGAAACTGAGGCACAGGACAAAGATTCCCAACATAACCAAGGCTGCCCAAGAGGTCAGTGGCCAACCAAGATTTAAGCCCAGGCCTTAGCCACTTGGCTACATGGCCAGGTTGACTTGAAGTCCACACCAGAGTGCCTGGGTCTCCACTTGCAGCCACGGCACCAGGAGAGGTCTGAGCGACAGACCCAGATGGGGGCGGTCTTGCTGAAGGGAACTGCGGAAGACCAGGAGTTGGCAGGCACAAGGGCCTGGGTCTTGGGAGAGAGTCAGGATCCAAGTTAGATCTCCCCAGCCCTGAGCAAGGAGCCAAATCTAACAAGATGAAACATGACCGGGCGAATGCGGAGTCCGACATCGCAGCCCCAAAACCCAGCCGACAAGCCCCAGATGGGGCGTAGAGGTTCTCGCCAACAATAAGTTCAGTGTGAGTCAGCGGTGTGTGCTGTGGCTTCCAAAACACAAAGACAGTCTAAGACTGTCTTAACAGAATAACGTCGAGAACACCCCTGCTCCCTTCCCTCCCCTCTGGCCAGCCATGTGTGGCAGACGCGGGGCTGTGCCACCCAGGTCCCCTCCAAGGAAGAACCTTCAGCCCCAGCAGCCAGATGCGCTGCCAGAAGCGCTGTCAGCAGGCATCTACCAGCAGTCTCCCCTCCCAGTGCTGCCTCAGCCGCCCAGAGCTGCCTCTCCCAAGACCTGCTCTTCCCAGGGCGGTCCTCATGTAGTGCCTGCTTGTCCAGACAACTCTGAAGGACCTTTCCAGCTGCAGAGCTCTCCGGGAGGCCACTGGTGGCTGTCACTGGGCCTCAACTGTTCTATGCCCTCCTGCTTCTGCCCCTCCCTTCCACAGGCCTCGCTCCTAAGAGCCGTCCCAAATGCACATCTTCCATGGGCAGCCCTCCTCGGAGTCTGTTTCCTAGACACTCAGCCTGGTATCCGCCGTGAGCCCCAACAGGAAAAAGGACAAACCAACACCCGGTGCACTGGAAGGAGAGGGCTGTGTCTGCTGTCCTGGGAGCAGGTGACAGAGCTCCATGAGAGGAAGGGTGGACCTGAAGAGAGGGGAGAGGACAAGTCAGAAGCCCAAGATCTGTGGAGGTGGAGGGGAAGGCCCCGCGCCCTCAGAGGCGTGTCTGCCGTCTCCCGCAGGTGAGGGCTGTTGGCTGGCAGCGGGTCCTTCAGCTACACTGATGAGAAACAAGCTGAGAACCAGGGTGGGAGAGGGCAGCTCTGGGAGTCCAGCTCTCCAGGGACTGCCAGGGGAACCAGACGAGCCTCGCTAATGAGGCCCCAGACGCCAAGAGTCAGGTCAGAACTTTCGAAAGGGAGCCTGCTCCCAGGAGAGCCGGCCACGGGTGCAATGAGCTACCCACGGTGGCCGTCGTGGGTGCCCCATCCTGGGAGGGCTGAGGGGGGGCAGGATGCCCACTAGGGAAGTGGAAGGTGAAGATACACGAAGGGAGTAAGAAGTACAAATTGGTAGTTACAAAATAGTCAAGAGGATATAAAGTAGAGCATGGGGAATACAGTCAATAATATCGTCATAACAATGCGTGGTGTCGGGTGGGTACTAGACTTACTGGGGGAATCACTCCATTAGTTCCATAAATGTCCAGCCACCATGCTGTACACCTTAAACTAATATAATATTAAGTAGCGACTGTAACTGAAAAAAATTTTTAAATACACTATTGACCCGTGAGGAGCTTGGAGACGCACACTATTGGAAAAGAAGAGGTGAATACGTGGAAGGTGTAACTAGAGGGGAACCCGGCCAGTAGGGTTCCAGGAGGACCCTCTGGTGGCAGGGGTGGGGGAAGAGGCGGACAGAGGCCGGGAGTTGAGCCCAGATGGGATAAATGGACACAGTCCGTGGTCCACGAACACACTCACAGCCACAGTCCCCCCAGATGATTTTCTCCATCAACCATCTCCCTTTCGGGCAAACTGGGTCCGAATCAGGCCAACCCTTGGCCCACCACACGATCTCTCCCACGAAGAAAGTGTCTCTGTGCCTGATGTTTCTCTCCATCCCTCACCCACCTAACCCACCACTCAAGAGTTATGGCTTTGTCTAGGCAGAGATAACTGAGTGCTTGTTACACTGAGTCCGCTCAGATTTTAGGGCACAAAAACCAGTAGGTGTATTTGCATAAGCAGACAGATGGGCCTGCATTTCCTCCCAATCGTTTGTACTGGAACTTTCCATCTGGAGGCAATACCAGGGAGGAATTCAGGTAAATTTAAGGTTGCTGATTTTTAGTGGGAAAGGGCGCTTATCTGAAAGCCTCACAGAACTGACCCAATCTTTCCGTCAAAGCAGGAAGGTGGTAACCTGGGCTCCAGGGTCCAGCCCTAAGGCCCCAGGGGATTCGTGTCTGTGGGAGATGGAGAGGTGAGGCGCCCCCGGGGAGCATAGCTGTGCCACAGGCAGCCTCGGGGCTTCCTCCCACTTCATTGTCCTCTGCACTGACTCTGTAGCACCTGCCACCTGGGGAATTCCTGAGGCTTCCCCCGCCTGAGAGAAGGCTGGAAAGAACCCTGCAGGGAACATCAGCCACTTACAGATTGAATTTCCCCTTCACGTGGGGACAGCTAAGAGAGTATGTGATTTGGCCGAAAGGACCACGCGGTTTGAGCATTTCAATAGCGACCCACAGCAACTTCCATTAGTAGGCATGCCGGGGTCGGCAAGCGGTGAGAGGGTGGGGCCCGGTGCTTTCCGTGGGATCAGCGTTCCCGCTCTCACTCAGGGAGACCAGGTGCTGGGAAACACTCCGGCTGCGCAGAACCCAGGACCAGAACTGGAACCAACCAGCGCTTTTACCTAATAAGGAGTCTCACATTTGTTCTGAACCAAGGACAGTCCTCAGTGTCCAGCACAGCCCGTGATGCATTAATTCAGAGTGTGGCGTCTGCCGGAACCACAGCTTCTGGAGCCCAGGAGCAGGACCGGGCCCAGCAGCTGTGTCCTCCACAGCCCCTCTCTCAAAATCACCACGGCCTTGGGTCCTGTGGGGACAGGCCCAGGGTATGCACGTATAACAGGCTTCCCAGGGATGCTGCGGAAGGACAGTGACTCCATCCACCGATGGAAGTCGGACAGAAATATGAGTTGTGACGTTTACTGAGCACGTGCGACGTGCCAGGCACTGCGGCAGCCTCTGACACCTCTCCCCCACAATCCTTGTAAAAATCTGCAAGCAAAGACTATCACATGCCTGTGTTCCAGAAGAAGCCAGACAGGCTAAATAACTTCCCCGGAAAGGAAAAATGTGTATTTAGTGGCGAGGTTGGTTAACATGCTGGTGCGAGCTTCTTATTTCCTCGCAGACCACACTTTGAGTGACCTCACTCTCTCCCACTTCTATTTCCTGAGACTCAGAGACTCTGACTGGCCCAGCTCCTCTGTCCAGCCCAGGCCCCAGCAGGCCTAGTTGCTCTGGGTCACACGCTCACCCCTGGGCCAGTTGGCTGTGAGGTAAGTCACATGGCACAAAACAGGGGGCCCAGGACCCCCTGCAGTAGGCACTCTATGCCGTTCGGACAGACCGCGAGAGAAGCAGGGGCAAAATGATCTCCAATATATGACACATGTGCCCCTGACAGTTAACTTCTCCTCCTTCCTTGCTAACAGAACCCCAGTTTTCTGGGGCATCAGTAAGTTCAAGAAGGGTGGGCAAAATCATAATCTCATAGGTCAAGGTTAGGGCGTGTTCACTCAGTTCTGGCTAATGACAAGTAAGAAAGTCAGCTGACAGGCTTCTGGAAAACATTATCCCCTAGGGTGGAGGGGTAGTTGCAAGAAAAGAAGTTCATCCTTATTTCTGTACACAGTGGTGTGAGGATGTGATGCCTGGTGCTATGGCAGCCACATGAGAGCCATGAGGGAAGACAGCCTGGAGAAGGCACAGAAAAAAGAGAGTCTTTGAGCATTTGATGCTGTCAAATTAGCCAATCCTGGAACCACCCATTACTTTCTTTCTTTCTTTCTTTCTTTTTTTTTTAAGAATGAAAGACAATTTATCTGTTCGGTTCTCCCTGTCTCTCAATGGTTAAAGTCTACCCCCTGGGGACATTAACTCCTTTTACCCTTCTAGACCACCCATTTTTTAATATGTGTAACATTAAACCTTGTTGTTTAAGCCCACATCAGCAGGGTTTTTACAACTCATGTCTGAAAGCATTCTAACCAAAATAACCTGCTGTTACATGGTGCAGTCAAGGCACAGGAACGCGAGGCCAGGAGGCCGAGTTTTGTCCTACTGCACCACTTACAACCTGCATAGCTTTGGGCAAGTCTTAACTCCAGAGCCTCAGTTTCCTCATCTGCAAAGTGGGAGCCCAACTTCCCAGGGCTGCCAGAAGTCTCAAGAGCAATAACAACTGTATGAATATAATTTGTGAACCGCAAAGTTCTAGACAGATAGTAGGGGTTACTATTAAACTCTAAATGATTGTGCTTCATGATGGAAATATAATCACAATCCTGAACTAGCTCAGTCTCTTCTCTTTAAAGCAAAAGAAGACTGTGCTCTCTACTCGTGTGGTGTCTGCACTTTTTCTCTACTAGATCATCTTCGTGGACAGTGTCGGAGCCTGTTCCTGGGTCAGTGGGGGTCAGACTGCTCTGGCTTGAAGATGTTTCACTTTCATAAACTTCACCTAGCACGTGTCTCGTGCTTCCCACTGTGGACTGCCCGCCAAGGCGGCATCAGTCACCATTTCCACAAATGGCACAGGGCATGGGTGGGGCCGGAGAGCCAGCCTCCCGGCCCAGTTTCACTCTGCCTAGCTGAATGGGCTTTGCCGGGCCTGAGCCTCAGTTGCCTCATCTATAAAATGGAAATAACATACCTGAGATCAACAAAAATAAATGAATGGGTAAGTAGTCTGTCACTGGTAAAAGAACACCAGTGATAGTTTCCGGTGTGGTTATTATTGCAACTGGGTACAGCCACAGGCCACGCAGTGGGCTGCTTAGCAGGGCGGTACAAACCCATGGAGGGCCCGGCCCCTTGGAAGTCAAAGTGCCTGTCTCTGAGTCTCAGCTGCATCACGTCAGGGGGTGGAACACCTCCTCTAGAGGGAGGGACACACGGAAAGGCCACCACTGCTGCCAGTGTGCGGAGGAGCCTCCCACTCTGTGAAGCACAGAGAATTTTGTTTAGGTATATTTTCCAGAAAGCATATTGCTGTGGGCTCGGATGGAGAATTATGAAGGCTTTGCACCACAAGGAGCCTTTCAAAGAGCATCTTGCCCCAACCCCCTTTGTATAGGTGGACAAATAAGGCCCCAAGAAGGGGGATCCAAGGTGGCACGGTAAGCTGGTGGCAGAGTCGGGAAGAAAGCCAAGACTCCTTTGCCCCTAATCTTCTCCCACACTCCTGCCATTGGTGGGGTACTGGTTCCCAGTGTTCACTTGAGAGGTAAAAAAATAAAAATAAAAACCCTGATAAGAATCTGAGGAATGTGACTGCTGAGAGGGACTGGCTGTGGAATTCGGCATTTGATACCCGCCAGAGGGTCACACACAATTGTGACCTAGCCACTCTCTCGTGAGCAGGACTCCCCTGGACCTACATCCCTTTCCAAGAGAATCAGGGCACCCTGCAGCCCATGGCTGTCTGAGTCTCTAAGGAATTCCCCAGGCCCCCTAAAAGGGCAGGCCACAGAGGACTAGCAGGGCCTGATTCCGGGAGAATGGACGTGACATTCTGAATTCAGGTCTGCCTTTTCTTTGGGATCACCTCTTCTCCTCAAACCTGCCTTTTCTTCCCACCTCATAGAGGCACCTTGCTACCAGCGCTAATTGTTGCTGCTAATTAGACCCCCTAGCAGGTGGAGAAAAGGTGGTTTAGACACCGCTGGAACCTGCATTTTCGCTCTGAGATGAGCTCTGTGAGGAAGAGCCCTGGGTGGGAATGGCTCTGTGACCTGGCACCGGGCCTGTCCCTCTCGGGGCCTCCACCTCCTCTGCAGCAGGTGGAGCAGGAACACAGGAATGGCAGCAACACAGGCGGCAATACAATAGAGGGGCCCGAGCAACACTGCCTGACACCCAGAAGTCAGACAGCTGGGAAACCAGACTGGCTGAGCGGGTGGCCTCTTCCTGCCCTCCAGCCGGTCAGGGCCAGGTTTCTACTCCCCCTGGGCTGGAGGTATCAGGAAAGCCTTAGCCGTACAACCTCTCCAGGCAGGTAGTTTGCCAACAGCTGGGCCTGAAAAGTCATCCCCAAGCCAGGGCTCAGTGAGAATCTCTAGCAAAGCCGAGCCACCTGTGCGGGGCACGTCCTGTGCAGATGTGCGCTGCTGTGCACCTGCCCTGACGAACTGCTGGCTTCCAGAGGCAGACATACAGTGAGTCTCCTTGCCCTTGGCCTGAATGTGGCACACGGTGCACATCAGGGAGTGTGCTGAGTGAACAAATGAATGAATGAAGAGGTGCAGAGTTGGTGGGGACCGAGGTCTGGAAGGTACAAAGTCCACTCCCAGCTGCAATCCGCTGAGGGTCTGCATAACTGAGAGCCCTCTGGTAGCCCCTCACCCAGCTCCCCTTAAAGCATGGGCCCTGCCATCCCCCACCCAGACCATCCCCTATCTTGGCGTCTAGCCCCCAGTAGTCAGTCTCTTCTAGGAATGCCCCTTCCTGCCCTCCCCACCCGGCCCCTCCTGTCTCAGATGTCTGCTGTCTCTTTGGACAAGGCTGACCCTCTCCTTTTGGTCCCCACAACTCCGTCCACCCAATTATAGCCACAACTACCCCCTCCCAGGGCACTCAGTGGCTCATACCACCGTCTCTATCTCTCTGGTCTCCGAGAGCAGAATCCCACTTGGCTGGTATCTCCACAGCAGTGTCTGGAATCAAGTGGGTGATAGGTGAAACGTCTTCGAATGAATGAGGTCAGTGGCAGAATTGAATGCACATAAACTATGTACTGGAAGAAGCAACTGTAGGATTTTTACATTCAAATTCTAACATATTTAACCAGCAGATTATTTCCCATAGGAAAGCATCTTTAAAATTAGAATGAAAGTCCATTGGAAATAGGATTCCTTATACAAATATGTGCCCACATTTAGAGACTGTATATAATGAGAGAAGAAATGCTGCCCCATGCAATACACAGGTGTGTTTGAGGAAGAAGTGTGTCTGTGGCTTGGACACAGGGAGGCCCCCCCACCTCCTGGCTCTTACGTGACCAGGCATCATCCTGAGGGCACCCTCAGTAGCCAGGTTACAGCGAACAAAAATGAGACAAGGTCCCTCCCTCTCCCTCCTCCCTCCACTGTCCTCACCTGTAGCACAGGTGTAACCTGAGGCGCCTTAGACAGCTGATTCGACCTCTCTATGCCTCAACCCCCACGTACAAAATTAGGATAACGATGCCAAAAGGGTTGTTGTGAAATGGAACGATCCGATCCCGTGGGGTCCCGGAACAGCGGGCAGTGGTGGCCAGTTTTACTCACACTCATGCATCCCCTCCCAGGACGGTAATTAGGCGCTGGGTGGGTGCCTCATCTGAATGTCCATTGTATTCTGTTAGCTCTCCACACGCATTGCCATCTCTAATCTAAAAGATTCCCATCTCTAATCTAAAAGATTCCAACCCACACTGAGCATGTTAGGGCGCTGCCCACACCCAGGGGAGCCCACTCCACCCCTGGGAGAGCAGCCCTCGCCCACCTTCCCCAGGACAGCTGCCCCTCCTCCCACATCCGCCCCAGCCAGGCAATTGATCTAATCAGATGGACGCCCCATTATGATCTAATGATGAAGACCTCGCTTCAGAACAGGCCACGCCCCTCCCCTGCAGAGACCTCTGAGGACTCTACCCCACGTTGGGGAATGACGACAATTAAGAGGAAACTGAAAACCCACCTCCCTGGCACAGAGGAAGAGGAAGCAGGAATGACAGAACGAACAATGCAGATAAGGCCTGGCTCTGGGCGGGCCCACAGTAAAGGCTGCGATAGCTGATTGTTGCTGTTACTGTTTGCCAGGCTGTGAGACTCAGACCCCGGGGGCTGCCCAGGCCTCCGAGAACTGCCGACTTTCACAGGGCACTAAATGGCCAAGCACCGGGCTGCGTGTGGATTCGGCCGCCCCAAACCCAGTAAGAGGCACCAACTGGATTTGGTTGCTGAGCAAGCTCTGGGGTCTGTATTTCCGCCCTTTGGGGGCAAAAGCACTCGCCTGTGAGTCAGGAAATGGGGGATTCACTCTGGTTCTACCTGTAACTCTGCGGGTAACCTGGGGTGACTCTTAATCTCCAAGCCTCAATCTCCTCATTTGAAAATCGCAGGTTCAAGCCGAGACTCTCCAGCGCTTGCTCACCAACAGGCTGTGAAACGGCAGTCAGGAAACTGCCCAAACGTCAGCGAGGAGGAGGAGAATGAACAAAGCACTGAACTCACACAACAGAACACTACACCGCAGAAAAAGAACAAACTTGAGCCCAACGACGTAAGTGAGTCTCAAAGACATAGTGTTCACAGAAGAAGACAAAACAGTTTATACTGTGTGATTCTGTTTACAAGAACAGACAGAGCACCCTGGCCGGGTAGCTCAGTTGGTTAGAGCGTTGTCCTGAGGCCAAGGTTGAAGGTTCGATCTCCAGTTGGAGCACCTACAAGAATCAACCAATGAATGTATAAATCAGCGAAAAAACAAACTGATGTTTCTCTCTCTCACACTTCCTCTGTCTCTGTCTCTCTCTCATCAATAAATTTTTTAAAAGATTTTATTTATTTACTTTTAGAGAGAGGGGAAGGGAGGGAGAAAGAGGAGGAGAAACACCAATGTGTGGCTGCCTCTCACACGCCCCCTGCTGGGGACCTGGCCAGTGACCCAGGCATGTGCCCTGAGTGGGAATCGAACTGGCGACCCTTTGGTTCACAGGCCGGCACTCAATCCACTGAGCCACACCAGCCAGGGCTCTCATCAATAACGTTTTTAAAAAGAAGAGAAACAGGAACAAGAACAGGCAGAGCTGCTCCATGGAGGGAAGAGTAGTCAGAGTAGCGGTCCCCGGTGGGTGTGCTGCCTGACTCGGGGGCACGCAGGAGCCCTCGGGCACTGGCAACGCTCTCTCTCTAGCCTGGGTGGTGGTTATGCGAGAGTGCACACACAGAGAAACCCATCAAGCTGGCCGGTTAAGTTTGTGCCTTTTATTGTATTTCAGTGATGCTTTGGGGAAAAAGTTTAAAAAAACATAGGATGGGGCCAATCTAAGCCATTTGGTCAATTAACATTCGCTGAGCCCCTCTAGACACCAGACCCGGCAGGGCCACTGGCTGACAACGCTGGGAAGGAGACCTGCAGTCTGGGGAGAGGACACAGATGACACTAAACACCACCAGAATATGAGGCGGGTGACCAGCACAGGCGAGCATTTGGGCTGCTGGGGCAGCCCTGGGGCGGGGGCGGGGGGGGGGGGGGGGCGGCGGGAGGGGGGCGTGCCCGGCTCCGACTGGGAGGGACGGGCAGGTCAACCCTCCACAGCACAGAGACCCTGACCCCAAAGAGCCTCAGCCCAGGCATCCATAGGGTGTCTTCACTCCTTATTCCTCTGCCTCTTGGTCTTGCAGCCCCAGCCACCCAGCAACTCCCCAGGCCTGGGCTACAGAATGAACCACCCCCAACCACAGAGTGTGGGCCCCCTCAGAGCCACAGCCCTGCCTGGACAGGACCCTCCATGCTGGCGGCTGCTTGGCCTTCCCTGGGCCCCTCCCCTCCTCTTCCACTCCTCCCTGCCTACAGGTAGCACCACCTCCCAAACCACTGGGGACACTGGGCCTTCAGGAGAGCACTCCCGGCTCCCCTGTGACCCCCGCCCCCAACCCACATGTGCTCCTCTGGCCCTTGCTCCAGTGATCAGGATGCTCCCAGCTCTCACATCAAAGCCTGGTTCCCAAGCTTCGCTCCCCTGCTCTTTTTGGGAGCCACAGTTCTCAATAGAGAAATCCACACTTTCAAGTTCAGCTTCCTGCCTGGACTCGCCCCTTGACCTGCTGGCCTCCTGTCTCTTCCCCTCCACCAACTACACTTGTGTTGTCCAGCCGGGGCCTCTTCTCTGTCCTCTTCCGGGGCCTCTTGGTGACATAACACTTCTCAAGCCCAGCCTCCTAAGTCTCCCCTCGGGATTCTCTGAGCTCCAGCCGCACCTGCTTTTACTCCTCCCTCCCTGAGCCTCACCTGGATGCTGGGCCCCCCCCCCCCCGGTCCCATAAGGCCTTCCCCTCCCCTCTGTGCCTGCCTTTGGGGAGCTTGTCCACTCCAGACCTCTGTGGGGAAGGCCCCGGACATCTTCACCAGGACACCCTGGCACTGCACTGTCCCCAGTTTCAAACACAAACTCAGCGTCCCACACGCAAAAATGGCTTCCTTTCCCATGGTCCCTCTCTCCGCAAACAGCACCATTCTCCGGGTAGCTCCTCTCGGACCCGTCACCCAGGTCACAGCTTCACACCATCTCCTTACACACCCTTGGCCACTGCCTACCCCTCTCACTCCTGCCGCAGTGGTCTAGGTCCCACAGGTCCCTCCCGGGACACTGAAATTGTGCTTCCTCCAGGCCCCCACGCTGGCTGAGGGCAGGGATGGAAAGGACCGGCCAGATCCTGCTCAGCTCTGGGTCTTCCCAGCATCCAGCATCAGCCCAACCCCAAGTCAGGGCTGAGGCAGGTTCATAAGGAGGATGGGCATTCACAGAGTCCTAAAAGCGCTGGAATTGCCAGAGGAGCAGCTCTGTGGGGCTGAGTGAAGGGAGGCTGAGGCTAGAAAGTGGGCTGGGAAGAGCCAGGCCACAAAAGACCTTGAATGGCATGCCTCGGCCTGAAACCTGGGGAGCCATCAGAGCAGTTTTTAAGCAAGGGCAGGATGTGAACAGGGCTACGTTCCAGAAGGTTTTCGCCAGCAGCCCCTTCCTGCACGACCCCAGGGCTGAGACCCCCTCAGAAGGCTGCAGCCCCCAGAGAACCCCAGCTGCCTTGACCCAATGCAATTCCTCACCCCACTTCGTTCTCTGCTGTGATTGAAGGCGGACGTCTCTCTGGCCGGGCAGCCCATCTACCCCTCACCTTTTTTATCATCTTATCTGGCCACAAGGAAGGCACAAAATCACAGGAGAGGGATGACAGCTGTCCCCTGGCATCCAGGGGAGAGACCCATTTCAAGTTCTCAGTTTGTCTCTCAGAGCCACTTCCCTCCAGCCTGGCTGCCTAAGGAGCCTTCCCCCTGCAGCCCCTGCAGAGAGGCGGTTCCCAGCCCCCCCCACCAGGATGGGCTTCCCGAAGCTTCAAGGGTCCCGGGAGCACTGTTGCCCTGGAGGGGGCCCAGCCGATGCGCTTCTATTTGTTTATGGTTTCGCCATGGGATCAAAACAGAAAAACAAAATCCATCGCAAGCTGCAGATCGCTCTGAACCCGGCCACCCGATGGTCACACATGAAAAGGCTGCAAACTAATGACTTGCAGTTTTCTTACCAGGAAGGTTTCTTTTAATCAGCCCTGCGGTAGGATGGCTGAGCTTTTGGTTAGGACTCCTCCAGGGAAGCTTCTCTCCCCTCCAGAAGAGACCTCACAGCGGGACATTTGGAACCCTGTGACAGTGAGGCCTGGAAACCTGCTTTCTTCTTCCCGGGCCGCTTTACTGAGGGCTGCCTGACCCACAGAAGTCGCACGTGTTTAATGGATACAACTTGATGAGTTTGGAGATACGTGCACACTTGTGAAACCATCACCACCATCAGCCATAAACATATGCACTACTTCCCAGTTTCCTCCTGCCCTCTTATGTATTGTCGATAATTTCTGTGATAAGAACACTTAACATAAGACCCCCTTTTAGCAAATGTTTAAGCATTCAGTCCAGTATTAGCCACAGGCTGTGGCTGCACAGTAGATCGCTAGGACTTACTGGTCTTGGCTAACTGCAACTCTGTACCCTTTTGACTAGCCCCTCCCGTTCCCGCCCACCCCCAGCCCCTGGCAACCCCCATCCCACTCTCCGCTCCTATGAGTTTGGCTGGTTCACATCCCTCATGCAGCTGGAGTCATACAGTACTTGTCCTTCCGTGTCTGGCTAATTTTACTCAGCATACTCTCCTCCAGGTTCACCCACGTTGTCACAAATGGCAGGATTTCCTCCTTTTTTAAGACCGAATGATATTCCATTGCCTGTAACCACCACATTTTCTTTACCTAATCACCTGCTCACGGGCAGAAACCTGCTTTATGGTGGCGTACAGTGCCGGCAACAGCTGTTGTCGCTGTAACCGACTACCTCCAACTTTGTGATGCCAAATGACAAATATTTATTGTCTTACAGGTCTGGAAGTCAGAAGTCCAAGATAAGTCTTGCTGGGCCAAAGTCACGGTGTTGGCAGGGCCAGGTCCTTCCGGAGGCTCTGGGGGGGAGATCCTGTCCCTTGTCTTTTCCAGCTTCTGGAAGCTGCCTGCCTTCCCTGGCTGGGGGCCGCTTCCTCACGTCACTCCACCCTCTCGTTTCCGTCGTCACATCTTCCCCCTCTGGCCCCCTGCCTCCCGATCCTAAGGACCCTGTGATTAGGTTGTGCCTATCAGGATAATCCAAAACAATCTCCCATCTCCGCATCTTTACTTAATGACACCCGCAAAGGGATTTTATCACAAAAGGTAACATAATCACAGGCTTGGGGATTAGGACATGGATATCTTTGGGGCCACTAGCCTGCCTCCCACACGTGGCTGGCCCCAGGCCACATAGCGGGGAGGTGGCCACACTGGGCCTGTGGAGGGAGGCACAGTTCAGACAAGTAGGAACTGGGGCAGAAATGTTCATCACCCTTTCCGGGCCCCCAGAGGTCGCCATGAGCTTGGTGTTTGGAAACTCGGTCCATAGTTAATACAGAGGACGTGTGGTTCAAAGCAATTGATGCAAAGAGAAACTGCAAAGGTACCTATGGGTGGGAGGCACGAGGCGGGTGCATATAGCTCGAAAGTGCCAGACCCACTGCCTACCCGCAGGGCACCTCTGCTCCTGCTGTTCCACCAGCCTGGAGAACCCCTCCGGCCCCTGCACCCAGTTCCTCCGTCTCAGCTCCTCCGACTCAGCTCCTCCGACTCAGCTCTGCCGTGAAACCCACAGCAACATCTTACTCCTCTGCCCAGAACGACTTCCTTCCCCAGCTGCTTACATCCTCCTGCCTCTCAGGCCCACCTCCCCTCCTTGTACCCGCTCCACCTTCCTCTGTGCTCCCACACTGCTCTGCTTTACTCCTAGAATGCACCCCCACAGCCCAGTATGGGAGCAGACATGGGGGCACGTGGCCCTGCCCAACGGGGAGGACCAGGCCATCCTCATCTGCGTATCCTTTATCACTCTTCCACTCCCAAGCTCTGAGAGGTGGGGTAGTACAGTGTTAAGGGCACAGATGTGGATGGCCTGGGTTCAAATCCTGACTCTTTCCCTATTAGCTGTGTGACCCAGGACAAGGTGGTCCACCTCCTTGTGCCTCAGTTTCCCTATAAAAGGAGGATAATAACAGCACCTAACCTGTGGGTTCCTTTGTGAGGAATCAATAAGTTAATGTACCTAACACACCTCGTGGCACATGGTAACCACTAGTTAAGTGTTTGCCATTGTGATTAGGCATCTAGGATGTTCCAGGCACTGGAGTGAGCAGGATAGACCTGGTTTCTCTACACCCCAGCCACCTCCTTCATGGAGCTCCCACACTTAGAACTACCCACCTGCCCTAAACGCCCAGGACCAGGTACCAGACAACTAGGGACAGCCTTCACACCCCAGAGCGCACTGAAATTATTCATACCAGCCAGTCCCAACCTGCTTGTTCCACCCCCCGCTTAGCCTGCGCACCGACCGGCCCGGAGCTTCCCTGTGGCTCAGCGTGCCGCCTCCTCTTGGGAACCGTAATAAATACCTGTGCCTCACATTTCCTGTTAATACACTATATTCTATTACACTCGCCACTCCATCAACCCAAATCAGACCGTAAGTGGAATGATGCAGATGACGCAGGATATGAAGCCAGAAAACCCAGATCTGAGCCCTTTTCATCTCCCAGCCTTTTTCCCCATGGGAGGGGCAAGACCCGCCCCTAAAATGAGGAACAAACCCAAGCACACATGGTCAGCCTAAAACTACAAAGGTTAGCGTTTTCCCCCAACCTGACGCCTATAGAATGTGGAAGGCCTCTAAAATTGGGTCCAAACGCAGAGATGCTCTCCCCCCCCCAGAAAGGAGTCATGGAGAAGACCTACAAGGGCTGACAAGGAAGACGAAGACTCTCCTTTCTGCCCGACATCTCCTGGGTCCAACTACCATTCCCTGGGACCCTTCAGTGACACCCCCAGAGTGTGCAGGGCATGGGGGGTCACAGCCCTGCCTTGGTTGAATTCACACCCCAAAGTCAGGTGCTTGGGAAGGTAAACGACAACCAGAATCCCCATCAGGCCTCAGCACTTCCAGCATAAAGGGGGTGACCCACACCCGCACACACGCTCCCACATGTGCTCGCGTGTAAGCAAACTCCAGAGACCAAAGAAACTTCCATCTTGTACTAGAACCGGACCCCCAGAGAGACAAACAAGCCCGTGTTTTTCTTCACCATCTGCTCCTGCTCTGAAGGCTGGGGCCCTCCCCCTCCCCCCTTTCCTTCCTCTGCCCTGTCCCCCATGAGGCCTCTGTTACCACAGCCAGGCTGAGCTGACCTCCGCACAGAAGGCTTTCATTAGCAGGTCAGTCCTAAGAGGCAGGGTGGAAGCAAAGGGCACAGGCCAAAGAGGAGACCTAAGGAGGGGGAGTGCTCTGCTGAGGGAGCCCTGAAGTCACAGGGGAAGGAGAGAGGGTCTGTGGGAGGCCCGTGGGCAAAGCACCCCCCCAGCCTGGCAGGCAGCACAGCCCCCTGCAGCGAGCCCTTGGCTCCTCAGCCTCAGAGAAGTGGTTCCCAATTCCCCAGAGACCGGACCAGATATTTACATTGAAGCTATCTCAAGGAATTTTCTGGAAAACTTCCTTTTCTCCACCCACTCCCACTTCAAAGTAAGAAGCAAGACCCCTAAAGCCGGTGGCCTCCACGGCTTCTTTAAAGTGGCTTCTGGAAAGCTGATCTGCTGGAACAAATGGCAGACGAGAACTTCAGCCCAGGACCCCTTGAAATGCCAGACCTGCTCTGGGGGAAGGTGAGCCGCCTCCGTTTCCTGAGAGACAGTGGGTCAGGCACTTGCCCGTGCGTTCACTTATTTGTCTCTTGCTTCTGTCCTCAGTTGTTTGCACCTGTAACTGGGCATCACATCCGGTAGCCTGTGTCCCTCCCCTCCTTCCAGGCCTCCAGAGACTTCCTGTGGTCCCCAGGATAAGCCACAACTTCTCCGCCTATCAGGGCAGGCCCTTCATTAAGTGGCTCACACTCACCTCCATCCTTGCTGCCCACCTCTTATTTTCAGAAGCCTGGGCCAAGCCACGCAGGGCTCTCTGCCACCTCCTTGCTGAGTCTTTGCTCACTCCTGTTCTCAGCCTTCCCCTCTCTGCCTCACCTCCTGGGATAATTGTTCCTTTATTCTCCTCTATTGGACTTTGAAGGCAGTGATCCCTTCTGAATCATTTCTGCACATTGAACAACCGACACCGTCCCTCGTAAACTGCGGGCATCTGGAATATCTATAGGATGAATGAAGACCACTTCACTGAGGCTTCTGGGCAAATGTGTTTTTTAAAAAAGGCAGGACTCAAAACTGAATATACTGACCTTCTTCCTTATATCCTATGTGATCTCAACTCTGAAAAATAATGGACAGATGATAGATAGATAAATACATAGATAAGCAAGCACAGAGCAAAGACCAAAAGGAAATATGACTCTGAAAATGGAATTACAGGGAAGGACTGTCTTTTCAACAAATAGTGTTGAAAAAAATTGGACATCCACATAAAAAAGAATAAAATTGAATTCTTACCTTACACCATATGCAAAAATTAACTCAAAATGGATCACAGACCTAAATGCATGCCCTAAAAGAATAAAACTCTTTGGGCAAAACATAGACGAAACATAAGACAAAAGATTCCCGCCCTGGCTGGGTAGCTCAGTTGATTAGAGCGTCATCCCAATACGCCAAGGTTGCAGGTCTGCTCCCCGGTCAGGGCACATACGAGAAGCAACCAGTGAGTGCGTAAGTAAGTGGAACAACCAACTGATGTTTCTCTCTCTCTCCCTTCCTCTCTCTTTCTAAAAATCAATTTAAAAAAAAAGCTTCATGATATTGGATTTGGCAATGATTTCTTAGATATGACACCAAAAGCACAGGCAACAAAAGAAAATAATATGTAAATGGATGGCATCAAAATTAAAAATGTTTGTGCATCCAAGGACACAAGCAACAGAGTGCAAAGGCAACCCGCACGATGGGAGAAGATACTCACAAGTCGGATGAAGGGTTAAAATCTAGACTATCTAGTGAATACTTACAACTCAACAGCAACAAAAAGTCTCATTAAACATGGGCAAAAAACTTGAACAGACATTTCTCCAAAGATGACATCCAAATGGCCCATAAACACATGAAAAGATGCTTAACATCGAGCATCATCGGAGAACTGCAAATCAAAACCACAGCGAGATACCACTTCACACCCATTACAATGGCTACTGTCCAAAAAAGAATCGGAAAATAAGTGTTGGCAAGGATGTAGAGACACTGGAATGCTTTTGCACTGTTCGTGGGAATGTAAAATGGTGCAGCCACTGCGAAACACAGTATGGCAGCTGGTCAAAATCTAAAAATAGAAGTACCACGTGACCTAGCAATTCCACTGCTGTGTACGTAGGCTCACAAGAACTGACAGCAGGGGCCCACAGAGATGTCTGCGCACCCGTGCTCACGGCCGCTCCATTCACATCCAGGGGAACACGACGCAGCCTTAAGAACTGAGGAGATTCTGACGTGTGCTGCAACATGGATGAACTTAGGACATGGACGTCGTGCTAAGTGACGTAAGCCTGTCACAAAAGTAAAAATACTGCAGGAGTCCACTCACATGAAGCACCTAGAGAAGGTTATAGAGACAGGGAGCGAACGGTGGCTGCCGGGGCTGGGGAGGGGACTGGGGCGTCAGTGTGTAATGGGTGTGAGTTTCTGTTCTGAAAGTTGAAAAGAGCCTAGAGATGATGTTGGTGACGGTGACACGATGTGAATGGACTTAGTGCCATGGAACGGCACACTTAAATAGATGGTCAAGATGGTCAATTTTACATTATGTAACATTGTAATAAAAAGAATAAAAAACAACTTACAAAATAAAATATAATTGTTTTTGCTCTTTTCACTTTTCCTTATTTCCCAAATGATCTATATAATTAAAAAACAAAATGCTTTTTTTTTTTTTTTAAAGAAAATGTGCCAGGCCCCTTTTACCTAAACATCTGGCCTGGCCACCGGAGCCCAAGCCCGCGCCACTCTTGGCCTGCTGGGCCCCGGGCTTCCACCAGCTCTCTCTACCTGACACCAACATTTGGTTTCCATTCTCAACTCTTCACATAAGTCTTGGAGATCGGCTCCTGCTGGTTTCAGGTCTAGCGGAAAGAAAGCAGCCCTTGGGAGGGTCGGCTTGCATCCCAAGGGGGCGAATTTGGCTCCACCAGAGGTGAGCCGCCTTGCCCAGACACCCCCAGGCCCTGGAGCCATCCATCCTGCGGGCTACCCACCCACTGTCAGCAGGCAGGCGAGTTTCCTGGCGCAGTAACCCAAGCCCCTCTCTGGTCCCCACGGGCTCTGCTATTAATCTCAGGGCAGATCCTATGTCCGAAGCTGAGACAGCTGTCCCCACGTGCAGCTGCTCCATGCCAACAAGCAGACGACTTCCAGCGTTACCACCTCCCTGCCAATGACCAGGCAGAAAACTGGACTTCCCTGCCAAACCCCTTGCTTGTGTAACTGCCTGGGCCCTCATACTGCATTAGGGTCCACTGCGCTCCCTGCTCACTCCCTGGTTCATTCCAGGTTAGGATGCAGCTCCAGGCTCATGAGCTCCTGAACGAGGTGGACTTCCCAAACTGGAAAGTAAACACAGTGGTGTCCCAGTGGGTCCTGTTATGGTTGAATCAATAAGGGATTGTTCTAGCCCACAATCTATGCTCAGCCCCGGGTTACCTGCCGTGGCAGACAAAGCCATCTAGAATGGGGCTCCTGACCCCAGGGGGCACACAGCCCAGCTGCAGAACAAGAGCATGAAACAAGAATAAAGCAAGCCAGGACAGGACCGGGGGAAGTGGCTCATGGCAGACACTCGGCCAGGTGCCACACCATGCGGAACGCAGCACGACCAGCTCCAGGGGCCACTGTTCGCCCTGGATTCCAAGTGCAACACACAGCGTTGATTCAAACGGCTCCCTCGTGCTCCCACAGGAACTCGCTTTGATTAGTCCCACCTCACAGATGTGTAAACAGATGCATGTTAACAGTAACTTGCCCACAGCTAGAGGGGGAGCCAAGTTGCTGATGTAAATTTGCTTGACTCCAAAGTTCCGAGTATGAGAACTGTGCTATCAGGCCCACCCACCGCACCCAACTTGGCCAAGCCTTTATAAACTTACCCGCCCACCTACGCACAGCTGGCAGATGCCCACCCAGCTGAACTTAATTTTGGTTGTACATTGGCAGATGCCAGGGACATAGTGATTACCAAGGAAGACAACCACTCATTTCCAGAAGCTTCCCTGCTGGGCTGTCCCAAGATCCCATGCACACATGATTTCAGCCCTCTGTATCACCTAGGACACAACTGTGACTCCATCTTAGCTGTCCCTGTGATTCCCCCACAAGCACCCCAACAGGCACAGCAGGACCAGAGCCAACCCACGTGGTCAGGCCCCTAGGGACAGCTAAGCATCAGTCGAAGAAGATCCAGCTAGCATCAGTCTATGGAAGCACATCATGCTAGTCTGGGACACTGTTCTCACTCTTGGGAATGCTCTGGGCCACCTGCAATTTGGATGGGGACACCACCTACCTGGGGCACCTGTGTGGAAGGACACAGGTTCATGTGTTTGCCTCTGCTAATCAAGATGGCCCTTGGTTTTCATTTCCACTCTGTCCCCCAGCACAGGACAAGCTGAACAGAGGGAGGAAGGAAACTCACACAGCCCACCCCCAACTCAGCATTCAGAACCCTTCAAACAGATGCTGGAGAGAAGGAGAAAAAAAAAAAACAAACAGAAGCTGACAGCTCATGGTCTAGTCCAGAGCTGTTTTCAGGAAAAGTAAGTTGTTGTTGGTGGCAGGAGAGAGGGACACACGGGTGATAGTGGCAGAGATACTTTAGCCTCATATCAGAATGACTAGCCCTACAAGGAGTCCAGGAACCACAACCCATTGTTAGGCTCTGTATTTAATAACTGGGAGGACGTAGGAGAGGGAAAGGCCGGTGAATCCAGGGTCCTCTGATGCCAAAAAGTGTCCTATCTATAAACCAAGAAGCGAGGCAAAGATATCATCTTATAGCCATGTCCTGGACCCAGATGACATCTGCCCCTCTTCAGAGTGAGTAAGGAGGGAGAGAGGAGAGGGGAGACGATGACTGTGAAGGACCGAACCCCCACGCACTTTCCAGACCCCTTTCTCTCCTCAGAGCCTCTGCCATCCTGTGTTAGCAACAGAAAGCCCCTTCCTTACAGCTCACACAAAACCCCTCAAGATCCACCCGAAAAACCGTTAAAATAATTGTTTTCATGCATGAAGGTAGCTGGATATAAGATCAACATGCTCCAAGTCAACAGCTTTCCTATTTGCCAAACACAAACATTTATAAATGCCAAGGAACAAAAGAAACTCACTCACGACAGCAATGAAAACTATAAAATGCCTAAGAAAATCTAACAAGATCTGGATAAATGGAGCACATACATTGTTCCTGAAAAACACCCAATATTATAAACATTGAATTCTACTCATTCATTAAGTCAACACAGCCTAGATCAAAACCCCAACGGCATGTTTGCTAGAACTAGAAGAGATGATTCTAAAGCTCATCCAAAAGAAAAATAATGTACAAAAGCTGCTAGGTTTATTTTGATAAAGATGAGCAGTGAAGGAGAAATTGCTCTATCAGCTACAGAAACATATGATAAAGATATAGTATTTAAAATAGTATAGTTTTGCCTGGACTGGTTTGGCTGAGTGGGTTGGAGTGTTGTCCCGTAACCGAAAGGTCACAGGTTTGATTCCCAGTCAGGGCACATGTCTAGGTTGTGGGTTTGACCTCCAGTCCAGATGCATATGAGAAGGCAACCAATTGATGTTTCTGTTACATCAATCTCTCTCTCTCTCTCTCTCTCTCTCTCTCTCTCTCTCTCTCTCAAGCAGTGAAAAAATGTCCTCAGATGAGGATTTTAAAAAAAGTGTGGTTTTAGCACCAGAAAAAGGACCATGTACATAGGGAAATTTAGTATATGATTAAAGTGGCACTTCAAATTATTGGGAAAGAATGCATTATTCAATAGAAGTAAGAGGGAGGGTTGGAAAAAGCTCGAGTTAAACCCCTACCTCAGAGCCTGTGTAAAAACCTGGATGGGAAGGCCAGGGCTTTATCATGATTCTTCACACAAGGCTGAGTCTTCACAGGCCTTTGATGCTCAAAGCCACTTTCAGTCTTAACACTGTTCGAAATCTAAGATCGGTCCAACTCTCCAAGGCCTCCAGTATCTGATGGCGCTGTTTATGTGGTGGGCTAAACAATCACAGCCATCCTGACCCCTGGGCCTTGTGAATACGTTCTCTTACAGGAGAAAAGGGACGCAGCAGCTGTGATTCAGTGAAGGATCTTGAGGAGAGGAGATGATCCTGGACTATCTGACCAGCCAACCTAATCACTAGTGTCCTCATCAGACAGCGGGCAGGCGGATCCCAGGCGGAGAGACCGGAAATGGAAAGAGAGGCTGGGGGATGCCATCAGAAGAGAGGAAAGGAGCTACAAGTCGAGGAATGCTGGCAGCTTCTAGAAGCCGCAAAAAGCAAAGAAATGGATTCTTCCCTGAAGTCTCCAGAAGGATCAGTCCTTTGAATACCTTTCAGCCCAGGGAGACCCGTTCGGACTTGTGACCCGGAGAACTGTAAGAAAATTAATTGGCGTTGTTTGAAGCCTCAAAGTTTATGGTCATGTTGCAGCAGCAGCAGGAAACTAACGCAGCTTACAAAGGGGTCAGTCCTTCCCCAGGTACTCCCTGTAAGCCAGGCGCTCTGCCACAACCCGGAGATACGGGCCAAATAAGACAGTGGGATCCCTGCCCTCAGAGAACTGATGGCCTTGGGGCTAATTATCTAATTAATAGATAACTAATTATCAATTGATTATAAGATTGACTTGCAGTTATGGGGAGCTTCTAAGTCAGAGAGCAAGCTCTGAGGACATTTAACAAAGAGGCCTGACCTTACCTCAGGGGACAGCAAAAGTTTCCCTGAAGGTGTGATATTTAAGCTATCTCTGAGATTTGAGCAGAAGTTAGCTAGCCCAAGAGAAAAATAAAGACTGATAGGGCAGGAAGCGGCTTGAGGGGAAAAGGCAGGCTTGGTGGTGAGCAGGGAACTCAGAGAGACAAGGAGCCAGGAGAGAGCTCCCTCCAGGCCCCCAAGGTAGGAGTAGGAGTCTCTCCTACCGGCTCAGCTGCCTCTCCAGGGCGGCCCACACGTTCAAAGCTCTTGCATGAAGAGTTTCAGGGACCAAGCTAATTGTTATCATCAGCTGTGGGACAAACGAGAGGAAGAGCCTGGCAAACCCTTCAGAGGCCCAGGATTTCATCACCCCAGCAACATGGGGTGCCTGGGCAGGCTGAGACCTCTGAGAGCCAGAGAATCAGCCTAGCATCAGCCGTGTGGCCAAGTCAATCACAGAGAGGCAGGAAGAGGGAAGTGCTGATTTCCTAGATAAGCCCTTCCAGGGGAGCAGGAATGCCAAAAATGTCAGATGCCAGAGGCAACTGGCCCGGGCACAGGCAGCAGGAGCCAACTCAAAAGGAAACTGCCCCCTTCTTTTAAAGGCTTCCCAAGTGAGGCTGGGTGTCAGGCAGGCAGGCCATGGTGTCTCCAAGGGACAGCCGGGTGGCAGTCTGCAGGCAGCCGAAGTTCCTGATTCCAGAAGCTACACCCCGGGGTAGAGCAAAGCCTGAGCCTTTCACAAGGGCTCGGAGCAAGGAGGACCCTCTGCTGGGCCTCCTAGTGCCAGGAAGCGGGGGGTTTCTCTGCAGACACCATGCAATCCCTGTCCTTCCAGAACAAAGAAGGGGGTGGGACCAGATACTTTCAAACAAAGACATAAAATGTTTGGGCTGCAAACCGAAGCCAGCTATGGGTGCAAACAACTTAAACACACACACACACACAGACATCCTCTGGCAAGTGTCACTGTCCCTGCCCCACCTTGTTCAGAGAGGTAAGCGGGGCCAGGGAGCTGTAACGCAGGCCCCTCATCCAGTGAGCAGGAACCGCTGAGTAATAATTAGTCTTCATGTTTAACCCATTTCCTCATTTAATCTCAGCCCAATCCTATTAGTTTCACGTTACTTGTGAGGCACCAAGTCAATGGAGGGAAGTGCCGGCTTGATTGCGGGTCGGTCACGACAGGCCGGCTGCAGGAAGCGCGTCAGAAGAAGTACTTGGGGTTTCCTTAGCGGTCATACCCCCTGGGGCACAAAGCCCGTCAGAACTCCTTGGCCCCTGACCTCACTATGGGCATCTCGGAGCCTCCAAACTCTAACCTGCTCCCCAGTCAAATTCTGGGGGCGACTCTCTGTGTTCATCCCCCAGCGGCTGTACCCCCACCCCTCACTCAAAGCCTTGAAACCCAAGTGGGGATTCAGAAAAACCAAAAGGGCCTGGGGTTCTACATTTCTCTGGCTCCCCCAAAGCGCCAGGGTGGGCAACTACAGGGGGAGGTTGAAAATGACCCTGGGGAGAGCTTCGGACCAGCTCCCACAGGGCGAAGGGCACTATGACCGCCGAGGCATTTAACCTTGACCCACTGGGCCAGTTTCCCAGGACACATTGTCTAGAACACCACCTTAATGAAACACTCCCTGGAAAAGGATCTGGTGGCCTCAGATGTCTGTGACACTCCCCATTTCCCAAGTAGGCGAGGCCTGTCAGCACACTGCCCGTTCTGGGAAAGCCTTTATCATTTTAGGAGACTGCATAGTGTTTACTAGGTATTGGTCTAAGCATTTCACTAATATTAATTCATTTAAGCCCCAGAACGACCTGATGAAGTAAATACTATGATCACTCCCATTTTACAGGAACACTGAGGCACAGAGAGGTCAGGTGACTCAATCAGGGCCACCCAGAGCAGGGATTCAGGAAGCCTGGCTCCAGAGCCTGCTCTTCACACCCTCCCTCTTTATTAAGGAAACTCCTGAATTTGGTTCACAAGGTTCTTTCTCCAAATTCCCGTTAACACCTGACGGCACAAGCTCCGGATACTGTCCGGGCGAGGGGGAGCTGGCGAAGGTCAGCAGGCAGCCCGGCCAGCTCTGACCTTCTGCAGATCACTCTGGAGGCCCCGGGGGTGGGGCAGACATCAAGGCGCGGGTGGCGGGAACCCACACTTCTCTCTCTGAGTGTTACAGAATTAACCTGGACTAGGTCCAGCTCCTTTCAAGGTGGTCTCCTACAGGCCACCAAAGAGAAACATCTAGACCCTGGTTTCTGGGAGGCAAGAAAAGGAAGACCAGGCAGGAAAGGCTGGGACCCCTGACTCCTCAGAGAGGGGAAGAGTGTGCCATGTGTCTACTTCCATAGGATCGGCTGTAGGATTCCCGAAAATCCTCTAACAGTTAGTTATTGTTACTCTGTTCCCCAGCCCCAGGCAGAGTTGGTTGGGGTCCAGCTCACACACTCTCGAAGCGGCAATGAAGTGTCGGGCCAGTGCAAGCCAAGAGAAGCCTGGAGCGGTGTTCTTATTGCCATAGGGATTGTTTCTCTGGGAATGGATTTTAAAATAACAGACAAGCTGGGCTGGGGGAGAGGAGAGAGAGATGAAAGGAGAGGAGATTCAGAAAACCATGGGGCATTAGAAAAAGGCCATTCAGTGTGATTTTCAGGAAAATCCCCCTCTTCCACCTACTCCTACTTCAAAGGAAAAAGCAGGAACCTCTAAAGTGCATGACATCCCTGGTTCCTCTAAACGCAGCTTCCAGAGCTGGCCTGGTGGCGACAAAGCACAGACAAGGACCTCTCTCCAGGACCCCTCAGAGCAACAGAACTGCCTGGGGGCAGAGGCCATGGCCTTGGTTTCTAAGAGGAGACATATGAAGGCACTTATTTGTTCATTCATTCACTCATTCATTCATTCATCAAGCAGTCACAGAATACCTGATGTGTGCAAGCTGGGTGCTAGATACTAAAATTAGGATACAAAACCCGTGGAGGAAGAACACAAGTATTTTACAAAGACAGTGCTGTGTGTGAATGTTGTGCTGTGCTGTCTTTTCAAAGCTGAGAAACACGGCAGAGTCTTTGCAATGTTCCAAGGAGCAAAGAGACTGGCCCCAGCGTCCCTGGAGCACTGGGAAGGGCTGGAAGCCCCAGTCCGCAACCTGCCCCTGCCTGTCCCGGTCCACAGTGGCCAGGTGCTGCCAGCTGTAAGACTGAGACTCCTGTCCCTGCTGATGCACCCCACAGAGCACCCTGCCTCTGCCCAACTTCAGGTCTCCTGACACCGTTAGCTTGCTTCCCTCCTCTGGCCCTTCTTCCTTTGCCCCATCTTCCCCACCAGCGAGGCTGGCACCAGTCCTACTAAGATCCTCACTCAACGTAAAGCCCAGCTTCCTTAGGGTGGCAGAAAAGGGTCTTTGCATGCAGGCTCTAAAGGTCCAGCCTGCACCCCTACCCCCACGTGCCTGCAGCCCATGGTGTAATCCTTCCTAACTTAACTGCACTCACCACAGGGCAGGTACCACCACACCTCCCAGCCCTGACACGGTTGTTCTGTCCACCCAAAACGCACTCCCCAGCCACTGCTGAGAACACCCTGCTCATCCTACAGGATCCACTGAAAACGTGAGTCCTCCGGGGTCCTTGGCGTACAGACTGATCCTCGAGGCCAGCGTTTCCCAAAGTGTGGAGTCTGGAACACCATCCATGACCTCCCGTGTTGTGACATCTGCCATCCTCCCCACCTCTGCAAGGCACGCCAGCACACTGCACATCACTAGCCCTAACGGGATTGACTACATGTTTTCCTAAGCACTTTATTAACTCACTCAAGCCCTAGAACAACTTTATGAAGTAAATACCATGATTATTCCCATTTTACAAAGGAGAAACTGAGGTACAAAGACCCAAACTCCCATATACCCTAACTCCCGTGGACCGGTAATTGCTTACAAACAGGCCCCTTGCCTGCCCCCACCCCCTCACTTCACACACATCTGTGTCACAGCAAATTCCACACTTGCTCACGGGTCTGTCTGCCCCACCAGTCTCTGAGCTTATCAAGGGCAGAGGCTGGGTCTGAATTATCAATCATCTCACTACCCTCAGTGCCAAGGACACAGTAGGTGCTCAAGAGTAACTTCTTAAAAGTAAGGCATCAGGGTACCTGCACAGGTCTTGGGGCAGGGACCCTGCCCTCCGTTTCAGTCCCCAGCTCCAGCCTGCCTCCTGTGGGCCAGTGAAGGTTGGGTAGTGAACTGCCTGGCCTGGGTAAGCTCCCATCCCCAAGAGGCAGGGATGGGCGGCGGGCAGCTAAGGCCCGTGCACTCATGTCCCAGGTGGCTGGTCGGGGCTATGGTTGGGCAGAAACGGGTAGGAGAAATGATTCCACCTACAGGGAGGGGAAGGGACGTGGGAAGTGAGTTCTCGGCACCCACCCCACAATCAATCACGATACGAGAGGCTCAGGGAGCTGCCCTCGGAGAGGTGAACAGAGCGGGCGGTCCAGACGGCTTCCTGAAGGAAGGCTGCCGCGGCAGAGGGTAGAGCCCAGGTACGGGAGAGGCATTTGGGGGTGAGGAAGTGGCACACCAAGCACCCCGGCTCCACTGAAACAAGAAAGAGACCCCAGAGTGAGAGTCTGGAGGGCCAGTCAAGGAAACTGGGGGGCTCGGGAGGCGAAGAGACCCCTGCATTCCCCCAGGGAGTGGGGTCTCCCACTGCAGGTCTTAACCTACAGGGTCTGTGGAATCAATTTGCTGAGTCTTGGCAAGCATTACTTCATGAACTAGATAGAATACAATAAAAAAGAGAGAATCACATATGGTAACAGTAAGCATTACTTTGTGAAACTTGTTTCAGATGTGTATGTATGCGTGCGCGGGCAGGCGTCCTCAGTCCCCATATAAAAGGCATTTCTTCGTATGGGTCATGATGAAAGACTCTCAAAAAACTTCGTTCTCCGTGCAGTGCTTCCCAAACCTGGCTGCACCACAAAAAAGCACCTGGAAAGCCATTAAAACACGTCTCCAGGCCCTAGACTTCCTGAGTCAAGAGTAGGTCTGGATATCCAATTCTCTTATCTCCCCAGTTTACCCTGACGAGTCCACCAGTGCTCTGCTGTTCGGGGGAAGCTGTTCCTAAAACATGGGAGCGAGACCGGCTAGCTAATTTGTGGAGCACAGCGCAGAACAAAAACCATGCAGGACCTCCCACTTAAAAAGCTGGGGACAGCGTGTCATGAAAATACTAAACCACAGAGCTTTCCCCTTGCTCCTTAAGCCTCTCTCTCCTGACCTGCTGTTTGCGTACTGCTTCACATGCACCCCCTCGGGCACGGGGATGGGGGGCGCAAGTGCACCCCTCCCTGCAACTCCAGGGTGTTCGAGCACGCTTGTGTGCAGCCCTCCCCACCAGCCATGGTACGGAAGCTCGGTGCCCTGCTCGGCAGCGAGCTCGGAGGCAGGGGACTCAGGCCAGGCCCTTCCTAAGGACCCACCAACCTAGAGCAGACAGGCAACCCTCCAAGGGTACTGCCATCTCTGCCTCAAGACACGCTAGAAGCCAGGGTGACAAGAGGATCTCCTTTGCCAGGTCACCCCACTGAACACTCTGTGGCGCTGCCGGACCAGGGCAGAGACTGCAGCCACCCAGGACGTCATGGGGTGCAGGCACCCAATCTGACCCTCCCTGAGGCCACACCCAGGCGCTAGCCAGAGGCAGAGGGAAGCAGCGGTATAGAGAGGGAGGCCCAGTGGGCCTGGGGTGCCAGAGGGTGAGGAGCAAACAGCTGAGAACCCCCCCCAAGGAAGGGGTAGGAAGCGGTGATAAGAGGCAATGAGAGGTGGGCCGTGGCACAGGCTGGGTGGGGATCAAGTCCCCGAGTCACTCCGCTGTCCCCTCAGACCTCCCTCTCAGAGCACACAGTTAAAGATAAGAGTATGAGAATTTCAAACAGTGAGCACAAAGCATTAAATCCCAAGCATGGGGCCTGTTTAACGTTAGGCCCTGGTCCCTGAACTGGCCAAACGGCCCTGCCTGGGGGGACCTGAAGGGAGGAGGAAGGCGGTGGGGCAAAGACGGGGAAGGGGGAAGAGGGGAGGGATGGCCCCAGTGCAGCAGAGTCGTCACATCAGGGGTCAGGCCCTTTCCCAAACTGACTGCCAGTGAGCTTCTAAATGGAAATCACAAAGCAGTCGCAAGTTCTGAATTCCATGCTATCGCTTCTTAGAATCATCTAAAAAGGGGTAAAAATCCTGAACGTCAGGCCAGAAGATAGCTGTGTTTTGAAAAGAGCAGGAAAAAAGCTCCCGTGGACAGCCCTGGAGGCTTCCCTCCTGGTGCATCTCGTCTTTTCTGAAAGGGGTCTGTGTATGTCCAGGACCAGGGCAGGACCACGCCGCAGTGACTGCAAAGTGACCCCTGCTAGGACCCACATCCACTCCATACTCATGGCCCCAGCGGGTCTTTGGTGGATGCGATTTGCTCCACTCAACACAACGGCCCAACTCTATTCTGAGCCCTGGGCTGGGCCCCAAACAGGCGGGCGAGTGCTGTCCCCCTCGGCACTCCATCTGCTGGGGCATGAAGAGCAGCCGAGGTGGCGAAGACACAAGAACAGAACATCTGGGTGCAGACAACTTCACCCGGTCACTGTGATGCAGCCTTCACGACTGGGGACACTTGGGAAAAGGTCACCCAACTGGCAAGGATTTGGAGTACATACGTCCTCCCTCCGTTGGTGCAGAACAAGCGTAGGTGTCCAGGGGCCTGGGATTCCCTTCCCATACGGCTGAGCCTGAGGTATGGCCAAGGGGCCGCTGTTAAGGTGAGGGCAGGAGCCGGGACTGGGGCTAGATGTCCACAGTGTGTGCATACCAGGGGCGAGGTAGGACAGGAAGGAAAGGGAAGGGCGACTCTCCCTGAGCCACTGAGGCCAGCACAAAATTCAAAAAAGCCAGGAGTTCTAAATGTGAACCTAACCCCCCCCCCCAGGGTCATTAGGAGGGTGTGTTTGTCAAGGTCAATGACAGAATAAATTCTAACCGTTTGTAAGCTTGATTTATAACTTTTAAATATTTAGACCTATGGTGTGTGGGCCTTCATCTGTACCGTAGCCCCAGGCCCCACAAATGTTAGGGGTGGCCCAGGCTTGCAGGTGGTATAGGCCAGGGACGTTGATGCTCACCCCCGCAAGGCCCCTTCCACCCAGCACCGTGAAATGGCTTCAAACGTGCCTCCTAGGAAACACTGCTGATGGGAATGTAAAATGACAGAACTGCTCCGGGGGGTGATCGGATACTAACAGAATCACGCAGGCATTTTCCTTTCCACTCAGAACGCTCACTTTAAAAAAATGTACACTAAAGATTCGTTTGCAAAAATATGAAACGAATAATGCACAAAACATATAATGTGGCGTTGTGTGTGACAAAAGAACACGCAGCGTCTCTCCGTGTGGGGCCGGCCGTAGAGACCGCAGCCATTCCCGGCCCACAGAAGGTGGGGCTGCGGGAACGAGTGCAGGAGACAGGAGCAGGTCTGCGCGTGGGAGTGTGTGTGACACCGCCGAACTGGGCACGGAGGGTGACTGAGATGGTAAATTTTGTTACATGTGTTTTAACCACAATTTTTTAAACCGAGAAAGAAATATGAATGCAGAAGGTATCTATGTCCTGACGTAGAGCAGCCTCCACAGCAGAGTAAAGCAAAACAGGCCCAGCGCGGGACGGACAGCCAGCACCCCACCGCCGTGTGAGAAGAGGAAGAGGCAGATACACACGCGCTTAGATCTGCAAAAAGAAGCAGTCCAACGTGGCTACCGACAAACAGGAGATAATAGTAGCATTATGTATACAGTATTCCAGTAAGGGAATGAAAAAGAAATGTCAGGACCAGACTAGAACCACTTCACAGCCCTTATGGAATAATGCTGTAGACAACGGCCGTCCACACGTCACAAGCAGGAGCAATGACCAGGCATTGTAGGGTTCCTGGAAGCTTCATGCGTCCCTCCCATGCAATGACGAGTCTGTGGGGCCAAGAGGAAGTACCCACCCAGTCCCCTGCCTCTTTCTAGACCCAGCTCTGGGGGCGCAGGTTCCCCACCCAAATGTTCCCAAGTCCAAATTCAGGGCCGTGTCTCCCAAGCCATCCTTCTGAGGCTAAGGGGTGTGGACTGAACTTGGACATGCAGGTTGAGGGGTCTGTAAGCCTGTGCATAACCCTCACAGGGTGAGAGGCATCCAGGGTAAAAGATGGGCCAGGGCCAGCCCTCTCCCTCGACATCTTCCAGAGCAGAATTCTAAGGCATCTAAGAACTCCTCAGAGGAACCTGGCTTCCCAAGTCATTGTGAAGGCACGCTCATCAAGGCTGGCAACAGAACCTGCGTAACCTACTTATTGAACCATCATTAGATATTTAGCCTGACAGTAAGTGACTTCCTTTTGTCCTTGGGCCCCAGGCCCTGTACAGGAGTAAGTGGTTTGTAGAGTGAGTGTCATTCTTCAGGGGAGAAGCAAAAAGCAGCACTGTGCTTTGTCCCCTGGCCCACGAACCCGCTCTCCGGACACACTCACCCCCCCTCTGCCGAAGTCTAGCCGGTCCCACAGCTCTCCTGACTCCCCTGAGGGGAGTACTCTCTGAGAATTAATACTAAAACTTTATCTTTTATCTAAAGTAAAACTTCTCCCTTCTCCACCTGGGAGGTGTGCACCACGGATGGGGTCTGGCCCTCCTCTGGTCTTACGTCTCGTGCCCTGAGCCCCAATCACCCGCTGCGGTTCTGGCCCCTTCCAGGCTGGATACAGAGATGAACGGGAGACAACAGACGAGACCCTTAATAAACACCTGTGGGAGGGAGTGAGGGAAGAGGGTGAGATTTGCATACTTTAAAGAGTGTCCCAAATGTATGCTCTTTATTGGTTAGAATGGAAGAACTGGGGCACTGGGGGCCGGGGGGTGGGGAGGCGGAGGGTAGTTGGGGCCTCAGTCCATATCGCAGCCCTGCAGTCAGTCAATGTTGCATTTCCCTTCAGCTTTTATTTGGCATCTGAACGACTCTGAAAGATTCTACTGGAAACAGCCCTCTGAGGAATTGGGGTCCTTTTCTTTTTGCCAAAATGTCTTAACCAAGTGGCTTCTGATGGAGGTGGCCAGAGCAGAGCACTCCTGAGTAAGGCAAGACACCCCTAACACGTCAGATGGGGACGCCTGGCCCAGGGGGGTAGGCACAGGCACACACACACACACACACACACAGAGATGAGGGCCGTGTCCAAAACTCAGGTACCGACAGGAGCCATACCATGAAATAAAGGAAGACTGTCGAAAACAGCTTTGCGGCTTTGCCTGTCAACTGAGACCAAGCCACTGTAAACAAATGTACACAGCCAAAGCCGTGAAGTGCACCATTCCAAACGCTGTCCCCAAGCCCTCTGCTTCTGAGGCTCTTGAATCTCAAGGACACAGGCCACCTGTGACTGATGAGACAGAAGAATGGGCGACCAGGCCAGCTGAAGCCTGCAATGCCCACATGGGGCTTTGCATGGAAAGGCTCAGTTACACTCTGGAGCATCAATCTCCAGATCTGGAACCTGCCCCAAGCCTCCGTAACACCTCCTAGTATTCTATTTGGGAATCTGTTTTCCACAAATTCATCCAGATCCTCCCTGAACGTGATTATTCACTCACTCTCTTCATGGACTTCACCTTCAGCTCCTCTCAGAATGCATATTCCTGGCTGCAGGAACCGTTTTTTTCCTTCCACACTATTTAACTACAAAAGTAATGCATGAATATACACGCCTATGCAAACAAGATGCAGACGGAGGGAAAAAAATCAAACTTCTCTTTTACTCTCTCCCTCCTCCCCACCCCAGCCCCAGGTCTCTCCATATAGGTAACCATGGAAAATGTTTCTTACAAACTTTTTTCCCAGGCACTTATACACCCAGACAAAGATCAGAATTTTTTTCGTAAATGAGGTCATGGTATACATATCATGCTGCAACATGAAAAGCTTATTTTTTGGATTATTCTCACATGGAATTGTGCAGAGGCCACACTACCATGGATGTTTGGAGAATAGAGCCTTTGGGTAAGTATTTCCAAACAGAATGGGGGAAATAAAAGTGCACGCAGAAGCATTTCTATAAGCTTTTCGGAGTCTCGCCTTCTTATCCAGCCGCGAAGCGTATGTCCTTCCCAGCACAAAATATCCCTGTCTCCTTCCTGTACGACATTGCCAGAATTCATCGTGGTTGCCCTCCCAAGTTTGGTAAATACCAGGAGGAGAAAAGGCCTGGGGTCTGTCTCTTGCCTTCCTCCAGAGCAATAAGCAGAATGGTGCCAGAAAGCACAGGAAGTCATTCCTGAGTTGCCACTGAACTGGGCGCCTCTCTCTGGGCCTCAGTTTCCTTGCTTAAAGGAAAGATAATACTCCAAACGTTAACCCTGGAACGGTTTTAGGATCAAAAGAAGGATGCTTCGAATGCAGGTTGTGCGTTTTAGAGAACTACGACAGCCGTGTGAGTAGTAATTAGTATTAAATGGGAGAAAGTTAATTTCGACTGATTTGCGCAAATGAGGCGTTTGGCAACTTACACTTGCGTGCTTACAAGTTTTCTAGAGGAATTCAACCGCCGCGCGGGGAGACTATGCCCTGATCTTCGCTGGGGTGGCCAGGGCGCCACCTGCCGGAGGAGGAGGAGGCCGCCGCGGGTGCCGGCCCCGCGGGCTCTGGGACCCGGCCCCTACCGAGACCCACCGCGGATCCGTCCGAGCCGAGCCGGTTCCGTGTCTCCCGGCGGCTCGGCGTCCGCAGCCGAGGCTCCTCCGTGGGCCTAGCCCCAAGGATCGGACAGAATTGCCTCTTCGGTGCCCCTGGGCAGCCTGCGAAAGAGGCGGGGGACGGGGACGAGCGGCCTCGGCAACCCGGGAACCTGCTGCCCAACACAAAGCCGCGGTCGCGCAGGTGAGCGCGGCGGCGCCACGTGAGTCGCGGGACGTCCCGGGACCCAGCCATCCAACCCTGCTCAGCCCACGGCCGCCTCCCCCTGGCCTTGCCTCAGGTTTCGGCCACCTCCACCCGAAGCCGGGACCCGAAGGGGAGAAGGTTGGGAGGACAAGGAAAAGGGGAGAGAGGGTGGGCCCCGCACCTCTAGTCCCTCGGTCCCGCGCCTCCAGCCCCCGCTGTCCTTATCCGCAGGCGTGGGCCACCCCGCGTCCCCGGCCCCGCTCCCCCCGCCCCCACTGTCCTTGTCTCCAGCGCTCGACCACTCCGCGTCCCCGGCCCCCAATCCTCGACCGCCCGGCGTCCCCAGGCCCCTCTGGCCTCGATACTCACCGGCGACCCCCGTAGCCGCTGCCGGGGGAGCCGGCGCCCGGCTCGGGGTAGCCGTGCTGCTGCAGGGCTGCCGCCGGGAAGGGGTAGAGAAAGCCGGTGCCCAGCGCCGACCCGCAGAGGCAGCAGCACGCCCAGGGCAGGAGAAGAGCCAGCTTCATCTTGCGCGGTCGCCTGCGGGGACCCGCAGCCCCAGGCGGGAGGACGCGGGGGAGCGCACCAGCGACGCGACCGAACGCCCTGCCCCCGCCCGGAGAAGAGCGAGGGAGCCGGCGAGCGGAGCCCGGGTCCGAGCTGAAAGTGTTTGGGGGGCGCCCACGCCTCTCCGGGGCCGCCTTTTAAAATTCAGCGAGGTGGGCTCTACGCCGTCAAAGGGGGCGTGGGGCTTTCTCATTAACCCTCGGCGGCCCGGGGCCCAGGAGGCGGCAGTGGCCGCAGAACTGGGGCTCGAACTCCGCTGGGCGTCCCAGAAGCCGAAAAGCCCCGAAAACCAGACCTTGCGTCAGGGTCCCCGGATACACACTCTAGAACCTTCCCAAGCAAACCCGCTCAGGGTCCGCAAACTCTTGTGGAGCGCCCACTCTTTGCCTGGCAACTTCACCTGGGAAAGTTGTTTAAATCCCCACAACACTGGTCTATCAGGCGCTCTCCATTTTCAGAGGTGGAAACTGAGGCTCGAAAACGTGAAGCCAGAAAAATACACGCTCCTTGTCCAGGGTTCTTTGGACCAAACCATTGCACACCCAGTCTCCCCATCTTTCACCTTCAGCCCTTAACCTCCACAGCTGTCCCTTCAGGTGAGAAGTAGCTGGGAATGAGAGAAGCTCTCAGTTTGGGGGAGATTGGTCCCTAGAATCTCAGATGCATGAGTCATCCAATCTGGCAAAATGCTGGGGAAAGTGTAATACATTCTCACCTTTTACAGATGAAGGGGCTTGAGTCCCAGCTGACACACGGACTCTACGCCACAAGTTGGCCTTTTCTGGGCTGCAGGATCCCTCCGGCACTTTACCCTGCCTAAGAGACAGATGCGACCTGAATCCCTCCTGCGCCTCCTTCCCCAAGTTGGGAGTCTTTTTCTAATTCTCCCCAAAACATCCTAGGGGCTGGCAGAGGCCCTGAGGTGGGCTCTGCCCCTGCTAACAGTGGAACAGTCTGTAAAATACCTGTAGGACTGGAGAGAAAGCATCAAATATGGAAGTGCTTATGCAACAAATGGCCGTTGGCTTTTGCGTTTTTGTTTGCATATTCCAATACATACCCCATGTGTACATGTCCCGTAGGTACCCCTGGAGTACACATCCCGGGATACCATACCCAACCCACTCCACCTCTCCCCGGCTACCCGTCCTTATCAACTCAGTTCCCTCAGATCCTGCCGGGGTCTTTTAAATGGAACGTCCACGCTTCCCAAGTGCAGAGTCTCCGCCTAGAAATCAGGATGGGTAGAGCGCATCTCAGAGTGGACAGCCCCTCGTGGGAAACATAACTGGGACTTAGGACCACTTCCTTCCTCTCGCTCTTCACCCCTCTGGCAAGGCCTAAAAGATTTGGAGAATTTGGGTTATCAAGGAACTCTCAGTGCCTCCCCCCAAAAGAATCTGAACTGTGCTCCGTGGGCAGCTGGCCAACACACAATAAGTGGTGAGGTCATCCCCCTGACCCAGAAATTTGTAAGCATTAGGTCTTCCTCCTTCCCCTCCTTTACTTGCATAATGAGATCTTAAAGACCAGAAAATTCCATGTTGCTGTGAATTGGCTTCATGCTGCAGATATTACAGTAAGGGAACAAGACGTTTGCTTTTTATCTTAAATCCATTTTTCCAATGCCTGGGGCTGCACCCAAGTTAGAGGGACCAAAGAGAGGAAGGGAGAATACTACTACAACTATTGCAGGATTCTTTGAGAACAGAAAGCTCTAGGGGAAGAATGAATACATCCCAGAAACTTCAGGACTGAGGCCGTTGTCCAAGTTTGGCCCTCCTCTCCGCTCCAGGATGCTAAGCTCATTCAGGCCCTGTGAACCTGTACCAAGAAATCTCTGTGTCCAGCATGGGGCCAGGTGCAGTGAAGGCTCTTAGAGAAGCAAATAACATAGTTCTCACCCTCAAGGTGCTCATGCTATTCTTTAGGAAGGCATTAAAATGGCCTTTTCCCCTTCAAAAGGCAATAGGCAGTATAGACAAATGGTCTGCAAGCAGTAGGTGATTCGATTTAGATGGTGAGGGATAAAAGACAAAGATGCATACAATCAAGAGATGTGTTATTACCCGCATTACCCAGACCAAGAAGACCCAGGTTGGCTCCTGTCTCCCTGACGAACTAACTGAGTGACCTGGAGCAAACGATGAAGAATGGATTAGCTTGTCTCCAAAGACCTTTCCAGCTCTGACCTTCTGTGATTCTCCTTTCCCTTCATCCTTCACTCCCATCTCCAAGGCAATGGTGGATATACCCAACCTTACCAAACCGTCACTCTTGTAGGCAAGATTTCAGCTGCAGCACCCCCAGCAGGGCCACGGGAGCCAACAAGAGTGAAGAAAGATTCTGTGGCACCACACTGTAAACTGCCCACCACCGCCCAGAACTCCAGTGAGTAGAGTCCAACTCTTAAGTACCAGCTGTGTGACCGTGGATAAGTTATTTAACCTCTCTGAGCATCCTTATGTGTAATAACAACAACAACAGCAGCCCCTAATGTATGGATTTGCTAAAAACAATCCAGTGAATTATTCACATCAAGTACTTGGAATGGTGCACCTGACATATTGTAATGATCAATGAGCTTAATTATTATTATTGAATATTTGCTAGGCTTTGGTGAGAGATAGAATTAAAGAACACACCTTTCTCCAACCCCCAGGGTTGGAGCAGCCAGTCGGTTCATACCTGGAAGTGCTCAGAGATTTCTCCAAAGACCCGGAGTCCCAGGATAACCCAATACCTCTTAACTCCGTGGTCAACAATTTAAAACAAAACTTCATTTTAAAATAGATACTGTAGTGAAATGTTATTGGGTAGGGCACGCCATTTACATTATTTTGCAATAGGAGACACACTGGCAGTGGGCAGCCAGAGTGGGGATGTTTGAATGGCCCTGGAAACACCGGCACATTTGTGCCCTGGGCAGACCTGTAGCATTTCAAATATTAGCATCCCTGGGTGGCCTCTGATCAGCCCTCCACACCGTGCTTGTCTCTATATTTCAAACTACGCCCTCCGCACTCCCTAAATACATGTGCAAATCTCAGTAGAGGCAGACACCATTGTTCCCAAGAGTCCAAGAAAGTGAGGATTAAAGGCTTGGAGCTGGGACCCTGTTGTAGAGCTGGCACCTTCTTCCCCAATTCCTTGATGACCTTTGCTGATTACCTACCCCAGAAACCTCGATAAAATAAAAACTGGACAAATAAGAGTCCGGTGTGTTTCACTAAATTCTTACTTCCTCAAACACAGACAGGCAGGCGTTCTCAAAATCCGGATCTTCCAGATGAGGAGATGAGAGAAAAAGTGATTTTTCTGGGATCCTGTGCTCTCTCCTTTCCGTAAGTTCAAAGGCACCTTAGAACCGAGGTTGTTTCTACAAAGAGGGATCAGATTTCTTGGTGGAAGAAGACAAACCCACCCCCCATCACCACCAGAGAAGTGGGCTCCTCTGCAACTGTGTTTCCAGGCCTTTCTGATAAGAAAAGATCAGTCAGCATCCTCTCCAGCAGACAAAAAGCAGATCTTCGCTTCTGCTGAAGTCAGCAGAGAGAGCCACCGAACAAAGAAGTAAATACTCATCAAGCTGGAGCCAAGGTAAATATTGACCTTCTGGCACGATAAATTTTCCTGTTAATCTAAAACAGAAATCCCCCCCCCCCCCGGATTGCCCTGTAGGACACGGATTCTGCAGTTCTCCTAGAGGTTCAGGGAGGCTGCGTAGGAACAGAGTGATTTTCATGCTGATTTCTCTAGCAGCTCACGTCCCCAGCTGTTCTGATGCCAGGGCTGCACAGAAGTGGGCTGGCATTGACTCAAGGTAGCGGGAAGGTCACAACAGAAGGGCTGCTTTGTTCTGCTCCAAACTTGTGCTTGACCAGGGCAAAATATGATCAGAACATGGATATTTTGGCAATTGACCCTGAATTTTCTTTACATAGACACCCCCAAAATTCCACCCAGGCCCCGTAAAAGGGAACTCTTCTTTGCTCAGCATTCCTACAAGTGTAAGCCTACCTGTTTGTCCAAAAGTTGCCAGTGAAATTTAGGCATCCAGAAGACAGCAAAATAGGTGTCTATTACAAAATAGCCCATGATCTTAAACAGAAGTTTTACAAAAAAAAGTACTGAAAGCAAAACCTAAAACACACTATAAGATATGGAGTGTGCCCAATTGCCCATGCTGAAAGCCCAACGAAAATTGGTGATAAGAAGTTTGACTGCTGGCTGATGTAGCTCCAGCTAAACAAATGCCTCCCTAGGAGCTTAATGAGATTACTTGGTGATAAATGATGGAAGGGCATATCTTAGTCTGCTCAGGCTGTTATAACCGCATACCATTAATTGGGGAATTATAAACAACAGAAATTTATTTCTCACAGTTCTGGAGCCTGGAAGTCTGAGATCAAGCCAATGGCAGATTAAGTGTGAGGTGGCAGCCTGCTCCTCAGTTCAGAGATAGCTATCTCTTCATTGTGTCTTCACCGGGTGGAAGGGGTGAGGGAGCTCTCCGGAGTCCCTTTTGTAAGGGAGCTCTCCGGAGTCCCTTTTGTAAGGGCACTAATCACATCTATGAGGGCTCCACCCCCATGACCTAATTACCTCCCAAAGGCCTGGCCCTCTAATGCCATCACTTTGGGGGTTAGGATCTCAACGTAGGCATGGGGAGGTGGGGGATTCACACAAACATTCAGCCCGTCGCAGGGGACTAAAGCTATAGAACAAAAAAGCGGCAACGCCCAGGGGTGTTACAATGCTGACTTAACAAGCTTTACCCTGGCACACACATGAAGGTGGCAGGAGGTTCAGACAATGAATCCACATCACGATGTCCCACCCAAAAGTGCCCCAAGCTGAGGACTTATAGTGGGGAATCTGCCCAGCACTCCCCCCACCCAGCTCTCCACAACCCTGTCACTGCCCAGGTCTGCTGTTCAGCACTCGGAGCTCCTACCATAGAGCTGGTGGTAATATAAACCATCCGTGAGTGAAAAGCAGAGCTGCCAGGGCAGGTAGGGGAGGGATGTTCAATTTAGAAAAGGAGAGACTAGGGGAAGTGATCCAGCTTTTCCAAGCCATGCAGGAAACAAGAATTAAACTTGTCTGAGGATGAACTGGGGGCCAATGGATGAAAGATGTCAACTGAATATAAGGAAGTACTTTGTAATAGGTTAGATTGAGCTGCATGGTGGCTGGGGTGGGGGTGGCAAGGGGTGAGCTCTCCACCACTAGAGGGACCCAGGCAAAGAGTCAGGTAACAACTGGTAGAAACGTAATTAAGCAGAAAGCACTACGGATGGCCCTTAGACTGTGATTCTAGACCCTAAAGGTAAGAAAGGGATCTAAACAACTGTAGAATTTCCCCCCAAACAAACATGAATAAGTGTGGTAGACTCCACTGGTACTCACCAATGCCTGGATCTTCTGTCCGCTCTGGACACAGAGAAGACCCCCTCAGAAGCCTCCTTGCTGCCAGGCAGAGCCACATGACTAGCTCTGGCCAAGGGGTTATGAGCAGAAAAAAGGTGTGCCACTTCTGAGCCAAAGAGAGAAGAGGGAGTATGGGCTCTCCAGGCTCTCTTAGTTCCTGTCACAGCAAACCTTCCCTGGGCTGGACCCTTGTCAGCCTGGATCCCTGAGTGCAGAAGACAACTCCTCCACCCGCTCCACCCTCGGACTAACATTGGACATCTTTTATTTTGAGATGTCAGTTGTCATCGCAGCGTCACATATGCATGGTTTGGTGGCTTGGTGCAAAGTGGCCTTTTGCCCTGCAGAAGCTGTTAGAAAATGACCTCACGAGGGCAAGGTTGGACCTTTTGATGCTTATCCATCTGCATTTTTGCACAACCTGGGTTATTTCCTAGCTGTGTCCTTCACTCTCACTGAGCAAACTCTCATCCGTCACAAACCAAACTGCACAGGCCCTGATGGTGCCCAGTCAGGTTAGACATACTTTTGCCCTCAGTTGGACTTACAGGACCTTAGGAGGGGTACAAACAGACATTGTCCCTAATGCCGTATGATCCAAAGTCAACAGCTCCCAGGAGCAAGTGGAGGCTGAAAGTCCAGTGGTGCTGTGGGCAGGAGCAAAGGGGCGAAGGCGGGATTATGTGCTGGGTTGACAGGGCTGGGGAGTGGAATGGCTGAGAAGGAGCTCCCAGCACACCTGTACACACGCCAGGTGCGTGCATGTACCTGCAGGCACAAACGAGAGCTTGAGAGAGACCATCTCCCAAAGGAGCTGTGCAGGTGAGAGAGGGCTCCGTGTTGTGATGCAGTCTGTCCCCTGCCACCCTTCTCCCTCTACCCCAGACTCCAGAATTTCATCCTCACCCCCAGCTCCACCCAGATGTCCAGGGCTCATGCAAAACCCATGAGAAGTTGTTGTTTGTGGGACTTTGGGGGCCAGGCTCAGGCTAGAGGTGGCCTGATCAGGGAGTCAAGATCCAAAGTCAGAGAGCTGAGCGGGGTGGGGATTACAGACTCAGAGCAAAACCAGAGCTGTGTGCCAAAGACAGGAGTGACAGGGAACCAGCTCCCAACCTGGGCGATGACCAACAGGGCAGTGCTGCTGCCACTGCTTGGCCCTGCTGCTCTGAATGCCCCCATCCTCTCAGTGCCCTCCGCTGTTGCCATGGTCCACCCTTCGGACATCTTTACCCCATCTCCCAGCGGCCTTCAAACTCCGCAGGTTAAGAGCTGAACTCCATTCCGGGGTCACTGCCTGCCCACACTTGCACAGGCTAAGGAAAGGTACCCCCATTATTTGGAAGGACACAGCCCCGGGTACGCTCAGCCCATAGAGCCCAGGCTGGATGTCAGCGCCCGCTCACCCATCTGCAGAGGTGAGCAGGGCATGTTCAGCCCGGTGGGCCAGCTCCCACCCACATGGATTTCTCCCTGTGTCCACCACCCAGAATGAAATCCAGCGCCCCCCCCCCCCGCCCCATATCTGATGGGGTCTGCAAGTCTGGTCCACTATAGATAACTTTGAGATCCTCTCCCTGCACACACCCTCCCCTGCCAGCTATCACGGATCTTGTCACACCCTCTACGGGCTTTTGGAATAACTCCCTAAAGGGTGCCCTTGCCTCCTGTGTGCCCTCCCTCTATCCTTTCTTTTGTGTGGCTACCAGAAAGTTCCTTCCAAAATACAGTATGAGTCCCTCACTCTTGGAAACAGACCTCTGCTGGCTCCCCATCCTCACCTCCTTGACTGGGCCCTTAAGTCCTCCACCACCTTTTCCTGGCCTGTCTTCCTGCCTATCCCCACCCCTACTCAAACACACACATCCCTCTCTCACCCTCTCCCCTTCCCTGCACCCTCTCCCCATGATCTACCCACAGATCTAACACTGGGAGTCCCTCAATGGGCCGAGATCTTCCCCGTTGCTGTGGCTGCACAGACTGCTCCCTCTGTATAGAATGCCCTTTGCTAGAGACTGAATGTTTCTGTCCCCTCCCACCCTATAATTCACATGTTGAGATCCTAATCCCTAATACGGTAATATTAGGTGGCAGGGCCTTTGGGAGGTGCTTAGGTCCCGAGGGTGGAGCCCTCCTGAATGGGATCAGTGCCCTTATAAAAGAGACCCCACGGAGCTCCCTCATCCCTTCTGCCCTAACAAGGGGGTGGATGTCTGTGAACCAGGAAGCAGGTGCTCACCACATCACATCTCCCGGCACCTTGATCTCGGATTTCCCAGCCTCCAGAACTGTGCAAAATAAATGTCTGTTGTTTGTAAGTCCCCCAGTCTGTGTATTCTGTTATAGCTGCCCTAACAAACGAAGACACTCTTCCACTCTTGTTCTCTCTCCTCCTGGTGAGCTTTCTTCAGGATCTAGCTCTTCACCAACCCCTCCAACAGGATTGAAGCCCACTCTGTGCTCCCAGAGATCTTTCCACAGCCTTCTCTGTGGACCCACTTCCCCTTGCCACGCTGACTTCTTAACACATTTGCCATCTTGCCCGCAACACATTGCAAACACCAAGACCGAAGGTGATTTCCCACTCATCACGCCTCCTGGACGTAAAGATCACCTCAGTCAAAGCTTAAAAAACATTAGCTGGATATCTGGGTAAATCAGTGAATTATTCAGTTCATTCTCCTAAGACCCCAGGAAGAGGAGACCCAGGCCCAAACTGCCCTGCCAAGGGGTGGTGTCTGGAAGACATGCATTAGGGCCCTGAGCAACACAACTGTGCTTCGTATTTCTTGGTATGTGGCAGAAAAAGAGAGAGAACCACAAATGAAAATGTCGAGTGAGTCCTGTGGATGGCCAGACCAAGGACGGAACTTGCCATTCATTCCGAGAGGGACTGGTGCCTGCCCTGCTCACATCTTTATCCAAAATTATTGGATTTAGCACCTAAGAAAGAATTGTCAGGTGTGACCTTCAAACCAAAAGTCTCCAGATAGCCTTGTAAATGTCAGCCCACCATCATCTACAAGGACTTACCGTGGAGGCCTCCGCTGTACAGAATCTACAACACCTCCCCTGTGCCCCTCAGAAGGCGTGTTTCGCTGAAAACCAGACAGGAAGGCAGACCGTATTCCCTAAGGGGGGGATTTGATCCCAAGGCCCAGAAGAAAGGGAGAGAATGAAGGGCTGTTCCACTTGATAAAACCTTATTGCAATTTACTATTATGAAGTGTCTGTTTGAAGTTGAAACAAGTTCTAGATAAGCCCTTCATTGAGAAATCAGAAAAAAAAGGTGTGGGGGAGGGGGGGAAGGGGGGAGAAAAAGCAGTCAGAATGGAACTCTGATTAGAGAGTCATTAATTAAGACTATGAAAGTCCTGTGGATTTTCCCTTGATTGGAAAAATGGAGGCCTGCAAATTAAAGGCTTTGGAGGGAAATCTTTTCATGCTAAAAGAGCCAAAAATTATTTTGAGGGTTTTCAAATCAAGGCATTATTAAAGCTAAGGTGTCCGTTGTAACCAGAAGCCCCTGTCAATTTAATCAAAATCTTATGGGGATGAGGGGCACAAAGCAAGTAACCCATTTTGGTCTAAGGCCCGTGCAGCTGTCTGATTCCACTCAAAGGCACTTTCAGTCTGGTGTGTGCGCTCTCCCAGGGCCACCCAGGGGACTTGGCCGTGGGGAAGCAGCCCCACAGTCCAGCACACACCTCCTGGTGCCACCCAGCGGCCGCTACCCTTTGTGCCGGTGTCGGGCTGAGGGTGCAGCGCCTGCCTGGTCCTTCTGGAATCTCTCCCTGGTCTCCCTCTGTGGCCCCCAGGCTCTCCAGCAAGCATTCTGGTCCAGCGGGACCCCAGCTTAACCACTTGCTCTGGGTGCTTTGAACAACTTTCTTAACCTCGGTTAAGAAAGCTTCAGTTTCCTTCTTTCTCTGTAAGGGGGAGAGAATGTTCTCCCCTAGGGTCACTAGGAAAATTCATCCCTACGTACATTCCTACATATAAAGTCAGAAAAGGACCTGGCCTATAGAAGCTGAAGGTATGTTACTTCACTTCCACTCTGCAACCCATCCCTAAGTAGTAGCTTTCAGAAAACATGGTTTCAGAATGTAGATTATATCATTCCCTTCCACGCCTTTCCGGAGGGTGCCATATGGATTTAACCTCATTTTGAGCCTGCCCCTCAGGCCAAAATACCTTTATCCCTTGTCCAAGCTGCTCTCCCTCTAATACCTGCAATGGCTCCCTGTTGTCTACAGAATAAAGTCTGAACTCTCCTTGGCCTGGCAGTCAAGGCCCTTCACCATCTGGCCCCAACTGACCCCAACTACCTTTCTAAAATTATCTCTCACCGGTCCCTTTTACACACATAAATCTCAGACAAGCCGTATTTACAGGGTTGGTGAGTCGCAGCAGCTAGGATGAAACTACACATGGCTTGGAGCCCAGGACCCAAAAGCAATGGCATAGTTCTGTCCTCAGGAGTTGGGAAGACGGATAAGCGAACCCACGGGTGCAAGCAGTATGACACCTGCCAAGACGGAAACGTGCACAGGGTGTTTAGGAAGCGCCACAGAGGACCCGCCCGCTAGGTCAGCCTCTGGGGGCTACAGGTGTCTCAGAAGAGCCCTGTGCGAGCTAAGTGTTAGGCATGAGTAGGAGTTCACTGGTGAGAAAATGAGGAGGGTGTCAGAAGGGGGAACAGCCCGAGCAGGGAATGGCACAGAAGGCAGCCGAGCTGCGAGGATGTGGGGGAGGACAAAAAATGAGGCCATATGGCTGGACTGACAGGGACCCACCATTAGGGACTTGGGAGGCCAAAGATGTCCCATTTGCAGGGGATGGGGCACCTCTGAAACAAGAAATAATCAGATTTGCATTTTGGGAACATTTCTCTGGGTGAAGAACGTAAAGCAAACAGGAGCAGGGAAGGTTAGGGGCTGGGAAAACCAGTTCGGAGGCTCTTGCAGAGAGTGCGAAGAGCACGACTTAAAGATTAGTGGACGTGCTGCTGAGGGAACAGAATCCACAAAACTGCTGATGGGTTAGAGCTGCGCCACCACATACCGCGGCCACCAGCACAGGTGGCCGCCCAGCTCTTGGGAAGCAGCTGGGCCAGCGTGGAATGTGCTTAGGTACTGCACACACACCAGGTTTTGAAGATGTAGTTCCAAAGTTTTAAAAAAAGTAAAATATCTCACTAATAACCTTCATGTTTCTTCTATGTTGAAATGATCATATCTTTATATATTGGGCTAAATTAAAAAATGTTAGAATTAACGTTTTTTAATTCCCTTAAATGTGTTTAGTGTGGCTATTCAAAACTCAAAATCCCATCTAAAGCTTACATTACATTTCTATTGGGCGGTGCTGGATGAGCAGCACCATGAGCAGGTCCCCGCCCAGGTCACAGAGCGGTAATAATGGCGATGATGTGTGGCACACACAGCCCCGGCTTCCGGGATGCAGACACTGCCCCGAGCACCTTAACTATATACTCTGTTACTCCCCCAACAACCTAATGAGATGCGTGCCATTATTATCTCTATTTTACAGATGGGAAAACTAAGGCACAGAGAGGTCATGGGCAGAGCTGAGGTTCAGACCCAGGCAGTCTGACTCCAGGGTCCAGGCCCTTAGTACAAACTGCCCACCTCTAGAAATGCCATGAACCGAGCCTGGGGATGGAGGAGCGGGCTGGCCAGGTGGGAAAAAAAGGAATTCATTTGGGGATGTGTTGAATGCGGGGCCTCTAGGATATCCAAGGAGATTTGGGGGTGGGGGGTCACCTAAGGGACAAACCTAGAGCTCAGGAGGCAAACCCATGCTGGAGGCAGAGGCTGTGAAGTCACGAAGCTGATTGTGAGGAGCCCAGGGGGGAACCTGGCCAGACTACTCCCCACTCAGCCTGCCCTGCGCTCCTTCCCACCTCCCTCACCTCTGATCCCCACCCCCCAGCATAGATAGCATCAACTCATTTGACAAATATTTACTGAGTGCCTAGAACATGCAAGGCACTTAACTGTAAGAATGTGTTCATTGCAGCAGGAGAATCATTTGAAAGAAAAGCCCTAACAAAGCAGATTAAATCGGGGGAGGAAGAGACTTCCCTACTTCACACGAAACTGTTGGAAAGGAATATACTGTGCGTTCAGTGAACAGGCCCTACTCTCAGGACCCTTAGGTTCTGCTCAGGGCTTCGGGCAATAAACAAGAAAACAACAGGAATTCCATTGGTAAATGGCAGGTGTTAGGAGGGAAGGAGAACACCCTTTAGATGGAGAGGTGGAGGTTGGACTCTGGGAAGAGGTGACACTGAAGCAGACCTTAATGATATGAAGGCGTGTAAAAAGAATACCGACCCAAAGAGAGAAACTTGGGCTTTGAAAAAGTGCCGTCGTAGATAAAACAAATATGTAATGTGGGGTCAAAAAAGATCCCCCAGCAATCACTGAGAGTGGGGCCTCCAGACATATGTGCCTCACAGTGGGGTTGATAACACAATCTGGGAAGAATTCATGCCTAAAAAAGAGATGGAACCCCAGTCTAATGAAGCCTCCACGTCTAACCATGACCGTGTAGAAAATACAGGAGAGAGAAACAAATTAAACACCACCAGGAGGAAGCCGTCTGCCAAGTGCAAACGCAGGACATTCTCTGAGCCGGTTGACCTGGTTGCTCCAAACATCAATGGCGAGAAGGCAAAAAAAAAAGAAGAAGGAGAAGGAGAAGAAGGAGGAGGAGGAGAAAGAAGAAGAAGGTGAGCTGTTATAAATTAAAAGAGACTTACCAAACGCATTGGATTGGATCCTGGAACAGAAAAAGGACATTGGTGGAAAAACTGATGAAATATGAATGAACTCTGAAATGTAGTTAATAGTAGAGTACCAATGTTAATTTCTTACTTTTGACAAATGCAAGATACTGACATTAGCGAAAACTGGATGAAGGTGCACAGGAACCTGTATTAGCTTTGTAACTTTTCTGCAAATCTCAAACTATTACACAATTAAAAGGTAATTTAAAAAAGTTAGCCCTGGTTGGTGTAGCTCAGTGGATTGAGCACAGGCCTGTGAATGAAAGGGTCACCGGTTCAATTCCCAGTCAGGGCACATGCCTGGGTTGTGGGCCAGGTCCCCACCAGGGGGGCGCGCCACAGGCAACCACACCTTGATGTTTCTCTCCCTCTCTTTCTCCCTCCTTTTCCTTCTCTCTAAAAATGAATAAAGTCTTTTAAAAAATAAAAATAATCAATCTTATTTTTTTTTTAAGTTACAGAGATTTTAAAAGCATACCAGCCAGATACTATGGGTGGTCTTTGTTTGGACCCTGGTTTGAACAAATCAGTTGTAAAAACATCTCAAAGGCAATCAGGGAAATTTGGATGTGGACTGGATATTGGGCGATATTAAGGAACTGTTGGTCACTTTATTAGCTGTCATAATGGCAGGTGGTTGTGCTTTTAGAAAGCCCCTGTCTTTTAAACACTTGTGTGTACTGGTGAGACGGCATGGTGCCTGGGACTTGCTTTAAAATACTCAGAAAAACAAAGTGATGATGGTAGATAAAATGAGGCTGAGCGTGGGTGATAATTGTTGAAACAGACGATGGGTATGTGTTTTAAATTGTGTGTGTTAACAAGTTAAGAAGAAAACAAGGAAGGAGAGAATGGGGGAGGAGGAAGAGGAAGGAAGGGAAGTAGGAGACAGAAGTCTGTGCGCACCCTTCCCCTTTGAGAGGTTTAGAGGCTTCCCTGTGAGATGCACAGTCTGGTGGCCAGCTTGCTTCGATTCCCAGGGTAAGGAGAGCTCGCCACCAAGGCCCCAATGACACACTTTCCACCCTAACGATGGCACCACGAAGGGAGCAGTACGGGGCAGCGCCGGGATTCGGGTCCCGGCGTCACATCTGGCAGCCTTCATTCAAATCCGGGACGGCCTCGGAAAGTTAGTCTCTGCCTTGATTCTCCCTTCTGTATTACAGAAAATAATAATAGTACCCACCTATCAGGTTGTTGAGAATGTTAAATGAGTTGATCTGTGCGAAGTACTTCAAGTTGGGCGTAGCACTAAGGACTCAACACTGTACCCTGGTTCCATCGTGCGAACACGGACGGCTCTCCCCCATCCCTGCGATGCCTTGTTCCCCATCCGCTACAGCTTAGCGGACAAAGCGTCTCTGTCTCTCGCTTTCCAGCCTCTCCTTGGCTGCGTAACACCTCCCACATGAATGCTGAGAATCGCCTCAAGTCATTCGGCCAGAACTGTGCCTTTTAGGTTTCACATGCTCCTAATTTTCAAATTAAATTCTTTTGTTTTCATGGTCGTTGTCACAAACAATTTGATTAATCCCCTTCACCACTTTGGGAGCCTTCAGTTGGGTCAAAGAGATCTGTTTTCAAGTAAGAACTTGCCAAACCTCTCCAGGCTTCCTTACAAGTGGCTGATGACAGAATCGATGTGATGTTGACCCTCAACACCCCATTTCCCAGGGACCCCATGTCTGTCTGTCCTGTGGCACTGGGTAGGTTTCTCCCACAGTGAGGTAAAAGAAAGCACGCCTTTGTGATCAGCTCTGCCATTCTGCAGCCCAGCACCCTGTCCAGCCTTTGCACCAGAGCTGTGCCATGGGCCAAAAGCTTGGGAGGGGCACTTAAAGGAACCTGCTCCTGACACACACACACAGGCGCACTCCTCTGTGCAGGGCAAGTATGTAGCTAGTCAGCCTGCAGTTGATGGCACCACACAACACAATTGAACCACTTCCTGCCTCCTTGTTTGCAGTGATCCGAAGTGCCCGTCTTGGCACCTTCTCGTGCCTATGGAGAAAGACAGGCCCGTGCAGCAGCCCTGTACTGGAGTTGGGCCAGGTGCGCACAGTCATAAAGTCTGACGGTGATGTAGCTCTGCCCAGCGCCAGGAGCTGAGCTGAGTCCCTTAGGTGAGCTAGCACAGTTACTCTCGCAACAGTCCTACAACGAAGGTGCTGTTATTATGGCCATTTTACAGACAAGATAACTGAGGCGCAAAGCAGTTAAGTAGCTAGTTCCAGGTCACCATCTGGGAAGGGGTGGAGCCAAGCTTTGAACTCAGGCGGTCCAGCTGTGGAGCCTAAACTCCCTGCACACCCGTCATTGCCTCGCACAGCCACCCACCCAAAAACAGGGACAGCGGCACTCCAATTTGTCGTGATGTTTTTCGGATGCCACTGAACTGCTTGGATTGAACTATTTTGTTGGTGGTAGTGGTGATGATAGTGATACTGCCGATGACGTATGGTTGGTTGGTTGGTTGGTTATTTGGTTGGTTGGTTAGCTAGTTAGTTTTACCTGAATGAATTAATGTCTGGCTACTATGTGTCAAGCATCTTCATATCCGGTTTCTCCTTTTATCTTCCTAATGAATCCCGTGACATACAGCTTACTATTTCTACTTCACAGAAGCTAAAAAGATATTTACACTTACCTAAAGGCACACTGCTAGTATTTAGACAGAGTTCAGAAAGCCTGAGTTGCCAATGACTCTGGGCAAGGGCCTTCAGCTCATAGACTGCCAGCCCCAAATATCCACCAAGATGTCCAGAGAGCAGGCAGGAGCCACCCCGGACTGGGGCTCTCCCACAGGCAACCAACAGGAGCAAAGCCACAGGAAATCCGCCTTCTGCTCCCTGTCACAGTGCCCTGTGCCTGGGGACCTGCAGGCACAGGACAGGAGGAAAACCCTCTTCCTTTCCACAACCTGCTGTGAGATTGATTAGATAATGGCAGCAAAGTGTTTTAAAGGGAAGCGATGGAGGAAACACCCTGTGTTTGTTTTTGGATTGATTCCCAGGAGACTTCAGACAAGATTAAAGCCAATGAGTGGGTCTGCTCTCAGATCCCCACGCTGCTTTGTGTGAGAAAGGAATTGTTTCCCAAAACGAGTCTCCTTCAGGAGCTGCCAAAGTCACCCAGCTCTGCTCCACACCCAAACACATCTTCCTTCAGCTTGGCTGTCACACAAGGGAAAGGGAACTTACACAGTCAGTTCAACTGCAGACAGGTCCGTGAAATGTTGACATGTACTTAGACATCAAAGTGAGCCGTAAGTGAAAAACAACTACAAAATGTTTCAGACCATGACCCTAATATGTAGTTTTATCAGGGGGGAGAAGAAAATGAGATGCATAGATGAGACATATTATCAAACCAGACAATAATGATGGAAGGAACATCCCAGGATTTCTGGTCCAACCCCTTCCACGATCAAGTCTATTCCTCCCCTCGGGGGCCACCGGCCTGTGTCGCACACCTGTGCTCACTGGGCAGGTTTTATAGGGATTATCTTGATGAGTAAGAGCAGAAACACTTCACAGAAGTTTGCTGGTATTTTCAACATAAGTATCCCAATCTCAAACCATAGGCATCATTGGTCTGGCAACTTTGAAAGTTAATTTTACAGCGCCTGTTGGTGGCACTGTAGGGAACAGGGACTGTCATCCATTGCCCGTGGAAGTATTGTACAAAATGACACAGCCTTGATAGAGGGCAACTCAGTTCTATTTATCCAAATCAAAAGTGCATATCCCTTTGACCCAGCAATCCCATTTCTGGGGATTTATGCTACCTACACACCAGCACACATCAGGACTGAGGCACGTACAGGCCTAACTGCAACATGGTTTGCAACGGTATCCTGCTGGAAGCCACCAAGCACACAGCAAAATGGGTCTGATTAACATGTGGTACACCCACACGGTGGAATACTATGCGGCAGTAAAAAGGAGATGAAAGCTCTTCATGTACAAACGGAAAGATCTCCAAGCTATACTGTCAAGTGAAGAAGAGAAAGGCACTAAACAGGACATACAGAACATGGTGACTTTGTACAATAAAGAGAGAAATAAGATCATGGGCTCATGTTTGCTTATATGAGGAAACAATGCAAGACATATAAGAAACTAATAAAAGTGATAATCTACCTGGGGGAGAAGGTGGGGAATGTGGTGGATAGGAGGGTAGGAGAAAGACTTCTTCAGGGTTACTCTTTTTCTAACATTCTCATTTTGAACCATTTTGAATCTGTTACCTATTTTAGAACACGAACAAAACAAAATTTAGTCTTGAGTTTTATGGATGAAAGCTAGTGAACAGATATCAGAGTATCTTACTTGTCCCAAGTTCTCCTGAGTTTTCTCTCCTCCATCCCCTCCATCACCCAGCCTTCCAGTGACCCACCTCTGCTATGGAATCTTCCATTCCCACCACCCCAGCCCCCACACACAGGGAGAAGAGACCTTGCCCTCCTCTCCCTTCTTGGCTGTTGCAGTCTCCAGAGACTTAGGCTTTGTACTCCGGCTACTGAAGCCCTGACTAGCCTGAGGGGAAAGCTGAGGGAGGCTTTTGGGGGTTTCCCTACCAGCCAGGGTTGCAGCTGATTCCCTCCCTGATTATTCACCGGCAAGCACATGTCTTTAAGTCAAATAATAATAGTTTCAGGAGACAACGCAATCTAGTGTCACAGGAGGGAAAAAATGTTCCTCCTGTCTGGAGAAATGGTGACTCCGGCATTTTTCCCCCCTAGGGCATTTTTATGCATTCTGAGCCTGGCCTGGGGTACAGGCGCCACCATAAGAAAACAGCTGTTCACAGCTCCTTCCCCACCCTCCCCACCCTCACCCTGTGCAGGGTGCTCTGCAGGGCAGGGTCTTCCTGGCCACAGCTCTCCCTCCCACCTGTGAAAGGGGAACTGAAAGAGCTTTCCTGAACTTCGTTGCACAATAATTATGCCTCCGAATGCATCATATTGGCAAAAGGTTTAGATACATGGCATTAAAACAATATAGCCTGCAATCCATACCAAGCGGTAAAAACAAAGTCTGTAAGAAATTACATTTCTTGAAAGTCAAAAGATACACATTCTGCCCTGGCCAGGGTGTCTCAGTTTGTTGGTGTGTCATCCAGTAACTGGAGGGTCTTGCGTTCGATTCCCAGTCCGGGCACGTCCCAGAGGCAACCAGTTGATGTTTCTTGGTCACATCGATGTCTCTCTCTTAAAAATAAATAAATAAATAAATAAATAAAACATGTTTTAATATATTAACCAATATCAAGTAATGGGCTTTTGGGTTAATCCTGCGTTTCCATGACTCCATGAGAGACTGCCCCTCCCAGGACTATTCCTAGAGACAATGAACTCACAGCCTGCTGAGCACCGTGTTCATATGCAAATAAAGCAATGGGGATTCCCTATCCCAATCCCTTCCTTTCTCCTTCCTCGGTCTCTCAGACTCTGCCTAATCACTGCAGGGCCAGGGGCCAATCAGAGACAGCCCCGGAACCCACTGAAATTATGCGAACTAGCCAAACCTAAACCTGCTAACTCTACCCTTCCCATTTCTTCCTGAGGAAACCACAGTAAAGACACCTGCCCACATTTTCCGCCTGATCCCTCTGCCTTGTGACCACCCTCGGCGCTTCCTCATGAGCGCCCCCCCATGGGGGGAACGCGCACCTCCCCCTGGGAACCGTGACAAACTACCCTTACAATGGCAGGCATCTCCCGAGCGGTTGGACTTACTATACCCGAAGAGTAATAGAGCCTACATTTCAAAACAGCTTTATATGAGCGTGGCATTTATTCAGAAAAGAAGGCTCTACAATCATCTTGGTGAAATTTCAGATTAAAGCCTGGACTAAAAAGAGGTAATGCGCCAAATTTGAAATCACATTAGGAAAGTAAGTCTTTTTCATGAATGCATGAAGATACCACACTCCATAATGCGGAATCTCCCAGCAATCCACAGGTGTACCCGCAGTCATTCCTATGTGTTGCCGGCTACAGTTTCACATGCCTACGTGATCTAGTTTGCTCCTGAACATAAACGCAGTGTGGAAGGTGTGTAAAGGAAGTCTTGTTAAGATAATGAGTGCAGCTGGAATTTGGAACTGTACAGTAGCCTACATTTTAAGCAAATATACAGAATTTGGAGCAAGGTAAGTTGAAAGAGCAGGAAATTAGCTAACTTTAGCAAAAGTAAAATCACTATATATAAAGAAATTTTAGCAGAAATGCATCATGTGTTAGTCAGAGGCATTAACTTGTGATAGGTTAAACATATAATATATAAGTGCTCCCCAAAAAGAGAGAAGTGGGGGGAGAGAGAGAAAGGGAGAGAGGAAGGGAGGGAGGGAGGAAGCAAAGAAGGGAAAAAAGGAAAAAAGGAAAGAAAGAAAGAAAGAGCAGAAGGAAGGAAAGGAGAAAAGAAAGGAGGAGAGGAGAGGAAAAGAAAAGAAAAGGCAAAGGAAGACAAGGAAGTTTTAATGTGCAAAAGGTAGACACAATCGGTGTGATAGGAAAACTCTTGTGATCAGGGCGGTAGAGAGAGTGAGTTAAAAGCATCACAAAAGTGTTATAAAGGCCTGAGAGCATTAAAAGTGTTGAAAGCTACCAGATATCAACCACATAATGTGCCAGGAATTGAACTAAATTGCTTGTATGTCTCATCTCATTCAATCTTAACGACCCTATAGGATGTTTTAAAAGCCCAATTTCAGTTATGTGGGAAACTAAAGCTTTGTGTTAGTCAACTATTGCTACATAACAAATTCCCCCGAGACTTAGCAATTTAAAGTTTCCATGGGTCAAGAATTTGGGAGTAGTTTAGCTGGGTGGTTCTGGCTCAGGAACTGCCTTGAGGTTGTAGTTGAGATATTGGCTGGGCTGCATTCATCTGGATGCTTGCCTGGAGCTGGAGGACCTCCTCCGGGATGGCTCACTCATGTCTCACAAGTTGATGCCAGTTGGTAGGCAGGAGGCCTTAGTTTCTCACTACATGGAGCTCTCCACAGGGTTATTGTGTACTCAAGACAAGGCAGCTGGCTTGCCCCAGAGTAACTGATCCAAGGGAGTGGAAAGCAGAAACTACAAAGTCTTTTTATGACCCAGCCTCAGAAGTCACACATCCCTCAAATTTCTATTGGTTACACAGGTCGGCCCCACTCAATGTGAGGGGGGACTACACAAAAGCATAACTACCAAGAGGTAAAATTCATTGAGGCCTTCTCGGATGCTGGCTTCCACTGAGCGCAAGAGTTTGAGTAGCTTTTTAAAGGTCACTCAGCTAATTTCAAAATCTGCCTTACTCTAAAATCAGTCCTGTCTCTGCTGCACAGCGCCTCCCCAAAGCCTGCATTCAGGACACGGCCAAATGAAGACAAAAGGTCCTGGTTAAGCCACATCCCTGTTTCATTGTTTTTGCCAGAAGTTTTATCTTCAATCCACTGGGAAATATTTTTTTATATTGAGAGCATAGCTCAAGCTTTCTCATGGAAATTGATGAAAAATAATTTTACTTTATTGATTTTGCCCTAAACCAAACTTGCTGACTTCATCCCTGGCTAAAGCTTTTTTTAAAAAAATAAGGGATGCCTGTTCTAATAGAGGACAAAATATTTCCAGGTTGCAAATCACTTTGTGATCATTCCTATTTTTGAGAGTTGAACTGAGTATGTTCAGCTCTCTGTGTTGTATGAGGAGGTGATTGAAGGGCACTTTTATTCCCTTGAATAATAGAAAATCCATCATTTATTCTTTAGTAATAAAAACTGCATGTGTAAGAATTGGGACCATGGAAGGTCAACTCAAATTAAAGATTTTATGACTGGCGGTTATATTAAATCTTTTCAACAATTTATAGAAAGGATTTGAAATATGTCAAACATATTTCTTTAAGTTTTTTCAAGTGGAAGATTTTATTGCATTGAGTCACATAATCAGGAGAAAAATTACTCTTAGGTCATCCCGCCCTGGCCCCTGCCAATGGCATATTGCTCCCTTCAGGACCAGAGGCCGGGTATTAAGCCGTCTGAAGTCAACCTCTTCTAATTAAAATTAAAGTCATAAAGTAAAGTATTTCAATAATCTACAATAATAATAATCCCAAATTTATATAGTGTATATACCCAAGAAATGTAAATCAGTTCACTTTTTTTTTATTTCTCTCACCTGGAAACAAAACTAAAGGGCCGTGGCAAGTCCAAGGGAACATTCATTAACTTAAATATTTATAGAGTAAATGAAGTGTATGTGTATCTGTGCGTGTGTGCTGGGAAAGAGGGAGAGGGAACTGACAGTTACTGAGCACCTACTGTATGCCAGGCTTTGGACTAGGTCCAGTGGACCCAAACATGAAGGACACCCTTCAGGAAGTCACGGGTTGTTAAGGATGTAGCATCACCCAGTACAAGAAAGTAAATACAGGGCCCGAGGAAGCCTGGGCTCTGGACCCCACAGCTGGGGCCGCCTAAGAGAGGCAGAGCCATTTCTGTGCACAGAGGAGACATAGCATCTTTTCACATAGAAAGCACTGGAGCTGTTTGTAAAGACTCGTGGTTCCTGCCTCCTCCCTGACATCAATTTAGGGCTTAAACACATCGCTTACCTTTTAGTAATAGCTCCAGTTGTAAATTAAAATAAGATTATATATGAGAAGGCACTTGAGAAGGTGAAAAGCACTATATAGGTTGGTCTCCCACATAGAGGAGGAGCTCCCAGGGGACAGGGACCATGCAGATCCATCTTGGATCCCAGCGCCCACCCAAGCACCCAGCACTGGTTCTCCCAAAGCCCCAGGCGGAGATCTAAGTAGATGCTTCATGTCAAAAAGTGGGAGGAGGCAAAATCCCCTCAAATTTTTCCAGATGTGAAAAGGAACAACTTTTTTGAGATTCTCTGGACTTTTGAAACTTTTAATTTTTAAATACATACAAAGGAATGTGTATAACATTTGACAGTTATGAAGTAACATTAATAAAATAACCACCTGGGAACATTTAATGGTGCCAAGAAGTAAGAAAGAGCTCACAGAAAGACAGAGAGATTTCAAAAGGACACAAAAACCAGCTTAAAATTTCTCCCAGTGGCTAAATCTAGGACAATTTTAGCATCAAAGTAAACAATAATGATAACAGATTACAGTTGATCCTTGAACAACACGGGGGGTTAGGAGTGCCCACCCCCACTTTGTCGAAAACCTGCGTATGACTTTTCACTGCCCCCAAACCTAACTACCCTCAGCATCAGCAGGTGGTTTCTAGGACCCCCTGCCAATGCCAAAGTTGCAGATGGTCAAGTCCCGCACATAGAATGGCACAGATCAATGCATACGGTCGGCCCTCCGCATCCTCAAACTCCCAATGCTGATTGAAAATAGTACAAGTATTTATCGAAAAAAACCTGCTTGTAAGTGGACCCATACAGTTCAAACCCATGATGTTCAAGGGTCAACTACATGACCAAGTGAATAAAATAAGAAACCAGGAACCAGGGGGGAGAGAGAGAGAGAGAGAACATGACCAGCGATTTCACTTCTATGTATTTACCCAAGAGGAATGAAAACACATGTCCATACAAAGGTTTACTGCTAGAAGCTGTGTTTATAATGGTCAACAACTAGAAATAGCCCACGCCAAATGTCAGGCAACAGGAGAATGGATAATCAATGACGGTATATTTGTGTGTGGAATACTACTCAACAATAAAAAGGAATGAACTATTGATACACACAACATGGATAAATATCAAAAATATTACCTTGAGTGAAAGAAGCCAGACACAAGAAAGTAAATGTTGTGTGGTTTCATTTATATGAAATTCTAGAACAGGCAAAACTAAGCTATAGTGGCAAAATGTACAAAAGAGGATGCCTAGGGCCAGGGGTCGGAGGGAGCTGACTGTAAAGAAACACGAGAACTTACTGGGTGAGTTAAATAGTTATATGAGTCTATACATCTTTTAAAACTCAAAGAACACTTAAAATAGGTATACTTTAATGTATGTTTATGCTTAAATTTAGTTAGTTAAAACTTAATAATGTTGATTTAAAAAAAAAAAGGAAAGACTCAACCCGCAAAGTGTTTGTTCTTTCCTCCTTCTCTTTTCTTAATTGTAGGCATGATGTCTGGAGGCACAGCAGCTATCTTTTGACTAAGAGGTAATAATCACGAGGACAAAGACTAAGCCTAAGGATATCAGAGAAAAGAAGTTGAAAAGAGCCATTTTCCTCTCCCTGGTGCCTGAGGCTGTGTTCGAACTGCCATACCATCCCTGGAGCGTCAGGCTCCAGACCTCTTTGTTGCCATGGTTATAGGGTTTTGTTATTTCAGTCAAACTAGTTCCCAATCAAAATACCAAGCCCCACCATCCAGATTGTTTTAACTCCATCAACACTTTCCATCAACTGAGAATGCATCGCTCCTCCTTCTCCAGACCCCCAAACCAAGGATTTAAACACATAATCTTCAAAGGTGCATTTTGAAAATGGGGGCTAAGTGAAGTTAATTATGCTGATCCTCAAGATTACTATAACTATCTTAGTCAAGATGGCATCATGGCGAATCCAAAGGGCCAAGAAGAGTTGGAAGAACAGCCTGAGAAAGAGCATAGAAGCCTTGAGAGATGATGAGTAGATGGAGGGGAAAATCCATAGTAGATATGGATGGGAATGAGACTGGATAGGCAGGTAGTAGCCAGTTTATGCAGGGCTTTCAAGCATTATACTTGTCTAGTGTCATAAACCAATTACTTCTATGCCTGATGAAAATGGGCAGTATCATTGATTAGTGAATATTAACATATTAAATAAGCCATGTCTAATTAGAAGTCTAAACTCGTTTTAACATACTATGTTTTCACCTCCATCATCTCATAAATTATATACTCTTTTATATCCTCTAGTTACCCTAAGTATTTGAAGCAGGCATTCTATCTAGACTTATCAAAGTCTAGTATTAATTGTGACTGTCACTCTTTCCCTGAATGTTGCAAGGAACTCAGAATACTTTAGCTCCATTTTCCCAGCTTCTGACTTACATTTAATTATATAAAAATATATATACAACATATATACATTATAGTATATGTAATATATTTGTTTTATGGCTCATATATATTTAGTTACAATAATGCAAATCGAGTATAAAAATAAAATATGTATTTTAAATCCAGTAAGATATTATTATACAGTCAATATTTATTAAATTTATCCAGCTATTTACATTTTCAGTGCTCTTATTTATGTCCAAACTTCTACCTAGATCATTTTCCTTCTGCCTAAAAGACACTCATTATTTCTTTTAGAGCAGGGGTGCTGGCAACCAACATATTGAGTATTTGAAACTTCTTCACCTCATTCTTGAAGGATATTTTTGCTACATACAGAACTCTTTTTTTTCTGTGTTTTTAATTATATTTTATTGATTATGCTATTACAGTTGTCCTAATTTTTCTCCTTTTGCCCCCCTCCACCCATCTCTTCACACTCCCTCAGGCAATCCACACCCCTTTGTTCATGTCCATGGGTCACGCATATAAGTTTTTTGGCTTCTCCATTTCCTATACTGCACTTTACTTCCCCATGGCTATTCTGTAACTACCTATTTATACTTCTTAATCCCCTCACTTCATCCAATCCCCCACACCCCTCTCCCATCTGGCAACCATCAAAACACTCTCAACATCTATGATTCTGTCTCTGTTCTTGTTTGCTTAGTTTGTTTTTTAGATTCAGTTGTTGATAGATATGTATTTTTTGCCATTTTGTTGTTTATGGTTTTGATCTTCTTTTCCTTAAATAAGTCCCTTTAACATTTCATATAATAATGGTTTTGTGATGATGAATTACTTTTGTTTTTTCTTGTCTGGGAAGCTCTTTATCTGCCCTTCAATTCTAAATAATAGCTTTGCTAGGTAGAACAATATTGGCTGTAGGTCCTTGCTTTTCATGACCTTAAATATTTCTTGCCAACCCCTTCTAGCCTGAAAAGTTTCTTTTCACAAAACAGCTGACAGTCTTAGGGGAATTCCCCTGTAGGTAATTAACTGCTTTTCTCTTGCTGCTTTTAAGATTCTCTCTTTATCTTTAACTTTTGGCATTTTAATATGATGTGTCTTGGAGTGGGCTTGTTTGCATCCATCTGGTTTGGGACTCTCTGTGCTTCCTGGACTTATGTGTCTATTTCCTTCACCAAGTTAGGGAAGTTTTCTTTCACTATTTTTTTCAAATAAATTTCTAATTTCTTGCTCTTTCTCTTCTCCTTCTGGCACCCCTATGATGCAAATGTTGGACTGCTTCAAGTTGTCCCAGAGGCTCCTTACATTAGCCTCATTTTTGGGGGGAGGGGGGGAATTCTTTTTTTTTCTTGTTGTTCTAATTGGTTGTTTTTTGCTTCCTTATGTTCCATATAATTGATTTGATGCTCAGCTTCATCCACTCTACTGTTGATTCCCTATAAATTGTTCTTTATTTTAATTAGTATATCCTATATTTCTAACCAAGTATTTTTATACTGTCGAGATACTAAGGTCCTTGAGCATCCTTATAACCAGTGTTTTGAACTCTGCATCTGATAGATTGCTTATCTCCATTTTGTTCAGTGCTTTTTCTGGAATTTTGATCTGTAATTTCATTGGGGCCATGTTTCTTTGTCTCCTCATTTTGGCAGCCTCCCTGTGTTCATTTTTATGTATTAGGTAGAGCTGCTGTAACTCCCTGTCTTGGTAGCATGGTCTACTGTAGTAGCTATCCTGTAGGGTCCAGTGGCACAGCCTGACCTGTCATCCAAGCTCAGTACTCAAGGTACACCCTCTATGTGGGCTGAGTACACCCTCTTATAGTTGAACCTTGATTGCTGTCAGGAGGTCAATGGAAGGGATTTATCCAGGCAGCCAGCGGCAAGGACTGGCTGTGATCACTGACCACCAACCTCTGCTTTCCATGGAGGACCAGCTGTGCAGGGGCAGGGTGGTGGTGCTCCAATGTGGTGTGTAGCTATCTACTGGGTGCACGGGCTCTAGGGTTTCTGAGGTGCTTGGGCCTAGGTCAGCCACCACCAGTGTTCCACAAGGGGTAACCCAGCATGAACTACAAAGCAGTCTGAAAATGGCTGCTACTTGTGCTGGGCTTGGAGATTCCCAGGTGAATCCAAGCTGTGAAGCTAGGCTGGCTAGTGCTAGAACTGGGGCCAGCAAGAGGTATATGGGTTGGGGGGCTCACTGAGGCCAGCTATTGCTTGTTTGAGAGGATTTAAGACAATGTGAAACATGAGACAAAAACAGCCACTCATATGGAAAAGCCTCTGTTAACAGCTTTGGTGGGCCCGTAAGTTGGGTGGGGTGGAGCCTCTGAAAATCACCAGGGTGGGTCTAACTGTGTGAGTCAGTTTGACAGAGTCTCAGATACAGCACCTGCCTGCTGGCTCTGTGTGGGGACAGTTCAGAAAAGGGATAATGGCCTCTACCCACCATTCTGTCTGGGAGAAAGCTGTCTCCCAGCTTTCACCCTGATGTCAGCCACTTCAGTCCCTCTCTGCATGCCACTGGTGCATTTCAAGCAGCTACCCTATACTGGAGCTCAGAGGGATTGAGTCTGAGTAAGTCTGTGTGCAGGTCCTTTAAGAGAAACTGTTTGGGAATCCAGCAGTTTCTTCCACCGACTCAATCCCCACTCACTTTTACAGCTGGAAGTTAGGGGGACTTATCTTCCTGGCCCTGGCACCCTAGGCTGAGGGGCCTGGTATGAAGCTGATTGCCCTCACACCTGACATCTAATCCATCAGCAATTCCTGCTGGCTCTACCTTCAAAATATGTCCTGAGTCCAACCTCCACTGTAAACACCACCATGCTAATTTGTATATCTTTGGGGAACTTTTAAGGGTTCCTGGAACCTTCACAACACAGGCTCTGACTACTGCTTCCTTATAGGGTCCCCCTTCCCCCTCCAGGTAAAGGCCTGCGATGTCCTCCCTAAGCCCAGAAATCCGATAGTCCACCTTCTCTGGGAAATTCACTTCTTCCATGGGGTTCTCACAAGCAAAACCCAAATGACTCAAAGCCCACTGTCTCTCACCTCAGGTCCCTAGGGAAAGCTCTTGCATCCTTGGTGACTCCCAGTGCACCCTCTTCTTTCCCTACCCTTGGACCAGATCTCCTTACAGCTTTTCAAGCCTGTCCTCATGCTACCCAAATTCCAGGGGCCAAAGGTTCTTTGAAGCCCCATTTCTCACTTGACCCAAGATGAACAAACAGCATAGTCTCCAAAGAAATTCTCCCTCTCCCTCTTCAACCTCAAGACTCTTGATAACTTCCAGGTGACGTGCTAAGTCCTCCAGAAATGGACTAGAATCTGGAAGACACTTAATGTGTTTTACAAGCCTTTAAAGCCTCAGCCAAAATCAGGAGAGTCACGTTTTGGCAACTGTTACAGGTCTGTATGTTTACAGAGCTATGTAGAATGGGGATATATACAGTATAAGAAAAAAATATTGAGAACACTCATCCAAGGTTGTTAGCATGGACTCCCTGTTTGGGGTTTACCCGGTTTTTGTCTCTTCACTGGAACAAAAACTTCAAGGAATAAGAAGGGATAGGGAGAGGTCAAAGGTGAAGTAAGGAAGCCAAAGAAAAAAGAAAAAAAGAGATTGCACCAGCCTGGCCAGGTGGCTCAGTAGGTTGGAGCATCTTCCCATACATCTAAAGGTTGTGGGTTTGATTCCCAGTCAGGGCACATCCTTAAGTTGTGGGTTCCATCCCAGTCAGGATGTGTATGAGAGGCAACCAATCAATGTTTCCTTCTCACATCGGTGTTTCTCTCTCTCTCTCTCTCTCTCTCTCTCTTCCCTTCTCTCTAAAATTCAGTGAATATGTCCTTGAATGAGAATTCAAAAATAAACATTAAAAAAGATATTAGTGAAAAGTATTTTTTTAAGTGATCAATAACTTCCATCTTACCACATTCAATGGTCAATTCTGGGCCACCTTCCTTGACCTCATTGGATCCCTTAGAAGCCTTTGATAAAAGGGGCCACTCCCTCTCCTGCAACACTGGCTGTCTTCACTTGATTTGCATGATGCCATCGCTGTAGTTTTTCTCGCACCTCTCTGGATGTTCTCTTTCAGCCTCCTGTGCTGGATTGTCCTCTAAATAGCAGAGGGCCCCAGGACACTCTATCTACACTAATCTCTGCCTACACTTACTCCATATTTATTCTGTCTAGTCCGTGGCTTTAATGGCACTCCATATGCTGATTGATATCTCTTCCAGATTTATATCTCTAGTCCTGACCTCTCCCATAAGGTACAGAATCTTATATCCCATTTGTCACTCAACAGCTAATAGGTATTTCAAAACTGACAGAACTCTTAATCTCCCACTCCCTAACCCTGCTCCTCCCTTAGCCTTCCCAGGTCTGGTAATGGAAAAACTCATTCACACAACCAAATAAGTCAATGTCCTGGAAGTCATCCTTAACTCCTCTTTCCCTCACACCTGACATCTAATCCATCAGCAATTCCTGCTGGCTCTACCTTCAAAATATGTCCTGAGTCCAACCTCCACTATAAACACCACCATTCATCTCTTAAACTACATGGGGACGCTCCAGATTGGCACTTGCATGTCCACTGGTGCCCACTCTGCTCCACCCAGCAGCCAGTGATCACTACTTTTTATAAGAAAATGGTTTTATTTCTAATTTTTAATTCCCATACTGTTTACAAATACATTTTTATTCTAGTAATACAGCTTTGCAACTAGCAAAGCAGCTGAACTAACACCCATAAATACAGGTGGGAGATAATTAACATCTACTAATGTTTCTCTACAGAAACTATTCTCTTTAAAAAAGAAAAAACAATTACAAATAGACTTTTGGCCAAGATGGAGGCATAGGTGGATACACTTTGCCTCCTTGCACAACCAAAAGATGGACAACAACAAATTTAAAAACAAAAAATAACCAGAACTGCCAGAATATCAAACTGTATGGAAGTCTGATGACCAAGGAGTTGAAGAAGAAACATTCACCCAGACCACTAGGAGGGGAGGAGACGGGCAACAGGGACAGAGAGGACTCACGGCAAGGTGGCAGCTGGAAGACCAGGCAGTCCCACATTTGCGCACTGATAAACTGGGAGAAACAACTGGGAAGAGAGAGGGAGACCTCACAACCCAGGGTTCCAGCACAGGGAAATAAAGCCTCAAAACCTCTGACTATAAAGACCTGTGGGGGTTGTGGTGATGGGAGGAACTCCCAGCCTCACAGGAGAGTTCATTGGATAGACCCGCAGGGTCCTAGACCATACACAAACCCACCCACCTGGGAATCAGCACCAGAAGAGTACAATCTGCTTGAGGGTAGCAGGGGAAGTGACTGAAAGCAGGGTGAGAGCTGAGCAAGTGGCATTGTTCCCTCTGGGACCCCTCTCCCACATACAGCACCACAACTGCAGTGACATGGGTTACCCTGCCTTGGTGAGTACCTAAGGCTCCACCCCTTACTACATAACAGGCATGCAGAGACAAAAAAATATATGGCCCAAATGAAAGCATAGATGAAAGCTCCAAAAATAGAACTAAGCAATGAAGAGATAGCCAACTTATCAGATGTAGAGTTCAAAACACTGGTAATCAGGATGCTCACAGAGATAGTTGAGAATGGTCACAAAATAGAGGAAGAAGTGAAGGCTATGCAAAGTGAAATAAAGGAAAATGTATTGGGAACCAACAGTGAAGGGAAGGAAACTGGGACTCAAATCAATGGTTTGGACCAAAAGGAGGGAACAAACATTCAAACAGAACAGAATGAAGAAAAGAGAATTCAAAAACATGAGGAGCAGCTTAGGGCCTTCTGGGACAACTTTAAATGTTCCAATATCCACATAATAAGGGTGCCAGAAGGAGAAGAGGAAGAGCAAGAAATTGAAAACTTATTGGAAAAGAAAATGAAGGAGAACTTCCCCAATCTGGCAAAGGAAATAGACTTCCAGGAGGTCCAGGAATCTCAGAGAGTCACAAAGAAGCTTGACCCAAGGAAGAACACACCAAGGCACATCACAATTACATTACCCAAGAGTAAACATAAGGAGAGAATCTTAAAAACAGCAAGAGAAAAGGAAACAGTTACCTAAAAAGGAGTTCCCATAAGTTCAGCTGATTTCTCACAAGAAATTTTACAGGCGAGAAGGAGCTGGAAGGAAGTATTCCAAGTCATGAAAGGCAAGGACCTACATCCAAGATTACTCTATTCAGCAAAGCTATCATTTAGAATGTGAAGGCAGTTAAAGTGCTTCCTAGATAAGGTCAAGTTAAAGGAGTATCATCATCACCAAGCCCTTATTATATGAAATATTAGAGGCATTTATCTAAGAAAAACAAAATGATCAAAACTATGAACAGTAAAATGACAACAAACTCACAACCATCAACAACTGAACCTAAAAAAACAAAAACAAAAACAAACTAAGCAAACAACTAGAACAGGAACAGATCGCAGAAATAGAGATCACAGGGAGGGTTATCAGTGGGGAGGGGGTGGGAAAGAATGGGGGGGAAAGGTGCAGGGAATAAGAAGTATAAATAGTAGGTAGAAAATAGACAGGGGGAGGTTAAGAATAGTATGGGAAATGGAGCAGCCAAAGAACTTATATGTACGACCCATGGACATGAACTAAGTCGGGGGTGGGGAATGCTGGTGGGAGTGGGGGTACAGGGCAGAGGGGAATAAAGGGGAAAAAATGGGACAACTGTAATAGCATAATCAATAAAATATATTTTTTAAAAATTTAAAAATAAACAATTGCGAATAGACTACATAATAATGTGGTCAAAAGGCAATTAAATAAATCTCTTGAAACACTAGATGTATAATAAACAGTGCATATTATCAACATGTACATGATTCACATCAAAATCCTAAAATGTATTCCTTTTGAAGGATAGCTATATCAATAAAATATTACATATCTTTTAACACTCTAGTGCAATACTTCATATGCTGCAGGAAAATTAAATGTAGGTCTAGTCATCAGCTTAATAAAAGATCTTTTCCATGAACCTTTACTAATAAAAGACTTACAATTAGGTCATAAATAAAACAAATTATTAATTACATGATTTGAGGTTTAGGATGAAAACTTATAAAAATTACTTTGATATACAGCAATTATACACCACACTAAAACCGTTTAATATTTTTGCCATGTGTGAACTGCCTCTAGTGATAAATGAACAAATATTTTAATAATGGAAGATACTTAAAACATCAATCAGATCATGTCAATCCCCTATTCAAAAACCCTCCTTAATGATTTTTTGGCTCACCAGGTTCTTAGCCAATGTCAACTTTCCCCTCACCACCCCTGCCCTCATTCTTGGGAACAGCAACATGCAAAACTACAACCTACATTTCCCAGATTCCCTTGCAGTTAGGGTGGCCACGTGATCCAATTCTAACCAATGAGACATAAGGAAAATCACTGAATAGGGATGCTAAGGAAGCTACGCTTTCCTGAGGAAAGGGGAGACTCTAGTGCTATACAACATTTGTCATTTGTTCTCCTTTGTTCCTGACTAAAAAGCAAAAAACCAAAGGTAAAGCAGCCATGCCAAAGATGTCAGGACACAAAGGGAGAAGGGATCTTGTTCCTTGAGCGGCTGCATCAGTTCTCATATGCTCATCCTCTGATTCCTTGTGAGGTGAGAAAACTGTAAATCCCTCACTTGGTTAAATAGCTGCGGTGAAGCTTCTATCACACAGAGCCAAATACAATACAATCCTGGCACAGGCTTCCCATCACCATAGAATAAATTCCCAAAGTCTTAGATGCATTCCCCCTTGTTTTCCCTGCACCCACCTCATGGGCCCTCTCGGCTGATCTTGGAACATGCCAAGTTTATCTCCACCTCAGCATTTTCACTCTCGCTGTTCTGCTGGAACGCTCTTCCTCCAGATCTTTCACATTGTTTGTCTGAGCCCGGTCTTCTTTCAGCTTTCTGCTTTCATGCCACCTCTGCACCAAGGTCTTGCCTTAACCATTTCGTCCAAAATTGGCTCCTTCAGTGATTTATTTTTATTCATAGCACTTACCACTACCTAAAATTGTCTCTACCTGAGAGTATGTTATTTATTGTGTTGGCCAAAAAATTCATTTAGTTTTTTCCACCTGATGGCTCTAGTAGTAATGCTTAGTTGTCTTTAACTTCATTCAAAACAATTTTGTTAGATTGTATTGTGACAGCTGTCACATCAGCATGCACTACAAAATTTATCAATTTGATGAATTTTGGGGAAGCCATTTTAATATTGAAGATAGAAGACAATACACAACATTTTTGGCATATTATGCTTTATTTCAAAAAGGTGAAATGCAAAAAAAAATTCTGCAGTATATGGAGAAGGTGCTGTGATGGTCAAGTGCGTCAAAGTGGTTTGCGAAGTTTCTGGGTACTACTGACATTTTGGCCAATTAATGCTTTGTGTCTTATGCATGTCCTGTGTTTATCAGCACCCCTGGCCTCTACCCACTAGGATCCAATAGTGGGAGATAGTTGACATACTCAAAATATCCAAATCAAAGTTATTGGTGAAAATGAAAAAATGTGCCTTTTACTTTACAGAAAAAAGCTACACAGACTTTTTGGCCAACCCAATATTTACTTGTTTAATGAATATCCATCTACTCTACTGGAATGGCAGATTCAAGAGTTATAGGAACATCCGTAGTACTTAGAAGAGTGCCTGGTATAAAATAGGCATTCAAAAAAAATTATTTAACCAATCAATTCATGACATCTTGACATTGAAGCAGACTCTTCCTTACAGTTCACTCACCAGCTCTTTGTAATACAGAGACTGAATAACTAGCCTACCAAAAGTTAAAGCTTGAGTTTTAGTATTTTTAGTCATGCCAGCACGTTTTGGGGCTACCATATCTTGTATCAGCACTCTTGGCACATAGACGCTTAATTGCACGGCCTCCCGCGAAATTCTGGACTGGGTCTGTAATTTAAGACGGACCCAATGACTGCACTTAACAGCGACGCATCCAGACACCTGCACTGACACTGAACACGTCAGGGCTTTATCCTTTTGGTTCCTCCCAGATCGCCTAAATGAGGTGAGTGATGAATCCCTTTACAGGGACCAGAGGCTCGGTTTTTCCTTGACTTCTTCTAGCCTGGGCCAAGGATAGGATAAATCCGTTTTCAGCGCAGCCAGTGTCATGCCAGAGTGAAAGGCGACAGAGGGCTGGTTCCAACCCCAGCTCACCAGCTACATGGCTTGTTGGAGCTGTGGAGTTAGCAGCGAGAGACAAGGGAGATCGAGGACCGCACTATGCCCTGACTGGTGCGGCTCAGTGCACTGAGAGCCGGGCTTGCTAACCGAAAAGTAGCCTAGCCAGTTGGATTCCGCCGGGTTAGATTCCGGTCCCGGCACCTGCCTGGGTTGCGGGCCAGGTCCTCATCTCTCCCTTTCTTTCTCCCTCCCTTCTCCTCTCTCTAAAAAAATAAGCAGATGGAGGAAGGAAGGGAGGGAGGGAGGGAGAACGGAGGAGGGAGGAAGAAACTAAGTAAGTAAGTAAATAATAATCTTAAAAAGTGAAAATCAAAAAGGACCAGCAATCCACCCTTTCGACGAAGAGTCTGAATCCAGGTCAGGTTTTTGTTTCCCTCCTACGCTGTCCCCGGCCTCGCACGCCGACTTTCAGCCTTAAGCTCTTGCAGCCCTGCCGGTGTCGCCGCGCCCACCCCAGCACCGGTAGGCACCAAGAGCCTGCGCCGGAGCCCGCTCACTCCCGTCGGCCCCCGCGGGCCCCTCCCCGTCTCCATGGAAACAAAGGCAGCCAATCCACGCGGCGATTTCCGCTGCTCCTCCCCGACAACAGTGCGGTCTCAGACAACGCTGGAGTGGGCTCCGGTGGGCCTGCAGTAGGCGGACCGCGATGCTGAAGGCCAAGATTCTCTTCGTGGGTCCCTGCGAGGTGAGGCCGGGGCCGGGTGTGGCTTCGGGCGCAGCGAGCGGTGGCGGGGGTGCTCCCGGTGCCCCCCAGGAAATGAGAACCGAGTCCCACTGCCCAGCCGGTGTGCGCCGCCTGCTTCACCGGGAACGCTGAGCCCCAGACCTTGACCCTGTTTCATTGAGGCCCAAGGCCCAAGATACAGTGAGTGGCGCTTTGGAGCCAGAACCTAGATCTCACTTTGCATTCGAGGTTGTCCCTAATGACTATGTCTGTGGTACGAGACAACCAGAAGGAGGAAAGACTGGACTATAACCTGGTTTTGGAACAATTAGCAATTAATGTATGTGTGATGGTGGCGGTGGGGATTAAGTCTTCATGTGTATTTAACACCATGCACAAAAATAAAATTCAGATGGACTAAAACTAAACGTGTAAAAAAACAAACAAACTTGGAAGTAGTAAAAGAATGAGAATTTGCATTTTGCTGGTGCTGTTCTCCCAGAGACCACACTTTAAGAACCGCGGTAGTAGATGAATATATGGAAAGATACGTTTTTAATCTTAAAATAGGGAAGTTCTTCTTAAGCACAACACAAAAACGAAGAAGGCTTAAAAGAAGTTACAGCGAAGTTAAAGCCTGGGAAAAGTATTTGCAAAATACATTACAAATAAAGGCTTAATAGCTAGATCACAAGTTTAAAAATTGGGAAAGAAAAGAGAACTCAATAGAAAATTGAGCTAAGGCTCTGCACCAAAGAAATACAACTGATCAATCAGTGTGAGAAAGATGCCCAGCTTCACAGTCGCAGGAACGCAACTTAAAACAAAAAGTTGACATTTGTTTACCCATCAGATTGGATGAGAAAAGTTTAGAAGATTGATAACACCGAGCGTTCGAATGCTTACAGGGAAATGGGTACTCTAGGATTCTACTGGGGGGCTGTGAAATGATAACGGCTTTTTTTGGTGATTGAATCATTAAAACTTAAAGTGTGCTTAGCATTTAGTGCTGCACTTACATTTCTCAGAATCTACAGTAGCTGAGTGCTTGCGGATGTTGCCCATGAGTCATGTACAGTAGTGAACAGTTGGGAGCATCCTAGACACCATCAGTAAGAGAATGCCTACATAAACTAAGGTCCCTCTTATCCGGAGGACTGTGTAGCCGTTAAACAAAACATGGCAAGTCTGTGTGTATTGACATGGAGAACTCCCCAAGACACAAGTTATTAAGTGAAGTAGACAGTAACAATTATGCAGAGAGTAAGGAAAAGCAAAACAAGCATAGATATCATTTTAATGGAAATTCTTAAACATATACAAGGGAGAAAGAAATATGAACTAGAACCTATCACCCAGCTTCAACAACAAAATGTACAAAATATATTTCTGCATATACATTTCTCTCTCCCTCATACTCTTCAAACTGGACTGACTTTCTATTCCTTCAACATGCTGTGTCCATTCCTGCCCTGGGGCCTTTGAAACAGCTATTCCCTCTGCTTGGAAGCCTCAGTTGACTCATTCAAACGGCAATTTAAACTTCATCTGGGCTTTCTTTGACCACCCAATTCAAAGACTATCACATCACCCTGCTTTATTTTTATCCTGGTACTCATCAGTACTTCATCTCTTTCTAATTTATTCAACAGCACCTGGCACAAGGTAGACACTTAAAAATAAGTGTCTTATGGGCCTAACAGGCAGTTTTTTCATTTTCCCATAAGAACCTACCCCCTTACAAAATCGGTTTTAGCCAACTAGTATATATAAACTTTAAGGGCATAAATGAAATATACAAATATGCTTCTATAATGTTTTATGTATCAGTGTAGCTATATACACATTTAAAGGTACATTAAGGTTATGTTAACTTAGAAAGGCTGTTTTATTCCATTCTTGCATTTCATGACAGTTTTGTCAAGCCCCTCACCTGCACCTTTGACACCAAAGTCGTCTTTATGACTGGAGCCACTTTTTGAGTCACCTAACAAAGCACGCCGCCTCAGTAGTTTAGGGTACAGCACTTTTTCAGTCTGCGCGTGAACCTCTTCCTGGAAATGTGTTCCAGCTCCAGGGACTGTTCCTATAACATCAGGCCATTCGCTTTATTCACTCACCCTGTAGATAAATATTCATGACTTCTAACATGACCACTTACTGTGTTACTGTTAAGTGATAATTTGTGAGGCCGAATCCTCAGAGAAAATTATTAAAACAATGTTAAGTCCCTCCCCTCCCTTTTATTTATTTATTTATTTATGTATGTTCTGATTCCAGCCAGTGGCCTGCACAAGCCTCCCAAACTGGCATTGATTGAGGTCATTGTAGTCAAACAGTCGTTCAAAATGAAGTTACCGAATTGCAGAGCATAATTTGAGATGTTTTTCAATAAGGATTCAAGTATAAGAGATTCCCCTTCTGAGGAATAATTTAGGTGGAGAAAAAAATTTTTTACATTTGGGCATATATGATGTTTATTAAATGAATGATGTAAATGTATAGGAAAAAAATCTGAAAAACATCATTGTTGTTACCTTTGGAGAGAGTATGGGATGGATAGACAGATGGATGCTTTGGGTGGAGGGGCCAGAAGGGCTGTTTGTTCATTCTTTAAAAATAAGAGTGCGTGTTATGTAGAGGGAGAAACAGCTCTACGTGGGAGTGTGGCATAGCCAGCCAGGAGTCCTCACACCTGGAACCCAGCTCCGACTTTGAACTTCTCTTTGTCCTAGAGGAACTCCCTTCGCCTTTCTCGGCCACAGTGGCTTCATAATGAGCTGTGACAGACTGTGGTTTTTCTTGAACATGTGGAGAGGAGCAAGAGAGGAAAAGCTCACATGAATTTTTCTTCTGTTCTTAGATGAGTTAACGGAGAGGTAGCCAGGGAATTCCACGTAGGTAGAGTCACCCCGTGGCAGAGCCAGTGCTGGGCTCCCTGCTCCCTGGGCCCTGGAGCAGACTGTGCAGACCACGCAGCCCAGGTCAGCAAGGTCCACCCCGCCAGAGGGGCCCTCTGCTCTGGTGATCCCCAGTGGCTGCGGCCTGCACTCCATCACATTTGGTTCCAAACCAGCTACTGGAAGGCTCATTTATGGTTTACTTCCCTGCTCTTCAGAAAAGATTTTTTGTTATCTTCATTTTCACAGAGTGGAAAAACCGTTTTGGCCAACTTCCTGACAGAATCTTCTGACATCACTGAATACAACCCAACCCAAGGAGTGAGGTGAGCCCTGACGAATCTGTGTCCCAGAGAGTCCCCATCCATCACCTGCCCTCTGCTTTGGGTACTGATGGCACTCCACAAGCGTATTTCCAAAGGAGAGATGTTGCTGCTGTTTCTGTTCATAGGATCCTGGAATTTGAGAACCCACACATTGCCAGCAACAACAAAGGCACAGGGTGCGAATTTGAGCTGTGGGATTGTGGCGGCGATCCAAAGTACGTTTCCTTTAAGAGGGTTTTCTTCATCAAATGATTAAAAAATCAGCTTCCCGCCAGGCACCTTGGCCTAGCACACTTCCTAGCATGTATTAGGGGCTTAGTCAATTGGTTGGAACCTGCGTTGCTCTTGAAACTTTAGGGATTGGGTTTCAATACAATGAGAAGTCATCCATCAATTAGCAATAGTAAGATCCTATTTTTAAAGTTCACCATTAGAGACCGGAACCACCTGACATTCACTGTGAATTCTTTGCTGCCTTGCAGGTTCGAATCTTGCTGGCCAGCCCTGATGAAGGACTCTCACGGGGTGGTGATCGTCTTCAACGCCGACATCCCAAGCCACCTGAAGGAAATTGAGATGTGGTATTCCTGCTTCGTTCAACAGCAGTTCCTGCAGGACACTCAGTGTCTGTTAATTGCACACCACAAACCAGGCTCTGGAAGTGAGAAAGGAAACCTGTCTTTGTGTAAGGAGACTGCAATTCTCCTTTCCGCTTTCCTCTTCAGTGTTCTGGGCATTTGTCTATTGCTCTGTGTCTTTGTTTTTTTTAAATTCATTGTAGAGAGAGAAAGGAAGGGGGAGAGAAAGAGAGAGAAACATCGATTTGTTGTTCCACTTACTTATGCAGTCATTGGTTGATTGTAATATGTGCCCTGACTGGAGATCAAACCCTCAACCTTGGTGTATCAGGATGATGCTCTAACCAGCTAAGCTGCCCGGCCATGGCTTTGTCCTTGAAAGCAGTATCCGTGTGCAGTCAGTGAGCACCTGGCCTGCCCTAGGCATTTGTTTTTCTCACCATGTAAATCAGAATTGCCAGATTGGAAGATCTGTCATCCCATCCAGGCCAGGATATAGACACTTTAAAAGCAGGTAGATACCAAGAGGGGACACACCTGGTTTTAGCCGCTCATCAGCATTATTAGGGTCACTCTTTCGTAACTGGCCTTTTCTCAAGAAAAACTTGAATCTGCATGTGACCCACACCGTTACAGATGTGACAATGTGATCATAGAAAATAACTCACAATGGTCGGCAATCTCTTCCTTTCTGGTATAAGAACGAAGAGGACCTGGCAGTGGCTTATAGAATTGTCATCCTATTGTCAGGTGGCAGTGTGGTGAAACCTTCCTGTGTTAAATCATGTCAGGCAAGACACAACTTATTTTTGGACTTTAGAAAGTTGAGCGAATGGGCTTCTCTAAGGTTCCAGCCATTTGGAACTAGAAATGGCCTTCAGTAAAAGTTCATGCCTAATTGCCTTATTTTCCTTTCTAAGCACCACCCTTGAACAAGCTGAAGCTGGTGCACTCGAATCTTGAGGACGACCCTGAAGAGATTCGGATGGAATTCATGAAGTATTTAAAAAGTGTAATCAACTCAGTGTCTGAGAGCAGAGACCGGGAGGAGATGTCAATTATTACCTAACTAGCCTTCATTTGGAGTCTCCCACATCCCAAGTGAGGTCAACTTCTTCCCCAGTGCAGGTCTGAAATCTTACCGGGTACTGATATTTTCTTCTCCCGTGGCTCTAGAAGAAATTTTCCTCGCCTGCTCGAAGGTGCCAGTCACCGAAGGAGTTGAGTCATTCCATCTCTTCTCTGTCTGAACCCAGCCCTGTGTTTCCCCAGGAGCAGTGCTTGGGGTTTACTAGTCCAGTTTTTGTGGTGGCGTTATAGACCGTGATGACTGTGAACCATGGGAATCCACTGTAGCTCCATCTCCAGCAATTTAAATGTTTTCGGGTTAGTTCAGTCTCTAATAAACATTTAATTAATTCAAGATTATACTCCACTTCCTCTACATTCTCCCTAACACGGTACCAGAGTCTGGACAGTGTCTGTGCCCTCGTTGGGTGGGGCAGCTGTTCCGAGGGCAGGTCCTCTGGTTCCCGCCCTGGCCTCTGTCAGGGTGGCAGTGGCCACCCTACCGGCATCTTCTGCCAGGTGCAAGACTGGCGAGGCCGGCAGCGTGGGCTCTCCCCGAGGGAGCAGCAGTGCCAGGCTGAGTCGGCCTCGTCCTGGCTGGAGCCGTCTGTGTGCCCCACACATCCTGGTCTCTGTACCTGTATGGTAGGGTCACTTTGCCCTGGGCCATAGCTGACCCGTCCAATCATTTCTCCATGCTCGGCCTTCTTGGGAGAAAAACATGATTCGGGGGGGTATTGAGAATATGGCAGGTGAATATTTCAAAATATCACCCCCATGACAATAGTAAGAAACGCGATGATACTTCCATTATAAACCTACAGGAAGGGTTACCTAATCGCTCAGGATATTCACAAAAGTTTCCTAATACCATTATCCTTTTTAACTGTAAAATATACATAGCATAAAATTTACCATTTTAGCCATTTTTAAGTGTACATTCTGCGGCATTAAGCACGTTCACACTGTTATTGCACAGCCATCACCACCGCCCATCCCTACGGAGTTTTCATCGACCCAGATGAAACTCCCCTCTAACTCTCCAGTCCACACTCCCCCGCCCCTGGCAGCCACCACTCTACTCTCTGTCGCTGTGAACGCAACCTCTCTAGGTAGCTCATCGGGGTGGGAGCACATGGTGTCTGTCCTTTGGTGACTGGCTCACTTCCTTTAGCATAGTGTCCTCAAGGCTCATCCATGTCGTAGCAGGGTCAGAATTTCCTCCCTTTTTAAGGCTGACTCCTGCTCCCCTGTGTGTATGTACCACATTTTGTTTATCTCTTCATCTGTCGATGGACATTTGGGGTGTTTCCACCTTTTGGCCATTATAATTTGCTAGGAACATTGGTGTACAGGTCACCTAAGATGTCTTTGAAGAACAATAGCATTTAATGTCTCTAATATTTCGCTGTTATTTAGATATCCTTGATATCTGGATACTACACAAAGTAGAATACATATATATCTTCTAAAAAGTAATTTATGACCTCAGGGGAATTCAGTTCTTAAATATTATTTCATATAGTATTTAAAAAGCAACATAGCCCTGACCAGTGTGGCTCAGTTTTGCAAAGTGAAGGGTCGCCGGTTGAATTCCTGGTCAGGGCACATGCCTAAGTTGTGAGTTTGGTCCCTGGTGAGGTGTGTATGAGAGGCAACTGATCGATGTTTCTCTCTCACATCGATCTTTCTTTCCCTCTTTCTCCCTTCCTCCCCCTCTCTCTAAAAAATAAAATAAAAGCAATGTAATGTTGTAATAACACCTAATTTTTGAAATGCTCAAAAGATTTAATGCTCAAAATAACCAAATGTGAGTTTGTAGCTTTTGTACAGGCAAGTTTATCTAATAATAATCTTAGGAATTATTGTTCATTCATAATGTTTATATGTGTAATTTTTTAACATAGCTAACCTGAAAATACATTAAATAGATTAAAAGTTAGATGTAGGTCTTCTCAACTGAGAGTCAGAGAGAAGAAGAGGTGCTTGAGATGAATGACTATGGTTGGGGGCATTTCACTTTCGCAGTGAGGAAGGCTGAAATGTGGCTCTGTGGCATTTGCACATAATGACAACCCCCAGGTAAAGTCAGGCTGAACTACAGTCACCTCTTAGGGAACTGCCTGGGTTACCTTGAGCACATTTCAAGCACAGGTTAATTTCCTTCTGCTGTCCCACCAGCTCTCAGTTGGGACACATGCAAAGAACACAAAATAATGTTAATGCAAACTGAGGCAAATCATCTTTACATAATAGCCGTAGTAATAATAATTGATCTTGTAGAATACAGTCTCAGAAAGAAAAATAAATTATTTTTATGTTTTTTTTTATGATTATCTCAGAGCTCAATAGAAAAATGAACCCAGCAGCTTTCATTGATGTTAATGGCCAAAGTATAACTTTGTAAGTCTTTGAACTGAGAAAAATGTTTTCAATTTTAATAGGCCACACATACACAAGTTACAAGAGGACATTCAGTGAGAAGTCTCCCTGTCTTCCCTGTCCCTCAGCTCCATTCCCCTTCCCCAGAAGCCCCCGCCCTTACCCCCCATGTTCTGTTAGAGGCAGTCTGTGCATTTACACTTGTGTTTAATTAATGGACACAGCGGCACAGTAGCCACACTTCTCTACACTTCGATTTTTTTTGTATCTTGGGGATTTGTATAAATACATAGAGAGCTGCCTTGTTTTTTTACAGCTACATAAAATTTCACATAGCCATTGATGTTGGCATTTTATATTAGATATTTTAAATAGCTAGTTGAAATATACCCTTACTGATGGACATTTTTAATGGTATTGAAAAACATGATTTGGAATATACATATGTTTAAATTGGACTTTTAGGGAGGTGGTTTCAACCATCAGTCCTTTCAAGGGAAGGATAAGATTGCTGGCCTTGGCATCCTAGTTTTGACTTATGATTTCACAACTACTTTCTAACTGAACAATGATATTTTTAAAGATGTTATTTATTTATTTTTAAAGAGAAGGGAAGGAAGGGAGAAAGAGAGGGAGAGAAACATCAATGTGTGGTTGCCTGTCATGTGCCCCCAACTGGGTACCTGGCCCACAACCCAGGCATGAGCCCTAGACTGGGAATTGAACTGGCGACCCTTTGGTTCACAGGCTGGCACTCAATCCACTGAGCGACACCAGCCAGGGCATCTAACTGAACAATGATTTTTGCCATGCATGTGTTAGCATGTGGTGGAAATTAGATTTGTTTCTTTGTATCATAGTTCTGACAGTGCACTTGAAAGCCACAGATACATAAAATAGCCTAGTCATGGGAGATTCAGTAGTTCAGCATGACTCGAATTGAATGTGCGGAGCAATGAGTGAGTGAGTGTGTGGGTGAGGGGAGTGGAGGTGAGTGGGTGTGAGTGTGCAGGGGAGGGGAGTGGGTGTGAGTGTGCAGGGGAGGGGAGTGGCAGCAGGAGACAGGGGTCAGATGGTGAAGGGCCTCTCAGGAGTTAGGGTTTCATCTTCCAGGCATTCAGATGCCATTGAAAGACTTTCACTGCAGATTCACGTGGTCGCATCTCTATTTTAAAGAAACCCTCTGATGGCGGCGTGAGTGCTGGATTGAAAGGACCGGTATACAGGTGGCTGCTGCCACTCCTTGGTTGTGGTGGCATCACTATAATTTTCAAGGCCGGAACCTTCTAATCTCCACTCCCTCTGCACATTACCTTCTCCTCTGTGTATCTGACTCAAATTTCCCTTTCACTACCTTATAAGGACCCTCACAACTGCAGTCAGGGCCCACTCAGATAATCCAGGATAATCTCTCCGTCTAAAGATGGAGCCCCTTCAGCACATCTGCCAAGGGCCTTTTTCCAAGAAAAGTAACATTTACAGGTTCCAGCAATTAGGCCCCGGTATTGGGGGGGCGGGGATTATTCAGCCTAACACAGATGCCATTCACTGAGGCATTGATGGAAAAGTAGCGGCAGGTTTTGGGGAAGAGGATGACAATTAACTAGTCCCAGATCCAGCAGTTTAAGGACAGAACCGGACCCCTGGTCTTCCCAGTGTCTGTGGTAACTGGGCAGTCACCAAGTGGGTTTGGCTAAGAGTGTCACACCCCCTGAGACTAAACCTAGTTAAGCAATAGAACCATGGCAACAGCAGCATGGCAAGTGACCATTTTTGAAGTTGAAAGTGGTTTGCAAGTACGTTGCTGACAGAACTAGCTTCATATGTCTCAGAACCAATCAAATGGCCAAGTAGTATTCTGGAGCTCTGTCTGTTTGTAAAGACAATCTTAACTTATTCACTTACATTGTGACTAGAATGCCCATATCTCAAAATTGTCCAGGGAAGCTCCTGGAGATCACTATACTTTTTGTGAAACACCAGAAGACTGTTATGTCAATAGGTAGGCTAAATTGCTATAACAAAGAGTAGAGCTTGGTAGTACCTGAGGACGTATGTAGGAGTTAATACAAAAGCATTACTCCTGACCCATGGAAAAGAAAACTGCATTCGTACCACTTAAAATTACTCTCAACGATGGCTCTTCTCGACCTTGACTTCAGCCTCCCCTACCTGATTGTTGAGAATTTCATGAAGATTCTGGCCGTGGCCGATGCTGTCTCAACACATGTACTCTCTCCTTGGCAAGAAATGAATGATTTCACATTTAAAAAACCAAAACCAAAGAAATTAAATAAATGAGGAGGGAGGAAATTCTGCTTTTGAATGTTAAGAATAGATAAGATATTTTTGATGTTACTTCCTCGCTGCTTTATCAGTTAAATAATTTCCTCCATTTATGATACAGGCCATTCTTCCTACTAAAGTTAAAAGCCAATGGAAATTGCGTGTCTTCCAACTATTCCCACTTCAAAAGGAAAGTTTTTAGTGCTTTGAAGTGAGCAACACCTCATCTATCTTTCTGCACTCTACAGTTCATTCCTATCTAGGCTTTCGATAGTCTTTGAAAGTGTGCCTCCCCTCTCTGGGTCATGGCCACGGTGTTGGGGGCCCCAGAGCACTCAGGCTTGCAGCAGCATCACCACCTGCGGCCTGGCTCCGGAACCCAGAAGGAAGCCGCCTGGCAAAGCCAACACAGTTGGCGGAGGGGGGCGGGAGGGGTGTCATCCTGAGTGACCACCACTAGCCACTAGAATTCCAGAAGCACTAGTCTCTTTGGGTCCCACCACACACCCCTTCTCGACCCCCTTCCCCACTCCCCACCCCATCCCATAGACTGGGCAGACTGCAGCAAGCAGAAACCACTGGATTCTTTCATATCAAAACACCACAAAGGAAGTTGAGAGAGCCCCACTCTTTACTGTCGAAGCCATACACAAGAATAAACGTCAAGCGGCCAGTAAAAAAAAGAAAAGCATGCCTCCCTTCTCTAAAGTCTCAGACCCACGCCACATTACTGTCCTTCGGATAAGGTATAATTATAGATCTTAGACATTCAGAATGTTGTGTAAAATAAAACTCACCTATCTTACATTTATAGTCTTCCTGTAGCTTTGTAATAAGTACTTTATACAAGAACCATCCTTTTTAAATCCTTTGTGTGACTTTAGAGGCCTAGAAAACACCTACGTGTGAGTTAACTATATCATGTAATAAAATATTTTGTTCAGAGAAATAAAATTATAATTGTATCAGAGTATGAGGAACTTGGTTTCTACTTATAAAAGAACATATTTCAAGTGCTTTTCAAGAATATTTTTCAAATCTAACTACTCTTGGAATTTATTCCAACGGTTAGGGTGCAACTGTTAAAAGCAGGTAGTTGTGCTCTGCATTAAAAAAAAATAGTTACAATAGCTTTAACACATTAATCGCATGAGATGAAGAGCCGCCTAGAGCAACGATTTGCAACCTTCTTCATCCATTGGCACACATAAACTAAGTACCCAAATTCTGTGGCATACCAACAAAAATAAATATTTTTTTCTGATCTGACAGAAAAAATAGGTATAATTTTGATTTATTCAAACCAATGGCTATTGTCTTTTTTTTTAAATTGACAATCTAAGGGAAAAGAGGTCAGTGCCCCTGACTAAATAGGTATTGCTCATTTTAAAAATTCAGTGCCACACCGGTGTGCCGTGGTGCATTGATTGAAAGTCAATGAGTTAGGCAGGGGTGTCCAACCTTCTGGCGTCTTCTCTGAGCTACACTGGAAGAAGAGTTGTCTTGGGCCACACATTAAATACACTGCAAGATGTAATCACAAAAAAATCTTGTAATATTTTAAGTAAATTTACGATTTTGTGTTGAGCTGCATTCATAGCCATCCTGGGCTGCACGCAGCCCACGGGCTGCAGGTTGGACACCCCTGATTTAGAGGATGGTTCTTATGCACAAGGAGACTGGTGGGAGACAGTAGGTTAGGCCGAGTATACATGCCAGCCAAGGGACCTGGCCTTGATTGAGTTAGCCCCTAGAGAGCCTGAAGCACAGCAGGGACGATTCCGTGGCAGCGTAGGTTAAGACTGAAGGCGAACAAGACTGGGAGCAGGTTGAGGAAATGCAAAGTGTCTGAAATACAGCACTGGGGGTTGGCATGAAGAGAAAGGCACAGATTCGGTAAATATCAGGGAGCTAAACTTTGTGTTTGAGTGGACAAGAAAGGGTTTTATCCCCTTTGCTCAGCAAGCTTCGTAGGTGCTCAAAAGTAGTGAACGTTAGCCAGTCATTACATTTCCCATAATCCTTAAGGCAACGTCGCCTGCACTTCCCAGATGGCTGAGATGCTCGCGCGATCCCGAGCGACGGTGGAAACAGAAATGTAAACAGAAGGGGTTGTGTTCTTTAACGTTGCTTTGTAACCAAATTTCCCACTCTCCTTCACCATTTCGTCCAAGAGTCTTCTCTGTTTCCGCTCCTCCGTTCTCGTGCAGAGCCCAAATCCCCAGGAAGTGTCTCCTTGGCAACAACTTCTCGTCACCGTCGTGCAGTCTCACAACCAGAAGTGGCCTGTGTCCTGAGCCTCCTGGGAAATGTAGTCCGGCCTTCCCGGAGCCCCAGCTAAGCCGAATGTTTCTGCGTGCTTGGGCCCCAGAGCCAAGGGCTGGGTTACAGTGGCGCACACCCGGCCGTTTGGAAGCCATGTGGGTGGGGGACTGTCCTGCTCACGGCCAGGTGCGGGCCCAGTTCCCCGAGGGTCCTAGATCCACGAACCCGTGGCAAACGGCTCGCCGCAGAGGGCTCTGGGAATTGTAGTTGGGCGGGGCCGGCCGAGCTGTTGCAGCTAGCCGGGGTCGTCAGGGCAAACCTCAGCCCGCTCGCCCTCCGGTCGGTGAGGATTCTTCTGGCGTCTGGAGCGATCTCCTCCGCGTTACCTGATCTTCCGAGCCCGTGAGCAGGTGGACGGCCGCCCAGAAAGGCGGCCTGTAGGTCCCGGGCTCTGGCCTCGCTCCGCTGGCCAGGGGCGAGTTCCCCGGGAGTTCTGCGTGGAGCCGCGGAGTGGATCACAGTGGAGCATTTACAGAACATCTCCCGGGGTGTCCCATGTTCTGGCGTGTCTGGGCCACACCGGAAAAAGAAGAGTTGCCTTGGGCCACACATTGAATACACAAACACTAACGAAGACTGATGAGAAAAAAAAAAAAAAAACCCAAAACAAAACAAAAAAGGTTTTAAGTAAATTTACAACTTTGTGTTGGTCCGCTTCTATAGCCATCCTGGGCACCCCTGCTCCAACTCACTCACGTTCCAGAAGGGGGCAGCCAGGCCCAGAGAGAGCCAATGAATTGCCCCAAGTCAAGGGTCAAGCCCATGGCTGTCCACTCATGCCTGTATTTCCAGCACAAAGCACAATGCCTGACACAGAACAGACACTCCAGCATTTAAGTTCATTTCATTCTAAGAACAAACAGCTGAAATACTTCAAGTTAAAAATTTTTTTAAGGAAGTGGTCCTGAAGACAAAGAGACTTACCAGCCAAATGCAATATGTGGACCTCGTTTGGGCGGTGATTCTAACACCCATAAAATAGTAAAAAAAAAAAAAAAATTTTACCCAGAGACATGTTTCCATTGATTTTTAGAGAGGAAGGGACAGAGAAACGTCAGTTGGTTGCCTCGCATATGCGCCCCAACCAGGGATGGAACCCACAACCTAGGCGTGTGCCCTGACCGGGAATGGACCTGCAACCTTCCCCTGCACGGGAACCGCAACAGCGCTCCAACCCAGCTAAGCCACGCAGCCAGGGCAAAAATAAAATGTGAATTGTTTAAAAATCAGAAAAATGTGAGCATTATTGATATTAAGGAATTGTTTTAAAATTTTACGTGGGATAATGCTTTGGAGTTGTGTTTTAAAAAAGAAAATAGTTTTAGAAACACATACTGCAGACTTTACGGATGAAATGAGGTCTGAGATTTGCTTGGAAAATCTCCAGTGTGTGTATGGTGGGGGGTGGGGGCAGATGGAGAGCAGATGACAGGAGATTGGCCGGGTGTCAATAATTATTGGAGGTGGTGATGGGTACAGGGAGATTACTATTCTCTCTACTATCATATATATTCAAAAATCTTTTCAAGTGTAATTATCTCCTAGAATTACACGCTGAGTTATCTATCAGGAAATAAAGGCATACGGTGCGAACTGTGCAGAATTTGCTTTAAAGTACGGCACACACACAGGAAGTGTAATGGAGCATGGAGGAAAGAAGAATGGCAGAAAATAAGCTATGGAGGCTGGGTGATGGGCATGGGAGAGTTCACTGTATTATTGTATTCTCTTTTGTGGCACTGGAAATTTCCAAAATCAGGTTTTATTTCATTTTTAAAATGTATTTTGTTTTTCAGAAAGTGTCTGAAATATCAAGAAGCTCATGAGTTTATCTGAAACTTAACCTTCCTAGGGCACAAGTGAGCCTCCTTGGAGACTTCTCCAGTCAAGAATGACCCCTGCAATAAGTGGGGGCTGCAGCCTTGGTCACCCAGAGGACCACTGGCGTGGGGGGTGGGGAGAGAGACCTTGCTACCAAGGAATCTTCTAGCCAGGAGCAGGCCTGTGCGTAATTCAGGAGGTTTGGGATCCCATGTCCCCACAAGATCTGTGCCAGTGGCTGAGGCCTGAGAGGCGCTTGAAGGAGCAAATCCTGAAGCTGCTGATGCTGGAGCAGTTCCTGGCCACCCTGCCCCGGGAGCTGGGGCTGGGAAAACTACCTGGGCGGTGGAGAGGAGGTGGAGCTCATACTGGAGGGTGAGAGTAGAACTTAATGGACCAGACCAGCAGTTAGAAGAGAGCACGAATGTGTAAGAACAGGGAGGAGCCCATCCTCCTCCAAAGAAAGGCCAGATCTATGTTGACTTAGCTTGTGTTTCTCTATTCCTCTTAGCTCTTGTCTTTTACCGTTGGGACATAAATTAGACCTTGGATGACTTCCTAGAGTTTGGGTTCTAGGGGGCTTTTTTTCCTGTGACATTCTGATTCTCATTCTTACCTGGGTTTGCTTCATTTAAAGTATTGTTTAAAACCCCTCAATTTTTAAATCATCCTCTACAGAAACTAAAATACATATCCTTCCACAATGCAGAATCAGATGCAGGTGTCGCATTTCTGGCTGTGCTTTTCACTCCTGGAGCTCCTTATTCACCCTCTTCTTGAAACTGAGAAGTAAGGGCTTTGACTCCACCTTCTCGCTGAGAGACTAATCGGGAGGCCCTGAGGTGTGTAATCTTCCTACCTTCTGTTCTGAGCAGACTCGTTACCTCTGGGGACACAAATCCGAAGTCTGAAAAAATTCCCGGTCTCAGCGGACATCTTGGCCTCATCCTCATAGGAGACCCTGAGCTAGAATCACCCAGTTCTGCTACTCCCTGATTTCCCACCCTCAGGGACTGAGAAAAATCCTGTTTGTTGTTTTAAGTTGCTCAGTTTTAGACTAATTTGCTGCTCAGCAATAGAAAATTAATACAAGTGCCCTAACAAAGGACCTGGGTACTGTTTCCAAGTTTTAGAAACCAGCTGGGAGAGGTAGGTCGGAATTTCTGGCTGTGTTTCTAACTTCTTTTCACAAAGACCAGACAGAATATTTGACCAGGACATTTAGGGAAGAAAATCAGGAAATATGGTCATATCGATAGATCCAAATTATATTTAATATAAGTAAAAGTTAGTTCTCAAAATAACCTTTATTAAAACTTGAATCAAAATTTAATTTGAAATCGGGTTGTACATCTTAATATATATAACTTTTAATTCCATACCTCATTAAAGCTGGGAAGCTTTTTAAAAAATAACTTTACATTATCTCTGGGAAATGGGATTATGAAGGACTTTGTCTTTGAACATTTTTGTTAAACATGGGATATTTAAATGCCCTGACCCGTGTGGCTCAGTTGGTTGGGCGTCATCCTGCAAAGCGAAGTGTTGCCTGTCTGATTCCCCGTCAGGGGCACATGCCTGGGTTGCAGGTTCCGTCCAGGCTGGGCGCGAACCAGAGGCCACCGGATCGATGTTTCTCTCTCATGTATGTTTCTCTCCTTCTCTTTCTCCCTCCCTTCCCCTCTCTCTAAAAATAAATAAGAAAAATCTTTTTTTAAAAAACTACGTAACATTTAATTATGGGTTGACAAAAAAGTTCCTTTGGGTTTTTCCCATAAGATGGCTCTGGTGGTGCTTAGTTGTCTTTAACTTCATCCCAAACAATTTTGTTAGATTGTATTGTGACAGCTGTCATGTCAGTGTGCATTTAAAAAATCTTACCAAATTGGGGGATTTTTGTGTAGTTATTTTGATATGGAAGATGGAAGAAAATATACAACATTTTTAGCATATTATGATTTACTATTTCAAGAAAGGTAAAAACACAACTGAAATACAAAAAAAAAAAAGAAAAATAGATCTGTGCAGTGTGTGGAGAGGGTGCTGTGACTGACTGAACGTGTCAAAAGTGGTTTGTGAGGTTTCGTGCTGGAGATTTCTCACTGGACGATGCTCCGTGGTCTGGTAGAACACTTGAGGTTGGTAACAATCAAATTGCAACATTAACTGAGAATAATCAACGTTATATCACGCGAGAGATAGCCGACATACTCGAAATACCCAAAGCAATAAAGTTATTGGTGAAAATGAAAAATATGTCTTTTATTTTATGGAAAAAGAATGGACTTTTTGGCCAACCCAATATTTTTTGCAATGAACACATGTTGCTTTGTAATCAGAAAATACTTTTTTAATCCTCATCCGAGGATTTTTTTCATTATTGATTTTAGAGAGAGAAGAAGGGACAGAGAGAGAAAGAAAAAAAACACTAATATGAGAGAGAAACACCAAACGATTGCCTCCTGAACCCACCTGGGCTGCGGATCAAACCTGCAACCTAGGCATGTGCCTTGACCAGGACTTGAACTGACAACCTTTTGGCGTACAGCACAACTGGGGAAGAGATTAGTATCTCTGTTTCTTTTTCCTGGACCCTCCTGTGTTGAAAAGCAGGACAGAACATCACAGCTTAAGGTCTGTGCTGACAGCCAAGTGTGATCATCAAACCAGCATGAGGCCTTAAGTCCAGAACCCCGAACTGAGGTCCTTGGAGGACAGCAAAGGGAACGAAAACCCTCATCTCCGTCACCCACAGGCACCCCGGCCACAGCTAAGTGTCCTTCATTCCCTGAAGAGTTACACAGGTACAGCGGTACTGGGCTGTTTTGAATTCTGGTGCAATAGCTTTTTAGCCAAATTACACTCAGTGGTGTAGGTCACGTAGAGCTTCATTGACAATAACACTAACTTCTTCCCTACATGCATCCTGTATTCAGCGTCTGAAGGGAACCTGGGAGATCAAGCCACCCTGTGGGGTGCGTGGAGGGGGCTCTGCTTCAGGGAAAAGCGGGGACATTGGGAATCAAGAGAACAGACCCAGTGAGGCATCCATCCCAACACAAGTTGGGAGCAGGCAGGGTGGAGGGGCTGGGCACAGTCCTGTGTCCTCCGTCAGAGAGGAGTCAGTACGTCACTGTTTCTGTTTGCCGTGAATTCTCAGGACTCAGCAGTGCTTTGTAACAGGACCCTACATGCTCATTGAAAAGCTGAGTGACGCCACCAGGGGCTTGCTGCGTTAGGTCAGCGGTGCCCGCCGATCTCCGCATGAGCACAAGGAGTTCAGAGTTGACTTCCCGTGGACACCTACATCAGGAGGAACTTCCAGTCTCCTCTTGTCGGGGTGTGCTTATTTCAGCTCCCCCACGGAAATAAGAGACACGTTGGGCGGCTTCCAGAGTCTCCTGTCTTCGTTGGGATCTCTGGGACACAGAACTGGGGGAGGCGAGAGACAGGGATGACACTCACCTAGTGCACCCCAGAATGGGTGGATGGGTTGTTAAAGTCATGAAATGCTTCTGGGCTGGTTGGTAAGCGCTTCTGCTGCGTCCCTGAGTGCCCCGAGAGCCACCTTGGCCACGCCAGTGACTCCCGCTGGCCCTCAGCCCCTTCCAGGGTCCAGCGTCTAATGGTCATCACCGGGTCCTATAGGAGGCTCCTGGCCCCTGCCTCTGGATCTCCAGGTAAAGCCAGCACCTGTTCTATCAGTCAGTGTTTCATCTCTACCAGTAGTTAAGTGTTTGCAGTGTCCCTCCTGGCTTCAAGCCTTTGTACACCTTCACTGCCCGAGTTCATGAAGGCCAGCTGAATATCATCACCCAGCAAAATGAACACTGAAACCACCTGGGTTCAGGTCCTGGCTCCACTGTATATTAGCTGTGTGATCTTGGGCAAGTCCGTTAACTTCTCTGAGCCTCTGTTTCCCCATCTGCAAACATCAAATAAAATAATAGAGGAGAAAGTAAAGGAGAAATGTAAACTACAAAGTGTTTACATATAAAAGTTATTTTTAAATTATTATTTATGATGTGTATGAGTTCTTGATCCAGCACAGGGCCATCCCCTCAAACCGCGCTTTCTTCCCTCTCCCTGGGCCCCTTCCTTTTTACCTGTTCTGCAGTCGCCTCAAGCTTCCATCCCCAGGGATACCCTGGGACTTCACTGCATGGAGGTCACTAACCCTGGCCCCTCGGGGCAACTTCCTTAGCTACCTGTGCAGCCACCCTCTTCCGTGAGGCCTGGAGAGCTCAAGTTATTCTTCCCAAACCTCTCAGACTTCCCCTCCTGTCACCCTTCTGCCACTTCAGTCCCCTGCGTTTTCTCGATCCATCCCCCAAGTTTGTAAAATAACAATTTGAGGAGTTTTATAAGAGTAGTTCATGTTCATTATAGGACATTTATAAAATACAAATATGCATAAAAAGAAAACTAAAGTAACTCAATCTCACTACATATATAGCATTTATAACTTTTTAAATGTATGATCATTCGTTATTCTATAACCTCATTTTTTATTGCTATGTCACGTGCTGTGATTTATGTAACCGATCCCCTGTGATAGGCACAGATTTTATTTCAATGGCTTTGTTTTGGCACAGCAAGAAGGTGAATTTGGGACTTTCCATGCATGATTTCAGTTGGTGACCTCGGGACTGAGGACAAGGAGCTCGGCTCAGATGAGGAACTTGCTGAAAGAAGACACCACCACGAGTGACTCATGCAGACTCCTGGGAAGCTCTGCAGGCACCAGTGCTGGGAGACACCTCAGAATGTTCCAGTACCTTATACCAGCATCAGGGAACCTCCCAAAGGTGAGGCTGAGCAGCTTCTCTGCCCACGAGAAGAGTTTCAAGCAGGAGAGACAGAAGCTCTGAAGGTGACGAGAGTGACCAAGTCTATAAGCCAGATGAACCAACCACTTGTTCCAAAGCAGAAAAGCTTTCCAGGTAGAGACCCCCCAGATGCAACACATGTGGCAGACCCAGCCCTCACGGAAAATCAGAGCCACACAGGACAGAACTGGCAAGTGTGGAACAGACCTCCAGATCTCCCAGAACCTGCCTGTCAGGCCCACCTGTGCACCCAGGTCGGGAGCGTGTTATTTTGGTGAGAGAAAGGTGAGCACACAAGAGAAAGCAGAAGGGCAGAGACTGCCAAGGCCATGGGCAGGAGAGGCTGGGGTATGTGTGAGCTGAAGGGGCATGAAGGACACGGCTAGAAAGGGAACAGGAGAGGTGTCCTTCGGGAAGCCTGGTTCCCCAAAATAGACCCTCTCTCTGTGGCTTTGTAGCCAGCCAGGTTTGTAGGTTTGTAATGTGATACATCCTCTCCCTCTCCCTCTCCTTCTCTCTCTCAACAAAAGTGATACATGTGCATAATAGAAACTTTTATAATACATTTAAACAAAATGAAAAATGTAATTACCTATTCCAGAATCACTGGTAACATTGAACGTTCTCCTAGCATAGTATATTTGTGTACGCTTTCTCCACTATTCAGGGTTATATAAAACAGAAGGGTGGGGAACCCCCTGGGGTCCACAGCTAACAAGCAGCCCCGACTTCTTTCACCTGGCTTTCCCTAGGAGAACCAAGGTTCCCGCAGGCCCCTTTGTGAACTCAGTCGCAATACTTATTTTGGCCACGAGATGGAGGTGTTTGCTCATGCACTTCTGTCCCAAAGGCTCTTCTGGGGAACCAGGAAGTCCCTCCTTCCTCTGGTCCAGGAGCAGGCAGCTCCCACTGAGGCCACCCATAGTTAGTGCTGGCTTTATTGCTCATTCTGCTCACTACATCTCTTGGAAACCTTCTTGGTTCATGAGGAAAAAAGACAACTCACATTCCCACTCTTTTATGTCTGCATCAATTTAACAAATCCTTGAACAGCTATCTCCTCACTGTTGCAGCCTTGGGCTTCTGAGTGAAGGGATGAACTATAAACCTCACTGGGTCGTCCCCAAACCCAGCACGCTTCACGGTTTCCCATTGTCCTTAGGGTCCAGGCTAAGGGCCGTAGTTGGCCTGGGCCCTCCCCACCTGCCTCCGCCCAGTGCTCTGTGTTCCACATGCGGTGCTGCAGGGGCTGCCTTTCCGCCCCTTTCACTCTGCTCCCTCGCTGACACCCCTTCTAGCGTGTTTCTCTCCGGAAGGTGCTTCTCAGCACACCCCAGGCTGGTCCTTGTTCTTCCATGTCTTAGCTGACATTGCTTCTCCCCAGGAGTCACTCTCAACCCTGTGAATCTGGGTTATGTGACTCTCTCCTGTGCTTAACATGGGTAAGCATGTGGAATAGACTTCCAGACTTCCCGGTACCTGGCAATCAGGCCCACCTGTGTTGCTCTGATGAGAGAAAGATGAGCATGTAAGAAAGGCAGAAGGGCAGGGGCTGCCGAGGCCGTGGGCAGGAGAGGCTGTCCATAGCACACGAGCTGGATTGCTGCCTCTTTCTACAACGGAAGCTCCATGAGGGCAGGGGCCACGTCAGTCTTTCGCACTGGCATTCCCAGCACCAGAGCATGTATCCTGGCACTCTGCAGGGCCCAGCAAAGATGTATTAAAGGGATGAGTTCCTTGAAGTAGAGTCTTCAAAAGCCAGTCTACTTCTCTCTTTCCAGCCCCTCACCCTCCCGGTTCACCAGGTGCCTCTCCTTGTCCCCTGAATCTCTGGACACATCCCCAAGGAACAGTGCTGCTAAAGGACCACTTCTCTCCCTTGTGACATGGCGGTTGGGAGACAGTGGCATTTAGAGTGAGATGGACGTGGCTTCGAGTGCGGCCCTGACGATTACTAGCTGTGCACTCGCTTACAGGATTGCTCTGAGAAGCCACGCTCCGTCCTGACACAGGGTGGAGAGCCGTTAGATCAGAGTTCTTTCCCCCCTCCCCAGCCCTCTCTCCTAACCCCACCCTCCACCCTGAAACCTTGGGACACAGACACCCCTGCAGTCTCAAAGGCGCTACTGTTTTCCTGGTTCCCCTCTCTTTCCCCTGAAGTTGCCCAAGCCCCCTGCTGCTGACACCTCCTCCTTCCCTATCCTTCATCTTCAGCATAGATAACAGCGCCAGGTGGAGACTAGAGCAGGTACTAAAAACACTCCTTGAATGAATGAATACACACTGAACGAGAACCAGTCACAGCAGCATCCCCTGGGGCATGCTTGTTGATGGGTGGGTGGCCTCCTGCCCACCGGACACCACCAGTAAGAGACGGGGCACGTGTGAGACACAAGGCCGAGACTTTACTGAAGAAAGAAAAGGAAGGAAGAGAGACAGTGAAGAAACATGGTAGCCCTGTGGGAAAGGAAATTGCCGAGAGCTGTGGAGCCTGCATGCTCCTCTCATGCACAGACTAGGTAGCCCGGCGTGGGGACTCTGAGGGGACAGGTGCACATCATGTCATCTGAGCAAGCTCGGTCTCTCAGGGCACCTGCATTCCCATAGCCAAAGTCCGTCTGTCAGTGGCTGGTGCAAAAAGTGCAAGTTCCAACAAAATTCTTTCCCAGGTTTGCTCTTTCATCGTGTTTTTCTCTCACGGGGCCCCTCTGGCGATCTTCCTTGGGCCCTGCATGGTCTCCCACGTTCCATGAGGTTAGAACACCCCCAAGAGCCCCGCCATTCACAAAGAGCAGTGGCCCCCTCTCCAGCCAGGACCTTTGGCCGTGAATAAGGGTTGATTCTCCCTAAATGACCGCCACCTCCAAATTACTACATTTGGAAGATTTAGCTCAAGGTCTGTGCTTTCTCAGTGCGTCATTCCACTCTTTGAGGATGTGCGTGTTCTCCCGTGCGAGACGCTGAAGGGTGAGCTCTGACGTGGGCACTGTAGCCCTGCCTGTGATTTTCCCATCTCTGAGAGCGGCTCGCCTCCCTCCGAGGATTCTCCCGCATCGGTGCTATTCATAGAGCGTCTCTCTGCTGTGAATGAGGAGATGAATGGAAATTTTCTCTATTCATAATATTCAAAGAGTTTTCTCTGCTCAATGAGTTCTTTGATATTCTGCCAGAATCCTGTCCAAATGTTTGGCCACGTGTATCATGCCAGTAGAATGAGGTTTGGGCCTAGAATCTGGTTTCCCAAAGTGGTATCTGTATCAGCATTAAGTGCCCCACTCGGGCCTCTGAAGAGAAGCAGGCCCCCCAGGATGACCTCGAGTTCTCCTCCAGCAGGAAGGCTGTGCCTTTGTGTTGACAGCACATCCTTTACCCTGGCTTCCCACGGTGATGACACCATAGGAAATGAGGGTGTCACAAGACCCCTCCACCCCCGCCCCACCCCATCTCTGAGAAACCTCCGTGCACCTCTGCGCAAGAAAACAGCAGCCTCTGGCCATCTCCCCGGTCATTACAGCAGGCGCAGAGAAAGCGCCGGGAGAACCCTTCACTTCACACGGGAATGAGGAGCGACCTATGCTCTGAGCACCCCTGGTCAGAACCCCGGGCCTATCGCACCCCACCCTGGAATGCAGCCCCCCACCAAATTCTGCCCCTCCTCCAAGCCTGGCCCAGAGCCGCTTTTTCCCCCCGAAGCCTTCCTGCCGGCGCACGACTGGGTTTCCACCGCGCGCACCTGTGACAGTCCTGCTGCCTGTGAAACCCGTTTAGTACCCATGTAATGTTCCAGTCTTTCGTGACCTTTTCATAAAAAGCCTTTCTCTTCTCAAGCAGACTTAAAGCTGTTTGAGAAAGGACCACATCTTGTCCTTTGTATTCTTCATGGCACCTCTGAGAGACCCCGAGACGCCGACAGACGCGGGACGAGTGTGGACCGGCCACCACGTACGGCTGTGGGCACTGCAATGGAGGCCGGTCACGGATGCAGGCGCGTTCACCTCTGACTGGGGACGGAGCCTGCCTTCTCTGGGATGACCATCGGTCGTTCTTTTCCAGGCCACACAGGAGGAAGGTGATCTCACCCCGGTTGCCCCCTCTTCCGCCCAACACCTTTTCCCCCCACCCCCACCCCAGCAGGCTAGCCAGACTAGCCCGATATCTACAAGGTGGCAGGAGCCTCATCACCCGTTGCCTCAGCTCTGCCTACAGGCTGTTGCTATCCACCATGCATTGTGTAGTCCTGGGATGGCCTTGGGGAGGGGCAGGCAGGGAACAAGCAAAAAGTCAGTATTGGTGCAGAGTGTCCATCGGAGTATCCTGGCTAAGCATGGCTGCCTCGGGGACCACCTTCAGCACGAACCTGAAGCTCTTTAAGGACTCGGTCTGAAGCATCTCCATGTTCACAGTGCCTAGCTTAGCACCTAGTAGATATTCATCTGGCATGGAGCACGTGAATTGCGTTTCTAGTTACCAGCAGCCAAGGAGTTCATGGGGGTAATGAGAACAGATGTTAATGACCATAGTGAACTCCCGCTCCCCGATGACAGTACAGCACCCCTTTGGTGTGTGGCAAAGTTCTGGGGCCCAAGCACAAAATGCAGAAAAGGCCTCTTGCCTTTTGTTAGTTGCAAAATTTCTATCTCCCTACAATAAAGGGGGGGGGGACACATTCTGTAGGTACTTCCAGGGTTTTATAGAGTCTCAGAGCTCTCTTCTACCTTTCTTTAACAGGTAGTAAGTTAACCCTGGCTGGTATGGCTCAGTGGATTGAGCACAGCCTGTGAACCAAAGGGTCTCTGGTTCAATTCCCAGTCAGGGCACATGCCTGGGTTGCAGACCAGGTCCCCAGTAGGGGGCGCTCAAAGGACAACCACACCATTGACGTGTCTCTCCCTCTCTTTCTCCCTCCCTTCTGCTCTCTAAAGATAAATAAATAAAATCTTTTTAAAAAAACAGGTAGTAACTTAGGATGTTTTCAGTGGGATAGTCAGGACTGGTCTCCAGTGCTGGCACTGCCTGTGAGAACTGCATTTCCTAGGGACCCAAGACTGCTGCGAAGCCACTAGACCTTGAACCCGGTGAGGTGTGAGCCCGTCAGGAGAGAAAGAAAGGGAGGGCCCGTGCCAGCCGCCTCGTCATCTGCTCACCAAGGCTTGTAAGCTCACACAGTTGTCTGCCCCGGGGGACACCTCATTTCCGGGATTCCATGCTCCAGTCTTCAGTCCTGGCAGTTATAGCTGGGATGGCATTTACAGTGGGACTCCAGAGTACCCGCTCAAGTCACTCCTCTAGCGACTATTCCAAGACCAAATTGATTAAGAACTTATGGAAACAGGAGAGGAGCTTGAAGCGGATAATCCAGTGAGGGCTACTGAGGGAGGAAGGGACTGGAGGGACAGACGACTCTAAGCTCAGCCCTCCTATGGAGCTGCCCAGGGCTGTTCCAAAGGCTTCTAGGAAATTGCTCAAGAAACTGGGTCTAGCAGGAAGCCTGTAAAGTGCTTTACAGTGTGTAGAGGCAACCCCCGCCCCTACTCCCCACCATGGAGGGCTCCCCATCGGGGACAGCCAGGGCAGCCTCTTTTGACGTTCAGTGGCGAGTCGACTGTCCTTGCTGGGGCTCTGACCCCACTCACCGAGCGTGTAAGACACCGACTAAGTGCACTAACTAACGTGCACTTAGTGCCCGCTGTGCCGAGTGCTTCCTGTGCAGCATCTCATTTAATCCCCCTATGAAATAAGGTGTTTCTATCCTCATATTACAAATGAAGGACATTAGACTTAGGTTCAAGTGCTTGTCAAGGTCACGCATCTAGTAAGTAGAAGAGCAAGGATTCAAATCCAGGCCTGCCCATTACTAACGTTCTTGAAAGTTCTCCTTTTCCCAGTGCAGTACTGTAAATTCCATTGGCGGGAATAACCAGTCCACTTTCTGTCTCTGTTATATGGCCGTACTGAAATAGTTCTGCTTCTATAATCCCTTCTCCAGCCTGTCAGAGCCTCAAAATGGTTTCTAAGAAGTAGAGTCCAGTCGGTGCTGACCACTTCAAATCCCTACAAAAGCCACATTCCTGACCGACATCCAGCCTTCTCCAAGCAGTCACGGGGATTTCTGCTGCGGAAATTCAGGGAGATTCTTGAGTCATGACTGACCAAGAATCGGATTATGCTGTCAGTTCTGTAAGGTATTCAGGCAGAACAAAGCAAGAACAATTTATTTCTGCTCCATCATGCCTGGGTCTCAACTGGGGTGGCCCAATGGCTGGATTTGACTGTGATGGTTGGGCTGTGGCTACAGGTCAGGAGCCCTGGTGCTGTCTGCCAGCTGGATTCCTCCACTTTTCTCCATGTGGCATCTGCTGAAGTGGGACTGAGATGTCCCAGATGGCTTTTTCCCTCATGCGTCTCATGCCTTCCTTCCTCTTCTCCCACGTGGCCTCTCTCTTGGTATCGGAACCTGATCTTATATTGCTGCTCCACTTCACTGTACCTGCCCCACCCACAACCCCTTTCGTGGGGAGCTGCCTCTCTCAGCCCCCACTGCCAGGTGGCTGCTCTGTAGCACACGATCCTGCCTCCTCCCCCCTCCCCACACACATGTCTGTGATCCTGGATCACGATCCATTACAGGCCAACCAAGGACTTTTGAAGTCACCTGACTCAAAAATACAGAGAGAGTCAGGCGGATCAGTCAGATTCCCCTTTTGGAAAATTTGAACCAAAAAAAAAAAAAATTAAAGACAATATAGGCAGTGTGTGACAAGCGGTTATGAGGGCCAGTACTGCCTGGATGGACCAATGTGCTAGCCGGAGTTAAACTGAAGAAGACACTTGGGAATTGAAGAAGAAAAAAAACAAGCTCTGACCCAGTGAAAACACACTTGCAGGGGAAGAATGGTGAGCCTGGTCTCGGCAAGAGGATGCAGGCAGGAGTGGCCGAAGGGCAGAGAGAAGAGCCAGCACCAGAGGCCCCGAGTGCCCGGGGCTCCCCAGGCCCAGGCTTACCCGTGTGGGTCAGTGCAGCGGCTGCTTACTTGTTTCCTTTGCTGTCAGTTGGCTTAGAAATGGGCATGTGACTTAGTTCTGCCTAAACATACAAGGAAGTGGCTGAGGAGCCTTCTGGAAAGAATTTTGCTTTTTGATTCAAGGAGAGACAGTGAAGAGGCCTGTCCCTTCTTTCTGCTTTGAATATGGATGTTTGAGGACATGATACTTAGAGCTCAGCAGCCATCTTGAGGCCAGGAGACAAGAAGAACAAGGGGAAAAAGCCAACACACTGAGGCTGGCAGACAGACCCAGAGAGCCTGGGTCCTTGAGGACGTCCTGGAGTCACTCTACCTGTCCTGGAACCAGCCTTATTGCTCTATTAGTTAAATGGCTTTATTTTCTAAGCAGATTTCTGCTATTTGAAGCCTGAGGCACTTTTAACCAGCACAGCACTCCCCTGAACCTCTCCACCTTCAGCTCCTAAGAGCCTTATGGCTCTTGATATAGTTCCAAGTCGAAAATCAGCCCAAGCTTGGACATTGGAAATCTTACTTGTATGGCAGGAAATAAAGTCAAGGTTTCTCACAGCCTACAGAGTGATTTCAACACTTAGTCCCAACTCCCGGGACCTGCAGAACACAGACAAGGAAAAAAGAAACAGAGATTGAGCCCTGGCTGGTGTGGCTCTGTGGACTGAGCATGGCCAGTGAAGCAAGGGGTCTCTGGTTCAATTCCCCAGTCAGGGCACATGCCTGGGTTGTGGGCCAGGTCCCCAGTAGAGGGTGCGCGAGAGACAACCACACATTGATGTTTCTCTCCCTCTCTTTCTCCCATTCTTACCCTCTGTCTAAAAATAAATAAATAAAATCTTTAAAAAAAAACAGTTCTAGATGCATGAGTCTTGTAAAATGGGGCTCAGTGTTGAATTTTAGGAAGACCAAGTTCAGAGGGAGGGGATGGGGGTGGGACGGTGCTAATGCCCAAGATGCAGAGCCGAAGGGCAGGCCAGAGAGCCGTGGAAGCACTCAGGTGGAGCAGTGAGCTGGTGAGGGCAAATGGGGGTGGACTGGGTGACTTCTGGAGAAGGAGCCTAGTGTCCACAGCAGGATCGTGTGAGCTCCAAGTAGCTTATGACAGCTGGAACTAAACTGATGGGAAACCAGGCCTTTTGATCGCTCTCTAGCCAGCCTTAGGAACATTTCAGATGGGCTTAGGTAAAGGGACCCTGAATGGTAACCATTCCCATGTATGGGTACTCCCCACGTTCGTCATTCTTTGTTCTCCACTTCTTTTTTTCTCCAGTTTTCCTTCCTGTTTTCTCTAAGCAAAGCCAAGAATCTGAATCTGAATCTCTTCTACCTCAATGGGAGAGCGAATAGTGGGAAGTAAGGATGTCTTTCAGAAGATTTAAAATCCTACTCTGGGGGTAATGAGTTAGGGTGGAAGGAGAGAAAGCAGTCAGTTAATAAGACGTTAAAGACAAAATCCTATAAAATAATCAGAAAAAGGAATGAAAGCTTTGGTTGGAGTGGAGGAAGCAGAAAGTTTAAACCCCTATTTAATGCAATGAGTGCTTTCATGTGATACTTCATAAACCCCAAATTTCCCCCAAGTTTCCCCATATAACTAAAGATTCTCTGAAAATCAGTAACGAACTGAAGGCTTTTCCTCATTCTTCGTAATCAAGCTTCTTCTCCAGGATGAATTAGCCTGATTACTGACTAAACGCTCTCCCACAATCTTTGCAACGTGAATGTGCCTTTCGTGTGAATTACCCAATGATAAGAAAAGGTTATGCTACCCCCAGACGATTTCCCACAGTGATTATGCTCACAGGCTTCTCTCCAGGATGAATGATCCGATGTTCAAAGCCTTCCACGCCTCCCCTGGATACTCATCACGTATGACCAGTTTAAGTCCAAAGTGGAATTAGCTGCCATTGTGTGAGGATGGAACTCTGATTGAAGGTTCTTCCTCACCCATTATGCTCCCAGGGCTCCTCTTGGCCATGAAATCCCAGATGTCTAATTAGCTCCGAGCACTGTCTAAAAGCATTTTTACATCCATTACGTGCATATGATTTTTCTCCAGTGTGAATTCTCTGACGTTGAATGAGCTCTACTTCGTGAAAGCATTCACATTTATTGCGTTTGTGGAGTGTGAATTAGCTGATGTCATGTGGTGCTGAGGGGCTGACAGGTGCCTCCCACAAATAGGGATTCTCTCCAAGATGAATGTTAGGGTGTTCAGTGGGATGGGAGCCCCAAGGACCGTTGCCTGTATTCATAACAAAGCTGTTCTCTCCAACACGAATACTGTAATACTGAATACATTTTGAATTCTTTTCTAAAACTGGTCACACTTATTTTGGAGTTTTTCTCACTTCTGAAAAATGTAGGTACAATTGCAGAGGTTTCAAATATTCATCACACTCGTGGGTGAGGTCCCTAATGGTTCTCTGTAGATGTCTCCACATTCACGGACCTCCACACACTCAGGGACCTGGTTGGCTTTCCCCAGGCACCTTCTGGTCGCACCCACCTACCGGTCTACTGCTGCCGAAAAGTTTCGCTAAGGGCCAGCTTCTGCTCTTGGTCCTGGTCTCACAAAATGAAAATGTAAATATTAATCATTCTGTCTTAAAGCACAGGAAGATTTCTTGGACTGAAAATGAAAGATTTGAGAAGATTTAAGAATAAGAGTGCCTTTGGGCGAATATATATTATAAAATGATGCGTGTGACAGACTGCTGGCTACTTACTTGCTTTTTTCTGAACGAACCCAATCTTGGTCACAGTGAGAACATACCCATTGAAAACACCTTCTCTAATGACTGAGAGAGCGCACGTGGGGAGTCGCAAGGAGGCTATTTCCACTTCGTTTCTTGATATGGATGCTGGCCAGATTGAAGCAGGGTGCAGCCAAGAGGAGGGCCCCAAGAAGGGATTTGTAATGGGGTCCAGGACTCGGGGTGTCCAGGAAATATTAGAAAAATGTATGTAGGATGTCCTCACCCCCACAGGCCTGAGCCAGGGGGGATGGGACACATGGAACAGGGCTATTCAGAGCTGTTTTGGGTAGCAAGAGCTTTGCAGCTAATCCCTGGCATGGTCATTTAACATATCTATAACCTTTAACTGGTTTCATGGATATGTTAAATAGCTGTGGCCCTGCTTTGAGCCAGGGAGATGGGAGTGACTTCCACCCAAGGTGGGACTGGGAAGCAACTCCCCCTGGTTACAGGGCCTGCGTGAGAGCTTGGAGATGATTGGCTCCATGCCATGGGGCCACACCTGCCCAGACTTACTATGGCAGCCCAGTAAAGCTGGAAGAATACAGGGATGCTGGCAGGTGTAGCTGACTGTAGGAGGAGTCAGAAATGGGGCTGCAAAGGAAGATGGGCACTGGGATTTAAACCTAGGCCCGGCAGCCATAGGAAGAAGAGACCACGCAGCTCCATAGTAGTAGAGGAGGGCCACAAGGTTTTGGGGGAGAAGGAGGAGACCATGCGGCTCCAAAGTAAATGGGGAAAAGGACCACGCGGTTCTGAAGGAGAGTAAAGAGGACCACGAGGTTTTGGAGTGCTTCTTCTTGCCACGCGGCTTAGGCAGCAGGAGAGACTTTGCCGGGAAGAAAAGGGGAGAAAGGACTCTTGCTGGTGGGCCCTGAGAAGGTGCCACATGGCTTTGGATTAACTGGAGATCGCAGCAGCCACACAGCTGATGGTGCCGGGAGCCTGAATCACGGACTTCTACTTCTTTTCCTGAGATACGGTACCCCGGACTGGGCACAGGGAGAGGGAAGGACTGTGCATCTGTGGGTATTCTAAAGGACTTTAGTATCTTATTGAAGACATTAGGCCATTACTCTAAGTTTGTGTAACTTTCAAATAAACAATTCCTTTCCTTTTCACCAGTCTCTGGCATTGAGAGACGTCTTTCCTCTGGCGGCGGGCATTTCAAACCTAGCAGGTGGGCGTGGGGGGGAAGGAACCTCCAGAGACAGAAAGGCGGAATCCTTTCTGTAATAATTTATCGTGAAGGAACCACCCCCCCCTCTTGCTCTGTAACAAGATGGGTGTGTTCTCTCTGTGAAAATCCGTGAGTGGCATACTTCTGATCTGAGCGCTTCATATGATGAAAATTTAGGAATAACTCACTTCCCCCTCCTACCATGCAGGCATGAGACAGTTCCGGCACGTGGGATACAAGCAGAAGTGAGCTTCCGAGAAAACTTGTTAAAGGGCGTGGACTCCCGAGCAGGAACCTTTTGTTTTCTCCCTATCTGCCCCCGCCCCTCCCCCACTCCCCGCCCCGGTGGATCCTGGGTGTGATGCCTGAAGGTGCGGCTGCCGTCCTGGGAGCTCCTGGAGGAGGGCCATGGGCAAGGATGCCGTAGCGAGCCTATGGCAGGTACCCGTCCCGGATGGCCTTGCATTTCTCACCTCTGGAATTTTTAGTTTAGTCTAGTGGGTTAAGAATGATTTGCATTTTATTGTGAGGTTAAACATCTCTTCCTATGTTTATTGCCTCACGTTTTATTTATTGGTCTTTCCCCTTCCTCCTTTGTAAAACTTCCGTATTCGTTGAAGATATTGGCTCTTTGTGTGTCGAATGTGTTACAGACAGGCTTCCAAATTTGTCGTTTGTCTTTTAAGTTTGTGTGTGTATACGTTTTATTTATTTAGCTAAATGTTCAATTCTCTGTGGCTGGCTTGTTTATTTATTTACTTATTCATTTAGGTGTGTGTATGTGTGTTTTAAAACAGAGGCCAGTACATTTTTGTTTTATGGCTTGTAAATTTTGTGTAATATTTATACTTTTTCTACTCCAGAATTGTTAAAATGTGAATCCTTTTTTTTTAAAGATTTTATTTATTTATTTTTAGAGAGAGGGTAAGGAAAGGAGAGAGAGAGGGAGAGAAACATCAGTGTGTGGTTGTCTCTTGCACGCCCCCTACTGGGGACCTGGCCTGTAACCCAGGCATGTGCCCTGGCTGGAAATTGAACCGGCAACCCTTTGGTTCGCAGGCTGGCACTCAGTCCACTGAGCCACACCAGCCAGGGCAAAATGTGGATCCTTTTTAACAGCACTTTCATGGTTTCATTTTTGTATGTGAAAATCTTGGATCCAAGTAGAATTTAATATGATATAAGGACTGAGGTCAAGACCTAGCTTCCTCCCTTCCATCACCTCTTGCCGCTATCTGGTGAATAACTCCTTTTTTTTTCCTAGCAATTTTGAAATACTGCTTTTGTTATGTGTTAAATTCCCATTTAAATTTGGGCCTTTTTCTTGAATTTCTATTTAATTTGTATGTACCTTCTCCAATACATAATTATTTTTAACTTTTTTATAAGTTGTTTTAATGTCTGATAAGGTTACACCTCTCATTACTTTTCTCTTTCAAAATGCCCATGGTGAAAATAAGGTAGGTAGCTTGGAACTGGTGAGCTATTCAGAGACTGAACCGTGTCTTTGAGAAGTTACTGTGACCAGCTGTGTGTATGACCAACACATGCAATAAAATGAAAAAGGATGAAATGAGAATGTAACATCACCCCAAAATATTGTGTTTATCGTGAAGTCAGGGATTACGCAAAGCTTCCTTCATATAGATAGCATGATAATGATACCTTTATTTTAAGCAGTCATCCTTTTTCTCTACAACCTATTCCTGGGATCGTTTTGTTAAAAAGTCATTATTTTTCTCTTAATAATTACTCCTATCCAGAAACTCAGCATCAAACAAGTTAGTAAATATGTCATAAAAGCAAAAGCATAAAGCTTCTGATGACCTTGAGTAATATAATAGGGTAACATTACGCTTCACGTCCTATGACGCAAATTTAGGTACACTCAGGATGATTACTTTACAGGCCTCCATGTACTGGGAGCTCCACACAAAGCACAAAGCATTCTGTCTAGTCTGAAAATAGCCCTGTCCGTGATGAGAGGACAAATATAACATTAACAATTGCGCTTCCCTTTTGGAGTTTAGGAGAGTCATGAGGAAATTATGTGTAAGATCCGAGTCTCTTTTTAAAATAAGCTTTCCAAAGAAACCTGAAATGATCCTATTTTTTCTGAGAAATTTCTTTGAAACAAACTGAAGCATTCAGAATAATTCCATTGACATTATAGCTGCATACGATCCTAGGTGTCTTCTAAAAATGACTATTATAGTATTTGAAAGTATTAAGAGAACTAATCTCTCAAACCAGGTTTTTTGTTCATCTTTTCTTGGCTGCATAAATGCTTTGTGTTGGCACAACGAGCATTAAAATGAAACGTTTGGGAAAATGTGGACCCAGTAAAAATTAATGTCTCCCTTATGTCATAATTTGTAAAAGTAAAACAAGATCTGAGGTAAGTGTTTTAAAGATATAGTAGCTGTGCGTAGTCACTTCCAAAGACTACAGTATAGAAGGGGGGGTGGGGGGGCTGAAAGAGAAACCTTACAAATGGAGAAGCCTGAAAAACACTGCCCCAGACAGGTGAACAGAGTCAATATCAAACAGTGATCGGACATGTTGACAATATGTGCCCTTGATATGAGGGATGACAGTGGCACCTTACCTCTGTGACCTTTGTCCCCAAAACCCATAACTCCAGTCTAATCATGCGAAAAGCATCAGGCAATCTACAAAATACCTGACTTCTTAAAACCGTCAGGTCATCAAAAACCAAGAAAAATCTGAGAAACTGTCACATCTGAGAAGAGCCTGAGAAGACTTGACAATGAACTGTTGTCAAAAAACATCATAAAAATGTTTCAGGGAGCAATTATAAGCATTCTTGGAACAAATGAAAACAAAAGTCTTGGCAAAGAAGTAAAAAATACAAAGAGGGATCAAATGGAAATTTCGGAGCTGAAAAATATAATATCCAAACTTAAAAACTCATTGAATGGCCTCCATAACAGGAGAGAGGTGACAAAGAGCCAGCAAATGAAGACTGATCAACAGAAGGTGCCCGAAATAAACAGAAAATTGACTGAAAAAAAATTGCCAGAACTTCAGGGACCTGTGGAAAAAATAACAAAAGATCTAACATTCACCCCATTGTAGTCTCAGGAGAAGAGAGAGTGGGGGTGTCTGAAAAAATATTGGAAGAAATAATGGCTGAAATTTCCCCCAAGCTGGCAAAAAGCAGAAACCTATAAACTCAATAAAGTGCAAAGAAATTCACAATAAGACACATAAACTTCTGAAAACTAAAGATGAAAAGCTTTGAAAATAGCTATGGCATCTCTTGAAAGATACAACCACCGCCATAGGCATCAAAGTTTATGGGACACAGCTAAAACCACATGAGATGGAAATTCATAATACTAAATGCTTGCAGAGAGATCTCAAGTCAATAATTTAAGCTACTATCACAAGAAGCTAGAAAAAGAAAAGGAAATAAGCCCAAAACAAACAAAAAGAAGGAAATAATAAAGATAAGAGCCAAAACCGATGAAATGAAAAGCGCAAACAACAGAAAGGCAATTAAACAAAAAGCTGGTTCTTTGAAAGGTCAATAAAAACTGGTAAGTCTCTGGCAAGACTGATAAAGAAAAAGAGGAAGAACACAAACTACCAATATCAAGAATGAAACATTGGACAGCCATGAACTGGTGGATCTAGGACAAGGAAGAAAGGCATGTTGTAATGGGGTATAGGCTTAACAGGGTGTAGGCTGAGAGACCCAGGGCCCCCCACAAGCCCAGGTGAGGGGCTGGGGAAAACAGCAGTACAAGGATTGAGAGTTATTTTGCATGTCAATAACAGCAGGCTAGCTTCATAGCCTTCGTGGAGCCAGGGAGGTGGGTGTGACTTTGACCCATGATGTTGCTGGGAGGCTGCTCCCCCAGTTACAGCACCTGCTCAAGAGCTTGGAGATGGTTCACTCCACGCCATGGGGCCACGCTTGCCCAGACTAGCAATGGCAGCAGAGAAAGGCAGAAGAACCCAGACTACTGGCAGGCGTAGCTGATTGTGGGAAGAGTCAGAAATGGGGTTACTGAGGAAGATCCATGTGGGATTTAAACCCAGGTACAGCAGCCATGCCTGGGTTTTACCACGCGGTTTTGGGAGCGGAGAAAGAGCTCTCTTGACCAGGAGGCTTAGGAAGCAGGAAAGCAAGATGTAGCAGCCAAGCGGAGCTCTCTCTTAGCGGTTTGGAAGAATGCAGAAGGACTCCCACTGGCCCACCATGAGGATGAGGTTTGGGATTAAGAACAGGAGTCCAGTCAAGCTTTGGACTTCTGTTTCTTTTCCTGAGATACGGTACCCTGACTGGCCTGGTCTGGCAAGGGGAGGCAGGACTATGTGTGTTTGTGGATGTTTTAAAGGGACTTTGGGATTTAATGGCAACATTTTGCCATTACTCTAAACCTGTATAGCTTTTGGGTAATTAGTTCTTTCCTTTTTACCAAACTCTGGCATTGAGAGCCACAGTTCCTAACATAGCGGCAGGCAAAGAACCACAATACAAAAAGGAAAGGGGGAGGGGGTTATTTCTGTAACAATGTGAGGGTCCAGGCAGGAAGCCCCACTCTGTGGTGGTGAGAATAACGTCCCACACCCAGCCCGGGCTCTGATCTGCCAATGGAAGTGTCTGGACCCAGAGCCAGAAAAGCAGCAGGTTGGGTCTGTGATGAGACGGCACCAAGTTAATGGCCTCATGCCGGTGCTCATTGAACACACCCCGCAGCACCATGAAAGTAATGCCTGCGAGGTAGTAGTGGAAAGCCTGCATTCAGTCTCACCTGTCTCTCTTCCAGCGATTTCAGAGGGATTAGCCCCATCTTCCCCAGACCCAGGGCCTCCAATAAAACAATCTCCTCCAATTCTGTTGTCCAAAAAAACCCATGATAGAATATACTCGTCCTCACTACAGCCGCCTCACCTCTCAGGTCTGCCCCTCACCTTGGATACAAGAGCTCTACAAACCCTTCTGAACTAACTACCTGTTTATTTCTAACCCTTGAGAGAAACTCCTGATTAATTCTTAACACCTCACTGGTGCCAAGGGCCAGGAAATCAATGCCCAGCGTCCCTGGTCACCCCCACCAAGCACAGCATGGAGCAGACTATGGCATGGAGGGAAGTGGAAGACATCTGTATGGATAATTTTTCAGGCTTTGTCAGCCTGGCCCGTCGTCACCAGAACCTCCAGAGGTCATCACTATGTCTGAGTTGTACCTAACCAGGTCATCCCAAAGCACATGCGTGAGGACCGCAGCCACAAAACCCACCAGTAATAACATGAGCACATGGCATTGACGAAGGACAACCAATATATTTCCAGAGTCTGGGCAAAGAAATCACTACCATCATCTCCATGACAACTGTCACTCCACACCCCACTGAAGTGTCAGACCAGTGCAAGCTGTAGGTGTGAGTGGGACTGTAGCCAGTCCAGAGTGTGGGGCTTGAGGTCCCACACTGAGGCAGTGGCAAATATCATTTGATCTCCATGGAATTCTAAGTGGAAATCCAGGAGGTCCAGGGCCCTATTTTATGGCCGTGTGGCAGGAAGCCACTCTCCTCCGGGTAGCCCAGAAAGCCAGATTGTCAAGTCGTCTACTACAAGCTCAGGCAGTACAGCCCCTGCGGCCTGGCACTGCTGCCCCCTACAGAGAGCCAGTTGGAGTGGGACAGGGCCTCCCCCGGCACAGGGTGGCAGCAGGTTTCTCAGCCTCAGCATGACTGGCACTGGGGGCTGGAGAATTCTTTGCGTGGGTGGAGGGCGGGCTGTCCTGTATATGGGAGGATATTTTGCAATATCCGTGCACCTGCTCACTAAATGCCAGTAACAACCTCCCGAGTGACAGTCAAAAATGTGTCCAGACATTGCCAAAGGCCCGTTGGGGACCAAGCTGTCCCCCGTTGAGAACCACTAGATTAGACCTTAGTATGTTGGGGTCTCCAAAAAGAGAAAATATGATTTGACAGGGTTGAAACCTAGAGGAAGGAGAGAGGCCAGGTGTAAGAAGGTCTGGAGTAGACTCAGGAAAAGATGTCTAAGATAGAATTTGCTAGAGAAAAAGCATGACAGGGAAGATTAGATAGAGAGCGAAGGAATCCATTAAGAAAGAGCCACAAGGTCAGTGTGGAAGGAAATGGAACACGTAGGAGCGATAGTTGGGACCTTATTACCAACAGACAAGTTTGGAGTCAGGGGCCCGGGCTCTCCTATCAGCTCTGCAATTCACTCTCCTTGCAGTCTTGAAGAGGTCGCTTCTGAGCAAGTAAGTTTCTTTGTCAACTGTTTGCAAATAGTACCACCTGCTCTGCCTGGCACATGGGTTATAGTTAGAATCAAGTCAATAATTCCTTAAAGGTGTGTGTGGGGAGAGAGAGAGAGAGAGATACACATTGGCTACCATCACAGATTCTGAAGACCTTCAATAATAAAGAACCACTATAGACGTCTCTACCCACATACATTCAACAACTCGGATAAATAAACCAGTTCCTTAAAAACCACAAACTACCAACACTCACTCAATATGAAAGAGATAATTATAAAAGTTGTATAATAATTTTAAAAATTGAATTCATAGTTGAAAAAAAACCAACTTCCTGTCTCAGTGGCCCTACAACCAGTTTGTTGACTCACTGGAAGGACTCATAGGACTCCATATGAAGTTATATTCAAGATTTCCCACAGCAAGGACACCATGCAGGAAGAGCAGAAAAAAATATTTACAGGCAAAGGAAGGAAGGATCAATGCGCGTTTTCTTATCTCTCTTCGGGGACGGCACAGGCACCTCTTCCCCACATGCAAACCGCAGGAACAGATGGAAGATGTCCTTTTCCAGGAAATCCTATTTGAGTCTCGGAGTCCAAAGTTTTTAAAAGGAGCTGGCCGCATACCAGCTGGTGACCGAGCCTGGCCCCGATCAAGGCACCAGGTGTACATCATGAATTTTTATGTTTACTTTAAACATGCCGACAGCCTGGTTTATCTTGACCCACTGCTTTGGACGTAGAGAATAACATTTTACCCGTTGCTATGTGAATATTCCAGGAGTTTAGTTCTCAGGGTTTGACCAAGGGTCATCGCCATGGACACCGAGATAAGTGAGAAATGAGTGAAACGGACCAGCTATGTTCACTGTTACCTCACACTCTTAAAAAAGAAATCTCTAGAACCACAGAGTTTCACTGGAGAATTCTACTCATATTTAAAGAAATAGTAGCCCCAATACACACAAGGTTCAGAAGAGGGAAGGGGAGCACTCCCCACCGTGTGCTGTGAGGCCAGTGTGACCGTGACACCTAAAGCAAAGGCCAGCGGCTGGGGGTCCTCAGACACAGATGCAGAGTCCTCACCGCGGCCCTAGCAAATTGAACCCGGCCTGCACAGAAACGATTTTGCACTCTGAGCAAGCAGGGTTAGCTCCGGAAGTTCAAGGAGAGTTCCATATTCAAAAATCCGGCTGTAATCCACCATATCAACAGGCTGAAGAAAAAAACACATGATCTTATCAATTGACATAGAAAAGCATTTGACGAAATTCAACTCCCGATTCAATTCATGATAAAAACTCTCAATAAACTTGGAATAGAAGGGTAACTTCCTTAACCCAATAAAGAGCATCTACAAAGAAATCTACAGCTGACGTTTTACTTAATGGGGAAAGGCTGAGTGCTTTTCCCCTGCAACTGAGCGTAAGGCAAAGATCTTTGCTCTCATCGCTCTATTCAATTCCGCACTGGAAGTCCCAATCAGCGCAATAAAGGAAAGGAAATAAAAAGCATACCGATTGGAAGAAAGGAAGAAATAAAGCCATCCCTATTTTCAAATGACATGGTTGTCTAAAAAGAAAACCCTCAAAAAAATCAACGATAATTTTTTTAAAAAAACTAAAACTTATCAATGAATTTGCCAATTCAACAAGTCCTCATGGTACAAGACCAACATACAAAAATTAATTATATTTCAACATTCAAACAATAAACATTTGGAAACTGAAATTTAAAATACATTTATAACGCTTAAAACATAACATTTACAATTACTCAAAAATTAAATATGTAGGTATAAAGTATAAATCTAACAGGATTTGTGTACTGAAAACTACAAAATGCTAATAAAAAAGGTGTAAATAAACGGAGAGACATATCATATACATGTATTGAAAGACTTCACACAGTAAAGATGTCCACTTTTCCCAAATTAATCTATAGATTCAATGCAATTTCTATCAAAATCTTTGCAAGGTTTCTTGTTGATATTGACAAACATTCTAAAATATATAAATGGAAAGGCAAATGAACTAGAAGAGCCAAAACAACTTTGGAAAAGATTAAAGTGAGAGGTATAACTTTACTTGGTTTCAAGACTTACTGTACAGCTACAGTAATCAAAAATGTGTGCCCTGACTGGTGTGGCTGAGTGGGTCGGGCATCATCCAGCAAACAAAAGGTCGCCAGTTTGATCCTGGTCAGGGCGCACGCCTGGGTTCCCAGCCAGGTCCCCCCCCCCCCCAGTTGGGGGCATGTGAGAGGCAACCAACCGGCGTTTCTCTAACACATCAATGTTTCCCTCCCTCTCTTCCTGCCTCCTTCCCCTTAAGGAAGAAAGAAAAGGGAGGAAGGGAGGAAGGGAGAGGGTATCAGCAGAGGGAGACACATAGACAACACCTAATTTTGGTCAAAATGCTGAGGAGGAGAATGTAGCTCAATATAACGCAATAGGGAACTGAGAAACAGACCCATACAAATAAATACACTCAGCTGATTTTTGACAAAGGCACGGCAGTAATTTGAACAAGGAAAGATAGTCTTTTCAGCAAATGGTACTGAAGCAATTAGACATCCATAGGCAAAACAAACAAACAAAACCCACCTCAACCTAAACCTCACACTTTATATAAAAATTAACTCATAGACCTTGTGTAAAATGTAAAACTTTTAGAACAGGAGGAAATTTTCAAGACCTAGGGCTAGGCTGGTGGTTCTCAAGCAACAGTGATATTTTTTTAAGTCCTTACCCAAGGATGTGTTCATTGCTTTTTAGAGAGAGAGAGAGAAACATTGATTCAAAAGAGAAACATTGATTCGAAAGAGAAACAGAAAAACATCAATCAGTTGCCTCCTGTATGCGTCCCAACCAAGGACTGAACCTGTAACATTTTGGTGGACAGGAGGGCGCTCCAACCAACTGAGAACCACCCCCCCCCCGGGGCCCCCCCCCCCCCGCCCCCAACAGGGCTCAGCGGAGGGTGATTTTGCCCCCAGAGGGCACTTGTCAATGTCTGGAGACGTTTTTTATTTTCATACCTGGGGATGGGAGTGCGACTGGCATTTAGTGGGTAGAAGGTCAGGGACAATGATAAACATCCTATAATACACAGGACAGCTCCCCAAAATATAGAATCATCCATCCAAAAGGTCAGTAGTGCCAAGGTTGGGAACTCTGGTCCAGGCAAAAAGTTCTTAGATATGACATAGAAGGCACAATCCATTAAAAAAAAAGATTAAAAGAACTATCAAAATTAAAAGTTTTGTTCTGCAAAAGACACTGTTAAGAGGATTTTTTAAAAACTAGGTACAGATAAAATATTTCACCTCTTTAGTGCTTCAGTGTTCTCATCTGAGTCCATGTCCCTTCTCTCTAAAATGGGGGTAATAACAGCCCCTGGGGACAGCTGCTGCAGGGATAAAGCCGGAATTTCTCTCCAGGCCGGTACATGGTAATGCTCAGTAAGTGGTACCTGTTGTTCGACTGTGCTGAGTGCCTTAGCAAAGGCTGGTCTCTCTGTCCTGCACTCTGGGCTGAGCATCCTTATCAATAACAGTCTCAACATTTTAAAAATACCTTAACAATTTTGACATTTAGGGAGGTTCAATGCCTTAGCTAGCTCTTAGATTAGCCCAGCTTGATATGATCTCATTTTTCAGAGGAAGCAGCTTCTGCTCAGCGCTTAGTCACAGCTGGACTTCTGGAACATCTAGCATCCGAACACATCCGAGTGGTGGGAGAGGATGTTTTTTAGACTGGAACATTTTAAGTCATCTTGTTCACGCAGACATTCCTCATGAATGACTGAGCTACCTGACTTTTTACCGGAAACAGACGATTTTGTATCAGAATTGCTTTTTTTTTTAAGAGTTAATCTACCACATATCAAAAGAGATAATAGTGCGTAAAAAAATTGCTGCAGACTGAGAACCAGGAAACCTGAGAAAATTACTTCCCATCCTGTTTTTTCATTTGAAACGTGAGTGGCTGGATATAAAGGTCTTCCTGCTATAAAATTAAAATTCCTTCCTGCTAAAAAATTCTAAAAGGTTAATAGAAAACAAACAGCATTCATCACACTGGCAGCCTCTTAATTCATCCTGAAAAGTGATTATTCTATTGAATTCTGACTTTAAGCATAGTTACCTAACTATTTTGTGTCTGAAATACTCCTTAGCAATACAGAGATGAAGGCCATTAGGAAAACCAGGTTTAAAGATCGCAACATAACTGAACTCATGGGGTTTGCTGCTTGGGATGCTCTGTTGAGAAATGAAACATGGATGCCCTGGCTGGTGTGGCTCAGTGGATTGAGTGCCAGCCAGAGAATTGAAAGGTCACCGGTTTGATTCCCACCCGGGGCACAGGCCTATGTTGTGGGCCAGGTCCCCAGCTGGGAGTGTGAGAGAGGCAGCCGATCGCTGATTCTCTCACACATCGTTTTTCGCCCTCTCTTTCTCCCTCCCTTCCCCTCTCTCTAAAAAAAAATGAATAAATAAAATCTTTTTTACAAAATGAGACACGGTTGTCACAAGGTGGTTTTATTTATTTGCAGCAAGTAAAGGAGACGGGGGCTGTATATCCAAGCTCTGCCTCCCCAAAGGGAGGCTTGTTCGTTGCTTATATACACTATTTGATCAATTATATGTTGATTTCTTCTTTGCAGTTAGTACATTTATCAGGTTGGGTTCCTGTCAAGCTTATTCTGTTTACAGCTCTTCTGCAGAATTCCATGTTACATTTTAACATTTAGCAAGAGTAGCATTTAGTAAGACCTTAAGGCCCTTGTCCTATCTAACACAACCACGGACATGCTGTGTTGATATTAGAGTTCTGCCACTAAGCCTCCCGTCTCACTCAAAACAGATTCTTCTGCCTTGGCCCTCATGCTCCCACAATGACTATGAACATGCCCCGCCCCTCACCATGACTTACAAAAGTCCCTGCTTTCCTATATTTATTACTCTAAGGATCTGATGAAAGCTATGGACCCTTTCTTCCCCCCAAAATATATATGCATATGTGTGTATGCATTTTGTCCTGCATTCAATTTTCTGGAGTTCATGAACTCTTTCGAGCTCGTTCATAAACACTGTTGTAGCACAGGAGCGCCACACTCAAACCAGAGCGCTGCTTAAGTGTTTGTGAGATTCTGAAAAACCACCCCAGAGGACTCGCCGATGTGGACATGACTATTATCACTCACATTACAGGGGAGCGCACCGACCGTGGGAGCTGGTGGGAGAGAGACTGCACCTCCTCCAGTCTGAGACTCCTTATAAGGGGTCCCAGACAAAGGAGGCACATGTCCTACACATGACTCTAAAGGACATCATCTCAGTGTGCAAAAGGGTCAAGAAGCAGTCACAGGACAAGAAGCTGCTCCCCAAAGGAGATAAGGAGGGAGTTACAATCCATTCCCAAAACAATGCACATTGCTTTCTGGCCAGTGGCTGCCTGACCCGAGCTCCGTCATGGAAGGGGGAAGGGCCATGTGCATTGACCCCACGGCTGTCATCCCTCGTTCAAGGACTCCACATGTCTGCTAGACTGTTAGGGAAAAAAGAGGATGGTGTGTTCAGTGACCAACCTCGCTTTACTCTTCAAAAAACAACAAAACAAAACAAAACAAAAACAGAGCTCAGTCAAAAGCACATAACAAATAACAAATTATTAACCATTACAGATAACAAACTATTTTAACCATTAGAAGCATGGCTATTTTTTTGTCAAGCAATTTATAGATTTTAAAATATATTTTGTTTTTTAAACTGCTGTACTTTGTTATTTTAAAAGTTTTTAATACTTTGAATAAGGTCTATAGAACAATGTGTAAATATATATAATATTATACAGACTTACATTAAAAATATCCTTTGCATTATGTTTTGTTTTAATCACTATCTTTAAGTATATGTGACCTCCTTGACCTCCTTCCTGTCATGTTGGGTAATCAGACATTGATGGTGCATTCTCACTGTACCACTGAGTTCAAAGAAAGAATCAAATTCCTTAACTGAAATGACAATCTCCAAGCATCTTCTTTATATTGATTTATCTGCAAATAGAGAGCATTCCTATTACAGGATGAATCTCAAGGGCTTTTATTAATTAATACTAATTTAGGCCAATATACTGTACTCAAAAGTTAAACTGCACCCTCTCTGGACAAACTCAAAAAGAGTCTGGAGACTTTGCTAGAAAAAAATGATAGAGATTTATTCAAGGGTCTTAGAATTTGCAAACTGTGAACACAGCCTGGCAAAATCCCAGACGTGTTCCAAAGAAGAGAGAAAAGTTCAACGTTCTTGTAGTAAGAAATACATTCTTGAGAATTACCAGTTTCGTGTTCTTAGCCCTACAACTGACCCAGGACGGTTATGAGTCAGATGCCAGGCAGTCAGGGTTGCGGAAGCCGTGATCCAAACGCTGGGTGCCGGGAGGCCCGGTCAGATTGGCCTCAGGTGGTTTGGATGTGTGAGTCCGTCAGGGCGTAGGCAGGTGGCCTGGGTACATCAGCCCTTCCCAGGGCAATCCAGGGGTTATCTGGAGGTTTGGTATATGTCCAGGTGTACACGACCAGGCATGAGTAGGATTCGATTTAAGTTCCCAGGCTAGTTAGAACAAGAATGAGGCCTTGTGTCATGCCTCAACCTTCATAATGTTGCAAATTGTTACAGCTTGACTAAAGTTACCCCATTTTGCATATTCTCTATCTTCATTCTTTTCTCAACACTAAGGAAAAAAAAAGAAGAAGAAGAAGAAGAAGGAAAGAAAGAGAAATCCACAACTTTTAGTGCAAGACCTCCCACAAAGGGCCTAATACTAATTTTGCTCTGGCTCAAAATTAGTCTCCTCACACACTGATTAGTCTGAATTAGTGTGTAAAATTAAAGTGTAGCACCTGGCTGGTGTGGCCCAGTGGACTGAGTGCTAGCCTGCAAACTGAAAAGCTGCCGTTTCAATTCCCAGTCAGGGCACGTGCCTGGGTTGCAGGTCGGGTCCCTGGTTCGGGGCAGAGAGAGACAACTGATTGATGTTTCTCTTCCTCTCTTTCTCCCTCTCTTCCTCTCTCTCTAAAAAATAAATATTTTGTTTTAAAAAGTATAGCAACCAGGAAAGTAAAGCCATGCAAATGAGAAGTTGGAATACTAATTTAGAATATTAAATAATCTGAGTTATTTTTAATATCATGCTAGTACTGCTTAGAACAGTGTGAAATAATAAAAAATAAATATATTGGCCTTTGCCCCCAGGTCCTGGCACAGAGCTCCTGAAAACCTTGTGATTTCCTGAGTGATAAGAGCACTGGGGCATCTCTTGTTCTATTGCAACTCCGGGTGGGCTCCTGCTTGGGCACCGGTCACCAGAAAAACCAACCCATGATTAGAAGTTTAGAATTTTCAGTGCCAGCCCCCCATTCTCCAGAGAGGGGACAGGGACTGGTAATGGAGTTAAGGACTGGTCATGCCTACATAAGGCAGCCTCCACAAAATCCCAAGAACATGGGGATCAGAGAGCTTTTGGGTGGATGAACACAGTCACACCAGGAGGGCGATGTACCTCACCTCCACTGGTACAGAAGTCCCTGAGCTCCAGACACTTCTGGACCTCCCTCTATGAATCTCATCTGGCTGTTCATCTGTATCCTTTACCATAGCCTTTATTATTATAATAAACTGGTAAACATAAGTAAGTGCTTCCCTGAGTTCTGTGAGCTGTTCTAGCAAATAATCTAATTGGAAGGTGGGGGTTGGGGGGGTTGGGAACCTTTAATTTGTAGCCAGGTGGAACAGAAGTTGTGGATAACCTGCGGGCCTATCACCTGCGGGCCTATTACCTGCAATGGGCATCTGAGGAGGGGAGCAGTCTCGTGGGATTAAACCCTCCATCTGTGGGGTTTGTGCTAGCTCCAGTTTTTGTCAGAACTGAATTGTACTGTAGGACACCCAGCTGGTTCACAGAGGATTGCTTGGTGTGGGGACCATGAGTATTGTGAGTGTGGAAGTAGAGAGAGAGAGTAAAAGAGAAACACAGGAGGAAAAGTGAGTTTTACACCAGGGGTGAGGCTGGGACAGGGTTTATAAAAGAAATAGATAACATACTAGGAAGTTACACTATATCTCTTGGTAGGCGGAGGGAGATGTAAAAGTTCACTGAAAGTATTATTTTTCAACCACTTTTATGAAAGTATTATTATTTTTAGATAAATTTCATGCTAACCAGAGAGGCCTTCTGGAAACTGACTAATTTCTTGGAAACTCAGGGCCCTGTGTCCAGACGGAGCTTCCCCGCCTTGGAAGAGGCACAGCTCCTGTTACTTCTGTTACAGCCCTGTAAGCCCCGAGGCACGTTGCTGGTCAAGTTCTGGAGAAAGCAGATAGGGGTTTAATGATTACAATGTTTAATGATTTAAATGTTTAAAATGTTTTCAGTCCCGTAATGTGCGTCAGCCTGTGGCACTCCCCGATGTTAGATAATCCTGGCAAACTACTACAAGGAAAAAGGCGTCTCAGCAGCAGCGAGCTTGGAAAGAGACCAAGTAAAGCCTTAGAATTTCCCACGCCGAAATTCTGCAAAAATAGGACGGGCTTATTTGCAGAAGACACAAAAGTTCAGCAATTACCACAATTATATGCTATAAATTGGCATTCTGGAGTAACAGTCTTCTTCCAATTAAATTAGTATACATTGGTAGGGTTCACTCAGAACGTGGAACAACCTTGAGTTCCATGGAAATGCCCTAGAATCTTGAAAACCAAAAGTGGTCCCAGATGCATCAGCATCCTTCAGAACTTGTCGGAAACAGATTCTTGGTCCCTGTCCCAAAGCTACTGGTTCAGAAACTCCAGGGATGCAGTCCAGCTCTCTGTGTGCTAGTAAGCTCTTCATGGGGTTCTGGGGCATCCAAAGTTTGAAGACCACTGCTCTAGAGCCCAGGCAAAGACCTGAGGCTCTGTGTCAACTAAAACCAAATCTAAATGGGGAAGCAAACAGTAACATCTGGGTGAAGTTGTTACATAGGGTTTAGGACAGGGGTGACTACGAAAGGAGCCCTTGGCAGCCTATATGACTAGTGTGACCAGACACTTGGTTTGCCAGAACAGTCCCATTTTGCCCCTGTTGTCCTTGTATAAATATTGATGTCACCACTGTTTCACTCTCCAAAATGTCCCTATTTGAATAATAAATTGTGGCCACCAATATGATGCTTTTATTAGACATGGTGGGAAGGGGAACATCGCTGAAAAGAACCTTCTATCCCTTGCATGCATGACAACCAGGTTTTTAGGACTTTTGCTTATTTATTCTCTCCCATCTGCCTTATTCTGTTTCCCTCACTTACATGTCAGGGACCCTCTCATGTCCACTCTATCTTTTTGCTCTTGTTCTCACTGGGAAATCAGAGCAGGTTTGTTAACTGGAAGTCCCAATGATGGCAAAAGAAGCGGGAAGACATGTATTGTGATGGAAAAATGAAGCTGAAGCTGCCTCAGGTCATTTTTAGCTCTTAAAATCTTTGGAGCAGAAAATAGAAATGACCAGAGAAGAATGTGTATGAGTTGGCTGAAGAGGACTCATAGACAAAACTCCTAAGGAAGTTCCTTTAAGGTACATAAAATAATCTGAACGAGAAAGAAAAATTAACTCATAGATATTCTCTCTATCTCTCTCTCTCAAGTATTTCAAGTGAAAACACTGGGAAAAAGAAAAACATTTTCCATAGAGATTTTTAAAGCTTAAAATGAAATGTAGTTTAGTATTGACTTATGTTGATGGTCAGCTAAATGTATAGAATAAGTCTCACTATTTTAAGTAAGGCAGTTGGCAAGCAAAGAAAAAATGTTAAACAAAATTTTGGATATATGGTATTTCAGTAGAAAAATAGAGCTCTTCTGACTATTATTATTATTATTATTATTATTATTATTTTTAATCCTCACCAGAGGATATGTTTATTGACTTTACAGGGAGAGAGTGAGAGAGAGAGAGAGACTTTGATGTGTGAGAATCATCAGTTGGTTGCCTCCCATACATGCCTGTACTGGGGATTGAACCCACAACCTAGATATGTGCCCTGACTGGGAATCAAACCGGCAACACTTTGGTATAAGGGATGATGCTCCAACCAGCTGAGCAACCCAGCCAGGGTGAGCTCCTCCAATTGCTTAACACGATTAACTGATTAACTTGCAAACAAAATCTGACTTTAACAACATAAATATTCCAGTGATCACAAGATACATATACTTCTTAGAAATAACATGGACAACAATCACTAATAAAATAAAATTAATTTTTTAACAGATGTGACTTTACCTTTAGCCATGATTTCAATTTAATTGGGACTCTGATAAAACTCTATGGTAACTTCTGCTTATGATAATGACGGATTGGGTCATTCAGCCCCTCTGTCCTACCGAAGAGACTAAACATGTGAGTCAGGGTACAAAAAGCATCCACTCGAAGGCATCAGATAGCCAGCAAGGTAGTGATCCATGTTTCTCTTGCACACAGATGTTTCTCTCCCTCTCTTTCCCCCTTGCTTCCCCTCTCTCTAGAATAAAAATAAATGAAATCTGTTTTTAAAAGCATTGAAGAATTGCCAGCCCAGCCCTGATGGTGTGGCTCCGTTGGTTGGGTGTTGTTCTGCAAAGTGAATGGTTATGGTTTGATTCTTGGGTTGCAAGTGTGGTCCCTGGTTGGGTTACATGTAAGTATAAGAGGCAGCAGATTGATGGATGTTTCTCTCTCACATAGAAGTTTCTCTCCCTCTCTTTCTCCCTCCTTTCCCCTCTCTCTAAAAATAAATAAATAAAACCTAAAAAAAAAAAAAAAGAATTACCAACCCAGGATCCAGGAAAAGACAGAGAGGCTCTGAGATCTGAGCCTGGCCTTGAGGGCTAGAAGGCCAATCGGCTTTTCTTGTCGTTTCTTTTTTAAAAAAAAACTTTATATTTTATTGAGTATGCTATTACACTTGTCCCATTTTTTTTTCTTCCTTTTATTCCCCTCCGCCCTGCACCTACCCTCCCACCAGCATTTCCCCTGCCTTAGTTCATGTCCATGGGTCCTACATACAAGTTCTTTGGCTTCTCCATTTCCCATACTATTCTATAACTCACGATGTAAGTTATTTTGTTGCCTTGGGAATTCACATAATGGCCTGCAAATGTAAGACCTATGAGCAGTCCCAGGGAGGTCTGCATCCAGGGTCTACCCGAGAGCATTCCCAGTGCCCTGGCAGGCTGGGCACTACTGCTTTATTTTGTAATTTTCAACCACTGGGATCAGAAAGAAACTCCATTAGCTCCCGACATTATACATTTATAGCAAATAATAGAAACCACCTTGAGCTAGCTTAAGGTAAAAAAAAGAGTATAGACTCTTTCCCAGAATCTAACCAGAGGATTGTAGTCACCTTCAGGAGGAACTAAAACCAGGATTGAAGACACCAGCCAACCAAGACAGCTCAGCCTTCAGGATCTTTCTTGTTGGCACCAAAGGTTCTCTTGTCTCCACTTTTCTCTCTTTATCTACTACATTCTTCTCTGTCTATATATAGACGGCTCTGTCTGCTCCTCATGCACGGAGAACAATGATGACTGACCTTCAGGTCAGACACAGGCCGAGGCTTAACTCACTACAGCTAAGTCCAAAAGAGAATCTGAATGACTCATCTTGATCCCCAAATTGTGGACTATCCAGGTGCATGGTGGCATTTCTTCAAGAAAAGACAGAATAAATAACTGGGCAAGTGTCAAAAAAAACCGGTCTGTTGCAGAAATTGTTTTCTGAATGGTGAGAGAGCAGTGATGAATTGCACAAACCACATACTCAGATGTTTGAAAACGTCATTTTCCTTATATTTCAGAGAATTAAGAAAGAAAATGTTTGGCCTCTATACCAAGGGTTTCTTCTGCCCCTCTACCACTGTCTAATCTAGCCACCACCAGATAGGTTTCTTATTCAAAATAAACAGCTGCTTGCCCCGACCCATGTGGCTCAGTTGGTTGGGCTTCCTACTGCAAAACAAAAGGTTACAGATTCAATTCCTGGTCAGGGCACATGCCTGGGTGTGGGTTCGGCCTCCAGTCGGGGCACATACAGGGGCACTCTCTCCCATTGATGTTTCACTCCCCCTCTTTCCCCCTCCCTTCCAGTCTCTCTAAAAATACATAAATAAAATCTCTTTAAAAAATAAAGAAAAGAAAAGAAGTACCTGCTTAAATGTTTTAATTAATTGCTCTCATAATGGATAAATCCACAAAGATAGAGTGGGCCTCACCGTACAGTAAACTAGCTATAATGAGCACGCATAAAGCCAGTTCACAAAAAGCAAAGGTCAAATGCTCGAGTCCAACAGGCTGATGTGGCCTTCGATTTGTTTTGTCGGGCCACCACAATGTTATCCTAAAATCTGAATTTGAACGTGCTCTCCAGAGCCCCACAAGCTTTCAGTCCCCACTTATTACCCTCAATCCTATGAACTTACAATCTTACTACCGATAGATTCTGAAAGCGTTGGTGTTTGTGATTTTTGATCAACTTAATAATTAAGTGGTCATTCAATCTTTCTTAATCTACCATTTATGTAATTATATATGAAATGTAATTAAATATTAAATGTAACATGTTCAAAGTAATTCTAGGCCAATTTGTTTAAAATCAACTGTCTAAACATAATTCACTTAAAGCCATTTTTAGCCAATGGTTTAATTGATCTATAAATTTATAATTGATCACCTAAGGTCTTAAAATAGTTCTCCTTTTTCCCAGCATTGCTGAAGGAGAATTGACATGTAATATTGTGTGCAACACAGGGACTTGATACATTGTGGAATAATTACCACAATCAGATTATTTCATACATTCATCACCTCACATAATAATTTTTTTGGTGCGATGAGGCCATTTCAGATTTACTCTTACCGACTTTCAAGTGTATAATGTGTTGTTGCTAACTACAGTCACCCTGCTATGCACTAGCTCTCCAGAATTCATTCATCTTAAATTGGACATCTGAACCCTTTGACCCACACCTCCCTGTCTGCCCCACCCCTCAGACCGTGGCAACCACCTTTCCACTGTTTCTATGAGTTTGGCTTTTACAGATTCCACATTTAAGCGAGAACACACACTATCTTCCTCTGACTTATTGCACTTAGCATAATGCCCTCAAGGTCATTCCATGTTGTCTTGTGGTCAATGGCGGGATTTCCTTCTTTATATGGCTGAATAATATTCCATTATGTGTGTGTGCCACATCTTCTTTATTCATTCATCCATCAGTGGAGACTTACATTGTTTCCATGTCTTGGCTATTGTAAATAGCACTGTGGCAAAAATGCAATAATGGAATGATTATAGCTAATTTTTATAGAATGCTTATTATGTGTGCCAATGTATATCTCGCATTTCCTCCTCATAATAGATTCACTAGGAAGGCATTAGCATTTTTATCCTGATTTTTCATCTGAAGAAACTGAAGCTTAGCCAGATAAGCCGCAAGTCTGTGGAGGACTGCGGATCAATTTGACTTTCCCCTGTCCAGAGGTTCTCACACCCTAGCGTGCATCAGAATCACCTATGGGCTCCTGAAGCACCAACTTCTGGGCCCCTCTCCCAGACTTTATGATCAGCAGCTGTGGCGTGGGGCCCAATAACTTGCATTTCTAACAATTCCCAGGCGATGCCCTTGATCTTACTCCTCAAAGTGTATCAGAGAATCCTTAGTATTGGCACCCCCTGGGAGCTTGTTAGAAATTCAGGCTCACCCTCGACCTACTGAATCAAACTTGGCATATTTAACAAGATTTCAGGTGACTCCTGTGCACGTTCTTTGTGCGCACTCATCACACAGTTTTGGAAGAGATAGACTCTAAATGAGGCAATAGGTAAACTTTAATTTACAGAGAGCGTATCTGGGCCAAGGTTTAGCAGGGAGGACTTGGGTCACCACTGGGCCATTTGGCCGGGAGGGGGAACGGCACGGGCCCAGGGTGAGGCTCGGGACTTCCAGGCCTGGGCACCGCCCCCTCCACCAAGCTGTAGCGTCATTCCCGCCCCACCCGCGGAGCCAGGCCCGCTCATTGGCCAGCCAAGTCCCCCGCGCCCCGCCCTGTGGAGGATGATTACTGCGCAGACGCTAACGCTGGGCTTTCCTCGCGGCGGCGGGTCGGCGGGACCACCGAGCCCTCCTGCTAGAGCAGCTCCGGAGGAGGCACGCGCTTTTCCCTCACTCGGGCGCTAACCGAGCCGCTACCCGGAAGTGCGGGCGTCTCAGAGGCTCCTAGCGTCCGTTTTAGGACGCCTGTCGTTACTCTTTCTTTTGCCCCACAAACGAGTCTTGGATGCCTCCCTTTTGGGAGACGAATGAACGAGGCACAGCCCCTGTCCACAGAAAGGATTGTAGGATCGGGTGATGAATTCTGCACCTCCTAGGAGCTGGAGGCGCGAGGCCGGATAGAAGAAAGCTGTACCGGAGGGGTAACGGCCCTGAGCCTGGCAGTTGCCTGCCATGTGGTCACTCAGGCATTCAGGTGTTTGGAGGATGGAGCTCCCCGATTGGAGAACATTCCTGGTGGAAGAAAGGTGGCAGGAAAACGTGTCCGTGTGTAGGGCGCGTAGGGGCCTGGAGATGAAGCTGGAGAGGTAAGCAGGGGCGAGCTTGAAGGGCTTCGTGTACATGAGAAATTTAAACAATGTCCTGAGTAGCCTAGACGGTATTTTAATCAGGAAATATGAGCTCTGATTTGCACTTTAAAATACAACGGGCATTCAGGCTGGGTTGGATGGGGGCAAAAAAATCCGAAGGCTGTTGAAGTATGGCGACAGAATGGAGGCAGGGTGACCTGAAATCGTATATTTATTCGTTGTCTCTTCTACTAAGACGTAACTTTCAATGGAAGAACTTTGTCTGTTTAGTTATTTCTCTTAGCCAACACTTAGAAGAGTACCTGGCACCCAGTGGGCCCTGAACGAATAAATACGTGTTGGATGAATAAATCAATCTGCCCTTGATGAGACTTCCTAACCGATTGAATAGTAGATGGATCACCGAAGATTGGAAAAACACAAATATTGAAATCCTGTTCAGTGGTTATTTGCTGAGCACTTCTCCTGGGCTGACCCCGACAAGATGTTGTAGGGCCGAAGTCCAGTACAGACTCCAACTTCTGCTGTGGTCAGGGGAGGGGCCAAGAGCCCAGAACCTGCTAACAGGTACCAGTTCTAGGTTTTAGCCCCCAACAAAAAAACATACCATTTTCCTTTCTGCCTCCTTGTGTGACCGAATTGGAGAAGTACAAGCCTTTTTTTTGTTTTGTTTTGAATATTGCCATCCACGTGCATAGAATCCATATGACTACTGGTTTACCTTCACAGATAATGCAGAAATGAGTATCTTCTTTTGTTGAATGTTTTCCCACAAGATGGTTCAGTTAAATAATATTACATCTTATACTGGCGCTCAGCACTGGGCTGGGCTCTGGAGGCGAAATAGACACAGATCCTGCCCTTCTGCAGCTTCCAGTCTGGTACAGGAGGGTGGCGTTAATCAGACCATCACACAAGTATTCATCACAAACTGACAAATACTGTAAACTCAAAATACTGGCGGCTAACCAAGAGGTAGAAACCAGTTTTACAACAATTTCAGCAGCACTGGTGATGGTTGCGGGGGGGCGGGGCGGGAGGGGGGGGCACTTTCATTTTGAATTTCACTACTCTATTAGCTAAAAAAAAATGGTTTCTCAGGATTCCTTTCCTGTTTTGGTTTTGAATTAACCTGAATTGTTTCTTCCTAGTTCACCTGCTGCTTAAGGAAATTCCTTAGTTGTAAACCAACAAAAAAATAAAAATGTATGCCTGAATTTTTTTAAAGAATTTATTTATTTATTTTTAGAAAGAGGGGAAGAGAAGATGAAAGAGAGGGAGAGAAACATCGATGTGAGAAACACCAGTCAGTTGCCTCTCACACGCTACTCAACTGATGCCCTGACCGAGAATGGAAGCATCGACCCTCTGCTTTGCCGTGCAAGGCCCAGACCTCTGGGCCACACTGGCCAGGGCTATGCCTGAATTTTTAAAAGATGAATAACGAGAGTGTACTTACAAACTTTTCCTCTTCTCTCCTCCTATTTATCCTTTAACTGACTCATCCTCTACTCTGAGCGCACCCTTCTGTCTCCAAGCTGAAGCAGGACCTGAATCCCAGCTCCTCCACTTGCAGCTCTGTGGCTTTGGACAGATTACTTAATCTTTTTGAGCCTTAGTTTCAGATGGAACTAATAATAGCACCTTCATGGTGTGATTTTTGGCCACATGTCTCTGTGAGCATTCCTTTGTGCAGGAAAAAATAGACGAGAGCGGAATAGAGTCACTGGCTCCCGGCAGATTTTGTTACCGTACCCAAACCAATGCTTGCATGGCTCACAAAAACACTGCTGACAAAGACAGGAATGTGCAGGTTACAGTTTCATATTCCGAAAATGTAGGACAGGTAGCGTTCTCCCTCTCTACAGGACCCCTTACCTAGTCTGGATGACGGAGAAAGTCTTCCTTCAGGAAGAGTCTTACAGCCGAGAAGTCGGGTGGATCGTGTCAAAGCCCATCTGTCATCTTACTGCACTTGCGCACATCCAGTACAGCAGCAGGTCCTGCCAGCTGTGCCTTCTGACCACACATCCTAAACCCCTTCACCCCCACTACTATTGCTGTAGACCAGGTCACCACAGCAGCCGTCCCATTTTCATTCTCGTCCCTACCGCCTTTTCTTCCAACAGCAGCCGGAGGAGGGACCCTTTCTCAATGGCTCATTTCGCTCTGCTGCTCAAAACCCTTCCATACTTACCTGCCACACATAGAATTAAACCCAGATTCCGTACCAAAGTTTACAAGGCCCTGGATGGTCTTCCCCCGGCTACCTCTCTGCCCTCGTTTTGTGCTACTCCCTCCTTTGCCTGCCCACTCCTCTCCAGTCACATTGGCTTCCCGGTTTGGCCTCAAACAACCCTTGTATGTTCCCTCCTCAGCGTGTCTCACTTGCTGCTTTGTGGGCCTGGAATGTTTTTCCTCACTCGCCTGCGTGGCTCATTCCCGCACTCCAGCGCGCTGCCCAGTGTCAGCTTTCCAGAGGGGCCTTCTCCGGGCACCCCTCTTCTCTCACAGTTCCTTTCCCCAACTTGTCTTTGCAGCACTTTCAATTCCGGGTGCCGTTGTTTTTAGTTACTTACTTTTCAATTATTTTTTCTGTTTTCCCACTAAAATGCAAGCTCTGTGAGAACAGGAACCTAATTTTATTTGTCACATAGTAATTTTATTTGGCTCAATGAGTGTTTTTTGAATGAATTTAATCGTAAACGAGTGAATGAGCCAAATAAGAAAAGAGGGAGAGGATCGATGTTCCAGGTGGAGGGGGCTGCCTGTGCACAGGGCCTGTGGGCCCTGGGGGTTTCAGAACTGAAATAAGGCCTGTGGGGCTGGCATACAGACTGGGAGAGGTAGTGTTAAAGACAAAGCCACAGGCCCAAAGTGTTGTCACTGGTGCTAAGGACAGTGATACCAAACCTAGATTTAACACCTGACATAATTGCAGTTTCAACCTCTCTCATAACACTGAGTCTCCATAAACCAGTCTGGGGTTTTCTGATCAAGCTCCACTGAGGCAATATGCCACTTGGACCCCCTCCACCCTCCATAGAAAAAGAGGCAGCCTGCATGATAAAAACCCTTGCCATTACCTTCCCCCACCCCCAAAATAAGATGTCTTGGTCTTAAAATAATCTTGTCTTTTGTTAATAATTCCCTTCCTACCCTTTTTCCTATTAAAGTCCTCCATTTTGTATAACCCCTTGGAGTTGCTAAATGGGATGCTGCCCAATGCATGAATCACATAATAAAGTCAATTAGTCAGATTTACTCAGTTGAATTTTGGTTTAACAGTGTAATGAAGAGATGAGGCAGAGAGTTAAGCATGAGTCAAACCGTAGAGGACCTTGTAGGCTGTGTCACAATATTTTGGCCTTTGTTCTAAGGGCAATGAGATCAGCCATTAAAAGGTGTCAGGTAAATTGAGAACTGTGTTTTAATAAGACCCTCTGGCTACTGGGTGGTAAATCCGATGGTAATGGGACAAGAAGGGATGTGTGAGACCAGTGAGGTGGCTGTCGAAGTTGTCTAGGCAGAGAGGACAGAGGTCTGCGTTTAGATTCTGGTTGAAGAAGGCAGACAAACATAATTTGTTTAAAACATTAACAGGCATTCCATGACCGGTGTGGCTCAGTGGGTTGGGCATCATCCTGCAAACTGAAAGTTCACTGGTTCGATTCCTGGTCAGGGCATATGCCTGGGTTGCGGGCCAAGTCTCTGGTTCGGGGTGTTTGAGAGGCAACCGGTTGATGTTTTTTTCATGTTGATGTTTCTCTCCATCTCTTTCTCCCTTCCTTCTCCATCCCCCCTCTCTCTATATATATTCATTCAACAAACTCTGATGGAGTTTTTGCCATGCTTTAGGCCTGTGCCAAGAGCTGCAGCAGATACAGAGATGATGAAGGTGCAAGAGGCCATCACATAGAAGTAGCATCCCAATAAAAATAATACCCTTTGGCCTTCCTACGGTCCCTGCCTTGTCAGTACCTGCTCTCTGTTTTTGATCCTGGTCTACTTCATATTAGGTACGTATTTTTATGCCCTCTTCTGACCCCAAGGCCAGATCAAAATTAGGTGCTGGGTGCAACGATGCAACTTTGAATAAACAGGAATTACTCTCCTTGCTATTATGCTCATGGTAATAAAGGAGCCAGTTCTCTAAACTGGAGTTTCTGTCAAATAGAGAATAAGCGCCTACCTGACTCACAGGGCTATTATGAGAATAAAAAAGAAATTTAAGGGGATTTGCAAATGTGAAAGGTGTTCGGATAACAGGTAATCCTTCCATTTGCACTGCCCTCTTTACAGTCATGTGCCACATCGCATGTATGAAGGCGGTCCCATAAGTAACGGAGCTGAAAAATTTCTATTGCCTAGTGACGTCATAGTGTCACAGCCCAATGCATTAAACAAACACCACTGTGTTACAGTTGCCTACAGTGAACAGTACAGTGACTTGCCATGCTGTACAGGTTTGTAACCTGTACTGTAGGGGATAGAATTTGTCTCCCCAAAGTATGTATATTTGGCATAAGGATTATTTTAGGCCAGTTAATTTTAAGAAACAGCACCCATGGGAGAAGCTCAGAGAGCCAAGCAGAAGTTACCTGTGCAAAAGACATTTACACTGTCAGGGAATCTACACTTGTAAGGGTGTCTCCCTTGCTATTCCAGGAAGAGGGGATGACCTTATCTATAGAAACTTACCATGCTGAAGGCCAAGACTTAAACCTGCAGAACAGCCTTACCCTTTTTTACTGTGCTTGTCCGGTAACTGACTCCTCCCTCTCCCCAACATGTTTCTCTTCAGCCGAAGACAGTATTTAAGGTGGTGGCTTCAGCCATTTTGGTGAGTTGCTCAGCTTTCGTGGGCCTTGCCCAAGTATACTGGAGATATACATTTTATTAAACTTTGGTTTGTTTTTATACTACTATGTCTTTTATTGCAGGGATGTCTCATTCAAGAACCCAGAAGGGTGCAGGGAAAATTACTTTCTTTCCCCTACAGAGCGATAGGCTATACCATATAGCCTAGGTGTGTAGTAGACTATACCATCTAGCTTTGTGTAAGTGCACTCTCTGATGTTTGCAAAGGAAATCGCCTGGTAATGCATTTCTTAGGATGTATCCCCATCGCTAAGCAGGACATGGTTGTACTGGTGTTGACTTTATTTCATGTTTATTCAACAGATATTTTTTGAACATTGAACTTGTGCTAGTGTTAGTAGTGAAATGGCACCAGAATGTTACTAGTAATTGGGCCTCGGTTCAGCAACCTCAGTAGCTGAGTTCTGGCTAAGGGACAATTCAGAGCCAAGACTCAAATACAAGCAAGTTTATTTAGAAATTCCCAGGGGTAGAAAAAGTGAGCCAGCTGGGCTGTATGGGCTCAGGAAACAGGTTACAGAGGCAAAAGAAGGGCCCTTGGAATTAGGAGAAAGAAAGCAAGGATGTTCGCACCTGAGGGAAGGGGAAAGGGGAAAGCTTGGGTGTGCTTTGGAGAGAACTAGCCCTGGGGAAAGAACAGGGTGGGGCAAGGCACAGCTTGCTTCTGGGTAAGAGGGGGAGGAGAAGGGGGAGGTAGAGGGAGACTGGGCTGAGTCCTTTGCCTTAAGGGGTTTTATCTGTTTCCTAAAGGCAGGGACTTTAGGGGAGGTCTCAGGGGGATCTCAGTAGAATATTTTTCAGCTGTCCTGTTGTGTCCTTTCAGAGTCATGGTCTCCACTGATTGGTTGGCACCTAGGCAGGGATCATTAGTCATCGCAGCTGGTCCTGATGTTGGCCATGGTGTCACCCTCCTGGCCTTGCTGTTTCTCTGAGCCTGGAGCTGAAACACAACTGTGGCCTAGATATTATCTCTAGGGCTTAATGCTTAAGGGAGTGCTTGTGCAAGGAAGTCATATGAGGCTATTCTCTGGCCCCCTTGTTCCTCCTGTAAGGGGGGAGTCTATGGCATGACTGGCAGCATGCTAGGGGAGGAAAGGTCATCCTGGGGGGCAAAGTCCCACCCCAGTTTTGCCCGTTGCTAGGCACCAAAGGCTTTCCACCCTGGTGACCTTCTGTACCTGGTCTATCGTTCCTACTCTACTCATGCCCGTCTGACTGCCTACTACATTAGGAGTGAAGATGCAGGGATAAACAAGATTCAGTCTCTGCCTTCATGGAACTTACATTCTACTGTGTATCGGAGCACTGTGGGTCAAGGTTGTTAAATAAAAAAATTAAACAAGTAACTTTGAAGATCTAATTGGCATTATTAACCGATTTACTGGGCAACATCCCATAGCAACTGGTAGGGTGCTCCCAGAGGATTGTATGAAATGGAATTGTTAACAAAAGAAAAGGAAGTATAACTTTTAGACCAGGACTTCCCGCAGGGTGTCCAGCCTTTTGGCGTCTGCACCACACTGGAAGAAGAAGAGTTGTCTTGGGCCACAGATTAAATACATTGTGACATGTAAATCACACACAAAAAACCCTCATAATGTTTTAAGTAAATTTACAATTTTGTGTTGGGCTGCACTGACAGCCATCTTGGGCTGCATGTGCCTTTCGGGCCTCAGGTTGAACACCTCTGTTAGGGAGAAGGAATGGCAAGGGTTTTTATCATACAGATTGCCTCTTCTTTCTTTAGAGGGGTGGAGGGAGTGGGGCGAGCCACGTGACAGATTTATCTTATTGGTGCTTGACCAGAAAATTCTGCACTGCTTCAGATTTCATTTCTGGGAGGAGTTGGAAACTGCAATTCAATTAGGTATTAAATCTACGTTGGGTATGGCTTTTACACTAAGTGGTGCTGTTTCGGGCCCATGGTTTTCTCTTTAACAAGGTAAAAAGAATTTGAAAGTCACTACCTACCCAGCCCCATCACTGCATAGAGTAGATGTAGACAGAGGAGCCAGAAGCATCTCCCCTTTTCATGCTTTTTTGCTCCTCACTGCCAAGCTCCTCATTGCCCTTGACCCCACATGGCAGACAGGTCTTCCCCTTTGGGGGTGGGGGGGGGATATTATCTAAATAATATATAAAAGATTGGACCCTCTCAGCAAGTAATGCCAACAGCTTTTCTTTAAGTTCCCAGTAGTATCTGTGTACCACAGTCTCTGGGTGTATGCTTAGCAAACCCAGTTTCTGTCCTCTTGCATTGTAGGAGTAGCAGAGGCCCTGGAAACCCTGTGGCAGTTGTTCTGACCTTGCAGGCACTGAGGATTCACATAGCCTCCAGGGTCCTAGATTTCTGAGAGGGTCCTATAGCTCACCTCAGGGTGGAGGGTGGGACGGGTACAGTAAGACTGGTCCCTGAAATTATGTGACCCAATACCGATTCTCCACCTTCCTCTTCCTGCTATTTTCAGTCCCAGGAGCTAACTAACCACCTAGAGGAGAGGTAGCCTTAGACTTTGGTGTGGCAGCTTCCGTGGAGGAAGAAGGCACACGCAGGGCAACTTGGAAGACGAATGTGGGGACAATGTGGCATTGTCCACAGCGCGAGGGCGGGGTGATTGACAGTGGGACCTGTGCCGCGCCTGCGCTTTACCAGGCCCTCCGGTGGACCGCTGTGCGGAAGAAAGGGGCGGGGCTCCAGTGGGGGTGGAGGCTCGGTATCGGCTACCTGAGGTGGTTGGCTCTGAGTTAGGGGCGGGGCCTGCTTCCGTTGCTCACCGGAAGTGGCTCCCCCTCGGCCAGTGGGCCATGGAGTCACTGGCACAGTAACGTCTGAGGTGTAAGGATTGCAGGGCCAGCGGCTATGGAGGCCGTGCTAAACGAGCTGGTGTCTGCGGAGGACCTGCTGGTGAGGCCTGGCCCCGAGGGAGGGGAAGGAAAGATTCGGGCGAGCGGGTCCTGAAGAGAATCGAATATGGGCCAAACTCTTCCCATCACCAGCTTTGCCCAGGGACGCCGAACTACTGCTCCCGGCAGCCTTTGCAGTGTCCGGCTCCTGCCGAGAGATTCCACTTTACCCCAAAGGCTAGTGGGAGTTGTAGTTTCCTGTGCCACCATGCCTCAGACTCAAGGCCTGGAGTCTGGTGTGGAAAGACTGACGGGTTCTGGGTGCGTGCAACAGTTAGATCAGGGTCCTAAGCTGTTTTTGAGTGCTCCCTCAGTGGCGGGGGACTATAGCGACCACCATGAAGTGTCATATAACTCACTGTATCCATCACGGTGCCAAGTGCATTGCAGGCGATATCTCAATCTTTGAGTTCTAAGAGGTAGGCACTATCCTTGAATTCCCGTTTTGCAGATAGGAAAAAGTCCAGACCCGGCAGGGTGGGGCGGGATGGGGGCAGCAGTCTCTGACGACGGACTGCGTGGGCTGTGGAGCAGTTCTGAATGTTGTCCAACAGTATGTTTACTGTTAAGCCGCTCGGGGTCAGCTGCTCTGCTAGCGGTGCCTGGAGCCGCCACCAGGTGGCATCTCCACTCGGTACCACCCGGGGAAGGAGCGGAGGGAAGGGGGACTGTCCAAGGAGACATAATGCCCGCAATAAACAGAAGGCCGGGTCCCAGAGACGGAGATAGAACTTGTGGAGAGAGGTGTCCAGACCCGCGAGGGAAATGTGGCAGAGACTGGGGAAGATGGATTGTAACTGGGAAATGGACACCTAGGTCCTGACAGGGAATGGTTTACCCGCTTCATTTCTAAATGACTCCTCTCCTCTCCTATGGCAGAAGTTTGAAAAGAAATTTCAGTCTGAGAAGGCAGCAGGCTCGGTGTCCAAGAGCACGCAGTTTGAGTATGCCTGGTGCTTGGTGCGCAGCAAGTACAACGATGACATCCGTAAAGGCATTGTACTGCTGGAGGGTGAGGTGCTAGGCTACCCGGCGCTCCCCTTCCCAACTGCAGTCAGGGTCTGCCCTTCTCTCCTGCCCTTGGTCATGCCCTCCCTTCGTAGGGTCAACATGGGGCCCTGTAGTCCAGTCACCTCACAGTTATTTTACGGTAAACTCACTAACGGGGCGATGTACGTTAGCCTAGCTTCTCCCAGTGTACTTTGGGCTGATTACCTACCACCTCGTCATTGTTTTGCCCAACAGCCAGACCATGTCGGTTTCCACAGGACTTTGGGGATCTGGCAGTCTAAGCGTGAAGAAAGTGACTTGTCTGAAGTCCCACGGCTATTCATGGCTGAAGTAGGACTAGAGGCTCCTGTTTTGTGTGTCCCGGTCCTGTGTTCCTTGTCCCCACCGCCCCCCACCATGTTGCTTATTCAGCAGCTATTGTAGAAACAATAAACCTTTCGTGAGGGTGGCGTGGAAGATGTACAGAAGACAGTCCCCAAAACCTGTGAGCAGATGATGCCTTTTTAGTAGGAATCCTATTTCTCATTGTTTTAGGATGTGGCGCCATTTGTCGGGGGCCTCAGAATTTGGCCTTTAAATTTCGTTGAACCCTCTTTCTCTTGGTTGAGTAATTGGATATAAGCAAACAAGTCAGTGTACCAGCAAAGGATGCCTATTGTAAATCTTTAAATATAAGAATCTTGCTTAATGCCAATAATCTCACCCTACATTTGTCTAATGTGCCAATTCGGATTTCTCAGGTTTCCTCTATAGCAGGGCACAGCGGTAGAAGTGGTGGTCTCTAAGAGTTGCCAGTCTACTTGAGGAGACAGTACAGACACTTGGGAAGATTTATAAACATCCACAAAACTATTTATCAACAAATTCTAGTGCACAGAGTACAATTGAACACATGAGCTTATGGGAAGTCACTGAATTATGAGTCAGGGTTATTCAGGAAGGGCTGATTTTTTTTAAAGTGGGGTGGGGAATACAAACTTATTTTTCTTAACACTGATTTGGGTAACTCGCAACTGTGGTTGAAACCCAACGGATGTCAAACTGAGCAGAGATGCCTCTTGGCTTTTCCAGGGCCTTGCCTGCCTTTCAGTTCACTTGGACGGACCAGGGTTGACTGTAGTATTGGCACCCAGGTGTCTGGGCAGCCTGGAGTCATGCCTCCCAGAGCTCTGACCAGGAAGCCCAGAACTGGAGGCTCCGAACAGTGACTTTCTCCCAGAGTTATATAGGGATTCGGAGAGTGGAAGGGGTCTCTGGGACACAAGTATTAGGGAAAGAGAAAGTGGTTTTTACTCTTTACCCTCTCCTCCCCAGAGCTACTGCCCAAAGGTAGCAAAGAGGAGCAGCGGGATTATGTCTTCTACCTGGCTGTGGGGAACTACCGGCTCAAGGTAAGGCGAAAGGCTCCCTTCCCCCCCATCCTATTTGGATGGGCCCCAGCACCTTCTCCTGACCGTCCCCCAGGGTGGAGCCTGAAGGCGGCAGTAGGTAGAGGGCGGTATTGGGTACAGAGGTTCAAGGTGATAGCTGATCAGGATGCTGAGGGAAGATGAGGCAGAAGATCGGGGTGCCTAGGGGGTGGGGAAAACATGACGTCAGGATTGGGGTGCAGCCTCAGAGCCTTGGGTTGTTATCTCCCCTAGCTTATCATCCCACACAGTTGGGGCTGTTTGTGGACTCTACTCCGTTGGGTGGGGCTAGGGTGAGGGAGGGGTTGGAGGTGGAGGGTGGAGCCCCCAGGGCAAGTGACGGGAAGGCCCCTCTGATAGGCAGGAGGAGTGCTGAAATACTGAGAGGGGGGTGTGTGTAGGAATATGAAAAGGCCCTGAAGTATGTGCGAGGGCTGCTGCAGACAGAGCCCCAGAACAACCAGGCCAAGGAACTGGAACGGCTCATTGACAAGGCCATGAAGAAAGGTGAACGTCTTCCCCTGTTTTCCTCCATTCCCACTCTCCTGTCTCCCTGGCCTCCGTCATTCCCAGCTCCCTCTCAACTGTTAGTTTAGTCCTCTTCCCCACCCCCACCTCATGCCTGGGCCCTCTAGTCCCTCTTTAAGTGACTCCCCACCCCCGCCAGCAGTTCCTGTTCAAACCCCCAGGAGTCTTCTTTGTCCAGCCCTCAGAATCCCTTGCCCTGGGACTCCCAAGTGGGGAGGCACATCTGTTGAGGAGCAGTGGGTGGGAAGAAGATAGTAGCCAGGGTCTTGGTGGGCTGGGGGTCGACTCCTGACAATCTCCCTCTTCTCCCCAGATGGACTGGTGGGCATGGCCATTGTTGGAGGCATGGCCCTGGGTGTGGCGGGACTGGCTGGACTCATCGGATTTGCTGTATCCAAGTCCAAATCCTGAAGGAGACTGCACCTCTGCCTCTGCCCAGGGATACGTGGGAGCCCATGGAGGGCACTCAGGGAGGGCCCATCCATCCTCGCTGTCCCTTTCTTGTCCTGCACCCCGTCACTGTCCTCTATGGCCTCAACCTCCTCCCCCCTGAGACCTGTCCTCTCGCCCCAAATCATGTGCTTTAGGATGAGTGTAAATAAAATTGGGCTTTGACTTGGGAACCTCTGTGTCTGTGTTGAAGGAGGGACGGGTCCCCTTGGTCCCAGAAATGGGGGTAACGCGTGGTCCTTTCCTGCTCCGTGTTCTTCTGTTACCTCCACACTGGCATGGGGTTCTCCTCTGTCTGTAGACCTGCCCCGACCCTACACCCTTCCTCCCCTCCACCAAAGCCACGTGGCCTTTGCACAGCCCTAGGATCCTGGGGGAAAGCGGCAGCTGGAGGAGGGAAGGGCAGAGCTGAAGGGACAGGCTTGGATTTATGTCTCCTGTCTCCTCTGACCCACTCAGCTGGCTCTTAAGTATGTGGAGTTTTCCACACCATGGGGCACCCCCACTCAGTTTCCTCCAAAACCAACGCCCTTCCCCACCCTTTGTCTTCCTGCTTCCTCCTCTTCCTCCTCCTGTAGCCTCCTGAGGAGAGGGGTGCTGCTCGTGGGTGGAGGAAACAGGCATTTGGCTTGGAGTTGGCAGGAGTCTTGGAAGAGGTTATGGACCCAGTACACACCAGATGTAGCCTCCAAGATGGAAGGTGAAGACCTGGTCCCCACCCAGCCTGCTTTGCCCCACACCCACCTTGTGCCAGGCTCAGCTCGGGCCTGTCTTGCTTCACTGCATAACTCTCATTCCACAGCCAAGCCAGCGCCTCTGGGGGATTGGGGAGGAGGCCCCTAAGGGGAGCACAGAGCAGCCTGACACACGAAGGAGGGGAGTGGGGGTTTGCACTTCAGCTCAGGGGTGTACTGTGTGACTGCCTGGGTGTAGGATGAGCCCCTGGGAGACTGAGTCCCAGCCACACTTGCCAGAAGAGAACCAGGGCTGTCCTGCTGTGGCCTTGGAGCAGGAAACGAGACCATCTACGCCAGAACAGGTGCTCAGCTTTGGCTAGGAATGGCAGCCCAGAAGTTTCTAATTCATCATAATTAATATAGCTTAGTGACACTTCTGATAACAATGAGCCACTTACATTAGCCACAGGATCACCTGGGTCTGAGATCCCCCTGGGGGACCCTTAGCCATAAAATCAAGTTTGTTGCTGAGGGTCAAAGATCGACCTACCAAAGGGGAAAGTTCAAGTTCATGAACTTGAAGTTTAGAGGAAGGCAACTCCTAATGGCTTCACCCTGGGTCTGCCGCACCGAAACCCAGGAGAGTCAGTCACCAAGTATTGAGTAATTCATACATGTGGGGGAAATGCTTACTATATCCTATGAGGTGAGGAGTAGTAGTTTTAGTTCACAGAAGCAGAAACGAGCTCACGGGGCTCAGGCTTCATGCCTGTGTCACTTTGGTAAATGATGGGGTTTGGTTTGAATCTAGGTTGGTTGGACTCCAGAACCATTGGTTTCCCCCACAGATCCTTCTTTAAACTTAATCTTCCTGGAAGACTCAATGCTCCAAAGCCCAGGTCTTGGAGTTTCCTGAATTGTTCTCACCAATATCTAGAGGTAGTGGCTCTGCTCCCTCCTTTCCTCCCCATGGAAGGCCACAGTGGCATACCCGTGGTTATTCTGTCTCTTTTTGTCCCTCATTCCATGCTCTGGCCCCTGATGAAAGCGGAGTCAGAGACACGCTTCCCCTTGGCTCCCAATGCCTCCCATGGGGGCCCCTCCTTGGCTGCATCCGTTAGTCACTCCCTGGTAAGTCCCCCCCACCCCTGTGGGGCGGGGAACCCAGGGCAGCCCGGAGGCAGTGGACTTTTGGCCCGTTTCGTTTATTCCCTACATCTCATCAACATCTGCCGCGGGCTCTTGCCTCATTCCTCTGACTGACCTGCAGGGAAGCAGAACCTAGAAAGAGGGGAGGAAGGCAGAAACCCGGAGACGGACCTGAGGCTGAGGAAGAGGCCGGGGCTGCAGCTGGTCTTCCGCCCTTCCCCTCTCTCTTCCCACCTTAGCCAAAGCCCCTCAAGGTCCCCTGTGGCTCAGTCCTTCTCCCTCTGGGGCCCCTGGTGCCCCTCAGGGCCTGCATCCCACCATGTCAGTGGCTGTGGAGACCTTTGGCTTCTTCCTGGCAGCCGTGGGGCTGCTGATGCTGGGGGTGACCCTGCCACACAGCTACTGGCGAGTGTCCACTGTGAACGGGAATGTCATCACCACCAACACCATCTTCGAGAACCTCTGGCACAGCTGCGCAACTGACTCCCTGGGAGTCTACAACTGCTGGGAGTTCCCGTCCATGCTGGCCCTCTCCGGTACAGGGTGGAGGGCGAAGGGGGCAGAGGGAGGTGGGAGGTTGGAGAGAGCTCTGGCAAGTGCAGGTGCTGCCTGTGGTCTGCCCTTGGGTGCCATACGGATAAGGGAGGCCTGACCAAGCTCAGAGACTGGCTCCTGCAGCACGGAATGCCGGGGGTAGACCCCTGTCGGGAGCTACAGTGGTGACCTGGTCACACGTGGCCCCCTGCCCTCGTGTGACACTGTCTCAGTGGTTACAAGTGCAGGCACCAGGGTCAGACTGTCAGGTCCGGTGCCTGCTGTGTCCTAGCTCTGTGCCTAGGGCTGGTGGTAAAATGAGCTTTATTAGAGCCATCTGTAAAACTGGGATCATAACAGCACCCATTCACAGGGTAGTCGCGGGCACTTTATGAAATGAAAGGTGCAAAATGTTAATATCTATATGCACTCAAGCAATTTTAGCATTTTAGTGTTGGGTTGGGAGTGTTGGAGTCTGTGGGGTGAAGAGGAGGCCCCGTCTTGGAATCTTGAGAGTTGAGTCTCTCAGTGGCCTCACCAGGAGCTCACTGCCGTGGCGAGCTCTAAAGGCTGTTTGAAAGAGTCTGAGTGTCTAATGTAAGCAGGTGAGGGGTGTGCATGTGTGTTTGGGGTTCTCAGGGTGGTGTATTTTTTCGGTTCTTGGTGAGCTGGAGCCTACAGCTCTTTTGGTCCAGAAAGATTCTCTCTAGTGGCCGTAGTGTCTCCTGCTTCCTGCTCACCCTTTGAGTAGCCCCCCCACTATTCCCTAGGGGAGTCTCCCTTCAGTCGGCCCTTGCCAGAGACCAAGAGGGGGTGACCAGGAACCCTCGCAGTGCCGCTCCCTCACCTTCACTGGGTCTTCGCAGAGCCCTCTCGCTCTTCTAGGTGATCTTGTGCAGGTGCCGCAGGTAGGGGAAGGAACAGAGGCTAAACTGGGTTTAAAGCAGGGATCCATGAAATCCCCCAGGAATGTCCAAGGGGCTCTGAGCAGTCACGTGGGTCTCTTGTGCCCCCACTATTCCCAGAATCTCCCAGGCAGCTGCAGAGACTCCATGCTTTCATCCCCCTCTCCAGGACTTGCAAGGCAAGTGCCCCACCAAAACCCTATAAAAGCTGAATACAAACCAGGCCAGAAGCCCAGAACACTGGGTGGCCAGAAAGGACACGGGTGACAGCCAGCTCGGCAACCCTGACCACCCCCACCTCACCCCCACTTGGAATGGCGCACTTGGCCTGAGAGAGGACCACAAGTGCACAGGAAAGACGGGGCAAGAGCGGGCTTGGGGGGAGGGCAGAGCGCAGCTGCCCAGTGTTGAGGGGCATGTTGGCTCCGGGCGTGGTGCTGGATACTTCACACACACCATTCTAGGGTGGTTTACAATCGTTCTGCTGTTGGGTGCATTAGTAACTCCATTTTACAGAACCTGGAAAACCGCAGGGATAAGTGTTAACCTGCCCTGAATCATAAGGTGGTAGGGAAGTTGGAATCCTGCCTCGTGTTTCTGAGTCCAGAGCTGGCTAACTTTCAAGGCCGGTTCTGGTCCTGAGAGGGATTCAGACTGTCGTTTAGCCACCTCCCAGCTGTGCACCCCGAGCCTCCAGCCATTTGGCCTGTGCTCTCACAGGTGGAGACTGTTAGATGGATGGGTGGGGATAAGATATGGGGTAGGGAAAGAGGGCGGGAACTCCAGAGGGAATGGCTAGGAGTGAGAAAGTGCTCCCAGAGAACTTTGTCCCTCCTCCCTACCCCCCAGCTCCGAGCCACTACACATCCTCTTGGCCGGGACCCAGCCTTTCCCCTTCAGCATTGATGGCACTGCCCCACCTGGGAAAGCGGTGCAAGGTCCTTGGGTGCTTGGCAACTATCAAAGTCAGAGAAGGGAGGAGGAGGACCAGGAAGGGAGCCAGCCATTTCCTTCAGCTTTGAGAAAGGGGAAACTGAGGCACTGAAAGCAAATGTACAAGACTGACTTGGACTGGTCCTGGGCCCAGGTATCCCACCTCCCAGATCAGAAACTGCCCTGCACCCAGTGACCCATAGGCCACTGCTGCCCCCTACCGTTCACTCCAGGAAGAAGCTCACGGCCGGATGTCTGGCACAGTACTAGGCACTAGGTGGGACCTGGAGAGAGGCAGATGTGGGGAAGGGGCTGGGCATCCCCGGGTGCAGTTTCTGCAATACACAGCAGAGCTTAGTGGTGATCTCACAGAGCACTGGTTCTCAACTAGGCGATTTTGCCCCCCAAGGGTCATTTGACAGTCAACACATTTTGATTGTCCCGCATGGAGAGACTACTGACATCTAGTGGTGGAGGATAAGAATGCTGCTAAATATCCCACAATGCAGAGAATTGCCTCTAGAACCTAGCATTATCCGGCCAAAGGGTCAGTAGTGCAGTGGAGAAACCCTATCACTGAGGTACAGGCGAAGTGCACCAGTGCAGGTGACAGGGCAGGAGGGGCTGAGACTCCTTGGGACTGAGGTGAGCCCCTGAAAAGGAGGGGTGTGTGACCCCTCAGCCTGTAGGCTGGATGGGCCCAAAGGGGAAGAAAAGGATTTGAGGACTTCTAGGGACTGAGGCCCAAGCAGGGGCTGTAAGGGCCTGGCTGTCATCGAGGGGAGAGGAGATGGAGGGCTACCAGTCTGGCCCAGGGACCCACGGCTACACCCCACCTCCCCAGGATACATCCAGGCCTGCCGGGCACTCATGATCACCGCCATCCTCCTGGGCTTCCTCGGCCTCTTCTTGGGCATGGTGGGGCTGCGCTGCACAAACATTGGGGGCATCGTGCTCTCCAGGAAGGCCAAGCTGGCGGCCACTGCGGGGGCCCTACACATACTGGCTGGTAATCAAGGGAAGGTGATGGGTGAGCCCTGAGCTGTGGTGGGGGGTCGGGAGTGGCCCTAGGCAACATACCCCAGGGCTCTGTCTTCTCCAGCTCCCACTCCTCGTGTTTGCCTCACCCTCCCCTTTGCATTGACACCCCCTCCCTGGCTCAGCTCTTCCCTCCCTCCCTGATCACCTCAGCTTCACCCACACTCGCCAAATCCCTTGGCTATGAATCAGTCCTTTAGCAATGTTTCTTGAGCCCCCACAGGAGCCAGGCCACAGGCAGGGCGTGGGCGGGATTCCAAAGGTGAAAGTGAGAGTCTGCGCTCCTGCACTTAGCGCCCGGCTGGGAAGACCGGTCAGGTGTGCGTGCACACGCAGTGCACACGCAGTGCACACAGGAACTATGCTCACTGGCAGGCCCTCCCTTCTCGGTCTGTGACACATACCTACGCACACCACTTCATAAGTCTGTGAGGCAGGGAGGGTCTCATCCTGCTCTCCAGGTCTGGAAAAGGGCTCAGAAAGGTCAGGTGTCTCACTGGAGGACAAGCCCGCAGCGAGTGGCAAGGCTGGTCCTGTAGTCCAGGGACCTCACTGGCTTCAGGCCTTCACTTCACTGGGTGGCAAAGGCGTGTCACAGGCTCTGAGGGCTTTGAGAGGCCAAAGGTCAGGGGTGTGAGGACAGACGGAGCTGGTAGAAGGCTGGTTAGGGCAGCTGGGCTTCCGAGGATGGATGGGGCACAGACTGAGTGAGGAAACTAAATGACCAAGGCACTAGAGGCCGGGGAAGGACAAGGCAGGTCAGGGGTAGAGAGGGGACAAGGGCTGGCTGAGGGGCAGAGCATGGGAGACTAGATGAGAAAGGTGAGCGGGGCTCGGTCCTCGGTGAGGGCTAGATAGGGGAGTTTGCAGTTGACCCTGGGAAACAGAAGAGTCATGAACTGGGACAGGGGAAGAAAGGGAGGAAATGAAATTTGCTCTTGGACTTGATGCCCCACATCTACTCTCTCAGCTGCTCCCACCTGGCCCTCCCCCCAGTTCCCTAGGGGCCTAGGGCTCCAGTGCAGTTCTCTCCCTGAGCCAGGTTGCTGCGGGATGGTGGCCATCACTTGGTATGCCTCCAACATCACCCGGGACTTCTTCAACCCCTTATACTCCGGAACCAAGTGAGTGTGGTAGCCTCCCCCTCTGGGGCACTGGGTGGAACTCCGCCACATTCCTGGGCTAGCATCACCCTGCGCGGTTTTTGTCACCAGGTATGAGCTGGGCCCTGCACTCTACCTGGGCTGGAGCGCCTCCCTGTTGGCCATACTGGGTGGTGTCTGTCTCTGCTCCAACTGCTGCAAGGCCTCAGACCAGGACCCCTCAGCCAGGTAAGGGTGGGGGAGAAGCACAGGGCGGAGGTAGGGGGACAATGAGGGCAGCACCTCCATCTGACACAGGACCCTCCCTTGCCAGCACCCGGCTCCCCTACAAGGCCTCCGCAGTGCGGTCTGCTGCCCTTGCTGCCCACCTGCCCGCCTCAGCCTCAGATGGAGACGGCCACAACAGCTTTGGCAAATATGGGAAAAATGCTTACGTGTAGAAGCCCTGGCCTGTAGGCCCTATTCCCCTCCCACTGCCCCCAGTGGAAAGGGGTCCCTCGAACCCAGGCAGCAGGTGCAGACCCCTCAGGGCCATGTCACACCCAGGGCTCCACCTTGGGCCTGGAAACCACACCCTGCTCAGGCCCCGCCTCTTCAGTCGGAGCTCCTCCCTGGCCATGCTTCCCTGCTCGGGCCTAGAACCCGCCTCCTGAGGACTCATCTCAGACTCCTGAGACTGGACCCAAAACCTCTTTATCTTCTGAGTCTGGGGTCTGGGCAGCTGGGCAGGTGGGGGCGACCCCGAGCATTTGCATTCCATGTAAATACATGCATAAATAAATTTGTATTGTGAACTGTTCAGGGGCTGAGAGTGTCATGAAGCAGCTGGTCGAGCAAGGGGTGCCTGGGGAGGCACCCAGAGTCATCTCAGTTCTTGGACACCAGACTTTCACCTGTCCCCCCTCCGTCACCTTTGGACTGTCTTATCCAGCAAAACAGAGGCAAGGTTGCAAGTGATTTCAGGAGTGTGGCACTCTTACAATTACTGATAAGAGTCATCAAGGAGCAGACTGGGAAGACCCAGCTGGAGGAAACTGGCCAGCTTGAGATAACAAGTCATTCCTTTAACTCTCGACCTTTCTTCACAGCTGTGCAAGGATACAGATGGTCTAGAGCAGTTTCTTCATCTGGGCCTAGAGTGGGTGTCAGATATTGATCAGCCCTTTGAAATTGTGTCAAATCGAGGGTCTGGTGCAGGCACATTTTTCTGGGGTTCAGTAACTTCCAGAAAGGGCTCTGAAGGTCCGTTCACAGAGGCTTGCCTGTTAGTGGCATGTGTGTGACTTCATGATGTCCACCTCAGACACAGCACCGGATTGCGGGCAGGGTTGGCACAGGGACCTGAGCAGACCTGGTACCCACTAAAGACTGGAAAATGAGGCCACAAGAAAGAAGCCTGGCATCTAGTGGAAAGAGGTGATAAGGCCTTATGCTGGTACATTCCCCTGCAGCACTGGCTAGGGTCGGTCACCAGTCACTGGGGGGTGGCCTGGGTTCTGACCTCAGCCCCTTCCCCTTCCCCATTCATCCCATCTGCTCCTGGGAGGTAGAGACACTCACATCTGCATTCTAACTGGGCCCTCCCTCTGGAGATGCAGATGTACGAGTGCCCACTGGGTCTTTTCACAGGCTAGGCAAATTCATTCATTACTTTCCCCACACCCACAGTTCCTGTCGTTCCTCTTACTGTCATTGCCAGCCTCTCGTTCAGCAGATTGACAACTTCAGTCATCTCTGGCTTCTGTCTTCACTTCCCCTCTGCCACTTCCTCCCCTCAGTTAGCTGCCACATCCTCAGTTCTCCGTAGTTTTCACATCCTACTTCTCTCCTTTCACTGCCTGATGCCGGGTCAGGCCTTCCTCCTCCCTTGCCCAGACTCGTCGCAGGATTTCCCTAATTGAGCTTCTTGCCCATATTTCTCTACTGGAACATCATTATTGTCCTGCCCTGGCAGCTCCCTGGTGGCTTAGGGAGAAAAAAGACAAGACCTTGTCACACTGCCTGGCACTAGCCCATCCTTCTATCCTCACTGTTTACTATTCCTCTGCACAGCCTTGCTCTCCCAGCAAGCTGGACTACTCCACTGGCCTTGGACACACTCTTGCATCAGGGCTTCCCACTGGGCTCCATCCAAAAACACTGGTACGTTTTGAGCTGTTCTCCTACATGAAAGCTTCCATGGCCAAGAATTCCAAAACATTCTGTATATCCTATGACCTTCTGCTCTTGGGCAGTTTGTGGATGTCCCATGGCCAAGCCAGTTCCCCTGGCTAAGTCCAAAGCCCACATGGAAGGGACTGCAGAGCGCAGACACTGGGAAGTGTGTTTTGTGGGGGCCCTTAGTGTAACAACCTACTATGGCAAGTACCGGGCCGCCTGACTTGCTTTGTTAGCAAACCAATAGTAGGCTTCTCTCTATGGTGTAACAGACGTTATCTTACACCAAGCAGAACCTGCGAGACCCACAGCTTAAAAAGGGTCTTACAATTGTGAAAGGCTCCGAAAGCACAAGGATGCCTGTGTACCCCACAGTGAAGGACAGAGGCCAGTTACAACTCCTGATACTGCCACCCAGGCACCTGCAACCCAAACTCTCCCTCTGCCCCATCTGCAGCTTCTACCTCCTTTCCCCAACTCCATCCTGCCTCTTCTCATCACCTCCCCTTTTCAGGAAAACTAGCCTTAGCCAGGTCTCACATTTGAGCATTTAAATATGTGACTTAGTATGATCACCAGAGTAATTATTGACTTCTTTGTCCATCAATCATGGTCACATGGCTCTAAAGGGCTATGGACACACCCCTCTTAACACATTCTTCTTTTCTCCAAGTTACAGCACTGCGACATGACCCCTGCCTGTAAAAAATCACAAGCTTGAAGCAAAAAGAAATGTCAACAGCTAGTTACCATATAACGGGCAAGGCGCTGGGGCTACTCCAAGGAATCCTCCAGTTTTTGAGGGAACTCGCTGGGAAAAAGCTCCACAATGAACTGGATTATTAGGTCCTGGGCAGTGAGGCCAACAGCTATCATTCACCGAGTACTTTCCAGACACTGGGACAGGTGCACCACCCCATTTAATCCTCACAGTGACCACAGGGAATGACAGGTACAGTGGCCTATCCAAGCTACACAATTAGTGAGTAGTAAGACCAAGATTTGTCCCAAACTGAAGACACAATTGGCCTGCTGCCCAGAATTCCTGGCTCTCCAAACTAATTCACATCAATTAAATTCAGTGCTCACTGAGGTCTTTCGCTGTGAGCCCCGCAAGTCTCCAGCCTTCCAGAGCCTACCATTACCCTCTCTGGTGCTCCATCACATAACACTGGCCCCAGCCTCTAGAAGCCTTTGGTATAGTGTAGGTTTCCCAAAGGCCCAGGTGTCTCCCAAAGAGGGGACAAAGTCTCCACTAGTATACAGGAAGCTGGCAAAAGTAGTTCAAGGCTTTTCTTGAGGAGCTGTGGTTTTAAATGGGGGTCTGGAGATCCTTCCTAGAAAATGTGAATGGGTGATTTGTGGAGACAATCAGCATCAGAGTAAGGGAAGGCCCCTGGGGTCTGGCTTGGTCTTATCAAGGTCGGTTGGGGAAGACTGAGTGTGTCATTGAACAGACAAATCTTACACGAATCAGAACCTGTGTGATACTTGATAACAACAAAATGTGTCTGCACCATGCTGAGGACAGAGCTAGGAACTCGAATGGCTGAGGTTGACCTTGGTGCCTTAGGGCCAAAATCATCACATCTTCACTCCCATGATAGGAGTCTGGGCTGGGATGGCTTAAAGGCTTGGCCACCTGGACATATCCCCGGGAGCACCTGCTCGTGGCCTCTCCCTGTAGCCTGGGCTTCCTCAGAGCATGGATTTCTTACTCTGAGCATGGCAGCTGGGGGCTCCAAAAGCAAGTGTCCCAGGGACAAGGCAGAAGCTGCACTGCCTTTGACCACCTAGCCTCTAATGTCACATGGTTTCACTTCTGCCACTCAACTGGTTGAAGCAGTCCTAAGCCTACCTAGATCCTAGAGACAGGGGACAAAGACCTCACCTTCAATGGAAGAATAGTCAAAAAATGTACAGCCATCTTTTAAGATTTTATTTATTTTTAGAGAGAGGGGAAGGGAGGGAGAGAAACATCAATGTGTGGCTGTCTCTTGCACACCCCCTACTGGGGATCTGGACTCCAACTCAGGCATGTGCTCTGACTGGGAATCGAACCAGCGACCCTTTAGTTTGCAGGCCAGCTCTCAATCCACTGTGCCACACTAGCCAGGGCCTTCAGTCATCTTTTAAAACCACCACACTTGAGACTGTCTGTAAACCCCATTCTCACCACCACTCAACACAAAGCTGTCACCAACGCCACTTTCCCAACTGCAAGTCTCCAGAGAAAGAGCAAGCAGTTCTTCAGGAAGACACCAGGAATATCTGGGCCAACCCCAAGAAGTCCCCCAAAATGGGGAGAAGAACCTAAGAAGGTGCCTAACACTGGCTTTGCTGGATTGCATTAATATCTTGTTGAGCTCGTACGTTCAACAAATACTTCCTAAGCACCTGCTTGGCTGTGCTCCAACAGGGTGCTGGGCAGCTAGGACAGCAAGTCCAAGGACGTTAGGTGTGGTGTGAGAAGCCAGAGTTACACACCAGAGTTACAGCGTCCAGGGCTGCCCAGAACAGGAGCCTCTACGCCATGAGTTCTCCACGCCGCCCAGGAACTTCTGGGTTTCCTCTGCTAATAACTGCACATACCACAGTCCCTGTTGGCATGAGCGTCCGCAGGACAACTCTTCCATTAGGCTGGCCTTTCGTGGGGCCTCACTGTATTCAAAAGACACGCAGAGGGACTAAAGAAACTAAAAGGAAAAACAAATGAACTAAATCAATAACCAAAAAAGTCACATAAAGAAGCAGTCAAGTGGGGTGGAGGGATAGTGAGAAAAGGCATACAACTGTAATTGAATAACAATAAACATTTTTTTAAAAAAGAAAAAGAAAGCCAATTAGAAGTTCCAAAAAAAAAAAGTACTAAAAGATGAGACTGCAAATATGGAGAAAAAGAAAAAAAAAAAAAAAAAGAAGCAGTCAAGGAAGACAGAGACATGGGAGTGGTAGGAGAATGGGACAAGTCTTGCAGTCAGGGACCTATGGGGCAGACAGTGGGAGGGGTGATTGACAGAAAAAGGAGAAAAAGACACAGAGCAGTGAGTAGGAGAAAGACATGACCAATCACCCTCATCCTCAAAGCACCATGTGACCAAAAGGCAGGTGCCTTCTCACACGAGACCTTTTAATAGACAGTACCCTGAGGGCTGGCCCACTTCCCTGCCATGTCCCTGGGAGTAAGACCACGTCCCTGGTCTTCCCTGGGGGTTGGGTGAGTGAGCAGTTCTCTTGGTCCAGGGGAGCACCTTTCCTTTTGATGTCCTCTCCAAGGCCAGGGTAATGATGCATGGAGGGCTTCCTCTCCAGGGACACCCAGGGTCACACAGTCCACTTCAAGCACCTGAAGGCAGAGGAAAACCAGGACGAGGAGAGGGTCTGGGAGGCTGTGGGGTATAGGAGGAAGAGGGTGTGGACCTGGGGGACATTCCCAGCTCACCTGGTCTCCTGATGAGTGCCCAGACAGCGCACAGTGCAGTACCGGGCGCCACAGCTGACGCAGGTGTATGGAGAGGGGAAGCCGCAAACAGCACAGAAGGGGCGCTGGGGCCGGGACGGGGGTCCTGCACAAGCTGTCAGGTAGTTGGGGCCCTCGGCCACACTCAGGTTCTGCAGATAAAAGGGGGCAGGCTCCACAACTTCTCTGCCTACCCACACAGCAAGCACCCACCAGGGACAAGCATCTCGGTAGGCGCAGCCCTTCCCTGTGGGTTCCTCCCTGCCAGCTCCTTTCTCACCTGCTCCTCCAGCAAGGCCTGGAAATTTTTTCGGAAGCGAAGTTTAAAATGATCACCTCGAGTTTTCTTCTTTTTCTTTCCTAGAGATCAAGAGCAATGAGTTACTTGGCACCTTCCAAGAAAGACACCATCTTTCTCTGCCCCATCATTCATAATGCTCCCATGTCCATTCCCTGCCCACATACTTACCTGGGCTCTAGGTAGGTCTCTGTCTACCATCCTTTTTCCTTCCCCCAACATCTCTAATCCCAGCCTTCCTTCATCTCTACACTCCCTAAATCTAAGACTTTATTATATCAGAGCTGGAAGGGATTTTCGAGCGCATCTGCTCCATCTTCTTTATTCTACATACACAAGAAGACACTGAGGCACAGAATGGGGAGAGCAACTAGCTCAAAGTCACAGGAGCGAGCCCCTGGCAGAGCCAGAGGGGCTCCTGGGTCATCTTCCGCTGTGTGATGTCTTTCCACAACCCTAATCTAGGCAAACGCTTTCCCCTTCCTTCAGCCTTGTGCCCCCAGCCCCACCAGCCTCACCGGTGTCTGCATCATCATCAAACTGAGGCAGTCTCTTGCCAAGCTGGGGGAGTCCTGCATGGGGATCATCCTGGAAGTTGTCATTCTCCAAGGCCTCAAGCTGCCTGTTGATGCGGCGCTGCCGAGCAGCCCTGTCCAGTACCCGCCGCTGTCCAGGGTCCTGGGAGCGAACTAGATGGGGCAGAGCCAGGAGAGTTATGGGGGGCATAGAGAAGAGAGAAGCTGGGGTGACCCTGGCTCTGGGCGTGTGTGGATGATGTCCATGGGGTGTGGAGCCACAGTTCTCTGATCTCATCCTAGTCACCAAGCCCTTGGCCCCTGTATCTTGTACCAATACAGTAGTTCCCCCTTATCTGCATTTTACTTGCTAAAGTTTCAGGTACCTGCAGTCAACCGTGATCTGAAAACATTACATGGATATTGAAATTAAAAATTCATAAGTTTTAAACTGTGTGCTGTTCTGAGTAGGTGTGGGTGTAAGAAGCTCTAGTACCACATGAGAGTCACAGCATCCAGGGCCACTCCGAACAGGAGCCTGGATGAAATCTCCTCCCAACCCACTCCACCCTGCCTGGGACGTGAGTCAACCCTCTGTTCAAGTACCCAGGCTGTACACACTACTCGTAACCACTAAGTAGCCATCTCACTTAACGAGATCAGCTGTCATGGTGTCACAGTTCTTGTGCTCAAGTAATCCTTATTTTACTTAATAATGAACTCAAAACACAAGAGCAGTCATACCAAAGATATGCCAAAGAGAAGCCATAAAATATATGTATGTACAGGGAAAAAACATAATATGTACAGGGTCCAGTACTCTCTGCAAATTTCAAGCACCATTGGGAGTCTTGGAACTTTTTTGATGTGGGTAAGAGGGGACTGTTTATCAGCCCCTCTGGTTTGCTTCATTCCCCGTTAAGATTGCTATTTCAGTCACTCAGCCCTGTTTTCTATCCCTTTGGCCCCAGCCTTTCCTCCCAATCCCAGACCTAACCAATGAAATGCCTCCTGGAGACTTCTCACTGAGGGCAGAAATCACAGAACCACGCTGATGAGACCAGTGTACACTCAAGGCTTACAGTCTCCACTGAGACCTTAATGCACTTGGCCTTCATGCTCAGCAATCTCATTTCCTACCTCAAAGGAAATGGGCCACTGACACATAGAGACACTTGTCTTTTAGCCCACCCTCAATCATAATTGCATGGACACCCAACCCCCACACACATTAAATCCCACTGCTAACCCCAACCTTTCACCTCCAATCGAGTCCTCCCCTCCCTCTCGCATCTCTGATCTCTCCTCCTCAACTGACACTTTTCCTTCCAGGAAAAACCTACTAAACTCTCTGTCTACTCAACTTCATATCTATTCTTCTTTGACAGAGTGGTCCACGTGATGTTTCATTTCCTCACCTCCCGTCCATCTCTCAACCCCCAGTAACGGACTGTTTTTTATGGTAACCACTCAAACTCAGAATGCTGGTGACCTCCTTGAGCCAAGCCCAGGGTGTATTATACTTGAATTCTGTACACCCTGAGACCATGTTGACCATCTCACTCAGGTTGAAAGAGTCCCTTTGTCTGCTTCTTTGATATGAACTCCAGGTGTTCCTTCCCCATCTCTGGCTATGGTTCTCTTTCTAACCTTGTCTTCTCTCTCTTGCCTCTAAGGAGATGGTTGTCCCTGTTCTCTTTCTCAGTCTATAAACTCTTCCTGAGATTTCTAATCCAAACACACATCTAATCCTCTCACCCACAAGTAAATGAGTCCAAAAGTGATTCTCTCCATCCAGAACCTTCTCCTGAGCTCCAAAACAGACTATTCAACTGGCTGCAGGAAATTACCTGCTAACCTCATTGACACTGCAACTCAAAATTAAAAATCTTCCCACCCAAGTCTGATTCTCTTCCTGCAGACTTTAAATAAATGGAACCGGGAGGAACCAAGATGGCGGCATAGGTAGACACACTGCGCCTCCTCGCACAACCAGAACTGACAGAGAATCAAACAGCAAGGGGGACTGGCACCAAGGAAATAGAAAATAAACATTCATCCAGACTGGTAGGAGGGGCGAAGACAGGCACCGGGGTGGAGAGGACTCGTGTGGCTGTGGCGGGACCGAGACTGGCGGAGTGTGGGACAAATGGCGCAGGCAGTCCGAGCACTAGCAGACCCTGCGGCCCCACATTTGCACAGATAAATCTAGAGGGCCAGACTCAGAGTGGCGGAGAGCGGGGCAGGCAGAGTGGCGGGTAGCACCCTGCGGCACCACATTCGCCCACAGATAAACCGGACGAACGGCGGGCAGCGAAGCGGACCGTGCAACCCAGGGCTCCAGCTCGGGGAAATAAAGCCTCAAACCTCTGACTGAAAGCGCTCCTGGGGGTTGGGGCGGCAGTAGGAGAGACTCCCAGCCTCACAGGAGAGGTTGTTGGAGAGACCCACAGGGGCCTAGAGTGTGCACAGGCCCACTTACTCGGGAACCAGCACCAGAGTGGCCCAGTTTGATTGTGGGTATCGGAGTGAAAGATTGAAATCCGGAGGAGAGTGAGGAGGGCGCCATTGCTCCCACTCGGCCCCTCCCCCACGTACAGCGTCACAGCGCAGCGACCAGCATTACCCCGCCCCGGTGAACACCTAAGGCCCCGCCCCTTAAAGTAACAGATGCGCCAAGACAAACAAAAAAATGCCCCAAATTACAGAACACTTCAAAGCTCCAGAAAAAATACAACTAAGCGAGGAAGAGATAGCCAACCTATTGGATGCACAGTTCAAAGCACTGGTTATCAATATGCTCACAGACTTGGTTGAATCTGTTCGAAAAACAGATGAAAAAATGAAGCCTATGCTAAGAGAAACAAAGGAAAATGTACAGGGAACCAATAGTGATGAGAAGGAAACTGGGACTCAAATCAACGGTATGGACCAGAAGGAAGAAACAAACATCCAACCAGAAAAGAATGAAGAAACAAGAATTTGGAAAAATGAGGAGAGGCTTAGGAACCTCCAGGACACCTTGAAACGTTCCAACATCCGAATTATAGGGGTGCCAGAAGGAGAAGAGGAAGAACAAAAAATTGAAAACTTATTTGAACAAATAATGGAGAACTTCCCCGATCTGGCAAAGGAAATAGACTTCCGGGAAGTCCAGGAAGCTCAGAGAGTCCCAAAGAAGCTGGACCCAAGGAGGAACACACCAAGGCACATCATAATTACATTACCCAAGATTAAACTCAAGGACCTACATCCAAGATTACTGTATCCAGCAAAGCTATCATTTAGAATGGAAGGGAAGATAAAGTGCTTCTCAGATAAGGTCAAGTTAAAGAAGTTCATCATCACCAAGCCCTTACTATATGAAATGTTAAAGGGAGTTACCTAAGAAAAAGAAGATCAAAAATAGGAACAGTAAAAATGACAGCAAACTCACGGTTATTAACGACCACACATAAAACAAAAACGAGAGCAAACTAGGCAAACAACTAGAACATGAGGGTTGTCAATAAGGGAGTGGGAGGGGGAGAGGGGGGTAAAGGTACAGAGAATAAGTAGCATAGATGATAGGTGGAAAATAGACAGGGGGAAGGTAAAAATAGTGTAGGAAATGTAGAAGCCAAAGAACTTATAAGTATGACCCATGGACATGAACTATGGGGGGGGAATGTGGGAGGGAGGGGGGTGGGCAGGATGGAGTGGAGTGGGGGGGGTAATGGGACAACTGTAATAGCATAATCAATAAATATATCAAAAAATAAAAATAATAAAAAAAAATAAATGGAACCATCTACAGAGACATCCAAACCAGAAAACCTAGGATATTTTAAACCTTTCTTCATTACCATATCAACTGCTCACTAGGTTCTGATAATTCTACACAAAATATCTCTTTATTCATTAAATATTTACTGAGTACCTGTAACCATAACAATAGCATCAATGCCAGTTGCTAACACTTACTGGGCATGTACTATGAGTCAGGCACTACACTCAGCTCTGCATAAATGCAATCCTTTAACCCTTACAACAACCCTGTGAAACAGGTTTCATTATCATCCCCAGCTTACTGAAGTTTGCAACTAGTAAATGGCTGGGTCAGAATTCAACCCCAAACTGCCAAGCACCGAAAAACATACTTGTGAGGACTTCCAGTCAAGAGAGAAGTGGAGGTAAACATGGCTTGCCTCTTCACACAACCAACATCAAAATTACAACTAAACTACAGAACAACCATCACTCAGAACTGTCAGAAATCAAGTTGAATGGAAGTCCGACAACTATGGAAGTAAAGAAACACATCTGTCCAGACTGGCAGGAGACGCGGATACATAGAGTGGGCTGGCCCACATCCACATGTGGTGGATACAAATTTGGGAGAGATATATCTGGAGCAAGGTTACAGCCCCACACCAGGGCCCCCAGCCCAGGGTTGCAGTGCCAGGAAGATAAACCCCCATAACTTCTGGCTATAAAAACCAGTGAGGTTTGATTCAGTGAAAAGAACTGCTTAGTCCCAAGCAGTACCTCTTAAAGGGTCTGCATAAAGACTTACTCAGATTCACCCTGTCTGAGCTCCAGCACCAGGGTGGCAGCTTGGGGGGCACCAGTGGCATGCAGGGTGCCATGCAGTGTCCGGCATCAGGGTGACAGCTGGAGAAGAGCTTTCTCCTGGACAGAAGAGTGGGCAGGGCCATTGTTCCTTTTCTGAGCCCTCCCCACATGGAGCCACAGAGCTGGCAGGCAGGGGCCATATCTGAGACTCCATCATTCTGGCTCACACAGTTTGTTCTGCCCTGGAGAATCCCTGAGGCCCTGCCCCACCCACGCTGTTAATAGTGGCTTTTCCATATGAATGGCTGCTCTTGGTTTAGGCTTCACATCTTCCTAAATCTTCTCAAACAAGCAACAGCGGAATTCGGCAAGCCCCCAGCCCCCATACCTCTGGCTAAGCAGCACCAGGCCCAGCACTAGCAGCAGCTAGCTTTGGATCACAGTTTTGCTTCACCTGGATCTCCAAACCCAGCACAAGTAGCAGCCACCTGCAGATTGCTTTGTAGCTCATGCAGGGTGGCTCTGGGTGGAACACAGGTGGTGGCTGACCCTGGCCTGCACCACCCAGGAAACACCAGAGCATGCTCACCCAGTAAACAGCTACAGACCATGTCAGAATACCACTACCCAGCCCCTGTACAGCTGATCCTCCACGGAGGGCTAAGGTTGGTAGTCAGTGGTCAGAGCCAGTCCTTGCAGCTGACTGACCTGGGTAAATCCCTCCCACTGACCTGCCAACAGCAATCAAGGCTCAACTACAAGAGGAGGGTGTACTCAGCCCGCACAGAGGGCGCACCTTGAGTACCCAGCTTGGGTGATAGGACTGGCTGTGTCACTGGACCCTTCAGGACACATACTACAATAGGCCATGCTACCAAGATAGAGAGTCATAGCAGCTCTACCTAATATAGAAACAAACACAGGAAGGCTGCCAAAATGAAGAGACAAAAAAACATGGCCCCAATGAAAGAACAGATCAAAACTCCAGAAAAAGACTAAACAAAATGGAGATGAGCGATTTATCAGATGCACAATTCAAAACACTGGTTACAAGGATGCTCAAGGGACTTAGTGAGTGTCTCAACAGCATAAAAAAGATCCAGGCAGAAATGAAGGATATAAAGGCAGAAATGATGGAAATAAAGAACAATTTACAGGGAATCAACAGTCAAATAGATGAAGCAGAGAATCAAAGCAATGATATGGAACATAAGACACAAAAAACAACCAATCCGAACAACGAGAAGAAAAAGAACAAGAAAAAGGAGGATAGTGTAAGGAGCCTTGAAGTCTAGGGCAACTTCAAGCGGTCCAACATTCGCAGCATAGGGATGCCAGAAAAAGAAGAGAAAGAACAAGAAATTGGAAATCTATTTGAAAAAATAATGAAAGAAAACTTTCCTAATTTAGTGAAGGAAGCACAGAGATTCCTACACAAGATGCACTCAAAGAGACCCACTCCAAGACACATCATAATTAAAATGCCAAAGTTAAAGATAAAGAGAGAATCTTAAAAGCAACAAGAGTAAAGCAGATAGTTACTAACAGGGGAATTCCCATAAGACTGTCAACTGATTTCTCAAAAGAAACTTTGGGGGCTGGAAGGGAATGGCAAGAAATATTCAAAGTCATGAAAAGCAGGTACCTACAGCAAAGATTGCTTCTGCCTGCAAAGTTATCATTTAGAATCAAAGGGCAAATAAAGTGCTTCCCAGACAAGAAAAAACTAAAGGAATTCATCATCACCACACCATTATTATATGAAAAGTTAAAGGGACTTATTTAAGCAAAAGATCAAAACTATGAACAATAAAATGGCAATAAATATGTGTCTATCAACAATTGAATCTAAAAACCAAACTAAGCAAACAAGAAAAACAGAGACAGAATCATGGATACAGAGAACATTTTGATGGTTGTCAGGTGGGAGGAGGGTGTGGGGAAATGGGGGAAGAGGTAAGGGGATTAAGAAGTACAAATCGGTAATCACAAAATAGCCATGGAAATGTAAAGTACAGTATAGGAAATGGAGTAGCCAAAGAAATTATATGCATGACCTATGGGCAAAGGAGTGGGGATTGACTAAGGGAGCAGGGGGTACTGGGGGAGAGGTAAAGGGGGAAAATTGGGACAACTGTAACAGCATAATCAATAAAATACAATTTAAAAGAAAAAAATCATGGTCTTGATCACTACATTATACTGCCTCCCTTCCAAGGGCCAGGTTGTACGCTAGGCTCTTGGAACACAACCAAAGCCTACAGGCTATTGGGGAATACAAACGATCAAACAAGAATGGTAAACCATAGCATATGCTAATATAGGGAAGTGCAAAGTGCTACAGAGCACATGACAGAAACGAGCCTGGACTTGGGGTAGTCAGAAAGACTTTCCAGGGGAAAGTAAGTCCAAGTTGAGGCCAAACTGATGAATAGAAGTAAACCTGGTTGGAGGTAAGGGGAGGGTGTCTCAGACCTTGGTACCAGAATGAGAAGAGGCTTGGATGGGAGACTTAAGTACCTTCAATAAACTGAAAGAAGTTCGGTATGGCTGGCATATAAAGTGTGTGTGTATGGGGGGTGGGGGATGAAGTCAGGCAGACCATTCAAAATCATTTCTTTTAAGTATCCATAGGAATTTAGATTTGGGGATTTTATGGGGAAGGCGATAGAAATCCAGTGATGGGTTTTAATAAAGGAGTGACATGACTGGGATTATTACAAGTCAATCTAGAGGTGTCCCAGCCCTCATCTTTTTTTTTAATTTGGACTATTCAATAGCTTCCTAACTGGCCTACCAGGCTCTAGACCTGTACTATATAATAAAGTAACCACTAGTTATATGTGGTTATTTAAATTTAAATGTAGACTTCTGGTCATGATGGAGGCATAGGTAAACATGCCTCCCCTTCTTCACACAACTATAGTAAAAAATACTACTGAACTACAAAACAAATATCACCCAGAATTGTCAGGAAATTGAGCTGTGTGGAAGTCTAACAACCAAGGATTTAAAGAAGCCTCATTCATCCAGATGGGTATGAAGAGGGGAGGTAGGGAGATGGCAGAGAGGCTCAGAGCCATGGAGAAGAGTGGAGAGGGGAACTAGTGGTCCCACATCCACGTGTCATGGATAGAAATCAGGAGTGATACCTTGGGAGCAAGAGATCCCAGCCCCAGACCATACTATCCAACCAGGGTTCCAGTGACAGGAAGATAAATCCCCATAACTTCTGGCTATGAAACCCAGTGGGGGTTGGCACGCCAGAGAAACTGCGGGTTCTCAAGAGACTCCTCTTAAAAGGCTCTTAAAAGGTCCACAACGGACTTAGGACTCACTCAGACCCACCCCCTCTGGGATTCAGCACCAAGGCAACAGCTTGAAGGGCACCAGTGGCACACCGGGAGCGGGTGAAGTAACTGGCAACAGAGCAAGTGCCAGGAGACAGCTTCCTCCCAGGCAAAACTTGAGAGGCCAGGCAGAGAGCGGCATTGTCCCCTCTCCAAGCTCTCCCCCACACAGAGCAACAGAGTTGTGACATGGGTTACTCTGCCCCACACAACTTAACACGTGCACTTTTCTACAATAGGCCACACTAGTAATACAGGGAGTCAAAGCAGCTCTACCTAATACACAGAAACAAACACAGGGAGGATGCCAAAATATGGAGACCAAGAACTATGGCCCAAATGAAAGAGCAGAACAAAACTCCAGAAGAATAACTAAATGAAATGGAGATAAGCAACCTATTAGATGCAGAGTTCAAAACACTGGTTATCAGGAGGCTTCAGGAACTTACTGGGTACTTCAGCAGCATAAAAAAGTCCCAGGCAGAAATGAAGGTTGCATTAAGTGAAATAAAGAAAAATATACAGGGAACCAACAGTGGAGGGGATGAACCCAAGAATCAAATCAACAATTTGGAATACAAGGAAGGAAAAAGCATTCAATCAGAACAGTAGGAAGAAAAAAGAATTCAAAACAAGGACAGACTTAGGAACTTCTGGGACATCTTTAAACATACCAACATCCGACTCATTGGGATGCCAGAAGGAGAAGCAGAAGAGCAAGAAATCGAAAACTTATTTGCAAAAAATACTGAAAGAAAGTTTTCCTAACTTGGTGAAGGAAATTGACATACAAGTCCAGGAAGCACAGAGAGTCCAAAGAAGATGGATACAAAGAGGCCCACACCAAGTCACATCATAATTAAAATGCCAGAGGTTAAAGATAAAGAGAGAATCTTAAAAGCAGCAAGGGAAAAGCAGATAGTTACCTACAAAGGAGTTCCCATAAGACTGTCAGCTGATTTCTCAAAAGAAACTTTGCAGGCTAGAAGGGACTGGCAAGAATTATTCAAAGTGATGAAAAAGCAAAGACCTACAACCTAGATTACTCTAGGTTGTAATCCAGCAAAGCTATCATTTAGAATTGAAAGGCAGATAAAGCACTTCCTAGACAATGTAAAACTAAAGAAGTTCATCCTCACCAAACCATTATTATGTGAAATGCTAACAGGAATTATATAAGAAAAAGATGATCAAAATGATGAACATTAAAATGGCAATAAATTCACAACTATAATAACTGAATCCAAATAACAAACTAAGCAAACAAGCAGAACAGGAACAGAATCATAGATATGGAAATCATTTGGATGGTTATCAGTTGGGAGGGGAAAGGGGGAAAATGAGGGGGAAAGTGCAGGGATTAAGAAGCACAAAATAGCAGATACAAAATAGAGAGGCGATGTTAAGAACTGTATAGTTAATGGAATAGCCAAAGAACTTATATGCATGACCCACGGGCATGAATTAAGGGGGGGACTGCTGGGGGGAATGGGGGTACCAGGTGGAGGGGGGCAAAGGGAGAAAAACTGGGACAACTGTAGAAGCATAATCAATAAAATATATTTTAAAAATAAGAAAATAAATTTAGATGTAGATTAAGATGAAATAAAATTTAAAATTCAGTTCCACGATTGCACTAGCCATATTACAAGTGCTCAACAGCCACTTGTAGCTAACGGCTGCCATGATGAACAGTGCTGGTTAAGAGCATTCTCATCATCCCAGAAGTTCTACTGGACAGCGCTGCCGTAGTCCCTCCAATTCATCCTCTTCACTGAAGCTAGAACTCCTTTCTAAAAGATAAATTTGTTTCGGTCACTCCCCTGGCTTAAAAGCTGATGGGTCTCCACTGCTCTCAGAATTCAAATTTTTCCACAGTTCATATAATGCCTTTCAAGTGAGTCTTTCCCTAGCCCTCCAGCCTCCCTTATTACTCCTCCGTAAGCCTGGAACTGTGAACTTGGCTTCTTAAACGACATGCTTTTTCTTGCTTTCATGCCTTTGTAAGAGTAGTTCCCGCTGCCGGGAATGAGTCCCTGCGCGCCCGCAAAGAGCGAAACCTAACTCGACTTTCAAGACCTAAGCGTTATTTCCCCCTGCAAGCCTTCATTCACCGCCCCCTACCTTCCAGGGGGCCCAGGCGCAGTGCATCCCTCTGCCATAGCGCGTATGAAATACAGTGGTAGGTCTGCTTGTCTGTTCCCCACCCAAACAGCCACTTCCAGGAAAACAATGATCTTTTTTGCTTTTTCCATTCTCAGCGCCAGCTTTGAGCAGGCATAAAATAAATAAAATGTAAATGGATGGTTTGGGAGGTGCCCGGATGCCAGGACCTGAGGGCCGGGGAAAAATTTTGAGACTAATAATTGGGTGAGAAAATGTTAGGCCAGGTTCGGATTGAGAGGAGGCAAGGAGCCAACCCCAGAGGGACTCACATACCCGAAGTTTTCTTCTCCACCATTTCCACAACACAGGGGACGGAAGAGCCTACCGCGCGCGCGTGCTAAACCATCCACTTTGGTAAGGGCCCCGGTAACTTCCGGTAACGTGTGTTTTTGCGCGTGCGCAAAATAATTCCAATGCTCAGATTAATTACGTGATGTTACCTTGGAGACGAGCAAGCTTTCGGCCATATTTTATAGGGGCAAATGTACTTCCGGCCTCAGTGTAGTTTTGTATTTTGTGGGAACCCTGAAATGGGTCGTTTTAAAGATGTGGTGCCAGTGGTCTATCCCAGAAACGTCCTTCTCCTTTGGTCCTTCTTTGATGCCATTATCAGAAAGGTAGCCCCTGGAGCTTCTCTCTAGGCAATAGAGATGACAGGAGGGACTCCCAGAGATTGTGGGAAGGCTTGAGTGGGCAATCCGAGAGGTCGCTGATGACGCTCTGCAGATATTTCAACCCCTCGCTCCCCTGGAGCTTCAGACTCTCCGGCATTCTCCCTCCCTTCCGCTCGCTCCGCCTCCACTCGTTCCCGCTCCGCGCGCTCTCTCAGCCTCGCTCAGTCTTCTGCCCCGCCGACGGGGCTGGGCTGTGGCAAGGACCCGCCTCCGCGTCTCGTCGGACCAGCAGCGGTCACTTCCCCTCTCGGGGTTTCAGTTTTCTCAAGTGTCCGGTGAGCGGTGGGCTGGGCTGTCTCCGACCGAAGTCCTCAGCCCGTGCTCACCCGCCCGAGCCCCCACCCCTCTTTCGCCCCGCGGCCCCTCCGCCAGCACCGCGCAGTCCGCGCGCCGGCGTCCTGGGACAATCCTCGCCTTGTCTGGGGCACCGGCATCTAGAGTTTTCTGTAGCCTCCGGCTACGCCTTTTTTCCAGGGCGGAGCCCCAACCCTGCTCCTCCCGGGTCGCACGGCAGCCCCGATTGCCTTTCTAGAGCCGCCCCGCTGGGTAGTTGGGATCCGGGCAGGCAGCCGGAGCCCGGCGCCGGTCTGTGTGCGATCTCGGCCAGCTCCCCGTGATGGCCTCCTGGGGCCTGGGACTCCGGCTCCTGCTGCTGCTGCTGCTGCTACCGCCACCTCCTGAGGCCGCGGCCTCGGCCTTGGACCGTCCCCGGGGTGGCCACCCAGTCAACCCAGGTGAAACCCCCAGGGAGTGCCCAGTGAGCTCCGGGCTGCTGTGTCTGCCGGCTGGGGCTTGAGGGAAGTCGGGGGTTGTGGGGGGCGGGTTCTGTCTCTCCCCTGCCCAGCGTTCTTCTTGGGACAGAACCTCGCGCTCCGGACCCTGATCTAAGGTTTCCATCCTCCCCCTTTAACTGAGCCCGAATTCCCTGGTGTCACTCCCATAGCTCTCACTGGGGTCGAAGTTTCTCAGGGGGAAGATTTTAAGAGGGAATGGGAAAAAAGAAGCGAGGGACTTTAGCAGAGTTTGAAGGGGGGAAGGGGGCCTGAGGTGAGTGGAGCACGTGGGGCAGTGAGCTGGGTGAGTGGGTCCCGACTGCCAATTCCCAACTGGTGACAGAGAAGTTGCTGGTGATCACGGTGGCCACAGCCAAGACCGAGGGCTACCGGCGTTTCCTGCAATCAGCGGAGTTCTTCAACTACACAGTGCGGGTGAGAGGCATGCCCTTGTGGGCGCTAGGAGGTGGGGGTAGGTGGCTTCCAGCTGGAGGAGTGGGCAGAGGGCTGGATGCCTGGGGCCCCACGGTGAGCCTGGCCAGCTGAATCCTTCCCTGGCATGGTGGATCTCCCCCACAGACCCTGGGCCTGGGAGAGGAGTGGCGGGGGGGTGATGTGGCCCGAACTGTTGGTGGAGGACAGAAGGTCAGATGGCTAAAGAAGGAAATGGAGAAATATGCAGACCAGGAGGATATGGTCATCTTGTTTGTGGACAGGTAAAGGGGCTGGGGATGGGGAGAAATGGGTGGGGCAAACAAGAGGAAGGAGGTGAGGATACTGAGATTCCTAGTGGCTGTCTGTTCATCCTGCTCTTCCTTGCCAGCTATGATGTGATTTTGGCTGGCAGCCCCTCAGAGCTGCTGAAGAAGTTCGTTCAGAGTGGCAGCCGCCTGCTGTTCTCTGCCGAGAGCTTCTGCTGGCCTGAGTGGGGGCTGGCAGAGCAGTACCCTGAGGTGGGCACAGGGAAGCGCTTCCTCAACTCTGGTGGTGAGTGGCAGAGTGCCTGAAGCAGAGGGGCTAAGAGTGTGGGGTCTGGAGTTCCAGGTGCCTAGGAGCCAGAGAGGGAGTGAGGACAGGTTCATGGGACCAAGGGAGTCTTTGAGTCAGCACCTCCCCTCCCCCCACAGGATTCATTGGCTTTGCTCCTACCATCCACCAAATTGTCCGCCAGTGGAAGTACAAGGACGATGATGATGACCAGCTGTTCTACACTCGACTCTACCTGGACCCGGGGCTGAGGGTAGGGAGAGACAGAGGAGGGGTGACCGCTTGGAGCCCTGTGGGCATGACAGACCTCAGGCTGAAGGGGACGGAAGGAGTAAAGGGGTTTGGGGGAAGATGTAAAGAGAAAAGAGTGAGAGATGATGTCCCACCCATTCTTGAATTAATGGCCCCATTTCATCCCATCCAGGAGAAACTCAGCCTGAATCTGGATCATAAATCACGGATCTTTCAGAACCTCAATGGGGCATTAGGTGAGCAGAAAGGCAATCAAAAGGGGAGATAAGAGAGGCTGCTGGGGTCCTGAATTAGGGAGGAGCTCCTGGTGGAACTGAGGTGGTCTTCAACTCACCTTTAGTAAACATCCGAATGGCTGATAAGCTTGGACAGTTGCTAACAATAATAAAAGCAGTGGCCGTCATACTAACATCTATGAAAATACTGTGTCAAGGCCCTGGGCCAGGGTCTTTACTTCTGTAATTTCATTAACACAGCAATCCTACAAAGCGGGGCTGGGGTCTGTGGTTGTCTACCTCTTACAAATGAGGAGACTGCCTCTCTGAGGGGCTGGTGGCTTGCCCAGGTCACACCAGTAGTAAGTGGAGGAGCTCCCCAGGAGGTTATCAGAGAAGCTGGATTCCCTCATATTTAGAAGCACCTGCTGCTCGGCAGCTTCAAGAGAAAGGAAGTCTAAATCCTGACCTTTTTTCCCCAGATGAGGTGGTTTTAAAGTTTGATCGGAATCGTGTGCGTATACGGAATGTGGCCTATGACACGCTTCCTGTTGTGGTGCATGGGAATGGTCCCACCAAGGTGCCCTGATGACTCACACCCTCAGCCCCACACCTGGTCCCAGCCCCTTACCCTGTCCCAAGCTTGGCCCCACAACCTCTGTCCCTGGCCCAGACCTCATCCTAGCCCCGAGGTACCTCCAACCCTTCTGAGCCGTCAGTCCTCCCCAGCCCCAGCCGCAGAGGTGCTAGGAGAGGCTCTAAGTGCTCCCCCACTTCCTTGTTCCTGTCTGTCTACCTGATCTACCTCATGTCTGGTCCCGGACTCCTCTGTCTCAGCCTCTCTTTCTGTCTCTCCCCACAGCTCCAGCTGAATTACCTGGGAAACTATGTCCCCAATGGCTGGACTCCTGGGGGAGGCTGTGGATTCTGTGACCGGGACCGGAGGATACTCCCGGGGGGGCAGGTGAGGAGTGGTAGGGCAGGAGAGCACACTGAAGTGGGGGATCCAGGGAGAGCATGCTGAACAGCAGTGGGGGGCAGAGCTCCAGAACCCGCAAACCTGGCCAGGTGGGTGGTAGAAGACAGCCCAGGTGGGGGTTCTGGGCTTTCCTCTGAGCCCTGCCATGTATCTTCCAGCCTCCCCCCCGGGTGCTTCTGGCTGTGTTTGTGGAACAACCTACCCCATTCCTGCCCCGCTTCCTGCAACGGCTGATGCTCCTGGACTATCCCCCCGACAGGATCACCCTTTTCCTGCATAATAATGTAAGACACCCTGACAGCCTCTCCCGTGCGGGCCCTCCTGAGGGACCTGCCCAGACGGACTCCTGCCCCCCACTCCAGATTGCTTCCTCCACCCTGTTCACTCACCCCCTTTCCTCTCCATCACACCCCTCAGATGTCATCTTTTCTGCCCTCTCAGCACCTTCTCCCATTTCCTCCCGTCTCCAGGAGGTATACCACGAGCCCCACATTGCAGACTCCTGGCCTCAGCTCCAGGACCACTTCTCAGCAGTGAAACTGGTGGGGCCAGAGGAGGCCCTGACCCCAGGCGAGGCCAGGGACATGGCCATGTGAGTGAAACCTGGGCAGGGAAGACTGGTAGGGGGGGAAGGGGTGGGAGGGGGTGAGGCTGCCACCCACTGCGCCACCCTTCCCTCTCCATCCACCATCCAGCTTTTCCATGGCCCACACGGTGCTGTCCGCCCAGCATGCTGCCCTTCCCTTGCCTCTCTTTCACAGACTATACAACCTGAGGGTTCCAGAGAGGGGAGTTTCACCCACTCTGCAGTCCCTTCCTTCCCCCACCTGCTTCAATTTCAGTTCCTTTGTCTGTCGGTCTGTCCCCACCAGGGACAGCTGTCGGCAGGACCCCGAGTGTGAATTCTACTTCAGCCTGGACGCTGATGCCGTCATTACCAACCTGCAGGCCCTGCGCATCCTCATTGAAGAGAACAGGTTGCTTTCCTGGCTCAGCCAAAGGTCCCCCAAGTAGTCCCCCAGAAGCCCCCAGCTCCTTCCCTGGACATGGGACTCTCGTCTGCCCAGTCCTCACCTCCCCCTGTTCATAGGAAGGTCATAGCCCCCATGCTGTCCCGCCACGGGAAGCTGTGGTCCAACTTCTGGGGAGCCCTGAGCCCCGATGAGTACTACGCCCGCTCTGAGGACTACGTGGAGTTGGTGCAGCGGAAGCGAGTGTGAGTTCTGCCAGGGCTGCAGCCCCTCTCCTCCCCCCACCTGGGCCTGAACAGTCTCAGGGATCTGGTGTGGCTCTGGGGTAGGGACTGACTGTGGAGCGGGACACGAGAGGGTTTAAGCCAGCAGTGCTTGACAAAGGAAGTGAGAGGGCCTCCTGGCTCAGAGAGTGGGGTGCCCTGAGGGGAGGGGCTCCAAGGCTGAACAGGGCAGAATTGTGGGAGCCACCCACCTTGCTGACCCTAGTGTGGGTTGCCTCCAGGGGCGTGTGGAATGTGCCCTACATTTCCCAGGCATATGTGATCCGAGGGGAGACACTAAGGACAGAGCTGCCCCAGAGGGAGGTGTTTTCGGGCAGCGACACTGACCCAGACATGGCCTTCTGTAAGAGCCTGCGGGAGAAGGTGAGCAGGACCCAATGCTGGGGTGCTGGGAGGTGCTGAGACCTTGCGTCTCCTTCTCACATCCTCTCTCCACTCCAGGGCATCTTCCTCCACCTCAGCAATCAGCACGAGTTTGGCCGACTCCTGGCCACTTCGCGTTACGACACAGACCACCTGCATCCCGACCTCTGGCAGATCTTTGACAACCCCCTAGTGAGTAGTGGGCCCCTTGCTCAAAGAATGTGAGTGCCCTTCACTGCAAGAGGGTGCACGTGGGCATGCGCACCCTCCCAGGACCTGCTGCTGCCCAGGGAGGGGCCGTCCAGGTGCTGGGGCGTCCTGGGTGGGGCCAGATGAAGCTAAAAGGACACACATCGAGGTGTGCTCCCCTGCCTCCCCCCCAGGACTGGAAGGAGCAGTACATTCACAAGAACTACAGCCGGGCCCTTGAAGGGGAGGGACTCGTGGAACAGGTAAGCCCTACTCGGGATTCCTGACCGTCCCAATGGCTGTCCCCCCGTGGGTCCGCTGCCTGGATTAGCGGTTTCCAAACTGACTTCCCCAGGGTGCCTTAGGGTTTTCTGCTTGGGCAAGATGAAGGCAAAGGCCGATCAGATAGGCTTTCAGCCCCCCGCTCCAGCATTAGTCAGTGAGCCTCTCTTGTCTGCTGGGTATATTGGCATCGCAGGCAAAATGCCATTTTTGTAAACAAGTCTGAAAAGCACAGTCCCAGAATCTGCGGCCCAGGACTCTCCTGACATTTGTGCCACGTTCTCCGTGCTGCTCCCTCTGTGTCCAGCCCAGCCTCTCCTGGCCGAGCCCTTGCCATGGCCCATCCCCACGCTCAGACCCCCATTCCCCTAGCTTCTCTTATCTCCCAGCTTCCCTTTCTGCTCCCTGCTTTCCCCGTCCTTCATTGGCTGCCTGCCCCCTCCCTGAGTGTCTCCCAGCCCTGTTATTCTTCCCTGGCTGTTCTCAGCCGTGCCCAGATGTGTACTGGTTCCCTCTGCTGTCGGACCAAATGTGTGATGAGCTGGTGGAGGAGATGGAACACTACGGCCAGTGGTCAGGAGGCCGGCATGAGGTGAGAGGGACTGGGGCGGGGTGGGGGGGCCTTCTAGGAGGAGCGAGGTGCTGGGTCTGTCTGATGGAGGAAAAGTAGTACCAAGAGAGTGGGGACAGAGAAGAGTCCCCAAGGAGGAGAGGGCCCATAAGGGTCACAACTGCATTCATTTATTCGTTCAAGAAATCCTTACTGGGCAAGCACGCTGGGTGCCAGCCATGGACCTAGGCTGTGCGGATGCGCTGGTAAGTTGTGCAGGCCACACTCTGCCCTCTTACCTGCGGCTGTCATTAGCAGCAGCAGCCCAGGTACTGTGGGAGCCAAAGGAGGGGCCCTTGGCCCAGACACCATGTGGGGGACCAAGGGGCTTCTCAGAAGAGGTGACATCTTAGCTGAGACTTGAAGAGACAGAGCGAGTCAAGCTAAGAAGCGGTTAAGGCTGTTCCAGATGAGGGAACACGGGCTTTAAGGCCTGGGAGCAAGAGGAGCGGGGCACGGGACAGGGGCGGGCACTGCTGTCGGGGACTCAGTGCCCACTGTGCACAGGACTCCAGGCTGGCTGGAGGCTACGAGAACGTGCCTACTGTGGACATCCACATGAAGCAGGTGGGCTATGAGGACCAGTGGCTGCAGCTGCTGAGGACATACGTGGGGCCCATGACCGAGAAGCTATTCCCGGGCTACCACACCAAGGTGGGCTGCCACTCCTGCCACCCTTGCCCCTTCAGACTTCCCACACCCCAGTCCAAACTGGAAGTTTCCACGCAGCACCCTTCCAGCCCCTGTAGCATTTGGGGCCCCATGGAAAGAAATATTACAGGAGAGCCTCCCTGGAGGGAGCCTGCGCGGCCCCTGCAGCCACTCCCACTCCACGGACAGGGGCTGTCACCTCCTTAAAAGGGCCCCTCAACCTGAGGGTCATCCCTCCAGCCTCCTTTCTCATGTCCCCCCAGACCCGGGCAGTGATGAACTTTGTGGTCCGCTACCGGCCAGATGAACAGCCCTCTCTCCGGCCACATCATGATTCATCCACCTTTACTCTCAATGTCGCCCTTAACCACAAGGGCCTGGATTATGAGGTGAGCCCCTAGTGTCTTCCTGTTTCAGGGCACCACCAGGGTCCCTACACACACACTCTCTCTCTCCCCCTGGGACCCTGCGTCTGCCCTCTTACAGCCCTGCACACGACCCTCAGTCACCCTCCCCGCCCTCAGCCTGCCCTCTGCACATTCCCCAGTTGCTTTCCTGGTACCCTCTCCTGGATCACTTCTAGGCTGGCTGCCTCCTCCTTCCTCCTATGTCTCCCCGTCTGCTGACACCCCAGGTCCCCTGCCTTCCCCCTCCCTTATCTTTCTGATCTGCCTCTTATGTCCTTGTATCTATCTATCTGCCCCCAGCCCCATGTCTTCTCACTGTCCCCTTCTGTCCCCTTCCCAGGGAGGTGGCTGCCGCTTCCTGCGCTATGACTGTGTGATCTCGGCCCCACGGAAGGGCTGGGGGCTCCTGCACCCTGGCCGTCTGACCCACTACCATGAGGGGCTGCCCACCACGAGGGGCACTCGCTACATCATGGTGTCCTTTGTGGACCCCTGACGCTCAACCACTCTGCCAGACCTCTCCCACCATCGTGCCTTCCTGTGCCCTACTCCTCGGAGGGCGTCTTTCTGGCTCCTCGCTCACTGAGTGTGCGTCCGGTGTGTCTGGGACCGAATGTCTCACCTCGCTGTCTGTCTCCCACAACACACAGCTGTCTCAGGAAGCTCCTGGAGCCCCCTTAGCCTCCCCTCAGTCCCCGAGGGTTCATGGAGAAAGAGTTTCTGGGGAGGTTCCCCGCGTGATAACTTATTGTTTCTTAGCCTCACTCCCAATAAAGGAGGATTTGTAACTCTTGAGTCCATTTATTGTCTTTCACCTACCTGTTGACCTTGTCCCCTCCTACCATCCAGAGTAGAGAGAGACTGGAGTTACTCCAAAGAAAACGAACCGAGAAGAGAAGGCAGAAGCACAATGTGTGGGAACCTGGAAGCTTCCCTGGATCCCATTCCTCACTGCCCTTTATCGACTGAGCTGGGGAATTACCTTAGAAGGGCCAAACCGAAAAGACTTCACTGTCAGGGTCAGTTGGAAGTCACCGCCCACCCAGCCCCCACACACTTCCCCCCCGATTCTCCCTTCACTTGATGGCACTTCTTTACATTAAGGGTGGGGTCGCATATCCCTGAGCTGGGCTTCAGGGACAGTGCTGAGAGAAGGAAGGCCCCTTGGAGGCATGTGTCCTATGAGGGAAGGCAGGCCGGGGCCTTAGCTGCCGCTGCAGGGACCTAAGCTTTTCATTGTGGGGTGTCAGGCAAGGGAACGCCCTCGTGGGTCATTCCAAGGAAAACTTCCTGGAAGAGGAATGTGAAGTAGCCTTGGAAGAGAGACCTTCTCACAACGTGTGAAGTAACAAAAGTATTTACGCTTTTATTTATTATTGTTCAAAGATTTTATTTATTCTTAGAGGGGAAGAGAGGGAGAGAAACATCAATGTGAGAGGGAAACCCCGATCAGCTGCCTCTCACAGGTAACCTGGGGCGACCTGAGACCCAACCCACAATCCAGGCATGCCCCCTGACCTGGAATTGAACAGGTGACCTTTTGCTTTGATGAACGACGCCCAACCAATTGAGCCACACTGGCCAGAGTCGAAAGTGTTTACACTTCTACTTTTTTTTAAGATCATTTATTTATTTATTTATTTTCAGGGAAGGGAGGAAGAAAGAGGAGAGAAACATCAATGTGTGGTTGCCTCTCACGCACCCTCTACTGGGGACCCAGCCCGCAACCCAAGCATGTGCCCTGACTGGGATTTGAACCTGCGACCCCTTGATTTGCAGGCTGGCACTCAATCCACTGAGCCACATCAGCCAGGGCCTAAAGTATTTACATTTTAAATGGTTGAAAAGAAACAAAAGAATCACATTTTGCAACAGGTGGAAATGATATGACATTCAAATTTCAATGTCCCAAATAAAATGTTGGGAACCACACCCCACTGCCCCCAAAAGATAGGACCTCCTGAGAGCAAGTCTTGCCTCCAGACTCTAGGGGACTGTCAAGCTCTTGCCAAGACCCCTCCACCCAGGACCTGGGAGGACCGCTGGCAGTGTCTGCCCCTTCAGCTTGGTCTTTCCCAACCTTGTACCAACCAGCCTACCTTCCTGAATTTATCTCCCAACTGTTCCCTTGCAGAAAAAGCCTTTTAAAAACCAAGAAGGCCTGTTCACCTGTCCCAGGACATTTCCTACCTCCTGCCTAGACCCCCGGGAAAACTTCCCTAAGAAGCCTTCCTTCCTGGTGGGGTGGGGGGTGAGTCACCTGAGTGGGTGGGTCACCTTACCATGAGCACTTCTCTGGCAGGACTTTGAAGTTCATCTCACCCTGGCCCCCACCGCCTTCATCTCATGCCCTGTAGATGGAAGTGGGCTGAGCAGGGACAGAAGAAAACACCTCCTGGTAAAGTCCTGCATGAGGAGGGGTGCACAAGAGTGGGACAGAAAGGGTGTGCCAGCCTGAGCACTTGGTCCTGGGCATTGGCAGCTGGCTTATCCTGTCTCCTACAGGGGGTGCATTTCCTTACAAAGCATCTCCCAGCACCAGGCACCCATCACAAGGGCTGCAATGAGGAGCACCTTACTCGCCTCTTGTTGCTTACAGTTTAGGGGAGACCTTCATCAGGAATCACCGTGACGGAGGGAAAATATTTTATGCAGGAGAGCAGTGGCAGAGACCCCTGATGGTATGTGCGTCAGACTCCCCTAAAGTAGCGGCATTCCCTGTGCCAGCGCGTCCTGTCCTTAACAAGGCCTGGCCTCAGGAGACGCTATGTTACTGGAGCCTAACGCGTTGGAGTTTTATCAGAACTTGACAAACCTAGAGAAAGGGCAGTGTCCAACTCAGCCCCCTCTAACCACCCTGAGAAGCACGTGGGGAGCACACAGTCCAGGGCGCAGGCTCACTCAACGATCGAGACCTTGGTCGTAGGACTGTGGAATGCTTCCCCTTCCTCACACCTTCCCACCCGTCACAAAAGGCCTATTTTACCTAGTACATTATGTCTGGCTTTCAACAAAAAGAAAATGTTTTTCAAATACAGGACTGGCTCTGGCTGGTGTGGCTCAGTGGATTGAGCACCGGCCTCCAAACCACAATGTCGCCCGTTTGATTTCCAGTCAGGGCACAAACCCGGGTTGTGGGCCAGGTCCCCAGCTGGGGGCGTGCAAGAGGCAACCAGTGGATGTATGTCTAGCACATTGATGTTTCTCTCCCTCTCTCTAAAAGTAAATAAATAAACTCTTTAACCAAAAAGGTAAAAAAATATATAGGACATGCTAAAAGGGAAAAGCACAGTGTGAAGAGACAGCAAGCATCACAACCAGACTCAGATATAGTAGGGACATTGGCATTAAGTGCACCTGGAATTGAAAAAAAAAAAAAAGGGACATTTCCTGACCTGGAGAAGGTGCCAGCTCCCACAGACCCCTGGTCATTGTTGCGTAGGGCCATGGTGATAGTGAGGACTGGCTCCAGCCCACTTGGAGGGCGTGCCCGCTGCGCAGTGGGCCCCTCGGAGGGCTCACTGATCCTAAGCTTTACCCACAAACTCCTTCCTTCTGGAGGGGCTCTGCACCTAGTCCTAGGCTAAGGGGTTTTCAAGCGGCTCTCACTTGTGTTGAGAACCCTGCCATTCACAGTACACAGCACTCTGGAAACAGCCCTCCCCACCCACCCCCATCCCACCCTGTCACTGTCCCAGACCTCTGCTAGCTGGCCCTTCACAGAGGGGAAGGTCCTGGCAGCCACAAAGTCCAAACACCTTCCTCAAACCCACTCCACCACCCCACCCTGCTCTTTGCAAGAGCTCTGGTCATGGTTAACCCTTCCTTGCTGGGGCTCCTCAGAGCCTAGTGTGCCACTCAGCAGAGGGGACAGAAGTGGGATGAAACCAGGGATAGGGGTTAAGGCCAATGGGTTGGGCCAAAAGGAGTGTGTTTAAGAGCCCACGGTGGCCCCTGAGCAGCTCCCCTCTACAAAATGCCAGCCTCTTGCAGCTGCTTCCACGGGTGTCTCCAAGTGTTTGCTGTCCTGCAGTGGGTCTTCTCCTTCTCGGCGCTGGCTGAGTCCCTGAAGCACTGCACCTGCCTGCCTCACACACACCGGGGGCCCTGCTTCCCCATTGCTACAAGGGAGGGAGATGGAGCAGGATCTCCGGGGTCCTTGAAGGAGTGTGAAGGAATTAGGCGGGACAGGAGAGGGGTCAAAGAGGAAACCTGGGGCTTAAACGCCTGAGTCCTGAAACCCCCTCCCCATTCTCCAGCCCCCGTGCACCTGGCCGTGCTGCTCCTTGCACTGCTAGGCCGGGCCTAGCTGTCCTCTCCCTGGCCAGGCTCTGTGGAGACGGGGACACCCGGCAGGCAGGAGGTTGCCAATCTGCCTGGGTCCGCAACTGGGCCATTTGGAGACATTCCGGGACTACTTCCCCATCTCGGTGAGGGTCCCCAGGGACCGGGTGTCGGGTTTGCGGTCAGGGATACAGAATAGACGCTTCCGACGCTCATTCCCAACGGTCCAAACTCGTCGTCGGGGTTGGGTGTGCACCTTCTGCCCCCCAGCTGGTTGAAACCGCAACGTTGGGTCCCTCCCACAACTATCTCTCCGGCTTCAATTCTCACGGTGTCCTGGTCATTGGAGCCTTCAGCAACTTCTGCACAGAGGCCACGGGCTTCTCACTCACCTTCCCCGGCCTCTGGCCGCAAGTGCTCACGCTGCCCTGTCGGTTTCATCTACCTCTCTTCCCGGACTACATCACGTGTAGGGGCGAGGAGTGGGGAGCCCGAGCTCTGGAGCCCTAATCCCTGCTGTCACCTCTTGCATTCCTCCCGTGGGGGGGGGGGCTCCTGGCCCCAATGCTACCTGCCCCTCCTCCCTCTCCTCTCTTCTGGAAGACCCAGGCATCAGCCGCCCCCCACCCCCACTTCCCCAGCCTTTGCCTTTCCCCAGGTTTGGTGTCCTCCGCCAAGGCCAGCGCCGCTCATCTGTTATCCCGGCCTGGGGGCGGCCTGGTCGTAGGAGGGCCCCTGGACGTGCTGGAGGCAAAGCCCCGAGCGCTGAGTCTGCGGATCCGGAATCAAAAGCTATTTGTCAAGTTGGCGCTGGAACACGGGTGAGGAAGCGCCGGTGGCCCGAGGGGACACCCTGGACCACCCTGTGAAGGAGGAGAAGAGCGTGCCCCCTGGGCCCAGAATCAGGTGTGCCTCTGCTCCCCCAGGGCCCCTCTGGTGCCTGTCTTCTCCTTTGGGGAGAACGAGCTCTTCCAGCAGTTCCCGAGCCCACTGGGCTCCTGGGTGCGGAGGGCTCAGGAAGCTCCGCAGCGGGCGCTGAGCGTGGCCCTGCCGCTGTTCCACCGCCGCCTGGGCCTCCTCCTGCCCTCCCGCACGCGGGTCTACACCGTAGGTGAGCCAGGGCCCGCCCGCCCCTCGGTGCTCAGCCCTTGCAGGCTTCCCGCCCTGGGTGACGAAGGTCGCTGGCTGGGGGCCTGTAATCCTGGTCGGCCGCGCAGGCCTCGCCCCGGTGGCTGGCCTTTGACAACCGCCGGGCCGGGACCTCTGTTCCCGACGGTCGCTGCGGGCGGGAGGGAAGGGGAGAGGCAGTCCCAGCGACGGCCGTCTCCCCATTCCGCTCACAGTAGGGGCCCCAACCCCGGTGCAGCAGCGCCCGCGGCCCAGCGGGGCGCAGGTGGACGCGCCGCACGCGCTGTGCATGGAAAGGCTCGCCGGGCTGTCCGAAGAGCACAAGGGGCGCTACGCGGTCCCTCCGTGACTGGGGAAGGGGGTTTGGGAATTAAAGGCGGGAACAGACCGTTGGTGTTTGTGTGTTTGTGCTCAGCGGGGGAGGTTTGCGCGCGCGCCTCGGCCCACCCCCGTGTCCTACCCCCTCCTTCCCCTCCTGGCCGAAGCTCCGGGTGGCCTCGACACTCCGGGAGACCTTCAAACAGATCCCAGGCACGCGCCCAGGGCCTGTTCGGCCGCACTCGAGCTCAGACAGCGGCGGGGGCCCAGTCCTCGAGCTCTCCCGCGTCTTCCCAGTCCTCTCTGCGCAGTGGTTGCCTCACCTCTCTCGCACAGCCCCTCCCTCCTGCCAGGCCCGCCCTGCAGCCAGCCCAGGCTCAAAGACTCTGGAAGCTCAAAGATCAGTCTCAGAACAGCTTCGAGACGTCCGGGTCCAAGGATCTCCTCATCCACAACTCCTCCTGCACACACACGCGTCCCGGGAGATCCCGAAGACTCCGCGCCGGGACAAGAAACCCTTCCCAGACACGTGCGGGAACCTTCCTCTGGGTGCTGGAGACCTGCTGGCAGAGGGCAGCTACTGGGATAGGAGTCTCCAACTTGCCTGCGGCCCTCCTGCACCATGAAAACCCAGCGGAAGCAGTGGCTGGAAACAGCGAGCGCCTACCATGTAGTCCTAATGTACCTCTTCATGGGTGCGGAGAGTGGGAGAGGCACGGGTGCCTGGGATCTGCAGGGGGAAAAGGGACGGGGGGGGGGGGGGGGAGGGGGGGGAGGGGAGAAAGGCTAGAGTTCCACTCACCTGGATGCCCAAGGGCAAAGAGAAGGGGAGAGGGTCGACTGGGAATGAGAGTTAGCAGGAGGATAAGACACGTGAGGGTGGAGGAAAGGAACCTGGAAGAAATGACTGTTGCAAAAACTAACTGGTTTTTTTCTCATCTTTCACCCAGGTGTTTTCTCATCCCTTCTTTTATTCGGCCTCCTCTTCACATCCCTCTGGCTATTTCCTGTTCTCTACTTGGCATGGCTCTTCCTAGACTGGGACACACCCAACCAAGGTGAGTTCTGCAAAGGGGATCTGTGCAGTGAGAAATGGCAGCTCGGTGCCTCCAGGGCTTCTTCCACCCCTGTCTCTCTGCCCCAAGGTGGAAGGCGGAGTGAGTGGGTGAGGAACTGGACCCTTTGGAAACATCTAAGGGATTACTATCCTATCAAGGTAAAAGGTTACCCTCCAGAGAGACTCTCTGCCTCCTCCCCCTCCCTCCCCTCTCCCACCTATTCACCCCTCCCTGTGCTGGAGCCTGAGCCCCAGCTGCCAAAGCTAAGGCAATGAGGCAGGGGGTGCAATGGTGTTCAACAGTGGGCCCCCTCTGCCCTTGACTCCATTCTGGGACCTTGAACTCTGAAATCTGTTGGGGTGGGAGGAAACACTTTTCAATGGGTGTCCTGACTTCTATGCTTTCTTCCCCTCATTTTGCCCAACACCCCAAAGCTGGTGAAAACAGGAGAGCTGCCCCCTGACCGGAATTACGTGCTTGGCTCTCACCCACATGGGATCATGTGCGTCGGCAGCTTCTGTAATTTCTCCACTGAGAGCACCAGTTTCTCCCAGAAGTTCCCTGGGATTCGGCCCTCACTTGTCGCACTGAACTCAATCTTCCACCTCCCACTCTATCGTGACTACCTCATGTCCTCTGGTGAGCTTCCAGCTGAGTGGGAGGAGGTGCCCTCTGGCCAGAGTAGCCCCCACCCACTCAGCTCAGCGATCTGGCCTGAACATGGGCCAGGTTCACAGACAGCATCAGTGAATAGCTTTGGAACAAGTGTCCTTGCTGGAACAGAAACCACAGGGCGCAGAGACATGGGCAAGGTGGATAGGGGAATTTGGAAGGAATGGGATGCAGGGCTCACCCTTCAGATTCTAAAGGATCGGGTGAGGGGCTGGGGAGCCAAGGAGGGGGTGGTGACTGCTCCCCACCTCCTCCTACCTGCAGGAATGTGTTCTGCGAACTGCCAGAGCCTGGACTTTATTCTGTCACGGCCCCAGCTTGGGCAGGCTGCGGTCATCGCGATCGGGGGTGCCCAGGAGTCCCTGTATGCAATGCCAGGGAAGCATCACCTTGTGCTCCGGAATCGCAAAGGCTTTGTACGCCTGGCACTGAGGCATGGGTGAGTGGGGTGCTGGTGCCCAGTCCAAGGCTGCTCTTTTTTTAAAGATTTTGTTTATTATTTTTATTTTTTTAAGGTTTTATGTTGTTTTTTAGAGAGAGGGGAAGGGAGAGAGAGAGAGAGAGAGAGAGAGAGAGGGAGAGAAACATCTGCGTGTGAGAGATTGACTCTCGCGGGCTGATACTCAATCCACTGAGCCATTCCGGCCAGGGTCAAGTCTGCTTTTAGCGGTCAGAACCTCACAGTGCGCCTGGGGGTGCACACTCTCCATCCCTATGTACCCAGGTCCCTATAGGTTGGGTTATGTGTTCCAAGAGTTCACACTATGCCTAAACCTGAAGGCATTTGTGTCAGTGCTCGAGTGTTTACTCTGTACCAAGCACCGTGTCCACTTTCCAGGCTTCCTCGAGAGAGAGTCAAGGTCATGGTGCAAATAGCAGACTCTTCAAATCGGAAGCGTGGGGTTCCAATCCTTCTCTGACACTATTTGAAAATCAAGACCTTAGCCACATATCCTTACCTGTGAAATAGAGTTAACCCCTGCCTTGCAGTGATGTAGTTGTAATAACCAGATGAAGAAATGTATACAGGAAATTTCAGCATACAGTCGTTTCTCAGGAAATGGGAGTCCCCTCTTCCGTATCTTTCTCTGTAGCTGTTGTCGTTTGCTTTAAAGGCCTTGGGAAGTGGACTCCTGAGGTGTGGGGAGGGGTATGCTATTCTCTGGGGCTCCGAGAGCTGCTGGCCTGACCACCGCTCTTCTCTGTTGCCTCCCCTTCCACCAGGGCCTCCCTGGTGCCTGTGTACTCCTTTGGGGAGAATGATATCTTCAGACTTAAGGTTTTTGCCCAAGACTCCTGGCAGTACCTGTGCCAGGTCAACTTCAAGAAGCTCATGGGCTTTTCTCCTTGCATCTTCTGGGGCCGCAGTCTCTTCTCTGCTAACTTCTGGGGCCTGCTGCCCTTCCGTAAGCCCATCACCACCGTGGGTGAGTCCTCATTTCCAGGGAAGAAAGCCTCCATCAGCTGTGTGGGCAGCAGAGGCCTTGCCTCACCTGACTCCCCTCTCCCTGCAGTGGGCCGCCCCATCCCGGTGCCCCAGTGCCTCCACCCCACCGAGGAGGAAGTTGACCACTACCACACGCTCTACATGAATGCTCTGCAGCAACTGTTTGAGGAGCACAAGGAAAGCTGTGGTGTCCCTGCTTCTACTCACCTCACCTTCGTGTAGTCCTGGCCCTGCTCCTGCCCCACCCCTGCCCCTGAGCTCCTGATCTCAGTGCAGTCAGACCTTCCCCACCCCCACCTACTGCCATGTCTAGTCCTCCAATAAAAGCTAGTTCTCTCCCACCACTACTTCGTGGAGTCAGATGTCTTCAGGGCTGACACTCTGGCTCCGGGGGTTAGCATGCCCAGGCATAATCAGCGCCCATCCTAACGTGCTACGGAGTTGTTGCCTTAGTTTGGGTATCAGGACTCTAAATTCTTCTTCCAGTGAGAATTAATTCTGCTGTGTGAACTTGCATCAGTCTCTTCCCTTTGCTGAGCCCCTTCTCCCTCTGTAAGTGAAGTCATCTGCTTAGCTAAGAGGCATTCGGACTAAGTTGGGGAGGGTGGCCGCAGGAGGAGTAGGCTTTGAAGGGTAAGCAGGATTTAAGTAAGTGGAAAAGATAGTGTGGATAGTGGAATACTATGGGAAAAGCTGAGCTTGGTCAAGGGCACCTGACTGAATGGAGAATGGACTGATCCCAGTGGTAGAAAAGATAGTTAAGTGCATAGCTTGCTTCTGTACCCCCTCCTCATCCTTGAAGTTTCCTTGGGGCTGGGAGATCAGATGAAGCAAGGATTTGTTTTCCCAGCATTAAGCACGACTGCAAGCGAGATCGCCATTTACTCATTTGCTGAATACGCATAGGACTACTGTGAAGATTAAAGAATTCAGATTTAGGGGCTTAGAACAGAGATTGGCAAAATGAGTCAATGCGAGTTTGCTCCCATCATCACCATTATAGGTATGGTGTCAGTCAAATGAGACGGTCAGATTAAACAGCCCACGGGTCCATATGCAGTCCTAGCACCCACTGACTTCCATCAGTCCCATTTCTTGACTGGCTTTGTGTCTGTATCCAGGCTTGAAACAAGATTAACCTGTTCGAATGGAATTGGAATGCAACTTCTCCCGCTTTCCTAAAATTTATTTGGCGGGAGAATTTTCTCTTGTCCCTGGTTGAGGATGTTGGCAGTCCCATGACTTATCTGGGTCGTTTTCAAGGGATAAGTTCTGTATTCATTTTAACGTAGTACATATGAATAACTAGTTCATAACTGACACTTGGATCTTCATCTAGGGGTTGGAATTACCCCCTCTCCAGCAAGAGCTGATTGCAAGTGGGCTGCCTGCTTGCCCAGAAGTGGCCATTGGAGAAGGCAGAGTAGAAAGGGGTGGGATTGACCTCTGTCTGCCCCCTCCCTTGTTAGCTGCTGTTACTAATCCTTATGGGGTTGGAGTGTGGAGCAGAAGAGGGAAAGGGGGGCCCATGAGTTCTTGACTGCATTGTCATAAGATAATAATGTGTCCTCCAGATCTTCAAAGTCTTTTTCTCCTTGGTACTCTCATGGATTCTTTGAAGTTTTTTTTCCTTAAAGATTTTATTCATTTGGAGGAAGAGGGGAAGGAAGAAAGAGAGCATTGCCTTTCACAAGCTCTAATTGGGGACCTGGCCAACAACCCAGGTCTGTTCCTTCTGAATTGAACCAGAAACCTTTAGGTTTACAGGACAATGCCAACCCACTAAGCCACACCAGTCAGGGAAGGATTCTTTGAAGTTTTCCCTTTAATGCCCCTCTGGAAGCTTCTGCACTTTCTCTGTCTTATTATCTGTCCCTGGTTTTCTGCCCATGCACTCGACATAGGGTTATCTTCAGTTCTTTACTCTTCTGGTTTGCGGGGTGGGAAGAGGGATAGAAACAAACAGCTCCAGCCTCAAGCATCCTCGGCCCTGATACCTTTAGATCGCGAGCCAGCCTTGATGGAGCCGCTTGTTCTTCCTCCTATCCTGACTGGAAGTTCCCGTCAGCCACTATCTGGTCACGGGATTTCTCCGATGGATGCATCCCCCAAACACTGGCACATACCAAACTCCTTGTGTCCTGAAGCCTTTTGTCACAGACCTTGTTGGAGTAATCCTTGCCCTCCGAGGCAGGGCTTCGAGCAATCTCAAAGTCCTCCCCAACCCTCCTCTCTATCTCCAAACCGATTCCTGTCATGGGTGAGGGGCTCAAGAGTCACTTCTCAATCATTTGTTTAAAAAATGTGGCATGTGGTCTGGTCTGGTCACTTATGGAATGGAGGATCTATTTATTGCCTCAGCCCAAACTTCAGTGTTAGCATCATGCGTGTTTTTCTCTGGGTTCTTCCCCTGAGGGGCAAAGACCAAAACTGGCCACCAAGAACTAGGGCGTGGGGATTAGATCACTCTGGGCCTTTCACTAAGAAGATGCCTGCTCTTTTGCTTCCCTATGAGCCGTGGGTGCCTCTGTCTAGGGTGGTGGGCTTGGGCTGGGTAGTAGGTAAGGAATGGGACCTTTGTGTGGGACTTGGAGGCAGGGAATAGGGGAAAGGCCCCTGTCTGAAATCCGAGACCAATGAAATCATGGTGAGGAGAGCAAATTGGCCTGAAGCTGGAGAGGGATAGGAGCAGCCAAGAGTTAAGAAATAGGGTTAGCCCTCGGGCCAGAGATATGATCAAAAGGACAAAGTGCTCCCGGTACCTTTGAAGGCAGTAGGGCAAGTTTCTCAGGAAATATGCCAGGTCTGCTCTTGGAGAAAGGAAGAATTGGGAGGGGACATTATCCTCTGTGTGGAAACATCCAGGTTGGGGGAGAGACCACAAAACAATCTAGAAAGGCACAGGAAGATTAAGATCAGGTTTCTATCTCTGGGAGAGAGACTTGGCATCCGTATGTGAGTAGTGGGGATGGACTGTGGCAAGTAGAATATGTTGTTACTTCAGAGGGTTGTGGAAAGACTTGTGGGGCAGAAAGAGACAGAAATGACAGCCCTGGACAATGACCAGTGTGCTCCTCCATCAATATTCCTCCGGGTCCCTTGGGCAAGATGAGTGCCACTTCCGTGTTCATCATGCTAGCTTGGCATCCTTCCTGTCCCCTGGGACTGGCCAGCGGCAGCCTTCCCCCACCGTCACCCACCCTCTGAGTGTGCTGTCCACTCCAGGAAGCCAGCCCAGCCTGGGAAGAAGCCCTAGGTGTCCGAAGTTCCTGCCATGACTCCCACCCTTTCCTGAGCCTCCCCGGGTGACCTCTGCTGTCATGCTGTGATCCTAGCCTCACTGAGGCACAGGGCTTCTGGTCCCCATTTTCCTCCTGTCATTTGGCTTTCCAGACTTCCTTCATCAAGCACCTTTCTTGGGTGGGACTTAGTCTAAGAGGCTGGAGCCTCATATGGAAAAGAGTCAAGAGCCCAGGTGCAAGGTCCATCTCACACCACTCCCACCAGTCTGTGCAGGCCCCTGGCCACAATGTCCAGGCCACGGGTACAGCCTGCCAGATGGAGCTACCAGGTGAGACACTCAGAATGGCCTTCAAACAAATATTTCCCAGCGGCTGCTATCACAAGGGTTCCAACTAAATATCACATTGGAACTAAATCCCTCAAATTCGATTGTTAGCTTGGCCTTTGTGCTGAGCTTGGCTGAGGGGTCAGGCTCAGACCCTGACCAGCACTGGAGGCCCTGCAGGAATCGAGACTCAAAACAGGATGAGCTCAAGCCCAGGCCCCAAGATCGGGGAGCCATTTCTTCTAGTTCCTGCCTCCGGGTCCTAGGTCCTAACTAAGAAATGTGCCACAGGGCTGCCCTGGAGCTGAGACAATGGACATTTATTGGGCACAGAAATAGGACAAGGTTGGAAGGCACTTATTTCAAGGGGAAGCTTGACATAAAACCTGGGCCTGAAGACCTAAAGTTGTCCATGTCCATCTTAGCCCCTCAGGGGAGCAGCAGGGAGAAGGGTCCAGGGAGTGGTCAGAGAGGGAAGGGCACCTACCTGTGAGGACCCGGCTTCGAATCTCAGCTACTGACCCTGACCTTCGCCAAGTCATTCAACCTTTTCAATCTACAGTCTCCCCCTGGTAACAGGGGGCTACCTACTTCAGAGTTAGGGTTTTTTTCTAACTTTTTATTGAAATACAACATAGACAAGTGCACAAATCATAAGACACAGCTTGAATTTTCACCAACTGAATATACACAAGGTTATTTTGGGAAGTGAGTAAGATGCACGCAAGCTCACGGGACAGCTGCACGATGTCTTTGTGTTTAGGTTGAGGAAAACTGTCATCCACTGGCTTCCCACCACTCTCTACCCTTAATTTCTCTGCTGGGTGGGTACCCATTCACCCACAATGCAGCTGGAAGGGGACATTTGGAAGCCTTGCTGTAGAACAAAGAGAAAGGCCAGCACCACAGAGGGCTGGGGTAGGGGGGACCCCTCACAACTGGTAGAGGAGATGACCCAGCAGGCCGGAAGAAGTTAGAGCGGGTCATTGCAGCTGTTTTGGAAGCTCCAGCCTAGACAGTGAGAACCCTGCTGGGGTCAGACTTGAGCCCTGTGCCGTCCCTATTCATCTGCCACCTATGCAGACCCTAATGTGCTTTGGAACTCCGGCCACAACCTCTCCAAGGTAGGCTCCTTTCCAGTCCTTCTGCTGGTCGTTCCTTCTGAGTTCCACCCCTGTGGGTCCTCCCCTCCTGCTCATCCCTCTGGCTCTGAAAACTCATCCTATCTCATCTGTGTATTCAGTGAACTCTGTATCCTGACCTGCCTGCTGCCTTCAGAGGTTATCATTGCCTAGTCACAGGCTGGAGATGTTAGAATCACCCACACCTTCTTCCTCTCTCCCCACCTTTCAGGATCCCACTCAAACTTCCTAGCCTCTTCTGTTTTTCTTCTAAGCTATTTTTAGCTTCTTCCTTCACTCCATGTCTCCATCCTTCCCTTCTTCCATGGACTTCCTCTGGGACCATGCTTCAGAGGTCAGAGGTCTTGCCTCTCATCTTCTATCTAACACCTTCCCATGCTCTCAAGATGCTCTTCTTAAAACAGTTTTCACCGTGTCATTCTTCCTACTCACTGTCACCAGATCCTCATTATTAGAAGGTGTAAGCTCCTCAGCAGAGCATCCCACAACCAGAGCCCAGCCCAGTTTCCCATCCATCCTTAGCATGCTCTCCTTCCTGTAACGAGTTCAGCCCGCCATCCTCGGAACTCCTACCATCAAGTCACAGCTCAAGTCCAGTGTTCAGCACTCAATAGCTGTTGACTTTGTTAGACTTATTTGACTGCTCTAAGCCTTAGTCACCTACACCATGAGCTTTACACAGTGCCTGGCAGGGTACTCAATAAATGTTAGCTATTTTCACCATTTTTCTGCCTACCTCTTCCACAAAATCTTTTCCTAACCAAGACCACATCACAAGAATCACATCATGTGATCACCTTATGTGAACCTGTTAGCAGGATTCCCCCTCCCAGGTCCTGGCCTTGCTTATAAGAGAAGAATTCAGGAAAGAGACAGCACATATAGTGGAAAATAAGATAGCAAGTTTATTTATGAAATACATTGGAGCACGGAACGACAGGCAGGCACCCAGCTAGTCTGAATGCCCCATGTGTAGAGGCAATAAAGTTGTTAATAAGTTTGTTCTATACACTTGAGCTCAGAGCTGCAAGTGGGCACCCAGCTAATCTGAGTGCCCCGACTATTGGGGCTCAGGAGTTATACGTTTTAATCAGTTTCTAGGTTCCCTCTCCTCCTCTCCCTTCCAGACCTTGGGACAGTTACAAAGGCTTTCTTTCCCAGCTAGTGGAAACAATACACACAGAATTTCAAGGGCTCCTTTCCTCCTGCGCTATCATAGTTTTGCTCGTAATGTTTGGAACACCTGGTAATCTTATCGGACCGGGCTCAGGACTGCTAAATCAATGGTTGAGACATGTCTCACTTTTGGTTCTAGCCTCCTGTTTTAAGTTCTTTATGAGATCATACTGGGAAGGTCCTGCTTTATTTCGCCGCTGGCCACTCATTCCTGACTGCTGCCTAACAAACCTTCACACTATACAAACATTGTTTTACAACACCAACGTATGGTTTGTTTATTATCATCTATCTCCTCTTATTAAATGCCAACACAGAGGGCAGGAAGTGCGCCTCATTGTTTTGCATTTGGACCGTGCCTTGGTGATCGCGATGGTTGGTGCATGTGAGTGCTGAACAAATGAAGTGAGTGCAATAGACCTAGCGTAGAGGGAGGGTAGTTTGCAGGTTGTGCCCTACATCAGACACCCAGCTGGGAGTGGGAGTGAATGGGGATTCCCTGCACTGAGCCGGAAGTGGGGCAGCATCCACCATGGGAAGAAAGGGTGCTCAATTTTTTTCCTAAGGCTGCCATAAAAAAAATCTCTTACTTGGAAAATTAAGGCAACAAAATTTTATTGTCTTACAGTCCCAAAATCAAGGTGTTGGCAGGGCCATGTTCTCTATAAAATCTTTATGAGAGAAATTTTTCCTTCCCTCTTCTAGCTCCTGGAGGTGGCCATCTATTCTTGGCTTACAACTGCATCAGCCCAATCTCTACCTCTGTTGTCACGTGGCAATCTCCCTCTGTGTCTGTGTCCAAATTTCCCTCTTCTTATAGGATACCAGTCTTACCTGATTAGGGCCCACTCTTATTCCATATGACTTAATCTTAACTTGTTTATATCTGAAAGAATCTATTTGAAATAAGGTCACTTTCATACGTGCTATGGATTAGGTTTTCCTAATCCATATCTTTTTGTGGGCCACAATTCAACTCACGAGCACCTTTTTTTCCATTAGAGTTAACACTCAGTATTATTTTACACTAGTTTCAGGTGTGCAGCATAGTGGTCAGACAATTAATTATATAGTTTACAAAGTGATTCCCCTATAATTCTAGTACCTATCTGGTATAACCGAAAGCAGTCTGGCTGCCTGCTGATACAAAAGCCAATATTCTAGAGGCAGGTGCTGATGTAAAGGAAAGTGGTTTATTCAGATGCCAGCCATCTGGGAGATGGGGGATTCATGTCACAAAGCCTATCTCCTGGAAAGATGGGAGACTCATGTCTCAAATCCCATCTCTACATCTCAGTGGAGGCAGGGGGGGTTTATAAGGAGAGACAGGGGAACAGAACAAAAAGAGCAAGGGAGGGGGTTGAAAAGTTCTCTACATGCAGACGAGCACAGTCCATTCCGATGAGGCGAGTGATGGTGCGGTGTGTGTCATCGTGGTGTAGTCATCCCGGCTCCACGTCATCTGGGCTTCATATCACCCTGACTCCACAGTGAAAGGTCAGCAAATCTCCTGAAATTGGGATGCCTGAAGGTCACAGTCTGTATCTTTTGAAGTTAGTTCCTAGGATTCTTATACAAACATGCTGTTCATCAGCAAGCTACATATTAGTCAGAGTCTGCACTCACAGAAACAACGGAAAGAGAATGGTGGAGAAGGTTACAATTTCCCACCGCTAACAATTATCTGCTGTTACACGGGCATCACACGTAGTTATTACAGTATTAGTGACTGTGCTCCCGGTGCTGTATTTTCCATTCCTGTGACTATTATGTAACTACCAATTTGTACATCTTAATCCCTTCAGCTTTTTTAAAAAAGTTTTATTTATTGATTTCAGAGAGAGAGAAACACCAATTTGTTGTTTCACTTATTTATACACCCACTGGTCGATTCCTGTATGTGCCCTGATTTGGAATGGAACCCTCAACCTTGGTATATCAGGACCAAGTAAACCAACCAAACTACCCGGCCAGGGCCTTCCTTCACTTATTTCACCCGCTGCCCCACCCCCTCTCATCGGGCAACACTCAGCTTGTTATCAGTATCTATGAGTCTGTTTCTATTTTGTTTGTTTATTTTGTTCTTTAGATTTCACATATAAGCAAAATCATGTGATATTTGTTTTTCTCTCTCTGACTTATTTTACTTAGTATAATTCCCTCTAGGTCCATCCATGTTGTCTCAAATGGTAAGATGCCATTCTTATTGTGATTGAGTAATAGTCCATTGAATATATGTACCACATCTCCTTTATCCAACCATCTATTGATAAGACTTGGCTTGCTTCCATATCTTGGCTATTATAAATAATGTTGCAGTAGACAAGGCTCACCTCCTCGCCCAACCACATCAAAATTACAGCTAAAATATAGATCATCACTCTGAAACATCAGAAATCAAGTTGAATGGAAGTTTGACAACTACAGAATTAAAGAAACCTCATCCATCCAAACTGGTAGGAGAGACATAGACGTGGAACAGGCTGGTTCCTCATGCATGTGTGGTGGATAAAAATTCAGGAGGGATATTTCAGGAGCGAGGAGTCCCAGCCCCACACCAGGCTCCCCAGCCCAGGGTTCCAGTGCCAGGACCATATGCCCTCACAACTTCTGGCTGCAAAAACCAGCAGGGATTGAGTCAGTGGAAGAAAATTCTGTAGCCCCAAGCAATTCCTCTTAGAGAACGCACACATAGAGTCACCTACTCAGACTCACTCCCTCTGGACTCTGGCACTAGGGTGGTGGCTTGAGGGGCACCAGTGGCATACAGGGAAAAACTGAAGTGTCTGGCATCAAGGCAAGCAGAGACCATTGTCCCTTTTCTGGGCCCTCCCCGCACAGAGCTGGCAGGCTGGTGCCATATCTGAGACTCCATCAACATGGCTAACACTGTTTGACCTGCCTTGAAGATGCCCAGAGATTCTGCCAGCACCCAACTTCCAGACCCACCCCAGCTGCTTTTCCATATGAATGGCTGGTCTTAGCTCATGCTTCAAAACTTCCTAAATCTTCTCAAGCAAGCAACAGCTGGCCTCAGTGAGCCCCAGGCCCGGCACAAGCAGCAGCCAGTCTTGATTCACAGCTTGGCTTCACCTGAGAATCTCCAAGCCCAGCACAAGTAGCAGCCATCTCAGATTGCTTCATAACTCAGGCAGGGTGGCCCTGGGCAAAACATGGGTGGGGGCTAACTTGGGCCTGCACCACCTGGGAACATCAGGGTCAGTTCACCCAGCAGACAGCTAGAGACCACATCAGAGCACCACCACCCTGCCCTCTAGACAGCTGATCCTCCACTGAGGGCAGAGGTTGGTGGTAAGTGGTCACAGCCAGTCCTTGAAGCTGACCATCCTGGGTAAATCCTTCCCATTGATCTGCCAATAGTAACCAAGGTTCACCTACCAGAGGAGGGTGTACTCACCCCACACAAAGGACACACCTTGAGTAACCATCCTGGGTGATAGGGCAGGCTGTGCCCCTCCACCCTACAGGACACCTACTACCTTAGGCCACACTACCAAAACACAGAGTCAAAGCAGCTCTACCTAATACATTGAAACAAACACAGGGAGGCTGACAAAATGAGGAGGCAAAGAAACATGGCCCAAATGAAAGAACAGATAAAAACTCCAGAAAAAGTGCTAAATAAAATGCAGATGAGCAATCTATGAGATGCAGAGTTCAAAACACTGGTTACAAGGATGCTCAAAGAAATTAGTGAGTACCTCAACAGCATAAAAAAGATCCAGTCAGAAATGAAGGATACACTAATTAAAATAGAGAACAATTTACAGGGGAACAACAGTAGAGTGGATGAAGCCAAGAATCAAATTAATGATGTGGAACATCAAGAAGCAAAAAACAACCAATCAGAACAACAAGAAGAAAAAATAATCCAAAATGAAATGAAGATAGAGTAAACAGCCTCTGGGACAACTTCAAGATGCCCAACATTTGCATAACAGGGATGCCAGAAGGAGAAGGGAAAAAGCAAGAAACTGGAAATCTATTTGAAAAAATAATGAATGAAAACTTCTCTAATTTGGTGAAGAAAATAGACTTGCAAGTCCAGGAAGCACAGAGAGTCCCAAACAAGATGGATGCAAAGAGGCCCACTCATAAAATGCCAAAGGGTAAAGATAAAGAGAGGATCTTAAAAGCAGCAAGAGAAAAGCAGTCAGTTACCTATAGGGGAATTCCCATATGACTGTCAACTGATTTCTCAAAAGAAATTGGGGGGGGCTAGAAGGGATTAACAAGAAATATTCAAAATTATGAAAAGCAGGGACCTACAGTGAAGATTGCTCCTGCCTGTGAAGCTATCATTTAGAATTGAAGGGCAGATAAAAGTTTCCCAGAGAAGAAAAAGCTAAAGGAGTTCATCATCACCAAACCATTATTTAATGAAGTGTTAAATGGACTTTTATTTAAGAAAAAGAAGATCAAAACTATGAACAATAACGTGGCGAAAAAAATACATATCTATCAACAATTGAATCTAAAAACCAAACTAAGCAAACAAGAACAGAGACAGAATCATGGACTCAGAGAGTGTTTTGATAGTTGCCAGATAGGAGGAAAGTTTGAGGGTAGGGATAAGGAGGTGAGGGGATTAAGAAGTACAAATAGGTAGTCACAGAATAGCCACGGGGGTGTAAAGTACAGTACAGGAAATAGAGTAGCTAAAGAACTTCCATGCACGACCCATGGACATGAACAATGGTTTGGGGATTGCCTGAAGGTTCGGGGGATGCTGGGTGGAGGGAAGCAAATGGGGACAATTCAGGACAACTGTAATAGTATAATCAATAAAATATAAAAAAATAATGCTGCAGCAAACATGGGTGGTGGTGCATATATCTTTTCAAATTAGTGTTTTGGTTTTCTTTGGAATTGCTGGGTCATAAGGTAGTTCAATTTTAATGTTTTGAGGAACCTCCGTACAGTTTTCCACAGTGGCTGCACCAATTGACAGTCCCACAAACAATTCAAGAGAGTTCCTTTTTCTCACATCCTTGCCAACGCTTGTTGTTTGTTGATTTATTGATGATAGCCATTCTGCAAGTGTGAGGCAACATCTCATTTTGGTTTTAATTTGCATCTCTCTGATGATTAGTGACATTGAGCATCTTTTCATATGTCTATTGGCCCTCTGTATGTCCTCTTTGGAGAAATGTCTATTCAGATACTCTGTCCATTCTGTAACTTAATTGTGCTGTTTTGTTTTAGTGTTGAGTTGTATGAGTTCTTTACAATTTTGGATATTAACCCCTTATTCGATGTATCATTGGTGAATATCTTCTTGTATTCAGTAGCTTGTCTTTTTGTTTTGTTGTTGGTTTCCTTTGATGTGTAAAAACTTTTTAACGTAGTCCCATTTGTTTATTCTTACTTTTGTTTTCCTTGCCCAAGGAGATATATCAGAAAAATATTACTAGGAGCAATGTCAGATTTTACTGCCTATGTTTTCTTCCAGGAGTTTTGTGGTTTGGGGTCTTACATTTAAGTCTTCATTCCATTTTGAGTTTTTTCTTGGACATGGTGTAAAAACATAGTCTAGTTTTATTTCTTTTTGCATGTATCTGTTCAATTTTCCCAACAGCATTTATTGAGTAGACTGTTTTTACCCCAATGTATATTTTTGCTTCCTTTGTCATAGATTAATTGACCGTATAGGCCTGTGTTTATTTCTGGGCTCTGTTCTATTCCATTAATCTATGTCTCTGTTTTGATGTTACTACCATGCCATTTTCATTACTGTTGCTTTCTAGTATAGTTTGGTATCAGGTAGCATGATACCTCCAACTTTGTTCTTTTTTGTCAAGATTGCTGTGTCTGTTCTGGGTCTTTTGTGGTTCCATACAAATTTTAGAATTATTTGTCCTAGCTCTGTGAAAAATGCCATTGGTATTTTGACAGGGATTTCATTGAGTCTATAGATTGCTTTGGGTAATATGGACATTTTAACAATGGTAATTCTTCCTATCCATGAGTACAGTATATGCTTCTATTTATTTTTATCTTCTTCATTTTCTTTCTTAAATGTCTTCTAATTTTCAGAGTATAGATCTTTAACTTCCTTAACTGAATTTATTCCTAGGTATTTTATTCTTTTTGATGCAATTGTAAAAAGGGATTGTTTCCTTATTTTCTCTCTCTGTTAGTTTATTATTCCTATAATGTATTTCTGTATAAAAAAATACAACCAATTTCAAAATATTAATTTTGTATCCTGCTACTTTACTGAATACATTGATCAGTTGTACTAGTTTTTTGGTAGAATCTTTAGGGTTCTCTGTATACAGTATTATGTCATCTGCAAATAATGACCAATTTATTTCTTCCTTTCTAATTTGGATGCCTTTTATTTATTTTTCTTGTCTGGTTGTTATGGCTAGGATTTCCAATAGTATGTTTAATAAAAGCGGTGGAAGTGAACATCTTTGTCTTGTTCCTGACCTTAGGGAAAACATTTTTAGCTTTTCCTCATCAGCTGGCTATTGATTCTTTGACAAGTGGAATAAGGGAAACTGAGTCAAAATAATTAAACAAGGCCAAACAATTTGAGCAATTTACAACCAGCTAATGAATCACAAGGTTTTATCTTTCCTAACAAAGTACAATTAGGAGCAAATGGTTTGTATATCCCAGACTGTCTTGGGACAGAATGGCCTCAGTCCTGTTTCATTTTCAATGACGTTCTTGATGACGTTCTTTAAAAAGGAAACTAACTGGAAAATAACCTCTGATCCCCCTGTATGCACATTTTGATAAATCAATATATTGAAGGACACACCTAAAAAGTTAATGAATGTTCTGTTAAGATCCTCCCCTGAGACCTCCCCTAGGATTCCAGCAGGCCAAGGAGAGATAAAAAGCCTCAAGACAAAGAATGACTGAGTACTCTTGCTAGAACACACCCACACCTTGTATCTCAGTTTACTTTCTCCTAAACGCTAAGGGACCCCACAAGACTTGCAACCAGGGGAGCAGGGGCAACAGCTTGTCCCAGGATTACCCACTGAACTTGTCTCCAAGGCTCTCTTCTCTGACTTTCCAAAAGAAGTGGCTTTTCACTTCTTTTACTGTCACTTCTATTCCTTACAGAGCCAAAGTAGCCCACCTAGGCTCTCTACTGTTTCTTCTTCTTTCTTAAGCCCTCCCTTTGTTTCACTGTCCCCAGCTTTAATAAGCACACTCTCACTATCACCCAGACTCACATTGTGGAATCTTTCCTACATGAAGTCAAGAACCCACATACTACCAGCTGGCCTGAGGCAGACCCAGTCCCAATCCCATAACACCTCCAGCCCTTGCCCTGAAGCCACACAACTCAGTTTCTCCCTGAAGGTCTCTCTCCTGCCCCCACCTTGTCCCACCCCTGGAGGCCAGGGTGAGTGCCTGCAAATGAGAGTTTGTGCGTGAGCTCTTTAAGGGAACACCTGAGTTTCCAGCAGCCTTCTGTGTCCCCTAGGTGAATGAAATCTCCACTGAGTTTCACAGCCAGATGTCATGTGGGCTCCTCTTCCTGGCACTGGTATTCTGGGCTGGGGAGCGTGGTGTGGGGCTGAGACCCCTCATCCATCAGGGGAAACCTCTGCTGCTGAGATATGCCTCTGAATTCTCAATTACTACATGTGGACATGGGGCCAGACTGTTTTATGTCTCCACCTCTCCTACCAGTTGTGATGTGACTTCTTCTTTATATCCTTAATTATAGGACTTCTGTTCCACTAATCTTTAGATTGTTATTATACAGGTTGGTTATTCTATAATTTAGTTGTAATTGTGATATGGTCATGGAAGGAGGTGAGTACAGTGTCCCACTCTACCATCTTGACCAGGACCCCACTAGCCCCAATTGAGTGACCTTTGATAAATAATGTCTGGTCTCACTCTCTCCAACTGCAGAAATAGAGTGAAATCATTCATTCATTTGTTCATTCATTCATCCATAACATACTTATTAAGTATCCACTGTGTGCCAAGACCTGAACTCAGTACCAGATGTATAATGATAACTGTGATGTCAACCCTGTTCTAAAAGGGCTTATGGTCAAGCTCAATGGTTTTCCATCTTTCTGTTTCCTGATTAATGAAGTTCCTACAGTCGGACAGTCCTGGAAGAATAATAAACAAGAGAGGCTTCAGTTATGTCTGAATTCCAGTGTAGAAGCTGTAATACACCCCATGTGAGAATTGCTTCTCCAGTTGGCTAGTCACAATACCTACCATTAATTGAATTTTTATGCGATGTCAGGCATTTTACAAACATTATATTATTTAATCCTTATTGGAAGTTAGGTACTATGCCCTCTTTACAGATAAGGAACCTGGGAGTTATCAGTGAGTGCATGGCATCTCTGATACAGATGGTTCTTCAGTGCTATAATTCTGATAAGGCCTTCAGGCACTCACTGGCTCTGTGACTGTGGACCAGTTGTTTAACCTTTTGGTCCTGGTCTCCTTTCTATATGCAAAATGAGCTTGTAGTGAAGGTTATGAAACCAGAAACATTGGTGCCTGTCACTACCAGAACCAACAAGTAGAGACAAGGATTGAAACTCTATGGGTACTTTATTCAGATGCCAGTGATCAGAGAGGATAGCGGGTTACATGCCTTCAAAAACCATCTCAACATCTCATCTCAAGCTGACCTTTTTATAAGGAGAAAACAGGTTAGGTAAGGGGTTTGGGAAAAAAGGTTAATAAGGATAAGAGTTGAAATCCAGTGGTGATCTTCCTAGTATTTCTTTATCTGCTGGTCAACAATTCTTTACCTGTGTTGAGGATGTTCCCTCCCTGCAACACAACGGCTCAGATACCATCTCGATAGCTTGCTTGCAGACCCCGTGGGGTACAAAGGTTGGATTGCTTGTCAACCTCCTGGCATCACATCAGTCATGTATTCCAGTTCCTGAAATAACAGCTTTCCACATACATTAATCACTTAAGCCTATCAACTATAACTGCAGCTAAAATCTTTAACTCTTGAGTTCCTCTATCAGTTGTATGACAGAAAATATATGAGGTATCCAGCTCAGTTCCTGTAAAGCACTTTCGTGTCTTTCATTTCACTGGTCTCATCCAAGTGCAGATATTTCATAAATAGCTGGAGATACCCTGGAAAGTCAAGGGCATCTCCAGCTTGACTTGTAGATTGGTGATTGCCCAGATAGGGGAGGGGTCACTATATCAGGAGGAGGGCAGAAGATTAAGCCCTAGGAAGAGAGGGGTCAGAGAGAACACTCAAAACTCACAAATCTGGAGGAGGAAGTCATAGTCTCTAGAAACCCAAGAGGCAGCAGTATTCAGAAGACCTGGGAAGAGGATCCAAGGTTGTCCATTGTAGGGAAAGGATGGGAGAGAAAAGGGTGGATGGGGGGGCCCTGAAGTCCAGAATCGAGAATCGACCCAAGGCGGAAATGACACAGATCAAAGGTAGCACCCTGCTGACAGTAAGATATACCTGTCCCAGAGGGAGGACAAACAATAAGCTCTCCCAAATAACAGGCCCAAATAAATAAGCCCAGCATGAGGGTCAAAGCCAATACTCAGGACTCCAAGGTACAAGATATTTACACAATTCAGAGTGACTAATGGAAATCTCCAGCACTAATAGTACTGACATTTGTTTTGTGCTTTATAGCTTGCCAAGTGTTTTCATACTTTCACAAGGTACATTTGTGAGAGGTCAGAAGGGTCTGAGTTTGCAGCCAGAAGACCTGATGGCATTCCTTGACAGCTATGGGATGTAGCCCAAGCCACGGAACTTCTCAGGACCCACTTCCTTCATTTGTAAAGTGGAAAACAAGTCCACCCATCCGACAGCATTGTGAGGGTTAAGCCACAGTGCTTTGCACACATATTAGCACTAGTAGTGGGTACAAGGTACCTCTGCAACCCAGGCCTGAGAAGCCTTTCAAATACCAGATCACCCTTCCATCCCCCACTGGCCTTGACCTTGGTCATTTCAAAACATGTAGCACAGGGTGATGGCCCTCCTCCCTGCACCCTCAGAGAATTTTAAAATGCTGAATGACTCTGGTTCTCTCTTGCTGGGAGGGACAACCAGGATATTAGTTATCTTTCAACTTCTTACCACCACTGCCCCCTATCCTCCAGGTCAGCCAGAATGGTGATGTCTAAACATGGTGACTTTAGAACCATATGGCTTTTGACTGGCCCAGTGAACAGCGACATCTTGCTCTGAATAACATGAATATGAGGGGATTGGAACTTTGGGAAATTTTGAGTCTGATTGAGTGAATTGGAATTGGGTGAATGTTGGACCAATTCAAGAGTTTCTGATGGCAGAAGGTGAAGCTTCTGGTGAAAGGGGCGGGATTAGAATGTGATTGCATTGCCACTCCCTCCTGCCACTAGTGACTATTTCCTTCAATACCTTTAACTTTTTGAGTGCTTCCCACTACTGAGCACATTCCATCTTGCCTGCAGCTTTGCAAGATATATGCCATGTTAGCAGTTTTAAAAATCGAAATGGGGGGGGGTTCTATTTTTTTTTAAAAAGGTTGAGTGAGCCCTGGCTGGTGTGGCTCAGTGGATTGAGTCTGGTCTGCGAATCAAAGGGTCTTCAGTTCGAGTCCCAGTCAGGGCACATGCCTGGGTTGCAGGCCAGGCCCCCAGTAGAGGGCTTGCAAGAGGACAACCACACACTGATGTTTCTCTCCCTCTCTTTCTCCCTCCATTCCCCTCTCTCTAAAAATAAATGAATAAAATTTTTTTTAAAAAAGGCTGAGTGATTTGTCAGTTACTTTACTGGCCAACTTGGAGCTAAAATTCAAGAGATGACACTCATTCCTTTACCCACTTGGTGGGCGGAAGTCAAGGAACAGGAGCCTCCATCTTACCACATTTGGCCAATGGGATAGGTTTGCCAGGTTATGGAATCAGCACCTTGGAAAGCACACAAATGGAATGAGACAGGTGAGGGATCAACTTTGGTGGTCATTGGGGAGCAAGGGAGCTGGGCAGGCCGTGGAAGGAGGACAAGGGAGGGGTCCCATCCTCAGCAGAGCTTAGCCCTCTCTGTAGCGCTTTACAGTTACTAAAGGCTTTCACATCCATCACTTTCCTGGCTCTTTACAGGGTAGAACTGCAGGTGTATTTATATCACTTTATGGGGGTGTGGGACGGGCGTCCTCAGGAGTTGCGAGGCTGGGCCACCAGCTTATTAGTTAGAGACAGAGCCGCATCCTTTCGGATTCCAGGTGCATGCTTTGCTTTCCCTGCCATCCTTTCTCTCCCCGCCCGGGCTGAGACCGGGTGCCAAGCCCCATGTGCTCAAGCCCCCAGTGCCGTGCACGTGTGCAGAGGTCTGTGTGCACGTGCGTGGTGTACACTGTGCACCTGGAACTCTTTCCTTCCGCGGAGACCTTGCCACCTGACGGCGCGTGAGAAACCAGTGGCTGAGTGTGAGCTGAGCCACCCTATGCATCCAGGGCACGAGGCTCACCTGCGACGCTCGGGGCCCGTCTGGCTTGTCTCGGCCCCGCTCCGCTCCTTTCAGCTACTCTGCTGCTCCCAGACGTTGGCGTCTCTTCGCTTCCCAATCTTCACGGGTTTCCAATTTCCTCCGTCAGTTTCTCCGACCCGGCCCCCAGGGCCGGCAGCTCCCCATCCTTTTCCAGCTGCTCGTGCTTGCAGGCTGGAGGTGGGAGAAAGGGGGTGACATTGGGCGGCGACCTCGCGGAGGGGCCTGCGGGGCGGGACTGACTCCTGGGCGGGGCACAGAGGAGTTGCGTACAGGGTGCGAGAACTAAACCCGTGTCGCCCCGTCCACCAAACCCTGAGGCGCCTCCCGACCCTAGGGCCGCTCCCCGCCGAGCCAGGGGCGGGGTCTCGTGAGCAGAACGCGGCCACCCAGCTGCGCCCACCACCAGGGCCGCACCCCGGGGGCCGCTGCCCCGCCCCGCCCCCCCCCCAGCCCCTCCAGCCCCGCGGGACCCGAGTCCGCTCCAGATCCCAGCCGGGTTTCCCCCTCATCGCTGGGGTCTCCGCCCCTGGGAGCCACTCGCACCGCCCGCTCCCCCGGCGCCGGGTGTCGAAGCCGCACCTGTGCATTCGGACTCCGAGGGCAGACCGGTGCGGTCCCCGCGCGTCTCCCGAGTTCGACCCTCGGGACCTCGAAGTGACCCCCTTTCCGGCGCCGTTCTGTCTGCGCGGCCACCCGGCTCCGCTTCCCCGCATCCCGGCCCCGGCCCCGGCGAGGTAAGGGGGCCGCGCGGCCTGAGGGGCCGGCCCGCCCCGCCGCCGGTGAACGGGGGCAGCAGAGGCCCCCGGCCCCGGGGGAAGAGCGCAGCTGCGCCCCTGCGGCAAAGCCCCCCGCGGTCCCGCGACCTGGATAACCGGGAGCGCGGCTCTACTCAGGTGCTCGCGGTGCTCGCCGGCGTCCCTCCCCCGCCGCGGCGCCGCGTCCCGTCTTCCATGGCCGTGGCCCTCCGAGACACCCCTTTCCCCACTCCGTGGCGCGCCTGCCTCTGCCGCACTTCATCTCGTCTCCCCTGTCTCTTTTCCCCCGATGCCTGCTCTCTCCCAGCCTCCCTCTGGCTTGCTCCTTTCCCGGACCGCTTCCCCTTCGCCGTCACTCAGCCGGAAGAAGGGGGCGTGTCACGCTGCTGTCTATTCGAGGTCTCCCGGGGGGGAGGGGGCGGGGGGGGGCAGTGCCAGGACTTTTTAGGCATCAGCTGGGCCCTGAGTCACAAGGTGTCGTGTCTGTGACTCGGTATCCATGCCTCCTTCAGCTCCCCTCTCCCGTCCTCTCTCAACCTAATCGCCCTGTCCGCCTTTGTCTCCCTTCTGCCTCGGTTATTGTCCTTTTCTGCTCTGTCTTTAGGTGCTTTGTGTAGCTGCCATCTGTCTCCGCCCTCTGCTCTTTGCTCCCTCTCCTCCCTCTTCCAGCTCCCCAAACCTGGGACCTCAAAGGCATCAGTATCGCAGGTGTGTGGGGTGCGGTGAAGGTCGAGGGGGGCTCCCAGTATGCCCAGCGATGGCTTCCACCATCCTCCTCTCCCAAGAACGGTCATTCATATTTATGGGATTGAAAGAACAGACACAAGGAGGTGGGGGTATAGAGGGCCAGGGAAATGCTGCCCCTCTTCCAGGGGCTTGTTGGAGGAGATGCCTGAACTGCCTTCCCACAATGCTCTGGAGGCACAGGACTACCTCTGCCTAGATGCTTCTGGGAGTTCAAAGAGCCAGGTTGGAGGGGATCGTACTGGCCGGTGGGAAGTAATCAGAGTGTGGAGTGAAGGCTGTGCAGCCGGCTAGTAACTTTGGGCTGGCCTGGGACCCCGACCCATTTCTTCCCAGTACCCACCTTTCCCAGAGCTTAAGGACCTTGCAACCTTTGTGTGCCCCCAAAAGAGAATAGAAGTAGAGGAGTGCCTTAGAGAAAAAGAGAGTTGATGAATTGACAAGCTGTCCCTTCTTCCCTGTGACCCTGGGAACTGCTCCCTTTCCCTTACAAACAACTTTCTCTGAGATGCAGAGACACCATTGGAAATGGTCTCCCTGTCTTGAAAGCAAGGGAGGGAAACAAAAGTGGAATGTCTTAGATCTGTTGGATGTGTTCCAGTTTACAAGTTGCTCACATTTGGGAGCAGTGGGGAATTGCTGAAATTACCCCTAAACTACCAGTTTGTATTTTCCAGGGACCCATGAACAGCTGGTGAGGTTGCCTGGAGATGCAAATGGGAGCCACAAGTCAACCTGCTCATCTCTAGGACGCATGGATCATCCCCAGAGCCTGAGGCAAGGAGTCTGATGCTGGAGCTTGTGGTTGGCCTAGAAACTGCTGACAGTCAGGGGAAGGCAGTTTGGGGCTCCTCCCACAACCCCATCTCTTGTTCTGAGTCAGCTCAGCCCTTAGCACTTGGGACCTCAGACTCCTGCCAAGGACCCAGTAATCCCTTTTAAAAATACATATATTTTATTTATTTATTTTTAGAGAGAGGGGAATGGAGAGAGAAAGAAAGGGAGAGAAATAGCCATATGCAAGAGACACATCAATCAGTTGCCACTCACACATCCCCAACTGGGGACCTGGCCCGCAACCCAGGCGTGTGCCTTGACTAGGAATCAAACTGGCGTCCTGTAGGTTGGCAGTCTGGCGCTCAATGTCCCTAGCCACACCAGCCAGGGCAGGACCCAGTAATTCCTATCTTCACTCTTCAGGCTGGGTTTGGAGATCCAGATAGACAAGAAAGCTACGCAAAATGGTTTCGTTTTCCTGGCTCCTCCACTGGCCTGTGAGCCAGGAAAACATAGTCTTGGGTCTCAGTTTCCTCACTGTGAAGGGTACGGGTTGAACTGGGTGATCTCTAGTGGCCTTAACCAGGAACTCTAAGATCCTCTGAGCCTGTGCCTTTGATGATACTGGCCTGAGCTGCCTCACCTGGAAGAGCCCTAGGCATCAGCATCAGTTTGAACAGAAAGAGGTAGATGGTGCTCATGTTTTGAAGCTTGTTTGCATAGTAAGCACTCTGTGTTTATGTAAGCCCTGTTTATGGAATGGAAGCTAAAATCATCCCTAAACCACCTCTTAGTACACCCCCAAGCCTAGGTCATGTTCTCATTTAAAAAAAAAAAAATCCAACCCAGCCAATATTAGCCTCCACAAAGTAGCTTGAATGTGTGTCCCCCAGGATGTTGGTTAATGAGGCCTAATGCAGGTTATGTGAGGGGAGAATTATAACTGGCTGAAAGAGAGAGGAGGGGGATTTGGTTGATTTGGTTGGTCTGGAGGAGGGAGGTCTGGAAATAAAGAATCATCAGGACTTGGGGAGGGAGCTTCCTCTTTAGCCCTGTTTCTGGGCAGGAAAAAGAGAAAAGCTAGAGGCCAAGTGGGGGCCAGATCCACAGGGGGCTGACCCAAAAAGGAGACTTTGAGGAATGGAAAGGGCAAGGAAAGCTCTGTGTGGGAGATGGGGCAAAGATTATTAGGACAAATTTTAAAAAGAGGAAGCGGGGGAGGATATATAAAAAGAAGGACTCCATCTTTTGAGGGAAGGAAAATGAGGAGGGGGCATTGGGTGATCTTGGTGGATATTTTGATTGCTGAAGCTCCCACAGAACGCTTTTCAAAATGGTCAGCTCACCCTGGAGTGGAGCCGAGTCTCCCTCAGGAGGAAGGAAGGGGTGGTTCTGATGAGCCCAGAAGGGTCAACTTGGAATTTTTTACTGGAACTGTCCATCTGTCCACTCCTTTGGTTTATGTTTGAATACGTGTGTTTGGGGTGGAAGGCACTGGGGCAGTAATATGAAGGAGATCTGGGGTGTACACCCCCTCCCTTCACCCTGGTAGATAAGTGACAATGGCAGGAAAGGGGGGGTGGGAGTTGAATCCTTCACTTTCCCCAGAAACCCTCCTGGAGGGGGAGTGGACATGATGGAAATTTCTTGCTCACGTTCTCACACAGTGGTGGTAGGGCCCTTGAAGAGGTATCCCTCCATTACTTATGCCACCCCATTTTTCCTTTGAGTTCCTGGGCTAACTGGGTATGGAGGGGGTCAGAGGCTAGTCTCTGGGGAGGTCACAGGGTCCTGCGTTTGTGAATTTTCAGGAGAGTCTGGTTGGGTGGAGCAGGATAGGACTGGGAGTTCTTGGAGCTGGTGGAAGGGGGTAGCTGGAGGCCTTCCATCCCTAGGGTGGTTGTGAAGAGCAGAAGAGAAGCAGTGTTTGTGTAGGAAGGGACTGTGGGGACTGTTTGTGTGTAGGGAGCCAGATGTGGAAACAGCGGGCTCTGACCTCATGCTGGGTTTTCTCTTTTCTGCAGAGCAATGAAGCTGGAAGCTGGCTGTGGTGTAGCCACCTCAGATGTCCCTAAGTCCAAAAAAGAGGCTGAGCCAGATGTAGAGCCACTGTCAGAAAACCTGCCACAGGACGCCAGGTCTGGATCAGGGTTTGAGACTGAGGACAGGCCTTTGGGGGCTGAGTCAGGGCCTAAGGCCAAGGCCAAGTTCTTGGGGGCCAAGCCCAGGTCTGGATCTGGGCCTGAGACTGAGGTTGAGTGGTTGGACTTTGTGGGGGTCACAGGACAGGAGTTTGAGGAGGTGCTGGCCATCTCAGGGGCCACCTATGGTGGCTCCGACTATCTTCCTACCCCCTATCACAGCTGGCTCCAGACCCCAACCTGGCTCCAGACACACGGTGGTGCTGGCCAAGCGGAACACAGGAGTGGTGAGAACCGGGGCCCAAGTGAAAAGGGGTAAAGCCACATTTGGGTACCTGTATCTTAGGAAGGAGAGGAAGCAAGCCTCTCCCTCAGCCCTTGTCTGGTTGCTGAGGATATACAGCAGGCTTTGGAATCAAAGAGCAGGGCATTCAGATCCAAGGGCCCAGACAGTGAACATGGAGTGGGGGACGTGTAGAACTCTACACGAGAGGAACCACATGAACTGGTGAGAGCTTCAGTATTTGAGGATTTGTTTGAGGAGTTTCTGAGTGCAGGAGCACAAAAAGAGGAGAGCAGGTAAGTGGGGGTAGGCTGGGGGTGGGAGCGGGTAGAGGGGGGCCAGGACCCCTGAGTAGACTGACCTCTGGCGCAAAGAAGGCCTGGTTGGGTGAGCAGGACTAGTCGAGGATGGGCTCCTGGACAGAACCTAGAGAAAAGGGGCATGGTAGGTAACTGAGGGCGTGGCGAACTCCTGGGGGTGGGGCCAAGAAAAGGGCGTGGCGAGTGGCCAGAGACCTATTGCACCCGGAGCTACAAGCTTCTCAAGAGGTGAAAGCAACCCCAGCGAATGACCATTCTGCTGGCTCTGGAATCCGAGGCCCAAGTGCTGGGGAGAGCGTTCTGAACTGGCTCCAGGTCTGGCCGGGCGCCAAGAGTGGTGACGAAGGAGGGCTCAGCGTGTGGGAAGAGGCGAGCCCTGTGAGCCGAAAGGGGCGGAGTCGGGGCAGGGTTCCCCTAATGGCCTTGGTCCACAGATCGGGCTGGAGTCGGTGCACTTGACACGGGAAGACGCCGCTGGTGGAGGAGCTGCGCGTGGCGCCCTGGGAGCACGGCAAGGGCAGGACCGAACTGCTGCAGCGCTTCCGCTTGCAGCTAGTCAAGCAACAGTACCTGGGGGTTAAGGTGGCACAACTTGCCCGGGAAGAGCTGCTGCCCCTCCAGGGGGCTGAAGAAATACCACCTAATCACAAAGCAGGTGAGAAGGACATGGGGCTCGGCGTCCTCCCCCAGGCCCAGCCAGTCAACGGCTTTCTTACTCTGCCGGCTCTACCGAGTGGGGGCGCCCATGAGCCCAGCACTGGGACTCCCAGGCCTTACCCAGGCCCTTTTGCCAAGCGGAAGCGAAACAGCTTCCGACTCCCAGCTGTCAAACCCTCAGCCCTTACTTCCAGAGGCTGAAGAACCCAGGAGACTAGACTTCCGTGATTCTGCCTCCCCTACATCGATCCTGTCTCCCTTCAGGGACTCAAACATCTGAGCCCTTATTCTCCCCCCTCATCCTCCGTCGTTCTACTAATTCAACTGATTGATCTGCCTTCTCATTTCCACTTCTCTCAGAGACTCAGGGGCCCACACTCCCAGTCCCCTGGATACTCCACGCTGACCCCACCTCCCCTATTCGGAGGCTTTGCCCCTGGTTCGTCCTTGTTACCCTTAGGGACCCGGGCTTTCACATATCCCACCTCAGCCTGCACCCCTGTAGGGCCCACGTGGGAGCCTGGGGGATGAATATGGGAGTGAAGATGCCGAGAGGCGCTGGGCTCGCCAGCCCGCCCGTCTCCCGTCGGGAGCTCACTTGTACCCCCCGCAGGGTGTCCTTTGGTCAGATTGAACGCGTCAACGCTGCTGGCAGGTCTGGGCACGAGGCTGGCGGCGCTGCGGGTCTCAGGCACCTTCTCTCTCCTGCCCACCGAGGCCCTGTCAGAGGCAGGCGGCAACGAGGCAAGCCTGCTGTCGCCCGCCCTCTGTGCAGAGACGTGCTGCCAGGCAGGATCCTCACCCAGGACTGGAAGCCCTACGAGCGAGAGCAGCCTGCGCCTGCTGGCGGCCAAGGGCCTGGAGTGGCGCTTGGACAGCCGCACGCGCACGTGCGTGATCACGCTATGCACACGCCCTTTCCTCACTCTGCATGGCGGCGAAGGCGCGTGGTGCTACCTCGGCGTGGATGCCTTTGGCTGCGACTATGCTCAGATGCAGAGCCAGTTTCCGTGGCATCTGCACCTCCAGACCCCGCGCCTCACCGGCCTCAACATTTTGTGTCAGCTCTTCCTGGCGCTCCAATTGTGGTCACAGCTGGCTTATTTCTGCCAGCCGTCTTGGGGCTCGAGCTGGTCAAGGGTTATGCTGAGCAGTATCTGCTGGAGGCCGACATCTGAGGCCTCTACTATCTGAGAAGCACTTTATACCCTCCCACCCTAGATCCCCCCCCAAACCCCCGCCCTCATTTGAAGGCCCCACCCCCTGACCTGCTGCCTATCCTAACCAGCTCTCCATCCCTCCTTTCCCCCCCTACCTCTCTGTCATCTTACCTCTAACACTCCCAAACACCGTTGCCCAAGGCCTGATCTGAATGGCCTGGCTTGGGGGAGCCCTTGCGCTGCTATTGCCCACACTTTCCCCTTCCCCACAAAAGAACCTGTTCCTTCACATGCTTCATAGCTTTCTCCTGTCCATCGTCCTAGCCTGGGAGTGAACTCTGTCCTTTCTGGCTCTCCTTTCTGCCTCCTCCTGGTGGGAAGTGGGCAGAAGCGCACAACGCCCAGCACCTCTCCCGGAGCACAGCTACCCAGAAAAAACTTTCTTCCTCCTGCTACTTCCCAAGCCCTCAGAGCTTGCCTGGTGCTCCCCTCACTGCCCTCTTAGCGTCCTGTATCTCCAGATCAGTGGTCTCTCCCTCCTCTCTGGACACCCATCTTCTTCCTCCCTGGACCTCCCAGACACTTAGTTCCTCATTGCCTCTCCGCTCCCTTTCCCCATGACCTTTATCACCCACCTCGTGTGCAATATGGAGAGGGACCCTGCAAATGAAATAGATTTATAATGCTGTCCCTACTTTGGCCCTCTTTATGCTCTGGTGTTGTACCTTTCTGAGCCTGCCCCCTCTGATGAGGGTTTCCTCCAATTTTGCACAATGTTGCTATTTCACAGGGCCCCTCCCCGATATCCCCCAAACAGCAACAAAACCAGGAGGTTCAGGCTGGAGAGTTGTGTAGTGAAGCATAGGCCCCTCAGCCCATGTGGGGCTGTCTCCTAATTCTAAAAAGCCTCCTTCTAGTGAGACTGGAACCCCCACCTCCAGGTTTTTCTGGACAGTCCTCCTTCCTCTTGTTCCTTTCTGCTTTTTGGACTTTGAGAGTCTTCTATTTAAATGCAAGTAGTAACAGCTGTATTTCCACAGTGCTGTCTTCTATACTGGATCCTCACATCTACCGCAGAGGGAGGAAATAGAGGCCCAGAAAAATCAAAGTGACTTCCCAATCACTCACAGTAGCTGGGAGCCTCGCAGGGACTAGAACTCAGATGTCCCAAGCCCAAAGCGTGCCTCCGAGCCTCACTCTTTGACGGTGGTAGCTTGAACTTCTTGTTGGACGATGGAGAGCTGCTAAGGACACATTGACAGCAAGCACAGGGATGGAATCCAAGATGTGGGCAGAGGACGGTGCCAGAAGGTGGAAAGTGGGCAAGGAGAACCACTGCTGTTCCAGTTCTGGCCTTGCCGATGTGCTCCTCTACCTGCCGTGCCTGGCCATGCTGCCACCCTTCCAGTCACTTCAACCAAGGCTGTGTTGCAATAAAACGGACTCAGCCCACCGCCTGTGCTTGTTTTACTTCTTCTCAGTGGGGAGGCGTGAGACGCCTTATCCTCCCTCTTCCCAAGTAGCCTGTGCTAGAGAGGATCTCTAAGCCTTGTGGCAATGGGGCTAATGACTTTCTGGAGGGGAACCGGGAGAGGCTGCTTGCCCTTGCGCACCCCCATCCCTACGCCAGATAAGCGGCAGAAAGAAGCGATTGCACTAAACCAAGGAGGTCAGCAGCGCTCCGCCCTGACTAGACCCTGGCCTCACTTTCCTCCGGACCTGGGAGTAAGCTGCTGTCCAAATTCTGTGGGCTCTTCCCCCAAGTACCCCTTGCCATCCAGGACCAGCCTCCCTCGGTCCTGCGATCCAGGCATCTAACTCATAGCTCTGTACTCTCTCGTGGCCAGCTCGCTCGCTTTCTGCATTCCTGGGTGGGCACCGCGCAGAAGTGGAAGGAGGTGGAGGTAGCCTGGGAGCCGCTTGCCCAGGAACCAAGCTCCGGAGCGGTGAAGACTGCGATCCCGAAAAGTAACACGCGGGGGCGCTAGGACGTGTTCGGATGCGGGCGAGGCAGCGCAAGGTGGTTTCGGTCCGTGTGTGTCCATGGGCGTCTTTGTGTGTCTGCGTTTCTGTATATGTGTGTACGAGTAATGGGATGTCTGGGTAAGATATGTTCGGGACAACGTGGCGGGTGTACCCCAGAATCAGGTACTCCAAGTGTCTTTTTGATGAGGACAATGCTTGATATGTTGCTATGTACGTGTGGATGGGGAGGCAGGGAACTGTGTGTGTGTCGTCGTGTGTGCAAGGCGTAGCCTCTGAGTCCCTGACCCGCGTCTTGGATTTTTGAAGTCACATACCTTTAGGGTTTTTACCCCTTTATCTCATGTAAGAAGAATGAAGGCTCTCAACGCCAATCTCTATTACCCTGGTCACATCTTCAGCATAGGTCTGCGTGACCCTGCCAGGCTAGGTGGGACATTGTGTTTGTGCAGTGGGTGTGTCTCAGAATACCAGTGCAATTCTGAATGATAGTGTGTTGTATGTATGTGACAGGTGGGTGTTGGGAGGAGGTTGATTCAGGTTTATGGAATTAAACAGTTTCCTTTTTCTTGTTAGTTTGTGGATATCACCTTCATGGCGTGTTTTCCTTTCCCAGTCTCTCCAGTAGTTGTCTCTCTGTGTCTCTCCTCATCTCTGTCTGTCTCTCTCTCTCCCTCTCCCTTTCTTGGTGACTCATCTCTGCGGCTTTGCTCTCCCCCGGGCTTCCTGGGTCTCCCCTCCCCCATTCAGGACTGTTGGGGGGGGTTATGAAGGAATGGGATGGGGTAATGAAAATTTGGGTGAGCACCCCCTTCCTGTTATTTATAATTTCCAGACATGTCAGTGGCCCCCAACCCTCTCCCAGTCCCCTTCCCAGGACTCTCCACCCTACTAAACTGGGATGGCAGGGGATAGGGCAACAGTGCATTCTGATAGGGTCATTCCCAGGGACTCATCACCTTCTTTCTGTTCAAAGTGGAGACCCCTGTCCCTCTCATAAGGTGCCCCCGCCCTGCCTGTCCCCCACCCCCATCGCTGACGCAATGAAAGGCTGCAGAGGTGAGTCACCATTTGGGGGGAAGGGAGGAAAGGGGGACCGTAAGCTTCACGGGAAAGGGGGTGTTGGTGGGGATGGAGGTGGGGGGACAAGCTCCTGCTTGCTCTCTCTATGTCTCTCCCAAACTTTCTCAGGGAAAAGACCCAATGCTGTGCCCCCTCCCCTGGTTTTCCAAACCTTTAGCTTGGATCATCACTCTGCTGGACCCCACCTTCTCCTACTACTCTACTGGAGAGTGGGAGGTTCAGAAAAACAGACAGGGAGAGAAGGATTTATACATACAACTCAGAGCAAACACCATGAATCCCCTCTGGGCCCCCACTTCAGCTTTGCCTTTTCCAACTCTGTCTCTCCATGTCTCATTCTTTCCTGCCATCTCCCTCTCTCCCTACCCCAGGAGCCTGTCTCCAATCCAGCAGGGCACGAAGAGCACAGTACGTCTCCGAGAGGTAGAGAGTGTGTGAATAAACTGACCCAGGTAGGGAACTGGAAAGGAGAGAGGCAGAAACAGACCCAGAGATTCAGAGACCATGCCGATAAAAGGGATCAAGATCCAGATTGTGGAATCGCCAAGCCTATTGCCATGGTACCCGGCGCTTCCATCTTGCTGCCCTCTCATCCACTTCATGAAGACTGGGACTCTTGGGATGCTAATTTCTGAGATGTTCCCCTGGGCTCTTGGGCTCGAGTGGAGAAAGGAGTGGGGAATTGTGGAAGAATGGAGAAATGGGGAACACTCTGAAAACAAAGGGCAAGGACCTGAACTTGAGGGCTGCAGATGAGTGGTTTGGATACTGAGGCTTTATGGCATAGAAAAATGTCAATGTGGGGGAGGGGCAGGAAAGAGCAAAGGCACACAAAAGTCCACATAACCTCTAACATATACCATCAGACATGAAAGAATCCAGAGAAACGGATAAAAACACATGTACTGACACATCTTATTGACACACCAGCCCAGGCACACCTTCCAGACACCAGCAGATGCCCAGACTGGATACACACAAAGAATCTTAACTACATGGTATACTGACACTCAGGAGGGGTCAGAACCCACACGCTCTCACTTACACACAGACACCTGGAAACAGGCAAAAACACAGCCACACAGACTGAGAAGACTACATACATATTTAAATGGGAACACTACCATGCCCATCCACTCTTGGTCCCCCTAGTTCCCTTTCTTTTTCTTCTTCCTGTTTCACTAATCCCTGCACATATATACACACGCATGTTCATGCTCACATATGTGCATGTGCACATGGATGAGCCCACAGTAACACAGTTTCTCTAGGTGCACCTCCCCTCATCTCACACTTGCTCTCTCAGCCCCATCAGCCTTTTAGTCTCCCCCTTGGCTCCCTCCCCTCTTTCTTGCTCTTGGATGGCTTCCCCTCCCCCGCTCCAGATGTCAGAAGCATCTCTCTCTGATTCATCCTCCTCAGGAAGGTAACGTGACCCCCTCCTCATTCCAATGCTCTCAGTAACCAGGCTGAGAAAAAAAAAAGGGGGGTAGGTGGGGAGGGGAAGAATGAGGGGAGCCCACAGGGGTAGGAGGAGATCCTACATTGTCGTGAGGGGGTGGGGGTGAAGTAGTGCTGTGGTCTCTTGCCCCCTCCTCTCCCTCCTTTCCTTGGCATCTCCAAAATCACCTTGGCTTTCAGTTTATTCCCTCTTTTAGCCTGTTCCTTCTACCTGCTCCAGATTCCCTCCTTCCTTCCTCCCTCTCCTGCTGCCTTCTCTCCTCTCTTTCCTCTCTCTACTCCTCCCCACCTTTTTCCTCGCAGAGCTGATGGGCTTTCTTCTGGGAAAGTCGAGCCACTGATGGAACCGAGAATCTACTGTTGGCTATAGAGGGAAAACACGTGAGTGATTGTGTATGTGTGAGAGGAAGAGAGAGGGAGATGAGGATCAGTGCTAGGAAGCGATGAGGAGGGGTTGAGGACGGGCTCTGACAATCTGAGCCCTGCCTGTGCCCATGGGCACCCGTGTCCGCAGTTCGTGTGTGTCTGGTGTGTGTCATTTTAACTCCCCCTTTCCCTGCCCACGCCCCCGCACAGCTTTTTGCCTGCACTGCAGCCCCCCTCCCTCCCCTTCTTTCCTGCAGTGGCTGCTCCCCTTGGCTATCTCCCCTCTCCCTTACCCCCTCCCCATTTCCGTCCCCCTCCTCCACCCCCCGCCCACGGCTGGTCTCCCTTCACTGGACCCGGCTAGCTGATGGATTGATTCTCTTTGCGCAATCTGTGCGTCATCGTCCCCCACCCCCCGGAACCTCTAGCTGTCCAAGCCCCCAGCCCCGACCCCTCAGGCTGGAGATACGGACGAGGGGTATGGTGGCTGTAAGGGGCGATCTCTGACGTTGCACGCCCACCCCCACCTCCTGCATCGCGTTCAAACCTTCCCTTTAAGCAGTGGAGAGAGCTGGAGTTGAGTCACCCCGCCACCTGCGCAACCCCCTCCCCACCTGGTTGCTCTTGCCCTCCAAACGTCCTTTGGGGGGGAAGCAGCAGGAGAAAAAGAAGCCGAAGGGGATGGGGAGTGGTGGGCTGGAAAGGGACACAGCGGAGGCGCCAAGAGACGCTACAGAGTCAGCTGGACAGAAGGACAGACACACCTTTTTCTTCAGACACGCACTGACAGTGTACAGACACGACACAGGCACATTCTCAGCCTTCCCCCTTTCCCCTCCGACTTGGACCCTTTTTGGTGGGATTACCAAAACCGCAAGGTCCACCCATCTGCCCCGGCCCAGGGCCCGCACCCTGCACCGCAGATCCGCGAACAGCGCCTGCAGGCGCTCAGATCCGTCCCTCCTTTCTCAGGTTCACGCCGTCCTTGGGCGTGTTCCCCATGGATCTTGAGGCCAGGGGACGGGGAGCCTGCCCCCACCCCCTACTTTGGATTTTTATCCTCCCCCTTCCAGTAAGATATCCTGTTGGTGCCCAGTCAGACCTGGGAATGCCCCCATCCTATTCCGTTTCATGACACAGACTCCCGCAGCTGCAAGTTGCTGGATAACCCACCCTCCTGCCTTCCAGCGCCTCTGCATCCACCTTTCCATTCATTTTCCCATTCATTCATTCATCCTTTTCTCCTCATCCCTCCTTCATTCATTCATAGCCCCCAACCCTGCCCGCCCCGGCATTTCATTCATTCATTCATTCATTCATTCATTTCCCGGGTGCTCCACTAGCGCACGCCCCTCCGGTCGAGGGTCCAGCGCGCAGGCGCAGGCCGGGAGAGCACCGCAACCTCCAATCACTGGGCATCCTCCAGCTTCTAGGCACCCGCCCGCTTCTCCATGAATGAACATTGACGTCAATGGGGCGGGACCATCCCACGTGACACTGCGCGCCCCTCTTTATAAGACCGGAGCGGCGCGGGCGCTGTCCAGCGTGCTGAAGCCGGAGCGAGCAAGCTTCCCGGAGACGCGCGGACCCAGCTGAGTCCAGTCTACTGGACGCCAGACCTTGCCCGTCGCTCGTATCCTAGCCATCTCTCCGAGCCAAGGCGAACGCGTCCAGATCTTCCCCTGTCCCCACCCTGCCTCGACCCTCCTCTTCACCACCCGCGTCGTGACACCAGCTGGTAAATACTCCACTGTCCGACCCTCAAACCCTGGCAGCAGTGGGAGTGATGGAGGGTTCTCTCTCCTCCCGGGTGGGGGTGTTCAAGCCACATCAGGGAGCCACCCGTAAGGGTCCCTGGTAAATGGGGGAGTCGCTGCTTTTTGCTTGCTGCTGAAGTCGCCCACGCACCACCCAGAGTCCTGGGGGAGGGAGCAGAGATTTTTTTCCCCTTATCCTCGCTGCTCAGTACGTGGGCGCTGGCAATGAGATGGCTCAGAGAAGGGGGCGAGGAGGCTCCGGGGTGCGAGGGTTTCGGGCATTTTCCCATTTACACGACTCCAGAGATCGCCATAATATCTTCCTAATTTGAGCCTAAACGTCCCTCTTCTGGGTAAGATTATGGGGATTGGGGAAGCCCTGATTTCCTGATTACAGGTGGGGGAAGGGAATATAGAATCAGAGAGTGAAAAATTCTTATAGAAATCCCCTCTTTTTTTTTTTCTTTTCCTTTGCCCTCTTTTGTTTTTCAGTCTCGGACAGTCCCTTAGTCATGAAATCGCTCAGGTTGCCGGCTTCCTCCCTCTTCTGCTTCCTTCTACTGATGAAGGGGCTGGAAGGAGCGCCCCCCGGGCGCCCTGAGGCGAAGTCACCTCCTCTCAGCTCTGAGCATAAAGAGCCGGTAACTGGGGACGCAATACCCTGGCCAAAGGACGGTCCCGTTCCGGAGGTCCGAGCCGCTCGAAATTCGGAGCCGCAGGACGAGGGAGAGCTTTTCCAGGGGGTGGATCCCCGGGCGCTGGCCGCGGTGCTGCTACAGACACTCGACCGCCCGGCCTCGCCCCCGGCGCCAGGCGGCTCCCAGCGGGGGCCAGAGGAAGAGGCAGCAGAAGCGCTGTTAACGGAGACAGTGCGAAGCCAAACCCACAGCCTCCAAGCGCCAGAGACCCAAGCACCCGCGGCTCCGCCTGTCCCTCAGACTCAGGAGAATGGTCCCGACGCGGGCGACCCCTCCGAGGAGCTCGAGGCGCTGGCTTCCCTGCTCCAGGAACTGCGAGATTTCAGTCCGAGCAGTGCCAAGCGCCAGCAGGAGACCGCAGCGGCAGAGACGGAAACTCGCACCCACACGCTGACCCGAGTCAACCTGGAGAGTCCCGGGCCGGAGCGCGTGTGGCGCGCTTCCTGGGGGGAGTTCCAGGCGCGTGTCCCGGAGAGCGCGCCCCTGCTGCCCGCGGCTCCTCAGCAATTCCAGGCTCCTATGCCCGAGAGTCGCCCCCTTCCCGGAGCCCGCCAGTTCGGGGGGAAAGCGCCCTCCCCCAAAACACACCTAGGCGAGGCGTTGGCACCCCTGTCGAAGGCGTACCAAGGCCTGGGCGCCCCCTTCCCCAAGGTGCGCCGGCCGGAGAGCTCACTTCTGAGCGGCTCCGAGGCGGGGGAGCGCCTTCTACAGCAAGGGCTGGCTCAGGTAGAGGCGGGGCGGCGGCAGGCGGAGGCCACCCGGCAGGCCGCCGCGCAGGAGGAGCGGCTGGCCGACCTGGCCTCGGACCTGCTGCTCCAGTATTTGCTGCAGGGCGGGGCCCGGCCGCACGGCCTGGGGGGTCGGGGGCTGCAGCAAGAGGAGCAGGAGCTGCTGAGCGAGAGGGAGGAGGCGGAGCAGGAGAGACGCGGCGGAGAGGAGAGGGTGGGGGCCGAGGACGAGGAGGCGGCGGAGGCGGAGGCGGAGGCGGAGGCGGAGGAGGCGGAGAGGGCGCGGCAGAACGCGTTACTGTTCGCCGAGGAGGACGGGGAAGCCGGAGCCGAGGACAAGCGCTCCCAGGAGGAGACGCCCGGCCACCCTCGGAAGGACGCTGAGGGGGCAGAGGGGGGCGGGGAGGAGGAGGACGACGACGACGAAGAGATGGACCCACAGACGATCGATAGCCTCATCGAGCTGTCCACCAAACTCCACCTGCCAGCGGACGACGTGGTCAGTATCATCGAGGAGGTGGAGGAGAAGCGGAAGCGGAAGAAGAACGCCCCCCCGGAGCCCGTGCCGCCCCCACGGGCTGCCCCCGCCCACGCCCACGCCCGGTCCCCTCAGTCCCCGCCCCCCGCCCCCGCCCCCCCCCATGAGGAGCTGCCGGATTGGAACGAGGTGCTCCCGCCGTGGGATCGGGAGGAGGTTGAGGCTTTTCCCCCGGGGCCCTACCACCCTTCTCCCAACTACATCCGGCCTCGGACTCTGCACCCTCCGGCCGCCTCGCGCCGCCGCCACTACCACCACGCCCTGCCGTCTTCGCGCCACTATCCCGGCGGGGAGGCCCAGGCACTGCGAGCGCAGGCGGAGGCGGAGGCGGAGGAGCGCCGGCTGCAGGAGCAGGAGGAGTTGGAGAATTACATCGAGCACGTGCTGCTCCAACGCCCGTGACAGGCCCCGCCCCGGAGCGCCCACGCGGTGCGCGCAGTCACCCCCCTCCGTGTCGCTCCAGTCCCAGTTGGGTGTTTGCATGCGTCCTGACCCCGCCCTTGGCCCCCGCCCTCTCCCCCCCGGGCTGTGCAGAGAATCCGCCAGACCTCTCCCAGGGTCCAAAGCCCGAACTCCCCAAACTCACTGGCGGGTGTTCTAGGGCCAGCCCGGGCGGGCAGGTGGTTGTGCGAGTCCTCTCCCCTCACGGGGAGCTGCCCCCATGTAGTCTTCTAGTTCCAGCTGTGTCTGTCTCCTGCCCTTTCGGCTTTCCACAAGCCTCTCCACCCTCTCCTGATCTCTGTGAATTTACCCCTTCTTCCCTTTCTCTCTTGTAAATACCCCTCACGGAGGAAATAGTTTTGCTAAGAAATAAAAGTGACTATTTTATTAGGACTTTGTTCTCGGTTATTCACCCGTCCCCTTGGGCCAGCTTGGTCCTTCCCAAGGGGCGGTGAGGGAAACGCCAGCCACATTACCCATCTCCTGCTCAAAGCGAGGGTGGAGTGGCCACAACCACTTCATACTGTATTGGGGGTAGTATAGGCTCACATCCATTTGGAAACCCACTCCATTTCCAGCTGTGGGGTGGTGATAGTTAAGTCATGGGTTCCCAGGGCCTGGCAGAAAGATGCAAAGTAGATAAGGAGCCACAGCTCTGGGCTACCTAGGAGGTTCTACTTTCCCTGACCCTGAAGCCACATAGGCAGTGCCGGTGGCTCCCCAGAGCCCCTGTTCCACCTCACTGACCTGCCTCCCTTAACTACTCCCTAAATACCCTGGTCCTACATACTTCACAAGAAATAGGAGGTGGTGGTGCAGGGGATGGTCAGCAGCCACATAAACAACCTGGTTTCAGCCACTTCTCAACCCTTTTCTAAGCACAGGGGGTGGGATATATACCCTTGAACTCCTGAGTCTCCTTCCCAAGTATAACTAAACCATGCAAATGCAATCTTCCACAGAGAAACCGTAAAACAGGACACTGTTAAATTTGCATTTCAGAGAAGCAATGGATACGTTTGCATGGGATACACTTAACCTTTAAAATTATCATCATACAAATTGAACTGGGTATCTATCCCTTTTACAAAAAAAGTGTAGGACCTAAACATGGCAGGCCCAGTTCCCATGCAGTCAACTGTGCAGTGTTCCTGTCCCCTCCCGACTGATCCCGGCAGCCCTGCCTCCTTCACAGACCCTCAGGCAGGCAAAGTCCAGAAATGTGTTTCTTTTTATTTCAGATGAAAGGAAATAAAGTCAGACACTTCCCCACTCCACCCTCTTAGCTCCTGCCTCATCCAGAACCTGGTGTGAAAGGGGACAGGGCCCAGTCTCCCATGAAGCCTGCCCTTCCCCCAACCCTCCTTCCCTCCCTCCAAATGGCAAGGTTAGAAAAACAATTAACTGTGTTGTTCCTCCCCCAGCACTGAACAGAGGCCCTACTGCAGCCAAGAAGGACGGGAAGGAGGCAGATGAGGGGAAAGGACAACCCAATCACTACACAGATGCCCCCTTCCCAGGCAGAAAGGCTGCCCTGGTTGGCTGCAAGGGGGATGGAGGTAGGTTATGGGGCAGGGAGAAGAGCCCTGAAAACCTTTTCCCTTTAACCTGACATATTTATATATTTACAGTTATAAGGGAGGGAAGGAAGTTTGGAGTAATAGATCTTCAAAGGCAAGGAATGAAAGCCAAATAGCACCCCCGTCTTGGGTCGTGGTCATAGTTTTCTGCCTCCTAGCTCCAAACACCTTCAGTAGGAAAAGGGAAACAGGAGGTAGGGGGTGAAAGGAGGGACTGTTTGAGGGTCCTGAGCCTACAGCTCACTCCAAGAGAAGTTGAGGCAGCAGAAGAGGGGCAGCTGAGTCCCACCCAAAAAAGGGCTGCTTGTGGCTTGTGCCCTGCCTCTCCACCAGCTCCCCATATTTCCATGCGGCCAAGGCGGGGGCTATGCCAGACCCATCTCCTCCAACACACTGCGCGGCGACTCATCCTCCTAAGGCAGAGACAAACAGGGTGACGCAGAGACACCAGGAGAGGCAGACAGGGAACGAGGGAGGTGGGTGGGCAAGACAACAGCATCACAAAGACAGAGGCAGAATGGGGGAAGCACACAGAGAAACAGGGAGGGGAGAGAGAAGCCAATGTGAGCCCAAGGCAGAACAGCTGGGGAACCCTTCAGGGGCGTTCCCTAGCCTCCTAGGACCACCTCCCAGAGCCAACTGTGACAAGGAGAAGGGTCCAAGTTGAGTCTGCCACCACCCAGAGAACCCAAAGCCAGGTTGGTGAGCAGGGGGGCTCAGCCTTAGTATCTGAGGGGAAAGGGAGTGAAGCTGGGACTGGGGAATGGGAAACACTTTCTGAGGGCTGGGGTTGGCACATGGTTGGGTCCATTTTTCAGGGGTAGAGAGGAGTAAAAGGTTGGCATCAGGTCCCTGAGGTATGGTGAACCAGACTGCAGAAAGATGAGTCATTAGGGTCTGAGCACAGCACTGGTAACAGATGTGTGTGTGTGTATCAAGGCACATATGTGCTAGGGTGTGTGCACATGCACACACATGTATGTGTGTAAGGGAACCTGTACCAGCGGGGTGACAAGTTCAGTTCTGCTTTTCTCCTATTGCAGAGGAGAGGCCCCCATCTCACCCCCTCCTCAAAGCCAGCTCAGGCCAGCTTGCTTGTCACTGCAGATTCCGGTGACTCATCTTCCTGCACCAAGTCTCAGCAGTGGCACAGCAGAGGGGCAAGCACTAATGCGGTGAGGGCAGGGGCGCCTGACCGCAGCGTGAACCAGCAGCGAGGTGCCTTCTACCCCAACCCCAAATCCCTATAGCCTTTTGCTTCTGAGAAGCAGAGGCTCATTGAGTGTGGATTAAAAAAAGGGGGAAGAAAAGAATTAATCTGTGTGTTTTCTCCAATTTGTTGAGCGACCCTTAAATGTTAAGATAAGCAAGGCCCAAAGGATATTCAGCTGGGGCAATACACTTTGGATCTTGTGGGAAGGAGGAGGAAATTGACACAGGGGGGCTGTCTTCCACCCCCAGCAATCAGGGCTTGAGGACAAGCTGGCCAACTGGGCGTGGCGGCCAGACACCACAGGGAGGGGGGGTCCTTTGGAAGCGGTGGTGGGAAGGGGGCAGCTGTGGCAGGCAGGCAGGGTGTCCAGGGGAGGGACGGCACCCTCTACCATGATACTCTTCCTCCTTCTCACTGTTCTGGGCCCGTACCTCCTGCAGCAGATCAGCCTGCTCAATAGCCTTTAGCACACTCTTCTTGGAGGTGTCTTGGACATCTCCCCCCATCAAAAACTCATCCAAGATGAAGTAGGCCTTCTCAAAATTAAAGATGATGTCCAGCTCACACACCTGAGAGGAGGGGAAATGGCAGAGTCGAGTGATGAAGTGCATTCCCACTCAACCTGTCCCAGCTCCTTTCTCAACGTGGCTCCCGTCTCCTTCACTACGACTCTTCCCACCTTGGGTTCTTGTGCCAGGTCTATGTTCTCCCAACCCTGAAGCCTTAGACTTAGTTCAGGTTTTCCTTCTCTTTCTTTTGTCTCTTTCACTGTGATCATAAAATATTAGTTGCCCTTGAGTGTGGCTCTTGTTGCTGTTCCCCCACCCCAAATCTGTGACATTGTTCCTACCAGCAGCTGGGCTAGCCTCCTTCCTAGCTCCAAAAGTTCTGTGGAGCTAGGTACTGTGGAGCGGGGCAGGAGGAGTCAAAATCAGGAACTACTGATAAAATCTGAATGGGGCCTCTGTTCTTTTGTGAGAAGCCCGAGCTGAGCTCCAGATGGATTTATTAAGTGGCAGATTCTGGTCCCCACTCCCTTCCTCCAGCTGACTAAGGAGCTGGGATAGGTTTAAGGCTTAAAAAGGGAGATTACTTACCATTCACACTGCTCCAACTGCACCTCTCCCAAGTATCCCAGGGCAGAATAGAAGGGTCCCAGCGTTTAGAGGAAACGGGATTGCTGAGTATGGAAACAGGCAAGGGTGGGGAGACTTACGCTGCCAAAGTATTTGTCCAGGAGTTCCACATATCGGTGGATCAGTTCCAGTGTGATGAGTTCATTGTCTTGGCCCTCGATGGCGCAGCAGAAATAGAGGCTGGCATATCTGAGGACAGGGGCACATGAGAGAGGTAGCTGGGAAGGCTATTAGGCCTGCTCCAGGACCAGGCGTTCTGGGCTCAAACCTTTCATTTCTCCTCATTCCCAGCTTAGCGTCCATGTGGCTACTAGACATACGTGGCGTGGTCCCAGGGTATACAAATAGTAACTTGTTCAGTCTCTTAGTGCCTCTCACAAACAGGCAGACACCAAACTCCTCCCGCTCTCTGACCTGCTCACTTTGACTCAGCAAAAAACTGAGCTAAGTAATTCACCTGCTGAGAAAAGGAACCGGAAAGTGTGTATGTGTTGGTAAAGGTAGCATGGGATTTTTTTAAAAAGAGAAAGATTTTATTTATTTATTTTTAGAGAGAGGGGAAGGGACGAAGAAAGAAAGGGAGAGAAACATCAATGCGAGAGAGAAACATCAATCGGCTGCCCCTTGCATGGCTCCGACAGGGAACTGAACCTGCCACCCAGGCATGTGCACCAGGAATTGAACCGGTGACCTTTCGCTTTGTGGGATGAACCCTAACCAACTGAGCCACACCGGTTAGGGCAGCACAGGATTTATGACTGTTGAATGAGACAACAAGTGACATGTGTAATGGGCAAGATAGGGCCTTCGGGACAGAGGTACGTGCATGAAGTAGGTGTGTGATTAGAGTAAAACTAAGTGGGAAACAAGAATTTCTTCAAGGTAGCTCTGGCTGGTGTGGCTCAGTAGATTGAGTGCAGGCCTGCGAACCAAAAGGTCGCCGGTTCGAGTCCCAGTCTAGGGCACATGCCTGGGTTGTGGGCCAGGTCCCCCCAGTAGAGGGCATGAGGGAGGCAACTACACACTGATGTTCCTCTCCCTCTCTTTCTCCCTCCCTTCTCCTCTGTCTAAAAATAAATAAATAAAATCTTTTAAAAAATTTTCTTCAAGGTAAGTTTGGAAAGGAAAGAAAGCTGAAGCTCATCACTGCCCTTCAGATGTCCTTTGCTCCCAGTTCTCCCTGACCTATGACCTGCTTATTGCTCAGCCATTCAAACCCATTGCCAGGCACCAATCAAGCAGGATCCAGGCAGGTCTGAAAGTAGGTGGGGAGTCACCTCTTATAGACAACTTTGAGGTCCCTCCATTCCAGGAAGCTGCACATCTTCGGTTTGCGAGCCAGAACAACCTGCATAAGCTCCCGAACCATCTTCTTTCTCTCCTTGTCTGATGTGGCCAGGTACCATTTTTGCAGCCTCAGCTTTCCCTGCCGGCTAAACAGCAGCATGAATCGCATCTGGGGGGAGAAGAGGTAGAGCAGAGGATCAGAGATTTGATTCTCTGAGGTTCTTTCCTCCATAAACAAACAGCCCCAAACTCATCTCATCTAATTCTTCTCCACTCACAGCTTCTACTTTCTTCAAACACTCAGCCCTTGCTCCCGACTCTGGGTATTTCCACCAGCTGGTGCCTTTCCTTCTGGGGGGTGTCAGAGCTTCTTTCATTTGGGTTGCAATTCTGGCTTCACTAGTTGAGTAATTTGCTTTGGACGATTATTTTATGTCTCTAGGCCTGTTTCCTGGTCTATAATACGGAGATATTAAAAGTACCTACCTTACAGAGTTGTTAGGAGGGATTAAATGAGTTGATATATGCAACAGTGCCTGGCACATGGTAAACACTGTAACACTAAACTATTATTTTTTCCCCACCTCCTGTTTCCTAATAGTTTCCTAAAGGTAAGTAAAACGCCTAGCACGGTGACAATCAGCCCGTAGCTGATGTCAAGATGTCTGCTTCCTTCCATGTGCCTTCTATCCACCACCACACTGAAATCAGGTATTTTGTCCCTGAAGAAGTTACTTCAATTCTCCACCCCATCCTGGCCATTTGCCTTTGAAGATGTCCCTAACACACTTCCTTCCTGTGCCAGTCATATGCCTAGGGGTGTTTTTCATCTTAGCAATCGGTAATGAGAACCCCCGCCCCCCAAATTCCACCCTCGTCTATCATCAGCCATCCAGGCACTTGGCCACTGGTATTCCTCTCTTCCTTCTTTCATGGTGCCTCTTGCTTGCTACACGCCCACTCCTTCCCCGATACCAGGTGACCAATTTCCCTTTCAGTTCTTCAGTTAGTACACAGCCATCCAGGGTGGCTCTCCTAGGGAATGTTTGTGGAACAGGGCTCAAACTGGGCAGGTTAGGGAGGAATGCAGAGCCTTCCCTACCAGGTGTGCCCCCAGCTACTCAGTTCCAGGAGGTCCTGGCCACATCCTGGAGTTATCGCTTTCTCCCTGCAGCTCTTCTCGCCACGGACATTACCAGGGCTGGAATCTTTGGGTGTGTGAAATAGTACTAGTTTATTACTGTTTAGTAGGCTAAAGGTTGCAATTACAGGGTTTTGTTTGTTTGTTTGTTTTTGATGGGGAGGAAGGGGAAGCGCCGTTAGCGTGATGGGAAGGCAACGGAGGGGCGCAAGGGAGCCCTGCACGTCTAAAATAGGGGTGGAGGGACGAGCAGGAAGACGGAAGGCCTGGGTTCCGGAAAGAGAATGGTGTGGGGAGCGGAGAGCCAAGAGCACCGGAGCCCGAGTTAAAAGTCTGGGTCTTCAAGAGCAAGACCTCAAGCCCACTTGCCTTCCCACCTTACCCTGCCTCTAGGCAGCCGGGCAGTAAACCAAAGCAGGCCGCCCACTCCTCGGACCCGGAAACTATACCCTCCCGTACAGCCCTAACTCCGCGGGCCACCGCTCCGATCAGGGCTGCGCGGCGACAGAGTGTGACCCGCGCTCCCCGCTGCCTTCTTCCGCCAACAGGCCCTCATGCCCCTATTCCTCGGGCGACTTCCCTGCGGCAGTGGTCGGGACCCCTTGGATCGCGACCCCCGCGCCTCCCCCGGCTCGGGACGGTCCCGCCGCCCCCTAAATCAGCTTTCTCGCCCCACTAATACGTCCTCTCCCCGCCCCTTCTCCCTAAAGCCATTTCCAGCTGCTCTTCCTCCCAAGGCCAGCTCGCCCACCCAGGAAAGTGAGGTTCTCTCGGGACCGGAGGAAGAAAGAGCGGCTCGCACAGAGGGCGGCCCCCAAGGACCCCCGCAGGTACAACCCACGTCCCTCGGTTCCCCCTCCCCTCCCTTTTCGCATAGCCTACCATCCTGCAGCCTCCGTCTTGGCACGTCCCTCTTCGGCCACCGTAGGCGCTAGTTCCACTGCCTTTCTTATCCTTTCTTCTCCTCCTCCCCCTCGGCTTGAAGCCCCTCCCCACCCCTTCACGTAGAGTACTGCGCAGGCGCCAACGCTGCGGGGCGCGTGGGCGGGGAAGGAGGCGGAGAAGCGAAAGTCATGGCAACCAGGTCCTTGACTTCAGCTTTCAGCAGCTCTGTAGTCATGGTAACAAGGCTGTCCTGTGGGCTGGTTGGAGGATGGGGGAGAAAGACAATGAGGTCCTCGCGCTTTAGAACCTTGGGAGGAAAAGGCGGGAAAAGGGGTGTGAGGTGGATGGGAGGATAACTGGAGTTTGTGAGGAAGTAGGGAGGATTAATGGAGGGGAGTGGGCAATTGAGAGAGAGCAGAATAGGAATTGGAGTTGTAGTGAAGGAGGAATGACAGGAGGAAGATGAAGACAAAGGATGGTGTGGCAGAAATGAGGAAAGAATAGATATCTACTGAGAACCAACAACACCCTTTTTTTGTACTTTTAAAATCAAAGTTATTGGAATGACATTGGTTAATAAAATTATAGTGCTAAGGTGTGCAATTCTGTAATACATACATCATCTGTATATTGTGTGTTCATCTCCATATCGTGTGTTCACCACCCCTAGTCAAGTCTCCTTCCATCACCATTTATCCCCCCTGTACCCTTTTCTACCTCCACCCACCCCTCTTTCCCTTTGGTAATCACCATGCTGTTGTATCTATGGGAATTTTTTTTAAGATATTATTTATTTTTAGAGAGGGGAAGGGAGGGAGAAAGAAAGGGAGAGAAACATCAATGTGTGGTTGCCTCTCTAGCGCCCCTCACTGGAGACCTGGCCTGCAACCCAGGCATGTGTCCTTTTGGTTTGCAGACTGGCACTCAATCCACTGAGTCACACCAGCCAGGGCTGTTTTTTGTTTTTTGTTTTTACTTAATCCCTTCACCCTTCTCACCCAGCTCTGCAACACCCCTCCCCTCTGACAGCTGACAGTCTGTTCTCTATGAGGCTATTTCTATTTTGTTTGTTAGTTTATTTTGTTCATTAGATTCCATATATGACTGAAATCATATGGTACTTGTCCTTCCCTGACTGGCTTATTTCGCTTAGTATAATGCTCTCCTGGTCCATCCATGCTATTGCCAAGGGTAAGATTTCCTTCTTTTTTTTTTTTTTTTTAAGCCAAGTAGTATTCCATTATGTATATGTGCCATAGCTTTTTTACCCACTCATCTACTGATGGACACTTAGACTGCCTCAAAATCTTGGCTATTATAAATAACACTGCAATGAACATAAGGGTGCATATATTCTTAAATTTTAAACGACTATTTCGGGTTTCTTTGGATATATTCCCAGAAGTGGAATTGCTGGGTCATAAGGCAGTTCCAGTTTTAATTTTTCAAGGTATCTCCATACTACTTTGCACAGTGGATGCACCAATATGCATTCCCACCAACAGTGCATGAGAGTTCTCTTCTCTTCACATGCTGACCAACATTTGTTGTTTGTTTATTTACTGATGATAGTCATTCTGACCAGTGTGAAGTGATATCTCATTGTGGTTTTCATTTGTATCTCTCTGATGATTAGTGACACTGAGCATCTTTTCATGTGTCTCTGAGCCCTCTGTATATCCTCTTTGGAGAAGTGTCTGTTCATGTGCTTTACCCATTTTTTAATTGGATTGTTTGGTTTTTTGGTGTTGAGTTCTTTATAAATTTTGGATATTAACCCCTTATCAGATGTATCATTGGTGAATATGTTCCCCCATTCAGTGGGTTGTATTTTCATTTTGCTGATCATTTCCTTGGCTGTGCAAAAACTTTTTAGTCTGATATACTCCAATTTGTTTACTTTTCTTTTGTTTCCCTTGCTCAAGGATATATATCAGAAAAAATATCTCTATAAGAAATGTTTGAGATTTTACTGCCTATGTTTTCTTCTAGGATTTTTATGGTTTCAAGTCTAACATGTAAGTTTTTAATCCATTTTGAGTTTATTTTTGTGTATGATGGAAGAAGGTGGTCTAGTTTCATTATTTTTTGCACGTATCTGTCCAATTCCCCCAACGTCATTTATTGAATAGATTATCTTCACCCCGTTACATGTTTTTGCCTCCTTTGTTAAATACTAATTGACCACAAAGGCAGGGGTTTATTTCTGGGCTCTCTGTTCTGTTTCATCGATCTATATGTCTGTTTTTATGCCAGTACCATGCTGTTTTGATTACTATAGCCTTGTAGTATAGTTTGATATCAGGAAGCATGATTCTTCCAACTTTGTTCTTGTTTCTCAAGATTGCTATGGCTATTCTGGGTCTTTGTGGTTTCATATAAATTTTTGGAATATTTGTTCTAGTTCTGTGAAATATGCCATTGGTATTTTGGTGGGAATTGCATTGAATCTATAGATTGCTTTGAGTAATATGGACATTTTAATGATGTTAATTCTTTCTATCCATGAACACAGTATATGCTTCCACTTATTTGTATCTTCTTCAATTTCTTTCTTCAGTGTCTTATAATTTTCCAAGTATAGTCTTTTACATCCTTGGTTAAATTTATTTTTAGATATTTTATTTATTTATTTATTTTGGGTGCAATTGTAAATGGGATTGTTTTCTTAGTTTCCCTTTCTGATAGTTCATTACTGGTGTATAACAATGCACTGATCTCTGGCTATTTATTTTGTATCGTGCTACTTCACTTAATTCATTTATCAGCTCTAGTAGTTTTTTGGTGTAATCCTTAGGGTTCTCTGTATAGAGTATCATGTCATCTGCAAATAATGACAGTTTTACTTCCAATCTGTATGCCTTTTATTTCTTCTTGTTCAATTGCTGTGGCTAGAACTTCCTGTACTAATAACACCCTCTTAAAGTAAGAGAAATGCATAGGCAACGAGGGAGATGAGAATAAAAGAGAAAAAGAGGTGCTGATTAAAAGTGATGTAGGAAAAAGGGGGGGAAACATGAACTAAGGTGAAAGGGGAGAAATAAAGAGAATCTTAAAAGATTAGCATGGGTCAAAACTAAAAAGGAACAGATATACTGGTAACCGAGATACAAGTGTAAAGATCAGGAGGATGCAAATTTTGATACGAGCCTTCTAGCTGAGGATGTGCCTGTGTGAGTGTGTATGCCAATGTGTGTGTATCCATGTAGGAAGGTAAAGGGATTTGCATATAAGAGAAAATCTTAAATTTTGTCATGCTGAAAACTTAATGGCTATCTCTAGATAATTGTTGGTAACTAAGGTGCTATCATTTTTTTAGTAGCACTCAGAGCAAATTGTTGGTAAGGTCTGACCTGTCTCCACTTTATATTCTTCTTTTCTTACTTTTTGTTACGGAGATAATATTCTCTAGCTGCAAGAGGATGGGCTTAATTCACCTGGGATGCAGTCTGGTTTCTGACCCTTACTAGCCTCAGATGAATCATTTAACTCTCCATTTCCCTGTTTTAAACTTGAGGATAGGAGATCAAGATTGTTCTGCGGATGGATAGAAAGTATCTGGCACATTGTAAACACTTGATAATGGCAGCAATTGTCATTTCCTTTTTCCAAATTCTGTCTTCTGCTATTTTTTTCTTCCTTTCTTTTTCGTTTTCCTTTTTCCTCTGCCTATACCTGAGGCTTGCCAATGGTATGGACACTGGCTGAATTATCTTGGTGGGTTTTTTTAGGTGAAGAATAACATCAATAAAGCAGGTTAGATTTAGAAAGAGTAAATCATAATGGAGTGAAAAGAAGGAATGGGAGTGTGGAAGAAGAATGGGAGTGTGGAAGGCAAAACAAATGAAAGGAGATGTGTCCCCTCCCATGGGGAGAGGAGAAGGTTGTATACAAAGGAGTAATGAGAAGTGGAATAAGTAAAGCAGACAGCAAGGCAACAGCCAGCGGAAGTTTGGAGGCTCCAGAGATGTAAACTCCTGCGCTCCTCAGAAAGCTGACACTTTTAGAATTCGTCGTCTCAGTGTGGTATTCCAACCTGCAGAAAAGATAAAATTCTTGAGAGAATTGTTAGAAATATGGATTTTGCTCATGTAGAATCATAGAGCTTAAGTGGTTTAAACTATTTAGAAAACATTGGACTTGATTTTTTTCTTCTTCTTCTTCTTCTTCCTCTTCTTTTTTTACGTGCTTGTTGATTTTAGAGAGAGGGGAAACGAGGGAGAAAGGGAGGGAAACATGGGTATGAGAGAGAAACAGCGATTGGCTGCCTCTCGCAACTGTGGCTGGCCAGGAATGAACCCCAAACCCAGGCATGTGTCCTGACCAGGAATTGAACCCATGACCTTTTGGCTATGGGACAGTGCTCCAACCAACTGAGCCACACCAGCCAGGGCTGGACTGGATTTATTCATTGTTAGTGAACAATGAATGTAGAGAATCTATGAGTTGGTAGATCCAATACAGCCTGTGTCTGCGGATGAGTTCAGATTTGATGCAGTGCACAGTTGGGAGTTGTTATGGTTGTCCGAGCAAGTGAATAACTTGGTGAAAACAATTTTAAGAAAATTAATCTTAAAGTAATGTGGGGGACAACTTGAAAGAATGAGTGGAAGGCTGGAAGATCATCTAGGAAGCAGTTTGGGGAATCCGGGCACAAGGAAGAAATGCAGAGGCACAAACTGGAGAGATACCTGGAAGGGTCCAATCAGCTGAAGTCGATCACTCATCTACGTGGGAGAGAAGAAAGAAGAATCAAAGTAGTTGCATGTGTGAGTTGGCCTCGTTTCTGCAGCTGCATTGTAAGCTCCTCTTTGGATGGCATCTTATTCATCTTTTGTTGTTTCTTTTAAAAGGTTTTACTCATTTATTTTTAGAGAGAGGGGAAAGGAGGGAGAAAGGGAGGGAGAGACACATCAATCCCTCATTGCCTCTCACATGTCCCCAACGGGGACAGACCTGCAACCCAGGCATGTGCCCTGACGGGAAATCAAACCAGTGACCTTTGGCTTTGTGACTGAGCCACACCAGTCTGGGTAAAACCTATATAATCTTGTTAACCTCTGCCACTCCAATACATTTAATAAAAAATAAAATAAACAAAAAACATTTTCATCCAAAATATGCTAAATTCTAGTTTCCTATAAATGGGACAATGGCAGAGGTGAGATCCCCTTTCCCAGGTGTGGGTGGTGCTTGTACTGTCAGTCTACAGACCGCGCTCAGCCGCGTGTGCTGCCTCTCACCTGGCTGTAGAGGTGGCTCCTGCAGTGGTGGGAGGGGTGGCCCCGATGACCCCTGCAGCCTTTCACCTCTGTAAGTCTATGATCTGAGTTTCTCCCTCTTGTGATACTCTCTGCACCTATTTTTTGAGCATTCTTTTTTTTAAATCCTCACCTGAGGATATGTTTATTGATTTCAGAGAGAGGGTAAGGGGAGTGGAGAGATAGATAGATAGATAGAAACATGGATATGAGAAAGAAACATCAGTCAATTGCCTGGCCGTCCCCAGTAAGCGCCATCTGGGACTGCAGCCTTTCGCAGTACGGGATGATGCTCCAGTCAGCTGAGCCACCCAGCCAGGGTTGCGTATTTTTTAAATAGTTCGTAGTTCCCTGATCATGTCATTTGCAATCATCCCTGTTTTTCTATATACCTCTTTAAAAAACTGAGCGATTGGGATCTTATGATATGATATTCCTAGCAGTCCTGATGATTAAAATACTTTCTGTGGTAGATACTTACCATTCTTTTTCACCTCCCAGGCTCTAAACCCCCTTGCTAGGGTTTAGGAATCTCCACCTTTTGAGTCTAGGGGAGCTAGAACAACCTCCCAGTGTAGCATTTAATCTGTCCAGATATTGGCTTTTGCAGCCTTTTTTGCACCCGCAGCGTGGGCATGTCTGCTGGACTTGGCCAGTCCACGCATTCACCAGGACTTCGGGCCAGGAAGGAATGAGGTGGGGATAGGGTGACGGAGGGTAGGAAAGACTATAGCAGAGGGTCGTAGGGTGAAATTCCTAAGGTGGCAGTGGGATGTCCCCCAATCACCCCAGTGCCCTCACTGAACATGACATTGCCATCGGTGCCAGTCCCGCTACGTTGTCCACTGGCTGCATGTGTGGGTTGGCCTCGTCTCTCCAGCTTGCCTATAAGCTCCCTGTTGGGCAGTGTCTTTTGTTTGTTCGTTTGTTTGTTTATGGGCGGTGTCTTATTCATCTTTTGCTTCATAGCACCCTGGACAGTGCTTATTGATTAGCTCCAATTACGATCATTGTCAAAACTATATATTTAAATCTTACTTCTCATCCAAAATATGCTAAATTCTAATTTCATATTTAATAGTACATATTTAATACCTATTATTCCTGCTAGATGATAAACTGTTTTCTTTTGCTATTTCCACTGTGCCTAGCACAGTAACACAGCGGGTACCCGATACTTGTTGAATAAATGACTATTGGATTACCCATTTGGAAATTCCGTTGTCGTCTCAAACTTCGTTTGCCAAAAAGATTTACTACCTCTTGCCTTTCCCTGAAACTATCCCATCTCTAGGCTCACCACTGTGGTCAAGGTCACTGCTGTTTCCTAGTCTTGCAGAATATGAGTCTGGGACATTCTGAGTAACATAAAAGCGTGGCTATTCAAGGCGCCTCCATCAGACTTGCCTGACCAGACTCGGAGAGGCTACGTGGAAGAGGGAGAGACAGCCGGCTGGGTTATCAGAGGAGGAAGGCAGAGTCTACAAGCCCACCTGGCGACTTGGGGTTTCACCCTCAGGTGTGTTCTTGAAACTGCCTTGCTATTATTTTTACTTTGGGATTTTGTTCACACTGTTTTCTGGAATGGCCTGCTATTCCCTCCCCAATGGACCTAAACTCATCTTATTCATCCTTTAAGTTTCGGTCAAGCAGCCACTCCTGCTGAGCCTTTACGCTCCGATCTAGACTGTAGTGACCATGTCTACAATGTTCCTTTCAGTCGTCTTTGCAGTGTCCCACACAGCATTTCAGCTTTTTGGTGTCTATTCTCCTTGGGTACTTGATAGTCAAAAACAGCACTTACACTTTGTAAACAGTGCTTCACAGCACCCAGTATAAAGTTAAGCTTTTAAATAAACACCTACTAAATTGAATGGAGTGCAAACTTGGCAAGATTTCGGTGGAAGCCACAGCTGCTTTGTTTCTGGAAAGGTTTACAAGGAAGACTAGAGTCAAAGCGACACCTGGCGGCTAAGGATCAAAGGCTACCTTCAGGACGCCGGTGTTCAGGCTAGTGAGGCAAAGGTGTAAGTGCAGGACGCGCTGGTGACTGGCACCTGAGGGCAGCGCCTCTGCCCCTGACTTCAGCTGAGCTGTGCTGTGTGCTCACGGAGACCTGTGTTCACAGATGCCATGGAGAAGGCATACAGAGAGGGTGCAGTGGCGAGGAACACCGATGTGCCCCACTGCCAGGGGCTAAGTAACAGTAACAGCAGCCAGTCATTCAAACTCTCTCTGGTCCTAGTTCCCTTATCTCTACATAATGTTCGCTACTATTAGTACAATAAAACTTACTAAAACTGAGGAACCATCTTTTAAAAACGAGTTGGAAACAGATGGTGTTTCCTTGACAAGTTTCGCTCTGATAGAATGCTTTTTGCCATTGAGGGATTTACAAAGTTCATACCCGTTACAAATACTTGGGCAGGCTGATAAGCAATTCCACTGTGTGAGGTTTACAAGAAATCTGCAGTAATGATGCTGGAATCAGAGCTTGTTGGTTTTTTATCTCTAAAGAAATAGAGAGAGGAAAAGAGACTTGGAACGATGAAGGAGGGGGCCCGGGCAAAGCCGCATCCCTCATCTTTGTCCTCAGAGTATCTGAAAAAATAGAGGGTGCTGTTAAATGGGACACTTTCTGGAGCAAATGCCCTCTGCCATCATGAGGTCTTCTGAACAACTCTTTTCTTCTGAGACCTCTCAGCATGTATAGCCAGTTTTTGAACTGTATACTGCAGAATTAAGGCTCACTTGTTCCACTTTTTGAAGAATCTTGTGGGGAAAAAAAAGAGGCTTTTTTGGTTTCCAAGCAAATCTGTTATAGATGGGTAACTCCTCAGCCACTAGCCCAGGGCCTGGAATTGGTCATATTTTCAGGGTGTAAAGAGGATGAAAGATATATCTGGGTCCTGGTGTCCCTTAATTCTTGGACTGTTGTCTTCATGACCCCAGGCACCTCTATGAGCCAGAGGGAGTTCTGTACTAGAGGAAGGAATTATTCCTGCAGGAAGAGGAATACTTGAGTACCAGCTAAGTTCTCACCACAAATCTCAGTGTAGAAGTATCGTGTGAACTGGATTAAGCCACACCAAGTTTTTGCGTCCTATGGTCTAAGACAGAAGTAGGCCAAATGCCCTCTTTGGCCTTTTTTCTCTACTTCTACAACCATATCTTTGTCCTACAAAGCTTGCCAGTTGCACAGGAAAAGATGAAAAACTCACTGAGGTGAAAAGAGAATTTCTCTCTAATTCTGAGAGTAGCTTGAGTGAGACATCAATTCTGGGCCTTCTTTCCTCTGGGTCTTGCCCTGGATCCCACCGGCTTTCTAAGGAGAGAGGGAAACCTTCCCTCCAGGCTTACATGGGCTTTGGGTCCCCTCTGACTATCTCAGCTTTTGGCGAAGAGAGAGCTTGGAGAAGGCAAACCCGAAGAGAGGAGCCCATCAGGAAGAGGTGTCCTGTAAGCGCATCTCCTTTGAATGTCTTAGTGCAGCACTTTCACCCTTTTCCATCTCGTGGCGAATGTGCACTACCACTAAAATTCTGCAGCGCATCAAGGAATGTAACAGTTTTTGCTGATCTGACAGAAAATAGGTATAATTTTGATTCATTCACACCAGACAGCTATTGTTGTGTTGGCTGTTTTCATTTTTTTATTTGACAATCTAAGGGAAAAGAGGTCAGTGCCTCTGACTAAATAGATATTGCGCGTTTTAAAAATTCTGTGGCGCACCGGTTGAAAATCGCTGTCTTAGTGCATCATGCTGAAGCACCCAAGAATGCCCCTGATGAAGCCTGCGAGGACAGCAGGAGTGCAAAGGGCGGTGAGTCGGCCTTCAGTGCATGTCGGAGGAGTGGGGGGTGAGCAAATGAGTGAATACCGTTCCTGGACTTACATCATGATCAGATTTGTTCCGAGAAAGTCTAACATGATTTTAGAGAGAATGAAAATAGGAAGGTTCTTTTGAGTTCAATGTGTAAAGTTTATTTTTATTTACGGCAGTGAGCTTTTTTTAGGAAAGTTGGGAAGGCCTATATAAGCTTGAGCAAAGTTAAGATTCTAACCCAGCAAAGACCACTTTTGATTGTTTTGTACCATTTGAAAATGTTTGTATTAGCAGAATCACAGAACTGCAGGATTGGGAGGTCCTTGGTTCCATCTCCAGGCAGTTATTCTGTGGATGCACAAGCACATGGACATAGGGGTAGACATGGAAGGATATCCATCTCCACACTGTTGGCAACAACTATGACAATTTTGCAAGCCGTGAAATCCAAAACGTCCATCTGCAGTAGTTAAGGAATTGTGGTACATCTGTATATGTAGCTGGTAAAGAGGGTTAGGGACAGGTGTGTAGGGTATGTCACTAGGTAAGTAAAGCAAGCTGCAGAAGTATATATATATTATATATGATAAATGTGTGTGTGTGTGTATATATATATAATGGTCTTGTGTAAAAGTAACAAGTGTTTTAAATATTCTTTTAAATGCTTAGCAAAGTTCTGAGAAAACACCCAAGAACCTGGGGCCTACTAAGGTCTACTTTTACCCTTTGAACTGTTTGAATGTCTTTCAGTAAGCGTGCGTTCTTTATCACTTAAAAAAGTCACCTCATCTGACACACCGAAGCATCCCCACCAAGTGGTCACTCTGGCTTTCCTGGAACACTTCCGGTAGTGGAGAATTCGTTACCTCTTAACTATCAGACGGTGTTTTGACCAGTACCCCTCCGCCCGCAGATGGTAATTCTTTTCTGTTTAGATATGACCTAGGATCCCAGGGGCAAGATCCATCAGTCTTGTCTTGAGGGTCCTGGAGAGGGGAGGCACAAAATTTTGACAGATTATTCTTGGTAATTTTTCAGTTAAAAAATATTTTTTGATTACATAAACAGAAACTAATTGGAGTACATATGTCTTCTGGGATAAGTCTTCAAGATACTAGAGGAAGAAAATAAAAGACTTTCCAGGACGCCATTTTAAGGAGGATATGAAGAGTGTGGATAACAAAAGGGCCTTGTTTTCAAGGAGCCTGATATGGAGATGCGGGTGGGGGTACCCTGCGCACTGGAGCGTACGTGAATGAAAGCACTGTTAAACACCAGGAAAGGAAAACTCCATAAATGCCAACTGGAGTGCGACGATGTTGACTGGGTCCACGGGAACGCTGTCTGAAGACAATGGACTAGTCTGGGTTTGAGAAATGGAGAGAGGGGTAGGTGCAGGGGATGGGGGCATTTGGTGGTAGGAGAAAGTAGCGTGAGTGCAGATGGGAACCCACAGGGACAGTGTTTGTGGTGAGCAGGCCTGCCTGACGGTGGAAGGCATTTGGGGAGCCCTCTCTCCCTTTTCAGGATGATGCCCAGAGGAGGACTCATGCCCACACAACATGTCCCTGGGGCCTTCTTGCTGAGCCCCAGCAGCCGGTCCTGCGGACTTACCCGTGGCAAGTCAACACGTCCGGGCCCGTGTGCGTGTGTTTCCTGAAGGTCCCTTTCACCCGACAGGGCTATGAACTGGCAGAATGTTGATTTGGTACTGTGTGAAACGTGGAAAGTAAATGCAGGGACTGTTTTAGAATATTCTTTTTATTTATTTATTTATTTAATTTAAAAAACATTTTTACTTTTTATATATCAGAAAGGAGAAAAGCACATAATTCAACACAATTTCAAGAACATTGGGCCCCACATTTGGGTAACCTTGTGAGTACGGCATGTGGATATCATTGTCCAGTGCATAATGAAAAAAGAAAAAAGAACTGAGATTTCTTACTGAAGAGTGGGATGATGAGGATTCTATCAGATTGCATTCATTCAGCATCTACGTGCAATTCTTTAACGAACTGGTCTTCATGCTATACCCCCTAGCTTAGTTGGTTTTCGGAAAAACTGATTAACTGGGGTAGTTGAGCCTGAATTTGCTGTCTCTTTCTCTCATTCCCTCTCATTTTCTCTCTCCCTCTTTCTCTCACGTATCCACTGCTCACAGCAGCCGGAAATGACACATTGAAGTGAGTCACCAATGCAGCTGTGAGTCACCCTATAATTGGGGAAAGTTCTGTCCTGCTAGGTCGTGCATCCGTTTGCACTCCTGCTCCTAAATATATTGGAAAATTTTGAAACCACTCTGTCCTCATGCTAATCTCTCTCACCCACCACATCCTTTTGGTCCCTAAAGTGGATGAAGTTGGATAATCTTGGCAGGGGTCCTAATCCATCCTGTGGAAAGGCAAGGAAAGAAGAGCGATGGGCTTCAGGCAGCCACAAGGTGGCAGTGTGAGCCCCTTGTGCTCGCTGCCCACAGGGGGCATGGCAGTTAAGTGGCCAGACTCCTGAGATGCAATGACACAGACCACAAAGGAATACTCTCAGCAAGTTTAAATAATATGCTTTTCTTGATAGTCCTCTTTCTCTCTAACAGGCACCCAAGAACGTGATAAATATTCAAGCACACCTCTGGCATCCCACCCTCCCCACTAGGAGATTGGAGCCAAGAGCCAGGCATACCTTCTTCCTCTATTCCTGCAAAATAAAGCTTGTGGGAAGCAGAAACCTGCTTCTATAAGTAAACAAGTCACCTACACTCTGAAATAGTATATGCTCACTGTTTCTGGGGAGGGAGACGGCCAGGCCGGGGTGGATCTCTGCACTGGGGGAGCGATCGCTCTGCCCTTCCACAGCACCTCTGAGCTGAGAAGGGCCAACCTTGCAATGAAAGAGTGTTTCTGCCATTGGCCTTCTCTGGCCTGCTGCCAGCCTCCTCAGCAGTGGCAGACAGTGCAAGAGTGATGGCAACGTGACTGGGACTCAAATAGTTGCTACCAAGCACACGAAAGCTCCTGTAAGTCCTGTGGTCCCACCCTGCCAGGCCTCAGTGGGATGCAGATCTAAGGCCCTGAACAGACAGAGCGATGGGCAGAAGCAGCTGCACGAGTGGCTCCGAGAGCTTTACAGTCGGGTTTGGAGACCTTCAGGGAGCCATGCCTCAGAGGTCCCTCCCAGGGTTTCCACTGGGGCGTTTTACTGAGAGGTCCTCTTTCTCTTCCCTTGGGAGAGGCTGAGGTCTAGAAGGCAGATTTACCATTTAAAAAAAAATAGAAAAAGGCAAATGTCTTCTCTTTCTCCAGAAAGATGAATTAAAATAAAAGTTCTTTTCTTCAGAGTTTCTTCTTCTCTGATACATCTCCAGTTCTGTCCCAGATGAGGGCTTCATGGTCAGGGTTCCATTACTTGGCCCACGAACAGGACTGTTCCTGAGGATGGAAGAATCACGGGAGATGAGAATTGGAAGGAATGGCATGGCTCACCAAGCTTGAAGTTTATAGATGAACTAAGATGTGAGAAGATGAGTGAGATGTCTGGAGTCACGGCTGCTTTAGTGACTAAGCTGGGACTGGGGTCCTGGCACAGCCCTCTGTCTGTGACATGGCACTGCCTCTGAGGACAGGAAGAGGAACAGAGCTACAGATTTCTTGCCTAGAGTCCTAGCGTGAGAGTGGATCTACACCTGGATGGACTGGCATCTGAAATAGTGGGGCATCATGGGCCCCGGGCTCACCTGTGGGGTTGTGCCGCACCACAAAGAGGAAGGGTCTGTCCATGATGATCTCTTCAGGGGCCATTCGGGCTGAGACAGTAATGGCTGGAAGAGAGGGGACAATGGCTTAGAACAGAGGGACATCGGCATTGTTTCCTAGATTGATCACAAGTGATCCGCTGACATCAGCCTTCCATCTGATGGCAGCACTGGTGGCTGATTTTTAGGAGGCTCCATTGTTCTGTTGGACATGAACCCTAGAAGTTTGGGGTTTCCCCAGGAGTTCAGAAGAGATCTATCAGCTCTATTACAAACAGACATTTAAACCCTTTTAGGCTATATTGTTAAGCAAGTTCCTTAAGTTGACTCAGCCACGGTGAGAACAACCCAGGAGCTTTCCTTTGGGAAGCCTTTCATATTCAGGGGAACTCAGGAGCCATTGGGCCCATTGTCTAGGCTGAGAAACACTAGTGAGGAAAAGGCGATACTCCCCGCACAGAAAGTGCTGCTTTTGAGGAGAGGCTTGGTGCAATAGAGCAGAGGGGGTTCATCCTGGGTTTGGGTGCCATGGCAGCCCCTCCTGTAAGCCTTGGGCTGAGACTTGCCAGGCCTCACCTAAGCCTGACTCACCTGTAGAGGAGGATGCCACCGTGCCCTTCTCATTCACCTCGATCTTCACTTTTTGCAGCGCCTGCGATACGTAGAGAGGCTCTTGATCTGAAACAGGGGGATGCGAGAGTACATCAGCACGGTTTTCTGGGAAAAGCTCCTTTGTCCTCTAAGGGGCTGCACAGTCCGGCAGGATAAGAAAGTGAAAGGAAAATCTCTTACCTGAAAAACTCAAGAAGTCCGCCTGGCTTGGACTAAACATGTTAGTCATCCCCAAATTCTCCAAGGGCCTCCTGAGGTCAACTTCACTCTCAAGGGAGAACCTATAGACAGGAGCAGGAAACAGTTTAAGCTCAGGCTACCTCCAGCCACCTCTCCAAGTCCCTACCAGGTATCACCCCAGCAACCTGACAGGACTGGGGCTGATGTGAAAGTAAAAGAGGGAGGCTCATTACTTCAAATCTTTTTTCAAATCCTCTCTGCTTGGTAGAGGTTCTAATATTACTGAACATTTTTCTGAAATCTCCCAGCCCTCTCAAACTTATGACTAATTACTTTTTTTCAAATAAGGCAGTAGTCATTCAGTCTGGCTGGTGGGGGGCGGGGGGGGCGGGCAGCAAGGGCAAATTCTCCTGCAAGGCTATATTTGAACAAAAATCTGGTCTGTAGATTGTATTTCTGAGAGTTAATGCTGAAGAGGACTCGAGCAGCGAGGCTTTAGGGTGCTATCTGCTTCCCATCAGGGCACAGCTAATTACCTCAATTTTTTGAGAGAGGGAGGGAGGGAGAGAAGGAGAGAGAGAGAACAAACCAACTAAATTTTTCTCTTCCCCAGAGCCTGACATTATAGTGTATGGAAATTTGGGGTAAGCATGGTGGGTGGGAGGCTTCCCTACAATTCTGGAATTACGCAGCTTCAGCCTTCTCCACCCTGTTGGCTTCTGCAGAAGGATTTTTAAAACGTGCTTTGTTGGAAGCCAGCTAGATGCTGTAGTTCCAGCCATTCCATCTGCAGAAGTTATTCCTTTTGTCCTCGTTGTTTGGATGTTGACTTGGGAAGATGGAGGTGCGAGTAAGGGGCATTCAAAAAAAGGTGAAGGCAGATTTAGCCTCCCCCCTCTATCCTTTCTCTGGCTCATCCTTTGGCTGGCTTTTGCTGTGTGTTTTGAGAGAGGTTTACGCCAGGGCATAGTCTAAAAAACTCCTTGCCCTCCAGCAGAAATAGGATGAGGAGAGAAACCTTAATCAAACCCAGGCCAGAGTGTTTCCCGTCAGCCTTCTACACATAACTCTGCCCTGCAAGCATCACATCTGGGAAAATCAACGTGGCGGTGGTGCTTTTAGGAGAGAGAGGAGGCGGGAGATGGAAGGAATTAGGACATTGGCAGGAGGTGGGGCTTACTTGGGCAGAACCAGGAGACGGGGCAGGCAGGTCATGTTCCCCTTCCACTGGCTGATGAGCTGGGCATCCAGAATGTTGGTGAGGGCAGAGAGAGGCACCTCTTTCTCATAGGGAGCAGCGATGAACATGCTGAGAGTGTCCCCGTGGTAGGGCAATTCCAGGATGTCGTAGTAATGGCCATCAGGGGTGGAAAACTCAGCTGTGAAGACACCAAGATGGCGCATTAAAACGGCTCCAGCTCTTGTTGACTCTAACCCAGCCCTGGGTTTTCAACTAGTTATTCTGTCCCGTCCACTCTTTCTGAAAGCCAGCTCTCTATTCCGGCTTTTGATGCTTCCCCACCCACCACTCCCCTATTCAGTGTGTTCATTTCCATTTCCCTTATTTTCTGCCAATTTAGTGTCTTCTGGTTTCTGTTTCTTTCTGGCTTTCTTTATATTCACTCCCCCGCTCCCATACCCAGCCACTACTTCACTCCAACCCTCATCTCCTGAATCGCAACGTCCACATAGCAAGTAGAAGTTGCGTCCCCTCCCCGCCAAGCAGGACTTGTAATCACACTAGAAACAGCTGAGGATGAGAGACAGGGGTTCAGCGGTCACATGTGGGCCTGAGGGAATCACTGGATTTCAGCTTCATCTTGTATAAGATAAAGCTATTTCTGCTGCTCCATTTATCCTAGTGTTTCTTTTTTGGGAAGTCTTTGTTACAGCTGAGGTATGTTCTAGGGTTCCTCCTCCTTTAGAGGGGGACACCCAGGGATGACTTCCAGTAGGGACCGGGGGAAGGGAGTCTTGCACTTACTGTAGTTGAACTTGTTGGTCTGAGCCATCATGGGCACCGAGACGGTGCTGCCATCAGACTTGTGGAAGAGGCGGTGGTGGGTGCCCAGCTCTGGGAAGGGTGTCTTCCAGTGGCCGTTGAAGTACAGGGCATTCACCAGCACCAGGCGCGTCAGCTGGTCCACAGCCCCTTCACCAAGTAAGTCACTAATCATGCCTACGGAGAAACCAGGTGATCAGGAGCTAGATTTTTTTTTTTTTTTTTTTTGTAATCCCCTTAGATAGATCCCTCCAGCTCCCAGGCTTCAAATGGATGTGGTCTGTTGAAGCAATCCAGTCAGAAGATAGCCTGGGAGTTTAGGTGAACCAATCTAGCTGTTTTCAACGTGTTCCAAATTTCTAAGGGTCTCAGAAAGCCTCCTAGCTCACCACACTTTCTTGGGCCTGGGATCCTGTCCAGAATCAGAGCTGGAAACTTAAGTCTTCCCTTGCTTCCCTCCCTAAGCTGTAGTCTTGATGGGTTGTGTGTGCACCTCATCATGGTTATTGCCATTCTAATGAAATCCCGTAACACTTTTTAGGGATGCCTTTAGAGTTGGTTCGTGAGAAGGCCTAATTCTGGAAAATATGACAGTGATTCTTAAAGCGCCTGACCTTTAGCCTACAAAGAAGAGAATGCTGAAGGGAGAAGTTGAGATATTTGGGATTTGTTTCCAAATCCCCTTTCTTGGCAGGCTCTTGGGGACCAGCCTCCTCTCCCTGCCTGCTCACCTTTCGTGTGTCTCTTCACCCAGTCATTGATGATGAACCTGGCTCTCTCCGTCTCTGAAAAGTCCACCTGCTTGACTGTGGTCCGAAACAGGCTGAAGAAATGAGGCATGAAGCCTTGAACCAGCTTCAGATCCCGCTGGACGAAGATGGCATCGGCGACGCTGATCTCATCCTTGTTCCATGGCCCCATGAGTTCCTTGTACAGTTGACGGAGGGCAGGGGCCACACCCTTCTCTGTGTGGGTGGGAGAAAGGACACATCAGGCTCCCATTCAGCCAAGGGGTCCCAGCTGGGCCAACTTCCCCCATGAGAGACCACTCCCTGCCCTCATGGATGGGCTCTTCTGTTCTCCTAAGTGTCTCTGGAAGGAGAGTTCATTCTAAACCTTAGTGTCTTCTGCATTCCCCTCTCTTTCTCAAAAATCTCAGGTCCTAGTCCTTTTTGGGGGGTTAGAATATTTTTCTGATTTTAGCTGACAAACCCTAATCTTTTTTCATAATATTAATAACAGCTATACAAAGCACTTCATACACACAATTCGTTTTAATCCTTACAGCAGCCCTCCGTGTTAGGTACTCTTCTTTTAAAAAGTTTTTATTAATTCATTTATTTCTAGAGAGAGGGGAAGGGAAGGAGAAAGAGAGGAAAAGAAACGTCGATCAGCTGCCCCCTGCATGCCCTCAGCCAGGGGGCTGGGTCTGCACCCCAGGCATGTGCCCTGATCAGGAATTGAACAAGCGACCTTTCAGTTTGCAGGACAGTGCCCAGCCCGCTGAGCCATACCAGTCGCGGCTGTGCTAGGTACTTGTATTAATCCCTATTTGTAAATGAGGAAACTGCGCCTCAGAGGGGCTAACGTTATGCAGCTAATATGTGGTGATGCAAGGCTGTTTTGCACCAAATTCACTGGCCCGTACACTCTGTGACTAGTCAAGGGCCAAGTGACACAGGGAATGGTGGTCCCTCTGCCATGGCAGTACAGCTGCTGGCTCAGCTAAGCGGGGGTCAGCCTTTCCTCTGCTTCTGGTTGGTTACACCCCAGTTCTGTGAAGGATGCATGAGTGCCTGCCTCCTACTTTGCCCCATCTCTCACCTTCGATCTCGAATTGCATTGCCGCATGGATCTGCTGCCTGGTTTCTCCTCTCGTGGTCGGCTGCAGCATGGCCAGGACCGAGGCCACCCCATAGGGTGAGAAAACCACATTGCGGTCCTTGGAGGCCTGTGCCACCTGCTGAAACACCTTTACTCCGAAGTCTGTGGCCCGTTGGGCCACCTGAGACTGGCGGTGGTACAAAGCATATCCTTCACCAAAGATGAGGGCCAGGCCCAGAGCTAGGCTGGCAAAGACCGGAGACATTCGCATCCTAGAGCAAGTGGGAAAGAATCCGATGAGGGAATAATTCTAGAAGAATGGCGAATGGCGGGGGGGAACCGACATCCCAGCCATGGGCTGGGTTTCCCATGTTTGCTGCTGATGCTTGCTAAGTAAACATAAGGGCAAAATTCATTAAGAAACCATGACGGGTTCAGATTCTGCACTCATTGCTATGGTGGGAGCAATTTAGGGCTGCAGGTCTTGGAGTCGGGGGTAGACAGAGGCAAAGTGGGGATCTTGGACTGGGAGATTCTGTGGAGGGGCGTTCTCTACCTCAACCCAAAGGGAGAGATGGAGAGTTTATTTTTCTCTTACCTGAAGTTCTCAAGTTGCCGTGTGCCTGGAGGTTTGTTCTGCTGGTGCTGCTGGTGCTGCTGCTGCTGCTGCTGCTGCTGCTGATTGTGGTGATTCCGCTGCTGGAAAGGGCGAGTCTCTCTCGACAGTGCCCTTGGCTCTACAGCCAGATACAGCTGTGCTGCTAAGGAGGCAGCTGCCTCCCTTTATACCAGAAGTGGGCAGGAAATAGATTAACTCATGCCTCGGCCCCTCCCACTTTCTGGCTCTGGAAGTCTGACTTGCTGAGGCATGTGTGTGCGTGCTGCTGTGTGTATGTGTGTGAGAGGTCCCAGGAACAACTGAGCAAACCCCGACAGGCTTGGCTCGAGGGCCTCCCCGGAATTTGCTGCCTTTCGCCTGTGTCCCTCTCTCTTTGGATTTTCTATGTCAGCCTGACCACGGGCAGGGCCAGACAGCCTGAAGTGCCCAGTGTTTGAGATTACCTTCCCCAGTGCTCAGCTTGGGGAAAAACGGATTACATTTCCTTCTTTTTCTTTGGGGAAATAGGTCACCACAGAGTTATCAAGGAAGCTAGCGATCCTGTGAACTCGTGTCCGCCAGTACAGTCCACTCCGTGCACGTGCCAGCGGAGGAAGAATGCCCTCCCTCCGCCTGGCCGCACCCCAGCGACCACAAGGCACGGAGCGTGCCATGTGATTGTCTGGGTTTGGACTGTCTAAGACATGAGCCTGGCAGAGGACCCGCTCCTGTCTTTCCCTCTTCCCTTTCCAGTGTGGGATGATGCATGGCTGACTCTCCCATGTGTCCAGACTCTGAGGGGCCCCTGAGGGCTCTCTTTTGTGTCAATAGCCCTGTCTGGCCGGGCTTTGAGGTGTGCTGGGTGGGGTGATGGAGAGACCGGGCATTACTGGGGTAAAGTCTTGCCAAGGAATTAGGTGCCCAACATGTAAGTTCTGCTTCTCCGAGCTGCCTGCTGTGACCGGGGAAAATTAAGCCTTATCCTTTTCCTCCAGCTGCAGACGCTTGGAGGGCTGGAGCAGTGCTAGTAGGGATAGAAGCGAGGGCGTCAGTTCCTGGCTGGTTTGTGGAGTGTGTTCATAGGGCATTGAGGTAGAAGTGGAAGAGTGATCCAAGAATCTATAGAGTGTGGGAACTGGCTAGAAGTGAGTGTGTGCGACTGGGCAAGTGCATTTGGGGGCCTGGCAGGGTCAGGTACCCTTGGCTGTGAGGCCCGGATGTTGTGGACAGAGGGGCTGGATGGCAAGGGGTCCTAAGGGATAGAAATGCTGCACTTGGCCTGAGGTCCACACATTGTCATGATTTGTATAGGTGGTAGGGTTCGAGTGGGAGTATCCATGGAGACAGTCAATACAGATTCACAGCGAGTTTAAGTGGGTGGAAGCGTCAGGATATTTGTTTTGGATTTTTTCAGTAAACAGATGCCCAGAGCAACCACAGCTGGACAGCTTTCCCACATGTACTGTGACTTTGCCTTTGTTTTCTCTGTTGCCCCTGGGAGTCAGGTGGGGATGCAGGGTGACAGGGAAAAAGGGACAACCTCCTTTGGAAAGTTAGGATCACTGACCCTTTACAGGACTGTTCCCATGTAGCTGCTTCTTGTTTATTCCTTTTCATTTTCTTAGTTGCGGTTTGGAGTCCCTGAAAGAGAGGTTAGCCATGAGGAGAAAGTAGTCACCCCTGACTTCTCTCAGGTGGGGAGGACAGAAGTCCAGTCCAGCATGCTCCACCCATCTCCTATCCCAGTGCCTGGGCCTCCATCCTTGGGGTTCCAAGGGAGACGGGCACTTGGGAATCTGGGTTGGTTGTGCGCAGTCCCTAGTTGGAAGAGTAGTGGGTTGAGACTCAGCCGAAACTGCTCCCTCCGTGCACCTCACTGCATGGCCTCTCCAGCTGCTTCAGCTGAGCCTCCTTCCTTTGCTGCATTGGTTATTCCAGTAGCCCTTGTCCATTGCCTTGCCAGGCTTCAGCTATAAAAGCCCCTGCTATTTTCTGTGGATGGCCTGGGCCCTGCCAAGGCTGTGAACAATTCTGTCCCCACTCCTGGACCTGATGGATGATCCTGATACCATTCCAGAAAAGACACTCTGTCCCTGGGCACAGGAGCCCGGGGTAGCTCTGTGTCCTGTTGGAGGGAGAGGGGGCACTATACCTTGGAAACAGAAAGGACTGACTTCCTAAGGGGTCTTTTCCTAAACTGGAGGGACTTGTAGGCATCTGGTGTGTGTGTATTAGAAAGTGAGGCAAAGCCTAGTGTAAGTAAATCCCCTGCCAGTTTCTGATGAGCTGGGGCCACTAGATGGTCTAAACCCAGACTTGACTGTGGCCCCTGCTGCTTCTCTCGTGAAGTGGCATTGCCTCAACCCTGTCTGTGCCCGGTAGACCTTCCACACATTATGACGCTGCCTGACCACCCAGGGCCCCCCAGGAGGCCTCCCTGACCCCAAGGAGAACTTCCTGCAATGCCTTTCTCAGAATCTAGCCTGACTCAAGGGGCTGTCACTTTCTCTCCTTTCCCTGAACTCAAACTAACACCCTTGACCCAATCACCTCTTTCAAGCCTTGGCTCTTTTGTAAGGGGTCAACTGGACGGAAAGAGAGAAGTCCCTGCTGTTGAAATAGCTGAATCTCTGATTTCGGGAGAGTCAGAGATAAGAGGATGAGTTACAGGGCTGTGGATTTCAGGGGAAGTTCCAGTTCCAGCAGCTGGGAAAGATGTCTCCATCTGTCCCTCAGCAGGTGGTTCGTGACTAGACCAGCCTCACACTTTCCATGACTGACACCCCCCCCTGCAACACACACGTCCCCATGCCCCAGGAGTCCTGGTTCAGTCCGGGCCTCAGTCAACCTCCAACCCTTCACCTCCCGCCCTCCAGCTGTCCTCTTGCCTGCACCTGGCTCTTCCCCTTTGCTTCTCCATTGCTCTCCCGATACCAGCCACTCTTTTTCACTTTCCCCTTCTTGATCTCTTCTGTTCAACCCTCTATCTTTTGGGTTACTGCCCATTCCTTCCCTAGGTCTCTTCAAGCCTCAGCCACATAAGCTCTCTTCCCATTTTCCCACTCTTTTCCACTCGCTATGACTCAATCCCTCTTTCCCTCTCCTCTCCTCTTCCAGAATCCCTTTTACAGTCAAATGCTCTGTCGCAAGCCTTCCGGTGAGGAGGAGAGTGCTGCCTCCTATCAGTTACACAGGCTACTTGGAATGTTGGACCCAGCCTCCTAATTCTTGGTGATTTCACTGGGAGAGCTGGGGGTGGAAGGACAGGGTCCTACTAACTCACACCACTATTTCTGGCCTGGTTGCTCTCCAAACAACACAACACCAAAAATAGCCTGTGTTTGGGCTGGGCTAGCTCTGCTCCTCTCCTAGGAGTGAGATGGGGGGAGGGCTGTGTGTCTCATCCTCTTAAGATCGTGGCCTTGGGACAGCCTGAAGAATCCTGGCCTGTCCAGGGTTCTTCTCCGCACTGGTGCCACACTTGACTCCCCTCCTCTGCCTCCACAGCCCCTCTCCTTTCTGTCTTCTCCAGCTTCTACCGGCCATGTCCTCTAAAACTGCCACAGCACTAAAACCTGCGTCCCGCCGCGGGATAACCCTTGCTTTCCACAGTTGCTTTTTTCTCCATGTGTATCTAGAGTTCCAGGGACAGGGGAGAACCACTCTAAGAACCACTTAATCCAGTCCTTTGAACTTGCAGGTGAAGGCTCTGTGGCCCAGAGAGGCTGAGCAACATGTTTGAAGTCACACAGTGATACACCACGATGGGTGAGCAGCGCTCAGTGGCGCACAGACCCAGCCTGGACAGGGGTCTGACACTTAGCTGGTTACGTGTCTGTAGGCAAAACGTTGGTGAACCTGAGTTTTCTGATTTGTGGATAGGTATGTAAACTGCGGTTTGTAGACAGGTAGCTGATGATTTCCATCCTTCAGGGCTGTTGTGAGGAGTAAAAGAAATATTGTCTGTCAGTGTCCCCCATATGCTGGGCTTCCTCTAAGTGGTGGCCACTCTCAGGTGTGGCAGAGCCAGGACAGGAACCCGGACAGCTTGGGCTGTTCCTGTTGGTGCAGCCCACGCTCCCCCTTTCTCCTTGTTTCGGGCATTCTTTTTCACTTCCCTCAGCAATTGGTGGAGTAGATCAAATGCCTGGGAAGTGGACTGGCCACCTGGCCATTTGGGACCAGACCCTCAGACCCTCCCGCTCCACCCTGCTGCTGACATGCTCTCACCGGCCACCTTTGTGGGTTTTAGATCCCCAGAAGGTTTTTCTCTCTCACTGTGGAGTCATTTGACATATGTCCTGGTCCCTTTGGGGTACTAGGAATTTGGGGGTGGGGGAAGCTTGTTTTGTCAACAGGTAAAAGTAGAGCTGAACTTGGTTGGCTCGCCCTTCTAGTCTCGGTCCTGTTGATCTGTCCTCTGCTGCCCATGTCAGCTGTCTCTCGTTGCCCCCTCTATAGCACCCCGAAACCTTTTAACCACGTACACGCACAGCCCTTGTCTTATGGTCATTTCTTTACTTGTCCTGGAGTTTACGGTGGTCGTTGCCCTGTCCTGTTTATGCTCGCTCCCCAGGTGGAGGTAAGAGGGCAGTATCTGCTTGAGGGCCCTCCCACAAGGTCAGAGCCCCACAGCCCCCACCCAGACCCCAGTGACAGACAGTGAGCTTCCTCCTCTCTTGCGGGAAAGAGACCGAGGGAGCAAATGGGGCCGCATATGGCCACAGGGGAAGTTTGGGGCCGGGTGGGTGGAATGTGCGATTTCTGGGGTAGATGTGACCTCAGAGCCCGGTGGTGTCAGTCAGGATGAGGCAATGCGGGCCTCAGGGCTCCCCGGGCTCCTGAGGGCACGTTCTGTCTCTTGCTCCACTTCTCTTTACCTGTGTATCTGATTCTAACTCTGATTCACTTCTCTCTTCTTTACCAGAACTCGTTCCTCGTTCTCTACATTCCCTGGACATTTTCATTTTACTCTGTTTCATTTTACTCAGGCTGTGGTGTGACTCTTGGCTTCCTTCCCTAACATGGTCAAACGTTCACTGACAATCAATATCCAATGGTGTGATTCACCAGTAAATACAGGCCTCTCCCTTTCTTGCACGTATACGCTTACTGAGAAAGAAGATTGCGTACATCCCATAACTAGATGACAATGTAAAGCTGTCTGTATGCTACCCTGTAAGACTTCAGTCGTCAAGGTGGAGGGAAGGTTGCCTGGAGGAAGAGGGACTGATGATGGATTAGGAGGAGAGGCAGGGTGGCCTCAGCAGCGAAGCAGAGGGCAACATGTGTATGTGTTGGGGGTGGGGGGAGTGGTGGTGAGTGAAGAAAACACTTCCACCCCGGCTCCACCTGTCTTCATCTCTAGGGAGCGACCTTTCTGCCTAAGGCATCCCTTCTGTGTCTTGCTCTCTTTTGTGGGCTTTTTTGTCACAGTTCTCTGCTCTTTCTGCATCCTCCTCCTATCTCCTTGAAATATTCTAGTCTCAGTCCTGGCTCTGGATACAACCAGTGTACTGAGCTGGGCAGAAGCCCAGACAGACGATGACCCTGGGTCAGTGGGGAATGTGTGGGTGGCGGAGGTCCCAGGGATGAAGCACCCTGGTCATACACTGCAGATGGAGTTTGCTGCTGGAGAGCCAGGGAAGTCCCTGACGGTCCTTCTCTCTTACTTCCTCACTGTTTGGAAGCAGACCCATTCTGCGTATCTCTTCATCTGAGTCACCCCGAGCTACCAGCTGGCTTGGCTGGAAGTAACACAGTTGGGCTGCTGGCTTGCTTGGATCAAGCGCGTCCCAGAATCCTCCCCGTACCCCCCATGGTTGTGGGCTGTGAGGGCTGGGGAGAGCGCGTGTAAGGTGTGAAGGAAAGGGAGCGGGAAGACCTTAGCCTGGTCAGGGAGGTCATGGGGGAGGCTGCCTTCCCCATGTCCTCCAGCACAGCCTTTGCTGGAGCAGCTTGTTTGGTCTCTTCTGGGCTGCGTTTGATGTGACTTTCAGAGATGTGAAGCATGAGCATGTCCTGTCTTCAAGGAATTTACACTGTGCTGAGCAGACTGGGGGCCACACGAAGGAACTGTCCCAACTATTCTCACTCTCGCCTTCTCATCTCCTGTTTCTGTGCCCACTCCTTTCCCTGGAGCACCCATATCCTCCTTGCCACTGCCCCCCAGCCCTTACATCCTTACTGCCGCCTCCTCCTGACCTTGTAGAGCTTCCCTGATTAGGAAAGGCAGCCCAAGGAGACCCATCACCACTGAAGGTTGCCCTCCCCTTCCAGCTAAGCATTCGGTCAGACCTGCTCTCCGAGCCGGATGGGTTTGCCCTCAACACGGGATCCTCTGATGGCCGTCCCTGGGAGCAGACTGGCCTGGCTCCAGTCTCCAGGGCCTTGTGGACAAATCATTTTACCTTCTTAGAGCCTCAGTCTCCTCAGACAGACGCCATGAGTCTGAAGAGGTTTTTCTGAGGGAAGAGGCGGATGTGGCTGAGGACTAGGAGGAAGCTCTGGGAGACTTCCCTTATACCCCTGAGCCTCAGTTTTCTCTTCTGCAAAGTGAGGAGAATGACGCCATGTCCATAACAGTGTTAGGGTTTTAAAGGACGGCATGAATGAAGTGATCGGCTGCATGTGTCCACAGAGAGGAAGTGGTCAGCAAGTTTCAGTTAACTCTAACAATTACGGGGTTTTTTCTTCTTGCATATCCTCTCTTCAGCCCCTTGGCTTCCTGAGGGTAGGGACAGAGACTCTGGTGCTAGAGAAGGGTTAACCAATCAGGTCCTCAGGCAAGGAATGCCAGACATCCATCAGGTGGGGCTAACAGGGCCTGCACCAAGGGCTCTGGCCCACCTTGGGCATGGGCAGAGGAGGCCAGGTCCTGTGGATGCCTGACAAAAGTGTCATTACTGTGTTAAAACTTTGATCTAAAGCAGATGCTCAAGGCTGGCAATGCTTGCTGCTCCTATTCCCAGGACCCACAATTATAACATGTCTTCCTCTTACTGGGTGTGGGGGGTGCTTGCTGTGCACCCCCATCTGTGTCAGGAACTAACAGGACTGTATGAGTAAAGGCTGATGCAGGCAGAATGAGTGTTATTCACATGGCAGCTCTGCGTTGGAGGGCAAATGGGGGAGGGGGCTGGGGCTGTTAGGGTGAGGGGAGCTGAGGTGGCAGATGTGAGGCAGTTCAGACCTGACGAGGGCTCCAGGGCTGGCCGGGCAGGCTGACCAGGGTGCATCTACCATCCCAGGAATCAGACTTGGGCTCTTTCCTGGAGCTGGTGTGTAGGCCAGGGTCTAGGACAGGAGAAGGAGGCATGAACCCCCCCTCCACACTTGCCTCTTTTCCCCACCTTGCACAGCCCTACAGGAAGTGCCACGGGCGGGGAAATCGGCACAGACTGAGCAGTCCTGTCCCCCACCCTCTGCCCTGTGATTACATTGGAGATTGGCCTCAACCTTGGTCTGTCTGTCTGTGATCCTTGCCTTCCTTAGTGCCAGGAGTGTCTTTTGCCAAATATAGGGAGAAAATGATTGGGGAGTATGAAGTCCAAGGTTGTAGGGCATGTCCCCATACGAGTGGAACCTCCTCACGTGTCCAGCCTGGGCTGGCTCCCTGGGGCTCACACCGCCCCACTGCATATACTGCAGGCCCCACCAGGAGAGGCCCCAAGACTCTGACCAAGGAGGAACATTAGCTTCCCGCTTCCTGCTTCCACCCTTTGCTGTCCTCAGCCCTGTGTCTCCACGAACCAGTGGAGGTCCTGGCTGGCAGCCAGCACCGTCTGGACAGGAGGAAACCGGTATATGAGGAATGGCGGGGGGAGCAGCAGCGGGGGTAACACAGAACACTGAGTTCTCAAGAGCAGAAATTCCACCGGAAAGAAAACAATGCGCAGGGGACAGAGTCACCGTCCAGGGAGTAAGGGGGCAAGGAAAGAAACAGGGCTTTCCTGCCCTAAGCAGATAAACAACCTTGGCCTGGGGAAGCCCTGCCATGAACTGTCTTCCAGGTATGGAGGCTGCAGGGGCAAGCTGGGGGTCTGGGTCACACCTGGAACAATTGGGAGAAAGGGTCCCCTGCACCCTTTCTGGACTTCTAAGGTCGAGGAGCTCCTAGGAAGGAAAAGCCAAGTTGTCTGCCTAGGTCAGGAGAATCACAGGGAAGCTAAGGGCAGAAGTGAAAGAGCATCTGGCAAAGAAACCTAGCTGTGCTGAGGCCGGGGGAGCCACAGCCCCAGTGGCCAGCTGGCTGCCAGAAACCGAGTAAGACTGCTCTAGGTTCCAGCGCAGGGTTTTCAGAGGCCGGAGCCTGCGGGAGCTCAATTAAGGATGAAGGATGTCAGGCCAAGTGAGAGTGGAGGCCTGCCCAGGGCTTCCCACTGTGTGTGGTGCCAGAAGGGAAGCTTCTTCCTTTTTCACGGCCCAGAAGAAGTCTACATCTGGGGGGGGACAGGACAAAATGCCCCTGCAGGGCTGCAGGGCCCCTATGGTCCCCTTCAGCCTCCCATGCGGGCAAGGCTGGGGGGAAGAGAGATGCCGAGCATCTGAAAACCTGTGCAAGGCAGACCGGATCTGTGGTCTCCCCTGTTAATTTATTGAGGTGGTTTCTGATCTGCAAATTCATTTATTTCTAAGGCATTGTGGTCTGCATGCCTTTTCTTTAGATTTTCAGGTAAAGCTGCCTTTCCCAGACTGCAGCAGTAACAACGGCTATTGTGTGCAGAGCAGCTGCCGTCAGCCAGGCCCTGAGATAATCCACTTACGACCTTAGTTCATTCCCACACGGCTCACAGACATTGAGTGGCACCATCCCCATTCTATGGATGAGGAAACCGACACACAGATGAGCAGGTCTCTTGCTCAGGGTCACTCAGCTAAGGAGAGGATCTGACCCGGTGCCCTCAGCTCTTAACCAGTCTCTGCTCTGTTTTTCAGTGTCCCTCAGCTGTCCCTCTAGTGGTCCCCATGCCTGTCCCCCAAGCCCTCCAACCCAGGAGAGGCCCACGTCCCTCCCTCATTGTGTGTCCCCTGCTCCCTTTCCCATCCTGACTCCTTTCAGAACTCTTCCGACCCAAGTGTCGTCCCCTCTCTTCCCCCAAATCTGCTGCTAAGCAAGGAATGGATTCCAACTCAGGCCTTAATGTTTTACCGTTTTAAACCCTCCCAAGTTATGCTCGCTTTAGAATTGTGACATTCTGCGGCTTGGTCCTATGATTCTCAACCCAAGTGCACAGTAGGCTCACCCAGTAGCTTTTGAAAAGTCCTGAGACACAGGCCCACCTCTGAGGATGTGAACCTTGAATCAGAATTCTGGGCTACTGGTTTGGTTTTGCTTTTACCAACTCTTCAAGGGCCTCCAGGGTTGAGACCACCTGAGCAAGTGATGTGGGCTTTCAAGCATCTGCGGCCCTGGGGTGGCTATTGGAGGCAGGGGTCGTCTTGGCACACTAGGAGTCTGCCTGACTTGCGGGGCTGGTCAGTCCTCCCCGAGGCTTTGAGCCTGGGTCTCCTTGCTGACGGGAAGCTGCTACCTGCAGAGGTGGGAAGGGAGGAGGACTTGCCTTGCTGTCCTTCAACCCATTTGCTCAGTGAGCAGTTTTTTTGCCCCTTTCAGGTCTGTGGGACGGTTTTCTGCTAACCTTGGACTCCAGGCTTGGCTCTGAGATGGGTGGAGAAGGCATGGAGGAACTGTGTTCACCTTCCGGGCCAGAAGAGCCAGAACATACCTCGAATGCCTCCAAAGAGCTGCAGGTAGGGTGCGCAGGAATGCTCCCTCTTGGAGCTGACCTGTGACACAGACCTGGAAGAATGAAGGTCACTATGAAAATTATCATCTGCAAGCATTCCTGGAGAGATGCTTTCCTCATGGTTTCTGCCCCTGGGACATGGGAACGTGCTGGGCTGGAGGTAATGGTTCCAGCCCTGCAGGAACTGAGCACGCTGTTTCAGAGAAAGAGAAAGGTTTATAATGATAAAGAGTTCCAGGAAGGGTTGTGCCTAACGCCTAGTGAACGACACACGAGAACAGACATCCAACCAAGGGACTCTGAACCCTGGCACAGGTGGGGAAAAGTCCAGGGATGTGACTTTTGGAATGGGGCAGGGGGGTGTGGGGTGTGGGGTGTGGGGTGAGGGAGACATGTCAGCCTGGAGAAGCAGTCCTCTAGGGAGAACTCATGTGGGGACATGGGCCTGGGAACACAGGACACCATGGAGCAGGCCTGGGGATTTGCTCTGTGTGGGGGAGCCTGGTGGAGCCTCCCCGCTCACCACCCACCCGCCCAGACCTGCTCTCTTAGTCAGTCCCTGTGCCGGCTGCTCCTGCCCCTGCAGCTTGGGGGTGGTGATGAGGCCCCCGTTATTCACAGCCTGGATCGACATCTGGCTCCCTCGGGCCCACTCCCTCTTTCCTAGTGTGCAACCTGGCCTGCCAGCTCACCACCCTATGGGCTGGCCTCAGACCCAGACAGCCTCCTTAGTGCCAGGGTCGGCAGGGGCTCAGGGCCTCAGCGGCCACAGGCCTCTCCCTCCTGAGTCTTGAGCTCCACGCTGGCCAGCTCTCTCAAGGGACTGGGTGGTCTCTGAAAGCGGAGGGGCAGTGGTCTTATTTCTAAGGTCCAGCTCCTGCAGAAGGGAGAGAATGAGCTCCTGCTTTAGACTAGCGTTCATGCTTTGGCTGCGTCAAGTGTTTGGGTCCTGAACTAAAATCCCAGAATGGCCCGGCTGGTGTGGCTCATTGGACTGAGTGCTGGCCTGCAAAACAAAGGGTTGCCAGTTCGATTCCCAGTCAGGGCACATGCCTGGGTTGTGGGCCAGGTCCCCGGTCGGGGGCATGCAAGAGACAACCACACATTGATATTTCTCTCCTTTCCTTCCCCTCTGTCTAAAAAAATAAATAAATAAAATCTTTAAAAAAGTTGTTTTAAAAAAACCTTCCAGAATGAGCTCAGGGGAACTTTGTCCTCAAGTCTTTATTCTTTCAGAGACTGGCATGGCAAACTCCATTTCATTCTCTCTTGCCAGTGGTGGTAAGCTTACTCGGAGAAATGGGGGCGGAGGTGGGAGGCAGAGGCTGAGTCCTGATGGAAAGCCCCTGACTCGGGAACTCCCTGTTATCAGTTTAGAGATCTGTACGGAGTTGAGGGGAAGAGGTTGTGTTGTGTCTAGCACACTTGGCTGGTTTCCGGGCTGAATCAGGATACCGTCAGCCTAGCAGGTGGAAGAGGAGTGCTGTCCCTCCGGGTGTGGGCAGAGGCTCTCTGCCCTCCCTCCCTCTCTGAAAGGGCTTTCCTGCCTGGCAGACTGAGTTCTGCTGCTGGACAGGAGTGTGTGTTTGTGTGTTTGGGGAAGGGGGCGGGGAACGATTCCCCGGGGCTCCCTGAGTCTCTCTGCAAGCCCAGGGCACGTGTGGGAAGATCAGCAGGAGCAGTGTGGGCGAAAGAGTGAACCGAGAAGGCGTTCCCGCAGGACTGCCGTCTTGACCTGCCCCATCTGTGCCCCTTTCCTCTACACCGTTTGGTTTCCGCTTGTCCCTCCTATCTCCGAGCCCTGGAATTGCTACCTCGCCTGCGTTTCTTATGTAAATCAGCCGTCTGTTGAGCTTCCCCAGGCGGCTTAGATTCCACCTAACCCCCCCCCCCCACCCCCTTCGCCGAAAAACCTCCCTAGACTCCTCCCAAAGCCTCTCCAGACTCCTCCAGACCCTCCTAAGCTGTCTCTCCTTTAAACTTGAACACTCCCACAATCAGACCCACACACACATTTTGTTTTCCTTACGGGTTTCTGTACTATTTAGGGGTAGGAGCAGTTTGGGTCTACACTTTCCTCCTATCCACTAATACTGCCCCACATGGGTAGGACTCAGGGCCTGACAGCTGTGTACCTTGAAGTTAACATTGTCTTCTGAGAATTCAATTAGGAAGAAACCCAGTTTAGGAGAGGATGTGAGCCCTCTGTAAAAATTACCTAGGAGACTGACTGTGAACATCCCAAATCTAATTAAGGAGACCTGGGTGAAACCTAAGAGGACAGATAAGATTGTGATTGCATTTTAGTGAAATAACTGCATTGTCTATTCCTCCTCTTTGTAAGGGGGGACCCAGGGACACCCTACTTGGTGCTGTGCAGGAGAGTTGGTGCCCTGTCCTGCAAACATCAGGGGGCCAGGCCACAAAACAGGTGTGGTCACCAAGGTGGCACAGGTGCCTCCGGCTGTTGTCATCAGCCATTTGATCATCCAAGGTCCTGGCCTTGTTCTGATCCCATGGTTAATCATTCCATTCTGAGGTCCCCAGGAGAGTTGGGTCCCAGTGCCTGGGGACCGTGGCTCTGTAAATGCCTAAGCTGTCACCCTGGTTTGCTATTGTTTGTCCAGTTCACGTTAGTAAGTCCTGAGATTGGTTTGTCTGTGGTGTGCACACAGTCGAGAATCAGGTGCTGGGTTGTGAGGAAGTGTCACACTACGGCCACCACGTCTGGGTGACCAGACACCTTCCCCAGCTGGCCCTGTCTGTCCTCAACCTCTTTACACTTGCTGTTTGCATTGGTCACTCAAAAGCAGGGCCCATAAATACTTTCTGTGTGGTAGACCGATTGATTGGTGCATAGGGAGGAAGGAGACAGCCCAGCCCATGTGTTTGGACTCCAAAAGGTGTGGGGAGAAGGCCCGTGGTCCCACGGGAGAAGAGAGGAATAAATGAGTGGATGTTGACTGAACACCCCTATGGGCCAAGCACTGACTGAGTACATTTATCTCCTTTATTCATCCCAGAGGCCCTGTGTGTGATGTTCTTATTGCATCCATTTCACAGATGAACAATGGAGGTTCAGAAAGGCTGAGTAATCTATGTAGACGTCACCTGGTGAGTGAGTGGTGGAGCAGAGATTAAATGCAGATCTTCTCTCCCTGAATCGCTATCCAGAGGGTCCGGGAGGACACCCAAGAGGGAAGGCATATATACCTCCTGCGTTGGAAGAGGGGCTTCTGGGAGGAGAGGGAGACAGGGCATGGAGGCCCTCCTGGAGGTCTCTGCTCCTTGCCCGCACCCAGCATTTGTCCTTCAGGGACAAACTTGGCAGCTGGTCCTTTGCGGAGGATTAAATGGTAGGAAATGAGCTTCAGGGAAATTCCGGTCTTGATTCTTTGATGAGGTGAAGGCTGGCGTGATGCCTGCCCAGGAACACCCCAGCAGCATGCCCCTACCCCCACATGCTCACAGATCATGGAGATGCTCCTCCGTCCCCCATCAAAACACTAGCACAGGTGCCCAGCCCCAGCCATAGGCAGAAGCCCCATGAGTGACACGTGGCACTGCTTTTCCAACATCTGGACACAATGTCCCTGACAGATCGCAGTCCACCTACCACCTCCCCAGACCACCCGCTTGTAGCTGTCACTCAGGCAGCTCAGTTCCATTCCCTTCCTCTCTCGCTGCCTCTCCACGCTTGTGGATGCAGACAATATGGTGTTGTATGTCCTTTGCATGAATGAGTCGGCCTCCGGCCTCTGCAATCTTCCTCCTGCTACTGATGTTCTTTGGTCTCCATTCTTTGCGCCAGGGATTACCTAGGAGCCAATGGCTGGATAGAGGTAAATGCCAGCTGTTTCTGGCCTGGGGCCACCTCTTCACTGCTCCTTGGCAAAGCACTCTACATGAGGCCTCCCCGGGGAAGCCGTAAACCACATCATCTTTGTTGGAATACTTTTCTTTATCTACCTTCCCTACCAACATCGCATATGACCTCATTCCACTCCTCAAAAGATATCTCTGCCTCAAAGTGCAGCTTCTTTTAAGCTGGAAAGACTTTTCCTGGCAGAAGAACCATGGAGGCCTGGGGGCAGAGAAGGTACCTTGGGAGCCTGGCCTGGCTCTCTGCTCTGGCCCTGCAGAGCCAGCCTGGGGAGGAAACAATTGTCTCAGAGCCCTGGTGCCTTGGGCTGGGCAGGGCCTCCCTACGTTCTAGCTCAGCTCCAAGCCTCAGGAAACCCACAGAAAAGTGATCCGGGGAGCTCAGTCATCCTCCGGCTTGGGCCTGGCAGCCTCTCAAGCTGTCTGTGGGGTGGCAGAGAGGGAGATGTTAGGGAATGGGCTGCAGGAACAGTCCAGCCCCACCCCAGCTCTGCAGGGCCCGAGCAGGGAGAGCCAGGCCCAGGGCTCTTCTCTGTCCCCAGGTTTCCAAAGCTTTCCCACCAGGATATGTCTTTCCGGCTGAGGAGGAGCAGTGCTTCAGGGCAGACATAGCTCCTGGAGGTGTAATGGGGCCACGTGGGAAGTTGGAGGGGAGAGAAAGAAAGAAAAACATCAATCAGCAAAGATGAGGCGGGGTGTGGTTTCGCTGGCTGGCCTCAAGGGCAGCTCTTGCCTGGCAGTGGTGAAGAGCTGGCCCCAGGCCAGCAATGGTTGGTGCTGGCCTCAGCCCAGCCACTTGCCCAGCTCCTGGTGATCTTGTTCATGTTATATAATCTCTCTAACCTCACGTTCTTCACTTTTAAACCAGGAATGAGAGCAGTATCTGCCTCTTAGAACTGCCGAGGGCACTATATAAGATACTATGTGCAAAGTGCATTGCAGGTAGAGGGGTCCTGGCTTAGAGTAAATGTCCAATAGATACCACGCATTCATTCATTCATTCACTCACTCACTCAGCATCTACCTTATCTCAGGCACTATTCTAAGGGAATAGGATATATTGGTGCACAAAACAGGCTGAGTGTCCTGTCTTTCTGGGGCTTGCATTCCACCCAGGGTAGATATTGGGGGAGGAGATAAACAATAAACAAGAAGGAGGATAAATAATTAAATGAAATAGTATATTAGAAGGTTAGAGTGTTATAGATAAAGGAAAAAGTACAGAAGGGTGAGATTACTTCCTTTCCCCCCTTGATTTTGGGTAACTTCACTCTTATTCATGTCTCCTTTCTAAGGAAAAGGATGAACCTCTTTTGCCTCAGGCTGCACCCAGTGACAGAGTTGCCGTCCCCTCCCAATGTTGGATCTGACATGAATGATGGTGACTAGGTTTTAGCACAGATTCACTCATTTTTTCCTTCAATCAGCAGATATTTATGGAACACCTGATTGCGGAATGAATCATGAAGTTCTTGTCCTGAAGGGTCTTGCAGGTGAGGAAAGTGCCACGTGTGAATAAGCTAAGTGAGAACGTGATCAGACTTTGGAGAAGGCAGGCAGGCAGGCGCAGGCGCAGGTGGAGAGAAGCGGGCAGCGTGTGCCCACCCACGGTGCTGGCCCTTCCCTGGACTCAGGACTGTTCCACTGCAATTTGCTTTGGCTGTTTTCTTCTGGTAAGTTGGTGGACTGCCCCTAAGTTGGTGTTGAAGGGAAGGAAAATGCTATTGTTATTTTGTTAGGTAGGAGAGCTAGCAAACCAAGGCAGGGAGCAGGAGGGAGGCATGTCTCGCTCGCTAACTCAGCAGTCCTGAGCCTGGGCCGGAAATATTGCCAGGTGTTCCAACCTCACAGGAAACACCACGCTGACACAAGTGGAGGGCAGTCCTTGAGATTCTATGAATTGTCTGCACTATCTGGGAAAGAAAACCTTTGAAACTGCTTTCATCCCAAGGCCTGAAAGGCCAGGAAGGGCCCACAGTGCCCAAAGGAAGAAGCCCATTAACATCTTTGGGTATCACGTCACCCCACCACCAAAAGCTGGCACCACCTTTACCTGTCAATCAATATGTAACATCTTCACCCCCATCCCACCAACTATAGAAGCCCTCAGAACAAAGGACTCTGGCTTGTGCTCTTGGCTCTCTTGGCTTTCCGTGCTTGCTGCCCAAGCTCTCACCACCCCTGCGCTTGCCACCTCAGCCTTTGGCCGCCCTTACTTTCGCTGCCCTTACCCTGCTTTGCTGTGAACCTATGCCTTTCAACACCCACCTCCTTAATTAGGCCCATTCTCTTTCATGAGAACGGATCACCAATAGACCCCGCTTGCACGCTAATAGACTCACTGAGCTGTAATTCTTTACTGCATTGGCGAAAAGAACTGAGTTTCTGGGAATTTCTCCTGTAAAAATCTCTGAAGAGGAAGAGTTATTTTATTTTTAAAAAATATTTTATTTATTAATTTTTAGAGAGAGGAGAAGGGAGGAAGAAAGATAGGGAGGGAAACATCAATATGTGGTTGCCTCTTGTGTCCCCTCTACTGGGGACCCGGCCCACAACCCAGGCAAGTGCCCTGACTGGGAATCAAACCAGCAAGCTTTTGGTTCGCAGGCTGACACTCATCCCCTGAGCTACACCAGCCAGGGTGGAAGAGACATTTTCTAGGTTGGCCTTTGAAGAAAATGAAGACCTGAGGTCCCCATCTCATCCTACCCACTCAGGAGTGAGAAGGGATACTGTGACCATCTGTCCAATCATGTGCCCAGCCCGTGACATGTGTCTGCCTTCCCACCCCTGTAGTGCGGCCTCTGCTGCTCTTATTTAAAGGCTGGCCTGACCCTGGCAGAGCATTGAAGGGGAGAGAGGCTCATATTATCTGTGGCCATGGCATCTCGCTGTGATACCAAGGCCGTGGGGAAAGGAGGTGACCCTACTGCCTCTGGGGCTCTGCCTTCTTGAATACAAAGGCAGAGAGTCCCAGATCTGAGGTGGGGTGGCTTGGCCACATGGCTAGGAAACCGAGGCCGTGTGTGTGTCTGACCACAGAAGCAGACGCGCCGCCTTGGGGCTTGGAACTGGGAACAGGCTGTTCTCCCCACAGTCACCACTCACATGGACCTCAGCGATGTCTCCTGCACCTGGCCCCCTCAGCTGCTGAGTCATGCTCCCTGGGGTTCGCAGAGGCGCAGCTCCAAAGCCGGGCTGAGTCATTAGATGATGAATTGTGGAATTCTTATTCAGGCTGTCACCACAGCAGCAGTGGGCCCTGATCCCCACCCCCTGGCCCCCCACCAAGCCTCTCAAAACATTCTCTCCTCACTTGTCATTCCTTCTTCATGTTGGAGGGCCCTGACAGCGAGCACGTGACAGCAGTGGGATGTGCAGGGGTGTCTCTGAGCTTCCCTTCTTGTGTCTGGATGCTGGACATGTAATAGGGACAGGGGTCTGGTCTGTGAGCTCAGGGAAGAACTTCAGATCTCATTTTGTTTGGCTCTCTCATAACAAACAAGGAAACAGAGACAGAGGCTCAGGATTTAGAGCTGGTTAGAAGGGCAGCTTTGGAGTCAGAATCTAAATCTACCTACCATGTGCAAGCCTCCCCAGGCTTCGGTGTCCTTGTCTGTCAAGTAATGTTAATGTTCCTACTCTGTAGGGGTTCAGGCTGCCGGAAGTCATGGGTGAAAAGCACAGGGAGGTGAGCGCTTAATAGCTGCTCTTTGATCTGTATGATGCAGAGCCAGAGGCTGTGTGAATTAAAAATAAGGACCTGAGGTCTTTCCTCTTCCTGCTGAGGACACTCTCGGAGGGGAGAGGCAGGAACTCCTGGAGGGGCTTTGGGGACAGATCAGAGCGGGTGGGTTGGGCCAGTAGGCAGATACCTCCCAGCCCTGCAGGGGCCACTGTGAGCTTGCAAAGGTGGCATGCTAGAAGGTGCTCACAGATGTCCATTTGGTTCCCCCCAAACAGAAAACAAGCAGAGACCAGTGGTGGGCACAGCCACCCTGACCCAGGCTCCTCACCCACAGTCATGCCCCACCTGAGCTCGGAGTCCTGCTGGGCCAGACTGCCTGCTGGCTCCCGCCAAGGGCTAGTCTGGAGGTACACATCTCTGCCCAGAGGGCCCCTCTGTGTCCTACAGGCAGCAGTGGCCCAGAACACGGGCAGGACCACAGACAGCGATTGTCACCCTGTTCCCGCAGGGCCCCCCAACTACTTTGTGTTGACATCGTTGGAACTACCGCAGGGGTGGCCATGTTTTCTTCTTCCTTTGCCCTCCTGGGCCCGGTTGCTGGCCGTGCCCCACACCCATCAACCATCCAAGAAAAAGCTCAAATTCTTAAAACGAATTTATTAGAAACAGAAGAAAGATACAAAGTACACGATCGAAGGAATAAGAGTTTACAACAGATTTTTCAGCCCATTGCAACTAAGAGAAATTTACTGGGCTGACACCATGGATACCAAGACCCCAATTCCCTCTCCAACCCTGTCTCTCTTGGCTCCTGAGCCAAGCAGTTCTAACTTTCTCCTGAAACAAGTCAGGCTACCTTCTAAAACCTCCCCAAACCTACTTCCTGTTTGCCTCTTTATACACAGCACAGGCCCTTCTCTATTTGGTCCCAAAGATTCCTCACCTAAAGCTTCAAGTGAGGTCCACACCCACCCTGCTGCAAAAGGCATCCTCTAGCCAAAGGCATCTGTGGTCCCACAAAAATAATTTTTTGCTCTTGTCCTGATCCATTTAATTAAACTATATTCACAAACCAGTTGGGTAGGATGGTCCTGCTACCTCTGGTCAAGTTACCAATCTTTCTAAGCCTGCATCAGAACTGGGTCTTTCTCTTGCTAGAAACACTTTCTTGAGTGCTCTCTGGCAGCTCTCCGTCCCAGCATTCTCCCCAAAACAGAACTCCGTGCCCCAGCCAGTCTCCCACTTAATTTACGGGATACCTCCCGTTCCCAGCTGATTCACCACGGACAGACAGTCAAGCACCCAACTTTGAACCCTACCCAGTTCAGGTCACCAACCTCATGAATTTGCTTGGAAGATTTCGGACTTCCCTCTTGGACTTCTGCCCCTGTGAAATCTTAACTCTGTAGCTTTATTATATAGCATGGCTTTGTAGACATAGTGACACTAAGACTACAGTGAAAGGAAAGCTATTCCCTCCTGAATTATATTTTCTCTAAATTATCAAGAGATTTGGCCACTCTTGCCATTTTGAACTTCTAAAAGTCTATGGTTATCAGTCCTTCATTAGTAAAGTCTGATTCTCAGCTGGCTTTTAGGAATAGCATTGCATCTTAGCAAGCTGGCCATTGGTCCCTTCTCCTCCGGCAGTCACGGTTGTCATAGTATACGGCATCTTCAAACAACAGCTGGAATGTAAAATAAGAGTCTTCTCCAAAGGAGAAGCAAAGGAGGAGCTCTACCCAGGCATTCGGGAGCTTTCACCCCACAATATGTGCACATAGTACCCCATTCAGGCTACAATGACGTGACAGTATTAGGCTAGGACAAGTCAGTTGAACTTTTTTCCAACCAATACCTAGGATTTGAGCTTTATGGCATATAAAATACAATATCCTTTTCTCTACTTCTCACCCAGTCCTCACAACAACCCTGTGAGCTGGGCATGGCGGATAGCATCATCCCCATTTCACTAATATAGAAACTGAGGTTCAGAGAGGTTAGGGAACTAGACCACGAGAACATTCAGTGGAAGAGCCAGCACTCAACCCAGGTCTCTTCCTTGCTCACTTTTTTTAAGTGCAAAGAGTGTGAAAGAGGATTTCTGCTCCCCTTCTCCCTACCTAAGCGAATGGCATTCTCCTTTCACCAGTAAGCGCACAGTCTAGAAAGTTCCAAACGGCAAAGGGAATAATTGACCAAGTGAATCGTCAGAGTCCAATGCAGGGTGCGGGCAGGGTGGCACGAATCTCAACGTTCCTGACTTCTCCACGTCTGTAGTTTAACCAAGACCTCTTTCCCCTGGCGCTGACTGGTGCTTTCTGTGGGTTTCATTAGGACTCCCGGGTCATAGTTACGATGCTGGGGACTTTACCTCTAAATTGGCTCAGTGCTACACTTCCCATCCATTTCATGTTTTGCCAGTGTTCTGGGCCTTCCCACCCCTTCATGAGGCAAATTTAGAATTTCTGTCAATCTTCCAATGCCTGGCTTTCCAGGATGCTTGGAGCTTCCTGGAGAGCCTCGTGCTCCTGCAGGTTGGGAGCACCAGTGAGATTTTCTTCTTGCAGTCCGGTGACATTTCCTTCCTAACAGTCTGTATTCCTGCTTTGCCTCCTGGGTGAGGTGCTGGCCATCAGCAGCCAGGCCCGCAGCCAATGGTTCCTGTACAGCTCTGCAGAGCCGCTGTGGCAACCCCAAGGTATGCGATCCCTCGGGGCCCTCCGTACACCTAATAAGCAGGACAGCCCAATCTCATCTCTCTCGTGACTGGGAGCCGAGCCACCCTGGGGGAAGCACGTGGTGGACTGTGTCCACAGTGCCCCCCTGCTGAAGATTTCCCATAAGCCAAGGTTTTGGACAACTTGGTTGGATGGGGTTATGGCATTGAAGGTGGCAAATCTCTGGAGTCTCACCACAGTCCCATCCCTTTTCACAGATACTCATTTCACACAGGTTTAGCCAAGCACCAGCTATGAGCCATCATTTTGTTAAACCCGCAGATAGGGCTGCAAAGACAGACCCTCCCCACCAGTGCCACTCATGCTACACTAGTTGGTTCTCTAGAACCACTGCCTGGTTTCCAGTTGGTCTGAGTTAGTGGGCGAACTCAACTAGACCTTCCTCTGCCTTCCAAACACAACGCAACGACCCCCTCACCTGAGAGGACCACCTGCCCTCTGTGAACCTTCCCAGGGCGAGTTCCTGGCTCAGTCACCAGCTAGGCCCCTGCAAATCCAGTAGCTAGCTGTTCTTATATCACTTATAGAGTTGTAATTTTTAAGTAAATACTCAAGCACATATGTTACTTAATGGACAATAATAACTACGTAAGAATATGCATATATGAATAACAGCATGAAATAATGCAGAAAGGACCCAATCTCCCAAATCACTATTTACATGTTTTGAACCTATTTCCACTCAGTAACAACTCAGACACTCTCACCTTATTGCTATCATCATGTGATCGTAATCGAAATTCCCTTTCGTTTGGCTTATGATTGCATCACATAACATATTCTTGTAAATAGTTTTCATAGTTATCATTCACGGAGGCAGGAGCTCATTTTCCTAACCAACCACAATCTACTTAGCTGTCCCCCCACAGCTGAGCGGTTTCCAGGCAAGACTATGATTTATAGGGTGGCCACAAATGTCTCTGAGCAAAGACTTTTTTCTTTTGAATTACTTTCCCAGAATGTATTCCCCAAAGTGAGATAACTGAGTATAGGCTTTTTTTTTTAAAACTTTTGCCGAGTATTCCCAAATTTCTCTCCAGGAAGCAACATTTTACAGTGCCAGGAGTCTATTTCTCCATGAAATATTTTAAAAAAGCATTTTTGACACATGAAAGTGACTGACTTGTTAAAACCTTTTTGCTTAGTCGTCCTGGGCTGCGCGCATCTCCTCCTGGGCGCACGGCCTATCTGGTCTGACCAAGTGAGGCACCCTGATCGCTGCATCTCTGAGCTCAGCTCTCACTCAGGTCAAGTCTACATACGTGGTTTCCTCATCTCATTGGTTTCTTAAATCTTCATTATTCTTTGCTGTGTATACATTTCAAATGTTTATATAACTGAATCTGCTCACTTGACATTTCCCCTATCGCTTCAATAAACAAGCAATAATCCCCCCAGAAAAAGGATTTTCTTTTCCCCACCCCTAATGCCCTGCGCTTTCTGTCTGGCCTTGTCCAAAATTACTCTGGTTCTCCTGAACACTCCATTGTCCACAGTCCCCACGTTACGATTCCCTTAGGTCTTCCCTCGATAGTCCCGACTAAACACGTCCACCTCGGTTCCACCGCCGTGATGGCCTGTGCAAAGGACCAGGGTGGCAACTCACCTCCAGCTAGATCCTTCCCTCCGGTTTCTATTCCTTCACCTTCCCAGCCCCACTACCAACCCCTTAGGTTTCCCAGCTGTTTCGTCTCCAAATCCCATACTGGCCTCCGGGGCGAGGCTGTTTCCCCGGCAGCAGTGGCCTACCGAAGGACACATTCCTTCACCCCTTAGTTCAGCCAAACGAGAGCCAAAACTGCTCAAAAGGAACTCTGTTGGAAAACTAAGAGGAAGCTAAAAATAGACTCCAGGAAGTGTAAAGATATCAATACAGAAAAGATTTTACAGCCTACTAGGTCTTGGCTTGGAGGTGGCGGGGCTCCTGGGGGTGCCCCTTCTCTCCCACTCAGAACCCTGTGCGTTAGACTCTGGCCCTGCCAGAGACCCTGAGACCCTGGCCTCAGCTAGCGTCCGTCCTCGGTCCCCCACCCCATACTGCACTGGGGGCGCCATTGTCAGAGAAGCCTGCATACTTCCTGGCCATGGCTGGTGGAAGATGCCATCAACTGCCGTTTCGAAATCCCAGGCCTCTTCTGACATGGCGTGTGTCCCTGTTCCAATCTGAGGAAAGCCAGCTTGCAGCTCTCCCAGAAGGCGTGTGCCCGACATACCCTGAGCCCTTCTGGGCTGGGGGGACTCCTGCCCACCCACCTCCTCACGACTCTTGCCGGGCTCCTCCACCAGGAATGGTTTTGAAGAACGCAAATCAGGACCAGCTTACAAATCTCAGAGACTTAAACTCTAATGACAGGAGCAGAGGGGCTGGCAGCAATGGTGGGTGCAGTCACCCACAAAAAAGCAAGAGGTGCGGTCAACTCCCAGCACCCTGCCAGCGTCCTCCTTTGCCTCTGAGGGCTACAGTCATGCCACAGCCCTCGGTCCCTATCTCTGCCTACCCAAAAAGGGGCTGGAGTGTGGCATGTCACACTGAAAGGTTGCCAACACCTGCCCTCTGGGAAAATGCCCTAGTCTACCACACCGCATGGCAACCCTGCCTCCCTCCTCCTGCCCCACTCCCTCCCCAGTCCCACCCTGTCCCACCCCAGTCCCAGCCCTTTAACTGTCAGGAGAACGGACGCGAAAGATGTGGATGGTCCCGTTACTGAGGGACACGACCAGGTACCTGCCGTCCACCATGGTGGTCACCCGGGGCTTTTCCAGGCCATGATAGGCTGTCAAGAAGTCACCTAGTAGTGACCCCTTTGGGTCCAGGATCACTACCTTGTTGACCTCTCGCAAGGTCAAAAAAATGTAGCCCTTCTTATCCACAGACACAGAGCCCGGCTGGCAGCCATGCAAGCCTGGTCCTCCGTACTCCCCAATGACCTGACCCAGCCCATCACAGACCACCACGCTATTCTGCTGCCAATCTGACCCCACAAAATTGCCCTGGGGGCTGGTGGTCAGGAACACCAGCGCCCGAAGGCCCCGGTTGGCCTTGCCCCCAGGGATAAAGCGGGTGGCCAGGCTGCCTTCCATGTTATACACCTCCACGTGGCCTGACACGCTGACAGCCACCCGGTCCCCGCTCGGCATTGCAGCCACAGCATGGCTGGCCTGGGACAGGCTCAGGGCTCGGCGCCACTGCACCTCCCCGTCAGGGCTGATGAGGTAGAGCCGAGCCCCAGCTGAGAAGGCCACTGCACCCTGCAAGGCGGCCACGCTGCACGGGGAGCAGCCCTCAGGGACAGGCACAGCCCCTTTGTAGTCACCATTAAGGGAGAATCGCTTCAGAGCCCTGTTCTGCTCATCTGCCACCAGGATCTCCCGGGGGCCAAAGGGACAGAGCCCAGTGATCCGGGGAGACCGCTTGTCACCAGGCATCCGTGTGGGAAAGCTGCAGGAAAAGATGGGCTTGGGGAGGAGGCCCGAGTCCTCCAGGTTTGGCCCAGGTGCTGGGCTGGGCTCCCGGGAAATTGACTTGAGTCTGCCTTTGAACTTCCTCTTCTTGTTGGATCTGCCACCAGTCTGCACTCCTCCATCTTCTTGGGGCATCTGGGATCTGCCCTCTTTCGGGGTCTGGGCTCTCTCCACATTTGGGGTCTGGCTTCCATCTTTCTGGGGTGTTGGGGTTCTGTCCTCCTTTGGGGCCCGGGCTCCATCCTCTCTGCGGTTCTGGGTTTCCTCGCCTTCCTGCCTTCCAGCTCCATCTTTTCCACTGTCCTTTTGGGGCTGCTGCTTCTCAAAGGAGAGCCATAGCAGGTGGCAGTTCTTATCCCGGAGCCCAGGATGAAGCTCCAGCTGGGGCAACAGACAGGGGGATGGTCCAGGCATCCAGGGAAACCCCTGCAGCTGCTGGAGCCTCTGAGCAATTGCCCCCTCCAGAGAGAGTATCTCGGCCTCACGACCCAGGCTGAGCACCCGACGGGCAAAGGCAGCCGCCGCCCTGGCCACCTGCTCCCGGCTCTCCAGCTCCCCCAGCCTCTCCCGAGCAGCCTCCTCTGCAGCTTCCATGTGGGCCCGTAGCTGCCCCAGCACCTCCTTCTTCTGGGCCAGGAGGGCTCGGAGAACCCCCTCAGCAGCCTCCTCCACTTGTGTTCCCACCCTGGCCACCTGTTCCCGCAGGCAGGCTAAGGCTTCCTTTTCCACCATCCTCGCAGCCTCCAGCTCAGCCAGGTTCTTGTCCACACCCGCCAGTAGCTCTTCAAGGCCTGGTCTCCGGGCACGCACAGCTTCAGCCAGGGGGAGGCAGGGGTGGTCCAGGTGGGGGTCCAGGCGACACTCACGGCACAGTAGCTGGGAACAGGGCTGGCACAGGAATCGCAGGGCCTCCCCCGGGTGCTGGGGGCACTGGGCTGCCTGGCGCTCCCGGGCCTCCTCGTCATACAACCCTGCCCTGTAGCCCACCAGGTCCACCACTCGGTGGGTGTGTGTCTGCCGGGTGCAGCGGTGGCCATCGGCACAGGCCTGACACAAGTCATCAGCACAGTCTAGGCATCGGGCTGTGGCTGGACCCCCAGCACTGGCACCCCCCATCAGGGGGCACAGGGCACAGGCTGGCTTCCCTGCACGCAGGTCTCCACCAGCCCGAGCCTTCACTAAATCCAGGAGCCCGTTGACAAAGAAGTTGGTCTTGAAGGCAGCCACGCCTGCTGGCGGCACGGGCACATTCTCACGGCACTCGGGGCATCGGAGGTGGCCACCGTCAGCCAGCTGGGCTAGGCAGTCCTGGCAGTAGGTGTGCAGGCAGGGCAAGGTTTTGGGCGCCCGCAGCTGCTCCAGGCAGATTTTACAGGCCAAGAAGTCACTGCTCAGGGCCTCCAGGAGAGAAGGCGAGGATCCCTGGGACACCATGCTGCAAGCGAAGGGGCAGGGTTAGAGGGCAGAAGGGCCACCACAGGGCCTCCAGCCTGCCCTCCTGCCTATCCCTCTATCCTCAAGCTCTACCAGGTCTGGAGAATCACCTGAATGGCCAGAAGTTTTCTTCTGGTCTTGTGGGTCCTCCAGCCACCTGCTCTTGAGCGAAGGAGCCGCCCTTTTCCTTGCATACGTTCAGCAAATGTGAAAAAGTCGGTGCTGCTTGCATATGTCAAGAGATGTAAGAAATGACAAGACCAGAAGCCTGGCCGAAGAGAGCTGAGAGTGTAATGACGGGTGCCCTGATTGACGGGCCGGCCATGTGGCAAGTGAGGTCTGCGCCCCCGTGTGCACAGGTCCTGGGGGTCCCGCTGGGGTGGAGGGGACACGGCAGAAGGTCCAGGTGGGCAGTTTTCTTGATTTCTGGCATTTGGGGCAGTACAATTGGTCCCAACTCCCCTGGCCCACACACCTGTCTCTAGACCTGGGAGCCACATCATGGGGAGTGGGGACCCCACTTCCTGCCCTGACTTTCTAAAATGGGGTCTGGAGCGGGCAGCAGAGAGGCCAAGAGGAAGGGGCTGTGCTGCCCTCTCCTTCCAGCCAATGGATCCTGGGGTCACTGTAGCCTTTGCCTCAACACCTAGAGTCCTCTTCTCTGTCTTTCCTGCTGCAAGAGGCCCTCTGCTCTCCTAGAAACCTCTGAGGAGGGGGTGTTGTGTGAGGTTCACCTGTGAGTCCTCCCAGCTCCCAGCACAACAGCTGTGAAACACCCGACAGCGGGACTTGGGGAATTTCCCCCAAACTTCCGGAAAGTGGGAGCTGGGAGAGTTCAGAGAGTGGGAGGGGGGCTTTTCCAAGGAAGCCTCAGACTTTTGGCCCTGTGGGGTGAGGGGGGGTGCTCCCGCCCGGCCTCCCCTCTTCTCCTGACTTCCGGGTCCCTCTCTTCCCCCTCCCCCCTCCCTTCCTCTTCTTCCCGTGCTGTCTCTCCCCTCCCCCCATTCCCTCCAGTTCAGCTCTTCCTTCAGCTGCCCTTTCCTTCCCTCTCCTTACCTGGCCTGAGCTGACCTTGGGCTGCAGGACCAGGAGTGGGGGGCTGAGGTGTGGAGACGGCAGTTGCAGGGTGCCTGGAGGAGAAACAAAACTGAAACTAATTGTACTTGTGCAACTTCCGTCCCAGCCCCGGGACACTGACTTGCACAGCCTCAAGCCCCGCCTTCTTCCCCTCCCCGCCTGCACCTCTTCCTGGGGGCGAGGCGGGGGGCACCCGCAACAGAGCTCGGGCCCCCTCCGGGAGACTGCAGCGTCTGCCTGCCAGGGTCTGCCTGCCCAGCCTCAGGACTTGCTCAGCCAACTAAGCATGTTTGCCGCGAATGCAGGGAACTGCCTAAGGACGAGTCCTCCGAGGGAAAAAATTAGGGCTCCTGTGTGATTCAGACCCCAGTCCTCAGGCCATCTTTCCGCTGCTGCAGCTTTTCTGCAAATCCAGTCCTAGGTGAGGGCCCTGGGGTCACAACCTTCTGCTGAGCTATGGGAGAGGCTGTGAGAACCATGTAAGAGACCTCCATCTGAGGGGGTAAGCAAAGGCTCCCTGGAGGAGGTGTCACTTGAGATGAGTCTGAAGAGTGAACAGGGGTTCGGGTCGCTGGAGAAGAATTGAGGGGGGAGTGTTCTGGGCAGGAACAGCAAGTATGTGGACGCAGAGGAATGAAATACCACAACTCTCCTGGCTGGCTCCAACTAACTAGGATGGTTTGTGGGAAGGGGACCTGTGAGTGGTGTCAGCTGAGACCATAGAAGCAGGCGGTGCAGCCAGGTCACAAAGGGCCTTATGAGCGACATGAAGGAGTCTTTAAATTTCATCCAACAAGCCAAAAGAAATCACCGAAGGATATTTTCACCAACATCCTATGAAAATTTTGAGGCACAAAGAAGTTGAAAGAATTGCAGCGAACACTGACATACCCACCACTTCGATTCTGCAGTGAATGCTTTACTATAGTCGATTCATCCTATACCTGTACATGTATGCACCCCTTCATCCACAATCACAGGACTTCAGCCGGAAGTGCAGCTGAGGGCTCACTGTGGCAGCAGTCAGAGAATAAGGGGAGCCTGACTAGAGGGTCCAGGTGAAAAGTGTGTGTATGTGTGGGGGTGGAGTCTGAGCTGACCCAGTGGCACCAGGGACAGAGAGGAGGGTGGAGGAGTTACTGTTGAAGGCAAAAGAAGCCATGGCATTTGTCATCAACCCTGGGAGGGTGGTGAAGGAAGGAGGGCAGCATGTCCCTTAGGTGTTTCGGGTCAGGAGGGGAGGCTAGGCTGGCGATACCTAGGCTGGTGACTCTTCCATACTTTTCCAATGTGTATCTGCGGTTTTGATGAGGTCAGTCAACAGCATCCAAAACGAGAAGAACAGAGCCGAGATGGCACTATGGGGAACACAGACATTTAAGGGCAAGGGGGACGGGGCTGGAAGGAATCTAAGAAGGAGTTGCCAGAGGGGTAGGTGGAAATCCAAGAGAAAAGTCGCAGGAGTCACAGCTGGAGAATGCTGCACTTCCGGAAGCAGGAAGTGACCAGCGCTGTGGAATGCTACATACAGACTAGATGGTCAGCCAAGACGAGGACAGAGAAATGTATTGGTGTGCGTGTGCCCCTAAGCGTACGCACACACCTGCCCGTGTGTGTGGCCTCTGTGTGTACTTGCTGTGCACATTCAAGAAGGATTTGTTGAATGCCTACTGCGGCCAGACAGTCGGCCATGCACCACGGAACACACAAAGAGAAAGAGAACAAGATATGTTTTCTGCCCACAAGGAGTTTAGTCTCATAGGGGAGGGGAAATACGTACATGCTCCAGTGTGAGACAGGAAGACAAATGTGATATTAAGGTGTCAAAATAATCGCCACAATGGCTTCGTTTTATTGAGTATTTAGCATGAGCTTGACATGGGGTGTTGTAAACATAACCTGGTTTAACCCTCACAGTAACCTGGTGATGTAAGTATCATTATTGCCTTCATTTTACAGGTGAGGAAACTGAGTTAAAGAGAGAAAAAGTGATTCACATGAGGCCATATCAAGTGCTATGACAAAACAGAAAAGGGAGAATTTGGTTTCTCCTGGAATGGTGGTGGTGGTGTGGAAATCAAGCAGGCTTCCTGCAAGAGGAGGCATTACAGTGGCTGTCCTGTCCTGCCTCCCTTAATGTTGAACAATTGCTTAAAGTGTCTGCATTGTGGGGCCAGGCCCCAGAATGAGTTTCTCTACCCTGAGAAAAGGCTCTTAAACCAGTGATATCTCAACTGCAGCCAATTGATAAGCATTGCCATGGAGACAAGGGCAGGGGAGGAGGAATTGTGGGTAGGGTGGATATAGCTGCTGGATGCTAAGGGCACCTCAAAGATGACTCTTGGGGAAGTTGGTTAGTCTGATAGGACTGGAAAGAGGGTGGGTGGAGGGTAGTGGCAGGAAATGAAAGTTGGGCAGGCAGAACAAACTAAAATTTCCTGTTTAGAATCCTGTAAGACCTAAAATTAATAGGGAGCCATTATAGGATTTGGAACATTTGGACTTTGTTTGTAGGTACTGGGGGAGGGGGGTTGGGAGTGTAAGCAAAGATTTTTAATCTTTATTTTTAATCTTAATTTATATAAATAATAAGGATAATTTAAAATAAATTTTAAAATAACATCACCATTGTAACAAAATATTTTCGTGTATATTTCTTTTGTTCACTGTCCATATGAAATATATTTACATAATTGTATTTATAGTGTATGTGCACTTTTTGTCTATTTAATCATTCAATGTTATATCAACATTTTCTATATTTCTACATAGTCTTCATAGTTACCGTTAATGGCTGCATAATTATATCCCATAGGGTGCCTAACTAGTTAGTAAAATTCTGGTAAGCGAGCTTCGCCCTTACTAGTTTCCATGATGTAAATAGGGTATAAATATTCCCACCAGAGCTGCTTTATCAACCAGCTGCAAAACTCCTGAAATTTAACAATGACCTCTCAGGAGCGAGTGCTTTGGGGAAGCTTTCAGAATGTCCTCTCTGTCTCCAGGTTCTGAACTTCATGGTGAGTGCATCACGCTGGGTGTTCAGATGGCTCTTTCACTCTGGAAATAGTTTCCCTCCGGATCAGGGGAATGTTCCTAAAGTATTTTGTTGATGATCATCTCCCCTCTGTTTTCTGTTTCCTCTTCTAGAAGTTCCATCAATCAGATCATTCAGATATTGTATCTCTCTCTCTTTTTAAAAGATTTTATTTATTTTTTTAGAGAGAAGAGAAGGGAGAGAAAGAGAGGGAGAGAAACACTGATGTGTGAGAGAAACATCAGGCGTGTGCCCTGGCCGGGAATCAAACCGGCAACCCTTCAGTTCACAGGCTGGCACTCAGCCTGCTGAGCCACGCTAGCCAGGAACAGATGTTGTATCTCTTAAATGAGAACTCTAATTTTTTTTCTGTTATTTTCCATTTCTTTCTCTTTTTGTACTACTTTCAGGGAGGTATTTTTCAGCTTAAACCTTCCAACCCTTCTATTGTGTTTTTCAAATCTGTTGTCATGGTTCTACAGTATTTTGCCATGTATAATTCATACCCACGTTTTTGGCCCAAATTTTCAGGAAAATCATCTTTCATTTTAATGTTTTAATTCACCTTTCTATTTATTTATATTTAGATACTTGTTTTTGTATTGTAAAGGAATTTTAGCATTTATTTTTCTAAAGATTTTATTTACTTATTTTTAAACAGAGGGGAAGGGAGGGAGAATGAGAGAGAGAAGCATCACTGTGTGCTTGCCTCTCAAGCACCCCCTACTGGGGACCTGGCCCACAATCCAGGAGTGTGCCCTGACTGGGAATCCAACTGGTGACCCCTTGGTTCACAGGCTGGTGCTCAAACCACTGAGCCACACCAGCCAGAGCCCTACTCTATTTTTAAGTGACTCTCCTGGCAATACTTACTCCATTTTATTGTCTCCTGTATCAGCAGCTATGCGACAAAGTACTTTAAAATGAAGTTATTCTATAATATTCCCATGAGTGTAAAACTATAGTGCTAAACCCAGCCTGTAGCCCTGGCATGGGTGTCTGTCGTCCAGCACCGCCAGCCCGTGGGTGTGATGTCTGCTCACCCTGTGCGGCCCAAACACTTCGTGCTGGAGGCGTTCGCCCTCACGGAGCAGCGTGACCGGTGCTCCTCTTGTGCTCCAAAGACCGCATCCCTACCTCCAGCTGCCCAGGTGAGACTGGCAGCAGTGCCCAGCTTCCTGCTCACCTTCTAGATACACCTGTCGCACTCAGTGCCCATATTGTTGTTGACATGAAGCTGGAATTCACTCGCTCTTATAGCAGCCAAAATGGTGTCGAGTCACTCAAAATTCATCTGGTCCTTGGCTGGCCAGCCTTCATAGCCCAGAACCAAAGGTCCCAGGATCAGATTCTAGTAACAGCAAATCCTGCGTTGCAGCCCCGGTGACAATAGTGCCTTTTTACCTTTTACCCTTCTTGACCTCTCTGACATTTTACTTATTTATTTTTTTAAGGTTCCAGCCTCTCAATGGTAAGGAAGTTCATTTTCTGGTAGACGGAACTCATAACTTCTATATGGAAATTTTCTAAAGGAATCTTGGCTTGGACTTCTAAAAGCCTCTGTTATTTGCTCTTCTGTCCTAAGACTAGGACCAAGGCCAAGAAACACCTTTCACAAAATTTCATCTGCAGTGCCTGTAAATTGGGGTGTAATCCTATCTCATAGGTATTCCCATTTTATAAGGTCGCAAAATACTTTAAAAGGTTTACATGTATTAATTTACATCTCTTGCTGCACCTAGGTAAATTAATCAGGCCAGAGTTCAACGAGGCCTCTGATCTGTGAAACTATTGATCACTCCCCTCTGAAAACTTGCTCCTCTCCAGGCCTAGCCGCTCTTCCTTCCCTGCCTGCTCCCTTAAGCTACCCGGCACGCAGTCCACCAGGCAGCACTGCGCACTCTGATGTCTTTGCCATCCAGGCCCACCAGAGGGAGCTCTCATCCTGCCGAAGCTGACTCCATTACCCGACAAGGATGATAACCAAGCCTGACCACCTATCCTTGCCTCTGGGTTGTGGGAGGTGCCTGCCAGCCTGAGGACTGCTCTTGCCCCCTCTGTTCTGATTCACTGCTAGTTCCTTTATGCTGGTAAATTTCCCACAAAGCTTCCCCTGCACGGGACATCAGGTGCAAATGATAAAGGGACACCAAGAAAACCCATTAATCAACCTAAGTATTTTAATACAATATATATTTTTAAATCAAAAGTAATGCAAAAAATCGACATTGTAAGTAAAGACAGGATCAATATTACCGATTTTTCCTTTTGCTCAGGCTTCGTTACAGTTCTGCTCGGCACTGCTGGGTTTCACTCCCATCACTAACTCAATAACTTCTTTTCTCCCACCAGAGTATTTGTCTCTCTTCTGCAACATCACCTTTCCTCTTTCCCTGGATCTTTCCTTAGCATATTTTGGTCTTAAAACTATGGATGAAAGAGGGGCCACAAACTAAACCTGACAAGCTCAGGGGAGGCCTTCATGGTGGCCTTACAAACCCAGAGACCTAAAGTGATCACATAGGATGGTCTGGTATTAAAATTCGTTTCCCTCACCCAAGGATATATTTTTATTGATTTTAGAGAGAGAGGAAGGGGGTGAAGAGAGAGCAACATTGATGTGAGAAACATCAGTTGGTTGCCTCCTGTAGCACCCCAACCTGAGAATCGAACCAAAGCCTCTTTGGTGTGCAGGAGGATGCTCCCACCAATTGAGCCACCTGGTCAGGGCTGAAGTTAAAATTTCTTAACTGAAAGTGAGTCTTGGTGGGTGGTCATGTCCTAGGCCATATCATCCTTGACAAAGGTCAGTCTTTACCTTGACTGAGTCTATTGTCCTTTCGAATGTAATAGTAATCTTTTTTAGACCCCTCAGGGCACAATCTCCCACCAGAGCACTAGACCACAGAACCCCCCATGGTTATCATTCCCTCCCCCATATACCATCTGTATGTATAAAATTTAATTGTTAACTATCCTGTACCCACCAATATAAAAGAAGCACTTGTCCCTCTGTTTTACTCTTTATTCAATCTCAGAGATTATCCCCGCTTTGCTTTCTCCCACATCCCTAATCTGCCACCAATGGATTTCATGTAACCCCCTTACATCCCCTCCTTTGATTCTAATGTATAAAATAAGGTGCAAAGCTGCCGTTCTCTGAAGCACTTTCTCAACTATTGTGATTTTGCTTCCAGCAATTGTTGTCAGTTTGGCTCAAATAAACTCATAAAAATTCTCCACAGGTTTGGACATTTCTTACTTCAACAAAACAGAATACCAGTCCCTTGCTTGACCTCACATGCCAGGGCTATCAGTGACTGTCTGTTCTCCATTTTCTCTAAAACTGACTACAATTAGGCTTTTGTTCTTGACACTCCCAGGAAGCTATTCCAGCCAACACCACCAACAACCTCCTCTTATTTGGCCATGGCATCTGACAGAGGAGATCAGCCCCTCCTTGAAAGTCTTTCCTTTTGGCCTCTTGGTCTCCCAGCTTCTCCTGGTTCTCTTCCTACTTCCTTGCTCACATATTTTCTGGACTCCCCCATCTTTGTGACCCTAAACAGAGTGCATTCAGGCCTCCTCTCTGTCTACACTCCCTCTTGAAGTTACCTCATCTAGTCCTATGGCACTAAACCATGTTATATCCTTGAGAGGATGGCAATTCCCAAGTCTTCCTCTCCAGACCAGGATTTTCCCCAGAGTTCCAGGCTCATTTCTGATTTTCTAGTGGACTTTTTCACTTTTTCACTTGTAGGTTGAACAGGCATCCCCACCTTCTTTTTTTCTTTTCTTTGAAATTTTCTACATAGACAATCATGTTATCAATGACTAGAGTTTGTTTTGTTTTTTTTCTTTTCGATCTGTATGCTTTTTATTTTATTTTTCCTGCCTTGTTGCGCTGGCCAGGACTCTCAGTGCAATATTGATTAGTAATAATGAAAGCAATTATTCTTTTCTTATTCCCTATCTCAGGGAGAAAGCACTCAGACTTTTAACATTTTATCACTTTCTACATGCCCTTAGCAAGTTGAGGAAGTTTCCTTCTCTTTCTAGTTTGCTAGGGGGGTTGTTTTGTTTTGTTTTGTTTTTTAAAGTTGAAAATGTAATTTTAATAGATAATTCTTCATCTTACATAGGAGCACAATAAAACACAAGACACTCTGAAGAAACGCCAAAAGTTACAAGATTAAGAGTGGGGGAAATTCAGCTATGGGCTACAATATATTTTGTTTTGTTTTACCGTGAATCAGTGTTCAATTTTGTCCCATGGGTTTTTTTTGCATCTATTGGGATGAGCATGCAGTGTGTAATCTTTAGTGTATTAATATGATTAATTTTATTGGTTGGTTTTTGAATGTTAAATGAACCTTGTATTCCCAGGACAACCCCACATTGTTCTAAACAGTAGCTCCCCCCATTTCAGCCTGTCCTCCCCTTCCCACCTTTAGGCACCTCCATCTCTGTCGTACAACTTCATCTTCCAGTTGCTAAGGCCAAGTGCTGTGTAATAATCTTTGATGCCTCTTTTTCTGCTGTATTGTGTAAACTGTTGGCTCTACCTTCAAAATATATTCAGAATCCGACCTCTTCTCCCTATCTCTTACCTGAACTACTGCTATAATCTTCTCACTGCTTCCTGTGTTCATTCTTGCCTACAATATTTACAAAGATGTGTTTTATGGAATACTATATCATCGGGTTTTAATATATGACATGTATTTGAGAAAAAGGTATGTTCTTTGAATGTCTAGAACCAAATTTTAATATATATTTATTAATATATTCTTAACATAACATTTTTTCTGACTAAGATATCGATCACCAGCATATGCTTTTATAAATATCCCATGAAGACTGTGAATTTGTCAATTTTTTCTCATAATTCTGCCAGTTTGTGATTTATATATTTTATTATTTATTTTTCAAAGGTTTTATTTATTTATTTTTAGAGAGAGGGGGAGGGAAGGAGAAAGAGAGGGAGAGAAACACCAATATGTGGTTGCCTCTCGCACACCCCCCACTGGGGACCTGGCCCACAACCCAGCCATGTGTCCCAATGGGGAATCGAACCGGCGACCCTTTGGTTTACAGGCCGGCGCTCAATCCACTGAGCCACACCAGCCAGGGCTGATTTATATATTTTAATTATGTTAAATCTATACACATTAAGAATTGTTATATTTTTCCAATAGGTTGAACATTTTTACCATTATGCTAATATCATATGTTAACAATCAAGTCTTTATATTATTATAATGCTTTTTTGCCTTAAAGTCTTTTTGGCCTTCAAGACCTCAATTTCCCTTCAATACCTTTCTCCTAAGAAAATGTCTATCTTTAGCCTAATCAGGATATGGAATATTTGAGCAAACCATTAAAGAACATGAACTAACAACAATTAGTTATGCATGTTTATGTACTGGAGAGTACATTTACGCTTGAGCAAGAGAGGGCGCCCTTACCTTGAGAGCGCACACAAGCTGTGCACGGACACTGATCACGTGCTAAGTTGCAAAGGCACCTAGTAACTTCCAAAGTTTCTGCCTGATAGAGACTCGGTCTCTTGACAGTGGTGAATACCATTAAAAGGCAACAACAGAAGGCTGGTAAACACATCTCACTTCATTTAGAAACCATCACATTTTGAACCATCGGTTGACCTCAGGAGGGCAGTTCTCTTTCCCTTTTCTGTCTGTCCCCCTGGCCTTCCAGGTCCCCCTCTGCCTCTTCTGAACTTGATCCTGAGCTGACCACCCTGTCGTGCTCAACTCTGCCACTGCTCCTGTTCTGAGAGCTTCTTTCATAGACCGATTTACATATTTACTTGTTGGTTTATTTATATAGTTTGGTTTTCACATTTTATTCTTTTTAATTGAAGAACTCATGAATTGATGAGGTGACAGCTTGTCAGCTGGAACAAAGAAGCCGATGAAACGCTGATTTCTGTCTCTGGGACTTCACCTCAAACCACCACCGCAGGGTCTGTTTCTTTGAGGAGAGAGGGCTCAGGAGAAACCAACCTTGCTGACACCTTAATCTCAGGCTTCTAGCCCCTGCAAATGTGACGAATAACTTTCTGGTGTTTAAGCCACCCAGTCTGGTCTATTTTGTTATGGCAGCCTTAGCAACCAAATACAAGTGCATAGCTGGAGAAACTTTTACATGTGTACATCCATGTTACAGAACAAGGGGCCTGGCCCTGAATGGGTCTGCCCAGGGCCAGCTGGTGGTGTGTGGGTTCTTGACTGCATTTCACAGCACAAGTCCAGGTGACTATAAGAGTACATTTATTAAAACCGGGGCAGTGAAACAAGGCCTCAGCATAGAAGAAGCAACAGGAGAGCCTAGGTGGGGCTGCCTTAGCTCCCTGGGAAGTCAGAGAAGAGGGAGCCCTTGGGACAGGTTCCGGGGATCAGCCTTGAGCAAACTGCTGCTGCCCATCGTTCCCCTGATTGAAAGTCTCCAGGTCCCTTACAATTTAGGAGATGCACAGCTGTTGGGGAAGAAGAGGGGGAAGGGAATGGTGCAGGCTGCTCCCAAGGTGGAGATCAATAGAATTCAGTCCTGCCCTGGATGGTGCGGCTCAGTGGATTGAGTGCTGGCCTGTGAACCAAAAGGTCACTGGTTCGATTCCCAGCCAGGGCACATGCCTGGGGTGCCAGCCAGGTCCCCAGTGGCGGGGGGGGGGGGGGTGAGAGGCAACCGATGAATATATCTCTCTTTCTCATCCCTTTCCCCTCTCTCTAAAAATAAATAAATAAAATCTTTTTAAAAAGAGAGACAGCTGGGTCTTTTGTCTTTCAGCTTTTCTCTCTCTCTTGCAGTTGGGAATCTTAGGAGCGGTCTCAGGTGAGGGTTTCAGTAGAATGTTCATCAGTTTTCCAGGTAAACTCTTTCAGGGCTGTGATCTTTACTGATTGGCCAGGGCCAGGGCAGGTCAATAGTCCTTGCAGAGGGTGGGGGCGGGAGGTCCTGGTGTCGCCCTCCTGGTTCTGCGGCTTTTGTGGGCCGGGAACTGAAATGCAACTGAGGCCTAGATGTTATCTCTAAGGAGATGAGTTTCTGTGTCTGGCTGTAAATTTCCTGGCCAGTTTGTTCATCTATCTGTCTCATTGTCCCTATTCTGTTTGCCAGGAAATTTTCGCAGCTCCTTACAATCTTGCCTCGTAAGCGCCTCTCACATCAAGATGGAGACCATTTCCATCACCCAGCTCACTCCCAACCAAACCCCACTCCCCAAAGGCCACAACTGTTTTCACTTCTAGCATCACAGTTTATTGTTGCCTGATTTTGAAACTTTCATAAGTGCAAAAGACACCAAAATGCACGTATAAAATGTCTATAGTATCTTGATTCATAATAGCCAAATACTGGAAACAACTCAATTGTACATTTGGAGGTGAATAAATACACAAGTTATGGCATTCCATAGGGTGGAACATGATGTTAACGATAAAAAAGACCAGACAACTGATAACCTGAAACACTATGGAAGAATCTCAGAAATGTTCTGTTGTGTGAAAGAGGCCAGACACAAAAGAATACATTTTGTATCATTCCATTTACATGACTTTCTGGAACAGACAGACTAATCTATAGTGACAGGAAGCAGAGCAGCGGTTGCCTGGGGTGGGCCGGGCTGGGATTTGACTGCAAAGGGGCATAAGGGAACTCTCTGGGGCGGTGGAAATACTCTGTCTTCACTGTGGTGGTGATCGCGCAGACATGTAAATCTTTCAAAGTTTATGTACTGAGCTCTGCACCTAAAATGAAAGGATGCAAAAAGTGCTTCTGTGAATTATACATTGACAAAGTGTTTTGTTTTGTTTTTAAAGAAAAAACAAAGGCCAGCTGTGCAACTTGGAAAAAAACAGCAGCATGTCACCAACGTAAAAACCTCCATGATCCCCGCTTGCTTCATCTTAAGCTCTAAAGATACTGACAGCCAATCCTGGTTCATTTCCCAAGTGTAGAATCAATTGAAAACATGCTGGAGCCCGGTGACATCCGCTTGATTTTATAAAGCCTAGCATGGAGGATGGGCTAAGATTTGTGACCAAATGGATTTGTTAATATCCTCTGTCCCCTTCCCCCAGACCCAGCCTTGGGACAGCCCATCTGAGAAAGGGTGGCATATAGAGACACTCTTGACTGTTGCCTCACACTGCCCAGAGCAGAGAGAGAAGAAGAGACTTGAACTTCAGCATGTAAAATCTTTTAAGTGATGGCACAATCATTCAAGAGATTTATACAAGTGGCTGTCACAACTTCAAGTGTAGGAAGGAAGTGAGACCAGAAATAACATCCAGTGGAGATCTTGCCACAGGGAAACACGAAAACTGGGGTATGCGTGTTTCTGCCCATGAATCTATGTGGCCCCTGTGATACTGTGATTTATAATGAAAAATATTTGTTTGGCCCCAGCTGGTGTGGATCAATTTGTTGAGCATCATCCCTCAAACCAGAAGGTTGCTGGTTTAATTCCTGGTTCCATTCTGGGTTGGGGCACATTCCTGGGTTGCAAATATACAAATATTTGGTCTTCAACTACTTTCTGTCACAGAGCTCTGAAAAACTTTGGAATTTCTTAAATAATGAGGGCATTAAAAGTACCTTTTGCCCTGGCTGGTGTGGCTCAGTGGATTGAGCACCAGCTTGGGAACCAAAGGGTCACCAGTTCGATTCCAGTCAGGGCACACGCCTGGGTTGTGGGCCAGGTCTCCAGTTGGGGACACATGAGAGGCAACCACACGTCGATGTTTCTCTCCTTCTCTTTCTCCCTCCCTTCCCCCTCTCTAAAAATAAATAAATAAAATCTTTATTTTAAAAAAAGTATCTTTTGTTTGGTTAATGAGGTGACTTTTTGAATCACCCAAGAGTGGGACCTGGTTGCCAAGGGAACCAGCCATGTGATTAGAGGGTTGTAACTTTCAGTACCACCCTCTCCATGGCCAGAGAGGGACCAGAGAGTGAATCAATCCACAATGGCCAATGATCGAAGCAATCGTGCCTATGCAGTGAAGCCTCCATAAAAACGGAAAAGAACAGGATTCAGAAGGCCTCCAGATTGGGGAGCCAGAACCCTTACATGTGCCCCTGTGCCAGGCCCACACTCCACGGGGACAGAAGTTCTTTTGTTCGGAACCTGTGCCCTATGTATATCTTCATTTGACTGTTGACTCACGTCCTTTAATAAGCTGGTGATCTAAGGAGTAAATGAATTCCCTTAGTTCTGCGAGCTTCTCTAGCAAATTAATTGAACCTAAGGAGTGGGTCATGGGAACTTTTGGTTTACAGCCAGTTGTTCCGAAGTACAGGTAACAACCTGGATTTGGGATTGGCATTGTGGACGAAAAAGAGGCCACGTACAAAACCTGGCAAGCCCAGGGGAGGCCTGCCTGGCAGGCTTTATGAACTCAGAGACTTAAAGTAACCACATCTTCCTAACTAAACGCAAGTCTTGGAGGGTAGTCAGGTCATAGGCCGGTATCTTTGTTGACAAAGATCAGCCTTTACCTTAACTGAGCCTGTCTCCTGTCTTTCTGCAACTATCGTGAGTGTGGAATGTGAGTGACTGCCTTTTCTACAGACGCCTCAGGCACAATCACCACAGCAGGGGGCCACAGAACCCCTCCTTGCTCTTTTGTAATTTAATTTAATTATTGTATTGTATTGTTGTTCACCTAGGGTTGTCTGCCTTTCCCCCCCCACACACCCCCAGCCATGCCCACCTCCTTCCCCTAATTCCACCCCCCCCCTTGGTTTTGTCCATGTGACCTTTATAGTTGTTCTTGAAAACTCTTCTCTCTTTTCGCCCCGCTATCCCCTCCCACCTCCCCCTCTGGTCCCTGTCAGTTTGTTCTTTATTTCCATGTCTCTGGTTCTGTTTTGCTTGCTTGTGTGTTTTGTTGATTAGGTTCCATTTAAAGGTGACACCATATAGTATTTCTTGTTCACCGCCTGGCTTATTTCACGTAATCATTCACTGTTAACTTTCCTATATCCACCTGTCTAAAAGAAGTATGTGTCTATTTGTTTTACTTTTTATTCAGTCCCAGAGATTTCCCTTGCTTTGCTTTCTCCAGCCTGGACTTCCTAATCTTCCACCAATGGATTTCATGTAACCCCCTTTGGTCCTCCCCTTGGGTTGTAATGTATAAAATCAGGTGCAAAACTGTCATTTTCTGGAACATTTTCTCAATCCGTTGAGATTTCGCTCCCTGGCAATTGTTGTCAGTTTGGCTCAAAAATAAACTCATACAAATTCTTAGTTTCCGATGTTTTTACACTGACAGCATCCGAAGCAGAGGGCAGTCCTGTGGGACTGAGCCCTTGGCCTGTGGGGTCTGAGGCTCTCTTCTCTCTTGGGTGATGTCAGATTTTAGGTGAAGTGTTTGTCACCCAGCTGGTACCCGAGAATTGCCTGTTGGTGAAGGAAAAACCCACAAACACACACTGGAGATTGGTCATCAGAACTTTTACTCCCTTATAGTGAAAAAGTGTAAACTCCCTTGAAGGACTTTAAAGAGACCTAAAAAAGAGGAGAACTATACCAGCTTCATAGATGACTTAGCGCTGCAAGAAGACAATGTTCTTCAAGTTAACCTATTAAATTAAACTCTAAATTTATATGGCAGAATTAAAGCCCTTACAAAAATAAGAAAGTGTTGAAAAGGAAGAGTAAAGGAGGATTCACCCTAGCAGTTCAGAAATATTTTGTAAAGCCACGGTTAAAACCAAACCAAACCAAACCAAACCTCCAAAACCGCACTTACACTTGTGCTGGGACAGAGAAGCGGGGTGAGTGAGAGCTCAGGGTCAGACCCGTGTGAGCGCAGTGACTTGGCATTTGGAAGAGGTCACATCACAAGTCTGGGGGAAGCGGCCTGTTGGTGGATGGTTGGGAAAACTGTGTTGCTTTATGGAGCAAATAGGAAGCTAGATCCTGTGGGAGGCTGGATAACGGCCCCCAAAGATGTCCATGTTCTGAAGACTGTTACTTTATATGGCAAATGGGCTTTGTAGAAGTGATTCATTTAGGGATTGTGAAATGGGAAAAGTCTTCTGGATGAGCCAGGTGGACCCAATCTAATCACATAGCTTCTAAGTGGAGAAACTTACCTGTGGTCAAAGCGAAGGCGACGTAATGGTGGAAGCAGGGGGTGGACAACGTACTGCAAAAGCAGAGGAGGGGTCCTGACCCGTGTGGCTCGGCTGGTTGGGCATCACCCCAACCAAAGCAGAAGGTCACTTGTTCGATTCCTGGTCAGGGCACTAACGTCTTTCTCCCTCCCTCCCTTCTCCTCTCTCTAAAAATAAATAAATAAAATCTTTAATAAAAACTGAAGAAGGGACCACAGGCCAAGGAATGTGGACAACCTCTAGAAGCTGAAAATGCCTAGTACCTCCAGAAGAGAACAACCTTGCTGACTGACACCTCCATTTTAACCCCATAAGACTCATTTTGAACTTCTGATCTCCAGAATTATAAGACGATAAATTGGTATGGCTTTGAGTCACTAAGTTTGTGGTAATTTGCTACAGCAGCAATGGGAAATGAATATGGGTCCCTAACTCACTGTATATAGAGGTAAACTCCCAATCAATCCAGGCCTAAATGTGAAAAATAAAACTACAAAATGAACAGAAGATGGTATAGGAGAATATCTTTGAGATTTTGTAAAGAGAAAGACTTCGAACTAGATCTGCAAAACAAACCATATATGGGAAAATTTTCTGTTCAACAAAGGGCACTGCAGAGGCAATGAAGATATAGGTGTCTAGCTGGAAAAAGAAAATTGCAGTGTCTGAAACTGATAGGATTAATATCTAATAAACTCATAAATCAACTTTAAACAGACAAGCAACTCAAAGAAAAATAGGCAAAGATGTCGCGGTCCAGCCGCAGCAGAGTCCAGGGGGTCCCGAAGGTGCTATGAGGCGTCGGCGCGTGGAGATCAGGCAACTACACAGCTCAGAGGCAGGTGAAGCACTGATTCGTTTATTGCAAGTACAAGTGGATTTTTATATTTTCTTTTTTGGCATAAATTAACATTTGTAGGTGCATAGCATGATCAGTTAAGCAGAAAAATTAATACAAAGGTAACCAGGAAAAGTACGTAAGTTTCCATAGATTCAGTTATAGTGAACAAAGATTATTTTAACCAGGAGAGTCATGAATCAGACGATTAGACATTTTCAGAAATTGTTCATAGGGCAAAAGTATATGTTTCTCTGTGTACTATAAACTTTAACTTCATAATTTTTTCTGTCTAAAATGTTTCTCTGTGTACTATAAACTTTAACTTCATAATAACTGTTTCTACATGCTTAATAGCTAACCAGCTTTTCTTATTTCTATGGCTGTCTAATTGATATATAGTCCTATTCAAGGTAAAGGAGGGGCTGTTACTCTAACAACCTTTTTAGATGTTCAGGGACTTGTTGACCAGAGACGCATTGGTCTGATTATATCCTGTTTGTGTCAGCTGCTGGTCAATTCTAAGAGTGGTGATCATTTCCAGGAGGTTCCAGATGATTAAAGCAGTAAAAATACAGATTCCATTAAAGAGAAAGAACAAAATCACACGCAAATCCCAAGTAATGCCACGTCCTCCAGGCCAGGATACGCTTCTTTGAAGACATATCCCCCATGTCTGGACTTTGTCAAACAACATGGTTGACCGTACTGGAACTGGACATGGCACAAAGAGTATGAAAGCAAAATGGCCAATGAGCATGTCAGACGCTCACTGGTGAGTGGTAAGTGTGCCCACGCAATGGCAGGCTGTACACACATGGGGAGCGGTGGGAGTGGAGATGGGCAGACGTTCTGGAGTGCCATCTGGCAAAGCAGTGACATTAATTTCTGTGGAAACCTGATGTCCCAGAAATGCAACTGCTAGAGAAACTCTCCCATGGAAAGGTCTTAAAAACCTAAAAGAATAGAAACAGGAAATGATGAGACCCACAAAACACACCCACACACCTACATGGACAAAACAGGACAGTATAATCTTCAAGGCTACTTTAAAGACAAAGCCACCCAAGGATATGTTTATTGATTTAGAGAGAGAGGAAGGGAGAGAAACATCAATTGGTTGACTCCTGTACGTGCCCAGACCAGGGATTGAACCGACAACCTTTTGACGTACAAGATTGTTATGGGAGAAACTCCCAGAAACTTGGTTCTTCTTGCTGACACATTAAAGAATTACAGATCAGCAAGCCTACTAGCATGCAGGCAAAGTTTATTAGTGCTAAGTTCTAAAGGGAGGGCAAAAGCAAGGGTGGCCAGAGCAGGGTGCCCAGAGGCCCTCCCCTCCAGCCAGAGGCCAGCTGGCCAGGGGCCCCCATGTGACGAGAAATGGCCAAGAGCCAAGAGAGCGAGTCCTTTGTTCTGAGGACTTATACAGTTGGCAGGATGGGGGCGAAGAAGTTTACATATTGATTGATGGGTAAAGGTGTCACAGGTGGGCACAGGTAACCAGCTTCTTGGTGATCACAGACAAAGAATTGAACTGAACACACAGGGTTTATAGCAGAAAGAGAGAACAGATTTATTAGGTGATAGTACAGTCCACAGAACATGAGAGCAGGCCAACTCCAAGCAGAGACTGACCCAGGGGCTGGAGGAATTCTATTCTTACAGGGTGGATATTTCCTGGCAAGTTTGGGTGGGCTTTTATTGCTCACGTACAAGTAGTTGTATTGCTTTAAAGCTAATGTGCATGTGGTCTCCCGTGATTTTCCTTGATTGGCCACCAGAGAAGGGGGTTACACGATGTTAATTTATTATAATGCTCCTATAATGAAGCAGGGGTCATGTAGCATCTTCTGTGCAGGTATATTCACGAGTCACCATGATTCAGCGCTTTTCCAGAAAGCGGGAACAGCCAGTAGAACGGTGTCTCTGTCCTGTATCATTGTCCTTTATCTTAACCCTGGGGTACCTCCGGAGTTTCCTCCTTCCTATCTCCTGCCTCAAAGCGTGCTAGCTTTCCCCCAGGGAGACAAGACTACCCAAATGTAGGTATCTGTGGGGGTCTGTTAGCCGGAATCCTTATCTTGCTCTAGACTCTCTATTTTGCATACGTGATAGGAGACAGGCAGTTAACCAAAGTTGTTTATGGGCCCTTCCTTTGGGCACTGTAGACCCCTCCCCTTCCCCCTTCCTGGGCTTGGGATGAATGCACAGTCTCAAGGTTTTCCTTTTCCCAGCCAGTGGAGATGATACACACAGACTTTCAAGGGCTGCCCCCTCCTACACTATCACAACTTTGCTTGTTGTTCAGAATACCTGGCAGTCTTATCTAACGAGGCTCAGGACTGCTGGGTCAATGTGTGAAGGGTGTCTTCCTTTGCCTCCAGCCTCCTGTATTAAGTTCTTTTGTTAGATTGCAATGGTGAGAGCCCTGCTTTATTTCCGCTCTGGCCACTCATTCCTAGCTGCTATGGTAACAGTCCCCCCTCGAGTAATAGGAACCCAAATCTTTGGGGACTTTGGGCTCAGGACTGCTGGGTCAACAGGTGGGACATGTCTCCCTCCTCCTCTTTGCCTTAGTTTGCTGTCTATGCTACCTAACATTCCCCCTGAAGCATTTGGAACCCAAATCTTCAGGGGTTTGGGGGCAATGACTGCTCTGATTGCTTCCTGCTGTAAAAGGGACATTGAGCCTTCTTTGGGTTCTGTCTGCTCACTAGCTATCAGTCAGAGGGTGTGGAGGGAGGTGTCCTTCCATCGGCCTGTGATAGATGTCTGGAGCCTGAGGTCCCAGAGGTCAACAGTGGTTCAGGAGGATCATCTGTAGCTTTATTGCCTCTATTCTAGAAGAGATAAATTCAGTTAGTAAGTTGATTATCATGGGTCCAAATAGTAATATTACTAATATAATTAACAACAGTGCTGTGTGGTAGATACAGGGTTTGATTTCCATCAGCTTCAGGGATGAATGTGTTGTCAACAGGACATCATGGGACCGGTCCATTGTTTGGCCAGCTGCTATTCAGGGCCTTGAATCTTCCAGGTCGTTAGTACGACTTGGTCCCCTGTCTAGATTGGGTGCAGGGGCTCATCAGGTGGATAGGGAAACCTGCAATGAGCAAACTTGTACAAAATGGTTAATTCACACAACAACCCACAAACCAGTCTCAGAGTCTGTGAGACTGTCTTTTGGGAAGATATCCAGTCGCAAGGCCTTTGCTGGAATTGTTACTGAATGGACCTCCCTTCTGCCAGGGTCCCCCTGTACTAAGTTCACCTTGCCCGCCACCAGGAAATTATAGCTCTCAATGTCAGAGATTGGTGAAAAAGAAAGGAATTATTTATTCAAAAGTTATACAGACTTAAGATTAATGACTTAATGTCTTCATTAAAGTCCCAAAGTCCCTTAAAATACCCACAAACACACACAGTCCTTCCTTCCCCCCTTCTCCCCACTCCAGCCAGTCAGGGGTACCATATCTCAGGAAAATAGAAGTCTGTAGCTCAGGTAGCCCCCAGTTCTTCCCAGTAATCCATGCCTGGCTGGCAGGCCTCCCATGGTTCCCAGCACCACCAGCTATGTTGCCAGGATCTCCAGTTCTTAATCCAAACCTGTGTGGCACCTTCTCGTGGCCCACCAGCAAGAGTCCTTTCACCCCTTTCCTTCCCTTAGCATCTCTCCTGCATTCTTCCAAACTGCTAAGAGAGAGTCTGCATCACTGCTACATCTTGCTTTCCAGCTTCCTAAGCTGCGTGGCAAAGGGACCCCCAAAGCCATGTAGTTCTAAATCTTGCCGAAGCCACATGGTTCCCCCTTGCATGGCTGCCACTCCTGGGTTTAAATCCCAGTGCCAATCTTCCTCAGCATCCCCATTTCCAACTGTTCCCACAATCGGCTGCACCTTCCAGCATTCCCATATTTTTCCAGCTTTTCTGGGCTTGTTACAGAACAGACCCGGGGAGCGGGGGAGCAGTGAATGATATACTATTACCAGATGGACCCACACTTGTGCTCCGGGGATCTCCCCCCAACCCAGTACTAGGTTCACCTTGCCCACCGCCAGGGAAAGACATCTCTCAATGCCAGAGACTGGTGAAAAGGAAAGGGATTACTTATTTAAAAGGTTATACAGACTTAGAGTAATGACTTAATGTCTTCATTAAAAATACTAAAGTCCTTTAGAATACCCACAGATGCACACAGTCCTTCCTTCTCCCCTCTGCCCAGTCCAGGCTACCGTATCTCAGGAAAAGAAGTAGAAGTCCATGATTCAGGTTTCTGGCACCATCAGCTGTGTCGCCGCCATGATCTCCAGTTAATCCAAAGCCATGTGTCACCTTCTCATGGCCCACCAGCAAGAGTCCTTTCACCCCTTTTCTTCCAGGCAGTCTCTCCTGCTTCCTAAGACACGTGGCAAAGAGGGCACACCCTAAAGCTGCAGGGTCCTAACTTTCGCCAAAGCCAAGTGGTCCCAAAAAGCCCCGCACGGCTGCTGTGCCTGGGTTTAAATCCCAGCGTCAGTCTTCCTCTGCAGCACCATTTCCGACTCCTCCCACAATCAGTTACACCTGCCAGCATTCCCTATTCTTCCAGCTTTACTGGGCTGCCATAGTAAGTCCAGGCAGGCATTACCCCATGGCGTGGCCTCATGGTATGGAGCCAATCATCTGCAAGCTTTTATGCAGGTGCTGTACCCAGAGGGAGTTGCCTCCTCGTTACATTGTGGGTTGAAGTCGTTCCCATCCCCCTGGCTCAAAGCATGGCCACAGCTATTTAACATATCTATGAAAACAGTTAAAGGTTATAGATATGTTAAATGACCGTTCTAGAGGTTATCTGCAAAATTGTTGCTATTCCAAACAACTCTCATTGGCCGTACTCCATGCGTCCCATCCTCCAACTCAGACTTGTAGGGGTGAGGACATCCTATATACATATATTTTTCTAATATTTTCTGGACACCCTGAGTTCTAGACCCCATTACAAATCCCCATTTGGGGGACCCCCTGGGCTGCACCCTGTTACAGGCTGCCATAGTGAGTCTGGGCAGGTGTGGCCCTGTGGCGTGAAGCGATTCATCTGCAAGCTCTCACACAGGCGCTGTAACCAGGGGGAGTTACCTCCCAGTTACATCCTGGGTGTAAGTCACTCCCATCTCCCTGGCTCAAAGCTTGGCCACAGCCATTTAACATATCTATGAAACCTGTCAAAAGTTATAGATATGTTAAATGACCATTCTAGATGTAATTTGCAAAGCTATTGAAATGCAAAACAACTCTCAATGGCCCTGCTCTATGTGTCCCCTCCCCCGCAGTTCAGATTTGTGGGGGTGAGGACATCCTATATTTTTAATATTTCCTGGACACCTGAGTTCTGGACCCCATTACAAATCCCTCTTTTGGTGTGGCCCCTGGCTGCACCCTGCTACAGAATGACATTTGACAGATCGTTCTTGCCTGTAAAATCGAGCATCTTTGATGACATCACAAATCCAGTTTCAACTTCCAAATGCAAACAAACTCTGAAGACAGCTGCGCTAGTCTGAGGTCCACCACTGAGCATTGTGATTTTCCTCGGATCGTGATTTTTCTCCCTAAGATCACCCTCACTGTCATTAAAGGGAGTGCATTAAGTCCAGTTTTAATTTTGCCTGTTTGCATAAACACAGCAAGAGCAGCAATTAATCCTTAAATCTGTTTTGCTGGAACTCACACGAGGAACCTATAGATTGACTCTTTAGTCTGCCTTCCAGGGCACAGAAGCTGAGCCACACACCTGCCATCTGGCCTTGCCTGTAGCACCTGCTTCTCTGAAGTCCTCCTAGCCATCTTTCAGGACTGCAAACTTCGTTCCTTCCCTGGAAAGACTGCCACCGCACAACCAACCAGGGTACCAGGCTTTTCTCCAGTGGACTTTCACTAGCTTCACAAGTCAATCCCAGTTCCTCAAGGCTTTTTGGTAACAACCAGAGCCCAGGCCTGCCTCCTTCAGGCCTGACATTCTTCCCTCAGGCAGCCAAAGTCTTTGTTGACAAAATTACCACTAGCAATTGATCTTATTGATTTTATGCATAGAAACCTTATGTCTTCACTCCTTCAGAATGCCAAATTCTGGAGGGACCAGGTAGGGAGAAAAACATAAAGCATGAAGGGAAATCCTTGTCCTTAACTTAGAAGGGGGTTATCTAGAATGTCATTAGTAGACCCAAGTAGATGTTTCCTTTGACCCAGGACAAAGAGATGGGGCATGAGATTAGACAAAAAAAGCTTGCATGTGAGGAAGCTCTGGACCGCTTGACTGGCCTCTGACAGAATGGATGTACTGAGACCAGGCTGTGTTACACAAGAAAATTAGCCTCTTTTTCTTGAGAGTTTCGGGATCATACTTAGCCCAGTTCCTATGAATGCCACTGGCAAAGTCAATGGCTTGGATTAAACGGGACCCTTTCTGCAGATCCTAAGGCTTTCTTTAAGTTTGGCTGCTTGGGCCATGGCCATGAGGAGCCAAAAAGAGAGGATGGCACTAGTCATCCAGTATATTTCCTGCAAGGACTGGAGGCCGATATATTTTGTTCAATCCAATAAGAGAGGCCCCTACAGTGGCAAAATATTTGAGATCTATGTGGCTCTGGGTCACTCCAGTCTCGGGGGTCTATTGGGTTAAATACAGAAGGAGTCTAAAGAGGAGAGGCAAGCCTATCTCTGTAAAACCCCGGGTGGTGGGGGGTGGGGGTAGCTGGGAGTGTAGATTGCCCCTCTTTCCTGCTCTGAGGCTAGAGAAAGAGAAAAAAAATGTTTTATTCTTGGTAATCGCTGTATTCCTTTAGTGTGAAAAAGTGAGCTGTTTCATTATCTAGTGACCTGGACAACTTTTACAGAGGCTGGAGGAGAGGCAGGGGAGATACCAAGCTCAGCACAGCTTCTTCCTGGAACTGCAGCTCCTGGGCCTCCAGAAGGAGAATTCAGAGTGTTTAAAAGACTCCTTCTTTTTCTTCCTGAGTTTTACTGTCTACTTAACAGGCTCTCTGATGGAATCAAAACCAAGCTACTCCTCTTAAAAACAGAACCAAAAATGACAAAGACAGTTTCAAGAAGGGACTGGGACACTAGCCTTGGAATCTTCTCTCACACCCACCAGTACCGCAGACAGCCCTGACCAGGCCCAATGGCGGAGACAGAAGATTCCTGGCGTATATAAAGCAGCAAAGATCAAACCAAGTCCCCAAAAGATAAGAAATCAAGCAAAGAATAACTGTAACCAAGACAGAGGAGAGCTCTCTAACTGAAACCGACTTGCTCCCAAGGAGGAACTGAGAAGCAAAACTGACAGTTAAAAAGCAGTAGGATTCCCATGCAAATTTCTTGGAACAATAATAATGACCATATGTTGGGGGTTTCTGATTACCTGCCTAGGCATTTGCAAAAGAGACTAAGTTGTAGATGGTTTAGGGTCCCATACAGTGACCAAACCTCCCCATTCCCTAGTTGATATTGGGGCCAAGCTATGTTACAAAAAGATCAGTTGGTCTTTCTTTAAGTTTGGAGGATCAAGCTGTGACCAATTAGAAAGGATAAACCTTATGGGGGTACCAGCAGGAACGGACTCTTGATTCCCCATCTAGAAAAGGAAAAACCATTTCTCGGCGTAAGCCCGGCAAGGGAACATAGGCAGTAGACTAGACTGCCCGTCCCCTTTTCTAGAGGGTTGAGAAAGAGTCTTAGTAGTTCTTGCATCCTTCTGGGAGCAAAACAAGCTCAGTGGGGAGTTGAGGGGTTAACCAGTGGTATATTCCCTGGCAGTGACCGGAGAAGCAGTTTGTTCCGCCCTTAGAGTGACCTTTCCCCCTTTTGCTCTGCTCAGGAGTCTGGAGAAAAAAACAGCTGAGGTATCAGGCTCAGACCTCAAGCAGTGACTGAAAAAGGCCTGAGTTTTAAAATATCACTTTTTTCCTCTGCTTGGAAAGACAGACCCCCTGCTGTTTCTGCATGTTTTAATGAATTTGAGCAATGAGTTAATTACCTATTGTTCTCCAGACCCCGTAGCTCCTAGGTCCAGAATTTGCAGTGTTTTAAAGATTTAGATGCTTGTTTTTCCTTATTTCTTTTCAACTTCTACTTCTCTTCTTCAGTTACCCACTCCGATGCCCTTCCTCCCCATGCCACACATGAGTGTGGTATATATGTTTCCTTTATTCCTTCTTACCCTTCTCCTTCACAATCTCTCACCTCCTTAATTCCTTCTTTGTCCTTCCTTCTCCCTACACAATCCTTCTTCAACTTGTACAGAACATCTGCGACTTACCTGAACCTTCTACAACTTACATAATCCTTCTGCAACTCACACACACAACATTCCAAAATAGGCATAATAATTCTTTTAAAACTTAAGCCTGATTAGATTGCCAAATGTTTGACTTAAGGAGTATATTATGAAATGAAGAGGGGGAAACTTATAAATGAAGCAAATTTGAGTGAAGAAAAGGCATAATTAGGAGAAAAGAACCCAGAAAAGCCAGCACTTCCACTAAAGGCTAAAATCTTGCTTTCTCCTCTCAAGAACTAAACCTAAGTGGGGAAAGCGCCGCAGGGATGGGAGTGTGATTGCTTTTTAAGTGTGCCTCTCGTCGTCGCCTGGACTTCTTGTACCTGGCAGGAAACCTAGAGTCTGCCCTGGTCCCCGTCCCAGCATATCCTCTCATGGGTGTCTTTCTTTGCTGGGAACACCTTTGAGACTTTTTTTTTTAGTGTTACATATCATATGCATTGTTAGCTTTTTATTTATTTATTTATTTATTCATTTATTTATCGTTGTTCAATTACAGTTGTCTGCATTTTCTCCCCACTCCTCCACCCCACCTCAGTCAAACCCACCTCCCTCCCCCGCTTCCACCCTCCCCCTTGGTTTTGTCCATGTGTCCTTTATAGTAGTTCCTGAAAACCCCTCTCCCCACTGTCCCCTCCCCACTCCCCTCTGGCTATTGTTAGATTGTTCTTAACTTCAATGTCTCTGGTTATATTTTGTTTGCTTTTTTCTTTTGTTGATTATGTTCCAGTTAAAAGTGAGATCATATGGTATTTGTCCCTCACTGACTGGCTTATTTCACTTAGCAGAATGCTCTCCAGTTCCATCCATGCTGTCGCAAAGGGTATAAGCTCCTTCTGTCTCTCTGCTGCGTAGAATTCTATTGTGTAAATGTACCATAGTTTTTGAGACTTTTAATACTCGACCAGACCTGTGTCCACTGTGTGCGGCAGTTTCCCGAGAGGCGGGGCGTGAGGTAGAGAGTCAGACATTCACCTGGCAAATGTAACATTGCTCCTGCAAGGGGTATTTGGATGCAAATTGAAGCGCTAGAAGCCACCTGGGGGAGAGAAATGCTCCAAGTTTACAACAGGCCAATGTTCTAAACTGACTTTTCTTCTGGCTAGGTTTAGAGGCAGAAAAGGCTAGGAAGACCATGTGATGGGTGATGGGATTTCCCTGCGAGGCCCCTGCACGTCTTAGGGATTGACCCCAGACATATCCACGAGGCCCCCATTCATGTGGGGACACCCAAGAACTTGGGCCGCAGAGAGGAAGTGCCTCTTTTGTCAGGCACTCATTCTAGACTTCTTCGTTTCCACCTCCAAACACTGGCCTAGCACATCTGAATGTCCCACCCCCACAACACAGCATCTCCTTATCCCAAGAGACTGAACTCACCGTGTTCCAAATGGCTGGAGACAAATGGTGAGATCTGAGTTACTATCCAAGTCACGGCACCATTTATATTATGGTGCCGTGACTTGGAAACTCAGTTTTTTTGCTGACTCAGTAAAGAACTACAGATCAGCAAGCCTACTAGCATGCAGGCAAAGTTTATTAGTGCTAAGTTCTAATGGGAGAGCAAAAGCAAGGGTGGCCAGAGCCTGGGTGGCCAGCACCCAGATGGCCAGAGGCCAGGTGCTCAGGTACCCCTCCCCCATGTGGCAAGAAAGGTCCATGAGCCAAGAGAGCAAGTCCTTTGTTCTGAGGACTTATATAGTTGATGGGATGGGGGTGAAGAAGTTAACATATCGATTGACAGGTAAAGGTGGTGCCAGCTTTTTCCTCAGGAGACATGACTACCCAAATGTAGGTGTGGGTGGGGGATCTGTTAGCCCAAATCCTTATCTTGCTCTAGAATCTATTTGTTCATTTTGCATATGTGATAGGAGACAGGCAGTTAATCAAAGTTGTTTTAGCAGAATTTTCTTTGGGCGCTGCAGACCCCTCCCCATCCCTCTTCCAGGCCTTGGGGTGAATACACAGTCTCAAGGTTTTCCTTTTCCCAGTGACTGGAGATGACACACGCAGACTTTCAAGGGCTGCCCTCCCCCTGCACTGTCATAGTTGTGCTTGTGTTGCTCAGAGCGCCTGGCAATATTACCGGACCAGACTCAGGACTGCTGGGTCAACGGGTGAGACACGTCTTCCTTTGCTTCCAGCCTCCTGTATTAAGTTCTCTGTTAGGCTGCAGTGGTAAGGCCCTGCCTTTATTTCCCTTCTGGCCACTCATTCCTAGCTGCCACCGTAACAGAATGACGCTCCAACCAACTGAGCCTCGGGCAAGGCTCGGGCAAGGCTACCTTAATATACCAAGGTGTATTGGAGTGGACACTGGTGGAGGAGGGAAAAGAGTAGACACAGGAACAGAAGCTCAGGTCTGATGAGAGATGAGCCTTGGCTGTAGGGTCATCTGAGATGTGTAGCCAACACAGGACCCTGTACCTGGCATCCAATTAGAAGTCCTGCGGGAGAGCGGTGCCCACTGGGGTGCCAGAGTCACCGGGGCCCTATCCTGTATAAAAGAGCCTGTGCTTCTGGGTTCTTTTCTCTTTTTTAAAGATTTTATTTATTTAATTTTAGAGAGAGGGGACTGGAGGGAGAAAGAAAGGGAGAGAAACATCAATTGGCTGCCCTGACCAGGAATTGCATCGGCAATATTTCGGTTTGCAGGACTATGACCAACCCATCGAACCACACTGGTCAGGGCTCCTCTAGGTTCTTTGATGGTGATTCAGATCCTCACCCAGTGAGAGAACCATTCTTCTAGGAGAAGAGCTGTGTGGTGGGTTAAATTGTGTCCCCGCCCTCCAATTCATATGTTGAAGTTCTAACCTCCAGTACCCCAGCATGTAACCTTATTTGGAAATAGGTTGTTGTAGATGTAAGTAGATTTTATACTGGAGTTACAGTGAGCCCCTTATCCAGCATGATTGGTGTCCTTATAAAAAGGGGAAATTGGACACTGACATGCACACAGGGAGAATACCACCTGAAGATTAAAGCAGTACTAGGGGTGATGAGTCTGCAAACCAAGGAATACCAAAGAGTGCCCACAAACCACCGGAAGGCAGGGGAGAGGCATGGAACAGATTCTTCCTCATGGCCCTCAGAAGGAACCAATTCTGCTGACATCTTGCCTTCTGGCCTCCAGAAGTATTAGAGAATAAATTTCTCTTGTGTAAGCCACTTTGTTTGGGGTGCTTTACTACAGCAGCCCTAGGAAACTGTTACAGAGGTTATCCCCTCCTTGGGGTATACTGGGGGTCTTGATTTCCTGCTTGCTGAGTCTTGTGGGGTCAGCCAGGCCTGTGGGGCTATTCCTGAGAAGAGCTCACCATCAGGCTTTCCAGCTCAGCCTGCCCTCCAGGTTGAAGAGTAAAGCTGCAGCAAATGCTCAGCTATTCTGGCATTGACTCAGGTGTCTCTGACCTCATGCAGCAAATCCCAGGCCTGAATATTCTTAATATGGGTCTCTGCAGTGCAAACAGCTCCATTCTGGCAAGGGAGGATGATGAGGAGAAAACAGTTTAGTGCCTGAGCTCCCCACAGGAAGGTTTGGTTACCCTGGGACATGAGAGTGCTCAGGAGCATCTTCTTTTTTGTTTCCATCTGGCCTACCTTGTGGCATAGAAATGGGCACCTCCAATCCTGTCCAGAGAGGACCTCCCCTTACTCAGGCAGACAACCTCTGTCCTCGTGGATGTGCTGGGGGAGAGCTAGTGATGATGACCTGCTGGTGTCGGAGAGAGAGCACTCAGCTCTCCTTAAGGCTCATTCACATAGTGGGCTTTCGAACTAAGCACACTCAGTGCAAACCCTCCCCTCCCCTGCTGGGTGACCACAGGCAAGCCACTTAGCCCTTCAATTCCTTGGTTACCTCATTTATAAAAAAGGAAATGAAGGTACTTCCTTATGGGGTATTGTAAGGATTCAATGACATAAAGGTGCCCTTTCAAGCATGTGAAAAATAAATGCATTGGTCCAGCCAGAGGCCATAAATTACCTGAGATGGGGGGCAGAGAGGGGGGGCACCAGCCTCTGGCAAGCCCCGCCTGGTGGTTGAGGGCTGGGGAATCCCTCCAGTCACCAGTGAGCGTCTGACATGCTCATTGGCCATTTTGCTTTCATAATCCTTCCCTATTTTTCTTTGAGTTGCTTGTCTGTTTAAAGTTGATTTATTAGTTAATTGGATATTAATTCCTATCAGTTTCAGACATTGCAAGTGTCTTTTTCCAGCTAGACACCTATATCTTCATTGCCTCTGCAGTGCCCTTTGTTGAACAGAAAAGAAAATTTTCCCATACATGGTTTGTGTTTTTGCAGATCCAGTTCAAAAAGTCTTTCCCTTTACAAAATCTCCAAGACTTGTAATGCTTTCGGGGCATACTGGGTTGAAGTGCCCAGGTTGTGAAGCTACACACTAATGTGTGTGCGTGCTTGGCACCAGGCCAGGCTTTTATCAAGGGCTCACAAGTGGTTGAACTGTGACTCTGGTCTGGACAGTTTTGACAGTCTGGAGATGCCACCTGGCAGGGGACCATCAACGTCCTATAACAGTCATGGAGAACAAAATCACTCAGTCCTCACCAGGAATAGAGGGTCCTTTTCCCCCAAATCTTCACATTTTAATCCTATTGAAATGAGGGTAGGAGAGAGCAGAAACAACAGGCTGCAGTTCAATCCCACAAGCCAGGTCTCCACATGTTCCTGCAGAGCTGCCTTACAAGAACCCTGTGGCCTACCAAGTTCAACGCCAGTGAGCTCCACTCAGGCCCAGCACACACAGCAGAGGCCCAGTCTGAGAGGCCTGAGAGGGGGCTACTGAAGGCGCATCTTGAGTTTTTAACCCGGCCAGAGCCTGCCCTTCAGCCAGCACCCAGTGAAGAGGTGCTACGAGTGCCCCAGCTGTGCCCACCATTCTTCCCTGGCTCCTGACGTCTCCACCACCCATGCCTTTCTCCCACCCCGTCCCAGACTTTAGCCTGTTCACTCTGACCCACCCTGCTTCCCACGATTAGGCGAATGGGTACTGGACTTGTTTTCTCTGGGTCTGCTGCTCTATTTACTTCTCAGGACCCCAGTTGTTCTTAATTGATGCTGGCTGACCTGGTCCCCCCAACCCCCACACACACTGCCTCTTGACCTTGGCTGTCTCCAGGAGGCACCGTGCTAATCAGGCTGATTATCACCCAGGTCCAATTGCACTTCCCCTGGCTACAACACACAGTAAATTTCCTTAGCCGCTGGCTCCCTGTGGGTCCTGCCTCTTGTCAGGCAGCCTGCCTTAGGAAGTCAGCACTCCCCCCTCCCCCATCCCCGCCTGCTGTATCATCACTGATGAATCAAGCAAAACACAATTTTCACATCTTCCCAGCTCTAGTAAAATCTCTGGGGTTCTGAATGCCAAGACCCTTACCTCTTCAAGAACTGGATTTTAGAGGATGCTTTAGAAAATTATTTCCCTCATCTCTGCACATTCTGAGGGTGAGCTTAGTGGCATTAGACTTAGTTAATCATCAGGGATTGGTCCTTGAACTTTCACCCTCATTTCATACTTGTCCCATCCCTAGGGCCTCTGGGTGACTGAAAGTGACATGACAAAACCCAGAGAGGTGAAAGAGGAAGACCAGGACTCTTTGTTTATTCCCAAACCCAGGGCCCTCTGGGATGGAGAAAAAGGTCAGCTGACCATTTCTTCTGTCTGGATCTCTCCCAGACAGAGTGAAGCTTGGCTGGGGGAGGAAAGGAGCAGAGAGGAAACCAGAATGTGTAAGTACGGTGTCCACGGCCTGTGCTAGATTCTTTGGCCTGGGACATGGTGCTTCCCATAGGATTGGAGATAAGCATGCATGAAGCAATTAGAGAACAAGTAAGAATTCAATTATGTTGTGTTGACAGAAGCCAAAAAGGCCAGAGAAGCATGTGATGAATTTGACGGGAAACACTTTAAAAAACATTTGGGAATGGATTTTGATTCAACTAAATTAAACAACCATTAATAGCATCTTCTATGCACAAGGCTCTTTGTTAGGTGCTGTGGCGGACAGAGGGAACAAAGCCCCATGTGCCCCCCGTGGGGATGGACGTGTAAGGAAGGTTATGAATGTGACATAAAAATTATATGTAACAGTGGTCAGGAGTGCTCTGGCCTGAGTGTTTGTGTCCCCAAAATTTATGTGTTGAAGCCCTAACTCCCAATGTGATGGCATCTGAAATGGGGTCTGTAGGAATTAGATGGAGGTCATGAAGGTGGGGCCCTGGTCTAACGGGATTAGTGCCCCTATAAAAAGAGCCACTGGAGAGCTTCATCCTTCCCCCACCCCATCCTGTGCGTGCACATGTGCACAAGCACGCACAAAAGCAGCCATGTGATCTCGCAGTGAGAATGTGGCTGTCTGCAAGCCAGGAAGAACACCTTTACCAGAACACCATCTTGCCGGCACCCTTACCTTGGATGTCCAACCTCCAGAACTGCAAGAAAATTAATGTCTGTTGTTTAAACCACCCAGTGTGTGTATATATATATATATATATATATATATATATATTTGTTATGGCAGCCTGAGCTGTCTAAGACATAGATGAGAGAGATTAATTGTGAAGTGTTGTATCAGAGAGGGTTTCTTGGAGGAAGTGGAATTATAGTTGTATGTTGAATCGGGTTCCAGAGAGGAAGGTGTGGGAAGGGCATTTCGGGCTGAAGAAGCAGCTGAGGGAAGTGGGTGGCATTTCAGCAGAACATGCCATAGAGAGATGAAGGAGAGATGGAGCCATGAGGGAAGGCAGGCCCCAATTCCAGGGACCTTGAAGACTGCTCGGAGGAGTCTGGATCTTGCTTTAATAAGAAGATGGAGGCGTCACTGTTCTTGAGCAGGTGAACAGCATTAACAGGGAAGGAGCCTGTGGCTGCGGCAGAAAGGAGTGATTGGCAGAAGGGCAGGCCACAGGGAGAGTAGCCATGAGGCAGACAAGGCAATATGCTGGGCCAGAGGTGATGGGCCTACACAGACACATGGTCCAGACAGGAGCAGCACCGAAGGGGAGCCATGGCACAGGGAACTGTGTGACTAGGGGTGGTGCGGGTGGCAGAGGTGAGCCTGCAGGGATGGTTCTCAAACTCTTCTTTACTTTTAAGCCCCCACCAGACTCTCCCCTCTGTGCCTGGGTGTATCCATCCACCTTTGACCTTCTTTATGCATCTCCGTGCATTTAGATTTCCCTGTTTCTGCAGAGTGGCGGGACCTCCCTTTCATCCTGCCCCCCAGTCAAGCCCATCACTCTGCAAGGGTTGGAAGAGATGAAGAAGAGACTTAAAAGAGAAGGGCTATGGAGAAAGAATTGTGAGGGAGAAAGCTGATGTAATAATAAATAGCTAATGTTTTCTCTCCTTCTAGAACTTTCTATGAGTCAGGCTTTTTTCCCAAGGACTTTCTATGTATTCACCCAGTTCATCTCAAGAGCGGTCTCCCCAAGAGGGCATGTAACTGATGGTCAGGAACAAAGACAGGACTGGCTGATAGTCTCAGCTTTACACCTGCTGACTGCATGACCTTGGGCAAGTTACTGGATGTCTCTGCCTCAATTCTCTCACCTGCGTAATGAGGATGATGGGAGTTCTCACTCTACAGGGTCGTAAGGAATAAATGAGTGAAAATATACACTTGCAATGGTGCTTGGCACAAGGTCACTAAGTTTTTTACAGCTGAGAGAACTGAGGTCCAGAGAGAAATTACTTTCCCAAGCTCACCCAGGTAGCTGGATAGATGACCCAGTGTTGGACCTGGGCCAGCTATGCATTTAGCCACTCTAGCATGTCTGTCCATGGAGCAGATGTGAGGAGAGAGCAGGACGGGGCTGAGGTGGGTAATATGGTTTCAGACTGGATGTGGGATCTGTAGACCTTTTAAATGCCCCCTCCCATGGCCACTGATGTCTGGGCCTATGGAAGGCAGGAGGCAGTTCTGACAGTAACGACACCTGGGTTCAGTGCATGCTACAGACTAAATGTATTTCCCCCACCAAAATCATATGTTGAAACCCAATGCTCCATGTGATGGCGTTTAGGAGGTGGAGCCTTCAGAGAGGTGATTAGGTCATGAAGGCAGTGCCCCCGCCCCTGCCCCCACCCCCCACCCCCCTCCATGGGATTAGTACCCTTATAAAAAAAGGCCCAAGAGAGCTCCCTTGCCCTTTTCTCCATGTGAGAATCCTGAACAAAGACAGCTGTCTGTGGACCAGGAAGCAGGTACTCACCATGCACCAAATCTGTCCATACTGTGATCTGAAACGTCTCAGCTTCCAGAACTCTGAGAAATCATTGTCTGTTTTGTATAAGCCACAAGTATACGGTGTTCTGTAACAGAAGACCTAACAGACTAAGACAGCCCAGTTTTAGGACCTGGGGATTTCGAAGGCAAATATGGGAAAGAACCAAGTGAAGCCTAAAGCTCTCTAACCAAGGAGGCCAGGAGAGAAGGGCAGGGAGCTGCTAACGGTACCTGCAGGTGCTGTCAGTGTCCATGTGGGGGCAGCAGAGCCTATGCTCTTTCTCAGGCTAAGGTTTAAATGGGGCGGCCTGTGGAAGAGACCTCCTAGAACAAAATGAATCCTGAGCGGCATGGCAGAAAGAGTAATAAGGCATTCTAAAAATGGCAAAAACTTCAGTGATGGGGGCGACTTTAAAAACAACTTAGTCCTTATTCAGCAGAAGGCAAGACTGAATTCTAATGGTCAAATATGATTTCCCCAAATTTAACCACAGGAGTTAATGAGAAAGCTGAAAATCGAACCCAAAACTCCATCTCTTCAGATCTATGGAAAGAGCCTGTTTCCAAAAGAAGAACTTGGTTCTCTCTCAGCAGGAAGTGAGCCCCTCTGTCATGTTAGTGCGTGAATGTGCATGGGACCCCCATGGCATCCTGAGTGGCCGGCGAGTGATGCCAGGGAAGGTCAGGAGATGACACGCTACCTGGCTGCAGATTTCCTTTTTGTCACCTTGAGGCCAAACTCACCAAACCCTACATCCTAGAGGAGAGAAGGGGAGGATGAGAGAGCATGGCAGGTGAGAAACAGGAGCTTGATTAGGGCGTTGACTGGAGAGTGGCATGGGAACCACAAAAAATTTAATAAAAATCGGTTGTGTTATTATTTATTTATTATATATGATTATATTAACTAACAAAAGAAACCATCAGTAGATTAAAAGAAATTTTAAAATAGTCATAATCTTATATACTCAAAGAAAATGCTATATATTTTTAAAAACATGTTTTTCATGAGGAGGGAATGCAATCAATCTTAAACATCATTTTTGTGAAACAGTAAGTACAATCCAGTGTTTGATGGATCACCATTGAAAACCTGTGGATGGGAATGCTGTCCTTGGTGCTGAAGTTTGGCGTGGAGCAGGAAGAACCTCCCCAGAATGAGCTGAAGGGACTTCCCCGAGGTCCTGACAAGCCCATTGGAACTCACCCGTGTTTCTACTTTTTAAAATATTTCATTGTTTTTCTATTACAGTTGTCCCAATTTTTCTTCCCTTGCTCTCCACTGCCCCGCCCACCTCTCCGCTCCCACAGTCAATCCCCACCCTGTTGTCCACGTCCATAGGTGACTCATACATGTTCCTTGACTAGTCACTTCCCCTTCTTCCCACCCTTATTCACCCCCAGCCTCTGGTCACTGTCAGTCTGTTCCTTGTTTCCATGCCTGTGGTTCTATTTTGCTTATTTGTTTGTTTGCTCATTAGTTTCCTCTTATAGGTGAGATCATATGGCATTTGTCTTTTGTCACCTGGTTTATTTCACTTAGCATAATATTCTCCAGTTCCATCCATGCTGTCGCAAAAGGTAGAAGTTCCTTCTTTCTTTCTCAGAACTGTGGTTTCTCTCCTCTTCCTCTTTATTCCTTATTATGTTTCTGTAGAATGCTCTCAATGTGGAAAAGTTCCATCAAACATAGCTGAGCTGAGGTCTCCTCACTTCCAGACCCCACAGCTCCATGCGAAATTGCCTGTGCCTTAAAGTGGTGTTATCATCACCTGAGGCCTCTGAATTTTGATCTGGAAAGAGAGTTAGAACTAGATGAGGGCTGGACCCATGAGAAACCTGGAATTTGGAAGCATAAGAGTCTTGGAATAGGGGAAGCACTCAGTTTAGAAGTTATTCTGTTACCCAGAATCTAGTGCAAACAACTGTATCCCTCCACTCTACCCAACTCCCAAATTAGGCAGGTTAAAATGTGTCCTGGCTAAGCATTCATTTCTGCAACAAGGTTGTCTTCAGGGAAGGGAACTAGTGCCTGAAGCCAATCACACTTCTTTTGAGATGTGAATAATTTGAAGGTATTACTTTTGCCCTCAAATATCCATCCAGTTAAAATAAAAGTGTCAAGGAGTTGTCAACCCTTACCCAAGTGACCTATCTTGGCCTCAGTCATAGTGAGACAACCTGACACTAGGTACCTCCTGAGGTGATGCAGTGCCATTATTTATGATGTATGCTTACCATAAATGGTTAAGCTAAGTGTAATCAAGCTTGTAGACCACACTGCCAGTTTACAGGAAATACAGAAGATTGAGGGACAAGTTACATGACACCATAAGGAAGTAATTAGACAAATTCAGAATGTGGGACATTCTTTAACACAACCATATTAGACTCTTACAAAAACTAACACAGGTATGGGCAACATAGGTTTATGGTTGTGAATACACAAAACACAGAGTTTATTCTTAAATTATTATTTATTAGTTATTGTATTATTTTCCATATGAACAACTATAAACTTACTTTTGCACCCCCCCTGTATATTAAAAAAAGAAAAGGTAGGAGCCAGTCATAGGCTAAAAGACCAAAGAGACACAAGAGAAGTCAACGAGTGAAATTTGTAGTATTCACGTTTGAAAAAACTGGTAATAAGAGATGTTCCTGGGTTAATTGAAAAAAAAAAGGATATTGGATGATATTCTAGAATTATTATCAACTTATTGGGTGTGATAATGGCATTCTGAGGTGTATACTAATGTGTATAGCTGCCAAGTGTCATGTTTGCAACCAACTTCCAAATGGTCCAGCAAAAATTCACATATAAGCTAAACATGTTAAGCATTATTGATTTAGATGAGGTATATAAGTATTTACTGCACTACTATTTTGACTTCCATGTGTGCTTGAAAATTAAAATAACTAAATAAATTGGCCATCAAGGACACACTTAAAGTGCAGACAGAAACCTCTGAGCCTGAAGCCTCAGAGTCTAAAAAAGGTAGACCTTGCTGCTTAGCTCTCCTCCCCTCCCCGCTGCCATCCCAAGTTATGCCCATTTCCCTGCAGTGGAGGCCTGCATGATCACCTGGACTAGCAAATCGTAAATGTGGCTGCTTTCCTGAAGATCCTACCACGGTAGGAAGGGAGATGGGGTCTCAGAGCAGAGGGAGGTGAACATTTCATACAGACCCTTCTTACCTTTGTGTTAGAGTCTATGTTGTCCAAGGCAGGCTGGAAGTTACTATAAATGGAGTCCAGGTTGATGGAGCTCTCTGGTTCTAGACAGGGAGAAAGCCCCATGGGAGAAGAAGGTTAGGAAGGCAAGCTGTCATCTCTCCCTCTAATGCCACCCCCTGCTGGGTGAGGGGTGCGTCCCCGCTTCTCAAGATCCTAAAAACTTTTGCAAACAAGAGAGGCTACCTAAATTACTTGACCTCAGCAAATGGTTTGATCAATTCTCAAAAGATGTCAAAAAATCACATTTAAAAATTCAACAAAGAAAAACCATAAGCGCTTTACCAGCTCCTTAAAGTTCATGAAGTCCATTAAGATTTGTCCCGGCTTGGGGGGCATGGGGAGCTTTAGGATACTGGCTGACCCGTTTTGTGAGCATGTGCGTTTTCTACAACGTTTTTAAATAAAGTTTTACCATTTTCCCCCCGAAAAGTCTTAAACCTCCTTTGTTAGATAGTATTTCTAGGTGCTGTATAAAGAGTGTTTTTTATATTACCGTACATGATCTGTTTGTTGCTGATGCACAGAAATGCAATTCATCTTGTAAAATTGATCTTATATCTGGCAACATTGCTAAATCTATTCGTTTTGGTGATTTAACATTCTTTTGGGTTTCACGTAAGACAACCACATGAGCAAATGACAGATTTCTGTTTATTCTTTCCAATCTTTAAATACTTCATTTTTCTTTTTTATGGTACTCATTAGGACACCCAGGACAATAATTTATAGAGTTGGCGATAGAGGACACCAGTGACTTGCTCCTGGTTGAATACAGGGGTTGACAAACACCCCCTTGAGCCAAATCCAGCCTGCCACTTGTTTTTATATGTCCGACAAGCGAAGAATTTTTGAAAAATTTTAAGTGGTGGATAAAGTTTTGTTGGAACGCAGCCACAGCCCTCCATTCATTTATATATTGTCTATGTCTGTTTTCATGCTACCTCAGCAGAGTTGAGCAGCTGTGACAAAGATCATAAGCCCACAGCCCCAAAATATATCCTTTATAGAAAAAGTTTGCCAATTGCTGATTAAATTGAATGACTTTTGATGTTTTATCACCGAGAATGACTTTTGTGTGTTCGTGTGGCTACCTGTACCAGGAAATGGAGATTCTATGCCCATTTGGATGAGTTTTTATGATGGGCAGATAAGGGCATTTATTAAATGCTTTATTTTGCATCTATTGCAGTGATTTTTTTTCTTATCCTGGTAATGTGGTGAATTCATAAATAGCTACTCTAATCTTGAACTTTTGGTGTATTTTTATACCTGCTAGATTTGGTGTGCTAATTTTTGGGTTAGCATCTTTATATCTATGTACACAAGTAAGTTTGGTCTTTAAATTTATTTTCTTGTACTGCCTTTGCCTGGTTTTGCTATAAACATTAATGGTGGGCTCATAATGTGAATGGAGAGAATTGCCTCTTTGTCTGTCTCTGAGTGAGTTTGTATCAGAGTATCAGTGTTCGCTCTGTCAATGTCTGGTGCAATTCACTTGTAAAACAACTTGAGCCTGATTAATTTTAAAAAACAGTTTGGGGACCATTCTAAATTTTGCCTAAAGTTTATGGATGTGTTGGTTGGGAGATGTTTATAATAGTCTTTTATTAGCTTTTCAATCGCTGCTGCAATCATAGAGCCATCTCCTTACTCACTCCCGATGCTGTGTGTATCTTCACCCTTTCTCTTCATTAGTCATAAGCAGAAATCAGGCAGTTTTATTACTTTTCAAATAACCAACTTTTGATTTGTTGACTGTTTTTATTACATTTCTACTTTCGACTTTGTTGACTTCTGCTCTTTATTTTTACATCTGCATTCTTTGAAGTTATCTTGTGGTTGTTTCTTCCTAACTTCCCACGTTGAAAAGCTGGCTCAATGATTTCCAATCTTTCTTTTCCTCCACCAGTACAACTGCTTTCAAGGCATGAGTTTCCTTCTGAGTCCAGATGTAGCTGCATCCCTCACGTTTTGAAGCCGAGTATTTTCATTATCATTCAGATCCAAGTATTTTCTAACTTCCATTATGATTTCTTATTTGGTTCATGAGTTATTTAGAAACTTTAAAAAATTTTTCCAAGATATAGGATTTTTGTTTCTGTTTTCCAGAAATATTCTTTTTATTGATTTCTAACTTGCATTGTGGTCAGATGATGTAGTATGATTTAAATAATTTTTTTGAAATTTATTGAGACTTTTTCCTGACTGCGTGTGTGGAGATTCTTACAAGTTTTCTATATGCTCTTACAATGAATGTATACTCTGCAGTTGTGAAATGCAGTCTGTCTATGACAACTACATTAAGGTTGTTACTTATTTTATATGGCAGTTCCATCCCCTTGATGATTTTTTCTGCCTACTTGTCAACCAATTACTAAGAAATTTTATTTTTTTTTAAATCTCTCACCATGTTGGTGGATTCATCAATTTTTGCTTGTCGTTTTGTCAATTTTTGTTCTATATATTTTAAAGCTGCATTAGTAGGACTCACAGGTTAGACTTGTTATATCTTCTTAACAAAGTAAACCATTTTCCCAGCACAGATTGACCATTTTTAATAATTCTTTTTGCCTTCAAGTGTATCTGCCCACAGTGGCTACAGCTCCATATAGAACATCAGCTACTTCAGTATTTCTCTGTTTTGTCTTTTTCCATACTTTTGTTTTCATCCTTTCTTCATGCTTCTATTTTACATGTGCCTTTCATACACAGTGAACAGATTTTTTTAAAGTCTACTCTTCTAATTGGAGTGTTTAACTCATGTATATTTATTACAGTTACTGACAGAGTTATTGGATTCTTTTCTCTCTCATTTTGTGCTATATGTCATGCTCTTTCCGTTTTTTGTTTCCCCTTTCTGGCTTTTTTGTGGGTAGACTAAAACATTTTCCTCGTTCCATTATTTTCCGTCTTTAGAATTTAAAGACTCAATTTCTAGACATTTCGACATGTACATTTAACCTAACAAAATCTATAGGCAATCACTTTACTGAGCTATAACCCACCTGTTAATGAGCTTACCACAGAGGCACAGTTCTGCAGTCTGGAGAAACCTGCGACCTTCCAATAACTGCGACACCTCCTCATGGTCTAAGTATGCTGTGCCCATGCTGGTGCCCCATCCAGGGCCTTGCAGGAGGCAGTGGTGGAAATGGGGTTGCAGGTGTGGAACCCAACATTTTGGAGAAGAAAATGCTTTTTCTCTTTGCTCCCTCAGCCCCTCCCCCATGCCTCAGATGTAAGTCTCCACACTGAGATATTTTCAGTCCACTGAGAATTTCTAATACCTTCACAGGTGTCAAAGCCAATGTTTTGGAAGGTCCCATGGGCTGCTTCACCATCCTCCCCGTGCCACTTGTACAACTGAGTCACTTTGGACTTCTGCCTGTTGATAGAAACACGGGGGAGATCTCATTTTGAACAGAGAATGGGAACAAAAGTCCGGGGACTGGCTCTGTCCACCCCAAGATTAACATGATTAAAGACAGAGGGATCAGGAAAAGAGCAGGAGGTGGAGGTGAATGGAGGAGGCAGTAGGAGTGGCTCACCTTTTCACCTCTCTCCTGGAGCGGAACGTGAACACCAGCATGATGACAAGGACAATCAGTATCACTGCGCCCACTGCCCCCACGAGCCCGTACACCAGGCTCTTCTTGGTGCTAAACTCACAGGTTTCCCCTCTGTACCAGTCAGTGTCTGTGGTCAGGCAGCTGAGATGGAGAGAAGGAGCAGATGAGGAGAGGGAGCCATCCAGAGTCAGGGCCAGCCAGTGTCCATAGTCCCCCAGCCTCAGAACCAGCCCTGACCCCCGTGAGTGGATAGTGAGGAAAAGGGGAAGAGATTGCTGGGATGCGGAGCAAGGAGCTCTGAGGGGATGAACAGAAACAAAGCCCAGCTTCCATGGGTGGGCCTTAAATAGACACAATGCCCAGCTCTAGGCCTATAGATTCTGCAGTCCAGACCTAAAACAGCTGGCCCAGCTCTGGGATTTCTCTGGGCTGCACCCAGCAACTTGAGAACCCAGAAAAGGCCATTTCGCCCACACAGTAACCATCTTGGTTTTCAGACTCTCTCTCTCTCTCTGAGGAAGAACAATCCCCCATGCCCAATCCAGAGCAACTCCTCTTCCCTGGAGATGCCCTTTCTATACCTTGTTTTTAACTTCCCCAGGACAGCTTATAAACTCCTCTTCTGGGAAGCTTTCCCAGAATAACTTCTCAGGCCTTTGCACATGTGTGAGTCTTTACCTCATACCTGCTTCTCCAGCTGGTGTCTCTTTGATTGAGTTTCAGTAGGCAATGCCTTTCTTTGCTTTCCTACTCCCTTGGCCTTTACACTTTCCACCCTTCCCATGTAGGTGTGATCTTCTATCTCCATTTCACCAGCAGGGGATGTTTATCTCTCCCTGGAAGCAAGTCCCTGTCCTCCCCATCTGACTAGGGGCTTCCAGAGGCTGGGGCCTTCCCTCTGCTTCCTCAGAGCTTGACAATCTCCTCTGCCTCACTGGCTACAAAGCACAGGGAAAGGAGGGCAGCTACTGAACCATTCTCAGTCCATTCTAGACCTGGCCTTGGGGCTCTGGCCATGCATGTCCTTTGTGGCTGGCTGCATTCAGGAAAGTCCAGGACTCACTCCGCTACCTTGGAGTCTTGAGGAGTGGGGTCCCCAGGGGATGCAGAGAGGAGGGCAACTGGCCTGGGATGGAGTGGTGAGACACTCACTAGCAACGTGGGCCACTGCGCTCCAGCATGCACTTCCCAAAGTGGCAGTTCATGGAGGCACTGAAGCCAGGTTCACAGCGGCTAATGCACTTCGGTTTCCGGTCCTTGTACACCACGAAGAAGTAGTCAGCAAAGTCTTTCCCAACTTTCTCCCGGCATTCCTCTGCGGGGGCATGGAGGCACATGATCAAAAGGCTGGGAGCTCCGCCTGCCTCCCCTGCCCTCCCTGAAGCCCCTGGGTCACCAACCTTCAGGGTCGTATTGGGTAAATGAAATGTTTTGCACCTTGGTGGTGTTCGCTTTGAAGCACAGTATGCCTGTGAAGGAGACACAAAGCCCCTGATGAGCTTGTTTAGCAGGGGACTCAGGTGTGTGTCGTGGAGAGGGGGGTGGCATGGGGGTGGAAATCAGTCTCTGCAAAGAGGAAATACCAGCCTCACTTCCAGCTTTCCAGAACCATGACCCCCCAAGTGTCTTCTCCTATACCCTCCTTGGCCAAGATCCCCACACTGCTCATTGCACTGAGAAACATCTACATTGGGCAATAAGTCAGGCTCATCCTCATTTTTGTGCAGATTTGGGATTTAGCACATTTGCCTCTGCATCTTCCTTTCAGAACCTCTCTTGGCATCTGCCAGTCGGAGTGATAAGGGTTGGGACTGATTTCTGGTCTCTTAGTGTTCTCCCGCTCCACCCCCCCCATCTGCCTCTCTGCCCTCCCCCACCCCAGGCATAACAAGCTCAAAGATTCTTTGAAAGCCTCCTCATGCCCCTCCCCAGAAGCCTAGGAATTTACTTGTGCAGTTTTCATCCTTCATTACTTGTTCGTTGGTTATATTGTTAATTTTTTGCTCTATTTTCTTGGTGGCATTCTTTAAAACTTCCTTGTATTCCGGGGTGAAATTGGCCTTCAGGAAGACATCATGCTTCACCACCACACTGCCATGACTGAGCAGAGAGAGAAAAATGTCCTTGGTCATCCTCCCAAGTGCTAGTGGGCGCTCACCTCCCCAACCCTTTCCCCAGGCAGGCTTTGCCTTCTGGCCCACAGGGAAAGGCAGAGCTGGGGGAGGACGGTTGAAAACGAAGACCCAATGTCTATTGGGTGAAGGCTCCATTCCAGGCGCTGCACTTGCACATCACTAGAGGACCCATGTCACCCGGAAGACTGGGGGAAGGCTTGGGAATGGAGATGGACAGAGGGATGGCACCATGGAAGTGGTCAACCTTAAGGTGTTTCCATATGTACTGAAGCAGAAGACTGGGCAGCGGCTGGCAAGGCATCCATAAGGGGCCATTGGCCATGGGGGAGGAGGGTGTACCAGGGACTCCTACAGGATTTATGAATTTCTAGGTGGTAGGCTGGCTGCGGGAGGTCTGTGAGCCTCTTACGACCATATGCAAAAATTTCAAGGTGCATATGTCCATCTTTTTCTACTCCCACAAATATTTGTCCATTCTAAAAGGAGTCACTGATACCTAAAAGGTTAAACTTCTTATCAAAAGTCTCTCCCTACCCCGTGCTCAAGAGTTAGGAGAAGCCAGGGCCTCAGACATGCTCACAGCTTCCCTTTGCTTCCTTTCTTTTCCCCAGCTCCCAATGCCCCTCCCTGTGATCAAGAATCATTTTCCTTGATTTTGTCCATGTGTCCTTTATAAATCGAGGGGGAGGATGGAGGTGGGGGAGGGAGGTGGGTTCAGCTGGGGTGGGGTGGAGGGATGGGGAGAAAAGGCATACAACTGTAATTGAATAACAATAAAAAATTTTTTAGAAAAAGGAAAAAAAATGCTTGAATAAACAAATGCATGTGGAAAAAAAAAAAGAATCATTTTCCTGCGGTGTGCTTTCTCACAGACCTCAGAGCCCAGCTCTCCTCCTGTCTGCCTAAGGAGGTGGGTTACACAAAAACCTGCGATGCTTTTAGGCAGGACCATAAAGGTGCTGGCTCAGTGCCTGGCCCACAGAAAACATCCTCCCTCTGTTGCCTGAGAGATTGAAGGGCAGGTGGAGTACAGGGAGGAGGACTGGCACTACAGAGCCCCCACTCCCACCCCCACCCCAGGAGCAAAAGAAGGAGTCCGACAGGGTCAGCACATGCCATGATTCAGAGAGGACTTTTAGGGGCAGAATGAAAAACACTGTTCTCTTCTAGAGCAGCTGAGCTGCCTTGCCCCAGGTTGGTCTGGCACCCGCCGTGCACACAGACTGGGAAGGGACTTGGAAGCCCCACCTGGCCCTACCTGGGGTGGCCTCTCTTGTGAGAGAGAGGTTTCATGTTAGACAGAATTGGGGAAGGAAGAAAAATGAAGGTGGGTAAACAGCATTTTTCTGTGCTTTAAAAAAATTTTTCTTTTAGTTGTAAGTTCCTTTTGAAAATTAGCAGTGATGGCTCTGTAAACCATGAGAAAGGATACCTCCCTTGTGTTCCCAAGGATTTCATGACATTGGGATGAGTAACAGGGTAAAGATTCTGTGAGGGCAGAATCCTATCCTAGGCGAATAGGAGTGAATATAGGACAACTGTGAACTTGGACATCTTTTGTCCTAGGGGTTTCCCTTTGCAAGCTAAGTTATTTAGCTTTATCAGTGAAGGCTAATGGGGTATCCATGACACAAGTTGTAGCCTCCAGGTGTTCTGGTGTGTTGGTGCCTTGGTACTACTACCCTATACATGACCCCTCAGGCAACTCACTGCATCTCTCTAAGCCTCAGTTCCTTCATCTGCACAATGGGAACAGCCCCACTGACCTCACTCACAGGGTGGTTATGAGCTTTCCTTTGGAAAATGTTTGCAAAACTATAATTGTTAGAGGGTTTTATGAGCTGAATTGTGTTCCCCAAAACCATATATGTTGAAGCCCTAATTCTCCAGTATCTCACAATATGTCTTCACAGAAATTATTAAATGAAAATGAGGCTGTCAGGGTGGGCCTGAATCCAATCTGATCAGTGTCTTTATAAGAAAAGGAAATTTGGTTACACAAAGAGAACCAGGGATGCACATGCCCAGAGGAAAGGCCATGCAAAGACACTGGGGAAGGTGATTGTCTGTGATCCAAGGAGAGAAGCCTCAGCAGAAACCAAACCTGTTGACCCCTTGATCTTGGACCTCCTGCCTCCAGAACCATGAGAAATAAATACCTGTTGTTTAAGCCATCCAGTTTGGGATATTTTGTTATGACAGCTCTAGCATAGGGGGCATAGTTACAATTCTTTATAATTATAACTAGAGTTTCCACTCCTAGACCTTTTTCCTAGGAGCCTCAGATACTTACGTCAATTCTGTGATGTTAATCCCTTTATACTCTCTGATTCCGGCATAAACTAGGTTCATCTGAAAGGAAAGGAGGCCACTGTTATCTCAGAGGCCCCAGCTGGGGGCCTGCTAGGCCTTTCCATAGAACCTCAGGAGGGCCAAGGGTGGACATGCAGCATCTCCCTGTCCCCATCCCCCGAGGACAGGGGAACTCTGTCCAAGCAAAGATGTCTCTTCCCAGAGACCAGCCCTGCCCCTGGGGCTCCTGGGAAACCCCAGCTGGAACCTTGCTTTGTCTTTCCCCCTCCTTCTCTGGCAAGCCCTGAGGAAATAGTGAGCTGAGAAACTCCCACACCTCTAACATGGCCTTCATCTACTTTCTTAACCCTTAGAGATCCCTCTCTGGGGAGATCTGAGTAGCAATGGGGACTTGTTCTCCCAGGCCCACCTGGTCTGTGAATGATTTATTGAACATCTGGAACTTCAGAGAAGACCGGTTTTGTAGCTCTTCAGTGTAAACCTCACTGGTCACTGTCACACTCAGTTTCATCTCAGCAGAGACAGTCTCTGGAGGTTCTGAGAGGGTCAGACAACAGCATCACTGAGGGCAGGACCCACTAAATTTCCTACCAAGGAGGCCCATACCTCTGGTGACTCTGCTCTGAGTGGGGGAGTAGCCTGGTCTCCCACCCCGAACTCCCACTCAGATCTCATCAGAGTGCCCCTGGAGAGAGGGGGTACAATGTACTCCTCATGGCTTTGCAATGGAGCCCAAGGGTCCTTGGGTCTTATATTCTATTAGAGAATTCTATATACTTTTTTTATTCTTCTCCATCATACTCACTTATTTTAAGTATATTTTATGGTAAAAGTCTGTACTAAATTTGTATTTTGTTCCAAACTATACCTTCTTGATTTATTCATTTAAAAATATTTCAACTCTGTTACTACTGGGTAAAATCGTTGTTGCCCCAGGAAGAGGCCATATTCCTAGCAAAGAAGGAGCAGGAATGGGTGCCCAGCATGGAGGTGGGGCCCAGGGCTGGGGAAGAAAGAGTCCTGCAGTTTTACTCACGTATCTCGATGCTCGAGACCATCTCCTCACACTTCTGCCCCTGGTAGAGGCTGGTGCACACACACTTGATCCCATCCCAGGAGCCTCCATTCTGGCAGACCACTATCCCAGACTGGCACTTATCTCCTGTATAGCCAGAGGGGCATGCACAGGCCTTCCCGTTCCATGTCCCTCCATTGAGGCATGTCACTGAAAGGGACAAGACCCAGCTCAACCACATGTATTTGCACAGTAGTTTATAGCTTGCATCATATTTTCACAGACCACAATCTAATTTGATGTTCTCTGAGCCCCTGGGTGGGCCAGACAGTATTATGTTCACTTTACAGGTGGGAGAAGTAAGGTGGAGCGAGGTTAAGGTTCCACGTGGAAGCAGAGTTGACCTGGCTATGGAGTCCTATTTCCAGCATGCTTTCCTTTAGCCCCAGAAATCAAAGAAAGAAAAACCTGGTGTTGTGAGAAGTGGGGGCAACACAGTCAGGACTGAGGATGAGAAAAAAAGAGAGGCTGCAGAAACTCAGGGGACTTCATCAGTTTGGAGTCCACCAAGCTTGAGAATAAGCTTGTCATTGTCCCTTCAACGCCTGGTTCAGAGGAGCTTCTCCTGGACATCATTGCCATTGTGACTGTTTCTGACCCATTTTTAATTTGTTGGGATGTGGAGTTTAAGGGAGGAGTGCAGACTTAGTTTAAAGATAGGAAGTGGTTATAGACAACTCTCAAACATCTATGCTAAACAACCTGGAAAATCAAAAGTTCTGTTCTTTTTGGCTTTTCTTCGAAAGAGCCATGCCTGTTCAGACCAGTATTTGAAGTGTGGCTCCTCTGGGGAGGCACATGAGGGGTGCATGCACTCTACAAAGCCCTGTCCTATCTCTGCCTCCTGGTCTACCCCCACCAGACTCAGAGATCAGGGGCCACACCCATGACAATCACACCAGAAAGCCTCTACTTACAGTCTCTGTTCCAAGACATGCAGGAAGAATGAGAGAGATGACATGAGAATCCTGAGCACACTGGAGACTCATAAATCCTCCGTCTCTCTCCATCTCTCTCTCTCTCGCTCACTTGCTCTTGCTCTCTCTCTTTACTGAAGAATATCCAGACTGGATCTAGGCACTTAAGCCCATACTTGTGAGTAAAGCAAACGCAGATGCTGGGGTGTGTTCACTTATTGCCCAACAGTCTAAAGAAAAAGCCGACCTCGAGGGGATAAGAGGAAGCCAGAAGGGACCATCTGCCTTCAGGAAGATGACCAAAAGTAGCCCTGGTCTCAGCAGTCACACAGCCACCTGGCATTCACTGTGAAACACTTTCAGGGCTTCCTGGGAACACAAGGTGTACAACTCCCTTCTGAAGATGCTCAGCCCACTGCCTAAGAACCTAAGAGAACTCACCAAGACAAAGACACATTGGAGAGAAACCAGAGAAAAAGGCCACACAATAGAAAGGTCGGGCAAAGCAGAACTCAACAGAGGAACAGTGTACAGAGCCGTGAGAAAATGCAGCAGGCAAAAACTGAAGAACTGCCTTTCATCTTTATCGGTTCAAGACAGATTGGGCAGTGTCAGACACAGGTCACATGTCTGCAGGCATATCCAGTGTTCATTTAAATCAGTAAGGCTTTCAATTATTTTAACTAGTACACCACAAGTCCTCACTTAACAATATCAGTAGGTTCTGCAAATTAAAATAATGCATAATAAAACCAATTTTACCATAAACTGATATAAACAAGAGTTAAGTTCCTAAGGCATCTCATTAATATTATAATAAAACGAAGTTGAATGAGACATTATTTGAAGGCCCACTGTACTTCCTTCAGTGCATGTTAACTACCCTTTCCCAGCCTCATCATAATACTGACTGGTGTAATAGTATACCATATAATATATACTGTATACTCTATGTAATAAAATCACAGTATATTACAACAGTGGGTATGAAGTGGGGGAGTCCGTTCTCACCCTAACCAGAGTGAAGAGAGCTGAGAAAACTCTCTAGAATCAAAGAGAAGAGATGGAAGCATAAGGATAAACATTCGAGGACATGGAGGCAGAGTTCAGAGTGAATTAAAATGAACCCTCTTTTGCTTCTATAGTGGATGGTCAGAGGGTAAGTTAAAACAAAATAAAAGTGAAAGGTGGCAGAGAAACTGCTCCCAAAGGTACATGTAAATACTATTGGCAACATCTCCCACAAAACAAAACAAAAAAACAAAAATTTTCACTTAAACATGACCAAGAGAAATGAGGAAAACTCTAAAAAGATGTACAAATGAAAGCCACAATGTTAATGAAATTATTATATATAAAATGCAATAGAACACGCACTTGCAGAGTATAAAAGGAAGGAAATGAGGTGTGTGGACGCCTTAGTGGGAACTGAAGATGGATGTCCAGGCTAAGAGAGATAACCAGCACTGTAAAAAAGAGAGACCAAGGAAAACAACATTAAACATACAGAGAAATAAATAATACAGTGAAAAGACTGCAGAGGTATTTATCTAATGGACAACTAAGAGCTAAGACAACTAAGAGCTATAAGAAGTAAATGAGTACACACTTAACACAGCCAAGAAGGGAGAGATTAAATGTTCTAAAAAATGAATTAAAAAATTACTTACATGATGTGGTTAGTGGAGCACTAGAAGTTAGGGCAAAGGTGCTCTTCATTGTAGATGTTGTTATTGGGGTGGTGCCTACAGAGGACATTGCCATGGATGCCGTGGTGTGTGCAGTGGATGCCACTGGGGTGCTGGTTGCACTAGTTGTTAGTGAAACTGTGCTCCCTTCTGTGGAAGTTGTGTCAGGAGTGTTGCTGTCAGTCAGCGTTGTTGAGGATGGACCAGCCTCTGCAGACCCTGCAGTAGAGGTGGAACTGCCTGTAGAAGGTGCTGGAGATCCAGCAGTGTCTGTAGAAGCTGTCGGTGGGGAGGTGCCTACAGAAGACGTTGCCGTGGATGCCGTGGTGTGTGCAGTGGATGCCACTGGGGTGCTGGTTGCACTAGTTGTTAGTGAAACTGTGCTCCCTTCTGTGGAAGTTGTGTCAGGAGTGTTGCTATCAGTCGGCGTTGTCGGGGATGGACCAGCTCCTGCAGACCCTGCAGCGGAGGTGGAACTGCCTGTAGAAGGTGCTGGAGATCCAGCAGTGTCTGTAGAAGCTGTCAGTGGGGAGGTGCCTACAGAAGACGTTGCCGTGGATGCCGTGGATGCCGTGGTGTGTGCAGTGGATGCCACTGGGGTGCTGGTTGCACTAGTTGTTAGTGAAACTGTGCTCCCTTCTGTGGAAGTTGTATCAGAGGTGGTGCTGTCAGTCGGCATTGTCGGGGATGGACCAGCTCCTGCAGACCCTGCAGCAGAGGTGGAACTGCCTGTAGAAGGTGCTGGAGATCCAGCAGTGTCTGTAGAAGCTGTCGGTGGGGAGGTGCCTACAGAAGACGTTGCCGTGGATGCCGTGGTGTGTGCAGTGGATGCCACTGGGGTGCTGGTTGCACTAGTTGTTAGTGAAACTGTGCTCCCTTCTGTGGAAGTTGTGTCAGGAGTGTTGCTGTCAGTCGGCGTTGTTGAGGATGGACCAGCCTCTGCAGACCCTGCAGTAGAGGTGGAACTGCCTGTAGAAGGTGCTGGAGATCCAGCAGTGTCTGTAGAAGCTGTCAGTGGGGAGGTGCCTACAGAAGACGTTGCCGTGGATGCCGTGGTGTGTGCAGTGGATGCCACTGGGGTGCTGGTTGCACTAGTTGTTAGTGAAACTGTGCTCCCTTCTGTGGAAGTTGTGTCAGGAGTGGTGCTGTCAGTCAGCGTTGTTGAGGATGGACCAGCTCCTGCAGACCCTGCAGCGGAGGTGGAACTGCCTGTAGAAGGTGCTGGAGATCCAGCAGTGTCTGTAGAAGCTGTCGGTGGGGAGGTGCCTACAGAAGACGTTGCCGTGGATGCCGTGGTGTGTGCAGTGGATGCCACTGGGGTGCTGGTTGCACTAGTTGTTAGTGAAACTGTGCTCCCTTCTGTGGAAGTTGTGTCAGGAGTGGTGCTGTCAGTCAGCGTTGTTGAGGATGGACCAGCTCCTGCAGACCCTGCAGCGGAGGTGGAACTGCCTGTAGAAGGTGCTGGAGATCCAGCAGTGTCTGTAGAAGCTGTCAGTGGGGAGGTGCCTACAGAAGACGTTGCCGTGGATGCCGTGGATGCCGTGGTGTGTGCAGTGGATGCCACTGGGGTGCTGGTTGCACTAGTTGTTAGTGAAACTGTGCTCCCTTCTGTGGAAGTTGTGTCAGGAGTGTTGTTGTCAGTCGGCATTGTCGGGGATGGACCAGCTCCTGCAGACCCTGCAGCGGAGGTGGAACTGCCTGTAGAAGGTGCTGGAGATCCAGCAGTGTCTGTAGAAGCTGTCAGTGGGGAGGTGCCTACAGAAGACGTTGCCGTGGATGCCGTGGATGCCGTGGTGTGTGCAGTGGATGCCACTGGGGTGCTGGTTGCACTAGTTGTTAGTGAAACTGTGCTCCCTTCTGTGGAAGTTGTGTCAGGAGTGGTGCTGTCAGTCGGCGTTGTCGGGGATGGACCAGCTCCTGCAGACCCTGCAGCAGAGGTGGAACTGCCTGTAGAAGGTGCTGGAGATCCAGCAGTGTCTGTAGAAGCTGTCAGTGGGGAGGTGCCTACAGAAGACGTTGCCGTGGATGCCGTGGATGCCGTGGTGTGTGCAGTGGATGCCACTGGGGTGCTGGTTGCACTAGTTGTTAGTGAAACTGTGCTCCCTTCTGTGGAAGTTGTGTCAGGAGTGGTGCTGTCAGTCAGCGTTGTTGAGGATGGACCAGCTCCTGCAGACCCTGCAGCGGAGGTGGAACTGCCTGTAGAAGGTGCTGGAGATCCAGCAGTGTCTGTAGAAGCTGTCGGTGGGGAGGTGCCTACAGAAGACGTTGCCGTGGATGCCGTGGTGTGTGCAGTGGATGCCACTGGGGTGCTGGTTGCACTAGTTGTTAGTGAAACTGTGCTCCCTTCTGTGGAAGTTGTGTCAGGAGTGGTGCTGTCAGTCAGCGTTGTTGAGGATGGACCAGCTCCTGCAGACCCTGCAGCGGAGGTGGAACTGCCTGTAGAAGGTGCTGGAGATCCAGCAGTGTCTGTAGAAGCTGTCAGTGGGGAGGTGCCTACAGAAGACGTTGCCGTGGATGCCGTGGATGCCGTGGTGTGTGCAGTGGATGCCACTGGGGTGCTGGTTGCACTAGTTGTTAGTGAAACTGTGCTCCCTTCTGTGGAAGTTGTGTCAGGAGTGTTGTTGTCAGTCGGCATTGTCGGGGATGGACCAGCTCCTGCAGACCCTGCAGCGGAGGTGGAACTGCCTGTAGAAGGTGCTGGAGATCCAGCAGTGTCTGTAGAAGCTGTCAGTGGGGAGGTGCCTACAGAAGACGTTGCCGTGGATGCCGTGGATGCCGTGGTGTGTGCAGTGGATGCCACTGGGGTGCTGGTTGCACTAGTTGTTAGTGAAACTGTGCTCCCTTCTGTGGAAGTTGTGTCAGGAGTGGTGCTGTCAGTCGGCGTTGTCGGGGATGGACCAGCTCCTGCAGACCCTGCAGCAGAGGTGGAACTGCCTGTAGAAGGTGCTGGAGATCCAGCAGTGTCTGTAGAAGCTGTCAGTGGGGAGGTGCCTACAGAAGACGTTGCCGTGGATGCCGTGGATGCCGTGGTGTGTGCAGTGGATGCCACTGGGGTGCTGGTTGCACTAGTTGTTAGTGAAACTGTGCTCCCTTCTGTGGAAGTTGTGTCAGGAGTGGTGCTGTCAGTCAGCGTTGTTGAGGATGGACCAGCTCCTGCAGACCCTGCAGCGGAGGTGGAACTGCCTGTAGAAGGTGCTGGAGATCCAGCAGTGTCTGTAGAAGCTGTCAGTGGGGAGGTGCCTACAGAAGACGTTGCCGTGGATGCCGTGGATGCCGTGGTGTGTGCAGTGGATGCCACTGGGGTGCTGGTTGCACTAGTTGTTAGTGAAACTGTGCTCCCTTCTGTGGAAGTTGTGTGAGGAGTGGGGCCATTAGTCAGTGTTGTTGAGGAAGGAGCAGCCTCTGCAGACCCTGCGGTAGAGGTAACATTGTCATTAGATATTGTTGTGGATGCCCTGGTTCCTGTAGCAGTGGTGTGATTTTGGGGCCTGTATCAGGGTTTCATAGACACTTCATCTTAAGATTTGATGCATTAATGTTAATGGTAATTTCACTTGGATAAGGTTTGCGAGGTCATTTAGAATTAGTCCAAGTGTGTTTGGGGTTTTTTTTTACAGCTTTTAATGATGAGCTATACCCTGGGCTTCACAGGAGTCATTGCCAGGATTCATTATTATGGTGGACTGTTAACTAAAGGTATCTTCAGAGAAATTTGCATGTCAGAGTGCATTGTCTGAAATGAACTGAATATAGTTGTTAGAGTCATTTTGTGTCTCACATCTTTTTTCCTAGTCTGTTTTTAGTGAGGTTGAGCTTGAACCACTTTCCATAGACCCTAGCTCATTCCCTCCCACCCTTGAGAAATATTTATAAGACCCCAGTATCTAAACAGTCATGGCCTATAAAATCAGGTTTCTCTCCCAGCCTACTGAGGGTCATTCCAATTTTTTACATGAAGGGGCCTCCTTTGCTCTATCTCCTAGGCTGCAGTGCCTCACCTGCTTTATTGCTCTGCTGGCTCTGGGGGTCCTAGTCATCTTCCTGGTACATACACCCTCCTGTATTCCAAACAGACCTGCCCTCACGGACGTCTGAGAGAAAGGGAAGTTAGTCTGCTGGAGCTCTAACCCTCCTTCACAATCTGAGGACACTTCATTCCCTCAAGACTTCTGTGAGTTCCCCCACCCTCCCCTGGAAAGGGCCCTGGTACCTCAACCACCTCCTTGTGTTACCTTCTAGAAATCAGGCATCAGGACCTAGTCCACATAGAGGTGAAGCAAGAAAATTGGGGGTGGGGGATGAGGCTTCACAAGTCCTTGAGGAGGCCAGGCCAATGTCACATGGTGAAGTATAAGACAGGGAACTCCTGCCCAATTTGGGAGTCTGATTTTGAGAAAGTAAGTGTTTACTTGTGGCTACGTCCTTCCCAATGGAATGTGAGCACAACTGATGGATGCTGGTTCCAGGCTTCGCCCATGAAATTTCCCTCATGGTCCCAATTGCTCTGCCTATTGGAAGCAGATGGTGAGGAGGCCCAAGGGAACAGGAAAGCCTCAGGGAGAAGAAATATAAATCCCTGAATTAGCACATGAAGGAAAGCTACCTGCCAACCAGAAACATCTGCCTTGTATTGTTGTATGAGCAAGAAAACACTTGTATTGTGGTGGAGCTATTATACATTTGGGCATATTTGTTACAGCAGATACAAAAATATCCTAACTAATGCAGTGAAGAGCTGAAGCAGATACAATTTCTCTCAGCATCCTTAAGAAATTCAAACCAAAAGAAAAAAAAAGAAAGAAATACAAACCTTAGTATTAATATTTTTTATTAAACCAACCTGTAGTTTCAACTTAAAATATATAATTGAGTGATGGATTTATATCTGTTATTTTACATTAAAGTCTTGCTAGGGTTGTAGATAGTATTTGAACATTTAAGATAACTTAAGATTCACCATATATAGTTGATCTATAAGGTGTGTAAAGTTACTTAAGTTTTGGGGAAGTTTTAAAATAAATACATTTAATGCATTAGATTTGTGGAGCTTCTTGTGTGCTTGGAAAGGTTTTGTTTATTAATCAAACACTTGAAGTCTTTAAACAGAAAATGAAATGTGTTAATTTTATAAACATTTTAACTTCACATGTTTAAAGGAACATAGTTAGCTAAGTATGTAAAATAGATTAAACACAAAGAAAGATCCTTATCAAAGCTGTTGGATTTCACTTCAGGTCAAGATGGAGTAATGAAGGTTGAATTAACCTCCTGCCTAAAACACCACCCAGCCCCCAAATAACCACGAAACCATACCAAGGATACGAAATGATGATTTTCAATATACTAGATGTCAGGCAACAAAGGGCAGTGGTTCTCAAGAGACAGGAAACAGACAGGGCGAGTCCTGCGGTTGCCCTAGCTTACTGACTCAAGAACAGATTCCAGGCAGCAGTGCAGGGAGAGAGAACCCCGGTAGATCCTAGCAGGTTTCCTGAGTCGGGGAGTTGTAGACAAGAGTCTCAGGAGACCAGGCAGCTTGAGTTCCTAAGACAGAGTTACTAGAGAGAAAAGAGTGGCACATGGTACTGATTAGAGATTACTTATGAAGAAACTACCGAAGTTCAAGGAAATACCACTAGAAAAGATTAGAAGGAACAGAAATTGGCTCTCACGTAGGGATGGGAACAGTGCTGTTCCCACTAGCCAAACTGGAAAAACTCACAATTCACAGAGCGTTGGGTCGAGTATTCAGGAAGATCATCCTTCAGTAAAGGAAAATATAGCTCTACCTTGAGATTTCTCAGAACCTACCTAAGAAATTGTTTTGGAAAACAAGAGAAGGAGGAGGAAGTAAAAAGGAGGAGGAAGAAGAAGAGGAAGAAGAAAGGGGTTTGATATTTGAATAATTGATGCATACATAGCACAAAACTTGAAAGGTACAAAAGGCATAGCCTGAAAAATGTCTTTCTCCTGCCTTTTCTCATTTCCTTTCTCAAAATCAGCTACTATAAACTGGTTTCTTGTGAAGCTTTTCAAGGATTTATATATATCATTAAAAAGCCCATATAACTTCTGGCCAAGATGGAGGCGTAGGTAGACACACTGTGCCTCCTCACACAACCAAAAGAAGGACAACAACAATTTAAAAACAAAAAAACAACCAGAACTGACAGAAAATCGAACTGTATGGAAGTCTGACAACCAAGGAGTTAAAGAAGAAACATTCATCCAGACTGCTAGGAGGGGCAGAGACGGGCAGCCAGGCAGAGAGGACTCATGGCAAGGCGGCGGCTGGCAGACCCAGCGAGGTGGCGGATTGTGGAGTGGGGCGGGTAAAGCTGCAGCTGGCCAGAGAGGCAGCAGCTGGTGGACCGGGTAACAGACCGAGCAACCCAGGGCTCCAGCTCGGGGAAATGAAGCCTCAAACCACTGATTGAAAACACCTGTGGGGGTTGAGGCGGCAGCAGGAGAAACTCCCAGCCTCACAGGAGAGTTTGTTGGAGAGACTCACAGGGTCCTAGAACATACACAAACCCAGCCACTCGGAATCAGCACCAGAAGGGCCCAGTTTGATTGTGGGTAGCAGAGGTAGTGACTAAAAACCAGCAGAGAGTGGAGCAACTGCCATTGCTCCCTCTCAGCCCCTCCCCCACGTACAGCTGCACAGCACAGCCAGGTGCGTTACCCCACCCTGGTGAACACCTAAGGCTCCACCCCTTTACATAATGGATGCGCCAAGGCAAAAAAAAAAAAAAAAGGCCCAAATGAAAGAACAGATCAAAGCTCCAGAAAAAATATAACTAAGCCATGAAGAGATAGCCAACCTATCAGATGCACAGTTCAAAACACTGGTAATCAGGAAACTCACAGAATTGGTTGAATTTGGTTGCAAATTAGATGAAAAAATGAAGGCTATGCTAAGAGAAATAAAGGAAAATGTACAGGGAACCAATAGTGATAGGAAGGAAACTGGAACTCAAATCAACAGTGTGGACCAGAAGAAAGAAAGAAACATCGAACCAGAAAAGAATGAAGGAACAAGAATTCAAAAAAATGAGGAGAGACTTAGGAACCTCCAGGACATCTTTAAACATTCCAACATCCGAATTATAGGAGTACCAGAAGGAGAAGAAGACGAGCAAAAAGTTGAAAACTTATTTGAACAAATAATGAAGGAGAACTTCCCTCATCTGGCAAAGGAAATAGACTTCCAGGAAGTGCAGGAAGCTCAGAGAGTCCCAAAGAAGCTGGACCCAAGGAGGAACACACCAAGGCACATCATAATTACATTACCTAAGATTAAAGATAAGGAGAGAATCTTAGAAGCAGCAAGAGAAAAGGACACAGTTACCTACAAAGGAGTTCCCATAAGACTGTCAGCTGATTTCTCAAAAGAGACCTTACAGGCAAGAAGGGGCTGGGAAGAAGTATTCCACGTCATAAAAGGCAAGGACCTACATCCAAGATCATTCAGGCCGGCAAAGTTCTCATTTAGAATGGAAGGGCAGAGAAAGTGCTTCTCAGATAAGGTCAAGTTAAAGGAGTTCATCATCACCAAGGCCTTATAATATGAAATGTTAAAGGGATTTATCTAAGAAAAAGAAGATAAAAAATATGAACAGTAAAATGACAACAAACTCACAGTTATTAACCACCACACCTAGAACAAAAACAAGCAAACTAAGCAAACAACTAGAACAGGAACAGAACCACAGAAATGGAGATCACATGGAGGGTTATCAACAGAGGAGTGGGAGGGGGAGAGGGGGAAAAGGTACAGAGAATAAGTAGAATAAATGGTAGGTAGAAAATAGACAGGGGGAGGGTAAGAATAGTGTAGGAAATGTAGAAGCTGAAGAACTTATATGTATGACCCATGGTCATGAACTATAGGGGGGGAATGTGGGAGGGAGGGGCTGGGCAGGATGGAGTGGAGTGAAGGGGGGGAAATGGGACAACTGTAATAGCATAATCAATAATATATATATATATTAAAAAGCCCATATAGTTCCATACCATACACATTATCCTGTGTCTTGCTTTTCTTCACTTACTTTCTTGAATGTCATTAACATATTCAGCTGCCTCCTTCTTTTTAGTGACTGCACAGTGTTCTATGGAATAAATGTACTGTAATTTATTTAATCAATCCCCTGGGATGGATATTTGGGCTGTGATATAGGGGAAATTTTGACCCCCATGATCTGTACTCCCTGGTGTTACTTCCAAGAATATGCTGAATCAAAAAGGAATTTTTAGGTATAATTAAAGTTAATACTCAATTAAAGTGTGGAGATTATCCTGGATTATCGGAGCAGACTCAGTGTTTTCTCGTGAGCCCTTAAAAGCAGGAGGCAGGGGCAGAAGAGAAATCTGAAGCATGAGGACACACCATTACTGGCTTTTCAGAGGAAGGGAACCTTGTGGCAGACTTGATCTTGCCAACCACCTGAATGAGTTTGGAAGAGGATGCCTCCACAGAGCAGCCCCCAGCCTGGCGAGAGCCTAAGCAGAGAACCCAGCTGAACCATATCTGTGTCCCAACTCTTGGCCCATGAAACTGTGAGATGATCAAAGGATGTTGTTTTATGTGACTAATTAATTGAACTTTGTCATGGCAACAACAGAAAAACATGAATGTCCTTGTGTGCATGACTTTATACGAGTGTGATGGAAAAATTCCTAAACATGGAAGTGGCTAGGTGAAAGAGCAGAAGCATGTAACACTGTGTTACTTCCTTCTAAGTGGCCTTCTGTGGAATTGTGCTAGTTACACTCCCTCCACCTGGCTGTGTCAGTGCCTGTTTCCCGCACTCTCAGCAACCAATATGTCTTCTGATCTGGGGCAATTATTATGGGTTAAACTGTGCCCCCCTCAAAACATTAAAATCCTAACCCTTGGTTCCTCCAAATGTGACCCTATTTGAAGACAGGTCTTTAGAGAGGTGGACAAGTTAAAATGATGTCATTAGGGTGGAGGCTAATCCAGCATGACTGGTATCCTTAGAAAAATAGGAAATTTGGACACAGAAAATGAAGACAGTGTGAAGACACACACGGAGAAGACAGCCATGTGACTGCAGGGGTTCTCTGTAAGCCACAGAACCCCAGGAATGACCAGCAAACACCAGGAAGCAGAAGAAGCAAGGAAGGATCCAACCTAGAGCCAGCAGACTGAACGTGGCCCTGCTGACACCTTGATTTCAGGCATCTGGTCTCAATACCTGTGGGACAATAATCTCTGTTGTCTTAAGTCATGTTTGTGATACTTTGTTACAGCAGCCCTAGGAAACTAATGGGTTCCAGTTGTGGAATGGCTTGATGATAATCCAATAGAAGTGATGTTATATAAAAAGGGGAAGTTTGGACACAGACATGCGCACAGAGAGAACAGCATGTGAAAGGCAGGGATGGGTGATGTGTCTACAAGCCAGGGAATGCCACGATTTCCAGCAACCCACCAGAAGCCATGGGAGAAACCTGGAACAGATCCTTCCCTGCTACCTTCAGAAAGAGCACAGCCTTGCTGACACCTGGGTTTGGACTTCTGGCCTCCAGAACCATGAGACAAAAACTTTCTGTTGTCCTAAGCCACTCAGGTTGTAGTAATTTGTTACGGCAGCTCTAGGGAAAAAGCGCACTCCTTTTCTGGTCATCTGTGGTTGTAGGGGTGGGTTTGAGGGAAGAAGGTAGGGGAGATACCCAGGAAGAATCCTCAGAGGAGGCGGGCCTTTAGATGGAGTGGGGTTAGGGGTGGGGAATGGAAAGGGGAGGCACTTGAATGTATGCTCCTTAGGCTTTCTCAGGAGGAGGACAAAAGTAGGATGGTGATGGAAGCAAGGAGTGGGTGAAAGGCCCAGGACAGGTGTGGGCTGGGGAGGGTGGAAAGGGTAGAGAGACAGGTTAAAGACAGGTGAGTAAACATCCACACCTTGGTCCCATTCCTGCTGGGTATGGGAAGTGAGAGAACACTTCCCAAGTCTTAACAGCACTGGGCTGGGTCGACAGGATATTGCATTTTGCTGGTTTGCAATATAACAAGTGTGTGCTGGATAAAGGAGGGTTAGGCAGTGGTGAGAGGGTGTGTCATCCAGGAAACGCTGGGTAGAGGCCAATAGGAGGCCCATGCCTTATCCTGGCATCCCCAGCCCAGTAGTCTAAGGAAGGTTGTGGTTCTGGGTCCACAGAGAGGGGACATGGGCGACTCATATGCCACTCAGAGCTGACCAGGGCTCTGTAGGCAAGCCAATGCCAGGCCCAGTGGTAGGAACACAGAATCCTGAAAAGTAGGATAGAGAATCTGAAAGACTCCATTTCACAGAGGGGAGACTGAGGCTAGAGACACAATGAGCCACAGAGTGTGGAAATGCAGGGAAGAGGCCAAGGGGTGGGGTGGGGTGGGGGGGCGGGGGGGGGGCGTGCAGTGAGGGAGAAGGAGGAGAAAGAAGGCCAAGAGAGGGAAAGGGAAGGGGAGGGAGAGAGAGGGAAAGGAAAAACAGGGAGAAAGAAAGTAGAGGGCAAGAGGAGGGAGGGATGAAAGGGAGGGAGCCAGAAAGATCTTCCTTGACTAAAATGACATCAGAGATAAAGTGCCTAAGAGTCTGGAAGGTCTAGGAAGGGCCTCAGGAAGAGGGTATCATTTTCTTTTTAAAGATTTAATTAATTAATTAATTTATGAGAGAGAGGAAAGTAAGATGAAAGAGAGGGAGAAAAACATTGATCTGTTGTCTCGTGCACAAGCCCCAATGGAGGGACCTGGCCCACAACCCAGGCATGTGCCCTGACAAGGAATCAAACCAGCAACCTCGCCCTGGCTGGTATGGCTCAGTGGATTGAGCACCAGCCTCTGAGCCAAGGGGTTGCTAGTTCGATTCCCAGTCAGGGCACATGCCTGGGTTGCAGTCCAGGTCCCCAGTAGGGGGTGCATGAGAGGCAACCACACTCTGATGTTTATTTCTCTCTCTTTCTCCCTCCCTTCCCCTCTCTTTAAAAATAAATAAATAAAATTAAAAAAAAAAAACAAAACCCAGCAACCTTTTGGTTTGCAGGATGATGCCCAACCAACTGAGCCACACCAGCCAGGGCAAGGATGTCATTCTTAATACTAATAACATAGTAGCTCCAGGTAATGCCACATTGGGGATCTTTGCCAAGTGATGGCCTTTAGAGGAAGCCAAGCCACTGTCCCATCCTTATGCAGCCTCTATCCCCCTGCCTCCCCCATCCTCTTCATTCCCCTGGTCAGCCCTCAGGTTGGCACTCAAAGAAGGCTCTGCCTCTTGTGGGTAGTTTTGGGTCAAGGAGGATAGAATTTCCAGGATTATGCCTAGGTATACTTTCTCCCCCTCCCCCACCCCATTTCCTCCTTGGAGAAGAGCTGGCCATGCTCTGGGGCCTGGGAATGAAGAGGTCCCACTGCTCCTAGAGCTGAGGGCAGGACAAAGTCCAGGACATGGCAGTTTGAGTGACAGTCACAGGACCTAGTATAGGCCCCTGCCTTTGTCTCCAAACCCCTTTCCATCTGTGCTCAGGCCACCCTAGGATGACATTTCAAGGTGCTGGGAATCCTGAGGCCCACGGTTTGGTTTCTACCTTGATTCACCTCCCTCTCTGGGGGCAGGGAAGGCAGAGGGAGCTCCTGGAAGGTCTGACAAGGACCTGCTGTCGTCCTCTGCCAACCTGAGTGCAGTCTCCACAGTCAGGGAACCCAGAACAGCTGAGTTATAAGGACCCTAGAGGGCCCTTGTCCTTTATTGGGAGAAACAGGCCAGTGATGAACTGAGTATCCCCATGGTGTAATAGCAGGTTCACAATAGGATTAGAACCTGGAGCTCCCAAAACCCTATCTTTTGCCCATTTGGCTACAGTAGTGGCCCCTGTCCTGGTTCTAGGACACCTGATAGGCTTGTGACATCCTTGAGACATGAAGCAGGGTAGGGTGAGGGAGAAATGGCCAGGAGAAGAGTTATATAAAGAGCATAGATTTAAGGCCTTTTTCTCATGTTATGTAAAAAAGACAATGGGCATTTGGTGCAGGGATGGGAAGGGAGAGGGGCTGGGAAGGGTGCATTCACAAGGTAAGGACAGACCTTATCATTGGTTGAACATCTGTCATGCGCCAGGGGTTGTGCTGGGGGATTTCATCTAAACCTCTAGTGCTAGCAAGTCAGCGTTCTCCTTCTCACTTTCTGGAGACCAAACTGAGGCTGAGAGAGGCTAAGTTGAATGAGTTCCGAAGCCCTTCCTCTTCCCCCAAATCTCACTGGGGAGGGTAGAAGAGAAGACAGGGGGCTTGAGGCTGCACTCTGGGCAGCAAGTACCCCCACCTGTACGCTCAGGAAGCAGCTCTCCCTAGGGTGTTGGCAGATCTCAGAGATTCTGGTGGGGTTGGGGCAGTAAGGGGGAGGGGGCTGGGGGTCACTCACCTCCAGTACCAGGGTGGGACAGGAGCAGGAGGACAAGGGGCAGCAGGCAGGGCATCACTGTCACCAGTCTTGACATCGGAGCTCAGAGGGTAGTGCACCTGTCCTCTGCCGTCTTGGAAATAAGCAAACTAAACATCGGCCAAGGAACCTTAGAAATAAATGGGCCCTAGAGCCCTTTGATCCTGAGACACTGGAGATCTGAGGAACGGGGAACATCTGAGTCAGTCTGGAAGTTTCACACATGACAGGCCAAAGGGCAGAGAAGGGGGAGCACCTTCCCGTCCAGACAGCACATAGACACACCTCAACGGAAAGGCAGGCACAGGGTCTGAAGCAGCCTTGGAGAACTGAGGAGGCCCGTGGAGGGAGGTGAGGGGTGGAGAAGAGGGGACAGGACCTGAGCCTGAAAAAGAAAGTTTGACTCCATCCCCTCTGCTCAAGCCCTCTTCACTGCGCCTGGAGTAACCCTCCCCAGTCCCCAGGACACAGGGTGCAGTCATGGCCACACCATCCTGGGATGACTGAGAGTTTTTGGGTCTGTGAGCCCAGGGATCTGTGGGTTCACTATGTACATGGACCCCATGACCATCTGGAATGACCTGGGCACCCCCTCCAGGTCAGCAGAACCAAGTGCTCACTCTTTTGCTCTCACCCCTGACTCCCTGAGTGCTCACTTCTTTTCCTGGAACCTGACTGTAGCCTCACCTGCCACAGGGACCCCAGGCAGAGGTGGGCCTGGTCCTGCCCAGCCTGGAGTAGGTGAGGGGCTCTGTGTTCCACATGTCAGCACAAGGGGATAAAAGCATCCCACATCCAGACTCGGCACCCAACCCTGGGAGCCGAAGTCCTGGAAGGTCCTGCTCTCTCCAGGCAGGACTTTTCCAGAGGCCACTGCAGGAGAGGAAGGAACACATCACACTCTGCTCTTTAGGCTTTTTTTATTAGTAGGGAAATTCCAAAGTGAGGAGTCACTGTGGATGGAACAAACAAGGATTCAGTGGTATCTGGGTAACCTTGGGACTCCTGTGAGTTGAGAGGGGCTCACAGCAGGGGTCAGGGCCCAGCCTGTCAGCTCTGAGCTCACCGCCTTGGGCCCCAACATCTGTTTCCTCTTGACCTGTGATGGGCTCTCCGTCCACTGCTGTCTTGTTGTCCAGATCTGGGTGAGGGTTGGGGGTCCTTGCCCCACTCACTGAGCAGCTGTCATCTTGCTGAGCCTCTAAATGTGCAGCTGGAGGGTCAGAGAGAGGTGAGGCCAGAGGACTGCTTCTGGAACAAGTGTGCCCTACTCTTCTCTGGAAGCCTCAGGGTAGTGGGGGGCACAAGTGGGGAAATGGGAGCAGCTCCTAGCTGTGGTGGGGAAGGCCAGAAGTGGCTATCGGTGATTTCGAGGCTGAATTTGTTCTTCAAATTCTGATCTGTGGAGAGAACGACTGGGGTGAGAGTGGATCAGGGGAGGCTGGAGAGACACAGAGGAGGAGATTTTTTCCTAGTGAAAGAAAGAGTCCTGCCCTGAGCAGTGTGGCTCATTCAGCAAAACAAAAAGGCCACCAGTTTGAGTCCTGGTAGGGATACATGCCTGGGTCACAGGTCCCCGGTTTCTCTCTCACATCATTGTTTCTCTCTTCCTCTTTCTCCCTCCCTTACTATCTCACTAAAAATAAAGAAAACCTTTAACAACAACAAAAAAAATAGTCCAAATCTGCCCTAAACTGCATAGCCCATGGCCCATCCATCCTTCTACCCTTGCAGCTTATGTCTGGGGTGGGTCTTGATAACTCTGGAGCTTGGGAAGCTGTCCCAGTGTGATGCAGGGACAGGAGGGAGCCAGAGCAGTAGCACCCTGATATGTCTTGGGGTCAGAAGTCATGGCCATGGTGAGCGTGGCCCAGGAGTGACTGGGGTCAGGGTGCAGCGAGGGAAGGGACTGCTCAGGGTCACCAGTACACACTCATAGTGATGGTAACACGCAGGCAGAAACCAGCTGTGCCCTGAATCCACTCATTCAAGTTGGCATGGGTTCTGCACCCACTTCCCCAATCTTTCAGGTAACTTCCTCTCTCCACAGGCTAAGAGCGCCCTCCTGGCCACTCCTCTTGGCCTTCTTCAAGCTCACCTCCAGGGCCCCGCCTGTGCCTCTCTCCCTTCCCATGCCCACAATCTGTGCACCTCATCCTCTGTCAGCCCCAAACAGACCCCAGTCAGCATGCACCCACTCTGCTTCTCCCTCCGGTGTCCTGCCTCAGGCAACCCCCCCCCCCACCCCAGAAACAGGCTTTCTCCTTCCCCAAGCCTGCAAGCAACAAGCTCTGCCCCTCTCACTGGCATCTGGACTCTTTCATCTGCTGTCCACTCCTCCCAGTCCTCACTGCCTCCGCTCAGCTTCATTGTCCCTCGCCTTTATTACTGGGAAGCCACTCCCTTAGTCTCCCCACTTTAGTGCTGTCTCCTTAAATGCACCTGAGTGAACTGCTCAAAATGCACATCTGGCCCCTTCCTTAAACCCCTGCAGTGGGTGTCCCAGTCGCGACCCACGAAGCCCTCCATGACCTGTCTCTGCAAACAGGCCCTCCACAGACCTGCCTACAGTGCCAGCGCAGGCCACACTCTTTCTCACCTCCATGCCTTTTTTAAAGCAATGCCCCCTGCCTGGAACACCCTGTCCCTTCTCACTGGGGTAAGGCCTTGTTCCTCACTGGAAGCAGGCAGCACACAGCTTACACACTAGCTCATAGGTAGCAATGCTCTAAGGCCGCCGTGAATCAGAGGTTCAGGCAACACCCTCTGCCCAGACTAGGTCAGGGAGACTCTGGACATGATCCTATCATCCCTCACACTGTGTGTGTCTACTGCCCTCACCCGGGGTGCTCTCTGGGAGCAGGAACCAGCTCTCAGTGCTCCCTGCTGCCCCTCCATAGTGTTTTCAGGAGGACTGGGGAGGCAGGACTTGCTCAGGGGTGGGGATGGGGGTGGACAGCTGTGACATGATAGTTTTACACAGCATCTGGGCCTGGGGCTGCTAGGGACTCTGGGAGCCAGAGGAGGCTGAACACATAGGAGGTTCCACAGAGAGGCAATGTTTGAACGTGATCTTGGAAACAGAGCAGTATTGGGGAGTGCAGAGACTTGGGCGAGGGGAACCTTCGAGAAAAAGATGCAGTAGCTGAAAGGGATGGAAGAGGGAAATGGTGGGCGGGGACTGCACACCAGCTGGAGGAGCTGAGAAAAAACTGGAGGCCATCAGGGGCTGCTTGTGGGAGCTCCAGGTAAGGATGCTGTAGAGCAGCTGGCTGTCAAAGCAGATGTGGGGCACGCTGGCAGGACGAGTGTCAACCACAGCCACACCAGCTCTGGCTGAGATGCCTTCCCAGCCTTTAACCCTCCAGCTTTGCCCACCCCCTTTGCCCCAGACAAGAGGTACCTTCCCAGATATCTATGTTCATGAAACTGCCAAGGATGGCTTCTCTTTGCCACTCTTGACCACATTAAACTCTCACCTGCTAACGGAAAGGCTGTGAGCAGCTGGTGGCAGAGAGGAGGAAGAGGGGCTCAGGAGGCCCTGACTATCGGCTTCCAGAAGGGTCTGACCATGGCCAAGCCCTGAGTCAGGGAGGAGCTGTCCAAAACAAAGAGTGTGCTTGGGAACATCACCATGGCCTGCCCCACCTCCGCTCCTCTCAGTGGGCCTCAGTTTCCTCATCTGCGAGGTGGGGGCGCTGGGCCAGTGTCAGAGTGGCTCCCTTTGCCACTTGCTGACCAAGGCTCGTGCTGAGTGGCATTTCACGGCAACTTTCTCAAATGGACCTTATTCATTCTGAGCTGGGGAAAGTGACATCAGGCAGCATATTCTCAGTGTCCTAGTGTGGCCATTCCCAGCATTCCAGTGTCCCAGACTCTGTGGCAGCCAAGGTGATTACAAATGCCACATCATTTCATTACATTGTCTAGTTTCAGTACATAAGTGTTAGTTTCCATTTCTCTGCCAAACGGATACACCTTATTAGACCAGCAGGCTGCTCTGTGCTGTACCCAGTGCTGGGAGGGACTGGATCCTGTTGGCCTTGGCTGACGTCCAGTTGCTGAGCTAGAAGAAGCAGAGCTGAGATATTCCAAGTGTGGGCTCCTCATGAGCCCCAGTCCCAGAAGCTCACCTGTGCAGTTTCTTCTGGAATCAGCCAAAGAATACGGTCAGGCCAACCACCACGACCACCAGTGGTACCAGCACAGCCCCCACACTCCCGTACACCGGGCTTTTTCTGGCACTCAGTTCACAGGTTTCTGCCCAGTACCAGTGTGTGCCTGAGGTTGGACATCTGGGGACACACCTGCAAGCTCAGGCCAGCCCACCAACATCCTTCACATCCCAAAAGAAAAATCAATTTCTTTTGGGATGTGAAAAAGAAAAGGAAAAGAAAAAATCAATTTCAAAGCCCGGGAAACCAGCTCTCACTTTGAAGGCAGGTGCTGGGTACCCTCCCTGACTCCCCAAGGCTAAGGGGCAGTGAGGGAATGGTGAGAACCTAGGAGTACAAAGAAGGAATTCAGAATCTGAGAGTGTTGGGTGCCTCCTCCCATCTAACCTCTGAGTAGCCGGCACCGTAACAAGCCTCTTATCATGTTACGGTTTTTGGACGTTAGTTTATAGTTTCCTGGACATATTAATTGGCGTGATAATAGCTCCGTGGCTGTGATAACATAAAAAAAATGAATGATAGATACAGACATATAGATACAGACTTCAAAAGAACTGAAACTTTCTCAGAAAGGAACTTGCTCAGTCCTAGGACGTTCAGGTCTATAATCTGTGCCTCCCCCTCCCTCTGGTGGGGCTGGGGGTGATGGGAGTCCCAGGTAGCAGTAAAAAGGATGTAGAGGAGGGGGGAGATGGTGGTTCATCTGCCCACCCCCACCCTGCCCTCTTCAATGACTGTGGGCAAGGGTGTGGCCCTACCTCCAGAAAGGGTGGGCACAGGGCTAAGAGGGGCTGGTCACTCGCAGGCATCAGGGGCCAATTTTCTGCAGCTTGCACTTGTCCTGGTGACAGTTCAGTTTCAATTTCATCCGCAGGGTGCACTCGGTCATTCAGGCCAGCTTCCCGTTCACCTCCACATCCACATAGTAGATGTAGGCATAGTCTTTCGCTGACTTCTGAGTGCATTGTTCTAGGGGTGAGGAGTGGACAGCAAAGGTCAGCCTGGTTAACATGGCCACAGCCCCCACGTTTACTGCTCACACTCTGCCCTCCCCACACCCACTACGCCATGAGGCTGCTTACCTTACAGATCAAAGCCCAGCTTCAAAGTCTCATTCATGGTGGTGAGCTCCTCATCAAAGCACAGGACTGAGGAGTCTGCCAAGAGTGGTAGAAAAGAACAAAACAGAGATGCTACCCTCTGCCCCCTGGGGTAGCCAGCCTTCTTTCTTTTCTACCATGCCCTCCATGCTGAAACAAGACTACTAGGGTCTTGACCCAACCCTAGATGCAGCTGGGCCTGTGAGCAAACTCAAATGGGCATATCGAGGCTGGTGACAACATCATTCCGGGACTGGGAGAGGCTGCTGGGAGCACTATAGAGTCTGGGAAGGCACCTGGGCCTGGCTCCTAGATCCCCTTAGGGAGGTCTCTGAAGTTCCAGAAGAGAGGAGAGACAGGGTGGTACAGGTGATGAGGCTGAGACTTCCCCAAGGGATCCCCTCCCACCCTTTCCCCACCAACGATCCCAAAGGGACAAGCTGGGCCTACCTTTGCACTCTTCAGAATGACTGGGTAGCTTTTTGGTCTCATTCATAATCTTGGCCTTTACGATCTTAGTGATGTTTACAAACAGTTCCTGAAACTCTGAAGTGTAAAATGTCCTCCAGGACACTGGAGTGGGCACTTATGAAGTGTCCTCCAAAACAATGCCAGGCTTCACCGCGACACTGCCATTGCTAGAACCAGGAGATGGTGGTTCATCAGTCATCCCATATTACCCAATCTCCCAGCAAGTGAGGCCCAAGAAGCAAGAGGGGTGGAGGGAGACAATCGGCCTTAGGACTCAGAGGCAAGACAAACTGGAGACTCTTCCCTCTAACAGTTAATAAACTAGAGGGAGCCCGTAGAGCAAAACGATCTAAGATCCCAAAATATCAGAGATCACAGGAAATGCCAACAGGCCAAATTCATTCCTAAAACTGGAAGCTCTTGGATGAAGCTGTGGAGAAATTGAACCCTCCTGCACTGTTGTTGAGAATGTAAAATAGTGCCGCTGCTACAGAAAACAGTATGAGGGACCCTCAAAAAATTAAGAATAGATCTATCATATTATGTAGCTATTTCACTTCTGGATATTTACTGAAAACAAGGGAAAGCAGGCACTGAAAGAGATATCCGTACACCCACGTTCATAACAACATGACTTGCAGTAGCTAAAACATGGAAGCAACACAAGTGTCCGTTGATGGATACATGGATAAGTAAAACGTGGGCTGTATGCATAGGCCTACAAGTACGTTATTCAGCCTTGAAAAGGAAGGAAATGCTGACATCTTCTCCTACATGGATAAACTTTGAGGAAATTAGGCTAAGTGAAGTAAGCCAGTCAGTCGCAAAAGGACAAATACACAATGAGTATTTATGTGCATGCTAATGTGAGGTACCTAGAGTAGTCAAACTTATGGAAAGAGAAAGTGGAAAGGTGGTTGCCAGAAATGGAATGAGGGAAAATACGTAGTTAGCATTTCAGGCGCACAGAGCTTCCGTTTGGGAAGAGGAAAGTCCTGAAGACAGATGGGCCGGTGGCCACGCAGCAATACGCAGTGCCACGAACAAGCTTAGTGCCGCTGTACTTGGTGCCACTGAACTGTAAACTTAAAATGGTTAATGGCAAATTTTATGTTAGGGGTGTTTTACCACAATAAAAAATATTTTAAATTACAAAATTAAAAATAGAGGCTCTCGAATTATGTTTTGGAAACCAAATAAATGAGCTTATGGAAATGAAGAAATATAAAGTCACTTTAGAAACATAGGATTCCAACGTAGAAGCTTCTTGGCAGGTGGCCGGCAATGCTGCTAAGGGAAGAGATCTTGAGACAAGATCAGTCATTGCACACAGGCACGGGGACAGAGAAGTCAGGGGCAGGACCCAGGAGGACTTGAACCAAAAATATCCTCGGCCAAAATGGAGATGGAGACAATAGTGCTAATAGTGCCAAAGTGGGGGGAGAGGGGACAGTTGGAGGACCCTGAGCCATGGAACCCAGGGCTCTTGACAGTGTGAATCTCCCTCCTTCCTGAAACCCTTTCCTCCCCCAGCTGCTGGGACATGACAACCTCAGGAAACACTTCCAACCCTTTTTCTGCTTCTTTCTGCTCTCCTTAGGGGGCTCTCTTTCTCATGCCTATCCCTTAGGTGCTGGTGCTTCCTGTGCTTCTTTCCTGGGATATTGTCACTTCTGTTCTGGGGCCATCCCTGGGCCATCTGCTCTACTCCCAGGGCTTCCAGGGATGCAGACGCCAGTGTCTCCACTCAGACTCTTCCTATCGCGTGTTTGCCTGCTGGCTGCTGCGTCACTCAGTCACTCTATGTGGCTGGGTCCTGGCACCTGAGACTTGACATGGCCTGCACCAAATTCACCATCTTCTTCCATCCCACTCTTCCTTATGTTTCTCACCTCAGCAAAGGCACCACACACTTCCAGCACCCCAGAAATCAGGTGTCATTTATCCTTCTCCCACCATCAAATCCTTATGATTTGCTGGTCCTGGCCCCTAGAAACCTTTCATACTAGACTACTTTTCTTCTGCATTGTCACACGTCTGGCCCAGGCCACCACCATTTCATCCCTCCACCCATTCTCAGTCCAGCAGCCAGGCTGTAGTCTGCAGTGCAAATCAGATACTATCTCACATGGGCCATAACTGCTGATTCTTGAAGCCTAAATGGCTTGGTAGGGGTCATCTTTCCAACCACCTCTCCCACCATGACCCCTTTGCCCTCAGGCAGCCAACTGTTTTTTATATTCCTGGAATCTGCGCCCCTCTCTGCCACCTCTGGGCTCCTTCCTTGTCATTGCTTCTCCTGCTGTAACACCCTCCCCTCCTCTCCCTCTACCTGGCCCATTCCTCCTCATCTTTCAAACCTAATTGTCACTTCTTCCAGGAAGATTTCCCTCCACCTCACCAAGCTTGCCTCCAGGACCTCTCCAACTGCAGCTCGGGTGCCCCTTACCATAACTCTAACCAGGCTGCATAGCCACTTTGCTGTCTGTGTCCTGCCACTCTAAGCTTCATGACGACCAGGATCACTGTGTTCCCAGCACCAAGCATAGAGCAGATTTTCAATACAAGTTTGTTGACTAGATGGATGATGAATAAATGAATGAATGAATGAATGGTCTCAGAGATCTCGGGTATTGCCTCAGGACTGGGGGCCCCTCTAGCCCAGCCAGGTACTGATACTCTGACCATTCCAGATAGGAGGAATCAGGGAAGAGAGAGGGTCTCCCACAGTCTATAAACCCACTCCTCACACATACTCACAGCAGTTTCCTAATGATCACACTTCTGAACTGGGCGAAGTCATTGCCCATGTAAGCTTTATTCATCTGAAAAAAAAGAGGCAGCGAGCATATACAGGTCTGGAGCAGGCAGCAGCCCCTATTCCATATCTTGGGGGCACCCCCAGGGCCTCTTCACCTAGGGAGCCCATGGATTAGCCCATGGGAAGGCACAGAGACACTCTCTCTGCCAGGATGTGGGTGGGGTATGACTTAAACAAGGAAGCTCTCCAAAGACCCCTCTCAGGATGTGGGTAGACTAAAAGGACTCAGGAGATGAGAAACCCTAAACAGTAAATCATGATGAACTCCTACATCTCCTCTCATATCAGACATCCACATTGGGAACCTGGCCTTCCCCTGCTCTTGAATAGCTGAATGAAGTCCAGTAGGCCTGGGAGGATATGTTTTTCAGTTCTTCTGTGGAGTCACTTTCACTGTAACACTTAAAGTGGCATTGAGTTTTTTCCTGGGATTTCCGTGGGAACAGGCCACATTATGCATGAGAAAGTCATCTTTCAGTAATGTCTTCTGAAATTGGTTAATTCTCCACCTGTTGGTCTCATGGAGACAGAAAAATGGGTAGAAGAGAAAATGGAAATTCAAGAAACAGGTAGGCATCACTAAAACTTCTGCCCCTTGTCTCTGAATAGTGGCCAGGATCACAACCCAGAGAAAACTAAGTGGAAGTTTCCAGAAAGGATTGAAATAGAAACAACTGATGAGGAGGGCATGTGAGCTAGTGAAAATGGCCCTCAAAGGGGAAGTAGAAGGTCTGTGTTCTACCTGTGCTTTGGCTTGAGTAAAAGTCACATTTTCTCCTTTTCCTACACAGTGAAGCCATGGTAACAGATGATCCTTCCAGTGCTGACCTCCAATTTTAAGTAGTTAAGGAGTGGGGAGACAATCTACAGGTCTCAGGAAAGGTCTCTTCTTTCTAGGAAGGAGAAATCCAAAAGGTGTAGGCACTGGTAACTAAATTGGCCTTGGGGACAGACATACTCTTTTCCATTCCTGGTTGTCCCATTCTGGCACTGCTCAGTGGATGGCATAAAATGTAAAGCAGTCACTATGGAAGCCCAAGACACAAAAACACTGGCTTCTGTTCCAAGTCCCATCATTCAGGCATTGCACTGAAAGAGGGGCATGGAGCCAGATGATCATACAGCAACCAAGACCCTTCAGTTGCCACCTCAAACCCCAAGAGATAGTGGGGAAAAGAGGAGTGACAACAGGAGGAAGGAAACAAGAGATGAAAGAGGATGTCCAAAGAAAACAAGAGCCTACCAAGCAAAAGAGAGTAATATCCAATTGTAGGGACGATGTGCACTGGAAACAAGAAAATGTGGGGAGGGTGAAACGAGACCACAAAAAGGCTAAGGTGATTAGTTGATGAGGAAAGGTGGACAGGAGAGGCCCACAGAGTAACTAGGTGTTAGAGGTGGAGAGTGGGTGGCCTCACAGTTGTGAAGGTGCTAGTGAACAGGGGATGGAGAGTTGAGGTGGCACTGAACTCAGGGAAGGGAGTATACATAGATCCAGGTGAAACATGAAGTGGAGATAGAAAAGGAGAAAAACCAGAAGTTGTAATGGCTGAAGAAGGGTCAGGAACTGGCCTGGAGGAGAAGCCTGGAATTGTTGAAGCTGAAGAAGAGGTATCAAGGGCTGTGGTTCAGGAGCTGTCAGGTGACACTGTTGTGTTTGGTGACTCTAGGCTGATTTGGAAGATTATAGATCCCCCACCGAAGGTGGTGGCTATCAGTCCAGAGATGGCTCTAGTTGTAGAAGAGGAATTGACAGCTGACAGGGAGGCAGGACTAGCACTGTCTGTGGCAGAAGCAATGGAAGTAGAAATAATTGACTTGACAGAATCATTGCTGGTAGAAAAGAGAGTGGAATTCTCACCCAAGATGGTGAATATTTGTCCAGAGGTGACTGGGGAAATAGAAGAATGGATGGGCTTTATAAGAATCATGGACTAAGATCTGCTGTGGTATCAGAGGCACTGGATAAATCAGTTGTATTCATGGATGGATAAATAGTAGTGATAAAGCCACTGGATGTCTCAGTGAGGGCTGTGTGGTCATGGAAGGCAATAAGGCAGAACCTGATGAGGATGCAGGACCACCACTCGGAGTGGTAGAGGTGTCAACAAAAACTGTAGAACTGTACAAATCAGAAACGGTGGTGTAGACAGTTACCTTTTCCATGAAAACTGTGTCTGTTTGGCCAGACCTTGATGTGGAAACAGGACTTTCATGAACAGTGGTAGAGAAGGTGACAGCTGAAAGCTGTCAGATGGATGAGGCAAGTCAGATATGATTGTGTAGACAGTGGATGCTTCAAGGAAGGTTGAGGATGTTTGCTCAGAGACCACTGTGTAAAAATTAAATCACCGGAATCAGATGGAAAAGAATGGCTTATAAACCCACTAGTTCAGAAGATATCACATGGAACTGTTAGATTAGATGAATCTGAGAAAAGTGGATTCTTTACAGTGGATTCCACAGTAAAGGCTGTGTTGATGTTTCCTGATACCTACCTGTGTGAAAGATCCTTCAGATTTTATAAAGGAGGTTTCAGAGGAAACGATTTTGATGAATCATAAACAGTAGTGTAGATAGTTGACTCCTCTGTGAGAGTCATGTCTGTTTCCTTGGAGACCACAGTGCAGGTGGAGAGCTCACCAGGGCTTGATGGAGAAGCAGGACTTGCATGGTCTGTGCTGTAGGAAGAAAGAATAGGTAAAAAAAGTTGGTCTGGACAGATCTGAGCTTGTTGTGTAGAAAGTGGGTCCTCGATAAAAAATATGTGGTTGGGTGTCCAATGGAAAAGATTGTTTGGTTGTTTCTAAGCCAACAGTTACCTTTGTTCTACCCAATCTTTTTTTTTCTTTCCTTTTTAAAAAAAGATTTTATTTATTTATTTATTTATAGAGAGAAGAAGGGAGGGAGAAAGAGAGGGAGAGAAACATCAATGTGTGGTTGACTCTGGAGCACCCCCTACTGGGATCCTGGACCACAACCCAGGCATGTGCCCTGACTGGGAATCAACCCTTTGGTTTGCAGTCCATCACTCAATCCACTGAGCCACACCAGCCAGGGCTGTTTTGCCCAATCTTCTTGCCTCTGAGTTAGGTTTGGTCTAATTCAGCATGGTGGAAGCAGAGAGGATGAACTGGGAAGGCTGTCAAGGATGGAGGTGGGTACATCCCTGAGTCGTGGGTATGAGGAGGATCAGGGAAATAGTGCACTTGTGGGCTCCGGTCAACGCAAAGCTGAGGGTGGCAGGGCTCAGAGGAAACCCAGGCCAGGCAGCAGAGCTAATTTCTTCCCCACTTGTCCCTCCCTTGAGCAAAGGGCCACTCTGCCCTCCTGGCCTCTGAGGGCGACTCCTCCACTTGCAACTCAGAAGCCCCTTTGTATCTCACCTAGAGGCAACCATGGTCCTCAGCCTCCATGCCTTTTTGCACCCATGGAAAAACCACTCCTCAGCTCTGCAGCCCACCTGTTCAGACTTCCCTCCCACAACAGTTACTTGTGATTGCCAGGACCATGCTAGCCCTGGGGATCAAAGACCAATGAGCCCCCACCCCTCATTGGGCTCCTCGTCCCCAATGTGGGGATAGTTGAAGCCCTCATGAGGGGAGAGTGGGAGCCAAAGTGTGGAGGAACAGTGGAGAGAGAGGGAGGGAACAACCCCTCCGCCTTTCTTGTCGAGGAAAACTTCAAAAAGAAAGTAATATCTTTCTTCTTCTTTAAAAAGGAGTTTTGTGGATTTAGGCATTATACATTGTATTAGGCTTTTTAAGTTATAAAAGTAGACAAGTCAAACAATCAAAAAGCATATATAGGCAGTATATGACCATGTCCCTAACTGAATCACAAAGAACAAATAAGGGTCGGGAGACGTGGCACGTACTGGCCACCTGCCGGATTCCCACACTTGCCCCATCGGGGCTGTAACTTGATGATTGTGGGTGCCATGGCCAATGGGGTGCCTTTGCCCCTTTCTGAGAGCAGAGAGTCTCCGTGAGAGGAAAGAACATTCCTGCTCTATTCAGCCTGACCCAGAGCAGGTGCTCAGGGAGCATTTCTGAAGAAAATGCATAATGGAAATTCTTCCACAGGCTGTCTCTTAGTTATTTAATTTAATCCTGTAAGGTTGACATTAATATTTCTGCTCTACACATGAATGGAGGTTCTGAGGGTTAAATACTTTCCTAGTTCAACTGACTGATAAGTTGGAATTCAAGCACAACCTAAAGGTGGCTTCTACTTTTAGCACAAGGTGGGTTTGGAGAGTAGAGGAAGGAAAAGTTTTCTAACTGAGGGAATGGCACGAGTAGAGGCCCAGAGACGTGCTTGGGGTGCAGAGAAACACTGAGAGGCGAGTAGGAGCAGAGGGAAAGCTAGCAACATGATGCCAGATCTGGCTTCACTGAGAAGCAGTTAAGAATGTCCAGCAAAATACCACGATCCCAACTGTGCTCGGACTGAAGGGGCAGTGAGAGCAAAAGCGGGGAGATGGACGAGGCCATGGCGGCCACATAGTGGGCTCCAGGGCACAGACAATAGCCAGGATACTCATTGGGATGGATTCTGGACATCAGCTCTCTCTTATCTTTATTCCTGGTTTTATATCACTATTCCATTTTGTTGCCATTCAGTCTGTTCTTAACCATTTCTATGATAGTTGCCCCTCAGGGTACACCCACAAGCTCCAAGAGTCCTGATCCCTGCCCATCTCACCAGGCTGCCCTTTGTCCTCTGGAATCTCTCATCTCCTTCAGGTCCCAAGATGCCACCTACTCATCCTTCTCCTCACTTCTGCTATTCTCCCCTGCTTACTGTCTAAGTGGAAGCCCTAAGCTAAAGGCTCTGCTGCAGCCCCCAGACTCCAGGCAGACAACACCTTCTGTGCCCAAGGCTTTCACTCACTCCTGGGAAGGACAAGGAAATGCTGCCCCGAACAGTGTCCTGGGTGAAGGGCTTCAGATCCTTCCCAGTCCAAGATTCTGGTGGCAATGGCATACACAATGGATGTGGCAGAGTAGGTGAGGCTGTCCTCAAAGTTAACCTCCAGGGTCAGGGATGCTCAACTAGGAAGCTGAGCAAAGAAGGGCACAGACATTCTCCAAAGAAGCTCAAATGTCCAATAAGGCTATGAGAAGAAAATAGGAGCCACACTAGTGTGGCTCAGTTAGCTGGGTGTCGACCTGCAAAGCAGAAAGTCACCAGTTTAATTCCTGGTCAGGGCGCATGGTTGGGTTGCATGCTCCGTCCCAGTCAGGGCGTGTACGGTCAGGGCACATAGGAGAAGCAACTGATCGATGTTTCTCCCTCACACTGATGTTTCTCTCCCTGTTTCTCCCTCCCTTCCCTCTCTCTAAAAATAAGTAAAATCTTAAAAAAAAAGAAAAGAAAAGAAAATAGTAAATCAACTTCACCAGTAAGCAGAGAAATTCAATGCAGAGCAAGATACTACTTAATTTTACCTATCACATTGCACCCCCTCAGTGATGGTAGGTGATAATAATGGCTAGTGTTGGTTGGGGCATTCTCATAGGGTGCTGATGCACATCAATTTGGTATCATATTTCGAAAGGATGACTTGAAAATATAAATTAGGGACCATAGACAGAGTTACACCATTTTAATGATTCCATTTCTAGTTAGTGATCTCAAAATAAAAATAATCTAACGCAGATTTAAAAATATTTTTTAAAGATTTTATTTATTTATTTTTAGAGAGAGGGGAAAGAAGGGAGAAAAAGAGGGAGAGGAACATCAGTGTGTAGCTGCCTCTCACACAACCCATACTGGGAACCTGGCCTGCAACCCAGGCATGTGCCCTGAATGGGAATCAAACTGGCGACCCTTTGGTTCTGAACCCACGCTCAATCCATTAAGTTAAACCAGCCAGGGCAGATTTTTTGAATTTTTATAAAAGAATATTTATTATATCATTATTTATTATAATGAAAAAATTAGGGCAAACATGTCCAAGAATCAAAGCATGGGAGACTGGTTAGATAACCATGGCATTCCATAGAATGGAATATTGATCAGGAATTAAAGGCTCCCCTGCTTAGTCATACGTGTGTTTCCTACCTTCTCAAACTGGCATTCCTGCTCCTTACTGTTCACTTGTGCAAAACCTCATTAGTCCTCATGGTGAACTGGACTACCCAGAGGAGGGTGCAGATGAGAAACAAAGGAAACTACAGATACCCCTGGTGGTCTCTGACTCAACATCTGAGCCCCTCCCTGGAAACCCAGAATACACTCAGGCAGCAGGGGTGTTGCAGAGGGCTGAGGTCCTTCAGCATGGGACGGGGCAGCACAAACCTAGTGTTAAATGGGTAACGACATGTTAATTATTTGCTCTGTGGCCCCGGGTAGGCCCCTCACCCTCTCTGAGCCTCAATTTCCTGTCTGCCTTCACTTGCTTACACAGTCTTCCTTGTGAGAGTCATAGGAGCTCTGAAATGGCTTTGTAAATAGCAGAGCCCTCTGTGAGTGGGGGCAGTTGGCCTCCCGGTATCATCGGACTTTCTGGTGTCCCCTTGGAATGACCCTACTTGCCCAACCTCCCCACCCCTGACAGCTCTCTGCACTGATCATAGATAGATGTTTTTTAACTCTTACATGCTAATGGATTCACCTGTGTCAATGCCTTAGGAACAGGAGCCTCTACTTCTGAGGGTGGCTCTCTCTTAACGCATGGCTGGACACAGAGGCTGTGCTCTTGCTGACTATTGGACCCTTCACCATCGTCATCATCACCACCACCATCCTTCCTCTTAGACAGCTTGGCCAGAGTGAGGCCGGAGTCTGCCTGAGGAGTGGTAGGACTCCTCTCCTAAGGTTGACATCCCCATCCCTGCCCCACCACAGCTTCCTATTCTCTGTTTATTACTTCAAATCCACACACTTTATACAACCACAGCCCTTGCTCTTCTCCCCTTAGCCCCTCCTGGCCTGAGCTACTGCCGCCCAGCATGTCTGGGTAAGGGAGAAGGAGGTATGTCAGTACATGGCAGGCTGAGGTGGACTCTGAGGGCCTAGTGCCCTCCTGCAGACACTCCTGCCCGCTTGCCATCCCTCCCTGCACACCCTGAAGCTCCTTCAACTCAAGAGCTGCCTCTTCTACCTGGGGCCCTGGGCTTGATCCCCCATAGCCCCTGGCCCCAGTGTCTGACCGGCCCACCCCCTCCCCAGAGCTCTTCCCTGTCTCTGGGGAATCAAGAGTCTGTCCTGCATAAGAGAACCCACTGGAAATCAGCTTGTGAATCTGCCACTTCCCAGACAAATGGCCCTGACAAGACTCAACAATGGCCCCAGAGCCTGTCTCTCCCTCAGCCCTTCAGCCATTTCCAATTAGAGGGGGCTCTCCCCAAGCAAGCGGGGAAGCTGCCAGATGGCTGTGGACTACTTCCCTCCCCAGCCGGGGCTGGCAGGCTGGACAATGAGCACCTCTGTGAGGTCAGAAAGACCTGCCCTCTGGGCAGAAGCAGCCCCCAGGATGAGGCAGGCAGAGACCACTGTGTACGTAAAGAAAAAGTCCCTCTTCTCCCGGAGAAGCCTAGAGGGCAGAGGGGGTAGATTTCAGCCCCAACTCAGTCCCTGGGCCAGGCGCTTGGTGCTGGCCATCAACTCTGCAACCAGCCTTCCTTCCCCATCCCCCACCTCTGTACCCACAGGTCTCTGGAGTGACCACTTTAGCACTCCCAAAGGCAGGACAAGGTCATGGCCAGTGTCCAGCCCTTTGGAAGCCCCATGACCTGCAAAGGGAGGGAGGGCAGAAGTAGAAAGGCCAGCCACCTGCTGCAGCCCTGCCTGAGGCCAGCACATGCAGGGACCACCAGGGAGCTCCGGGCCAGGCTAGATCTCACTCATCAGGTGCTGTGGCAGTGGTGAGTGCTCAAAGCCAGAGAGCCAGTGGCAAGATGCAAAATCACCAGCACCTCCCAGAGAGCAGAGCCCTGGCTGCAGGACCTTCGCCTGTCAGGAGGGACCAAGAAATGAGCACCTCCCAGGGAGGAGACACCTATAAAAAGGACCCTGGGGACCTTTGTCTTGGGGAAAGACAGTGCCTGGCCCAGGGTGGAGATGCAGTAATGGGGCTGGGTGGGTGGTGCCTAGTGACCACAAAGAGTTGGACAAAGAGCAGCCTGTCAGCCCTCCTCCCCTCTAACTCCTGGAGAGCTGAGCACCCAGAGCCCAGATCTTACCAAGAAGCCAGAGTCACAGGTGGGGCAGGGCCAGAGGGAAGAACAGGAAGCCAGAGCTGTGAGTGTGTAATGGTTGCCAAGGGTAAGGAGCCAAGAAATGCCAGGGACAGGTGACTATGAGGGAGGGGGAGACAAACCCTCACACCAGCAACAGGCCGGCTGAGTGAAGAACCCTCCACCCCAAGCCCTGAGAAGCCCCTCCTTCCTCTAGCCTTCCTTCCCCATCACCCACCTCAAGCTGGCCCCTTTCAAAGTAGTGCAAACCTTCCCCAGAGCCTCCAACCACCAGCTCCTCTCCTGGGCAGGGCTCCATTCACACCTGAGGCTTTATGTTCCTGATTGCCACCCCTGGCCACTGCCAGTCCCTTGATTGTCCTGGGAAAAGGTCCCAGGAACCTTTCCCAAACCCTCACTCAAAGAACCTCACACTGTCAGCTCTGACCACCCTCAGTTCCAGTTCAGCAGGCCTGGCTGCCCACAACAGGGGGAGCAGAAGGGCCCAAGCCCTGGGCATGGCAGGCCCTGGTATGAGAGCGTCTGCCACCCAGGGTTAGAAAGTCCCAAGGTTCAAGATCTTTTGGGAGGCCCAGCTCATCCATCAGCACAAATAGCAGCTCACCCAGTCTGGGCTACCCGCTCCCTGACTCAGCCCTAAGCTCCTGAGGTCAAGAAGGGAAGAGTACAGATAACAAACCCAACTGGCCCCCATGTGCTGCTGATAGAGGGGTTTCCCGCTCCCTAAGACAATGGGCCCCCCAGAAACTAGCTTTCCCAGGCTCTCCTATAACATCTCCTCCAGATATCCCTGTTCCCCAACCAAGTGGAGTCCCCAGGCAGTGAGAAGGAGAAAGACACAGAGCAGCTTCTTTTACAATAAGAGTTATATTGTGTTCCATGGGAGAATTGGAGACTTGCAGACTTCCTGCCCCAAAAGAGACCTTTCTGCCCAGGAGGCTGGGGGCTTCTGGCCTCAAAGGTTACTGCAGGAACAGGGGTGGGAGCAGGAAGAGAGCAAGGAGGAGGAGCTGGGAAGGGGGTAGAAAGGGGGATGAGGCAGTAAAGGAGGAGAGTGAGAATGAGGGAAATAAGGAGGAGGGGGTTGAGGGAGCTTCCCCTCAGGGCCCCATTTGCCCTCACCCTTGAGGACTTGGGGGAACCCATGTCCCAGTGCCCCACCCATGGGGATCCGAGATCCTTAGGTGGGAGAGGAAGGGGTAGAGCCTCAGAGTGGGGGACCAGAGCATGGGGAATACAACTGCAGGGTCCTAAGGTGACAAGGGCATCTGCACCATCTAAGGACAGGGGTGTGAGGGAGGAAGGAAGATACCAGATTGGGGCACTGGGGTGGAGAGTAAGGACTTAGGGCTGAAGGTACAAGGATGGGGAAGGGGAGAGTATGGTCCTGGAGAAGACTAAGGCTAGGGGCTGGGATGTGGAGGAAGAGTGATTTAAGAAGTAGGTTCAGAGGGGGAGATGATTTATGAAATGGGAGCAAGGGGTAGGGCAGGAAGGTCTATAAGGAAGGAAGGAGGCTGAGATCGGCTATGGGCTAGCTACAAGTGTAGGCTGAGGAACAGGCAATAGGGATGCTCACAGGAAAATGGAGACTAAGGCCTGAGACGCATACAAGGACGTGGGGACTGAGGATCTGAAGGAAGCCATCTAAGCACGGGGGCTGACACAGGACGGTGCTCTGGGATGGAGAACTGACTGAGCACTTCCGGTTTTCATAACTGTGCAAGGCATCAGAACAAGTATTCTATACTAACTTTACAGGTCCAGAGAAGTTACTGACTTGCCCAAGGTCCAACAGTGGAGCCTGGATCTGAACTTAGTCTCCAGGTAGCTTTCACTCAAGGTGGGAGAAAGACAGGGGTCAGAGGACGTTCCCATTTTGCCCACGGAAACCAGGACACTGAGCTGCATGAGACCTGGACTACGTCTGGAAATGGACGTAGTGTAGGCGGTTCCTTCCTGCTGTCTGGGACAGTGCAGAGGGGTGGTGCAGGGCTCACATCGGGGACAAGGCCACCTCAGGTCTCGTTGTGTACCTGCCCCAGAGTGTGTGAGAGAGGGAGTGAGAACAGGGAGCCACCTTGCTCAGACTGGCTGGGAGGTCTCTGCCTCCTGGTCCCAGCTCAGCCCCTGTAGGAGTAGGGCATGTGGAGTTGGACCGCGGAGAGCTCCTTACCATCCGTCCTCCCTTTGCCCCCTTACCCTTGTATTGGTGGGCACGTTCTCCAAGGCCACATGGAAGTTTTCCTCCTTGACTAGAGACAGAAAAGAGGAAGGGGAAAACGGGGAGGGAAGGAAACGTGAGTTATGCAGGGTCCAGGCGGCTCCTATGCCCCTGTGCCTGCCCTGATGGGGTGGCATTGCGTAGGGCATTGGATCTTCCACAGCAAGGACTGGGCAAGCAGCGAGCTAAGCAGCTTCCACTGGGCTTCCAGCGAGCAGGAAGTAAACGTCTGTCCTGAGCAAGGGAGATGTTCGGGTCCTGTCCAGGCCGCAGTGGTGCCCAGGGAAGCTCCTGCCCCCTCCCGCAAGGGGAAGGACTCAGCTGTGCTGTTGTCCTGGAAGCCCAAGTTTGTAAAAGTCCCCACAGAGTCCTCATCCCACATCTGGAACCATTTCGTGTCCCCCCACCTGAATCAAGGCACATGTGGTCAGGGCAGGCCCGCGCCTCCTTAGGGGGCCCCACCACGAAGATGCCCAATGCCACTAGCAGCAGCAGCAGCAGCAGCAGGGCCACGGCCCCCTCTAGGCCCCCAACCAGCGCCTTCCAGGAGACAGACACCTCGCAGCGCGAGCCCAGGAACCAGTGTGTGTTCGTGGCGAAGCAGCTGAAGGAGGCGGCCACAGGTCACAGACCCTCACCTTCTCCCTGGCAGGGTCCTTCAGCACCTTTACCTTGAGGGGGCTGGCAGGTGGGCGGGACTCCACCAGAAGGCAAATGGGCGCGGCTTAGAGGGGCTGGGGAGCCTGGTGGGGCGGGGCCGACGAGTAGACCGAGCGGGCTGTGGGCGGGACTACCGCGTGTGGGTGGGCCTCACCCGCAAGCAACCGCACCACTCTTCTCTATGAGGCACTGGCCCTGGTTACAGTCGAAGGCGCCATCCGCTCCCCACGTGCATTCGGTGACGCAGCGGAGCTGGTTCTCCTTCGCCAAGGGAAAGTAGAAATCCTCATAACCCCGGGCAGCGGCGCAGCGACAGATGGCTGGGAAGATGGGGTGGGGAGGGTCGAGACAGACAGTGACCTCGTCCACTCAACTCAGGGTCCTGGTTATAATGATTCCGAAAATGGATGTTGGGACTACATTTCCAAGAGTGGGGTGCCCTGGGGTAGACCCTGGGATTAGATGAGGGGAGGTCAGGCCAGAGCCCCAGGATCCTCACCCTCTCCTCACCTTCCTTGCTGCCCAGGAAGGGCGGTACCACATGGGCCGCCTCGCATGCCTCCCCCAAAGGTCTCTCCATCATCCCCAGGGAAATTCAATGGGCAGCTGTCCCTGGTGAGAGAAGTCATGGCTGCCAGGGACCACTCAGCCCTTTGCCCTTCCCTCACCTTCGGGGTCAGCTCCGTCATGATGTTGTTCACCTTGATGGAGTCATGATGTCATGCTGTCATGCTTGAAACACAGGGCTGGGGACACACAGGTGCAGGTGGAAGTGGGTGGGAAAAGTCAAGGGTTCATGGCCAAGGAAGCAGGTCAAGCGCAGTGAATAGCAGCAAGGGCTCTGTGAGTAAGGGGAATGTGTGGATGGGCTGCAAGGGAAGGCTCCTTCTGCCTCCTTCATCACATCCATGATTAATCAGGAATCCTCAGCAATCCTGGAAACCTCGAGAACTGTCATGGGTCTCTTCCCCAGCACCCAGGTTCTGTCAACTTCCTCCTTAGCCCCATTCTTGACCCAGCTGGCTATGGACCTGTGTCCCTTCTCAAAACCTGCTGGAGGTATCACAAGGTTGGCACCTACACTCAGGAGAGCCCTGTCTGAACTAGGACAGGCTAGGATGGTGACTGGGATGCTGACCCTTCCCTCCAGCCCAAGGCCCACAGCCTCTACTCACTCTGGTTATTCAGACAGCTGTTCTGGCTGGCATTCTGGAGTTCCTCCTTCAGGGCTGTCTTCACCTTCTCATACTCCCTCTCCAGCTGAACACTGGAGGGCAACTCCACCAGAACCAGGTATTCTACCACGATGATTCCATTCCTGAGGAGGTCGAGGGGATCAGAGGGTCTTGAAAGGTGCCCAGGCCTGGGACACATATATTCTTCGAAGGACATCTCCAGGACCAACCATGGGCACACATATGGGGAAGAAGGGGGGCAGAGACAATGAGTTGGAATTTCAGACATTATGTTCAGAAGGAGCTGCCAGCATCCCTGAGTTGGTCAGTCTGGGAAGGCAGGACAAGGAATGGTTGCAGTTCTTTTGCATTGCTTCAAGCCATTACCAAACCAGGCCATCCTGGGCTCTCTGCCTCATTCATACTGACTCACCCAGCAGACCAGATGCCAGCCAGAGAGAGACCAGCTACAGTCCAGACACCAGGCTTCCTACCAGCCCATACGCACCACCTCACTGCAAGTCCCATGCAATCCCTTTACTTGCAATGCACTTAAAAAGGTAACGGTGGTTTTACTCTTACAGAGAAATTACCCCAGAAAATAATCACTAAAGTCCCCCATGGCCCTGGTCAGGTGGCTCAGTTGGTTGGAGCATAGTCCCATACAAACAAATGTTGTGGGTTTGATGCCGGTCAGGGCACCTGCTGGAGGCAGCCAATCAATGTTTCTCTTTCACATTGATGTTTCTCTTTATCTATCTATCTTGTTGTCTCTCTCCACACACCCCCGACTCCTCTCTAAAATTCATAAATATATCCTTGGGTAGGGATTTAAAAAATGTCCCCCATGGAGTGATTCACTTGCATACTCTCTTCATCCCTCTCCTTATGAAATCTGATGATTTCCAAAACCAAGGGATGGCTTCTCCAGCCTTTCTTCGCACCCACTCCCCTCACCTAACACTATCTCTGTGACCCCAGAAGAGTCTCTTACCTCAGGGACAGGACCTCCACATCCTTGAACCCTTGCATGTTTTGGTAAATGTTCTTCATCTGAAATGCCAAGGATCCCTGGGCTCATGTCTAAACCTCCAGACCTAAGGTCACCCAGGAGCCCAAGCTCAGCTCCAGGTGAGGACCTTTAAGTCCCCTCCCCTTTCTCCTCACCTGATTCTTGAAGGTGTTGTTGAAATCCATGTAGACCTCAGAAGTGTTGTCATTGAGATCCGGGGTGAATGTCTGTTGGACAGACACCTCCATGCCCACTTCAGCATCCATCGTTTCTGCACACAGCATGCTCTGTTCTAATCACCATCTACTCCTATCTGACATCACCACCACCACCCCAATCCAGAGATTCTTGCCATGCCCCTCCCCATGTTCTCTGAGGACTGACTGAAGAGCAGGAGGGAGAGAAGTCAGAATTGTGAGATAAGTTGTCCTGAGATGGGAGAAAGAAAGAAGTCAGGATGCACAGAAGTCGGACCTGAGGTCTCTCCCTTGTCTGCCCCAGTGGGAGACAGAATAATGGCCTCCAAAGATGCTTATGTCCTAATTCCCAAAACCTATGAATATGTTATGTTACATGGCAAGGAGGAATCAAAGTTACAGATGTAATTAAGGTTACTAATCAGTTGACTTTAGACTTTCATATGCGAAAATCAACATAAATTATTCAGGTGGGCCCAATATAAGTACAAGGTCCTTAATAGTGGAAGAGGGAGCAGGAAAAGTCAGAACTCGTCAGAGGAAGATGTGCGTATGGAAGCAAGTCACCGATGCAATGTTGCTTGTTTTGAATATGGAGAGAGGGGGTCTTGAGACAGTCAATGTGGAAGGACCCAGAATCTAGAAAGGGCGAAGAAATAGATCCTTTGAAAAGGAACAAAGCCCTGCCTGAACCTTAATTTTAGCACAAGGCCCACATTGGACTTTTAATCTACAGAACTGTAAACTAAGAAATTTGTGCTGATTCAGCCACTAAGTTTGTGGAAGTTTCTTACAACAGCAATTAGAAACTAACATAGCTCTGAGCAGTCCAGACTGGGAAGAGGTCCCAGAAGGACTGTGGTCTCAGCCACCTCTTGGAGGTGAGGAAAGAGGAGAGACATGAGATGGGATGGGACAAGGCTTGGGAGATAAGGCAGGGATGAAAGTATCGATGGCTCCAGGCCAACCACAGGGCTGGGCCCAGGGAGAGTCTGGGGCACCTTCCAGGAGAAAGTGCATAGGGCAGGACTCTAGCGACTCACTCAGAGCCACCTGTTCCACAGCAAACTCGCACTGGGAGCCATAGAAGGTACTGTGGCAGTGGCACTTGAGGCCATCCCATTGACTTCCACTCTGGCATCTGATCTCCTGGAGCTCACAGTGGTCCCCAGAGAACCCTGAAAGACAAAGGCAATGGCCTTGTATCCAGGTGCCACCATTGTCACAGGTGCCTGAGTAGCACAGGAAGAAAGGGAATTCCAGGATAGAGCCAGACATTGAATACATGGGAATTTAGTAGGGGGGAAAGGAGGTCCAGCCTGAGGTGGTGGTCAGTTGGGACGGTGTGGGCAGCTGAGTCATGGTCAGAGTTGCCCTGGGTGATGTAAAAGAGGTGGGAGTCTGAGTGGTGACCACTGACGTCTCTGTGGTCCTGGTCGTGGCTGGGCTGGGGTGTGTCGACTTGCTCAAAGTCACCATGACAGTTGGAAAGCTGCTGCTTCATTTCATGGTCAGTGGGAGGCTAGTAAAGCTGGACACAGGTGGGGAGGTTACAGTGTAGGAGCTCATCCAGGTACCACTGGTGGGTCTTCGTGTGCTTGTTGAAACTGTGCTAATGGAACAGTCCCAGGGATGATAGAATTAGGGGCATCAGTTCTGATGTTGGTGGGATCAGTTTCCAAATCTGAAGTAGAAGTGTCCATATGTGTAGGAAATACTGTTGTCGTACTGGTGGAACTAGGAGGGGTAGTAACCATCTCAGCAGCAGAGGTAAAGACTGATAATGTGATAGTGGGACTAAAAGTAACTTTACTATTTGGACCAATTTCTATGCATGGAGTGGTGGGAGAAGTAGGCACTATTGTAACGGATATATATTCTGGACATGGGGTGGTGGGGGAAACCAAAACAGTAGGAGTTGTTTCAATAGAAGAGACTATTGGAGAAGACATGATTAAAAAAGTTTTTGTAGTTTCACATGAAGAAGAAAGAGAAGAAGTGACAGAAGAAGAACAAGTACCTGCAGTGACGGTTTGTGAGGAATGGGGAGAATTTGTAGAGATAGCAGAGAGTATTGAATTAGCACTGGTGGAAGAGAGAGAAGACAAACTTGTTATTTCAGATGGTGAAGAAGAGATAATGGTACTAAAGAAGTGATTTCTGCATTTATAGATGTACTCACTGAAGGAAGAAAGGGCATGAAAGACACACTTGAAAATGTACCTGAAGTTGCGGAGAGCAAAGAATCATCTCTAGTCATAGTGCGAGAGGTTGGGGTGCCATTGGATACTGTTTCTGTACTGTGTGTGGTGGGGGATGACGTGATGCTATCACTGGAAAAGGTAGGTGTCGAGGTGAGTTAGGTCATGGGGATCAAGGACCCAAGGGTGCCTGTGGATCTGAAAGTGACCCATGTCGAGGTGGTGGCAGGGATTTCAGCACTGACAGTAGACGGGGTGGTGGCTGTGGATGTGTGCATGGTGCCCAAGGTAGGGGTAGATGGGGGAATGTGGGTGTGGGTGTGCTGCCTGTGGAGGAGCCCTGTGAAGCACTGATGCCTGGAGTAGTTTGAGCTGCATTCCAGGTAGGTATTGATTCCCTGAGGGCGGTAGCAGTCGTGGATGTTGCCACTGCGAAGGGAGTGAGTGAGGTTGCTGTGATCGAGGTGGCAGGGGTGGAAGTGTCAGCAGACGTGGTGATTTCTGTTGTGTCCAAAGTGACAGCAGTGGAGGGAGACCCATGGGTGGTGTGGCCTGAGTAGTAGAGTATGTAGCAATCAAGGTGGACATGGGCATAGTGTTTGTGCTGAAAGTGGGCCCTGGCTTCATGGCTGAAACAGGCTTAGAAGACAGAGGCACGCTGGTGGTGGACGTCAAGGTAGAGGTGGTGGATGTCAGAGAATTGACTGTGTTTATCAGAGTGACTGAGGATGTCACCGTAGGAGTAGGAGTTATCTCTGTTGTGACAGTCTCTGTGGAAACGTCACTGGTAGGGGTAAGTGTGGTTTTCAGGGTCGACGTAGCATAAGAGGTTGTGTCCGTCATCCTACCTGTCTGTGTAGGGGCTGCGGCGTTTGATTCTGGTTCTGTTTTTGTGCATGTTTGCTATGTATCTATAGTAATCCCTGTTAGGCTGGATTCACAGGATGTCATTGTAGCCAAAGGTACTGTGCTTGCTACAGTTTCTGACGTGTTTAGAGATAGTGTGTTATTTCCTGTCACAGTTGTTGTTGTATAAGTGTTGGGCAAGGTCACCTGAGTTATTGTTATGCATGTAGTGGTGGGGTAAGTGTTGGTGACTACTAGCCTGGTTGATTTGATGCATTCTGTAGCGCTCATATAGATAATTGTGGTAGGTGGAGTGGTTTCTACCTTGATGACAAACTTGGGTATCAGAGTTGTTGGGTGTTGGAATTGATTGGAGATTTGAGAAATGTTTCAGAAATATGTGTGGTGTGTGGAGAGGTGTTGAGAATCATAGGTATGTTTTCCCTCCTGCCAGGAGTGGGAGAAGTGGTTTTAGGGGTGCTGAGTGGCCACCCGGTTATGCTTTTGGAACGTGGGTAGTTGCTGAGAGCAGCATGGGCTGCTCCTTCCCGGGGAGGAGTGCATTAGAAGAGTATATGGCTATGGATGAAGTTCCTGCACTGGAAATAGAACAGAAGAATTTATTTATAGGTCATTTTGTCATCATAATACCCCATAGGTTTATCACTATTCATTTTTCCATATATGTAACATAGAAGGCAGGAAGTGCTATTGCATATTCCCCAGTCAGTGGCACCTTGGGCCTGAGGGCTTTCAGGTTCTGAAGGCCAACGTTATCTGCTCCCCAGGGCATCCTCTCCAATGGGAAGGGAGGTGGGAGACACCCTCAGTACCTTGTCAGCTTCATCTGAGTGTCTGTCCTTCCAGTTCTGGGATGGCCGTTTGCAGGTTCAGAAAAGGCTTCTGCCTTCTGTCCTTGACACTCCCACTCCTTCCTCCTTGCTCCCTTCCATTACCCTGCTTCCTCCTCCCTCTTCAACCTTCTACCCTGAATTCCTGGTCCCTGCTGGCTCTCTGCCACCTCTGCTCCTCTCCCTGTGACTCAGTGCCATCTGGGCTGACTCTCCTCTTCATTAAAGAGAGAGGACCTAGCCAAAGTGGGGCTGGAGGTGGGGACACACCCTGGGCACCAGGAGATAAGGAGTCAGAGAGGAGAAAGCTGCATATAGAACAGCAAAGGGAACGCCAAAGACTGAAGCTCAGACTCTATTGAGATTGAGAGATAAGGAAAGAGGACCACACAAGCTGAAGGACAGGACAGAGAAGGACGCTGCCAGAAAGAAATCCCTCAGGCCTTCTAGCCAAGATGGAGGCATAGGTGGATATGCTTTGATTCCTCAAACAACCAAAAGAAGGACAACAACCAATTTATAAACAAAAAACCACCAGAACTTCCAGAAAATTGAACTGAATGGAAGTCTGACAAGCAAGGATTTAAAGAAGAAACATTCATTCAGACTGGTAGGAGGGGCAGAGATGGGCAGCCGGGGTGGAGAGACTGCAGCTGGTGGACCAGGTGGTCCCACATTTATGTGCAGATAAACCAGGAGGAACAACTGGGGAGAGAGAGACAGACCACAAAACCCAGGGTTCTAGTGTGGTTTAAAAAAAAAAAAAGGCCTCAAAACCTCTGGTTGTAAAAATCTGTGGGGGTTGCAAACATGGGAGAAAACCCAATCTCACAGGAGCATCCACTGGAGAGACCCACACGGTCCTAGAATGTACACAAACCCATCCACCTGGGAATGAGCACCAGAGGGGCCCAATTCATTTGCACATAGAGGGGGAAGTGACTGAAAGCTGGGCTAGCAAGCTGCATTGTTCCCTCTCTGACCCCTCCCCCACAACACAGTGAAGTACATTGCCTCATCCTGACTATAATACCTCAGGCTCCACACCTTACAACATAACAGGTGAGCCGAAACAAAGAAATATGGCCCAAATGAAAGATCAGATCAAAACACCAGAAAAAGAACCAAGCAACAAGAAGATAGGCAACCTATCAGATGCAGAGTTCAAAACACTGGTAATCAGGATTCTCACAAAATGATTGAGTTCGGTTGCAAAATGAAGGAAGAAATGAAGGCTACCCGAAGTGAAATAAAGGAAAATATACAGGAAACCAACAGTGAAGGGAAGGAAATCGGGACTCAAATCAATAATTTGGAAAAAAAGGAAGAAATACACATCCAACTGGAAAAGAATGAAGAAATAAGAATTCAAAAAAAAAAAATGAGGAGAGGCTTAGGAACCTCTGGGACAACTTGAAGCACTCCAACGTCTGAATCATAGGGGTGGCAGAAGGAGAGGGGGAAGAGTAAGAAATTGAAGACTTATTTGAGCAAATAATGAAGGAGAACTTCCCCAATCTGGACAAGGAAATAGACTCCCAGGAAGTTCAGGAAACCCAGAGAGTCCCAAAGAAATTGGACCCAAAGAGGAGTATACCAAGGCATATCCTAATTACATTACCCAAGATTAAAGATAAGGAGAGAATCTTAAAACCAGCTAGAAGAAAGGAGACAGTTACCTACAAAGGAGTGCTCATAAGACTATCAGCTGATTTCTCAAAAGAAACCTTACAGGCGAGAAGGGGCTGGAAAGAAGTATTCAAAGTCATGAAAGGCAAGGACCTACATCCAAGATAAAGGAGTTCATCATTACCAAGCCCCGATTACATGAGATGTTAAAGGGACTTATCTAAGAAATAGAAGGAGATCAGCCCTGGCTGGTATGGCTCATCGGACTGAGCGCCAGCCTGCAAACCAAAGGGTCTCTGGTTTGATTCCCAGTCGGGGGACATGCCTGAGTTGCAGGCCAGGTCCCCAGTAGGGGGTGCATGAGAGGCAACCACACATTGATCTTTCTCTCCCTCTCTTTCTCCTTCCCTTCCCCTTTCTCTGAAAATAGGTAATTAAATAATTTTTTTTAATATTGTTAAAAAAAAGAAATAGAAAATCCAAAACTATGAACAGTAAAGTGACAACAAACTCACAACTATCAACAACTGAATGGAGCCTCAACTTGGTTTAGGGAGGAAATGGTCAAGATAAGACTGCTAGAGTCCTTTGCTGCTGTCCAAGCAAGCCCCACTCCCATGTTGGGTTCCAGCCTTGCCTTTCTGTAGTCTGTCCACATACAACCAAGATCCAGAGGTGGCTCCAGAAACGAATATGACCCCAATCAACCCAATTGGTATGGCTTGGTTGGTTGGAGCATTGTCCTATGCATCAAAAGGTCACAGGTTTGATCCCCAGTCAGGACAGATGCCTAGGGTGCATGTTCCATCCCCAGTTGGAGTACCTGTGGGAGGCTACCAAATGATATTTCTCTCGCATCAATGTTTCGCTCTCTCCCTTCCTCTCTCTTGGAATCATATATGTCCCCAACAAAAGTTTGAGATGGGCGAAAGGGCTGCTGGTGATTGGACAGTGGCAGAGGTGGAAAGACTGGGGGCTGAGGATGGTAAGGTCAGACCAGTCATTAGTTACATCCACCACTGGGCCCCTTCACAGCATCTCACTCTACAGGTGAGGAAACATTTCAGTGAGGTTCATGTGAGAATAGTGAGAGCACTGGGCTCTCTCCAAGGTCTCACCATTGTCGCAGGTACCTGGGGGAAGATGTGAGTCCAGGAAAGTACAGGCTGGGGCCATCGCTCAAATATCAAGGACTAGGGACAAAGTGTTGAAGGCCAGGAATAGATCACCACTTATCTCCACAAGAGTGAGACTTAGGTGGTTGGGAACATTAGACCAGTGTGCTCACCAAGCTCTCCACTGTCTCATGATCTGCATTTGCAGTTGTCATCGATGATATGGTGGTGGGAGTCAAGGTGCTGACTAGAGTTGTGTCTGAAGTCATGGTGGGTGGGGTAGTGTGATATCAATTTGCATGATGACAGACGAATAGCTGGTACTTGGCTTTGAGGCAAGTGGAAGCCAGTGATGGTTGGTATGTCAATCAGGAGATGTCACGTTATGCTGAAATAATAAATAATCGTAAAGCTCAGTGTCTTATAACAACAGAGGTTTATTTCTCACTCACAGTACCTGCCCATCTCAACATCTGCGTTGTCCTCTATGTCATCTTCACTTGAGCACCCAGATTGAAGGAGCAGCTTCTATGTGGGACATTAACAATCTTGTGGCAATGGGAAATGACAGATGGCAAAACCACAAGCTGCCTGTTTAAGCTGCTTTCCAGAGATGTTATGTATCCCTCCACCCATGCTTCGTTGTCCAAAGCAAGTCACCTGGTTGTACCTGAGTTTGACAAGACAGGGATGTGAAATCCTTTGTCAGGGAGTGGCACCACAGATCTGACGCCAGGCTTAACGTCAGTGGGGATGAAGGTACAACCCACTGGAAGGAGGGAACACAAATACAAGGTCTGTCTGGAAAAAGTCCATCCATTGGTAATAGAATGAGAAGTGTTTGTGCAACATTGATGTAACCCAGTAGCCAAGGAGGGTGGACTGAAATGCATATGTGTGAACAATGATGACTTCACCATACTGGACAGTAGGAGAGGTAGACACCATTGAGTGAGCATGTGTACTATGTGGCCATCTCATTCAAAATGACTGAGCAAGTAGAGCAATGAATCTGCATCAAATTTTGCATCAAGCTTGAATATTCCTCCGTGGAAACTATTCAGATGATTCAGAAGGTCTCAGCTATGGGCAGCTGGAGATTGGCAGCTTCATCACAACACACCTGCTCATGTGTCACGTCTCCTGCAGAGGTTTTTGGTGAAACATCAAATCACCCAAGTGACTCAGCCCCCAACAGCCCAGATTTGACACCCTGTGACTTCAAGTTTTTCCCAAAGCTAAAATCACCTTTGAAAGGGAAGACATTTCAGACCATCAGGGCGATTCAGAAAAATATGATGGGGCAGCTGATGGCGATTGGGAGAATTGTGTGAGGTCCTATGGTGCCTACTTTGAGGGGGACTGAGGCGTCATTGTCCTATGTACAATGTTTATTGTATCTTGTTTCTTCTTCAAGAAATGCCCCTATTTTTCACAGTACACGGATGGATACTTTCTGGACAGACCTCCTCTGTTGAACAATGACACGATCTACCACAGCTGGGACCCTGGCAGTGGTTATGGCTCATGCTATTCACGGTCCATCAATGGCATTGGCAGACAGACTCAAACCCTTGGTGGTTCTTTATGTGCTTGTCAGACAAAGCTAATGGAGGTGGTCCCTCTGATGATAAAATTAGGAGGATCAGATGTGGTGCTGGTAGGTTCACCCCTGGCCCCAGGAGTCAAAGATGTTGGAGAACTACCCACAGTGAAGGAGGGGAAACCCTTATACTGGAGAAACTACACTGCAGTTGTGCCAGATGAGGGGGGCGTCCCAGAACTGAGGAGATTTGACAACATGCTCACGGAAGTATTGGAAGTGATTGTTAACAGTGGGAAGGAGGTACCTTAAACACTGGATCCTACGTCAGTATATGGAGTGACGTCAGAAGCAGAGATGGTAACAATGGTGCCATTTCTGGACACTAGTAGAGGAACTAAGATGGTAATGGAGAGAATTTTGGTATTGGTAGGAGATGGAACATGGTCATACTAAAAATCAAGAAATAGGGTAATATTGAGGATAAGTCACAAAAGAATATATACAGTACAACTCCATGTATATGATTTTTAAAGGCTAATCTAAATAATATTTTGATTAACATTCCATGTATGTGTAGTAATGCCATAAAAAAATGAAACTATTTATTAATACAAAATTCAGGATTGTGGCTATCAAAAAGGAAGGAGCTGTATGAGAATGGTAAGAAATATCCAGGGAGTTTCCAAGCATGTATGTTCAATGTCCTAAGCTGGGTAGTGGGAACATGGGTTTTTTAATTATAATTCTTTTTAAAAATATATTTTATTGATTACGCTATTACAGTTTTCCCATTTCCCCCCTTTATTCCCCTCCACCCTGCACCCCACTACCTGCATTCCCAGCCCCTTAGTTCATGTCCATAGGTTGTACATATAAGTTTTTGGCTTATAGATTTCCTATACTATTCTTAACCTCCCCCTGTCTATGTTCTACCTACCATTTATTCTTATTCCCTGTACCTGTTCCCCCATTCTCCTCCATCCACCTCCCCACTGATAACCCTCTATGTGATCTCCATTTCTATTAATCTATTTCTGTTACAGTTGTTTGCTTAGTTTGTTTTTGTTTTTGTATTTTTTAGGTTCAGTTGTTCATAGTTGAGTTTGTTGTCATTTTACAGTTTGTATTTTTTATCTTCTTTTTCTTAGATAAGTCCCTTTAACATTTCATATAATAAGGGTTTGGTAAACTCCTTCAACTGGACCTTATCTGGGAAGCACTTTATCTGCCCTTTCATTCTAAATGTTAACTTTGCTGGATAGAGTAATCTTGGATGTAGGTCCTTGCCTTTCATGACTTTGAATACTTCTTTCCAGCGCCTTCTTGCCTACAAGATTTCTTTTGAGAAATCAGCTGATAGTCTTATGGACACTCCTTTGTAGGTAACTGTCTCCTTTTCTCTTGCTGCTTTTAAGATTCTCTCCTTTTCTTAAATCTTGGGTAATGTAATTAGGATGTGCCTTGGTGTGTGCTTGCTTGGGTCCAATTTCTTTGGGACTCTCTGGGTTTCCTGGACTTCCTGGAAGTCTATTTCCTTGTCCAGATTGGGGAAGTTCTCCTTCATCATTTGTTCAAATAAGTTTTCAATTTCTTCCTTTTCCTCTTCTTCTGGCATCACTATGATTTGAATGTTGGAATGCATAAAGATGTCCTGGAGGTTCCTAAGCTTCTCGTCATTTTTTTTTTTTGAATTCTTTTTTCTTCATTCTATTCTGGTTGAATGTTTATTTCTTCCTTCTGCTCCAAATCATTGATTTGAGTCCTGATTTCCTTCCCTTCACTGTTGGTTCCCCCTATGCATTTTCCTTTATCTCACTTTTCATAGCCGTCACTTTTTTCTCTATTTTGTGACCATACTCAACCATTTCTGTGAGCATCCTGATTACCAGTGTTTTGAACTCTGCATATAATAGATTGGCTATCTCTTCATCACTTAGTTGTATTTTTTCTGGAGCTTTGATCTGTTCTTTCATTTGGGCCATTTTTTTTTTTGTCTCCACATACCTGTTATGTAGTGAGGGGCAGAGCCTTAAGTATTGGCCAGGGTGGGGCAACCCACCTTGCTGCATTGGGGTGCTGTATGTGGGGGAGAGGTCCAAGAGGGAACAACACCACTTGCTTGGCTCTCTGTGCCTGGCTTTCAGTCACTTCCCTCACTACCCACAATCAAATTGGGCCCTTCTGGTGCTGATTCCCAGGTGGGTGGGTTTTTATACGTTCCAGGACCCTGTGGGTCTCTCCAGCATACTCTCCTGTGAGGCTGGAAGTTTCTTCCACCTCTGCAACCCCTACAAGTTTTTTTGGTCAGAGGTTTTGAGGCTTTGTTTTCCCACACTGGAACCCTGGGTTGTGCAGTTTGTCTGACTCCACATTTGTTCCTCCTGGTTTATCTGCACGCAAATGTGGGACCTCCTGCCCCAGTCCTTCAGCCGCCGCCTTGACACCCATCCTCTCCACCCCAGCTGCCCGGCTCCGCTCCTCTTACCAGTCTAGATGAATGTTTCTTCTTTAAATCCTTGGTTGTCAGACTTCCATACAGTTCAATTTTCTGGCAGTTGTATGTTTGTTTGTTTCTGGTTGTTTTTTGTTTTTAAATTTGTTGTTGTTGTCTGTCTTTTGTTTGTGCAAGGAGGCAAAGTGTATCCACCTATGCCTCCATCTTGGTCAGAAGTCCTCTATTATTATTCTTTAATAGTGTGTACATTTTCCACACTTTCTATAAATAATATATTTCTCCAAAATAATTTAAGGGAATTGATGGTAACATAACACATTCTAAATAACCAAATACTCAAGCTATTCTTTATTGAATTTATTGATGTAATATTGGTTCATAAAACCATACAGGTTTCAAGTGTACAACTCAACAAAACATCTGCACACTGCATCGTGCACCAATTTCCCAAGCAAAGTCTCTTTCCATCCCCATTTTCACCCCCTTTGCCCATCTCCACCTACCCCCACTGCCTTTCCCCTCTGGCTGTCACCATACTGTTGTCTGTTGTCTGTGTCTATGTGGTTTTTTGCTTAATCCCTTTACCTTTTTTCATCCAGCCCCCAACTCCCTCCCCTCTGACAGCTGTCAGTGTGTTCCATGTATCCATGCCTCTGTTTCTACTTTGTCAACATATTTTGTTCATTAGATTCCACATTAAGTGAGATCATATGTATCTGTCTTTCTCTGACTGGCTTATTTCACTTAGCATAATAATCTCTAAGTCCATCCATGCTTTCACAAAAGGTAAGATTTCCTTTGTATGGCCAAATAGCATTCCATTGTGTGAATCTACCACAGCTTTTGTATCCACTCATCTACTGATGGGCACTTGGGCTGTTTCCAGATCTTGGCTGTTGTACTCAAGATATCTTTTGAAGTAAAAAACAAGACAGGAATGCTCACTATTTCCATTATTATTTCAATATTGTTTTGGGAGTTTCAGCTAATGTAATAAGGAAAAATAAAATAAACACTTGGCATAAACAATAGAAAAATGTTAAATGCATCATTTTCTTGGTGATGCAATTGTATAATTAGAAAATCCAAAGATGTTAGTGGGGAGAAAATTGCCGTATTTTTCTGACTGTAAGACTCACCGGACCATAAGACGCACCCAGGGTTTAGAGGAGGAAAATAGGAAAAAAATTTTTGAAGCAAAAAATGTGGTAAAATATTTAATAACATCCTTTAAAGCAGAAATCCTTTTCTGCTTTGACATCTTTCCACAATCACAGTAGATTCAGCAGGAGACCACGGTACACTATTGTATCTTTCTACAACAAAATACAGTAGTGACAGAACTATCAGCACTGTGTCCTTCACAGTTATGGGGCACTGTAGCTGAGAACATCAGTGGATGACACGCTGTTATGGGGGGATCTGCTGTGACACTGTTATGGGGGGATCTGCTGCTGACACTGTTATGGGGGGATCTGCTGCTGACACTGTTATGGGGGGATCTGCTGCTGACACTGTTATAGGGGATCTGCTGCTGACACTGTTATGGGGGGATCTGCTGCTGACACTGTTATGGCGGGATCTGCTGCTGACACTGTTATGGGGGGATCTGCTGTGACACTGTTATGGGGGGATCTGCTGCAGACACTGTTATGGGGGGATCTGCTGTGACACTGTTATGGGGGGATCTGCTGCTGGAGGGCCACAGGTTGTGCAACACTCTTGTATGGGGACAGCAGTTTTGCACAACCTATGTGGCTCTGCAGCTGTTGCCAAATTACAGCTCCCATCATCCCAAGCTGTCCAAGCATGATGGGAGTTGTAGTTTTGCAACAGCTGCAGGGCCATATTGACAGGTGACCCTGCAGAGGAATTTGCCTATGTTAATGTTAATGGGGGACACACCAGTCACGTGATAGAGGCATGTACAGGGCGCCACAGGCTTTCTTTTCCTAATGTGCCTGCACCGCCTGTATACTCCTCCCTAGCACTACAGTGTGCCAGAGCGGGGACTGCGCTCCTGCCTCCCTTGCTTCGCACCACCCGGACACCCCCTCCTCCCAGCCCAGGGCCCACAACTTCGCCCCACTCCTGCTGCCACCAGCTTCCTGCAGCGGCGACCCAGCTCCTGCCTTCTGTGACCCCACTCCACTGCTGTGCCCCACCCCCCAGTGAGCTAGGTAAGCTACATTCGGACTATAAGATTCACCCCCATTTCCTCCCAAATTTGGGGAGGGGGAGTGTGTCTTATAGTCTGAAAAATACAGTACTATATTAATGAGAGACTTTAATAAGATGACTGAATAGGTTATAAAAATAATCTTCTCCATTCTAAAAATAACCGGCTAGAAATGGATATTAGAAGAAGTGTTCCATTCACAATAGAAACTCAAATAGAAAAATATTTAGAAATAAATTTAACAAAAAAGAACATATATGAGAAAACGTGTAAGACTTGACTATTCAAGGTCATAGGGCAAGATCTAAACAAATGGAAAAGATGTACCAAGTTCTTGGGTATAAAGATTTTTACAACAAAAACATGTCAAGTTCCCTAAAATTAATGTACACATTTCATGCAATTTTAATTTAGATAACAACAGGGTTGAATTTTTTTTTAAGATTTTATTTATTTATTTTTAGAGAGAGGGGGAAGGAAGGAGAAAGAGAGGGAAAGAAACATCAATGTGTGGTTGCCTCTCGCATGCCCCCCACTGGGGACCTGGCCTGCAACCCAGATGTGTGCCCTGACTGGGAATTGAACCAGTGATTCGCTTATCTGATTCTCAGGCCAGCACTCAGTCCACTGAGCCACACCAGCCAGGGCAGGGTTGGATATTTTTAAGTGAATGCAATTACCTTAAAATTCATGTAGATGAATAGTATCTAAGAATATACTATAAAACAGAAAAATAAGTGTGAGGCTTGCTTTGTTGTATACTTAAAAACATACTATAAAACTACCGTAATCCAAACAGTATGGTGTTGCCATAAGAATAAGCAATAGATCCATGAAACAATGGAAGAGCCAGAAGTAAATCCAATTATTTGAATATACAACAAAGATGAAATTTAATTCAGATGAATTGTTTATTTAAAAACACAACTGACTATCCACATAACAGAAAATAAAGTTAGATCTTACAATATTAAAATATAAAGCAAACTAAATCAAAGACCTGAGGAAAAAAACTAAAAACTCTGGAGGAAATTTTATAAGACTATGTGTATAACTTGGGAGCTGAAGAAACTATTTTAATCAAAATGCAAAACCCAAAAGCTATAAAAATAAAATTCCACATATCTTACTACATGAAAAAGTAACTTTTTGGGTGTAGGGGAAAGATGCCAAAACAATACAAAGTAGACAAAATAGATGTGGTGGGGGCAGATTATTTGTAATGTGAATGACAGATAAAGGGTTAATATCTATAATATACAAAGAGCACTCACAAATTTATATTTAAAAAACAAATTGTTCAACCCTAGCCTCATGGGCACTATATATTTAATGTCTTCAAAAATACTTTCAGGATGAGTAGTATGCTTTTTCTGGTTATTTAAATGGCCCGTAGCATGGTTATTTTGTTTTGTTTTCATTGCGATATAGTTGACATATAACATTACCTTAGTTTCAGGTGTATAATATCACATAATGATTCAATATATGTCTATATTGTGAAATGAGCACCACAGTAAGTCTAGTTAACATCCATGACCTCACATAGTTACAAATTATTTTCTTGCGATGAGAACTTTTATGACTTACTCTCTTAGCAACTTTCAAATACGCAGCACATTACTCACTACAGTCACCGTGATGCGCGTTACCTCCACAGGACTTGTTTATCTTGTGACTAGAAGTTTGTACCTCTTGACCACCTGCACCCATTTCTCCCACCCTTCACCCCTCACCTTTGGCAACCACCAATCTGTTCTTTGTGTCAATGAGTTTTATTTCGCTTTGTTTATTCTTCTACCTCACTATCTGAATTTTTTCCATTGTCCTCGAACCCCAGGCTCCCTGAGGATGTCAGACCCTTCTTCCCACTTTTCCAAGAGCCCTCCAGCCTACAGAGAAGGAGCTGGGGGAGGGACACTCTTTCCCCTTCAATCTCAATCCCTGAAAACCATGGAGCCCCAGGAAAGGAGGTGGTCTGGGCAGAGTGAAGAGGTTTCAGAAGGGGCCCCTGAGATGGGATGGTGAGGAAAGAGTCAGGGAGATAAGGCTGGGCGCTGAGGGACCGCTGTGGCGGCCTGGGGGTTCAGGATGGGATGGAGAGACTCTGACCACTATGGGGGCTGGGCATCCCACGCCCTCCTGCCCTGGCCTGGCTGAACTTGCCGGTCCTGCATTCAGGGGAGCTGTCAGAGTATGGGAGTGAGGTCCCAGGTGAAGAGAAGGAAAGGTCCCTGAGAACTGCAGAAACCATTACCTGCCCTTCTTCTCCCCCAGAGTTGGGTATTCTTCATCTGCCTTCCCACGGCAGAATGCTGGAGCAATCCCCAGGCGTCTGTCACCTAGACCTATTTTCATGGTGCAAGATGTCTAGCAGATCTGACAGGCAGGATCCCCACATGAGGCCTGAGAGGGGGAGAGAAAAATGGAGGTGGGGGACGGAAGTGGGGAAGGGAGTGGGGGAGAGCGGGAGGCAGGTAGGAACTGTCCCAGGAAACTCATGGTAGAGGCCTGCCCCACTGCCTTTCTTTTCTTGAACTCTGGTTCACTTTCTGGAAGTCGCAGAACAGGTGAGCGGCTCTGTAGCACGCCAACACCAGTGCAGGTCAGAGTTCTCATCCGAAGTCCAAGGCCTCCACTTACCAGCTGATAAGAATAAACAAAAGCTTAATCTCTGTGATTCAGTTTCCGTTTCCCGACTGTTCAGTTCTGAGAATAATAATAGGGCGTGCCCCCTGTAATGTTGTAATCAGGAGTTAAGTGGGACGGTTTTTTTTAACCCTCACCTGAGGATATATTTTTTGATTTTAGAGAGAGAAGAAGTGGGGGGAGAGAGAGGGTGGGAGACAGAAACATCAATGTGAGAGAAAAACATTGATTGGTTGCCTCCCTTATGCACCCCAACTGGGGATTGAACCTGCAACCCAGGTATGTGTCCTGACCAGGAATCGAACCAGCAAACTTTTGGTGTACTAGACGACACTGGAACCAACTGAGCTGCCAGAGCTGGGGTGATGATTTTTAGCAAAGTATTCTGGCCAGCGCCTGGCAAACAAACCCCCAGTAAATGCTAACGTGACAGTAACACTGGGTCTGACTATACTCGCCGACCCACTCTGGTTTCCCCAACGCTGCAGATGATGACCTGGGGCTCTAGCCCTCCACAGCACTGTTGGCCATGTGGCCAGCCTTGCAGCCAGCCCGCACTGCCTCCTGTGAAGGTGGAGGAATCCCAGGCAAGCTCTGCCCACTTCTGCACCCCTCCACTGTGCGATGCCTGTTGTCCCTGGAATCACAGCCAGCTTCATCCAAGGAATCTCTGCTTTGGGATGCTCTCATTGGCTGGCTGACACCTGCAGAAACCACTGGAGACATTTTCAGGAGCTCCCAGGGTGTCCGATATAGACAGTACCTGGGGCAACCTCGCTGTCCCCAAGAGGCCATGCAAGAGGCACTGCTAATATGTAAACCAAAACCAGCATCAGGGTGGGCTGGGGCCAGAATCTGCACAGGCCGTGGGTCTGCACGCTAGGGACCTTGTCAGTTGGGAGCTGAGTCATACTCCAGGAACTTGATTTCCTCTGGGGTTGACACCAGGGCCGATAAATGGTAACACGAGGCAAAATGTACCCCTGGTGAATTAAATTATACATTTCACTCCTTTCAGAACCGTTATAGTCTATGGACAGAAATCAACCTGAGAAGGGTACCCATGTCTGTAATCCGTTCTGAGTACAGGATATGAAACCCACTCCCCCCTACCTCCTGCTAGAAAGGGGGTGAGAATAAGCAGAAGGACGTCTAATGAACTGCATGAGAAACACTGTAAACTGGTTAAATGTTTAACAGAATTGTGAAAATAAAATTAGCCCATCCAGAGACAAGCTAGAAATTGTGTGAAATGCTCAAAACTAGCAAAAGCAAAAAGGTAAAAACAGGATGGATAAGTCCAAGGAGGACTCATGTAAAATGATGTCCCTTAGGCCAGTCTCCAGAAGGCATTACAGGAAGGTGTAGGGAGAAGGGAGGAAAGTCTCTTGCCTGGCTCAAGCTCCCAACTCTGCAGGTTAACCACCCCACTTAAGAGGGTTGGGGCAGTGGCCTCAGGCAATGGCTAGTTCCGGTATCTGCTCTCTTCTTCCTTAGTATTAGGACAGCAAAACTTCCGATGAGTACAAAATCACCCAGAACAAAAACTACACCTCTGAACCTCCTGCATAGCCAATTACGAGTTTAGGATTAAGTTCTGGCCAGTGGGAGGCACATGAAGGGCAGTGTGTATGATTTCTAAAAAAATGTCTTTAAAGGGAGGAGCAATGCCCTCCTTCAGTCCTTCCTCCTTCCTGCGGGCTGGAATGCAGACGTTGTGGCTGACGCTCTAGCAACGACATTACACCATGAAACTGCAGCGACATGATGGTTGAGTAACACAGTCCTGTGCAAAGGAGCCTGGTCTCTGGCCTCCAGGGCACCCTGCCAACCTTACATGGCCTACTTCTAGGTCTCCTTTATGTAAGAGAAAAATATATTTCCATTATTGTTTGGTTTTCTGTACCGCATAGCTGAACTAAATCTTAACCAATGAACAGAGGAGAGGAGAATCCTTTTTGTTGGCAGAGACAGGGCAAGAACTGCAATAGAAGTAGGGGTTCCTGTGTTGGCAAAACTAAGACACAGACATGCAAATGAAGTGGGAGTGTTCCCTGAATTGGTAGAACTGGCAGGAGAATCAAGACTAATTCCTGGAATAACAGCCATGGTGGAGGAAGAAATGGAAGAATCAAGGACATGCCTGTAGTGGTGGCTGAGGAGGGCAGGGCCACAGAGGACACTGGGGAGGTTACTATGTTGGACTATGTAGGGAAAGGTGCCATGGCTCGACGGGTGAGTTGAGGCCCTGTGTTGACTAAGGTTGGTAAAAGAGGAATTGTTCCTGGAAGTTCTATCCATTTTAAAAAACAAGCTCAAATCCTTGTCCATCTCCCTTCGTGGCCAGAGGTGTCCCTGTTAGTTCTTGTACTTGCTGAAGGCCCACAGCACCTCTCGATGATGCTCACAGCTTGTCCTCAGCGGTTTGGGCTGACTGTGGGGTCACCTAGTCCAGCATTTCTCCTCAGGTGGTCCTCATGGGACTGCCCTGATGACTTGCTAAAAATACAGATGTAAGGACTCTACCCAGCACCAAGTGGAGCAGCCCCTCTAAGGGGCCCCCATCATTCTGACATACACGTAAGTGCAATCCATCATTTTACACCGGGGGAAACTGAGGCCCAGACAAGTAGTGTGACTTTCCAGAGGTCTCACTGCAAGCACTGGGCCATAACCCAGGAATCAGGACATCCAGTCCAGGGCTTACTCCAAGGCCCTGTGGATCTCCCAACCCCTGCACCCTTTATCCTGGCTCTCTGGGGTGGTCCCCCGCTAATTAAAAATCCCTCTGAGAAGGAGGCTCACCAGTGAGATCCCGAGGGGAGGCTGAGCACCAGCCCTCCGCCCTGGCCCCCAGCACCCGGCTATGACCAAGGTGGTCCTCATCTGCAGCCACCACAGGAAGCCACAGCGCTCCGAGTTCCACCAGCTTTGCGGTGAAGATCCTCAGCAGCAAATCATCAGGGATACATTCCATTTGGTATCCAAGAGAGATGAAAGTGTTTGTAGTTTCCTTAAAAGGGGATTATTAATTGGAGAATCTGACAACAAACTGATTGATAGGCATTGTGCAATGTTATATTTTGTCTTCTGTGTGGAGTTTTCAGACAGTGAACTTGGCATTGGAGATATCATTCAAGTACTTGGATAAACATTAGGCAAGTGTTTTGAAAATGTCTGTGTACTGGATTTAATTTTCTATGTAAACAAGGTTCACAATATTCCTGCAGAGGTGGTCATGGGGAAGGGGTACTGGAGGCCAACATTAACTGGAAAAATCGGAGGCCAGTCTGACGGGAGCTCCAGCCCATGCTACGTCAGCTGTAAAGAATGTGAATCTTCCTGAGATCCCAAGAAGTATTTGGTGACATCAATATAAAAGTGCCAAACCTGTCCTCTTTTAAAGAAAAAATGTAAAAGGCCACGCCTAGGTGAAATCCACGGGGAAAGACCATCTAAACTGGCCATGCGGTTATTTACCAAAAATAGAGGGAGAGAGTGTTAACTTTCGCTCCTGGATTTAAGTCGAGGTGCTGTGGAGAAGCTGTGTACGATCAGGATGGCGGTTCAATGCTGCTTTCCTTACTCAGCGATTTTTGAAGAAATCGAGTAGTTCCAGTGTGATTTTTTTTCTTTCTTTTCTAAACCGCATTCCAATGGCCCTGGCTGGTGTGGCTCAGTTGGTCGGGCAGTCCTGCAAACCGAAAGGTCACTGGTTCAATTCCCGAGTCAGGACACATGCCTGGGTTGCAGGTTCCGGGTATGTAAGGCAGCGGATCCATGTTTCTCTCCCTCTCTTTCTCCTTCCCTCCCCCTCTCTCTAAAATCAAAAATAAAAATAATAAACTGCATTCCTATGGCACCTTAAGGCATGCCTCTCTGTATTGACTATAACAGAATTTTTTTTTAATGTTTGAGACATTTTTTTAAATTATGTACAACCCAAAATGTTGGTGTTTTGTACAGATCACAAGTGCAATATTCCTTAATTCTTTCTGTTATTTGTCACAATTGTTATTTAAAGAACCACGCGTGCATTGCCTGAAAACATTATGATGTTTTTCTCTCTGTTTAAATAAACTCCAAGGTAACTGGACTTCTAGAGCACCTTTCTGTTTTCTTGATACCTACTTTAGCAATAAGTTTTTATGACCCTCTGACTCGACAAAGTAAAAAAAGTATATTTTATCACTGTTGTAAAAATAAATTGCCCTGGATGGTGTAGCTCAGTGTACTGAGCATGGACTGTGAGCCAGAGGGTCACCAATTCAATTCCCACTCAGGGCACACGCCTGGGTTGCAGGCCAGATCCCCAGTATGGGGTGTGTGAGAAGCAACCACACATTGATAGTTCTCTCCTCCTCTTTCTCCTTATCTTCCCCTCTCCCTAAAAATAAATAAATAAAATCTTTAAATACATACATACATACATAAATAGTATACGCTTAAAATTAAAAAAAAAAAAAAAAAAACTCCCTGAGATGGAAACACAATCTGCATGGTCTCCTCCACCCTCACAATCCTGGGACACACTGCAGGCTGAGGACACACCCGTGGCCCAAGGGCACATCTCCCAGAGCTGCTTATAGCTGCAAAGACCTGGGCCTCCTTCCGCAACACCCACCTGAGAAGCAAAGGGCCTGCGTGCCCTAGCACTCCGTGCCATCTTGCAGACTCATGTCAATGAACATTCAACTGACCCCTCCCTGACCCAGGGTATGGGGACGTACATCCGGGGCTCCAGGAGTAGGACACCCTCCTCGGATTCCAACCCACTCCCCAGAACCCTGCCTGCCCTTCTTCCCATCTCCCCAGGCCTGGGGAGTGGGGAGAGGGTACCGACATTAATGGCTGCATCCTCTCTTGCCCCAGATTCTCCAGCATCTCTGGAAACTCTACTTCCTCTTCCCTCCCCTGTTGCCTGACTCTCCACAGTCCCCATCCCTGAAAGGAATAAAGTTCTGACTGGCTTCAGAACTTTTCACAACCCACCTTGCCCTTACCTCCCATGGATCCCTCACCGTACTGCCTCACTGATGCCGTCCCCAGGCAGGCAGGAACTACCCTTGATTTTGCTCTCCACTCCAGCTCCTGCAGACATAATATCTGGACATTTTTTCTGGCTAAATCCACTTAACACCCTCCAGATGAATATACGATTTGCCTTCTTGAGAGATTCCGGATCACCATAGGTGTCCTGTCTTTGACTCCAGAGGCAGGTCCAGGCTTTCAGCACTGACCTCTCCGAGGCAGTCTCTGCTGGGCCAGCTCCTAGAACATGCCCTGTCCTTGCACCTTCCACTGTTTAAGGTATCACTAGTTCACGATAACCCTGGGCTATAAGCTGTCTCTTCCTTCTCTGTCTTCGTGGTACAGGCCTCGGGACGCTTGGCTAGAGAAGTCAGGTGAGGCACTTGCACGGGGCAGCCCTTTTCGGAGAGCGACAGGGAGGCAAGCCCCCATCGCTGTCAGGGCCTTCACAGGCCAAAAATTTCCACAGCCTTAGGCCTGGAGCAGGCCTCTGCTCATTCATTCATAGTTGATTGTTATCATTCTAATAATTCATAATTACCACACTGGGAGACCTGCCTCATATCCTTTTCTCCCGCAGCTGTACTGGCTGTCAATTTTTCTGTCTCCTGTCTCTATTCACAACCCTAATGACTAGGGATATGGTCTGACTACTGGGGAGCCCTCAAACAGTGACGCCAGGACGCTGAAGGCAGGACGCAGGGAACCTTGGCGTCCCTGCGGGGGATTTGGGGTGCCTGAAGACTGCAGCGCGGGGATCCGGAAGGTGGGAAGAGGTGACGTGCGGTTTTATCGCCGCGGTCCAACCCCGTCCTCCAGGCCAGAGCGGCTGCCTTCGGCGCCACCTGGCGGCCACCGCCCTCTAGTGCACTAGACTTAGCTAGGGTCCTCGGCCCTGCAGAGGCCGGTTCCCGCAGGGCGCACCGGCGAGCTGTGGGGGTGGGGAGTGCCAGCGAGGAGAACCAGGACCGGGCAGCCCAGGAAGGGGCACATTTCTGGATTCCTGAGGACCCCACGACACTCCTGAGACCCCAGATGCGGTGCCCTCGTCCCCTTACAACTGCGGGCGCGAGCCGGGAACTCTATGGGGTGCTAGGCGACTGGGTGACCGTGAGCGCGCGCGGCCGCCCCACGCGGCGCCCCGCACTGTCGCTCTCTCGCGCGCACGCCAGGACGCTTGCCCGCGCCGGCGATACTCCAAGCAGCGGGCCGGAGGTTCGGGAGAAGGCCACCCAGAGAGTGTGGCATCTTTGGGGAGCTCAACGATGCGGGCACCGCCTCACACTATTCCGCCCTCACCTCGAGCGTGAAACGCTATCGCTGCCACGCTTTCCTATGGGTGATCCCCTAGGGCTGGACGTGGTGGTCCGTGCGGCTCCGGCCCCTCGGAACAGTCTAGGGGGCCCCGGGCAAGGCCGCTCCCACCTGCCCGTCGCAGCGGCCAATAAGAGCCCGGCATAGTGATGTCATACCTACTGGCCCCAGTTTACGAAAGTCCGAGGTCACCCGTCAAGAAAGCAGCGCAAACCCACCCGCAGGGGTTCCGGAAGTTTCTACTGCGGCAGCGGAGGGCGGCCTCGCACCTCACCCTTTGGCGTGCCACCACTATGGCCTTCCATCTGGAGTGTCCGCGAGTCACTTCTCCCCCCTCCCGTCTCCTTTATGGGGGTCCCCTTTATTTCCACTCATGATCTCATGTCCACATCTTCATTTCCACAGTTGCGCCCTCGTCCCCAAGAGTGTCCCATGTCACCTTTTCTCCAGCACTATCACCCGTTCCTCTGAGGGGGGTCCTCAGCCACACTTTCACATGACGATACTCCCCCCATGCCATCCCTGCTGTGTTGTGGCCAGGGATGCTCATTTATTCGTCCCCCAGCCCCGACCGAGGTTGTCACCCTGTCCAGAGTGTCCATCTGTCCGTCAATGTCTCACTGCGTTTGTGGCTGTCATTGCATGAGACCGTCCGTCTGCGTGTGTCTGTTTCCGCGGGTTTCTGTTCATATGTCGGTCTCGTGGGCGTCTACTCCGCCACTGCGGGTCTTTTGGTAGTGCGTGTCACGGTGTGTCTGGACGTCTGTCGGCGTCTATCACGGGCTCCGTCTGGGCCTCGGGGTCTGTGGGTCCCAGGGAGGAAGAGGGAGAGGAGGTGGCAGCTCCAGGCGGTGGGGAGGGGAGGGGGCGGAGACAGTGGGCGGAGGCGGGGGCGCCGCGCCGGGCCGGAGGGGGTGTGTGCGGGGGGCCGGAGGCGGCGGCTGTCAGAGTCTGCTCAGCCAGCGCCCGGGAACATCGGCCGCCTCCAGCTCCCGGCGCGGCCCGGCCCGGCCCCGCTCGGCCGCCTCAGGTGAGTCTCCGGCCCCGCCCGGGACCCTCCCCCAGCCTTCGGCCCCTTCCGCGTCCGGGGCACAGTGCACTCCCGGAGGGATCCAGGCCCCCAAACCTGACGCCCACTGCGCCCCCGGGCCTGCCCTGCGACGCCCCCCGCCACCCCACACTCATCCTTAACTCTTCGCTCGCCGCTGGAGACTTACGGTCGCCTGCGTAGGTAGCCAGCACCCCGAACGGCGGGCCGCTGCCTCTGCTCTCGATTTCCTGTGGGGACCCCCGAGCGCCCCTTGCCCGGTGGCCCTCAAGTCTGGAGCCACTATAAGACGCCCCCTGATTGGGGCGGAACCCGGTCTACGCAGGTTCCTGGCGTCCGGCTGCCATTTCCCCCGACCCCACCCCAATCCTGCGACCTGAGCGCCCCTGCGAAGCGCCCAGCGTAAGCCCCCTGCCAGGCCCAGGCATCCCCCTCCCGCGGGGACTCCGTCTCTATTTGGAAGGAAGGGGAGGCTCAGCGGAAGCCCCGAGTTATAATTAGCCCCACTCGAGTTTCCTAGTTAATCTCAGCACCATCACCACCCTATCTCAGGACGCCGGCGGCTGGGTGACCGCCGCGAGAGGGGGGAGTTCCGACCCAGGGAATTTTGATCCTTTGGCTGGAGATGCCGGAACCACAGCAGCTGCTGCCCCAAAATAGCGCCCCCGCCCCTGCAGCGGGGGATCTCCGGAGCTCCGAGCACAGAAGCATCCCGGTTCGGTCGTCAGACCCCTCTGCAGTGTCCGCAAGCCCCCAGACCCCCGCCCTAAGTTCCCGGCTTCTTTACTCCGGGCGGGGAGCGCCGATATTTTCTCGGTCTCTAGTGCCCCCTACTGGCGACAGCATGCACAGCAGCATCGGACGAATTGAGGACTGGAGTACTGGGGTCCAAGGCTGGCGGATCCGTTCTCTGAGGCTAGACGACAGGGGTGCGCAACTGACAGGCACCCAAGGGTACCAGCGCTCTGTGCCAGACAGTGGATGAGGCGGGATGGGCGGGTAGAGTGTGGAGTAGGCAGGATTTGGGGTGCCCCAGAAGTTGCGGTTCCCACACCCTGAATGCCCAACCCACCCTCCAGGGCCCCGGCCCTGGCCAACGGCAGAAGCAGCTGCGCCTTCACGCCACCGCAAGCGCCCCCATCCGCGTCGCGTCAGCGAGGGCCCCGCCCCTGTCTTGTGGCCAGTGCGTGGACTGCGGCCTCTGGTGCGGGTACCCGCACTGCTCGCACTGGGCCCAAACCAGTCCACCCAGCTGGGGGAAGGAGGTGAGGGCAGTGGGTCCTCTGTGGGGCAGGGGAGGGTATTGTTTGGAAGGTCTCATCTCTGTTCCTTACATTTGTCTGTCTGGGTGTATGTGTGCCTGATCTCTGTGCCCTCTTGCTTCTCTGTCTGCCTGTGTCCTTGTCTCTGTTGGTCTGTCCCCCTTCCTCCATTTCCCGCTTCCTCTTTGCCAGCCTGCCCCACCTCCTCTGCAGTTTAGAGATAACCCTGGAGCAGGAGTGTTACCTAATCTTCCTAGCAGCCTCAGGCCTTCATCCTCTGCCTTTCTTTCTCCCAGCAGCTGCCCGCCTGCCTTGGTAGCCATGAGGCCCCCATGCTGTCCCCTGCACACTCTCTTCCCAGCGTCCCCACTTCTCCTCCTCCTCTTTCTCCTGGGAGGAGGGGCAGAAGCTGAGCACCCGGAGGACCCAGAGCTGCTGGTGACAGTGCGTGGGGGCCATCTTCGGGGCATCCGCCTAATGGCCCCTGGGGGCCCTGTCTCTGCTTTTCTGGGCATCCCCTTCGCAGAGCCACCCGTGGGCCCCCGTCGCTTTCTGCCACCGGAGCCCAAGCGGCCCTGGTCAGGGGTGCTGGATGCCACAGCCTTCCAAAGTGTCTGCTACCAATACGTGGACACCTTGTACCCTGGCTTTGAGGGCATCGAGATGTGGAACCCCAACCGTGAGCTGAGTGAGAACTGCTTGTACCTCAACGTGTGGACACCATACCCTCGGCCTGCGTCCCCCGCCCCTGTCCTCGTCTGGATCTATGGGGGTGGCTTCTACAGTGGGGCCTCCTCCCTGGATGTGTATGATGGCCGCTTCCTGGCCCAAGCAGAGGGGACTGTGCTGGTATCCATGAACTACCGGGTGGGAGCCTTTGGCTTCCTGGCCCTGCCAGGAAGCAGGGAGGCCCCAGGCAATGTGGGTCTCCTGGACCAGAGGCTGGCCCTGCAGTGGGTACAGGAGAACATAGCAGCCTTCGGGGGGGACCCAATGTCAGTGACTCTGTTTGGGGAAAGTGCAGGTGCTGCCTCTGTGGGCATGCACCTTCTGTCCCCACCCAGCCGGACCCTGTTCCACAGGGCTGTGCTGCAGAGTGGTGCACCCAATGGGCCATGGGCTACGGTGGGCATGGGAGAGGCCCGCCGAAGGGCCACACTACTAGCTCGCCTTGTAGGCTGTCCCCCAGGTGGGGCTGGTAGCAATGACACAGAGTTGGTTGCCTGCCTGCGGACACGGCCAGCTCAGGACCTGGTGGACCACGAGTGGCATGTGCTGCCTCAGGAAAGCGTCTTCCGCTTCTCTTTTGTGCCTGTGATAGACGGAGACTTCCTCAGTGACACGCCCGAGGCCCTCATCAATGCTGGAGACTTCCAGGGCCTGCAGGTGACTCATGGCTGGAGTGGGTGGAACTGGTTCCTCTAGGCTTGTTCTCCCACCCACCCTCCCCCTGGGGACCCAGGCATGAGGGATCTATGAGACCCATTCCCAAAGGCCCAGGCTTCTCTTCCTTGAGGGCTTGATCCCAGGGTGGCCAGTGGGACAGAGAGAAAAAGAAAATATGGGTATATTTTTTCCTTCTCTCCACCTATTCCCCAATCTCCTACTCTCTTCCTGTGGTTCTGCATCTGTAACTGTTCATCTCTCTGGTTTTTTGTCCACCTGTTTTTGTCTGCGTGTCTGTCTGTGTCTGGCCCCACCTCCACCCATGCCCATTACTTCATCCTGTTCCCCCAGGTGCTGGTGGGTGTGGTGAAGGATGAGGGCTCCTATTTTCTGGTTTACGGGGCCCCAGGCTTCAGCAAAGACAACGAATCTCTCATCAGCCGGGCACAGTTCCTGGCCGGGGTGCGGGTTGGGGTCCCCCAGGCAAGTGACCTGGCTGCCGAGGCTGTGGTCCTGCATTACACAGACTGGCTGAACCCTGAGGACCCAGCACGCCTGAGGGAGGCCATGAGTGATGTGGTGGGCGACCACAATGTCGTGTGCCCTGTGGCCCAACTGGCTGGACGACTGGCTGCCCAGGGTGCTCGGGTATATGCCTACATCTTTGAACACCGTGCGTCTACGCTCTCCTGGCCCCTCTGGATGGGGGTGCCCCACGGCTACGAGATCGAGTTCATCTTTGGGCTCCCCCTGGAACCCTCGCTAAACTACACCATCGAGGAGAGAGCCTTTGCCCAGCGACTGATGAAATACTGGGCCAACTTCGCCCGCACAGGGTCAGCAGTGAGGAGGGGAGGATGGCCTCTGGGAGCTAGGGAGGCAGGGGGCACAGAGAGAGAAAGTGGAAGGCAAGCAGAGACAGAGGCAGACAAGAGGGCTAGGAAGAGAGGAGGAAGTTCACAAAGGAAAGGAGACAAAAGGGGAGAGAGAGAATGACCAAGGAGAATGGGAGAGGAAGGAAGGAGGAAGTGGGGCGGCAGACCCTGAAGAGACGAGGACAGCAACAGAGACAGGCAAAGAGAAGAGCCCAACAAAGAGAAACAGGAGTTACCACAGTAGCTGAGTGTGAACTGTGGAGCTGGATCAATTGGATCAGTGGTGATTTTATTAGCTGTGATGCATGAGTGCACACATTTTACCTGTCTGAAGAAGGGGACAATAAATCCAACATCACATGGGTCTTGTTAAAAGCAAATGTGATGTTTGTAGAAATAGGACTGGGTTTGGTTACACTGTAAGGGCTCGATAAATCATGAATTTTTTAAAAGAGAGAAACAGACGACGATGGAGCAGGAAAATTGAAGGAAAGGGAGAGGAGAGACAGAAAGCGGGCAGGAGGAAGGGGAAGACTCTAGATGATGAGGGTTACTGGAGAAGAAAAAGAAGGATTGAAGCGTACTGGGAGGGAAGGGATGGGGCTCTCCTTGGAGCGAAGAGGGCATGGGATCTGGAAGCAGACTGCCTCTTCCTACTCTCCATCGCCATTCCCCAACCCCAGGGCAAGTCGGGCTTGCCTGGGGCTGAGCCTTCCCTTTCCTTCCACAGGGACCCCAATGACCCCCGGGACCCCAAAGCCCCGCAGTGGCCACCATACACGGGGGGAGCGCAGCAGTACGTGAGCCTCAACCTGCGGCCGCTGGAGGTGCGGCGGGGGCTGCGCGCCCAGGCCTGTGCCTTCTGGAACGGTTTCCTACCCAAATTGCTCAGCGCCACCGGTATGCAGGGACCAGTGGGCAGGGGCTGAGCAGAGGGGGGAGAAGTGGGGCGCGGAGAGAGAGTGGGCAATGGAAGCCGGCGGGGTGTATAACCCCTCTCTTCTCCCCACCAGCCTCGGAGGCTCCCAGCAGCTGCCCAGGCCCCGCCCACGGGGAGGCTGCCCCGAGGCCCAGACCCGGCCTCCCCCTCCCCCTCCTTCTTTTTCTCCTTTTCTCCGGCCTCATCGGGCCCCTCCTCTAATGAGTAGTCGGACCGTGGGGAAGGGCCCCACTCAGGGATCTCCGACCCAGCGCCCCCTCCCTCCTCAGAAAGCCTCAAACTGGACAGGGGGAGCGGTGACCTACGACCCATCTCAGGGACCCACACGCCTTTGTTTAAATGGAAAAGAAAAGGCCAATTTTCTTTTTTTATAAAATTATTCCTTGGAGCCTGAGCCTGGTGTTGGGGGGAGAGGGAAGACCTGGGACTAGATAGCACCTCCCCGTGGGGCTATAACTGTCAACCATTTCTGTCTCTTTTTTCCCCCATCAATCCATGGATGATGCTCCACCCTCCTGATCCCTTCCGTCCTCCTGTCTTCCGGTCATTTTCTACCCCTCCATCCTCCTTCCCGCCATCCTTCTCTGGTCCCCCTCTATCTTCATCTTCCCCGGTCTTTCGCCTCATATTCTGATCCTCTTTCCACCACGGCACGTGGCCTCCTACTTACTCCTTGTGTCCTCCTGCACTCACGCCCCCTACCCCATGTCCATTCCCTGGCCTTCCCCACGTCCTCCTCCCACTCCCTTGCCGGGCGCCCTGGCTGCAGACACGCTGGACGAGGCAGAGCGCCAGTGGAAGGCCGAGTTCCACCGCTGGAGCTCCTACATGGTGCACTGGAAGAACCAGTTTGACCATTACAGCAAACAGGATCGCTGCTCAGACCTGTGACCCAGGCGGGACCCCCACGTTCCACCACCCCGCCCGCCCCTCCCGGTCCCCTAGCTGTATATACTATTTATCTAAGGGCTGGGATATAAGAGAGGAGCCCTAGCCCTTGCCCGCCCCGACTCCCTCCCTCTCCCGGGGCTCCCAGTCTTCTGCGTCTTCTGCATGTCTCGGCCGAGCCCCTACCCCGCGGTGCCTTCGCCCCTCTGGGCTGCCAATAAACTGTTACAGCCAAAGGCGTGTGCGCGATTGGGAAGCCGGGGTCTAGCAGAACGCCTAGCCGTTAGGGCTGAGGGAATGGAGGGGTGGTCGCGGGAGCCTGCGGACTGGCCCAGTTAGAGGTGGGACACTGGGCGCCCGTTCCTGCCTCCGCAAGGCGGAGCTTGCGTCTGCGCAGTCACGCAGGTGCGGCGGTGCATTATGGGAACCTTGCGGGTCGACTTCGTATCCACCGCTTCCCAGTGCCGGGAGAGGTTGTCGCCGGAGCCTGCCTGCCAGTCCTGCCCGCAGCTAGCCCAAGACCCGGCGCTGAGAGTAAGTGCTGGAGCCCGAGTTCTCCCTGGAGTTCGCCCCGCGCCGCCAGACGACATCTACCCTGCCGGTACAAGCTCCGCTCCCGCTGACCGCCCTGGAGCTGCTAAAGGATGTCCACCTGGGCCTTGCCCCACCCGGCCATGGCGCTGTTCGTTTGGCTATCCTTTCAGGCCACTACCTCTACTATCACTACGGCTGCGATGGCCTGGACGACCGGGGCTGGGGCTGCGGATACCGCACTCTACAGACGCTATGCTCGTGGCCAGGCGGCCAAACCGCGGGCGTTCCCGGGCTGGTGGACGTGCAGGCAGCACTGGAGGCCATGGGCGACAAGCCCCCTGGGTTTCGGGGCTCCCGGGGCTGGATCGGCTGCGTAGAGGCCAGTCTCTGTCTCGACCACTTCCGAGGGCCCCAGGGGCGCCTATGCCACGTTCCCCGCGGAGCTGGGCTTCTGGGGGAAGTGGAGAGGCTTTACTCCCACTTCACAGCAGATGGGGGACCTGTAATGGTTGGGGGAGATGCGGATGCGCGGTCCAAGGCTTTGCTGGGAGTCTGCCTGGGGCCAGGCACCGAAGCCTACGTCCTTGTATTGGACCCTCACTGCTGGGGTGCTCCGAAAAACCCCACAGAACTACAGGCTGCTGGGTGGGTGAGCTGGCAAGAGGTGAACACAACTTTTGACCCCAAGTCCTTCTACAACCTGTGTTGGACCAGCCGCAACTCTGAAAAACAAGATGCATGCCCAGAATTGAGGCAAAGTTCCTGGAACTGAGACTCTGGCCCCACACTCACCTACCTACTCACAAAAGGCAGAGGCTTAGACACTGCCCAATGTTAGGCCTCCAGGAAGCCTCAGTAGAGCCTGAGACCATTGGCATCAATAAAATGGCAAGGCCCAGCTAAACCACTGTCCTAGCCAATGTTTGGGAGGATCTTGGAAGTATATAATATGTACTCAGGAGTCACTGCAGAAGTGCTTTTATTGGCAGTAGGGCTGGACGTACAAAAAATTTTCAGAGCTGGATGGGACACGGCAGTCGTAAGTACAGGATACCGAGGGTGAGGAAAAGTAGATGGCTCAGAAGAAATCCACATCATCTGGAGCATCCAGGTCACGGTATTCCACAATGGCCCGTGGGTCTCCACGGGCCATCCTGTGAGATAAGAAAGAGGTAAAATGGGATGAGAGTTGAGGGTCCCCATTTGAAGCCGGCAAGAAAGCTTGGACATCTTAGCTCACTCTCACCTGTTGCGGGGTTTCCCAGGATAACCTCCCTGGCCTCGGAAGGCATCATAGTTCCCTCGGCCAGCACCGTAAGGGGCATGGGGATATGGAGGCCCTCCTGTGGGGACTGCAGGGCGGACAGCACCAGCTATGAAAAAGATCAGTGTTGAGCCAAGAACCTATGACCTCAACTATATTTTAACTGCTTTCTTTCTCCCAAACCCTCAAAACCACCAAGCCCTTTCAAGTCCCTCCTATACTTACCTCCATAGCCCAAAATGGGGGGCCGGGGCTGACCATAGGGCATCAGGCCCTGGGGAGTCTGGTGTGGGTAGGGGAGTCCCGGGGTCAGGCCTGGGGGGAGTACAACACAGACAGGAACATGAATTACTGGGGGGGGGGGGGGGCGGGAGGACACAGACAACTGGCTTTTAAGAATATGGCCTGAGGGCAAGGCAGAAACTTCAGGGTGCAACAGGTAAAGAACCGCGAACTCTTCAACTGTCATGGGTGAGGGAATATGGCAGACCCTCATGGATCGTATCTTACTCTGGGCAGGGCCAGGTGGCTGAGCTGGCTTGATCTCAGGCAGAGCTGGACGCTTAGCATCAGTGAGAAAGTTGTTAAAAAATGCCACCTCCTTCTTTACTTCCTCAATTTTCTCTGCGTGCTTGTTGAAGATATGTTTGCGTACAAACTCAGGGCCCTGGATGCCAAGAGGAGAGGATCAGAACTGAGCAAGCAGTTCCCTAGCTCCCCAGACCCCAAGATAATCACCCTCCCCTCCCACCTGGCCCCAAAGATCTTTCCTTCCAGGTCGGGAGGCAGATTCCTGGCTCAACCCGCTCCTCCCACCTGTTCCACAACTCTCTAACATCCCAGACCTTGAATTTCTTGCCACTGAGAGGGCATAGCCACTTATCCTTGCCCAGTTCCTGGGTGTTAGAGGTGACAAACTTTTCCACTTCCTGCTCAGGATCTTTTCGACCCATCTTCTGGGCCTCTTCCTCTGAAAGAGATTCTCGCACACTCAGTAGCGGAGTCAGCTTCTCCTCAAATGTCTTCTGCCACTCTAATACTACAGTTTGGGAACAAAGACAAATGGCAGATTGGAGAAGGAGCCAGGAGGAAGGAATATGAAAAGAGGGATCAGGGGAGAAAGTGACAGAGCACTGCTCCAGAACAGAAAACCAGAAGTAGCTGGGGAGAAAAGGGAACCAAAGGCAACTCAGAGAGCTCACCTTCCCCATGACTGATGCGGTTGGGTGGCATGGGTCCCCGAACATGGATGATTCCACAACGGTTGGGCATTTCATCCTCATTGGGGTACTCGCATGTGTTATAATAATCCAAAGAATGCACAATGCGCAAATAGAGGAGAAGTTTGTCCAAAACCTAGGAGAAAACGAGAAACCATGAGTTCATCACACTCGTGCGCTTTACCACCCCAAGCCAGGCTCTCACCCCACACTCTGCTCTCGCTGGCACCTTGATCAGCTTCTCATCTCGTTCCACGTTGATTTCTGCTGGGTTCCCTTCCTTAGGAGGCTCCTCAGGGGGTGCCCCCCCACTGCTCCCCAGCAACTCTTCCTCCTCAGCACTCACTTCCTCAATCAGGTAGTCAGTGATATTCTTCAAGATTGGGTTCTGAGAGGGCAGACTCTGGTTGAGAGGGAAAAGAGAGCCAAGTGAGACAGAGAAAGCCCCTCAGGGTACATAGCCTAGGAACCTAATTTGGAAGGCGAAGTGAGGCTGGAAAAATTCAAGGCTCACTTGGCCTGTTATCACTGCCTTAGGATTTGTCTTCATGTTTGTATTTGTTCTATCATAGCCCACAAACAGCCACTAACACCAATCTGTTCTGCGGAAGCTGGGGGTGCTGCCTAGATAAAGAGGGGCCAACAAGCAGGAGGGTACAAAGGGTCAATGCCACAGATTATGTAAGACCAGACATGCCCACAGGTGACAGGGGTATTGACTGCTTTTGAAAAAGTTCTACGGAGAGTCACTGACTGTTGGCAGAGGAGGTGTCCCAGGTTCAGAGGCCCAGAGCTGGGTCCTGTCATCCAACGTATGGATCAGCTTGGCTGCCAGCTTGATGTCATTGCGCACTATCTGCTTGTGTTGGGTAATGCCGTTGATATTGCGGACGCGACGGGTCAGGTCTCTGTTCACGCCAGGACTCAGCTCACACTCCCGAAGCTGGAAGGTACAGAAAGCTTACAAACACCAAAAAGACTGGCCCTACTGAGAGCAGTGATTAGACTGTGAGTTCCCTGAGGAGAGTCCCAGGGCCCAGCTCACAGACAATAGTACACAATTAATGTGAGCAGACTGAATGGATGAAGTAGGGAGCAAAATGAAAGAAGCAATCAATGAAAAAAGCAGTAAGAGGTGTGCGGCATACAGAGCCACGCCTCTTCCTCAAAACAGTCCAGCTCCCAGCACTCACTCGGATATTCTGCAGATTCCAGCAGATCTCTTTGATGTTAACACTGCGGTCAAATGTCACCCAACCGCGACGGAAAAACCTAAACAAGAACAAAGATGTCAACATAATCCTGGGGTGGAGGTGATGTTGGCCATTAACCTTCCCCTGCACCTTTTCTCCAAATTATCCAGGGTCACACTTCTCTCCATTCCTCACCTCCTCTCAGGCTGGGGCTCTGATAGTGCCACACGCATAAAGCCTGGGTATCTTTTACAAAGCTGGAAAGGCAGAGGAACAGAAACTCCACTTAGTGATTCAAGGATTCACTTCTTCCTTCAAACCCCATGTCCTCAGAACCCTAAGGAACTGCCTATACGCCTCTACTCGGGTCAGGTAAGGAAAAAACATGGGCCCATGAGAAGGGAGCCTCTCCGTTAAATAGTGATGTATGTCAGAAGCATCGCCAGACTATCCTCTCCCCACCTAGTGAGTGCCCCCTCCCACCCCTGAAAGAATGGAGCCGGGTGTTGTCCCTGCCCCCAATGCCATTTTTCCCCACTCACAGAAATGATCTCAGCCCTGGAAATGTTGGGTGCGATGTTGCGCATAAAGAGAGAGCAAGTCTTATGCAGAGGCCGGGGTTTACATTCCAGCCCAGGAGTGTCCTTGGGCTTCTCCCTTTCTTCTTCCTTGGGTTTCTCCTTTTCCTTGAGTGCTTCTTCTACACAGGAAGTGGTGGGAGTTGGTGAGTTTTTATTGTTGGTTTTGGAGAGGATAGAAAAGCTGTCAAACTCTCACCCCACCCCTCAGTCTCTTCCAAGAGGCCACCATCCCATCAATTTCACCAACTTCTCACCTACCCTGCCGTTCATACGAAGAGAACAGATTATAAGCAGAAAATAACACCTACCAGCCTCCTCCTTCTCCTCCTCAGCTTGGCCACTCTCTGACTCCGACTCCGACTCTGACACACTGCCTTCATCAAAGCTGTCATCACCACTGTGCTTCCTATTCCGCTTCTTGCTGCTCTGTGGGAGCCACAGCCAGAGGACATGAGCCAGAAAACAAGGACCCCTGCCCTGACATTGACTCCATTCCAGAGAGTCTCCCTACCTTTTTGGCTTCTTTCTCAGAGTCTTCTTTCTTCTCTTCCTTGTCCCCATCACCCTCAGATTTCTTAGTTTTGTCATCACTAGAACTACCATTTTCAGCCTACAGATAAAGACAGTCACTGGGATATCTATCTCCCCATCAACCCCTTCCACTTCAACAGCTGAGCCCACAAGTTCACCTCTCCCCTACCCCAATATACAGCGCTCTACTTCCAACTCCTGTGGACCCCACTGCCATTGAAATAGCTCCACCCTCTTCCCCTGGCACTCACAGGCAGCACCCAGGGGCCCCAACACTGACCTGTTTGCCATCTTCTTTCTTGTCTTCCTTCTCATTGACCTTACGCTCTCCATCCACCAGGCCTGATCCAGCCCGGCCTTCCTCCTTCTTGCTGGGTTCCCCAGGCTTTCCTGCCTGCTCCTCCTCCTCCTCCTGCTCCAGGATGCGTAGATCATTCTCTGTACCTCCTTCCATCTTAATCACAGCTACCAGCAAAGGGAACAAAAGTCACAATCCAAGGACCCTGGCCTTCAACATCTGGCTTTCTGTCAACCTACTTCTATTTCCCAACCAAGACCTTGATCACGAGATACCCATTGCCCCAACCAGTCTGCACACCTGCATCCAGCATTTTGACAATGGCATCAGCTTTGTCTATGTCCAGGAAAAGATTATCAAACCAGCCACTCTCCATGAGGGACAGGAACACCCTTAGTCGGTTTTGTAGGGCCCCCCGGGCCTCCTGACGACGTTTCCCCACCTCATCTGGGTGGTACTTAGACCGAAACCTATAAAGATGAGGGGAGGGAAAAGACAAAATTGTCACTGGAGGCCAAGGCCAGGGCATTGGAAGGGGCCCAGGAAAATAAGGACTTCGCCCCCATCCTCTCACACCCACAAAAGATCTTAAAAGCAGAGAAACTGGGGAAAGGAGTGAAATAAAAACACCCAATACCCCCAAAGGAACCAGAGTTTATGCTCTGAGATTTTGGGGAGAGCCAGGAACTAAGAGTTCTATATTTGGGGAGAGTAATGACTACAGGGGGAACCAAGGTTGGAAAGGCAAATTGATTGCCTTAAGTCTCTGGGAAACACTAACTTTAAAAGTGCAGTTTCCCAAAGCTTCTGAGAGGGAAGCTAAGGAAATAGTAGGTCCCAAAGAACCTCCCTCTCCTTGCCAACCCCAAACTATAGTCGTTAAAAGGACTGCTCCCACCAACTCCCTCCACCCCTAGGTGGAAGACAGAGTGAAACCTGAAATGTACCAGATAGGAAAAGCCAAAAGGCAGGATACCTTTATTCCCCCCTTGGGAAGATAAGCAGATGGTGAAGGGACAGGGAGAAACTGAAGTTCCCTTATAACCTCAGGTACTGCCCACAGAGTGTGAAGAGAGGGGTAGAGGGTTAGGGTAGAGCATGAGGACATTTAAAACAGGACTTTGGGGTTAAAAGAAAAGAGAAATTAGGAATATGAGAAAAAGGATAAAGTGTGAGGAAGTCCCAGATATCAAAAACAAAGGGGAAAACTAAAGACCAGACAGAGAAACTGGGGTGGGGGGGGGGGGGGAGTAGTGTTAGGCAGGGAGCAAGAACACAAACAGAGAGAAAGTACAGGAGTAAGACGAAGAGAGAAAGAAAAACAAAAGGACAGCGAAAGACAGAACAGAACCACAAGTTGAGCATTAAGAGGAAAGAAAAGCCGCAGGCGTCACCTCCAGGATCTTTACCTTGGCCGCTTGGTCAAACAGAGCTCAAGATTTAACTAGCGCGCCCAGGGCCCATGCTGTCAGGTGGGCCACCGGCTGGCTCCTGGCTGGGGTGTCCCGGCCTGGATGCCCCACCCCCGCGGGACTCCGCGGTGGGGGCCCTGACTGACTAACTGCCTGAGCAATCACATTCAGCTAAACTGCTGCATTGTGCACAGCAGTGCCCTGCCTGTCTGCCTGGCCGGGGCAGCGCGGCTCAGCCCAGGGGCTCATGTATGGGCTGGGTATGGTGGGGGTGGAGGTGGGTTTGCTCCGAGCTCCGTCGATGAGCGGGTGTAGTTCCCAGTTCTGGCTCTTTTCAAGGAGAAGGAGCAGAAAGAGGATGAGGAGGAGGAGCAGGAAGGGGGGAAAAGATGGTTGATTAAAATTAAAACATCCACAAAAGAAAAAAATTAAAATTCTTTTTCTGTCAAATGACCCTGACATCTTTGCTTTTCTTATCTGGATTCACTCGTTGCTTTTGGGAGGATGCCACAGTCACACAAGGTCCTGGCGATCAGGGATGACAATGACCCAAATCCAGCAAGTGGGAAGCAGTCTGTCTGCTGCCCCAAGGGAACAGGTGGCTCTGGCCAGCTGCCTGGAGGTGTCCCACTGACTGAGGACAGTGGGGAAGGGAGATGGGTGGGGGACCGTGGCAGACATTGAAGTGAGGAGGAGAACCCATCAGCTAATGCTGTTGTAATTCCCATCCCCCACCCCCTAGGAAGTTCTGGATTGGGGAAAATGGGAAAAGGACAGGGCTGCAGGCTCCCCTGGCAGGGCCAGGTGAAACATGCTAGGGAAGAGATAATAGGAAAGTAGGGGCACTCACCACTCCTCATCCTTATGAGCCAGGAAGAAATCCTGCATCTGCTGCCTTCGAAAATCCAGCTTATAATCATTATAGCGCTTAACTGCCTCTGTCTCATCCACAGAGTCATCCAACGACAGGAGAAACTCCTTGAAGGTTTTCATCACTGGTGGTGGCACACCCAAATCGATCTCTGCGATGCTACCCAGCCTGAGGGGAGCCCGGTCAGGAAGTCTTGGTTGCAGGGGCTGGGGCAGCCGAGGTAGCCAGCTGCCCTCTTTCTTTGCCCACAGGGACCTCACCCCAGGCATCAACGGCTACCACCCCCACAGGCACTCCACTGTGTGTCTAGCCCCCTTCCTGCCACAGCCTTCAGCAACCCAACCACTCCCCAAGTCCAACAATTCCCTTTTCCCACGAACCCTAGAACCCCAGGTCTTTACCTGGCCTGGATAGGCAGAACATGATGCTGCATGATGTGGACGTCTGGGTGGCCCCAGGGCTGAGGGGGGCCATAAGTTGGGCCCCCACCCCCCCCAGCATAGGGCATCTCATAGCCACTGTGGTATGGGTCAGAGCTGTGCTCATCCCTGAGGGTGGGGGACACAAAAGTCAGACAGAGGAGAGAATCATCTCTCCAGAGCATGAAGGAGGATGGGACAGAGGGAGGGGCATATGGAATCTCTCACCCAAGGATTTAAAAGGACAAAAAAAGATGTGTTTATGGGAAGTTAGAGAAAAGGAAATGACCAAAGTTATCAGCACAAGTGAGGGAAGACAGAGAAACTGTTGCCATCTCACCAGTCTCGCCTCATGCGCTTTTGCGGGGGGCTGAGCTCATGGCGGGGAGGAGAGAAGCGTTCTCGCCGATTCCTGTCATAGTCACGATATTCACCCCGACTGCGGCGCTCCCGGCCGCGGTCCCATTCCCTGGAGATAAGAACAGTAACAGTAAATAAGACACAGTTGGATATACCAAGATCACACTTTTGGACAGACCCTTCCAATCCTGAGACACAAGACTAAAAGCCTAAAATTATAAAACTGCCCTCTAGGCCCTGGCTGGGAAGGGCAGTTGGTTAGAGCATGATCACAACACACCAAAGTTGCAGGTTCAATCCTTGGTCAGGGCACATACAAGAATCAACCGCCCTGGTTGGTGTGGCTCTGTGGACTGAGTGCCAGCCTTGAACCAAAGGGTCACCGTTCAATTCCCAGTCAGGGCACATGGCTGGGTTGCAGGCCAGGTCCCCAGTAGGGGGCACATGAAAGGCAACCACACATGGATGTTTCTCTTTCTCCCCCCAACCCCTCTCTGTAAAATCAATAAATAAAGTTTTTTAAACAAAAATAAAATTACCCCCACCCTCTAAACAGAAAAAGACTCTTGCTTATTTCCATCATTTCAACCATTACCCATAAACTGATGACTCCTAACTCTTCTTCCTCCAGCCTGGCCTTTTTTCTGAGTGCTAGACCAACATTAATAACCCCCTACTAGATGGACATTGACACGTTAAATTCAACATGTCAGAATTCAGCCTATTATTTCCACCACTATGGAACCAAATTTGCTTCCCTCCTCCTATTTCCCAAGCTTGGTATGTCAACATGTCACCATGTATCCAGTTACCAAGTATCACCCTCACCATTGTATACTCTGTTAATCCTCTGCTTCCAAACCTATCAAAGCTGCCCTCTTCCTTGTTGTCCTCAATCACCTCTCCCCTGAGGGCAGCATTGGCTCTGCGCACCTGCCCCTTCTCTACAAAGCGATGTTTCTCAAACACAAATCTGATGGTGCCATACCCGTGCTTAAATGCCAGTACACAGCACTGTTCAAAACCTTGGCTCCTGGCTGTCACCCAGCCTTGCCACCAGTCACCAGTCGCCTCAATCCCCATCACAACAACAAAAAAATCCTTTGCTCTTACTCTGGTTTTTCAAACGTTTTTGTCTTAGGACCCCCTTATGCTCTTGAAAATTACTGAATGTTAAAGATTTTTTGTTTATATGTGTTATATCTAATAATACTTACTGTATTTAAAATATGAACAGAAAAAATTAGTACATATTCAATTTGAAATTGCTTAATATAAATTACATATTTTTATTAAAAATGGCTATTTTCCAAAAAAAGTGAGAAAGGTGGTACTTTTTACATTTACAAATATTTTCAAGGTCTGGCTTAACAGAGACAGCTAGATTCTCACATTTGCTTCTGTGTTCAATCTACTGTGATATGTTCTTCAACTGAAAAGTATGTAGATAATCTGGCCTCCCGTGGATATGTAGTTGGAAAAGGGAATACTTTAATAGCCTTGTCAGATAACTGGGAATATTCTTTGATACCACCCAAACCCAACAAGAGTTAGTTTGCTACATTAAAATCCATTGTTCTTCAGGTGCACAGGGGCCATCTGACTCACAGAAAAGAAGAAGAAAAAAAAATCCATTATTCTACCCTGCTCTATGAATGGACCTTGACATATCTTGTTACACACTATCAAAATACCACATTCTTTAGTATCACTACCTATTTCCTCAGAAAAGTCTTTAAGTAGTGGCAAGCTGACAATCTCACATTAATAGATATAAGTTTTCCAAAACTTTTGCTTTCACTGGAAAGTTACACTTCGTCATTGTCTACAAAACTGATATTTTGGTTTTTTAATCTTCAACAAAAGACATGCTCATTGATTTTTAGAGAGAGGAGAAGGGAAGGAGTGAGAAAGGGAGAGAAACTTCTATGTGAGAGAGAAACACAGATTGGTTGCTTCTCGTATATGCGAACATGCAACCTAAACATGTATGTGCCCTGACTGGGAATTGAACCCACAATCTTTCCATTTACCAGATAATGCTCCAACCAACTGGGCCACATGGGCCAGGGCCTAACAATTTTTCTTGAAGTAGCAGGTTCTTTTAGTTTGTTTTCATGAAAACATCTGCCAAATACCCAAATATGAACAACCACTGTTTGACAATCTTTCATTCACATTTTTTTAAAAGACATCCCACAGAAACAACTAAAATCAATACAAAAAAAAAAACCAACCTGTTACTTGGCTCACAATTCAATCCTACAATGCTCTTCCTCAAGATAACCATTTCACTCCTATATGCATACTTCCCATTTGTCATATGTATTAAATAAACACATATTCAGCCCTTGCTGGTGTGGCTCAGTGGATTGACCACCGCCCAGAGAACCAAAGGGTCCCTGGTTAGATTCCCAGTCAGAGCACTTGCCTGGGCTGTGGGCCAGGCCCCCACTAGGGGATGCGCAAGAGGCAACCACACATTGATATTTCTCCCTCCCTTCCCCTCTCTCTAAAAATAAAACAAATAAAATCTTTTTTTTTAAATGTATATTCAATAATCCAATTTATTACAAGTTGTACTGCTTCATCAAGGACTTAAGTGAAAATGGTTGGGATCCCCCCTCCCATCTGGTGCCGCTGCCTTGCTGTGTGCTGAGGCACCAGCAGTTTTACCTACCATTGCTGTGGCGTCCTCAGTGCAAACGACAATACTTGGTATTACCATAACAATAGTTGTAACCTCACACATCCCCTACGCCCTGGGGCCTAGGGTCTCTGGACCCCATTTTGAGAACCAGTACTCTGAAAAAAACTAGAATACGTGCTCTTTTCCGCACACGTTACATCCACAACTCAAAGCTATTCACACCGCCTGTGTCTTGGGAATTCCCACTCATCCTTCCGCATGTAAGCATCACTTTCCTGCAGCTCTCCCTGACACAGCTCCTCCACCACCACTCCCCTCCCTTAACAGATCTGTCCCCTCGCCCTGACCAGCGTGGCTCAGTTGGTTGGGCATGGTACTGCAAAGCAAAAAATCACTGGTTCAATTCCTGGTCAGGGGACATGCCTGGGTTGTGGGTTCGGTCCCTGGTCAGGGCATGTACAAAAGGCAACCGGTCAATGTTTCTCTCCCTCTCTTTTTCCCTCCTTTCCCCTAAAAAAAGAAAAGAAAAAAGAAGATCTGTTCCCTCAATGCTTACCATCCTTATGATCTCTCATAAATACTGTTGTAGCATACACTCCAGGCCATTTGGCCCCCAGACTGTAAGCTCCTTAAAGGCAATAATCACATCTTACCCATCCACAGAATTTGGAAAAACACCTGTCCTTCTTTCTTAGAAAATACCAAAGAAAACGAAGTGCAAGGGTCTCCACAGTGAAGAGATACATTTACTTAGAAACTGAATGATTTACTAAATTCACTTTTCAAAACCATACTAAATGAATAAATGCTATCACAATAATTGAGCAAAACTTTTTTTCCTGGTAATCTTTCCAAATCAAGCCATTGCCATCAGCTAACTGATTAGATATTGATGACACCTTTTATGTTAAAAGAAAAAATCTTCCACGGTTCCTCCTAATCTTTATTACTTTATTTGAAGTCATATCACGTTTCTTAATATAAACACCCTACCTACAAGTATACCCCGGAAACGTAATCACTATCAAATCAGACCTATCACCGTCCAAAGAACTTTCTGATTTTAGGAAAGACAATTACAAGAAATTTAATCACATTCTGCCAGGGAATTGGTCTGACACCTCTCCAGATAAGTCAGTTCTATCATATTACTTTTCTTTGAAGTATAACTCAGAAACAATAAATACACACACTTTAAGTACATTTATAAATACTGCCTTTCCAGACTCAAACTGTTTTAGCTCTATTGCTTTGATGTTGTGGATAGTTCAAAAATCTTTGACCAAGAACAAACTGGTTAAATGAACCACATGAAACGGTCAAGTATGAGCGATTTCGTATGGATTGCCCTAATAAAATTATAAGAGAAACGCAATGAGGGCAGAATGCAACAGTATGACAGGGGTACTAAACTGAGAAAAAGTGTCTCACCGGTCATTCCAATCGTCCCCTCGACGTCTTTCATCTCTTTCCCGCGAACGGTCATAGTCGCTGCGCTCTCTCCTAAACTTGTCCCTCCGTCTTCGATCGTACTCGTCATCACTGTCACCCATAGCGCTGTCTGAGGCCTGGAGCCCAGATAAGGATGTTCAGGGTATTAATGACAAGAGGAGGAAAGGTTCGCCCCTCTGGAGCAGTACATCCACCTCTCCCGACAAAGGCCAGCCTTCAGTGGCCCCCGCCATCCTAGGCCCTCTTCACCGCAGGTGGACAGCCCTGACGCTCCACTCGCCCCTAGGGGTCTCCAGCCCACCCCGTCGGCCCGCCTCTCCCTCCATCCCGCCCTAGCCCCGGCCCCCCAGGCCCCTCCCCTCCCCCACCTGGGAGGGGTCGTGGCCGTTAGCCTCGCGCTCCCGCCCGCACGTTCTCCGAAGGACCAGGGCCCGCCCCTTGCCTCGGGCGCGCGGGGAGGACCGCGAAAATGGTGAGACTCGGGGCCCTCAGCTATGGGGTCGAGGAGACGCGAAGAAAGTGGGACAGCCGAGGATGCGGTCGGCGCGCCGCTCGCGCGGCGCCTGCGTCACTCGCGGAACAGGTCCTGGAACTACAAACCACCACCCGCGCGGCCCTAACCAGAGCTAAACAGGGAAAGGCCCGAAGCACCGGGGGATGATGGGAAGGGACGGGAACCCTGAAAACTCGCGATTTTTTCCGGAACGAGAACTGTTTGACCGAGAGGCACTACGGAGGCCGGGCTGGACCAAGCGTAGCCTGGGGAGGGCGGTAGGGAAGGAGCGCTTCCTCATGCCGAGGTCGAAGGTCGCAGTACCCGGAAGTGTCCGGTTCTAGACCTTCTAGGCATTGTCCCACACTCTCCCCGCGCACGTCTGGGGCGAGGGGAGTGCGGAGTGCGGGCCTTTAGCGGGGTAGAGCAACCATTTTAAGGCATCTCCCACCATTTTGTGCTCCCTCTGGAGAAACAGCCTTTATTGGTGCCTGGTATGCGCTACCTGCAAAACCCATTTATTCATCGTCCTTCCTTCTCCTTAGCAAAGCTACCCCCTTTTGTAAGCAAAATTGGTAAATCTGAGTGTCCTCCCAACCAGTACTTTGATGACACAGGTTGTAGGTTGAGGTCTTAGTCAACAGCATCTGGCTCTGCCCAGATTAAATGCACCACCACCCTAGGGGTAGCGCCAAGTCCTTGGTCAGTGAGTTGAGTGTGAAGACAATAGGAAATGCTGTCTCCTGGAGCATTTGCTCCCAGCACTGAGAGGTGCGGTGCCTTTACACCAAACTACATTAAAGAGTGTATACAGCCCTTAACTGTGTAGCTCAGTGGATTGCAAACCAAAAGGTCACTGGTTCAATTCCCAGTCAGAGCACATGCCTGGGTTGCAGGCCTGGCCCCCGGTGGGAGGCATGCAGGGGGCAACCACACACTGATGTTTCTCTCCCCTTGTCTCTCCCTTTCCCCTCTAAAAATAAATAAGTCTTTTTTTAAAAAGTGTATACAGTCATCCCTTGGTGTACCTCCTTGTCTACAGGGGATTGGTTCCAGGACCCCCAGGGATACCAAAACCTGCAGATTCTCAAATCCCATATATTAAATGGCATGGTGTTTGCATGTAACCTATACATATCCTCCTGTACACTTTAAATTATCTCTAGATCACTTATAATACAATGTAAATGCTATGTAAATAGTTGCTATATTGTACTGTTTAGGGAATAACGACAAGGAAAAAAAGTCTGTACATGTTCAGTACCAGGTGCAGCCGTGGTAAGCCTAACCACATAGTGCACATTAAATGTTAACTTTTTTCTCAATAGTTTGTATCCTCAGTTGATTGAACCCAGGGATACAGAAGGCTGACTGTAGTAGAGTTGCAAAAATAAGTGGGCCAGGACTATGAAGACCTAGGTTCTGCCTCTTGGGAACCATGCAGTCTGGGGAAGTCACTTCTCAGCTAAAAATGCAGTCACAACAGACGTATTTTGTTCGGCTGCTGGAAGAATCAGATGAGACAATAGACTTGAGGTGTCTTGCAAATTCTTGAGAGATTATTATTTCATGATTGGAGGAAGAGGACATAGCATTTGGTGACAGAATTGTAAAGGCAGATGTCAGGGAAGGCGGTGGATGGGAAGGGAGGATGCAGCAGGTGCTTCTGGGAAGACTCAGCAGTCAGTGGTGACGGTGGCTGAGAGCTCCTGGATGCGCCAGGCACTGCAGGCCTTGCACAAGATGTGACCATCAAGTGGGTAGCAGCCCTGACACTCACCCTCAGAGGAGAGCAGCAGCCCACACTCCTGTTAGGAGAGAAGCAACAGCCTTTAATCAGGCCAAGACCCCTGGGTTCTACCATACCCAGTGAGCCTGGACCCCAAGAACTCCTTTTCCCCTTGCCCAGGCCCCCTGACCTCACACTTGTAACAGCCAATGTGAAAACTGCGATCCAGAGCAACAATTCGCACAGTCTCCTCCTGACCTGGCTCAGGCATGATGGCCCCACCACACACTGAGCATCGTGGAGCAAATTTCCTGGAGAAGAAGAGAACCAAAGGGGTTGTTAAGCCCCAGGGCTGGAGGGGAGTAACAATGGAGCCCAAAGAAGGTGGGATGTGGGAGGGAAGGGGAAAGGCCAACGGTATGGTCTTGGATGTTGGGAAGAAATTGATGTTAAGGAGAACAAGGCATGACAGGGGCGGGAAACTGGAGAGGCTGGCACCGGGACATGAACAAGAGAGGAGAAAGATGGGAAAAGCAGACATCCTGAGACAGAGGTGCAGGATCCAGCCTGACCTGTGGAAGTCCTCAATGCAGTGGATCTGGCTGGTGGCATCCACTGTGAAAGGGATGCCATCAAGGCCACGGTGGCACACCACACAGGTGAAGCAGCCAGGGTGGTAGGCCTTCCCCATAGCCCGAAGGATCCGGTCCAAGATGGGTTGAGAGCATGTGGAACACTTCTCCAAGGTGGCCTGTTGGGAAGGAAGACATGAAGGTGAGGGGCTGGGAGGCCCACGGCAGCTCTACAGGCATCCTGCCAGCCTACCCATCTGCTGATGTAGCCCCTGCATTTGATTTAGTGAAAAGTAGTCTTGAAGAGATCTGGGTGCAAATCTCAGCACTGCAGCTTCCCAGCCGAGTTATGTAACCTCTCTGAGCTTCAGTTTCCTTCAATATCTGCCTTACAGTGTGTTGGGGGAATTTAACACACTCCCTTAACTCTAAAATAAATGCTTCAAATCTGCAAGGGGCTATTGCTCTTCCCCTCCAGCGGCCAGTATTTAGCTACCTAATTCCTCCTTTCTTGTATATCAGTTTTAGTCCCCCAGCCTTGAGCCCTGTTCCCCTTTGGGACATGGACATCTAGTTCCCACAGTGGATGGAAACGCCCCGCCTCTGCTGACGCCAGCCCCCAGCCACAACCACTCACCACATAGCAGCTCTCACAATATGCCCTCCTCTCCACGGCATAGAAATGTTGGCCCCGAAGCTGGGCCCGGCACGTAGAACACACAAAGCAGCCGACGTGAAAGACGCGGTCCAGGGCCACAACTCCGGCCCCATCCCCAACCACATCTTCTCCACAGCCCCCACACCGGCCTGGGGACAAGGAGGGACAGGGTCAACCTGCATAGGCCAGGAAGCCCTATCTGCTGTCCCTCTGACTCTCCAGCCCCCCCAACCTCAGACTCAGCTCACCAAAGTACTCCCCGCTGGGCGGGTGGCTCATGTCATGCACCAGCTTCTTGGTCAGCCTCTCGAGCTCCTCCTCAGGAGGCTGGCTCAGGGGGACCTGGGAGGTGAGAATCAGGGGTTCGGCACTACCTCTAGCTTTCAATGCTGTCAAAATACCTGAAGGTGACCAGAAAGCTCATTGGAGAACATCTCAGCCCAGGATCCAAGAGTATGCCTCGAGGAGCCAGTGTGTCACTCCAGTCCCCTCCCTCCTACATTTCCTGACCTGTCACATACCCCTGGAGGGAGAGGGAGGGAGTCTGGAGCTCTGACACCCCAGACCTCTGACAACCAGGACTTAAACCACCCCCCCCACCACACCCAATCAGTGTCCAGTTGTCTGTGAGGACCCCAAATGCCAGTGCCCAGGGCTTACCTGGTGGCCATACCCACTTCCTCTTCCTCCTCCTGCAGGGCTGGAGCCCCCAGCAGCCTCCTCTTTACACCCAAGCCCTGGCTCTCGGTGGCTCCTATAGCCAGCCCCCCAGACTTCACCTCGGCCTGGGAGAGGAAAGTGAGGGCCCAGCAGGGGCCCTGAGGCCTGAGAGGGCCCCCCTCTCGGGGGGCCACAGCCTCTCACTGGCTGTGCCACTTTCACCTGCACAGGAAAGGCAGGGCCAGCGGGAGTACTGGCCGTAGCATAGGAGGCTGGAGTGGGGCCCCCATAGGGGGATGCTGGGAGCAGTGGAGGAGGAACACCCCCTCCATTTGGCTTCTGGGAGCCTGAGCCAGGGCGGTAGGCAGGGGGCTGAGGGGGATCATAAGCCTGGGGAAAAACGCAGACCAAAAGGAGTGAGCAGGCCCATTATAGGACACACACCTGTGGAAACCCGCACCCATATCCCATGTATGTGGCACCCAGGTAAGGGATGGTTTTTGACAAGGGTCCACCCTCAAGTAGCTGACAACCCATTGAGCTCTGGTGGCCCAGCACTGATGTGTGAATCACTTACATGGGGCCAGGGAGGGCGCTGAATGGACAGAGAAGGGGCCAGGCTGAAGGAAGGGGAGCAAGGGGCAAGGAACAAGGGAGGGATGGGGGGGGTCACCTGCCGGTTAGGCCGCCGTGGGACATGACCACGACCCCCATCCAGCTCGGCCAACATGCTAGTCAGGGAATCTATCTCAGCATCCAGACTTCCTGGGCGCAGGCCCCCCCTGTCTGGGGGGAGTCCCTGAGGATAGAGCAAAAGCAGGGAGAATTCAAATCACATGGCCTCTTCTCTTGTCCCAGATGCCATGCAACCCCCCAATCCCAAGTTCTTACCTGCGAGCGCTGGGGTGCACCATGGCACCCCACCCAGGCCGGCCCCCGATCCTCCGGTCCACCCAGGGCCTGGTAACACTGCTCAGATGGGATGGGGCAAAAATTGACCCTGGGGTGGGCCTGGAGTGCTTGGGTGAGGGAAAAGAGAGTGAAGGTGGAGATGGGGAAAGAGATAAGGGTAATACTTGTGAACACCACCCTTTAGGGCCACTCTTCTCCTCTCCGCCTCACCCCAACCCACATCCACCCACACCTGGGGTCCGAGAGATAGGAGGCTAGCACGGCTGCGGAGAGGGCAGGGAACGCTGGTTCCAGCCCAGCTTTGGGGAAGGAGCGGCAGAGGCAGGCTCAGCGGGACTTGCAGAAGCCTACCAGCCCGTGGTCTCCTCAGCGGTACTGGGGCTGTCTTACCTGCTCCGTGGGCTGGGGGCGGCCCTGGGGCACCTCGGGGGTGAGCTCGCCCCTGAGAGGCTCTGGCGGGCTCTGGCTGCTTGGGGGGGAGCCAAGTGGGCCCCGACATGGCCTGGAACAAGGGACTTCAGAGAGCAGTCAGGGTCCCACGGAGCCCCGGGCCTCTGGCCTTGATCCCTTCTTCCGTCTCACACCTCGTTTGGGACTCCAGAAAAGAAACTTTTCCTGGCTTTCTCCCCCTCTCCTCCCCAATTTGGGGGACGGCCACGCCCCCGGTGACGTCAGCGCATTCCTGGGGGAGGGTCACGTGGCCCCCTAGGCCCTAAACCGCGTTCCTTTCCCCCACCCAAGTCAGCCCCCTGCTGTCCAGCATGGAGGGCTTTCCGCCTGAGCACCAGTATGGGGGAGCTGTAGGCAGCCTCCATTTCCACGAGTCCCCACCCAGGCTAGCGCCCCAAGCCCTGCACGTGGCCTCCTCACCGCTAGGACACTCCAGCGCTCCTCTTTCCCACATTCCCCCCCCCATTCAGATCTCTCCCTCTTCCTGTCCCACCTACCCTACCCCCACACCAGCAGTGTTCAGCCAGCTTGTAGTGTTGTCTTTTATTGACATTCAGCAGTTAGAAAAGTAAAACAGAACAAACACATTACAACCTCAGGGGTCAGTGAGTCAGTCAGGTGGGGGGAGACTGAGGTAGCCTAGAGTCACAAGCAGAGACCCAGCCCCCATCAAGGCACCGGTGAAGGGAAAGAGGGGGCAGCGCTGACTCCCTCCCCTGGCCTGGCAGGGACAGCTGCTATGCACTAATTAGTGCACCAGGGCCCCTCTCCTAGAGATCTAGAGATACCCTAGCCCAGGGTCCCCTAATACCTCCACCTGGCTCTGTGTCCCATGTGCAGGGCAGGCAGAAGGCGGCCCTTCCCCTCCTCAGTCACTAATCAAGGTGGGCTGCCAGACTTGGACACTCTACTTCAGGAATAGGGAATCAGAGATCAGTGCAAGTGACAGGGGTGACACCGTGAATGAGCAGTGTAGGGCCCAGGTCTCGGCTCAGAATCTCCAGCAGTGCCAGGTAGTGGGGGTAGCGGGCAGGATCAGCAGGCGGTCGTGGCAAGTACAGGAAGGTGAGTGCTGTGGTGGGACCCTCCTCCCCATCCCCACCCTCAGGCCCACCAGGCCCTCCTCCTCTGCCACGCCCCTGCTGGGCCCGAACTAGGGCGTTGGCACTGCATGCCAGGGCCTCTGCCTCAGAGTCTCCCCGCCTGCCGTTCACAAAGTCCCCTTCCTCCTCCTCCTCAGGCTCTCCGGACCCAGCCCCGTCACCCCACACCACCTCCTGCACCTGGGCCCGGATCCTCAGTTGACTCAGTAGTGCCCGGAGCCGCCCCTCAGCAGCCCCAGGGGCCTCTCGAGGCCCCAGGCACAAGAAGATCCGGAGCCGGGCACTGTGCCAAGCAGGCACCATGCCCAAGATGGTTGCCATCTGCAGCAGGAAGAGGCCGCAGACATCCACGTAGCCAGGCCCACCCCGGGGCCGCAGCAGGTTGAGGGGCCACACATCCACATGATGTAGCTGAGAGGTTCCCCCAGACCCCCGGCTCAGCCGCTCAGGGGGCAAGGCCCCACAGGCCCGTGCCAGAACCACATTCTTGTTCATCTTGAGAGCATCCGCCACTGTGGCCACATAGTCCTGGGGACTCAGAGCCCTGGGGCTCCCAGGCGCACGGGGTGGAGGGAACAGAGTACTCAGGGCTGGGGACCCGCCCTCCTGGGTGCCATCAGCTGGTTCAGAGAAAGCCGGGTCTGTCAGGAAGTGATCCTGGGGTACAGCATCATCGTAGAAACCCAGGACCAACGTGTTGGGCTTCATGCCACCTAGGGGCACAGAGGGGGAGGTAGGAAGGAACCAACAGGAATCAGACTCACCAGCTGAGTTTACACCACGCCATATGCGTCCATTCATACATGCTGATGGCAACATCAGGTATGACATTTGTTTGCACTGTGCTCGGGCTCTTAGAGCAACATGATGCAGCTTTGCGCAACGACTTTGAGTTTTCCCAAACACTTTCTCATGCATTTATGTGATTTATCTCCACGACTAATCTCCCCCACTTAAACAGGCAAAGTTCACCTTAGAGTTCTTTTACTAATGAGCACTTCCCACGGCAGTAGGGTGCATTCAGTCCAAGCTTCCCGCAGCACACCTTTCTCATGGTGGGAGATGAGGGTCTGACTCCACCGGGCAGACCAGACCCCTGATTAGTCAAGCTTATGACCTCGATATCCAGGGAAACAGCACCCAGACCCTGCTGGGGGAGGATGAGAACTCGGTGCTGGGGCTGCACAATCTGTCTCCCTAACGATGGCACGTCCAAAGCGTGGTCTCCAGGAAAGGGACGGCTAACATCTGCATACTGACCAGGGGCCATGTCTTCTGGAAAGCACTTCATGTTTTGTTTAACTCATTGATCCTTGAAGCAACACTATCACGTAGGGACTATTTACTCACTCCCTTTCACAGATAAGGAAACTGAGGCACAGAGCAGTGAAGCCACCTGCCTGAAGGTTCATGGCTGGTAGATACTGGGGTGGCAGGTAAACATAATGCACCCGACACCAGAGCCCATTCTCTCAGCCTCTAGGCCAGCGTGTGTGCCAACCGTAACACCCCGAGTCCCTGACAACAGCTCCTCGTTTTTAATTTTTAAACAACCAATGTGGAATCAGATAATTCCCTTCCTTTAAGAGGGCTGACTGTACAGGAAGACTCTGAGACCTCTTCTAAGACCCCTTCTCTTGAAACAAAGGGACTGCCAGGAGAATGTACTATTTAAAGGAATTCTTTTTCCTTTTATTTGAATCATTTTCTGCAGGTTAAATTTCGTGAAAGCAGTGATGACTTGGCACAGGTTTCCCCACAAAAGAGACTAAGCCCTAAGATGCTCCAGGGTCTCTCTCATCATGCTTTATAACATCCCCAAACACCCCTGCAGGCGTGAACTCTAGCTGATCTTGCAAATTAGACTAGCTACACCCCTCCTGAGCATTTCCCAGGGTTCTGATTTACACCAAGCAGAGCTATGTCCAACACCTGATCTTTAGCCAGATTCTAAGTGGGGAAGGACACATGTACTCAGCGAAGGGACAAATGCCAGTCCTGAGACTAAGAAAGAAGGAGCTAGCTGAGCACGGATTTGGAGGAAGCTGGGAAGCAAGACTGGAGGCCTCGGCACTGAGACAGAGTCACAAGCTGGGAATCTTCCACTCCACCCAAAAGCATCAGCCCCACACACCCTCTGAATCTTCACTGAGCCATGTTATGCCACTCCCTACTTCTCCACCCCTTTCAAGGCCCAGCTGAGATATCATCTAGTTACAAAACCTTTGCTGGCCACATAAGTGCGTAGTGGTCTTCCTCTCTCCGAACTCGGGTGGTTAGAAACCATCCGTCATAGATATGATGGGGCAGCGCCCAGCTTCAAATAATACTCCCACTGTCCTCAGAAATATAACACGCTCTTCAGAGCCTGTGCCCCAATTTTGCATCACAGAAAAATAAGGTGTCACCCCATCTCTAGTCCTCAAGCATTTCTTCCAAGACTTGATCACATACTGTCTGTTATCTTTGAATGTAATGTCTTATCTGTACTAGACAGTGGGTTCCTTTCAGAGTTTGCAATCTGTGGTTTACTCTCTTGGGTGGTCAGGGGGAGGGTGGCAGAGACTGAAAAGGGCTACGGAGGGGGAGAGGGGACCCAGGGAGGAGCAGCTCACCAAGACCTGAGATCCGTAGCAGATGCTGAGCCCCCTGGCGCACAGAGGGTGAGAGGGTGAGGTCCACAAAGGCCTTCACTTGGGCCCGGTCCACAAGGCTCAGCCACGCCCCGTACTGTGGCTGCACAGGGTCAGAGGGCAGAGAGTCTGTGGAGAAGGAAGGCAGCAAATGTGGGCCAAACTCATGTACTTTCTCCTAGAGTCCAAATCCCAAATAGGCAAAAGAAAAGGTCTGGGCAGGGCTGTGTGCTGGTTGGAGCATCGTCTGGGCAGAAGCATGAAGCCTCTGGAACACAAAGAATACCAAGAATGTCTGAGCCAGAGAGGGGAAGGAGGGGTGGAGGGCAACTCACCCAGGTCCCCCAGGGTGACATGGCCCAGCACATAGAGGCCTCCCTTCTTGAGCTGGTTGGCCAACCGAAGCAGAGGCAGGGCACCCCGGGGGTTTCCCACTAGGAGCAGGAGCTGAGGTCGCCAGAACTTCACGTGTTCCTTCCGCACGTCCAGTCGGAGCAGGTATTTACGTACCTGGGGACAGGGTGAGGTGGTGGGGAGGAGGGACTCAAGTGGGCAACCCCTACTCACCGCCTCTCAGACAGGAGCCCCAACTCTAGCCAAGGAAAGAGAGGCCTTTTTTGTGGAGTTGGTTTTCCCAGGCTGCCTCCTCCCCTGCCCACCCTCCTCTGAGCTCCCCCAACCTGGTGGAAGAGCAAGGCCTGGCTGACATAGCCCCAGCTGCTGGGGCCGCCTCGAGCTGTGAGCAAGGCAGAAAGCAGGCCCATGAGAAGCAGGGAGCCACCGGCGGCCCCAGGACTGATGAGAAACATCATGAGCAGGCAGGAGGCTACCCCCAACAAGCAGGTGTGCCAGGAGAACAGGTTGAAGGTGGGGCTGCAGATGGACAAAGAAGGAAGGACACTCAGGGACGGCTCTGAACACCAGGCCTCTCTATTCCATTTCCAGCCTCACCCCTCTTGGTGTGAGTCCTTCCCATTCCTCTGTCTTTTTTCAAGAACACAGGCATTCTCTCACCGGAAGTTGGGGGCCGAGGCCCACTCCAGGCTCAGGCAGGACAGGTCCACTGCAGCATAGGCTACCAAGTAGAAGACGGTGACCACAGCTGCCAGGGTATTCAACTTCCCAGCTAGGAGCACCAACTGGACAAGGACCAAGAGGCTGAGTGTTGAGCCACCCCCCACATCCCATGCCAATGCATCCCGCCTTTTCATTTATGTCTCCCAGCCCACACCTAGGCTCCCCCTGGTCCTGCAAGCATAGCCAAGTGGGGCCTAGGGTAAAGGGAAGGGCAGTTGAAAGAGGAAGGCTTACCTGTACTAGGCCCCACGAATAGAGCACAGCCCCCCAGGGGTTGCCCCCTCGGGACACCACCTTGGCTGGTGCCAAGATCACTCCTGTGCAAACAGAAATGCAGCAGGCACGTCAGCCTGGGCCAAGCACAGACTGAAACCCACACGAAGGGCATGCTCAGAGTTGGGCGAGGAGGCAGGGGATGGCGCACCGAAGAGGTCGTCCTGGGCCAGGGCGTGGAGGATGCGGGAGGCACCGATGAGGGAGCTCATGGAGGCTGAGAGCGCTGTGGCATAGATACCAATCAATACCAGCGGGGGCCACAGGCTGATGGCGCGAAAGAACCCATAATCCTCCTGCAGCAGGATCCTACAGGGATGGAAAGCGGAGGGCATCGTAAACAAACGTGCGGCCATCTGCGGTCCTTGTGAGAACGGGGCTCACAACATCATGTGAGGTTAAGAGACGGACATTCTCAACTGACCCAGCCCCTATCTCAAGGACCATACTAATAGATGAAGCGTGCCAGGGGGATAGACTTGGCATTCACTGGTTATAGTTGGACTGCTCTGGAATTAATCACATGACAGACATTCCCAACAGTATATGTACAAGGAGCCAACTGTTTATGGAAATTGCCTAGAAAGCCATCTCCACCCCCGAACCAAGTGCTTACAACCAGGCACGTGGCAAACACTGGCTGCAGGTTAGCTAGCACCACTCAGCCAGTCCTCCCTTTGTCAACAGCAGCTCCATCTCTCCCCCACGGAAGAAAGTTCCCATTTTCCCTGTACCCCAACAACTTGGGCATCTGCCCCCCACCCCCGCCTGTGTGATCTTTGGTAATTCAGGTGCATCACCCTTGTCCAATGAGCCCCGCATTCCCTAGAGGACCCGGCTCACCCCCTCCCCAGGTACCTGTCACAGGTGAAGCTGGAGAGGAAGAAAAGCAGAATGTAGATAAAAAATGTGTAGGCAACAGCCACAATGGTGCCCAGAGGAATCGCCCGGCTGGGGTCCTTCAGCTCTCCTGGAGGGAGGGGAACACGGGGAGAGAGGTCAGCCCTCTACCATCCCCTATATCCCTGAGCCTTCAGCACCCAGGAAGGGACACAGGGTGGCAGCCCCATACACCCAAGAGGCAGTAGGCAGGGACTCTCACCAGACATGTTGGCCCCAGCCATGATGCCCGTGCAGCCATTAAAAAGGACGGCAAAGACGCTGGCAAAGGTCATCATGGCCCCTGTGGTGTAGTCCTTGGCATAGCCAGCTAGGAGGGATTGTTCCCAGGGAAGAGAAGGTGTCAAAATCCCTCCTAGAGATCCAGGTGTCTTGGCCTGACCACCCACTCCTCACTTTCCACAAGCCCCTGCGTCCCCCACCACCCTCACCAAGACCCCATCCCTGACCGAGCACTGGGTCTGGCTCAGCTCCGCATCACCTTCTTCTCCTGTATACTCTGTTCCTCCCTCCAGGCCTCATCCATGCTCTTTCCTGAGACATCTTCCCTCTCGCTCCTACCTGAATCCCCAGCCTACCTCGGGCCACCTCCAGGTCTACCTACTCCCCCGATCCAAGGCCCATACACCCGCCTGGCTCCTCTAGACCCCTCTACAAGTCTTGTCTTCTTGAATCACATTCAGTCTATCATGCTATTTGATTGTTTCCTGAATGTACATCTTATCTCTCCAACTAAACAAGTTCTTCTAAGGCAGTGACTGTCCTGCGGCCAACTCTTGCGCCCCACTGGGCCAAACACACAGCAGCCAGCACACACCAAACTAGTCTTAATTAAACTGCTCAGTTTCAGGTCCTGATCTCCTGCCCACAATTCTCTCTGACATCTGTTCTCATGCAGGGATTCCAAGGGCCCAGCCCCCACACCTGACTGCCCCTTGCCCTGAGAACCCCAGCACCTCTGAGCCCAGCTCACCGCCCAAGTTTGCCATCAGGGTGCTGCTGTTGAAGCCAGTGAAGTGGCCAACCTGGGGTGGCAGGGTGGAGCCATTGGGACCAGGCCGAGGGGTCAATTGGATGACCCTGGGCCCCACAGCCACAAAGCTGACCAGCACTGAGGCCAGGGAACCAGAGACCAGCAGGAATGTGAGAAAGGAGGCCCGGGCATAGAGGCCCGCCCCTAGTGTGCAGACCCCGCCCACCAGGCCCAGCAGCAGGGATCCATAAAGCAAACTCCAACCATAGCCCTGGGGCAGGACTCGGAACCCACTGGACCCTGTGGCATCTGCAGAGGAAGGAACAAAATTAGAAGACCAGGCCCTGAGGAGGGACCCCAACCGTGACACAAGGCAGGAACAGACACCCTGACTTGGTCCACCTATCCTCAGAAAGGCCATCTTCCCTACTCCCTCACTAAACTGAACCAGCATCCTAGCCTTGCTGGGTGGGTACCACCGATCTTACTGTCGATTTTAGGGATATTATCTTGGCCTGTGAGACTAGATGGTAAGTTCCCTGTGGGCCAGGAAAATCTCTGACATCTACACATGGCTGGGCACATGGTAAAAGCTCAAGAAAGACAAGCTAATGGGGCACTTTGCCCATCTCCCGGAAAGGGCCTCTCTCCCTCACGATCCCAGCAAACCCACAGAGGTTCCATGACCAGGTGCAGGGAACAGACCAGCACCGAAGACATCAAGCACAGCCTCCACCAGCCCCAACAGGGACACAGCACAGCCACAGACGTTAGCCAGGTAGAACATGAGGCCAATGCTGCCTCCAACCTCAGGCCCCAGGGTCCGGCTGATCATGACTAAAAGCAGGAGCAGGGGGTGAGTGTTAAGGGAAAAGGAGCATGAGGAAAGGTCCCAGCACAAACCACTCTGTAGCTGACCCTCCACGTCTGGTCTTCCTGCACATGTTCCCAAGGGCAACACATCCCTGCGCAGCCACTCCCAAGCCACGTGACTTCACACAAGTCCCTAGTGCTCGTAAGTTCCAGTTTCCTCTCTAAAATGAATGCAACCTAGTTGACAAGACTGTTAGGAGAACCAAAATGACAGCTGGAATACACCTCATGGACTAGAAAGAGGAACAGGTAAAGCCATGTTGGTCACCTTCCTCATACTAGCCTTTCTTCAAAACACTCATTAGAACCTGCCTCCCTCTTGCCCTGCCCCCTAAGCATGGAGAGAGGGGTCCCTCCCCCCTCCCTACAAGATGGAAGAGCCCAGACCCCAGTCCGTCAATGTTAAAGGATACAGTAAGCTCCACCACCCCGAACAGCTCCATTGGTGGCAATGGCACAGACAGAGAGGACGGTGAGCGCCAGGATGAAGTAGGCAACCAGCAGCATGGCCAAAGCCTGCAGCAGCCCAGCATGGCCCACCACGAACCCTGGGACAGGCATGGCAAAGCAGGTCAGAGGATGACTCACGCACCCATCCTTACCCCTCACCCTCTGGTCCTCAGTAACCTCTAGCCCTTCCACAACCTCATTCCAGCCCCCTGCCCGCCACTGCACCCCCTAGTAAGCCCCTCCCCCCATCCACTCACCAATCCTCAGGAAGACAACTATACTGAACATGGACAGGACTGTGGGCACTACCACCCCCAGGAAGGTGGAGAGCTTCCTGGCAGATTCGCCTCCAGGCCCTCCGGCCCCATTGGCAGAGAAGGCCACCCCATCTTCCCCCAGGAGCCGGTAGGCCAGCAAAGGAGAATTTTCATTTGCCATGGCTGACAGCAGGTGGAGGGAACCAGCAATGGATTATGAGGCCTGCACAAGAGAGGGTCCTGAATGGAAAGCAGCTCCACTGAGCCCCTGAAAACACCTCTAAGCAAATACCCAGAAGCCTCATTCAAAAGAAACACACACAAAGAGTTAGTGGGGGGCTGACTGGCCGTGGCCACTGCCCCAACAACGGCAGAATTTGGATAGCAATGTCCCTCCCCTTTCAGCTCTTGAGGGCCACCCCTTCCCCCATATCCTCGAGAGTAGGGATGGCAGTGGTTTTGGAAAGGGGCAAAGGTCCTCTCCCTTCTTAACTAGCAGAAGAGGAAGCAAATTCCCCAAAAGGGAAGTGAGTTATGGGCAGGAAGCCCTCCTCACCCCTCCTCCGCAGTGCAGCGCTGCCCCTTCAAGCTCCCCCATGCAGTCGCCTCACCTATGGGGAAAAAGAAACTTCCCAATCTTCCCACACCCCACTCTCCGTCAACCCTCTCCCTCAAACCATCACAAACCATCTCCTCTTCCCCTTGGCCTCGCCAGACCCCTCCCACCACTTGAGGTACCCCCCAAATACACGCTTCGGCTACCAAAACAGAACACAGGCAGGCAACCCAAGGTGGGTCCTCCTCCCCGCCCAGGTTCCTGCCCACTTTGTCCGGGAGTGGATAGGAGGGGGCCGCGATCCCTTTCTCCCCGGCCAGGTGCACCCCCACGGCCCGGGTGCGGCCGAGCACTCACTAACTCACCCTCCCGGAGGACGCAGTTGTTGCGGGGTGATCCCCGAGAGCCAGAGGGGTCCGCTACTGGCGGAGGGGGCGCGGGTGCCGGAAAAGAGAGCTGCGGATACCGGGATGCCAGGCCGGGAGCCTGCCCCCCAGCACACGCGTCCCATTGGTCTCCGGGCTCGGCCACGCCCCGTGGGTGCGACCGGGGAAGCCCCGCCCCCTCTGGGCTCCAGTGGCTACCGCTTCTCCTGCTCCACGTGTGCCCTGGATGCTGCCCGGGGTGCCCCTCAAGCGTGCGTCTCCTGCAGGGTGCGTGTTGGGGGCTAGGATAAGCCTGAAACAGGCTGATACAATCAGACCTGAAGGTTGCGAGCACGAATAGCAGGATGCTGCGGTCAGGAGCCATAGAACTCCCCCCTGGATATGCAGATGGCACACTAATCAGTGCCTTGATCACGCGCCCGCCATGCACCCCCCGGCCAATCGCAGGCTAGAGCACGCTTTGAAGCCAGAAGCCACCTATCCACTGCACTTCCTCTACTGCCCTCCTCTATATAACTCCCTCCATTTTGAAATAAATTTGCAGCTTGATCAGAATCCTTTGTCTTGCTGTCGTTCTTTCGCGCCTCCTGTCCCATCCCTTTTCATCCGTTGCAGGTATATCGGCGGACCCCGTTGACTGCCTCGCAGGCCGAGGCAACTGGCGTCCAACGTGGGGCCCCGCTGATCGCCTGTGCGGACCGCTGTCCCCTTCGATCGCAGCGTTTCGCCCGGCTCACCGCGACTACTCGGCCGCGCGCCGGCATTCCCTGACGACCCCCGTTCCCCGACAGCGGCATTTCAAAGGTAAGACCCAACCATGGGACAGGCATGCTCACAACATGATTTGTTCGTTGCTCAATTAAAAGAGTCTCTCAAGGTGCGCAAGATAAGAGTTCGTAAAAAAGATTTGAATTCCTTTTTCACTTTCGTTTTTAAAATCTGCCCATGGTTTCCTCAGGAGGGTAGCATTGACTCCCGCGTCTGGCACCGTGTAGGCGACTGTCTAAATGACTATTATAAAGTTTTTGGCCCCGAGACTGTCCCTATAACTGCCTTTAACTATTATAACCTCATAACAGACATCCTTAAAAACCACAATAATTCCCCTGACATACAGCGCCTTTGCAAAGAAGGGCAAGAAATTCTCCGTAGTCACTCCCCGGCCCCTTCAAAAGCCCCCTCAGTTCACCGCCTCCCCGACGCTCATGCTGACGCGCTTTCGCGACCCCCCTCACGAGCGCCTTCAAATTGCCCTTCTGTCTCCATCCAAATAGATACAGACCCTCAGGCCCCTTCTCTGTACCCTCCCCTTCAGGAGTTCTATTCCTCTGCTCCACCCCCCGTTTCTCAGGACTCCGGCGACCAGTTAGATCCCCCTGAACAGGCAGAATTAGAGGAAGAGGCCGCTCGCTACAATAATCCTGACTGGCCACCACTCGTGGCGGCAGTCCTTCCGCCATTCAAACCGCCTCCTTATAGTACCTCTCACGCACCCGCCGCGGCCATTTCACCCGCGGCGTGCAAGGCACCCATTACCTTGCCCCTGGCGGCCACCGCGGCATTCACTCCGCTTCCAAAGCCTTTCCTTCAAGAGACCCTCGCTTTCATCCGAGATATTAAAACCATTGCCAATGAATTCTCCGCTTTTACGATCAGTCCCCCTCCCCACGAGACTTTAGCATTCCCTGTTACTAGATCCCAGACTCGCCCAGATAGGACCGAGAACGTAGATAGTTCAGCTGCGGCTGCAGCTACCCCCCTTCCTGACAGTGACAACCCCGAGGACTCTGACAGCTCCCCTTCTGATATAGACGAAGCAGAGCCCAGTACAAGAGACACTGCGGCCCCCCAAACTTATTTCCACACATATAAGAAACTTAGTCTTAAAACATTAGAAAAGGTCAAATCTGCTGTAACACACTACGGGCCCACAGCCCCCTTTTCCCTCGCCCTAATTGAAAATCTTAGTGAGCGCTGGCTCACGCCCAATGATTGGTTCTTTCTAGCGAAGGCAGCGCTAAGTGGAGGTGACTTTATTCTTTGGAAAAGCGAATATGAAGACACCGCTAAACAGTTTGTTCAGCGTAATATGCGAAAATCCTCCTCTAAAAATTGGACCATACTTAAATTTCTTGGTTCCGCCCCCTATCAAAGCAATGAGAAACAAGCTCAATTTCCCCCCGGACTTCTAACCCAGATCCAGTCCGCGGGTCTTAAAGCATGGAGGCGCCTTCCACAAAAGGGCACCGCAACCACTTCTCTTGCAAAAATAAGACAGGGCCCAGATGAGCCATACAGTGATTTCATAAGTCGTTTACAAGAATTAGCTGAGAGGCTCTTTGGCGCGGGCGAAAGTGAAAATGCTTTCGTTAAACACCTAGCTTATGAAAATGCCAACCCCGCTTGCCAAAATGCCATCCGCCCCTATCGCCAAGGAGAGCTCTGTGACTATGTTCGCCTCTGCTCCGGCATCGGCTCTGCCCATGCTTTCGGACTTGCCATTGGTGCCGCCTTACAAAATTTTATGCCCCCACAGCCGGCGCGCCCCCCTAATCGCCTTTGCTACAACTGTAACCAACCTGGACATTTTTCCCGAGCCTGCCCCCAGAAGAGCCAAAATCAGACTCAAATTCGGATCCAAAACCCAACAGGACCTAGTACTAATAGTCCAGGAGCCCCTGCCACAAAATGCCCTCGCTGTAAGAAGGGTTTTCACTGGTCCTCAGAATGCAGATCTAAGACAGACATCTATGGACAGCCCATTCCCCCGAAGCAGGGAAACTCCAACAGGGCCCAGCCCCAGGGCCCCATTCCGGGTGTGAACTCCGGGGCTACACAGTTCACCCCCCAATCACTCCACCCACGGATCCCTGCCCTCCCAGTAATCAATCACGCCGCCACGTCACAGACCATCTGCCCTATTCTTACAGACCCAGTTACTGAGGCCACACAAGCCCATACCTTGCACCATTTAAATGCCCATACCCTTCGCCTTCTTTATAAAATCACTAGAGACCAAGCTAGGGACATCGTTAAAGCTTGTCCTCATTGTATAACCTCAGCCCCTGTGCCTCATTTAGGCGTTAATCCCCGTGGCCTTATACCCAATGCTATATGGCAAATGGATATTACCCACTTTGCCGCTTTTGGGAAGCAAAAATTTATTCATGTTACAGTTGATACTTTTAGTGGATTCATAGCTGCCACACCCCAAACAGGAGAAGCGTCAAAAAATGTAATCTCTCATATGATCCACTGCTTTTCCGCCTTGGGCAAGCCCCACACCATTAAAACAGATAATGGCCCTGGCTATACAGGAAAAAATTTCCAAGCCTTTTGCCAACAACTTCAAATTAAGCATATTACTGGAATCCCTTATAATCCTCAAGGACAAGGTATAGTAGAGCGGGCCCACCAAACCTTAAAGAATGCCATCAATCGCCTAACACACTCTCCTCTCGGGTTTTCAAAACAACAACCTCGAAATCTTCTAAATCATGCCCTCTTCCAGCTTAATTTTCTTACACTAGATATACAGGGTCGTTCGGCAGCCGATCGCCACTGGTACCCACAAACCACATCACAACAAGCCACTGTCATGTGGCGCGACCCCCTCACTCACGCCTGGAAGGGCCCAGACCCCGTCCTCATATGGGGGAGAGGCTCAGCCTGCATTTATGATCAAAAAGAAGATGGCCCACGATGGCTCCCTGAAAGACTAATAAAACACATCAATCATCGCCCCGCCCCACCAGCTGAACCTAATCAAATCCCAGGGAATAATAATACGCCCTGAGGAGATTTTCTCTTCTTCCTATTTCAGGTAAAACATGTTCTCCCAATGGCTCTTCTTCCTGTTACTACAAGCACTCTTACACCTAAGAACATATGGAGGGCTTCAAGCGCCGCCTAGTAACATTTACCACGTCCTCTTTGGGCCACCGTGTGAATGCCGTGGAGGAACTACTACCGATCATGCCATCCCCTCGTCTTATACTCAGGTAGTAGACTGCAACACAAAAACAGCTTACCTAGCTTATTCACCCACAACAGGGGGGATGTCCAAACCCACATGGTCCTGCGTACCTAAGCCTCCTATCATACCTGCCATTAATGGAAAGCCAGGACCATGCCCATGCACCACCTTTTATCCAACAATGCACTCTTCTTGCTACAATAATGTTCAAGAGTGTACCCTTGGCAATAAGGCATATTTTACTGCCATACTCCAGAAAACAAAAAATGCTGCCAACGTAGGGGACTGGGGAGATAGCTCATCACCCATTGGCCTTAGTTCCACCAAATACTTACAAGCCGGCTGCCAAGGCACTGTAGGACAGTCAGTGTGCTGGGAACAAACTCCTCCTATTCACACTTCTGATGGAGGTGGGCCTCAAGATATCATAAGAGAACTCACCGTCCAGAACCAAATAGAACAGCTCATTGAAAATCAATTCCCTAAACTCACCCATCACCCTCTGGCTCTTGCTAAGTCGTGAGGAGTAGATCTAGATACCCAAACGACAGACATTTTGACAGCCACCCATCGGGCGCTAAATATTTCCAACCCTACACTAGCTCAAGATTGCTGGTTATGCTTAAGCTAAGGCACCCCCATGCCTCTAGCTGTCCCCACCAACATATCAGCCCTGAATATCACCGAACAAAATTGCACCCTCAGCATACCCTTTAGAGTTCAGCCTATGCTTTTTTACTCCTCCCCCTGCATCTATAAGAAATTACAAAATAATTCTTTTGATATTTCTGTTGGTTTCGCTAGTTTTACCAATTGTAGCCACACGCTTAATTATAGCACATCCCTCTGCCCTGGTCCAGGACGAGCATTCATTTGTGGTAATAATTTAGCTTTCACTGCCTTACCTGCCAACTGGACAGGGCTATGCGTCCTAGCTGCCTTATTACCTGACATAGACATCATCCCAGGAGATGAGCCTGTCCCCATTCCTGCTTTTGACCACTTCGCAGGACGACACAAGAGAGCCTTAGCTATTATTCCCCTGCTTGTTGGTCTAGGAGTCTCTGGAGCGGTAGCTACCGGAACTGCAGGATTAGGAGTTGCAGTTCACTCCTATACAAAACTTTCCAAACAACTTGTCGATGATGTCCAAGCCTTATCAAGTACTATTACTGACATTCAAGACCAGTTAGATTCCCTAGCAGAAGTAGTCCTACAGAATAGACGAGGTCTAGACTTACTCACAGCAGAGCAGGGAGGCATTTGTTTAGCTTTACAGAAACGATGCTGCTTTTATGCCAACAAGTCAGGCATCGTCCGGGACAAAATCAAGACCCTTCAAGAAGATCTGGAAAGATGACGAAAAGCTCTGACTGAGAGCCCTTTCCTTACAGCCTTCAACGGACTACTCCCCTTTCTTCTCCCTCTCCTCGGGCCTTTAATAGCTATCATTCTCTTCCTGACCTTTGCTCCCTGGGTTCTCAGGCGCACCACAAACCTCATCCGAGACCAACTTAACTCCCTTCTTGGCAAACCTATCCAGATACATTATCACCTAGAGCTAGAGCTAGATTATCAGCTAGAAATGAATGAACCTGGCACTGACTCGCAGCGTCTTCTCCGAGAATGTCCTCGCGCATAAGCTCCTTTTTACACCCCCACCTCCTACAAGAACAGTATAACTCTTGGCATTATACTTTGCATATAAATTGTAATGGATACCGCTAGGTGCAGAGCAAAGCATCGCAAGGAGAAGCTACCCCGAAGGTGGCCCTGCCATGTCTCCTGAGAGGCAAGTCGGCTTGCATAGAGGTCAGCGCCCCAACCCTCTCCTCCGAAAAGGGTGCTTCAGAGCTCGGGACGAGCTCAGGAGGAGCCAGACCACTGCCTCCCCTAGCCGGTTAATGTCCACTCCACCTTAAAAATGAAAATAAGGGAGGAGATGTTGGGGGCTAGGATAAGCCTGAAACAGGCTGATACAATCAGACCTGAAGGTTGCACCCGAATAGCAGGATGCTGCGGTCAGGAGCCATAGAACTCCCCCCTGGATATGCAGATGGCACACTAATCAGTGCCTTGATCAGGCGCCCGCCATGCACCCCCCGGCCAATCGCAGGCTAGAGCACGCTTTGAAGCCACCTATCCACTGCACTTCCTCTACTGCCCTCCTCTATATAACTCCCTCCATTTTGAAATAAATTTGCAGCTTGATCAGAATCCTTTGTCTTGCTGTCGTTCTTTCGCGCCTCCTGTCCCATCCCTTTTCATCCGTTGCAGGTATATCGGCGGACCCCGTTGACTGCCTCGCAGGCCGAGGCAGGTGCGGGCCGCGGCTCCTACAGTGCCCATTACCCTGGTGCAAACAAACGCCCGTCGCCCGGGAGGGACCCCCCTCTAGCTCAGAGGCATCCGCAAGAGCCACTGATGAAAGGAGTACAGTTACGGCGGCAGGCAGGTTGCAGGTGGGCGGGACCATGACATCTGGCCCAGGTGTGCCTCCAAAACACTGGGCCTCGTCGGTCCAAGCCCTCGGGGTTCCTATGCAGCCTCTCGAATCCCCAGAACGTCCGCCGGGTCCTGGCCTCACTCCTCATCCCCAGAGCCCTCCCCTAGCGCCTCGTCCAGCCCACCGGCTGCCCTTTTTGCTTCCGCCACCTGAGGGAGCCATTGGCCGCTCATCCAGACGAGTCCTGAAGGCGCAGGCTACTGTTGGTCTGCTCGGTTTGCCTCCCCCTTTCGTCCCTCCCCATACGGTGTTCTTCCCTGTAGCATAAATTACAGGATTTATGAACCTCCGGGAGTTAGAAGCCCCTTTCCACTCCCTTCAGGTACCAGCCGTATTGGCACCACCTGACTACGTTTCTCATCTGTAAACTAGGGATTAACCAGAACCTCCCGCATAAGGTGACTCTGAGGGTTAAATGAATGGGCACTTGAGAACAATGCCAAAATGTTCAATGTTATCATTTGCATGCAGTACTATATTAAATATGCATAACCAGCCATGGATGGTATGGCTCAGTGGATTGAATGATACCCTGAGAACCAAAAGGTTGCCAGTTCAATTCCCAGTCAGGGTACATGCCTGGGTTGCAGGCCAAGTCCTCAGTTGGGGGCGTGCAAGAAGCAACTGATTGATGTTTCTCTCCCTTTCTTTCCCCTTTCTCTAAAAGTAAATTTTAAAAAATATGCATAACCAATCAATGAGGTAGGTAGGTACTATTATTTCCATTTTTCAATAGGAAATTGAAGCTTAGAGAGCTTCAGTAATACATTTCTAACTTTCCTTTATGGTTACACTGTCATTTGAGCGTCAGGAAATGAACGCCACTTTTCCTCCCACTTGTGTTTGGCTGTAGACAGAAGGGCTCAAACCAGTCGAAATGTGGCTTCGCCAGGGAGAGGTCTCATGAGTTCAACTGTGGCATTTTATTGGTCATCTCTGCTGCCCATGATGTGGCTCCTGAATCTCTCCAATACCACCCCTGCCGCAATTTTTGGTGGTTTCTATATCCACATTGATGAGACTTCCAACACCCTGGCCTGGCAGTCACTTAAATTCCACTTCTGCATAGCTCTTACCTTCCATCCTACTCAGTGGTCATGCCTAGACCTCATTCTTATCAATAACTGCAGGCCCTCCCTCTTTCCGTTCACCTCATCTAGTAGGCCTATTGAGAAAAAATCAGATGTTTGTTACCACGGTAAGAAAGATTTTATTCAGGACTGTCACAATAGGGGAGAGAAGTGGAGCTCAACCCCCAAATACAGCAAAGATAGTTGGGCATTTATACCTAACAAGCAAAATGAGGGGCCAGTGAATGGAAAATTACTAAGAGGAAATAGAAGGCATGGGGGGATTCCAGCTAAACAGACTTAACAGGTTCTTCCTGAAGGCAGGCCAGGGTGATCAGATAGCTCTCTAAATTGGGATGGGCAGGCCCAGCAAGGACAGGGGCTCAGGCCAGAAGAGGGTTCAGAAGAACCTACCTGAAGTTTGGTCAAGGAAAGGGTCTTTGTCATGCCCTGGCCCCAACAATCCTCCACTTCACTGAACCACAAATCCATTGTCCTGCCCTCTTTCCACTGTCCCCGACTCACTTCCTTTTTTATCCAGCTTAAAGGTCACCGGCAGTGAAAAGCACTCCCTTGTCCCTCTATCACTTAGTTACACCTCCTGGCAAAACCACAGCCCTGATCAACAATTTTCCATCTATCCTGAGCCTGCTCAAGCAGCTGAGTGTAGCTGGCGAGAACACCCAGCCATGGCGGCCAGTCTCATTTCAAATTCATGACCATGAACCATAAGTGGGTCTTTAATGCTGCTGAGCACTCAGACAAGATTTCTGTAGACCATTTACTCTCCCATACTCCTAGATGACTGTTAAATATTCACCTCTCTCTTCAACCCTCCAGTGCTTCCCCCATTGTTCTCACTCTCAGCTTACTGCCTTGCTTCCCAATTGAGAAAGCAGAAGCCATCAGATTAGACTCTAAAAGCTCCTATCTGCCCACCACACTTTGCTCTGCCCTCCTGCCTGCTACTAGGGACACACTGATTACGCTCCCAGTTAAGGTTAACCAGCTACTAGGTCCCATGTCATCAACTTGTTTACCCATTCCATTGGATCATTCCCATTAGTATACAAATATGCTTTTATTTCTCATGTCTTAAAAAGATTTCTTGAATCTACTACACCCCCCCCCATTATCACTCTATTTCTTTGTTGTTTCTTATAGCAAAACTTCTTGTATGAGCTGTCATTTCCAATCTCCTAGTCAGTTTCTTCTTAAACCCACTGCACTTAGGCTTCCGCCCCTCAGCAAAAGGGAAACTGCTCATCAAGTCACCAGTGGCTTCCACTTGGTCAGCCCACGGGTCAATGATCAGTCCTCATTTTACTGAACTACCAACAGCATTTGACATACTTGATCGCTACCTTATCCTCTCCAACACTTCCCTCGTGTGGCTTCTAGGACACCACACTCATAGATTTCCTCCTGCTCATTCCCTTTTGCTGGTTCTTCTTCATCACTACTCTTAACCAAGGAGCATCCCTAGGTGTTGGAGGACCAGCCAAGAGGTCACTGTAGATCAGAGGCGCTACTGAGGACTGGAAGTTCAGTTCTCGGACTTCCCTTTCACCATTTACCCTGTTCTCTTGATGATCTCATCCAATCTCATAATTTTATTTTTTAATATTTTACTTCTTTTATTTTTAGAGAGGGAAATGGAGGGAGAAAGAGAGGGAGAGAAACATCAATGTGTGGTTAATCTCATAATTTTAAATACCATCTTGTTACAGAACAGACCCGTGGGGTGGGACAAAATACTATTACCAAATGGACCCCCCCTTCTCCCAGGGTCCCCCTGTTTTAGGTTCGCCTTTGCCCACCACCAGGGAGTTATAGCTCTCAATAGCTCTCAATGTCAGAGATTGGTGAAAAGGAAAGGAATTATTTATTCAAAAGTTATACAAACTTAAGAGTAATGACTTAATGTCTTCAGTGAGATCCCAAAGTCCCTTAGAATATCCACAAATGCACACAGTCCTTCCTTCCTCACTTTGCCCAGTCCAGGGTACTGTATCTCAGGAAAAGAGATAGAAGTCCGTGGCTCAGGTAGCCCTCTGTTCTTCCCAGTATTCTGTGCTCACCTGGCAGGCCTCCCTTGGTTCCCAGCACCATCAGCTCTGTCGCCACTGTTCTTAAGATCTCCAGTTCTTAATCCAAACCTTCGTGGCACCTTCTTGTGGCCCACAAGCAAGAGTCCTTTCACCCCTTTCCTTCCCTCAGCGTCTCTCCTGCATTCTTCCAAACTGCTAAGAGAGAGTCTGCATCGCTGCTACATCTTGCTTTCCAGCTTCCCAAGCTGCGTGGCAAAGGGAGCCCCAAAGCTGCTGCGCAGTTTTCCCTCCCTCGACAAAAGTCACATGATCCCCTTTCTTGGCAAAGCCACATTGTTCCTCTCCTTTCTCCAAGCTCTCACTCAAGCACTGTAAGGGAGTGGGGGGTTGCCTTCCAGTTACATCTTGGTTGGAAGTCACTCCCATCTCCCTGGCTCAAAGGATGGCCACAGCTATTTAACATATCCATGAAACCCATTAAAAGTTATAGATATGTTAAATGACCATTCCTGAGGTTATCTGCAAAACTGTTACTATGCAAAACAACTCTCAATGGCCCTGCTCCATGTGTCCCATCCCCCAGTTCAAACTTGTGGGGGTGAGGACATCCTATATTTTTTAATATTCCCTGGACACCCTGAGTTCTGGATCCCATTACAAATCCTTCTTTGTGGGGCCCCTGGCTGCACCCTGTTAAAATTTCTATAATAGTGCCCCCATGGGTGTATCTTCAGCCCAGATTGCTACTCTGAATTTCAGACTGTATGTCCAACTACATACCAACATCTCTTCTTGGACATCAAACAGGCAATTCAGACTTGGTATGTCCAAAATCAAACACCTAAACTGAACCCCACAACCTACTCTTCTTGTGACCCTCCCACCTTTCCAGTTGCTTAGGTCAAAAACCTTGGGGTTATGCTTGAATGTTCTTTCTCATGCCTAACATCCAACCTATCAGCAATTCCTTAACCTCTACTTTTAAAATACAACCAGTATTAAACCACATCTTACCATCCTACTCCAAGCCACCATCATCTCTTACTTGCATTACCTAACAGGTTTCCTACTCTACCCTTGCCCTTACAGTCTATTCTCAACAGAGCAGTTAAGAGTGATGCAAGTAGAGCAAATATTAGTCATGATGCCTCTCTCTTCAAAACCCTCTAGTGATTTCCCATTTTCCTCAAAGTAGCAGTTAAAAGCCCTTATACATAGGGTAGCCATAATTACCTCCCGATTCATTGACTGTAGTCCTACTCTAACAGTTTATGCCTGTTGCCTTAGCATATGTATCAACAGCGTTTCCTTTGCTCAGATGTGAACCAGAGTGGTCTACATATTGAGTAGGCCAAAAAGTTTGTTTAGTTTTTCCATAACATGGCTCTTGTACTGCTTAGCTGTCTTTAACTTCATTCGAAACAATTTTGTTAGATTGTATTGTGACAGCTGTTATTTCACTGTGTAGTTTTAAAAAACGTATCAAAATTGGTGAATTTTTGTGTGGACATTTTAATATTGAAGATGGAAGAAGATATGTAACATTTTTGGCATATTATGCTTTATCATTTCAAGAAAGGTAAAAACGTAACTGAAACGCAAAAAAAAGATTTGTGCAGCTGCAGTGTATGGAGAAGGTGCTGTGATTGATTGGATAAGTCAAAAGTGGTTTGCAAAGTTTCTTGGAACTATTGACATTTTGGCCAAGTAATTCTTTGCTATGGGCTGTCTGACGTATTGGAAGATGTTTAGCAGCATCCCCGGCTTCTACTCACTAGAAGCCAATAGCAAGAGCTAGCCAACATGCTCAGAATATCCAAATCAATAAAGTTATTAGTGAAAATGAAATATGTGTCTTTTATTTTATCAAAAAATGTAAATGGACTTTTTAGCCAACCTGATATTACATGGCCAACCTCCCCATAAAGCCCTACCAAATCTACCTGCTCATCTCCTGATCCTGCCCCACAGCAGCTGTTACCTAGAAAATGGTGTGCTTCACCCCTGGCTGGTGTGGCTTAGTGGATTGAGTGCTGGCCTATGAACCAACAGGTCTCTGGTTCAATTCCCAGTTACGGCGCATGCCTGGGTTGCAGGCCAGGTGCACAGCAGGGGTTGTGTGAGAGGCAACCACAGATTGATGTCTCTCTCTCTCTCTCTCTTTCTCCCTCCCTTCTCCTCTCTAAAAGTAAATATATAAAATCTAAAAAGAAAAAGAAGAAAACTAAATGTCTAAATGTTTAGAAAAAAAGAAAATGCTGTGGTTCACAGAGCTTGAGCCTCCTTTTGCTTTTGGACTCAAATATTACTTTTAGTTAAATCTTCTCCATCAACCCCATTTAAAGTTGAGCCACATTTTCCTCCCCATCCCCTATCCAGTTTTTTTTTTCCTTATAGCCCTTAATACCACCTAATACGTGGCTTACTTATCTTGTTCATTGACTGCCTCCTCCCCATATAAAGTTAAACTCCACGAAATAGGAACTTTTGTTTTCTTCGCTGCTGTAACTCCTATGCTTCTAACAGTCCTAGAACTCAAGTAGCCCTTAATAACCATTCTTTGAGGCCGCTGGGAACCCTCCCAGGCTTAGGGCTTGCTCCTCACGTGACTGCAGTGGCCCCGCCCCACCGTCTGGGAAGCGAAGATGGCGGCGCCCAGGGTGGCCTCAGAGATGTCAACCAACGAGAGAGCGCTGGGCCGCTAGAGCGTCCACTCTGCCGCCTATTCTGCGGTAGCGACCTGGGAAGGCGCGAAGAGGGGGTATACGTGCTAGTCCTCCCCACAATTTTTTAAAGGTGGGGGGAAACAAGCTACTCCTCAGAAGTTGCTTGGTCAGATCTGCCTCCAGCCTTTCCACGGATTGGAATCCCCGGGATCCCAGTCGGATAGGACAAGGTTGTGGGGATTCAGTATCTGGGTTCTTCTCCCCTCGTGTCGTCTCCCGGGTTTTATTAGGTGACTTTGGAGTTTCTATCCAGCCTTCAGTTTTAAAGATGTCCCTAACACACACCCAGTCCGCCCGACAGGGACAAGGACATCCAATCCTCCCACTCAGGGGTGCCGCACTCCAAGTTAAGGCCCTAAATGCTAATTCCTGGTGACCCACCCTTCCCACCCCAGCAGTGAGCTCCCTAGGATTAAGTCTAGTGAGTTCAGAACCCCCCTCCCTCAGGCCCCTGGGGCAGATGAGCCCTTGGCCACCGCCCGTACAATTTCCTGCAGACCCAGCAAACAAAAGGCTCGGGAAGAGAGGCGAGGCTGAGCAGGGCGCCCTTCCTGCTGGAACAGCTGATGGAGCAAACTGGCCCTGGAGGGAGCGGAGGGGTGGGATGAAATTCCAGGGTTCCCGAGGGACGGCACTGGGGGGCCAGACTCCTAGTTCTGGGGGGTGGGGAGTAGGGAGTCCAGGAAAGTGGATTTAGAGGGCCCAGGCACGGCACCTGGGCTCTAGGAGATGCACATTTGTGGGAGTGATGTCAACCTTAGGGAATGGAGGGGGTGGGGGAGTACGGCTTCAGGTGAGCTCTCAGGCCCCACCAAGGCTGGAATGGGGGGGGCTGGGAGAAGACCTAAGCCCTGCATCGAGTCGGGCCCAGCTTACAGCCCTGCAGCTTGACCTGCTACCCTCTGTGCCGGCCCCACCCAAGCCTGACTTCCTGCTCCTCCCCAGGCACAGAGCTTTCCCTTGCCAAGCTCCAAAACCATCGCAGGAGCTTCTTGTCTCTTCAGGGCCCTGAGAGCCTATCCCCCAGCCACAAATAGTCCTTAAATTCCCTCCTAGAGCCAATGCCCATGCCCCATTCCTGTCAAGGACACAAGGGTAAGGGAAGGGCCACATGCAGTAGGTGGGGGGATGTTGGCATGGAGGGGGGCTTGGCCTCATATCCTGTCAGGCTGCCAAGGGAAGAGAGGAAACAAAAGACTTCCCCCTGCTGGGACAATGAGCCTCCCACTACCTCTCTCCCCTTCCACTCCCCCCTCCAACCTCTCCCTTTTAGCTCTGGCCTCCCTTCTTACCACCTCTTGGCCCTCTGGTAGCCTTGGCTTCTGTCATGAGCTGTGCCCTTCCCCCTCCCTCCTTCCTATCAGGTCCCACTGATGCTCCCTCCCAGTCCTAGCTGTTTCAGTCCCCTGCTAGCACATCAGTGCTCAGGGCCCCTTACTCTATCCCCAGCGCCAAGATTAGAGGCTCGAATGGGCAAGGCTCTGGTGAATGTTAGTGGGAATATCATACCCCTTTAATAGCTAGTGGAAAGTAGAAGCTCTGCGAGAGAAAGGCTCCAAGTTGGAGGGAGGGAAATGCCCTCTGCCTGGCCTGGATGAGGGAGGAAGAAGGAAAGGGCCTTGGAAGTGCAGCTGGAAGTTTCTCCTGGGTGCTGAGTGCAGTGGAAGCGCACCCCAGTGGAGCCAGGCCTGTCTGCTGACTACTAGTGAGTGCACTAGACAGGTCATGTAATCTTTTGAACCTGTCTCATATTTAGAGTAGATGTCATAATAATGCCCATCCTTCCTACCTGTCTAACAAGGTTCTTATGATAATTTAAATATGATAAGGTTTGCTTTTTTAAAAAAGTGAAGTAGTAAGGTTTCTCCTCCACACCCCCATTCTCATTCCCAGCAGCTTCTGTCACCCCATATACAAAAAACCTCCCAAACCTGCATCTCCAGCCAAAAAGCTGTCTCTGAACTCTTAAACGGTACACAGGGATCTCAAACTCAACATGCCCATCATCTTCCTCCTCCCTGGTCCATTTCACTAGCTCCTGCCAAGCTGCTCAAGTCTGAAACTTTTTAAAAAATTGATGAGACAGAGAAACATCACTTTGCATTCAACTTGTGTATGCATTCATTGGTTGACTCTTGTACATGCCATGACCAAGGATCAAACCCATATTAAGACAATGCCCTAACCAACTGAGCAGCTCAGCCAGGGCCTAAGTCTGAAACTTGAATCATGCTTTATTTCAGTCTCCTCCACCCCCATAGCCAGGTTCTAAATCCTGTCTACTCTAGCTTTTTGACGTCTCTTAAATCCTCCCCTGAGATACACACACAAACCAATGTCAGTTCAAGCTCCGTCATTTGGAGAACTGCATTTGCTTTCTCTGCCTTCAATCTACTCTCCAAAGTTGTGTAAGTGGAATCTTTCTAGACAAATTCACTGATGTTGCTTCTTTGCCTGAAATACTTCAGTGGCTCCCAAGGTATGCAGGACAAGTATGCACTCCTGGAAGATCCTGTAATGACCAAGGCTGACCCTTGCTCACCTGTCTTCTCCGTTGTCACTGTCTTTGCACTCTATACCCTGGCGTTGTGAGCTCTGGGCAGTTTGGAGATGATCTCACTATGTTCATGCTTTTTTATATTCTCCTCCTTCTGCCTTTAAAACAACCTTTCCTGCCAGTGTGCTCTAGGACTCATTCAGACAGCATCTTCTTCGGGAAGCTCACCTTGACCCTGCAGGCTGGATTAGGTGTGCTCCTTCCTGATACCATAGGACCCTCTGTATACCACCATTCATGCTCAACACATAGTCTCCTATGTTAGAGATTAAATGGCTATTTCTACCCCTAGTGTTACAGGACGGACCCGTGGGGGAATGGGACAAGACACTGTTATTGAATGGGCCCCCCCTCTCCCAGGGTGTCCCTGTACTAGGTTCATCTTGTCCGTCGCCAGGGAATTATGGCTCTCAATGCCAGAGTTCGGTGAAAAGGAAGGGAATTATTTATTCAAAAGTTATACAGAATCATGACTTAATGTCTTCGTTACAATCCCAAAGTCCCTTAAAACACCCACAAACACACAATCCTTCCTTCCCCCCTTTGCCCAGTCAGGGGTACCATATCTCAGGAAAAAATAGAATTCTGTGGCTCAGGTAGTCCCCAGTTCTTCCCAGTAATCCATGCTCAGCTGGCACGACTCCCGCGGTTCCCAGCACCATCGGCTGTGTCACCAGGATCTCCAGTTCTTAATCCAGATCCGCGTGGCACCTTCTCCTGGCCCACCAGCAAGAGTCCTTTCACCCCTTTCCTTCCCGCAATGTCTCTCCTGCATTCTTCTAAACTGCTAAGAGAGAGCTCTGCATTGCTGCTACATCTGGATTTCCTGCTTTCTAAGCAGCGTGGCAAAGGGAGCCCCAAAACTGCGTGGTTCCCCCAAAACCGCTCAGTTCCCTCCATGGCTGCCGCGCCTGGCGCGAATCTCCCTCTGCATCCCCATTTCTGACTCCCCACAATCGGCTACACCTGCCAGCATTCCCGTATTTTTCCAGCTTTTCTGGGTTGCCATAGTAAGTCTGGGCAGGCGTGGCCCCGTGGCCTGGAGCCAACCATCTCCAAGCTCTCAAGCAAGCGCTGTAACCAGGGGGAGTTGCCTCCCAGTGAAGTCATGGGTCAAAGTCACGCCCATTTCCCTGGCTCAAAGCTTGGCCACAGCTACTTATCTATGAAACTAGCCAAAAGTTATAGATATGTTAAATAACCGTTTTTGCAGTTATTTGCAAAACTGTTGATATGCAAAATAAATCTCAGTGGCTCTGCTCTGTGTATCCCATCCCCCAGTTCAGACTTGTGGAGGTGAGGACATCCTATATTTTTAATATTTCCTGGACACTCCGAGTTCTGGCTGCACCCGGTTACAGTAGCTGTCAAATCCTGGGAAGCAGAGGATAGCTGTGTCCCCAGTCCTGGCCCATAGTAAAATGTTCAAAAATGATTGCTGAGTAAATTAAAGAAAGACGAGTCAATAAAGAATTACTAGTCAATAAAGAATAAATAGTTAACAAAATTACTGAGTATTTACTGTGGGCCAGACAGTGTATGTTGAATATATGTTGTACCTGCTTCCATGAAATTTAGGGCCACATACAAGTAAACATACAATCACTGATAAATTAGTAAAGGCTTCCGTGTGTGTCTCATACAACTTTGCATATGATGAGTTCAGGAAGATTCGTGGTAATCACATGAAGCCTGGATTGCAGTTTTGTGAGTCCTGAAGTTTATACAATTTGAGGAACCCTTATTAAGAAAACAAAATTGTGAATATAAAATTAGGTAAAGTTATCGTCTGTTTAGATTGAGAGATCACAACCATGCAAATGTTAAGGGGACGAATACTAAAAATATTACAAAAGCCAGATTAGAGCTCATTTATGACTAAATGTGAACCATTTGTCATGTATTGCAAATGAAAAACGATGTGTTTTGCTATCGTTTTACTGTGATGTTTTATTTTTTGTTATACAAAAGATGTGTATTTAGGTATAGTCATGCACTATTTTTTTAAATCTAGATAAATAACATATTTGCAGTAAATAACTACTCAACGCACCTCTATAATACTTTCACATCCTACCTTCTTCTTACAGGTGTAATCTTTGACCACCTCTTCATATGATTATGACTTTGTGTTATTATTGTCTGTTCTCTTTATATCTCAGTCTTCCCTCTAGTATGAACAATTTATTTTTTTTCTTTCATTATTGAGTTCATAAATATCTCTTTTGGCTTTTGATTTATAAACTTCTCTTCAACTCATTACTGGTGAAGTCAAAACCTTTATCAAGTTGCTTTCCTGTAAGAGCTGTGATTCGGGACTGTCTCAAACGTCCTCATGCGGTGACTCACCTTGAAAACTGTTTAAATTGATGGCACTCATTAACCAGGGCTTTGAGGAGCCAGGACGGTGAGAGGTGCCGAAGTGTAAACCTCATGGGCTTCCAGGTAAATTTAACTCTAGACTTGACAGGGTTACATGGGCTGTGATATGGGAAGAGGAGTGACAATTTCTACAGTTGATAGTGAAGAAATGATCAATTGTTTGTTTAATAAGGATAGGAAAAGTCCTAACTCCAAGACTGCTCCAAGCAACTGTAATGACGTGAATGGCAAAACCAAAGCCCTGCCAGCTGTTGGGAGATGGCGTAGGGGCGGGATGCTCCCCATAGGTGCTGCCATAATGATCACGGGCAGGGGACGGGGTGACAACCTTATATTTGGGGGGAGGACAGCGAAGTGCCCTAAGTGCTGTAATAAGAAAGGAAGGAGGGCTTGAGCTTTTCTGGGCTGATTCAGGTCGTGACATGGATGCTGACCTGTGTAATGTAATTCAGTGGATACTGAATTAGCTCACCTAGGAAGTGGTCCTGGGTGGTCAGAGGGTGGAGAAAATGATCTCACACCTACAGGATAGATGGAGAGTGATTCCTGCGTATTGGAGTGAAAAATCCCAGCTATCATCTCAATGGAAAGGGGAAGTAATGGCATTTATGCCAGGTTACAAGATCTTTGAGGCCAGGAGCCACATTTTACAAATCTTGCAAATTAGCAGTGATCACCCAGCACATAGTAGATGCTCAATAAAAGTTTCATTTTGTTCATTCTTTTACTGGTATACACTAGGTACTAAAAGCTGGATTATATGCTGGGGGTGGGAGCTGAGGACTCAGTGATATGGGATCTACTGGGTATTTTCTTACCTAAACTGTTCTGTCTCGCTGAGGGGGGCCTGGTCCTCAGGGGTTGGAAATACAGGGTTCAAGTCCACAGTGAGCTATTACACTATTTCATTCCTGTCTCATCAGCCCCTCACTGAGGCCTGCCTCATTTCTCTGTGCATCTCGGTCTCTACCGTGCACCAGCATGATGAATCATGATTCATCATGAACTCCCAACCAACACCAAATGAGGAAATTCAAAGAGTCCAGGAGGAGACAAACTTTTAGAGGGGAGAATCTGAGTGTGGAGTGAAAGCAGGGAAAGGTGGGGGCAGGGGGAATGTAACCTGGAGGAGAAGCTGATAACAGAACGGAGACTGGACTTAGATCAGGGAGAGAGGAGGATGGTATTCCCAGCCCCAGCCTGGTCTGCTGGCCTGGTCTGCCTGGCTCCATTCAAGCCGCCTGTTTCCTGCCCCCTGTGACCCCCCACCCCGGAGCAGGACCCAAGCAGGGCAACAAGGAAGGGCAGGGGTGTGGGGAGCACCACTTGTGGCAGGAAGATAAGGGAGCTGGGACAAGAGGTCACTACAGGCCTGGCTGGCCTCTCTGGGGGGTTAGTGATGTTTGACAGCCTGCCCCCGTTCCCCAGACATCAGTGACTCCTCCCCACCTCTCTCTTGGCTCCTCAGCTCCTCCAGGCACTGTCCCCCTTAAACAGTGTCTGAATTTAAGCCCTTTCCTTCCAAGTCTTTCACTGGAGGACCCCTGCAGCACCCTCCATCCACCCCATGACTCACACTAGGTGCCCTGATGTAGAAGGGGGTTAATGGGAGTTTCACTGCTTTCCAGGATCCTCCCCTCTCACTGATGGGACTGGAGGGAGGGTGGTGGCAAAGAGAGGAAAGGCCCTCCCAGCCATCCCGAGGGCCCCCAGGAGCCAGACAGGAAACAGCCTCAGGAAAGACAGCAGCAGCCCGGGCCCCAGCCCCAAGGGTCAGTGCTGAGGGAGGTGCGGAGCCCTCCCAAACGCGACAGTGAGAATGAGGACGGTGATTTAGGAATCCATCCGGACACCTCACTCTTTCAGACCCACCTACCTTTTATTTACCCTTGCTTCCTAGACTTTTCTATACTTCTTCCCATCTCAACGCTGTTGTCTCATTTCCACTCCGCATTTTTCAGCGCTAGGTTGAGCGCACAGTAAGTCCCCAGTAATAAATGTTCCTTGAATGATTGTGTGAGAGAGCGTTCGCTCCGGGGTTATCTAAACTGAGATCGTTGCCTCGGGGAACCCCAGGGCCACCCTCCATCCTCAAAACCTTCCCCCAAACACGGTCCCTTGTGCCAACGAGAAGATAGTGGGCTAATCCAGAAGAATCTTAAGTCTGCGGGATAATGCGCACTTTTGTGGGGCCCTTGGCGCTGCTTGGGTGTGCTGCTCTGCTCCCTGGTGTCCCCGGGATTCTGCCCTGCTGCAGGGGTCCCGGGGCCCCGGCCCGGACACGCGTGATCCGGGCCCCGGCACACAGTCTCTGTGCACATTTGGGCGGTCCCTGGGCTCCGCGCCCACTGCCCCTCCCCCTTCTCCAAACTTTCTCCGAACTTCCCGACCTGCTCCACTGGGCGCCCCACTCCTCTTCCCTCATGAATTATTCAGCACCGCGCGATCCAATCAGCGCGCCCCGGGCCCCAGTCCTAGTCAGGGCTGGGGGCGGCTCCCCCAGCCTCCCGCGCGCCCCTCCCTCCTCCGCCGGGCGCCGCCTGGCCGAGTCCCAGCCCGGCCCAGCACAGCCCCGACCCGGATCAGCAGACTCCCTCTCTCCCGCTTAGTCCTTACTCTTGCTTTCCACCCACCCCGCCGGCGTGGAGCGCACTCAGCCCGCAGCGCAAGCAGCACCACTCCCCCGGAGAGGGGGTGGTGAAAGAGCGAGGCAGGCCCACCCCTAGCCAGCCGGGGCGGGACCCCGAGGCCCCGGAGGAACCCCGACTCCAGCCACGTCTCTCTCTGCTCCGGTCCGGCGCGTCCCCTACAAGGACGCCCCCCGCCCGCCTGCGCGGTGGGGACGCGGGGCCACACCTGGGCGCCGCCGCCCGGTGTCCTGCGCGCCCGCATGGGCCCGCGCTGAGACTCCGACCGAGAGTCCGGCGTGGGGGATCCACTTCTACCCGCTCAGGGGGGATTCAGACCTGGGGGGGCTAGCGCCCCCCAAACTCAGATCGGATCCAACCGGAGTGAGGCGGCGCCATGGAGCTCCGGGCTCTGCTCTGCTGGGCTTCACTAGCAGCCGCTTTAGAAGGTGAGTTTCCTTAGGGGCATCCCGCCACTCTTGGGGCCCCCAAAGATGGGCCTCGGAGTGGAGGGGCCCGACCTCTCTCTACCCCTACCCGGCACCTCAACCCCGAAAACTTCGGACCAATAGTACTAGACCGGGCGGGGGGCGGGGGAGAGGCAGCCCAGCGGGGAGTGGAGTTTTCTTTTGTTTGGGAAAGAGATGGAGTCGGGCCCCGTCCCGGGACTTGCCCCAGCCCCGGATCCCCAAACTCTCACTCCTGACTCCAGACTCCGTTGGCCGGCCTTTCCTTTTCTCTCTCCGCCAGTCCTCAAAACCCTCTTCAAAGTTTCTGACCCTCTTCCCACCTCTGCCAAAAAGAAGGAAAGGTTTCTGGAGGAACAACTGCAGACAAGGCAGAATTTTGTGCTAGGCCATAAACTGCCCCCACCCCTCATTTCCTTAGTATTCACACCTTGATCCTCCAATTCCACTCTCTCTGTCAGAATGGCCACCTTCTGCACTCACACTCCAAACAAATCTCCCAAAGCCACGGCCCCTGCCGCAGAGAGGCCTCCTTCCTGGTTTCCCCAGGCTGCACCCCAGCCCTTTAAATGCTCTCTAGACCCCAGCCCTGCCCAAGTCCTAGACAAGCTGTCTCTCCTCCCACCCTGCCGGCCAGCAGAACTGACCTGTGCAGCCCCTGTGTTGCCCTAACTCAGCCTAATGACTACCTACCTCCTTGTCTCTATACATTTCTAATTTTTCTATATTCTCCCCAAATGTTTCTTCATCCATGAGTCTCTCCCCTCCCTTCACCCCCTAGAGGGGGAACCAAGAGCCCTATAAACCCTCCTCCTACATCCCTAATCTCCTTTCAATGAGCTGCCTCCTTCCCCTCCTTCACTGCCTGAAATCAAAGGGGTCTCTGGAGAGGGGGCTTTGGGGGCTGCTGAGGAGGAGGAATCAAAGGCAGTTAGAAACCCCTCTCCCCCAGGCTGGGCAGCTCTGCTCTGGGCTGGGGATCAAAGGCTAGGTGTGGGGAGAGGGGAGACTAGCCTGGCTCTGAGAAAGAAGGGGAAAAGACTGTGGGAGAGAAAGAGAAGCAGAGCAAAGAGAAAACCCACCAGGATGAAGTGAGGTAAGAGGGAAGAAAAGATGCAAAGAGGAAAAGGGAATCACTCAATCTGCTGTCACCAAAGGGCTTTCTAAGCCCCAGGCCCATGCTGAGGACTTTATATTTTCATGGTTCCTACAGCCCTGGGGGTAGGAGGGATTGTTGTCCCATTTTACCGCTGAAGGGCCTGAGGCTTAGAAGAGTTAAGTAACTTATCCAAGGCTGGGCACACCATGAAGTTGAAAAGTGGGAGACAAAAAACAGAGGAGAGAGCAAGAGAAATGGCGGTGGACAGAGAGCTGGGGAGAGAGAGGTGAGAGGCCAGAAAACGGACTTGTCAAAGAGAACTCCAAGAGGAGGTAAGACCCAGATAGAGTAAGAGAAAGTGAGCCTGTGCTCAGAACGCAGGGGGCAGCCCTGAAACAGAGACAGTGTGTAAATTGGAGACAGGAAAACACTATCCAGGCTGGAACAATGGAGGGTGGAGACGGCAGGCTCAATCCACCCCTTTCCCAGAACCCGGGCATCCTGTCCCCAGCGTGCTCGGCTGTCTCCTGCCACCCATGGGGGCCAGGGCCTTACCTGGGGCTGGCCCGGTCCACCTGATTCCTTGCCCTCTGTGGATAGCACTTGCTCCTGGGGAGGAGGCTGCCCCACCCACCTGCCTTCCCTTCTCTCTCGCAGCCCCCATTGGGAAGTGGGGACCTGGTCCCAGGTGTGCTGCTGGTCTCCAAGGGGATTCCCCTACCCTCCCTCCACCCTGTGCTGCCAGGGCCTGTGCAGTTTCCCCTAATCCCCACCTTCTGCTAGAGCCCCGCCCCTCCCCCAGGCTGAGCTGAGCCAGGTGTGTTCTTCCCCCCCCCCACCAATACACACACACCCCTAAAGTCTCCTCCCCTTTTCCTTTCCATAACCAAATCCAGATGTGAGGCCTCTGCAGGCAGGGGCCAGGGCGGGAACCCAAGCATCCTGGCCTCCAGCACTTCCCCTTCTGACAGCAGCCACAGTAGAGAGCTGGGGGGAGCGGGAGCGAGTGGGGGTGCTGGCTGGGCCTCAGGAGCTAAGCAGTACCTCCCAGGATCTGAAGGACTAGAGTGTGGGGACATGGAAGAGGAGTAGAGTTGGGGGCAGGGAGGCAGTGACTTGGGGATTGGGGAAGGGACTGTGGAGGCCCTGGCAGGTCCTGTAAGGAGGGGTGTCTGCATGCCAAGCAGCGCTTTGCCCACCAGAGTCAGGCCCAGGTCAGTTGTCTAATTTAATCCTTTCTGAGCTGTTGGCCCTTCTCTTCCAGCGTTTGCACCTTCCCCTATTCCCCAGGGCACAGCGATTGAGGGAGGTCTAGATCTGGGAATCCTGAGGGCCAGCAGCCTGCCAGCTGTTAGGGGTGGGGTTGGTGTTCAGAAGGAGAGCTGAGAAATGGGAGGGCAGGGCTCACTCCGCTAGCTCGTTATCTCTGGTCTCGGTCTGACTGTCTCTCCAGATTGAAGCTAACAGGACCTCCCCCTTCCCCATTCCCAGGCATCTGGTCTTCCCAGTGTCTCCCCTAAGCAGTGACTGTCTGTGTGTGTCTGTCTTAGAGACCCTGCTGAACACAAAATTGGAAACTGCCGATCTGAAGTGGGTGACATTTCCTCAAGTGGAGGGGCAGGTAAGAGCTGGGCCCGGGAGCTGGGGTTCAGAAGGGAGACTGAGGGACGAGGAGCAGCAGGGCTGACCTGCTCCCCATACCACCGCCTAGATCACAGCAGCAGGAACCCGTGTCCTCCGAGCTCTTGCTCTCAGAGGTCCCCTTCCCTAGCCACCCTAGCCACTTCTGTTTGGTGACAAACACCCTCCCACTGACATTGAAGCCAATCAGCAGCCCCCACACCAACCCCCTTCTGCCCACAGTGGGAGGAGCTGAGCGGCCTCGATGAGGAGCAACACAGCGTTCGGACCTATGAGGTGTGTGACGTGCAGCGAGCCCCGGGCCTGGCCCACTGGCTGCGCACAGGTTGGGTTCCCCGGCGAGGTGCCGTCCACGTGTACGCCACACTTCGCTTCACGATGCTCGAGTGCCTGTCCCTGCCTAGGGCTGGGCGCTCCTGCAAGGAGACCTTTACAGTCTTCTACTTTGAGAGTGATGCCGACACAGCCACAGCCCTCACCCCAGCCTGGATGGAGAACCCCTACATCAAGGTACCCAGAGCACAGCCACAGGCCAGGGCGGGGCTGGGGCAGACCTGTGGTCTAGGGACAGTGGAGGTGAACTTCTAAGGCCCTCTTGGTTGGGGCGCTGGAAGCAGGAGCCTCAGGTCGGGGGGGTGGGGGGGCGGGGGGGAAGAAGGCGGTCTGCTGGTGGAGCGGCAGCATGTAGTTGGGCTGCCGGCCTGGCCCCCAGGGAGGGTCCTCTCAGTCACTCCACTCCGCTGTACCTAGGCCACCCTACACTTCCCCCTTTATCCTCCTACCCCTCACCCTGGAGGGCTGTGTCTCTGCCTCTCCACCCACCTACTATGTCTTCTGTGTTCCAGCTCCTAGGTCTCCCCTGGGATGCCTTTACTGGGGCACCCCCCTCTGGGGTCCCATCTGTCCTCACACTCATCATACTTTGTAGCTTGTCTGTGTTTCCTTCATTTCTGTCTCCTCTGCACTGAGCTCAGGCCTGGTGTACAGTAGGTGTTGATAAATTTTTGTAGGATGAGTGAATGAACAGAAAGGGGGTGTTGTAGGACAGAGCTGGACCCATTGTAGGAGCTCAGCAAGTATGTTAGGACCTGCAGGGAAGTGGGTTGAGAAAGGTGGAGAGAATGTTCTGGAACAGAATCCAAGGAGGTCAGGGAGAGGGTAAGCTAGAAAGAAGAAGACAGTCCACCAGGTCCTTGGGGAGTGGAGGACAGCAGCAGTTGAGTCTCTTCTTTGACCCCAAAGGTAGACACAGTGGCTGCTGAGCATCTGACCCGGAAGCGCCCTGGGGCTGAGGCCACCGGCAAGGTGAACGTCAAGACGCTGCGTCTAGGCCCGCTCACCAAGGCCGGCTTCTACCTGGCTTTCCAGGACCAGGGCGCCTGCATGGCCCTGCTGTCCCTGCACCTCTTCTATAAGAAGTGTGCCCAGCTGACCGTGAACCTCACCCGCTTCCCAGAGACCGTGCCTCGTGAGCTTGTGGTGCCAGTGGCAGGGAGTTGCGTGGCTGATGCCATCCCTGTCCCCGGCCCCAGTCCCAGCCTCTACTGCCGGGAGGACGGCCAGTGGGCTGAGCAGCCGGTCATGGGCTGTAGCTGTGCTCCAGGGTTCGAGGCCGCCGAGGGGAATACCAGGTGCCGAGGTGAGAGGGGTCATGTCTGCAAGAAAGTGTTGCCAATCCACGAGGAGGAGAAGGTCCTGTACCCTGTTTTTGGACTCACTTCTTAAATTCCCATTTTGAACATTTTTGGCTCTCCTGGGCACCCAGTTCCCGGAGGGCCTGTTTTCATTCTGCACTCCTCTACCCCCCCAGTATAGTTCAGAGCCCTTCCTCACTTCCACACTCTCCCTGAGGTGTCCACTCCCTTCTGGACATGGGAGGCTGTCCAGGGATGCAGCACTGTCCTCAGGTGGGGGGGGGGGGGCCTTGCTGGGCTCAGAGGACAAAGGTGTCATGGTCTCTATTTTTGTTCACTGTGATTCCTCAGTATTTTCACAGCCCATTCTGACGGATGATGCGAGAGTGTCAAATTCTGTGTTCGTTCCTCACCACTTCGGTGTTATGGAGGCTGTTAGACCAGCCACTATGTCTTGCTAATAAAGAACACACACACTTCTGTGTCACAAACTTTTCTTCATATTTTGATCATTGTATTCAACTTACTCGGATAACTTTATAACCCAGTGTGTTCTGTGGTGTTCACTGAAAATCACTTTTCTGAGCAACGCTCTTTGGGTTTCACCAGCCTGCCAAGGAGTGTAGGCGGTGTGGGTGTCAGGGTTAATTCCCGAGCTGGCGGAGGTCTCCTGCTCTTAGAGGTGAGGCTTCTGAGCTCCTCCTGTCCTGCTTCCCCCTTGGCACTTCACGCAACTTGAAGAACAGCTGCATGTTTTTGATGCATGTTTTGATGAATGCTTTCTCTCTCTCAGCCTGTGCCCAGGGCACCTTCAAGCCTGTGTCTGGGGAGGGGTCCTGCCAGCCATGCCCAGCCAACAGCCACTCCAACACCATCGGCTCACCCGTCTGCCAGTGCCGCATAGGGTACTTTCGGGCCCGCACGGACCCCCGGGGTGCGCCCTGTACCAGTAAGTGACCAGTGACCCCTGGGGTGGACCCCCATTCCAGTCCCCATCTTCCCGGGCCTTCCTCCTCTTGACCCTGGCCTGCTGGTGCCTGGCCAAGTCAGTGTGGCTGCCCATCTGTCCCACTGCCCGCCCCTCACATCTGCTTAGCCTCTGTCTGATTCTCTGCAGCCCCTCCATCAGCTCCAAGAAGCGTGGTTTCCCGCCTAAACGGCTCTTCCGTACGCCTGGAATGGAGTGCCCCCCTCGAGTCAGGTGGCCGAGAGGATCTCACCTATGCACTCCGCTGCCGGGAGTGCCGTCCTGGGGGGTCCTGCACACCCTGTGGAGGAGACCTGACCTTTGACCCTGGTCCCCGGGACCTGGTGGAGCCCTGGGTTGCAATTCGTGGGCTGCGTCCTGACTTCACCTATACCTTCGAGGTCACTGCTTTGAATGGGGTATCTTCCTTAGCCACCGGGCCCGTCCCTTTTGAGGCTGTGAATGTCACCACAGACCGTGAGGGTAAGACTGGGGGCTGGGGCGGCCCGTGGTCAGATGGGAGAAATGGTGGTGGGAGAGTCTAGCAAGGCCTGAAGGAAAAAGGGGCAGAGGCTGTGGAGTGGTGTCCCCAAGAAGTATGGAGGGTCAGGGCTTTGGGAGCAAGAGGCAGAGAGTAAAAAAGATGCAAAGGTAGGCTGGAGAGTTGAGGATGGGAGCCAGGAGGAATTCTTGAAATATCTGGAGGACCAAGACAATTGCAGCTAGCAGAGGAGTTGGAAAGGCAAGAGACAGACCTGCCGTACAGAAGAACCCCAACATGTCCTGTCTCTCACAGTGCCTCCCCCAGTGTCTGACATCCAGGTGACCTGGTCCTCACCGAGCAGCTTGAGCTTGACATGGGCTGTTCCCCGGGCACCCAGTGGAGCAGTGCTGGACTATGAGGTCAAATACTATGAGAAGGTGAGACCAGGCACCACCCCTGGGGCTGGGGGTGGGCAGTGAGACGTGCTCCAGGTGGGGACACCTGGATTGCAGGCACTGAATTCCAGCTCTGCCACTTACTATCTGGAGACCTTGAGCCAGCCCCTTGGCCTCTCTGAGCTCAGTATCCTCATCTGTAAAATAGTTGTGATGATGGTACCAACCCCACAGAATTGCTGCAACAATTAAATGAGACAGTGAGTGCAAAATTCTCAGCACAGTACACAGAAGTGAGCACAAAGGCCTCGCCTGCTACATAATGGAACCAAGGTGCTAGTGATGGGGGTGCAGGGGCAGGGGGAGGCTGGAAGAGCAGCAGAAACTGCAGACCTGGACTTACGGCCAACCCCTCCTCCTCCTGGACAGGGTGCAGGGGGCCCCAGCAGTGTTCGGTTCCTGAAGACATCAGAAAACCGGGCAGAGCTGCAGGGGCTGAAGCGGGGAGCCAGCTACCTGGTCCAGGTGCGGGCGCGCTCTGAGGCTGGCTATGGACCCTTTGGCCAGGAGCACCGTAGCCAGACCCAGCCGAATGGTGAGCCTGGGAATAGGCCTTGGGGGCAGCGCTGCTCCTGAAGGACCCCCGAGTCACTCCCGTAGGCTCCTCCTCTTTCTCTCCACTGAGAGGCAGTGTTGGCCTGGTGAGGAGAGCATAGGGTGCAGAGACCCAAACCAACAACGGGGTGTGAAGACCTGCTTGGCAACCTTCCCTCAGCTGTGTGACTGTTGGCAAAAACTTGACCTCAGAGCCCCAGCTCTCTCACCCAAATAAATGGAAATATGAGGCCTCTCTCACAGGGCTCCACGGAATCCGTGAGATGACGCCTGTTGTAATATTTTTAGTTTTTTTTTAAAGTTTTATTGAGATATGCTGCATCTACCGTACAATTCAGCCATTTAAAATGTCCAATGCATTGGCTTTTAGTATATCCACAGAGTGGCACAGCCACCACAATGAAGTTCAGAGCACTTCAGCACCCCAGAAAGAGACCCTGTACCCCTTCCACAGCCCCTGAGCCCCTGGCAAATGCTAATCTACTTTCTGTCCCATGGATTTGCCTGTCCTGGACGTTTCATACAAATGGGATCATACAGTATGCGGCCTTTGGTCTTACTGGCTTCCTTCACTTACCATAACGTTTTCGAGGCTCACCCATGTTGTAGCAGGTGTCACCGTGGCTGGGGCGCGTTCTGTTTGTTCATTCATCCACGGATGGACATACGGGTTGTTTCCACTTTGGGGCTATAAACCCTTTTATTTTTACTTAGCCTTCGAACCTTTCACTCAAATGGGACTTTGCGGTCACCAGGACTTAGAACAGAACAAGACCAAGTCAGCTCTGACAGTAATAAGGGTGGGAACCTTGCCCTGGGGGACTCTGGAGGGGCCCACTGCCTGTGGAAAGCAGTTTGAAAATCACTGTGCTTCCTCAACCCTGCCTCTCCTTTGTCCTCTCCTACCTGCCACAGTGTCCTCAGGAGAACCACAGCTCATTCAGGAGACCTGTGTACGGCCCTCAGGGACCATCAGGTTCTCCTGATCACGGTTTTTTCCTCCCTCAGAGAGAGACAGCTGGCGGGAGCAGCTGGCCCTGATTGCAGGCACTGCAGTTGTGGGCGTGGTGCTGGTCCTGGTGGTCATTGTCATCGCTGTTCTCTGCCTCAGGTGAGGGCTCTGAGCCCCTGAAGGCCCCTGTGAAATCTGTGTAGATGGCCACCTGCCCTCTTGCCCCAGGACAAGGCTCCCTCCATGAGGCCCATTTCCACTTGGAATCTTTCTCAGTCTCTGCTCCTCTCTTCCCATCCTGTCCTTCTGGGAACATAAGCATGTGACTCAGTTTACCTTTTCCTTCCCATGGCTGTAGGAAGCAGAGCAGTGGAAGAGAAGCTGAATACTCAGACAAACATGGACAGTATCTTATTGGGCACGGTAGGTAGGCTTGTCCTGAAGGAAACAGTGCGGGGGCAAGGTTGTGAGCCAAGAATTGGGCATCTGAGTGCAGGGGGAGTCACTCGGCTAATGGGCCCTGCATGATGCCTCAGGTACTAAGGTCTACATTGACCCCTTCACTTACGAAGACCCTAATGAGGCTGTGAGGGAATTTGCAAAAGAGATCGATGTCTCCTACGTCAAGATTGAAGAGGTGATTGGTGCAGGTGAGAGGGAAGATGCCTGGAGGCCTGGGAGGGGAACAGGGTGGGCAGGGAAGGCCAGGAGGAGAGCTGACCCTTGGCACCCTTCCTAAAGGCGAGTTTGGGGAGGTGTGCCGGGGGCGGCTCAAGGCTCCGGGGAAGAAGGAGAGCTGCGTGGCCATCAAGACCCTGAAGGGCGGTTACACAGAGCGGCAGCGGCGGGAGTTCCTGAGTGAGGCCTCCATCATGGGCCAGTTCGAGCACCCCAACATTATCCGTCTGGAGGGTGTGGTCACCAACAGCGTGCCGGTCATGATCCTCACCGAGTTCATGGAGAACGGTGCCCTGGACTCCTTCCTGCGGGTGAGCTCCCCTGCCCAGCCTCCTGAGTCCACCCGCTGTGCCCCCCCAATGCAGTCAGGGGACTCAGAACCCAGGACAGGTGGTGGCTTCCACAGCACCCCCTTCACCCTTCATTCTCCCTTCAGGAAAGGTTGAGTTCCTGGGACTGGCCCCTTCTTAGGGCGTGGGTGGGACTGGCCTCTCTGGGGGGCAGCTGACCTGGGATATAAGGGGTCATCATCGTTCATCCTTTTAACAAATACTTTCTGAGCACCTCCTTGTATACCAGCTACTGTCCTAGGCCCTGGGAGTAAAGTCATGAGTATCTCTGCTCTTAGGGATCTGAGTGTAATGGGGAAGACTGGAAATTAAGGAACAAACAAGCTTTTATTAAGAAGTAAACAAATAGTTTCAGATGTGGAAACAAACAAGACCATGGAAAAGTGGCTGGGGAAAGAAGAGATAATGCCAAAACTCAAAGAATAATGAGAACTAAGTGAGAAAAATGACTGAGAATGTAGATAAAAGTGCTTGGCACATTAAAGAAAGAAAGAAAAGTGGCTGGAGATGAGAGGGAAGAGCTTATTTTTGTCGCTTTGTCAATTTACTGAATTTTATTATTTTGTTAATTTTACATTGCATTTTTATTTTAATCCTCACTCGAGGGTGTGTTTATTGATTTTAGAGAGAGAAAAGGAGGGGAAGAGGGAGAGGGAGAGAGACAAACATTGACGTGAGAGAGAAACATCGATCACTTGCTGCCCGTAAGCACCCCAACCAGAGATCGAACCCGCCCCCTAGGTATGTGCCCTGACCAGGGAACAAACCTGCAACCTTCTGGTGTATGGGACAACGCTCCAATCATCTGAGCCACCCGGCCAGGGCACTTCCCATATTTTTTAAAAATCAAAACATTTTCCTACATAGCAAAATCCCATTGCATTGGAAAAAATTTAAATTTCTTGGTATCCTCTTATATGCAGTCGATATCTACATTTCCCCAGTTGTCCCCAAATGTCCCTTACTGCTGGTTTATCCAAACCATCATCAGTGCAGGATCAAGCACTACACCTGGTGATCATTGTTTCTGAGTCTCTTCTAAAGCCAGCACAGCCCCTTGTCGTGACCTCAACGTGCTGAAGAGCTGAGCCCCGTCTCCTTGAACATTTCACTTTGTGGATTTGTTAGGTTCTTCCCCGTGGGGTCATTTAGCTTGTTTCTCTGTCTTTCCTATAAGAACCTATGTCTAATATTTTGATACATTCAAAATTAAATGTTGGTGGCCAGCCTATATCGGGGGTGCTGTGAACTTCACATGGCACCCCATCGGGAGACACGGGCCACCTGGGTCCCACCATGAGTGATGCTGAGGTTGACCTGGAGTAGCGTGATGATGATTGGCTCTCCGTAGTGGACGTAGGAGTCTGTTCCATTGGTACCCAACAGAGATTCCATTGCACGGAGGGAAGGGGCCTTTTAGAAGAGATGAATTTGAGTAGGTGGGAAAGAGCCAGCTTTGAGAAGGTGGGGGAAGAGTCATGTGGGGAGCAAGAACTTGACAAGAAGCGGGAAGGCAGGTGGAGCTGGACCTGGGGAGCAGAGGAACCATGGTGGATCTTAATGTAGGTGGTGGCCCTGCTACGTGGGCCTCGTAGCCTTGGTCGGGAATTGGATTTGATTAGAAGTTCAAGAAGCCTTTGGAGGGGTTTCTTAGGAGATCCCTTTGGTGGGTGCCCGGGAGTAGGAGTGGAAGGAAGCCAGGAGCCAGTGAGGAGATCTGCAGTCCTTCAGGCTGTGAGGGTTGCAGTGGAGCGTCGAGAAAGGTTGGGTTTGGGGTATGTTTTGGAGGCAGGGCCAGCAGAACTTGCAGATGGGTTGTAAGTGGCAGGCGAGGGGAGAGAAAGGAAGGAATCGTGGAGGCCCCCAGGTCTACACTCTGCGCGTCGGCACGTGGTGTTTCCACAAACGGATTCAAGGCCTGAACCGGGTTCAGGCTTGGCAGATTGATTCAGAATTTGGTTTTGGACTCTGCATCCCTGGCCCTGTGGGGCTACTGAGGATCCCCAGCACATGAACTGAACCCAAAAGGTGGGATTAGTTAACCATTCCTGACTGGTTGGTTTACCTGGTGAGAGAGAACTGTAAAGGTCACTGTTGGGGTTTAGACCTGGATTTGGGCACTGTGGTTGCTGGTGGACCCTGATTTTCCCACTGTTCGCTTGCATGCTACAGACAGTCGGTCCAAGAGGGCTGAGCTCCATTTTGGCTGAATCGGCATCAGTTTGTCCCCACCTATATAAGACAGTGCGCAGAGCACACCCTTGCCCGAACGCTGGTTTTGTTAAATAAAAAGAACATAGTAGACCAAAAGCATTTGTTGAATATGTCCTGGGTATAAAGCACTGTACTATGTTAAAAGGAAGAAAAATTTAAAGTCTCTTTTTGCAGTATAATTAAGAGAGAGTGAATATGTATATTTGAAACTGGGACAGTTACCAGCACTGTGTTAGCGTAGCGGAGTGAGAGCTCAGAGAACTCGGGATGAGAGAAAGGAGGGCCTGCCTGGGAAGTGCACGGGCCTGGACATGAGATGGGCTTGAAGTGTCAAATAGGGGTTGGAACGTGAAGAGAAGGGGAAATAGAGGGTGAGCTGTCTTAACCGTGCCCCTCTCCTTTGTCTGGTCTCCAGCTGAATGACGGACAATTTACTGTCATCCAGCTGGTAGGCATGCTACGGGGCATCGCCTCGGGCATGCGGTACCTTGCTGAGATGAGCTATGTTCACCGTGACCTGGCTGCCCGAAACATCCTGGTCAACAGCAACCTTGTCTGCAAGGTGTCCGACTTTGGCCTTTCCCGATTCCTGGAGGAGAACTCTTCTGACCCCACCTACACAAGCTCTCTGGTGAGGCTGAGAGACTGACATAGAAACTAGGTTCTTAGGGCCTGGTGGGCAGGGAAGGTTGAAAGGGTGGCTAGGGGTTTGACAGCTCTGATCCAGGGATAAGATGGAGGAGCGGACCGCAGAGGGAGTGGTCAGCTTAGGAAACCCCACTTCTGGGTGTCTAGGAAAAAAATGGAGTTGGGGAGCTGGGTGCTAGGTCCCAGAAAGGAAGGAGGCCTGAGCTGGGTGGAAAAGCAAAGGCCAGGAGCAGAGTGCCCGGATATTGGGAAACTCTCAGCTCATCTTTGCTTTCCTCATCTTCAGGGAGGAAAGATTCCCATCCGATGGACAGCCCCTGAAGCCATTGCCTTCCGAAAGTTCACATCTGCCAGTGACGCCTGGAGCTACGGGATTGTGATGTGGGAGGTCATGTCTTTTGGGGAACGGCCATACTGGGACATGAGCAATCAGGATGTAAGTGTCCCTTGGACCTACCATATTTTCTTGGAATATTCTCACCTAGGATATGGATATGGGTGGGGGTGGGGTTCCCAGAGAGTCCATCGCTGCTGGGTCCTTGAGGCGATGAGGGTGACACAAAAAAGAGTTGACCTTTGTACCCAAGAGTTTTGACAAAGAATGTTTGGTCACAGAAGGACACCGGGATGGAGGGCACAGTTGGGAGGTTACACATCCGGATCATAGCCCAACAGCTGCTGGGGTGTAAAGCCCCAGCCAGCCTCGGCCCTAGCCAGAAGGACCCCCAGTTTTGCCATTCTAGAGGGCTGTAGCACCCAGCCAGCATCTGCGAAGTCACCATTTCCTTGGGATCCTTTGCATCCTGGACATCTTCACCCAGTGCTTCTGTCATTCCAGGTGATCAATGCCATTGAACAGGACTACCGGCTCCCCCCTCCCCCAGACTGCCCCACTTCCCTGCACCAGCTCATGCTGGACTGTTGGCAAAAGGACCGGAATGCACGGCCCCGCTTCCCCCAGGTGGTCAGTGCCCTCGACAAGATGATCCGGAACCCTGCTAGCCTCAAAATCGTGGCCAGGGAGAATGGCGGGTGAGGACTCCTGAGAATGGGCCCTCCTTGCTGCACTCTGCCACCTCCACCCCTCCAGAATTTCCCCAAAATTACCCATCCTTTTGGGGGTGTATGGGATTGTCCCTGCCTGCCTCTCCAAGGCTGGATTCAATATCGCCACCCTGATACGACCCTGGTACTCAGCACGTCCCCCCCATCTTTGTCTCTCAGGGCCTCACACCCACTCCTGGATCAGCGGCAGCCTCACTACTCAGCTTTTGGCTCTGTGGGTGAGTGGCTTCGAGCCATCAAGATGGGGAGATACGAAGAAAGTTTTGCAGCCGCTGGGTTTGGCTCCTTCGATCTGGTCAGCCAGATCTCTGCTGAGTAAGTCATGGCAGAAACTGGAGGTGGGGGTTAGAGCCAAGCAGTCAGAGGAGTGTCTGGGGACCAGAATCCAGCCCACTGGTCAGCAGGGGCCTTTGGGGTCAACTCCTGGTGCCAGCTTTTCTAGGGCCCCCTCAAAGCAGTAACAGCTGCTGGGGCTAAGAGCCCAGTGAGTCTTCCAGGCCAACTGTGCCCGCCTCACCCCCTTGCACCATTTCAGCCCTGGAGCATCTTGCTCCCTGCCTGGCAATCTGTATCTATCTTTGTGCATCTATCTACACATTCCAGACCCTGCTCGCACATTAACAACGTGTCAACTTTGGATGTTTTCCCACCCATAAAAGGAGAAGATTCGACTAGGTTTCGGAGAACCTTTCCAGCTTTAATGTTAAATGGTTTTATGATTCTGACGCTTTCCAAATACTGTTTTTTCCCTAGTTGGCCTCTCTCTGATACTTCTCCTTTCTGCCTTCCCACTTCTCTCTCAAGGACTTTTCTGCCCCCAGATTTGAATAACAGAAATAAAAGGAATAGAAATCTGGAACCAGAGGGCCAGTCTGCCCCACAGGGCCTGGGCACTCCCCTCCCAAACTGTTCCAACCTCTCCTTGACCTAGGTTCTTGCTCTCGGTTTCCCACCTCTTCTTTTTTCCCTTATCTCAGTCTCCAGGCCTCAGAATGGAGGGGGGAGGCAGTTTGTTTTACCCCCTCCCTCCCCTTCCTCTCCACCCAGCCCTTCCTCCCTCTCTGGCCTTTTCTTTCTGACCTCTCCTTTCACCTCTAAAGCAATCTGTGCATCCCCTTCCCCCAACCACATTTGGTGGGCCTTTGTTTTTCTCATTTCTCCCCTTCTCTGATTCTCTGCCTTAATCCTTGGTGGAGCATCCATCCAAATCCCAGCCCCTCCAACCCCACCCCACTTCCCCACCTCCTGCCTTTCGATTCTCCCCCTTCCCATTCCCTACTGCGCCTGTGCAGAAGGGCTGCAAGGGCTGCGGCCTGGCTCCGAAATCCTCCGGAAACTGCTGGGCAACTGTTGACGTGTGTCCCCTCCCCCGCTGGTCTTCCTAATTGGCTGACAATCCCGAGGCAGTGACCACGTTTCTGGAGGTTAGCTACGAGAGCTGTCCCAGCAGCCCTATGGCCTCACCTAGCTCTATTCTTTCCCAGGGACCTGCTCCGAATAGGAGTCACTTTGGCAGGACACCAGAAGAAAATCCTGGCCAGTGTCCAGCACATGAAGTCCCAGGCCAAACCTGGAGCCCCAGGCGTGTCGGGAGCACCAGCCCCTCAGTACTGACCTGCGCCTCCTCGCCTGGCCCCACAAGTCTGGAGCAGCAGGAATTCCCATGCAGGGGACACGGCTCCCCTTCTTTTTGGGGCAGAGTCGGGTGGGGACCCAAGAGGCCCCCATCCCTATGCCCCATTGGATTGCACTTTGAACCTATGGGGGCAGGGAGCTGGCAATTTGGAGAGACAGGATTTGGGGATTCTGCCATATGGGAGTGAGTATAAAAGTAACATGCCCCTCAGGTGGGGAACCCCACCAAGGGTGTGGGAGCCCTTCCCTCAGGATTTTCCAGGGTGGTTGGGTGTAATCCCTACAGCCTTCCTTTGATCCCGTTAGGGCCCCTGGGGTGCCCCTCCTCACCTTGAAGGGCCGAAGACCTTGCAGACCAAAGAGAAGAGGGTGACAAGCCTTTAAGCGCAGAGTGGAGCACCATGGTGGGAGGCGGGAAGGGGTGTCGTGACCCAGTGACGAAATCATTGGACTGGATGTCCCAACCTTGCTGCTGTCTCCACCGAACTCACTTTTCCCTTGTAAATGCCCCTCCCCCATCTGCTGCCTTCATATTGAAGGTTTTTGCGTTTTAAGTTTTGGTTTTGGTCTTACTCTCTCTTTTGTTTTTGTTTTTTTGTTTCTGGGTGTTGTGTTTTTTTTGTCTGTTTTTTTTTTATTGTCCTTGTCATAACGTTTTGTGTTGGAGGGGACTTGTTCATTACCACTTCCCTTTCCCACGTCGGAACGGGGACCCATCACTGTGTCTATTTTCAGAGCAGCGCCTTGGTGGTGCCCCGTTTCCCCACCCCGCCAAGTACCTGCAAGCTGTGTCCGTGGGGTGGGGCACCGAGGTAGTGGTGGAAACCAGAGACAGACACCCGTGCTTGGAGGGCTTCTTAAATTATATTTAAAACAATTTTTTTGTATAAATAAAAGAAAATGGGAAGTGTTGCAGTTCTGGGGGTGATTAGGAGTGGGGGGTGGAAGAGACTTCTGAGAACGGTGGAGTGTGTGTGGAGGGGTAGGAGGTCTGGAGAAAGGGCTGTGATAGGCCTGGGTGCTTAGTTCCCAACCCCAGGGTGTGTTTCAGGTGGTGGGGTGGGGGCAGTGGGAGATGAGTCATTGGCAGCTGCTTCTAACGGCTCCAGATGGTTCTGCCAAGAGCCTGGGGCACCTCCGGGGTGGGGCTGCCCCCTCCTCCCCTGCCCTGGTTCCCTAGCCCTGGGAGGGTGCTTGTTTGAAGCAGAGGCGGCCTTGAGCTCACAGCCCTGCTCTACAGCCCCCTGTAGTGTGTGTGTTGGGGGGTGCGGAATCCACTGGGATGGGGGTCCAGTCAGATGGAGACAGATGTGGGCCAGATGTTGACAGCTGGGGTTGGTTTAAAGGCCTGGGAGGAGAATGTCTGCATGGGCTGTGGGGGAGGTGCAGAGGGCCGGGTGGAGGATGCAGGCCCCCGAGTGAGTACCCGCACATGCGTGCGCACCGGTGCTGGATGCCGGGCTGGGTCAGGACAATGCCCCCTTTCCAGATGCTGCCCAGGCAGGTTTTCCCATCCTGTTGGGAAGGGGAGGGGAAACTACCTAGTGTCTTCTCCCTCCCAAACAGGAAGATGAAAATGGGGCCAATCCCCATCGTTTTTTCTCTGCTATCTTCTGTTTCTTTCCTCGCAGTCGGCTGCCCTCAGGGACACTGGCAGGGGCATGTCTGGACTAGGGCAGCTTTGTCCAGTGGAGCAACCAAGTCATTTCTGCCTCTCCATTAACCCCTGTTGTGGTGGGGGGGTTGGTGCAGGGTCATAATCACAGCTTCTGCCTCTCCCAGCCCAGGGAGCCTCGGGCAGTGACCCCATTTCATTTCCCACCTGGAGCAGCTTCTGGAGTCCCCTCATTTGATGAGATACCGCCCATATTTTTACCTCCAAGGGAGAAAGGGACTTGGTCCTGCCAAGGACGGGGCAGGTGTGGGTCTAGAAGGAGGTCTATCTGGAGGATGCCAGCCCAGGCCACCCCTTCCCCTGACAACCAGACACCTGGCCAGGAAGGGAGTAGGTCAAGGCAGCAGGGCACAGCTGAAGAACAGGCAAAGGGTTGGAGACCAGCTGAAGATCTGTGCAAATGTGCAGCAGGAAGCCCAGCTCCTGAATTCCTGAGCGTGCCTGCCACACCCAGCTCAGAGTGTGCACTGCTCCCCCCAGCTAAGGGGCAAGATGGCCTGGCCATGGTCATCCCTCCATCCCCGGAGCCCTCTATCTCTCCAGCCAGGTTAGGTCTTGCTTCTTTGAAGGAATGTGGCTACAAAGCTGGTCATCTCAGAGTATAAGCACAGAGTAAGGTCACTTTCCAGAACCCTGCCTTCTCTGGTGCCGCAAACCCAAGTCCCCTGCCCCTTGGGGTCCTACATCCTGACCACCTCCACTAATTGGGAGCTTTCTTTTTCTTTGAGCCCAAGCAGAATGTCCCACCCCCTTCCGCAAACAAGGACGTATCTGGTGGAAGGCCCTTTGACCTCAGGCTGAGGGGCGGGGGGGTGGTCACTCTTACTAGGATGGGATTCAAGACTCCTCAGACCTCAGTTTCCATACTAATCCTTCGGCCCTTTTGGGAAATGGATGTGTGCAGAAGGGGGGTGCTCCTCAGAGGGGCACAGGGCAGGTAACCCTTTGGAAAAAGCTGCATTTCCCATTCTTAGCCTCTACCAAGCAAGTCATCTCGTCACTAGAAACGTCCAACTCCTCAGGACCACTTTCCACTGCCCCTGGTAGGAAGCGCAGAGGCCAAGTCTTCTGCAGGGGAGGGCTCCTTGGGGGAAAACAGGATGAATACCATCTTTTCTCCTGTGTCCCAGAAGCCAGAGAATGTGGCTTTGCCTAAGGGACAGACCGCACCTGCTCAGACCTCCCCTCTGGACATGTGGGTTACTGAGCCCTATGCCCCCCACACCTGTCTCCTTCCTATTTCTCCCCCCAAGACCCACCTCACAGACCCTTCCTCCATCATGATTATGTGGAAATTCACATCTCCAAAATAAATAACTTTATTTTATCTCTCCTTTTTTGAGGACAACTCAAAATCAAGCGACTTTAAAGGCAGGCGCGGGAACAAAATCTGAAGAGAAAGCAAGAAAACTTGAATTAGAAGCCTCCTTGACTCCCAGTGGTCCAGGTTCCAGGTGGTGGGTGGTTCTCACCTGTGTCTGCCTGCCTGTGTGTTCTGGCTCCGCATTTTCTCCTTAGGGGATGGTGGGGAATGGAGGGGATCAGTGCCCACTCTCCGTTCACTCACCTCCCAGCTGCCCCTCTTCACACCCCCCCATCTTGCAGAACTCACCTCCTCCTCCTCTTCTTGAAAACACAATTTCTGGTCACTGCCAGCACCATGACTGCCATGGCCACCAGCATCCCCAACAGGGGGACCACAAAGTGGCACGCCTCTGGAATGGGATGGGAAGGGGTGGAGGAGGAGACACACCCTTTGGTCTTTGGTTGCCACCCTGAAGCACCTACATCCTCCTAAATCCCTAGTTACAGCTGCTTCTCCAGCAGGATGTTGCCCCAGGGGTTCCAAGGCCTTAGTGTCGTACTCTGACCCCAAATCCATTCTGTGTCTGGGCACAAAACTCCCATAAGCCTTTTAGGGGGATGTTCATCCAGTTAGCCCCTGGAGTCCAGGGCATCATATTGGCCAGTGTTTCTCACAGAGGAATCCTGGAATCACTTCCTTCGGCCACCTGGGAGCTTGTTAAAAATGCAGATTTATGGGCCCACTCCAGACCTGCCTAATGGGAATCTCTAGGGTGAATCCCAGAAGGAGTGTGTTAAACAAGCCTCCTCCCAGCTCTACCCCGCAACGCCCAATCTTAGGTATGATAAAGTTGGAGAACCACTGGCCCAAAGGCTCAAGGGAATTGTAGTTTTGGATGGCAAAGAACAGTAAAAGCTCGTGGGGAGGCCTAGACTGATGCAGGAGGGGGAATAACAGTGGGGGTGAGGCATATAGACCTCAGAAGAGAGCTGGGGTTCAGAGATTCCAGAAGATGTGGGTAGGAGAAGGGCACAGGGACTTTGAGAGCCCTGTCCTATCAATCTCTAGGGACCATATTACATATTATATATTCTCTAATATAGACTATGAATCGCATATTACCTATCTGTTCTGTCTGTAGTACGTGACAGTACCTATTAGATGTGAACATTACATACGCGGAGTAGCGGCGGTTGTTCGTGGGGAAGGAACTGTGAGGACACAGGGCCTGGGATGAAGTTCTTACCTGGGATTTCCGGGGATAGCACATCCCAAAGTTCCGTGTAGAGGTCTCCTCTGTAACCAAAGTCACACTCACAGGTGACGTGGGCGCCCTGCTCTTGACAGTGCCTGTCGTTCTGGTAGGGGTTCTGCAGACATGGGCTTTCTACAAGGATGAAGGGGATTGGGTGGAGGGGGTCTGGGGGGACACCCACAGTCAGGGCAAGGGGGCAGGGAGCAAGGATCCCAGGGAATAAAGCAGCAGCTTCCATTCCTGGCTCTGCACTCACTAGCCCTAGGCTCTGGGGAAACTGCTCACCTCTGAACTCCATTATTTTTACCTACAAAATGGGGAGACTATAGTTGCCACCAAGTGCTGAGTGATGCTAAGTGCCCAGTACTCAGAAGATAGCGTATGCTCAGGATACATCAGGTCCTTAACTTGTGCCCTCCCCAAAAAAGGAAGGAGCAGAATTAAATGGCACAACCTTCTGGGCATTGATGGGGAGGAGTTCCAGGCATAGGACTGGAGGGACAGTCTTCGGTCCAAGGACCCCCAGGGTATGGAGACAGCTTAAAGCCAAGGGGAGGTCTGGGCTCACCTTGGAAGCAGCCACGAGTGAGGGTCCCCAGGGCGCAGATTCCTCCAGCGCTGCAGCTGAGGGGCTCACTCAGCAGGACCTCTGGGCTGGCACAGGTGTGGCGCCGAGAGCAATCCTCAGTCACAAAGCTGTCACCCCTCTGGAGAGGAAAGAAGGGTCTGGAGAAGAAGGACCGGTTTTCCTCCCTCCACACCTCCACCCCCCAGGGCCTCCCACATCCCCCTGACCTGGAAGTAGATGCCACTGTTGGTGCAACCACAGAGGGCCAGGGGGAGGCTCTGGTTGGCACTGTAGATGCGGCCCGGGAGGCTGGCACAGCCTTCCACCAAGGGGCCCTCACAGTCCCTGGGGGCCGCCAGGTTGGAACAGGAGTTGTGGCAGGGTGTCATACAGCTCTGATAGGTGGCATTGGCTGGGCACGCCAAGGCTGAAGGGACAGAGTCACAGTCAGAGTGGTCAGGCTGAGACTGGCCCAACAGGTGCGGGGAGTGTGGGGCTGGAGGGAGAACAAGGTCACCCACAGGACACAGCTTGGTATAGTTGAGGAAGCCAGACAGTGGGCTGGTTCTGAGTGTGTCTTTGTCTGTGACATTAAAGCACGTGAAAGAATGGGCGGAGCAAAGATGGGCACTGGTGAGAAGAAGCGAAATGGGTGACAGGGCGGGGATGACACCTCCCTGGCAGAGCCAGAGAGTGCTTCAGTCGGGAGGTCGGGAGGATGCTGACACAGTGAGAGCTGAGGAATGGGAAGCCCAGGCGGGAAGACCCAGGTGTGGGCAATGGTGGTGGCACAGAGCTGAGCAGAGGTGGAACTGGCTGAGGGGGTCCGGGGCCAGCAGGGGGAAGGTCAGGGCCTCACCGCAGTGGGTGTGGTCCTGCCAGCTGGCCAGGGCAGTGCCTGCCTCCTGGCAGGTCATGGTGTACCCGCTGAGGACCTGGCAGCACAGCTCCTCCTGGTCTTTGGGGTCCCGGGTGACACACAGTTCAGACATACATTCCCTGGGGGAGCAGCGGGGACAGGTGAGGGTGAGGGGGAGAGAAGAACACTCAGCCTTGTAGCATCAGGCCTTGAAAGCCCCAAGAGAAAGACATCAGGCAGTGTGGGGTGGGGGTTCACAAGGGATGGAAGCCACAAAGATAGAAGCCAGACAAACAGAGAAAGAGATGGGCAGCGGGACCGGGAGAAAAGGATTTCCCAGAGTCCTGGGCCCCTCACTCACCCCTGGAAGGGCTCCGGGGCCACAGTCCAGTGACAGGCAGCAAAGGGGCCCTGGGGATCCACCAGCACCCTACACGCCTGGGTGCTGTTGATGAGCTCCAGGTGCGCCGGGCTACATTCTGACACATGGGAGCCTGGCTTCTCTTCTCTCTCCTCCTCCTCTTGGACAGCCCTGGGGCTGAGAGAGCCAAGGGCCAGAGAGGCACAGGAAGGCTCATGAACTTAGGAAGAACTGAGAATGTGACGGGAGGGCCTAGGCACAGACTGGGATCCAGGCGGCAGGTGCTCGCCACAGGATTAGGGGAACCCAGCAAGTGCATCTGGGCACTTGCCTGTGGGTTTCCTCCTCTGCTGAGGATATGGGGGTGAGTGGGGTGTGGACAGACATTGGGCTGTTTGTTGCTCATGCCCCTGGGGTCTGGGCCTCCTTGCTTGAAACCCCAGCTTTCTCACCTTGAGAAGTGGGAAAGGCCTCCCTTGATCTTCACCTCCCAACTGTTGCCAAAGTCGTTGAGATTCTGAGTGAGGGAGCCATTGGGCAGCATAAACTCATTCTTCTGGTTCTTGTCGAAGTTCCCGCACAGGCCACGCACAAGCCCCTGGTATGTGCTGGGCAGGGAAATCGCTGCAGGAGGAAGGGAGCATCCAAAGCAAGACTGCCCACCTCTGCTTTCTCACACCTCCAGGGGCCTCCACTGGAGCTCAGCGCCCCACTCCCAGGTGGGGGTCCTCTCACCATGCTTGTTCTGTCTAAGATGTGGTCCTTTTGCCCCAACCCAGAAACGTCGCTTCTGCCCTCAGGCCCCTAGCCTCCAGTACCTGCATTGTTCCTTCCATCAAAGCTGACAACCACCTCAAAGTCAGTGATCAGATACAGTCGGCGGCCCCGAGTGGTAACCAGCAGATGCCCGTCGGGGTTGTAAGGGGTGGCTGTCTTCTGGCCATTGACCTGGAGAAGGAAGACAGGAGCCGTGGGGAGTCCTGAGTCAACCTGCCCCGCCTCTGTTGGTGTATCTCAGTGCCCCGCTCTGTCGCCATTCCGTGGAATGAGATGCCCCAGTAGGCTTCACCATCTGCGTGGCAAAGGCCTCCCTGAGATCTGCAGCCTCTGCAGCCCTAGGTCTTTCCTTGCAAAAACATTGGCAGAGTCGGTGCCCCTGGTACTTCCTCAGCCGGCTTCACCTTCACGCTGCAGGATCTCTCCTTCTCTCTTGTCCCCTGTCTCCCTCCAGCCTTTTGCTTAATCCCATGATGTGAGTGGGACAGTAACTCTGACTTGTATAACCAGGCAGCCACGTGTCCCAGGGGACACGGAGTCCTGGTTCCACCTGCTCCCAGTGGCCTGCCATGGCCCAGGCTGCCTCCCCAGAACCTCCCGGCCTGACCCAGCTCTTACCACAAGCTGCAGTTCGGCCTGGAGCTGTACTGTATAGCCATAGACCATCACGATGATTTCGTGCAGGAAGATCAGGCTGAGGGGCATGGACATTTTGTTGCGTCCCTCCACGACCAGGCGTACCACGCCACTGGGGAGCATGTCCACGGTCTTGATCAGAGTGTAGGTCATGCCACCCTGGAAGTGGTATCTGAGGCCGTCAAATGTGCGGTAATGGGGGTCTCCAAAAACTGAGCATTGTTCCAACTCTGCCAAGAAGGGCCAATGCTGAGAAGGCACCCTGCCCAGCTACACCGGCCCCCAGAACCCCTCACCAGCCCCCAGACCCCTCACCCACCCTGCTGTCTCCTGACACTCTCCCTCTTAGCCCTGAGTTCCCCTGATACTTGAGCCACAACTTTCCTCTCCCGGCCCCATTAAAAACCAGAGAGGATCTCCTCGTCCACTTTCCTCTTTTGTCCCTAAGGACTGAATCCCAGAGAGGGTCATGACTTGCAGGCAGGCACAAAGCTGGGGAGACTCAGGATGAGAACCCAGGCCCACCCCATGCCTGAGCTCAGCCCCTTCTCTCCAGAGCATCCCAGCCTCCACCCCTCTGGCCCCGCCTCTTCTGCCTCCCCACATGCCTCCCTTACTGTGGGGGACGCATCTGCTCTTGCCATTGGAGTTGGGCTGGCAGTGGGAGCCAGAGGCGCAGATGAAAGGCCGGCACTGAATGGCTCCTGCTCTGCAGGTGCAGTTCAGGGTGCAGTCACTGGAGAGCCAGGTTTTCCCTGCCTGTGGAAGCCACAGGAAGACCCAGGGAATGAGGAGAGAAGCACCAGTTCTCCCTCCTCTCCCCCCTTCAGCCCAAGCCTGCAGTCTGAATGGCTTAGTGGGCTCAGGCCAGGGGCAGTTACGGAGCCATCTTCACACGTTTGTCTCTGTACCACCCCCTAGAGGCATTGTGCTCGGTGTCTTACATACATTGTTCACGAGGTTGTTCAGGAGGTAAACACTGGACCCATCGTCCAGATGAGGAAACCGAGGAGACACAGTCCCCTGAGGGTACCATCAGGATTCAAACCAAAGCTATGCTCCTCCACTACACTGTACAGTATCCCAGGTTTGGGATTCCTCAGATCCAAACCCAAACACAACCCCCCAACCCAGGCCTGGCTGGAGCCCACCCTGCCCTGTCACCAGCCTTCACACCCTAGGCCCAGGGAGGCTGAGGAAAGGAGAAAGTGCCATCCTCAAGGTGTGTTGGCCCCACCCTAACTTCTGTCCCCACTCACAAGGAGGGAGCGGCCCTGGGCATCCCGGCAGCCGCACTGAGCCCTGGGCACGCACTGCTGCTCACTGAGCACGTAGCCAGGCTGACAAGTGCAGCCCTCCTCGCAGGCGGAGGGGACTTCGACGTCCTTGCACTGGCCTTCCAGGTCCCAGCAGGAAGGTGAGCAGGAAGGAATGCAGGTCGTGTAGGTGCTGTAGGGGGGGCATTCCAGAGCTGGGCGGGGGAAGAGGGGGAGAGAGAAAGACTTAGTGAGCGTGGGCTAGGCCTCTGTGCCAGGGCCGGGGGAAGAAAGGCAGAACGGCTCTCCTGCTTCAGCCTGGGAGACAGAGGTCAGCCAGCAGCTCCCGCAGGCCTGCTGTGTGTGGTCGGTGAGTGTGTGACGGGCGTGTGTATGTGAGGTGCATGGGGGCACAGAGCAGGGAGCCACCCACTCTGTTGGAGGAGTTAAATCAAGCCCTTTAGGCAAAAGTAGTTGAGAACAAAGGGGAGTGTTCATGGATAGGAGTCTGCAATATAAAAATGTCAGGTTTCCCTAGGTTAATTTATACATTTAAATGATCCTAATAAAATACACCAAAAAGATTTTTGTAACGTTTTATAATAAGACAAGATGATATTAAAGTGGAGTTGAAGATATAAGCAAACCAGAAGAGCCAAGAAAACTTTTCTTTATGAAAAGGAAAAAGCGGTGAGTAGGGACCGTCCCCATCTGAAATTACGGCACATTTTAAACTTTCAACAATCACATTGTTACAAGTAAGTAAAGACAGATGGGACAATGAAAGAGGAGAGAAAGCCCATATAAAAACCCAAATACATATGGGAATTTAGTATATGATAAATTATGGCATTTCAGTCAGTGGGAAAAGAGAGACTGGTCATTTAGTAATGCTGGGAAAAAATAAAACCAAAGTTAATGTATATCTTGTACTGTATGCCAGGATAAATTCCTGTGGATCAAAATTTTTTCTAAAGTATAATAAAACAATAAAATTACTAGAGCGAAGCATGGGCAGATTGTTTTTAAACTTCAGAAGGGGAGGCGTTTGTAACCATGACTCAAAATGCAGGAGCCATAAAACAAACTAACAGATTTGACCGCACAAACCATATATAAATTCTTTCTGCATGGCAAGAAAAGAGTCAAAGATAAAAAACTGGACATATTTTTGTGACTTGTAGCACTATTAAAGAGCTACTCTATGTAATTGATAAAAGAACTTCTATAAAATAGTTTGAAAAGACCAATAACCCAGTGGAAAACTGGTGAATGGGTATGAAGAGATAGTTCACAGAAAGAGAAACTCATATGGCTCCTAAGAATGAAAGAATGCACAATCTCATTCAGAATAGGAAAAATGCAAATTAAGACTTTTTATTTTTCAGACTGGCAAAAATCCAGAAGTGTAATGATGCTCTGTGTTGATGAAGCTGTGGGGAAATGGACACTCTCATACGTTGCTGGCGGGAATGTGGCAACATCCCTCAAAAGAACAAATGCACGGCGTCCTTGACCCAACAATTCCACGTCTAGGAATTTATCCTACACGTATGTGCAGCACACCCACAGAAAATCAGGGCTGCGTAAGGTTATCCGCTACAGCACATGGCCGGGGTGACCAATGCAGCCCTCCTCACAGGAGCAAAGGACTTCGGTGTCTTTACACTGGCCTTCCAGGTCCCAGGAGAAAGGTAAGCAGAGGGAACACAGGTGGTGCAGGTGCTGCGGGTGGGGCGTTCCAGAGCTGGGGGTGTGAAGGGGAGCGAGTAGACGCTTCATGATTGTGGGCTCTGTGCCAGGGCCGGAGGGAAGAGAGGAAGGAGAACGGCTGTCCCGGGGCAGACGGGGAGACAAAAGACTAAAAACAACTAGAAAGCCCACGGATGGGAGACCAGTTAAATAAATTATGAAAAATGAATTATGATATCATAATGTAATATTACTCAGCTGCAAAACAAAATGAGACATGGCTGTCTGACATGAAGGAAAGTATCTGATGTGGTTGGGTCTCCAAGCTAGATTGTCAAGTGAAAAAACAATAAAGTGCAAAATACTGTGTCTCAAACGCTGTTTGTAAAAAAATAAGGAAAGTAAATCTGTATTTGTCTGTGTGTGCCTAAATAAAAGACCTTTGGAAAGAGACTGAGATTCTGATCTGAGCAGGCTGGAAACTGGACCCATGGATGGGGCCAGGATGGGAGGCAGACTTTTCACGGGGACTTTTTTCATAGTTTTAAAATTTTTGAACCATATAAATGCATCACAGAGTAAAAACATTTTAATCACCGTTTTAAAATTTAAAAGGTTCAGGAATTAGATGGTGGTACTGGTTGCAGAATCTCGTGAAGATCCTAAAGCCAGTGAATTGTACACTTCAAAAGGGGTGAATATTATAGTACGTAACTTTTTAAAAAAAAAATTTAAGGGAAAGAGCTACAGAAGGATACCTAGAAGTCTGCCAGGAGGAGAACTTTCCAGGTACAAGGAGCGGTGTGTATAAAGGAAGGGAGGGGCGTGGAAAAGCAAGGTCTGCGTGGGAATGGGGTCACTGGGTGCAGGTGTTGTCAGATGCACCGGAAAGGGGCAAGGGAGGAGAGGCTGGGCCAGCGCACAGTCTGTTGTACACTTCAGACAAGGGCTTGGACTGAATCTTGCAGGCAATAGCCATGCAGGGGCGTAACAGGATCACATGTCCTTTGGAAAGACAGTGTTAACGAAGTAGACGAGAGGCAGCCCAGTGCTGTCCTGGTGGGAGGGGCAGTGGCTAAGAGAGTATTGTAAACACTGCTGTCAGAGACAGGTCAGAAATAGGTCAGAAATAGTCAGAAAGGAAAACAGGGCAGTTTTAAGAGATCCACAGGCAGAAACAGGGCTTGGGAGCTATTTGGGGTATTAGGGGACACTCACGGCAGAAACTGCTGTTTCTCCAGATTGGGGGCTTGAGTCCCTGGGCCTGGCAGGCGGCCCCAAAGGCCTGCAGAGACACGCAGAGGGGATTGTTTAGGCCTCTAAACTCACAGAGGTTGAGCACACAGCGGAGCAGAAAGGGCTTAAGGGCCACGTGGGTGGCACACTCGGTCCAGGCCGGAGCCTGAAAGGCCACTTGGCATTGCTCCTGAGCTCTTGCTAGGTGGTCAGGCCTGCAGTTTGCAGTTAGCTCCTCCTGATCTTCTCTTTTGGTCTTCATCTGCTCATCTTGTTGGCAACTGGTAAGGGAAAGGGATCATCACAGGGACAGCCACTGTCCCAGCTATGGAAATGATGTGGCGCTCCCCCCCCCCCCGAATGACTCTGAAGACATTCTTCACCGGAAGCTGATTTGAGCTCTGGCCACCTTCCATGCAGCCTTGGTTCCCTCCCATGCTTTGAAACCAAAAAAGGAAGACTTTTCTGTTTCCCCAGATAGGTTCCCAGCCCCCAGAAGCCATTCCTGGTCAAGTTACACACTTAAAGAAGGTGCTGTGATCTCCCTAACCCAGGTGTGCCAGCTTGTGTTTCTATGAAAAGGCAGGAAGATATGGGGACAATTACATTGGGTTGGCCTCCTTATCTTGCCAACTATCCACAAATTCAATGTCACTCTGAGCTAGTTCATCATTGGGCATCATGAGGTCATCCTCTTCCTCACCATTGAAGTTCCCGCACATGCCACAGACCTGGGTAGGCAGAGGGGAGTCTCAGGATTCGGGGTCAGGGGCAGGAGAGCATTTCCCACTGGCACCCCCTTTTCCACTCTAAGGAGAAAGGAGTACTCGGCATCCCTCTGCTGTTCTGGGGAGTGACTTCTTGGGTCTAGGGCCCCACCCCTTGCAGGGGAACTGATTCCCTTAGGAGAAGACAGGTGTTTTCCTCACCTTTCCATAATAGGCTCTAGGGAGTTCGATCTCTAAGAACCCACTGCCGTCAAACTTGACTTGTAGCCCAATGTAAACACTGAGCACAGTGTAGATGCCACTCGCAGAGATGCTGACACCCCGGACCTTGTTGGTCAAGGGAAGGGTGAACTGCTTGCCATTGATCTGCAGAGGAAGGTAGGAAGAAGGACCAGAGCCTCTCCCCACAACTCGCTTCCTTTGTCCCAGCCCCTGCCACCCAGCTCACCAGCACACGATGGCCCTTTTGCAGGATGATCAGGGAATCAAAGATGTTAATGTTGACCTGGCGGAGGTACAAAGCAGGGGACTGGTTTTCCCTCCTCCCATTCTCGCCACTGATCTTGAAGAAAGGCAGGTCCATGGTGAAGTGGCACGTTTTCACCAGGACGTAGGTGCAGGTGCTCCTGATGGCGTGGTAACTGCCATCAAAGCTCACATAATGGGAGGTGTCTGAGATCCGGCACACTCCCATACCTGTAGGAGAGAGAGGTGGCCGAGGCATGCTCATCCTCTAGCAAGAACAGGCATTCTCCCCATCTTCAAGGAAAAGATGTGAAGGCGAGGGAGCTTCCAAAGGGAAGGAAGACAAGGAAAAGAATCAAGACACAGGCTCTGGCTGGTGGGAGGCTTGTGGGCGGAACAGGTATTACCCTGCCGGGGAGAGACTTCTAATGGCCCATCCGCTATGGAGAACCATGAGTGACTCCAAGGAGCCTTTCCTGACACATAGTGCAGTGGTCATCTTTCCCCACCAGAAGCTCTTTGGTACGGCAGGGCCACAGACCGGAGTGCTGCAGACCCAGCGAGGAGCATGAGGGGAAGTCGGGGAGAGCTCGTCTTGGTGGCTATGAGGTCTCCTACATGCTCAGGGGCCTCATACCTGCAGCCCGGCAGCGTATCAGCCCATCCAGGGGCCAACACCTTTGGCTAGGTTTGCAGGAGGTTTGGAGGCAGGAGATGTTGTTGTACATGGAGCAGGAGCAGAGCCTGGAGCAGGTGTTGTCCGTGTACCAGCTCTCCCCAACCTGTGGGGTGTGGGCATGCAATAGAAACTGGGAAGCCAGAGATAGACTGGGCCCCCACCACCCCAAACTCTCCATGAGGCTAGCTTTACTCGGCAATTACCTCCATCGCTACACTCTCTCAGCTTGCTCTCCAGCCCCCAGCACTGGCCTGCCTAACCTGTCTGCCCCCTAACCTGTCGACCTTGGAAGGGCAGGGTACCCCTTGTGCTCTGGCCTCTCACCGGGTAGTAGGAGCCCCCTGGGTCAGTGCAGCCACACTGGCTGAGGGGCACACAGGAGGTTCCACTCAGGATGTAGCCTCTTTGGCACTCACAGCCCTCGACACAGGGCAGTGCTGCCGGGCAATCCCGTGGGGAGGTCAGGCTGAGGCAGGTGTCTGGGCAAGGGTTGGCACAGGGGCTGTAGCTGCTGCCAGGTGGGCACTTCAGAGCTAAGAAGAAACTAGTGTTAGGAAGGGCTGAGGGATTTCCAGCTCCCTGACCTTGGGGCATGAAGAATTCCTGGGAATGTTTATCAGATGAATGGATAAACAAAATGGGGTCGATGCAGACCATGGAACAGGATTCAGCCTTAAAAAGAAGGGAATTCTGGCACATACTACAACATGGATGAACCTCGAGTACACTATGCTAAATGAAACCAGGCAGTCACAGAAAGACAAATACTGTGTGACTACACTCACATGAGGTCCCTAGAGTGGTCAAGTTCGTAGAGACAGAGAGGAGAATGGTGGGTGCCCAGGGTGGGGGCGGGAGGAATGGGAATTTAGTGTTTACTGGGGACAGAGTTTCGGTGTGGGAAAACGAAGAAGTCCTGGAGGTGAGTGGTGGTGAGGGTTGCATGGTCCTGCGAGTGTGTTTAATGCTGTAGAGCGGGATGCTTAATAGTCTCTAAAATGGGCAATTCCACATTATGTATATTTTACCACAACTGAAAAGAAAAAGAGTTCCTGGGACAGAGGAAGAAAGGGAACAGGTGAGAGGGGAAAGACGCAGTAACCAAAGTGGGGCATAACGTTTTGGATGAAGTGAGAATCAGCTGGAGCGGCTCCCAGTGCAAGGAGATGAGCAGAGGGTGGAGGCTGGGCTTGGAGAGACTGGAAAGTGGAGAACAGAGCAGGTCCCCTGTGGGGGCTGCGGACCAGGCTAGGAGGGAAGAACCTAGGAACAGAACTTAGGGAAAGGAGGAGAGGACAGGTTTGGGAGACTCCTCCACACTGTAGGAGTGCCTATCAGGTCACTCACGGCAGAAGGTGCTGTTCCGCCAGGCAGGGGCCTGGCCGGCCTGGGCACACAGGGATGCGTAGGCCTGCAGGGAGCGGCACAGGGTCAGGGTGTCACCCTTGGTCCCACACTGGCCATGCACACAACTGGTAAAGCTGGAGTGTGGGGGTACCACCTCATGGCACTGGGAGAAAGGTCCTGGAGGATAAAACCACAGGTGTGTGAGAGAAGAGTAGGAGCCCGGGAAGGGAGCAGAACCAGGCAGCTGCTTGGGGCAAATTCAACATCTATTTCCTGTATTTACTGAGAACCTACTCCCTGAGATTCAAATAAAAAGGCCTATCTATCAGGCTTCCACAAAGTGCACACTACCTCTGCATTTCCATCTGTCTTCCTCCCGACTTCCTATTTCATGTCTCACTCTTCCTCCCTCCCTGACCAGTCCCCCTGCACCCTGGGGGCGGAAAGGGGGCCAGCAGAGGATGAGGCTTACCCAGAGGGTTGATTAAGATATTACAGTTGTTATTCCAGGTGTGTTCCGCTTCATTCCCCTGGCATCTAGGAGGTTTGCCACCCTCGAAGAAGCAGCTAAACAAAAAGAGGGGGAAAGGATAGGAATTTAGGGTTGGAGGAAGCTTCCCAAAAGTTGAAACAAAAGTCTCCTGAAGAGAAAAAGAGGGATGTAAGTAAGGACCGGAGAAAAGAACAAAGTGATGCCCTCAAGTAGGAAGGTCAGAAGGTCCAGCAGGAAGGAAGACAGTTAGATCTCAGTATAGACTGCCCAAAAGGGTTCGCCAAAGACTTAGATCAGTAAGCACAGGAGAAATCAGCAGCAGGGGCATCAAATCCAGTCTCGGAGAGATTGGGGACACACAGAGGACGCCCACAGGCTGCCCGCTGATCTCTTCCTCAGGTCCACCTTCCCATGCCTAGCACCCCCTGTTCCCAGCTCACCCGGGTTCAGAGTATTCTCTTGACTTCCAGGAAACTCCCAGTTGAATGGAGTTGGTTGCAGGCCTTTCATCTGGTTTCAGATTGTCATCTAAGCTGTTGTTGTTGTAGTTTCCTGGAGGAAGGAGCAGTTAACAGAGGCCACAGAAGTACCCTGCCAGCAGACCCAGCCCCAGGACCACCGCTTTTCATCTCCCAAGAGGCCCTGTCACTCTGTACTCCACAGACCAAGGTTAACTTTTTCTTTACCTTGAGCTTCCCTTAACACCTACCCTCATACCCAACACCCTCCACCCATGAAGCAGTGGAGCAGCGCTTAGGATGGATGTATTAAGAGTGTGTGTGTGCAAGGACTGGGAAGGCTCCTTCCTGTTGTCCTGGCTTTGCCAGCAGGTGCCCAAGGAACTCACCACACAGCCCACAGAGCCGGCCAGCGTAGGTGGAGGGCACTGTCACTTTGACCAGGTGGTTCCCATCATAGCGAACTTGAAGTCCAAAATCAGCATAGAGGAGAATAAAGGAGCCACTGAGCCTAATGCTTAAACGACCTCGTGCAGGCCACACAGGTAGGGCCACCCGACGACCATTCAGCTGCAAAGGCAGGGAGGACATGGTAGGGAAATGCATTTGGAACAAGGACAACAACAGGACCAAGGCTGGGGAGCAGGAGAGGGACAGAGGGTATGTCTCAGGAACTGGCACTGGGTCTGGACTCCCCTGGGGTCCAGAAACCAGACAGGCAGGTCTGGAGCAAGGAGGGAGAGAGCAGAGTTTCTGCACAGGCTGCTGGTGTGGGGCCCGGGGAGGGAGGCAGAGGCACATACCACCACCTTGCGGCCTTTGATCAGTGAGATTTTGAGGTTGAAGACCTTCACGTGGACAGCTTTCACGTAGGAGACCTCCAAGTTCCCACCTTGGAACTCATTGGTGGTGCTCACGAGAAAGTAGTTGTCAAGGGACCATGACCAGCAGGGTTGGGTCAGGGTGTAGCTGCAGGTGCCCATGAAGTGGTGCAGGGCTCCATCAAAGGTCTGGTAGTGGGGATCCCCCGAGACAGTGCAGGTGGCAGACCCTGCGAAGGAGGAGATGGAGTTCAGAGGCGCCTTGCCCTGGAGGTGCCATCTGGTGAGTCCACATTGGGGTGGTCCCCAGAGCTCATCAGGTGGTCAGCTTGGCTGGGAGAGGTCAAGAACAGGAACCCACTTTAGGGCAAAGCCATGCCCTTCCATGAGGCTGCATGGGCAGCCCCCCGCTCACCTTCCACCTGACTGCTCACCCTGAGCATGGCAGCCATAGATGCCATCCTGCTGACCACAGACTTCCTGGGCCTGGCACCTCCAGAGCACGCAGCGAACTTTGTTGTTGCCCTCACAGATACAGAGCTCTCTGCAGCCTGCTTTGAACCACTGCTGCTGTACCTGGGGGAAGGAAGGAAGGAAGAAAAAGCTGTCATTTCCTAGTCTATCAGCCCACAGCTATTCAGATCATTGGCTTGCTCACTGAGGAAGAATATCTGTCTTCCCAAAGCTCCAGGGTTAGTTGCAAAAGTCTGGCATTCCCTCATTTATCCCATCATTCCATCATCATTTTTCCTTCACTATTTCAACAGATATTTATATATGCCTGGTGCCAGTCATTGGGAATTCAGTAATGAACTGGATGTATGATGTCCCTGCCCTAAGAGAACTCATGACACAGAGTGGGGCAGCAAACAAGTAAACTGATAGTAAACTGATGACCAAATCATGTGCCCCAACATGATATGCACCCAAAGAAGACAAGCAACAAGCAGGGCGCCCAGTGAGAGTCTCCTGCCATCAACACAGACAGTAAGCACTTGCTACAAAAGTTTAGAGGTCTGCTTTCTGACTTTGCCTATCAAGACGTCTTCAAGAAGGAAGCAGCATTTCAACAGGGCCTCAAAGGAGGTGAAGAATTCCAACAGGCATGGGTGGCTGGGTGGCTGAGAGCAGGTAAAAGGGGCTTAAAAGAAGGTGGAATTGATAGGAGAGCAAGGCATGGACAGAACGTCTTCAGAGGGCCTGGAATGGGGGCTGAAGGGAAGAGAGCCAAGAGGACCTCAGGTGGTAGATGACTTTGACAGACATCGGTGTAGTTTCTAGAACTTGGGTGAGGAACAAGCAACGAAAGAAGAGAGAAGTGACATCCACGAGAGTCTGGCTCCAAATTCCGCCTCTGAGAAAACTGTGAAGCTGGGGCCAGGATGGAACGGAAGTCCTTTGGCAGAGAAAGGGGACTTGGTAGGAGAGAAGGTGGTGTTTGGAAAGAGTTCAGGGGAGACACGGATGAAGAAAATGACTCAGGGACATAGGGGAAGAGAAGATGGGAAGGAAGAGAAATGGGTCTCAGGCTCTGCCAGGTAGTGTTAGCAATAACTGCTATGACCCTATCCCTGTCTGAGTGAAAATTGCTAGAGCTGAAGAAAGAAAAAGGGAAAGGAGACCTGGGCCAGAATTCCCCTAATCCCGGCCCTACAGGCCCTGCCACACTTCCTTCTCTCTTGCTGCAGGCTTCAGATCCTGGAGGAGGGCTTTCTGGCTGCGTGGCTAAGAGGTCCAGCTCCAGCAGCTCACCATGAGGTAGCGGCCCGTGGAGTCAAGGCACCCACACTGGGATCGGGGGACGCACTGGAGACCGCTGAGGACGAAGCCAGGGTTGCACTCACAGCCCTCCACACATCGGTCCAGGCAGGACATGCCAGACAAACTTGAATGGCAGGTGTCAGGGCACATGTTGGCACACATGGTGTACTTGCTGTTGGGTGGGCAGTCCAGAGCTGGGGGAGGGAGAAGCACAGGTGAGAAGCGCATGAGGCAGGCTGAGGACAAGAGAAAGGAGGTCTGTAGCTAGTAGCTAGTTCATAGCCCAGAGTTCAGAAGGTCTCAGCAAGAGGCTTCTGTCCCATGTTGAGAAGGAGAGGGACTGGGAGAAGCATGACTAAAGAGCTCAGCTTCTACCCTGGGCTTGGAGGAGAGGCCTGTAGGGAGCTACTGAGAGGCAGGTCCGTGGAGGCAGACTGATCCAAGAACCTCAACAGCGCTGCTACGTAAACATGCCCAAGCTACATGGTCAAGGTGGAAGGAATGCTGGGGAAGCACGTATGTGGCCTCAGTTAAGGTCATGGCCCTGCCCTAAAGCACAATCCCCAGTGGGCTGGGCCATACTTAGCAGCTGTGTGTAGGTGATGGTGCAACCTCCCAGACACAAGTCTGTATTTCATGTGTACATCAGGCAGCCCGGGCAGGCACTGGCCTTGTTCTGATAGCCTCGGGCAGCTGGGAAGACTTGCTGAGTTTACAAGAGACTGTGATTTTCTCAGTGGATATTTCTGACTCTGCAGATTTCCCCGCCCATGTGTGGAAGGGAAAGGGTTCCATCAGGCACCCCCAAGCCTGTGCTAACTCTCTTAGATGCTGGTCCTCTGCTCTCATATGCATCTGAAAGAAGCATCCCCCTAGCCCTGCTCCTGAAGGCAACTCACGGCAGAACTGGGGTTCTCTCCAGGGCTTCACCCTGTAGCCAGCATCCTGGCAGGTCTCAGTCAAGGCTGCCATATGAGCACACAGCATCTGCTGCAGCCCCTGGAAGTTACACATGTCAAGCACGCAGTTGTTGAGGAAGACAGAAGCCATGAGGTGAGGCAGGCATGACCTGCAGAGAGAGGCCAGGTCAGAGGGTCTGAGGGGACAGAGAGGGCAGAGCACCCTGCCTCAGAGGACTCCAGGTGCCAAGCCCCACCCCCCTCACACCCATCCTGCCTCCTTTCATACTCAAAGGCTCCATGGAAGACCACAAGCCGTCCGCAGAACTCTGGCCCGGATAGAGTGTTCTGCAAGGTTGAGTTACAAGATGGGGGATTTGCCTTGTTCTTCTGGCACCTAGAAGAGATCCACCCCAAATGCCCTAAGGGTTAAGTCTTGCCTCTTTTTGGCCCCTACCCTAGTAGTCTCCCGGCTCTCAGCAACCCCTAGTGGAAAACATTTGAACACCAAGCCCTAAAGGAGAAGGGAAAACCTGAGCTGGACAAGCAAGAAGGGGGTCTCCTCACGATGGCCTGAGGATCAATCATGGCAGGGGAAAACGATTTGGTAATGAGTTCATGGACGTGGCTGGGACAGAAGTGGGGGTGTGTAAAGGAAGAGAGAGGAGAATAGGAATGATGCCAGGCAGGGTGCTTGGTTCTTAAAAGGGGCAAAGGAGCAGAAGGGCGGTGCCAGAGCAGGGGACTTCCTCACTCCTTGTCCACATCCTCCGGGGTCTGCCAGCTGATGGCCAGCTCGTCCACATCCCGTGCTGGCCTACCGTCAGGCATCCAGTTGTCATTGCTACTGTCACCGTCATAGTTGCCACAGAGACCACAGAGTTTGCTATAGAAGGTGCTGCGGAGGGGCAGGGCAAGGAGGCGGCGTTAATGGAAAGAAGGGGCGGTAGTCATCTGAGGGACCACAGCAGAGTGGGGTGAGTGAGACGAGCAGAGAAGCAAGAGGTGCTGACTCAGACCAAGGGTTCCGGGCCAGGTGCCAGGCACACAAGGGCCTCACAGCTCCCTGCCTGGAGCCATCTTTACAGTCTCCCCTCCTTTCCTTCTTCTGCTCTTGCTCACCTTCCAGCCTTTTGCTCACCCTAAGACATTCCAGTTTTTCCTTGAATTTGCTGTTCACTGTTTCTATAAAGTTGTAGTTCCCTTATGAACTGCTCTTCCTTGAAGACTGGGATCAAGTAACCAGTCTTCGGAAAGCTCCCATAGCCCATTGGTGACTCCTTCTAGCACATTCCCAAAGCATTGTGAATATGTCCTGCTATTTATCCACAGCCCTGAGACCCTTTTCCTCCTGTCTCCCCATCTAAAGGGGTGGCCTGCCAGTTGAGCTAGGTGCTTCCTACCTAGACTGAGAATTAGTGCCTGGAATGGAAGGGAAAGAGGATTGGTCTGCAGCCATAGCACCCTAAACGCGCTCGCCTGATCTGCGAAGCTAAGAGGATTGAACGGTCCTGGGAGAGAGAGAGGGGCGGAGCGGGAGGAGTGGCAGCTGCCTCACCTGGGCACACTCATAAGCAGCTGCTGGTCACCATCCCATCTCACCCGCAAACCAAACGCAGTCTGCAGCTCCACAAATCGCCCACTTGGAGCCAGGAAGATGCCTTTAAAAGGTGTGGCTGGGAGGGTGACTTGTTGACCCCCAACCTGGAAAGTGGGGCCAAGGGAAGAGACTGAGAGACTGACCTGAGGGTCAGAAGGACTCCCAGAAGATGCTAATATCCACCCTCCACATCAAACCTAAAGACCTCTTCCCTTGGAGTGCTCTGGAGCCTATCCCTGAGAGGGTCTGGAGGCCGCGGGAACTGGCTGGGAGAAGGTTACAGCAGCCCACAGGCGGCCCTGGCAGAGCTGAACAGAAAATGGACTCACCAGGGTGCGCCTGCCCCTGAGCAGGGTGACGGTGGTCTGAGGCAGTGTCACATAGACTTCGCTCAGGCAAGACGTGCCTTCCAGTACTCGTTCCTTATTCTTCGCCACCACCCTGAAGAAGGGCTCTGTTTGGGGAGAAGAGTGAAGAGCACCCAGGGATTCATTCAACAGCATTTCTGAGCACCCACTGAGGGAGGCACTCACGCCTGGCACGGTGAGGATAAAGGACCACAGAGATGCCAGCTGCAGTTCAAGAGGGAAGCCCAGACCCACATGTGAGTGGGGCATGACTGCCTGCCTCTTCCAGAACAGTCTGACATGGCGTGCTGCCAATCCCTCTCCCCTCAGGACTGGGATGTCCTCCAGGGTGGATGTTTGTGCTACTTCTCTCGTCCCTTCATTGCCACTATGTGAGATGAGCCTTTTAATAAATGTTAGCTAAGGAAGCAACTGATAAAGAAAAGTGTCTTAAGATGCAATTTCCCCGGTAGCCTGGTCTTGAGAAAGTCCTGCTTCTGGGGTTAACATGTCAACTCTTACTTTTCTTGTCTTTTCCATTTGCTCCCATGCCCACCTGTTCTGCCAAACCCCTCACCCAGGCCATGGGGGCATCGCCAGGACCCTACCTGTTGAGTTGCCACAGGGTTGGGCCAAGATGTAGGTGCATTTGCCCGTGAAGCTAAAGTGCCTCCTGTCAAAGGTGAGATAATGAGGATCTCCATAGACAAAGCAGGTGGCAGTGCCTGCCAAAAGAAGGAAGGGGACCATGGGAAGAGGGTTCGCCAGGCCAGATAGCCACCTCACCCAGCCAGTTGCACACCCCAGCTTCTCTTTTCAAGGGAGGGATTGGAATCTTGGTGTCACATCCACTCTGAAAGCCTGTCAGGTGGGAACAGAATACGGGGAAGGTCTCACCATGGGGGTGACATCCGTACTGGTTGTTCTTCAGCTGGCACACCGTGTGTGTCCCACACTGAGAGGTCAGGCACTCCACACGACTGCCAGGCCAACAGCGACAACGTTCTGTGCAATTGGGGCTGAACCACTCTGCCCCAGCCTGGGAGCAAGGAATTGGGGGTCACAACACTACACAGCTCTTGGGGAGATCCCATCATTCCATGTGATAGCCTCCTTCTCTTCCACTGCACCTGCCCTAAACTTGCTCATATTTTTCCTCTTCTCACCCCCTACTAGATATTCCTGCCCACCACAGGACATTTTCACGTGCTGTTCTCTCATCCTGCAATGCTCTTCCTTCTCCCTTCTTTTTAAATTATTCCTAGGCAACCAACAAGTTCAGTTCAAGGGACACTACTTTTTTAGGAAGACTTTCCCGATCTCCCTGACTAGGGGTCATCCTCATAGCTCTGGGTACCTTCTTCTTCCCAGGAATTACCACAGTTGCACTTTTATATTTATTTTTGAGATTATTTGATTATAATCCCCCCTGTGAGGGACCATGAATATCTTTACTCTCTACCTTAGCCCCAACACATAGCACAGTGCCCAGCAGAGAGCTTTCACTCAATAAATATTTGCTGAATGAAAGAATGAACCAAGATCCAATGGGTCCCAAAGAATATTACAGTATTAGGAGAGCAAGGACCATGCCCTTTTCATGGAGGCCCCAATGCCAGGAGGGTTCAAAATACTCAATAAAGAGTTTTGAATGTAAAAGTGAATCTATAATAAGGTAACACATGTCTCCCAGGGCAGGGAAGAGATGCTTGGTGCTGACAGCTACGGCAGATCTTTCTAGCCAAGCTACAGCGGAAGCGAATCCTAACACTGACACAGGGACACCCAGGAGATTGGTTAAGAGAGGTGGGGTGGGGAGGGAGTAGCCCTCAAATAGATAATCAAAAGGAAAACTATCTAGGGCTGAGAAGAGGCACTGGACACTAATAAATAGCTGAATGTTCTGTTAATTAATAGGCTGCAAATGATAGTTATCACAAATTGCTAATAATAATAATTAACATTTATAAGTAATTGGTCTGTGTCAGGATCCAATTTTATCATACAGCCATCTGATGAAGTAGAAAATCTTATTGTGAACACTTTAGAGACATGGAAACAGCTGTGAGGAGGTACAGAACCTTGCCCAAGGTGACCCAGCAAAGTGCTGGAGCCAAGATTCATGCTCAGGTTGGTCTGACTCTAGGATGACTCAGTTCAATACAGTGGTCACCAGCCACAGACCCAACTGAGCTCTTGAAATGCAGCTGGTCCAAATTCAGATATGCTGTAAGCATAAAATGCACACTGGGTTTTTAAAGACTATTAGTATGGGAAAAATGGAAATGTAAACAATTTTATTAATAACTATTGATTACATGTTGAAATGAGAATATTTAGGATTGAGCAGATATTGTTATTAGTTTAACCTTTTTCCTTTTATTTTTTGAATGTGTCCATTAGGAAACATAAAATGATGTATGGCTTGATTGCTATGCCTTTTAGACAGTGCTGGCCTAGAGCCTGTGCCCCTTCAGAGCCTCTGCCCTTGACAAATGTCCCTTGGGCCAGGGGGCAGGGGGGAGAGACATTAGTGAGGGAAGACCAGAACAGTAACTTCTCTCTTTTGATGTATCCTATCAGGATTTACAAGTTCCATTGGAAGATTCTGAAATACTGTTCTATGTGCTGGACATACCAGAAGCTCTGTTCAATGTCCGGGGTCCCACTCAATGTCTCTATATATCCAGGGGTCCCCAACTTTCCTCAGGTTGGAGAGGAGGGCCCGGCATCACCTGGTTGCCCTAGTGTCTATTGCATCAAGGCTGCCAGTATGGAACAGAGAAGTACAGAAATATCGAGACTGTTAGGACCACGGGATGATGGAATTGTCTGCACAGCCTAGCATCATGCTCCGCCAGAGCGGATACTCAACAAATATTTATTATATGAACAGAGATGACAACGAAACCACACACTGAATGAATGACTCCACCATTGAGTAACCACTGCTTGAGAGCTGACCCCTGGGGACTGTTCCATGGATCCAAATTCACTTCACCTGGGGAGCAGATGGAACTGGAACCCAGGTGTTCCTCTAGCAATCTCCCTCAGGGGACCTGGGCATCCCAGGGGTCTTACCTTATAGTAATTATTGTCGTAGAAGCAGTTGCAGGAGGAGGCATTGATGCAGTGGGAGCCATTAAGCAAAAAGCCAGAGTTGCAGACACAGCCAGGCTTGCAGAGGAGCTCACATTTGGGCTTGGGGTTCTTGCAGGATGCCGGGCAGGCGCAGCGTTCATAGTGGGCATCTGGGGGGCAGCTTGCTAAGGGGTAAACAGCCTTTATGAAGCCTCTACTCCATAGCTTTCTCACGGTGCCTACCTGTCTCTCCTCTACCCCACATTCAAGTTCTTCTCTAAGAAGTTAATCTGCATTATTCAGCCATAAAAAGGAATAGAGTCCTAATACAAACTACAACCTGGATAAACCTTGAAAGCGTTATACTAAGTAAAAGAAGCCAGTCACAAAAGGCCACATATTATATGATTCCACTTCCATGTAATATCTAGAACAGGTAAATCCACAGAGACAGAAAGTAGATTAGTGGTTACCAGGGATTGGGGATTGAGGGATGGGGAGTGACTGCTAATGGGTATGGGCTTTCCTTTGAGGGTGATGAAAAAGTTCTGGAATTAGAAAGTGATGATGTTTGCACAATCTTGTGAATATACTAAAACCACCAAACTGCACACTTTAAAATGATGACTATGATGGTATACGAATTATATCTCAAGTAAAAAAGTAAGAAGAAAGCTTGGTGCTTGGTTCCCAAATACCCGCACCCACCTGTGCCCTGCTGTCGCCTCGCTCAGGGTAGTCAGTCCTCATTTCTTCTAAAGTCACCACATCTGATTCATCGCTCCTCTAAGACTGCAGTTTTCTACTGGAAGCATCCCTTTCCCTAACACTCTCTCCTAGTCATCATCTCTTACTTTCAGTTCTTTGTCCAATGATCACATACCTGGAGTAGGACTAGGGGCTGTAGTGGTGGCTTGGGTCACAGTGGTCATGGAGGTACTTGGAGTACTAGGAGGCATCACCAAGGCTGCAGGCCAAGTGGGTATAAGTGTAGTAGGAACTGTGGGCCTTTCAGTGGGGACAAAGAGTTTTTCTGTGGGGACAGTGAGTTTTTCAGTGGGGACTGTGAGTTTTTCAGTGGGGACAGTGAGTTTTTCAGTGGGGACTGTGAGTTTTTCAGTGGGGACAGTGAGTTTTTCAGTGGGGACTGTGAGTTTTTCAGTGGGCAGAGTGAGTTTTTCAGTGGGGACTGTGAGTTTTTCAGTGGGGACAGTAAGTTTTTCAGCGGGGACAGTGAGTTTTCCACTGGACATAAGGAATTTTTTGGTGGGGACTGTGGGTTTTCCAGTGAGGACAGTGGTTTTTTTTGCGGAAAGAAGGATCTCAGAAGGGCCAGTAGGGGGAACTGGAGACTTGGAAGGGGGCATTGTTGGCACAGGTCCTGCAAAGAAAAAAAAGCCCTGGAGTTTAGTCAAAATCATACCACCACCCTCTTCACTCACATCTAATTGGAATGGGTAGGATCAAAGGGGTAACTTATTAGTACCCCTCCTTCTACTCCCAACCCCACCTTCACTCCATAAACACTCAACAACCACTGTTCCTAATATATGTCAGATATTGTGCCAGATACAGATAACACAGAATGAATAGGATGTTGGGCCTCGCTTCAGGACCATCATTCCTTACTGTGTTCTGGATCCCACCACAGAAATTCATGGCATCAAAGTCACATCACTCAAATAAGCATCCTGTTGGAGCCAGGGAGGTAGAGGTGGGCAAATCACAGAAAACAAGGCTGCCTGAAGACTCAGACACAGAGAGGACTTGCTTTTTAACCAGTACCTATAGAGAAGCCCAAGAGATGGTCATCTCAGAGCAAGGCCCATTTCTGAGGTCTTGGATTTTGTCTTACCTTGACAGGTCCCGTGATTGATCAAGATGAAACCCACAGCAACAATGAAGGCGGTGTTGGTGCCCCTGATGGCCTCCAGTATCAGCTAAAGGTAACGAGGGAGAAAGAAGGAAAAGAGAAATGAAAATGAAACCCTGGCTCCTTGGTGACTCTGCCAGGCAGAGAGTCTGTCTTCTGCCAAAATGTCACCTTGTTCCAGCCTCAACTCTGCCCTTGTCCCTTTTCTGGAGCCAGAGAGCCTTCTCAGGAATATCAAGTTTTTTTTCTGCTCTGCTCTCCTTCCAGTGTCCCATCGTAGCCCTGGTTATGTCCCCGGATACTAGGCATTGTGTCCCTCTTACCATGCCCCACACAGATACTCAAAGGGCCCACTCCCTCTGTCTGTCACCTGCATAGGCTGTTGATGTCCTGAAGGGATGGTGATGGAGGCGTACAGCCAGCCAGGGCTCTGAGACCCAATGCGTTGCCAGAGAGAAGTTAGGGAACTGCCCGCAGGACTCCCCAACAGGAGCTTCAGCTTAGTGTCCTTTCCCAGGCCATACATGTAGTAGGTAAATTCCACACAGATTGTAACCGGCGCGCAGAAGGACGGGCTTACCAGTCTGAAAGACTGGCCTGCCTGGGAGAACTTGTCAGCCTCAAGGTAGATATAGTCACCTTTGAGGAAAAAGGAGGGAATAGGCAAGATGAGAAACCTCCACAGGACAAGTCTAGCCCTACTCTCTTTAGCAACAGCTTGCTTTCCAAATGGACATTTAATGCAAATACCCAAACTCCCCACATTGTGGGGGGGCGGTGTGTGTGTGTGTATGTGCTCACTTTGGACTTTTCTAACTGAAGATGGCAGGATCAGAAAGGAATGGAAAACCAAACCAGCAACCCAGATTCCTTTGTTGGCTACACCAGTAAATGTCTTAACTGCAAATGAGACAGTAGATTTTGAAGCCTTGGGCTCGATGAAGTGAGATGCTTGGATTTTTGGGGGGGCGGGGTTCAGTGACTCCACAGCCATGAGAATCCTCAATTCACTCTACCTCTCTCATCACCAAGTTCCGGCCATGTGGCACTTCCCAATAAACACCTGCTAGCTGATCTTCACCACCTACATCTTCTTCCATCAATCACACCAACCAGCCCCCTAGCTAGGAGCAGATTTAGTATTTCATTGGCTTGAGGGGCCATCAATCTCCTCACCTCTATTAAGAGACACTCCAAAGGGGCGTGCACCTTGGGTGGGCATATTTTTACCACCCCAGGTCCAATGTCCACCAATCCCTGATGTCTGCACCCAGTCACAGAAGGGATGGGCATCGTCTTCAAAGTCACACTGAGGAAAGCGCTCTAGAGTATCAAAATGGAAAATTTGAGAAAATTTGGCCATCTCTCTATTCCTCCCTCATCCCACCCCTGATTCTGAGGGATCTGGGCCTCCCAGAGCCCTGCTCTTACCCCCACAGGGAGCAATGCTGATTGCATCCACTGCCACAGCTGGTTCTGGGACCTTTCCAAACACGCCCACCACAATGAACTGAAGAGAGAGGGAGAGGGGGCGGGGCATGAGAAAACAGCCCAAATGCCTAACACCCCATCTGATTGTATTCTGTTCAGGGACCTAGGCAACTTGCTCCCAGTGCCCAGATCCTCATTCCATTTCAGTACTGGGAGTGCCTACTACAAGCAAGAAAACCTGCCCTCTTGCTCAACTGTACCTGAATCTGTCCCTGGCCTGTGTAATTGACAGAAACAGTCTGCCAGTTGGGTCCAGAATGTCCTGAGAAAAGAGTGTGTTTCCGGATGCTGCCTACAATGGAAGGAATCCGAGGAAGTGAGATTAAGCCGACTGGAAAATGATTTCAAACCTGTACTCAGAAGAATGACTAGCACAGGGAATGTATCGGAGTGAATTCCCTTCCTCAAATGCAAGCGCTTCCTTCTCTCTCACCTCCTAGCACTTTATTTTTCCAGAATCCAGTGCCCTGCTGGCTCCCCAATTCTACTCTAACTTAACCTTGCACATAGCCCAGATTTCTCTAGACCCATGTCTCCCCATCAACCCAGCCGTGGGAGATGAGCCTCAGGTCAGTGTAAGCCCCATGACGTCGCCACTCTCACCCAAGACAGAAGCATAGATGGTGAGGGCTGCTCCAGGAGACCGACCATGGAGGATATAGTGGAAAGACAGGCTCAGACAGCCTGACGACTGGCTCAGGGGGCTCAGGAGAGCAGACTTCTGCTTTGGCTTTGCATTCTTGGGGTCCAGGAGCATGTAGAAGCCACCTGTGAAGAAAAAGGTCAGTAAGGTGGGAGGCTGAAATTGGGGGAGTAGTGCACAGGGAGAGGGCCCTGTGAGGGCAGGGGGTCTGGCTCTGGGGAGCCCCAACAGCTGCCTTGGATCAGCCAGTGCTGAGGTGGACCTACACCCATCTCACGACTGGCTGAACCCTTCAGTCCTTCCAGAAGTGCTTCACAGGGCTGGGTAAGGACGCGGGCATCGCCATGTGAAAAAATGGCACTTTTTCAGAAGGAACAGACAGAACCTTGTCCTTTGGGTTCTGACTTTTTAGGTCCTCTAAAGTCATATCCTCTTACATGTCTTGACCCACTGGACATAGCCGATTCACACAAACTAGTGAGAGAGGGACTGTCTGACAGAGAAGGACAGCCAACTCCCCACGTCAGGTTTACCACCAGCTCAGTCAGCCAATCAGCCTCTACAACGCTCTTTGACGCAAGTGGTATCCGGGGGAAAATTAGTGCGGCCGCCAGGCAGCGCTCATCCCTGCCTGCAGGTGCGCGACCCTGGAGAGCGTGCTTGCCGCCCGGGTGGGAGGACTGTGGAAAGGGAGAGAAGAGGGCTATGGAGGGGAATGGGCAGGAAGAGAAGAGAAAAGAGAAGAAACGAGAGGGACGGTGGAATGAAAGGAAAGGAAATGGTGAATGGTGAAAGAGAAAGCAAGAAGTGGCAGTACTGGGGCATGTGAGAAATAGAAAAAGAAATGGGAGAAAAAGCAAGGAACGGTGAAAAAAATATAATTAAGTGAACAAGTTGGAAAAAAGAAAAGAGAGAAATCTTTAAAAACAACATTTACTGAAACTGCTGTGCATGGAATACAGTGCTAAATGCGGGGGGGCGGCTGGGGAGCTGCCACAGAGGCGGGCTGGCCCCGTCCTTCTCTCCAGGGGCTTAGAATGAAGGTGGGGTGGGGGTTCCTCAAGGTCTTTCTAGAAGGCAAACCTCAGGCAGCAGGAAAGCTCAGAGGACTGAGAGCGTGGAGAGGATGGGGTGGGAAGGGCTATGGAGTAGGGGGAGGGAAAGCTGGAGAAAAAGAAAATGAAAATAAGGTGGAAGGAAGGGAGAGAATTGAGAATGGAGAAAGGCAAAGGGAAAGAGAAGAAAGAAGAGGTAGAAACTCAAAGTGGGAATTCGTGAGCATGATCCTGTATGTTTGATCTGCGAAGCTTGGCGGAGCATGCACTCAGCGCCAGCTAGAAGTGCGTGTGGTGTGGTGCAGACTGAGAGAGGAGAGGCGGCTAGAGTGCAGGAGAGAAAAGGAGCTGAAGAGCAAGGGAGGAATGGGGGAAGGAAGGAAAAAAAGAAGAAGAGCCCAGCGAAGAGCACAGCGAGGTGGTGGAAAAGAAGCTATGGACAGACATGGACGGAATAGAAGAGGAAGAAAGAGTATCTCCTGGATTACTGCAAAAGCCTCTGAAATGGCTTTTCTGAGTTCCCTTCCGTGGATTTTCAACACAAAAAGCAGGTGATCCTTTTAAACATAAATCAGATCAAGTCACTCTTCTGCTCCAAATCTGCAAAGGCATTCATGTAGAATAACAGCCACAGTCCTGACAATAGCCTTCAAGGCTCCACAAGGTCTGTTCTTCCTAGGACCCACCTGAGCTCATCCTCTCCAACCCAGCCACATGGCTCCTAGCTGAACCTCAATAGCCCCTCACCCACTACCTCCACCAGCCTACTGCTACCTCAGGGCTTTTTCACAGCTGACCCCTCTGGTCAAAATGTCCTTCTCTTCAAAATTTTCAGCCTCACTCCCTTACTTCCTTCAAGTTTGTGCTCATATGTGACCTGAGTGAAACCTACCCAACTGCATTATTTAAACATACAGCCCACCCTACCCCCTCCAAGTCCAGTCCCCTTACTTTATTGAACTTATTTTTCTGCTCACCTTATAACTGTATAACTGTACTTCTTTATTGTTTTAGGAACTGTCCCCCTCTTGGTTCCCTGCTGCTTCTTATCAGTTTTGTAAGCTAATGTCTCTTAAGTGCCTAGGACAGTACTGGGTACATTTTAGGTGCTCGATAAACATTTGTTGGATGAATGAAGAATGAAGGGTTCCAGGAAAGGGAGGTAAAGAGCAGGCTGTGCTAGGTCTGCCAGGCAGAGCTTGTGAGGTGGCAGTGGGGGGAGCTGGCTGGGAGTGTGGAGTTTGCTTCTGCCAGGCAGTTCAGGCTGACAGAGGTTTGAGATTACGTGGGTCCACCCCAGACCTTCCCAAGTTGAGTTAGTGTAGAGTTGTCAGGTAACCATCATAATCTCCTGCGAGGTCACTAGATGCCCAGGAAGTCAGAAGATAGGAGTGTGGCCATTTACTCACTGCCAGGACGGGAGAAGTCATCCTCAGGGCCCACGCTTGGCACCCCCGATGACCCCTTCTTCTGGACCCACTTGGCTCCAGAGGCTGTGGGGATCCAGCTCCAGCCACAGAGATTATTTTGAGTGTCAAAGCTGCACATCTGCACCATGCAGACTGAGGGGAATGAAAAGAGAGAGGATTTAGCTTTTTCTAAGAGGACGCAGCTCTGAAAAGTATGCCTGTCTGGAGTCAGTATTCTGAGTCCCAATCTGGGTCCCGTGAACCATGGAGGGCCTTCAAGCCAGCTGCAGTTCTTCTCCCTAGAGGCTGTGTTCCTGGCATAGATTACTTCAACTGCCCAACCCTCAATTTCCTCATCTATTAACTGGGAATAGCAGTAACCTCATGCTGTAAACTAGATTATGTTCAGGGAGCCTCTAGCACAGTACCTGTGCTCAGTGTTTGTTCCTTGCATCCAGCTTCTGGAATTTTCCTTCCCTTGAATTTGCTCCCTTCGAATTTCTAACATCAGATTAGAGGGCTAATTCCAGGTCTGGTAGCAGCCGGGGTGACCAAACATTCAGGTTTATCCTGGACTGAGGGTTCCCTGAGATGTACGACTGTCAGTACTAAAATAGGGAGAGCCCGGGGCAAACCAGAATGGTTGGTCACTCCAGGACAGGTATCACCACAACTCTATGTTAAAGGAGAACCTCTCTTTAGGTGTGGCTGCTTCAGGAGTCAAAGGTACAGGGTATGAAGGTAGAGAGAAGCAAGTAGCCTCAACTTGGGAAGAAACCAGGGTCATGGTCCCTGAGCTACTGCTGCCACCCTAGGCCATGATGGGCGTGGAGAGAAAGAGGAGGAGGGACAGGTGCTCACCCCTACTGCAGGAGCCACGACGGATATAGATAGCATCCAGAGAGATGTCCAGGTAAGTGGTGCTGCCTGTCACTCCTTCAAATATCAGCTGTGGTAGGGAGGAGGGATCACCCCACTGTGAGCCCCTAGTTTCCTGCCTGAATTCAGAAGGTCCAGCCACCCCATACCTCCTCATTATCCCCGTCCCTCCTGGCCTCCCCACATACCCAGATTCCCACTGGGGCCCCAGATTCTGCCCTCAGCTTCACCTGGCTGGGCAGGGCCCGACCTGTGGGCACAGTGACAGCGGCGGGCATCCAGGAAGGGCTCTGGGTATTAAGGTGTTTCCAAAGCAGGTTGGGGTGTTTGTTCTTGGTGCCCATGAGCAGCAGCAGTTTGAGCTGGGCACCCCAGGACAGCCCGAACATGTGGTAGGCGAAGTGCACGCACAGGGGGCCTTGCTCCCATATGGGGGAGCTGCGCAGGCGGACCACCCCGCTTGGGCGGAAGGAGCTCAAGTCCAGGTGCAGGTAGTAGCCCTCTAGGGAGGCAGAGCCCAGGACAGTGAGGTCCTGCCACCCCTATGAGCTGCCCCCAACCCTTTCCCAGAGCCCAGGCACCCACTCCCAGCTGCCTCCCTAAACTTTAGGCTTCCTCACCTCCATTGGGGTACCCCCCGGGGGGCCCAATGCTGCCCATGGGGGAGGGTCCACTGGCTCGAATCCAGTCCCCATCATCTGTGGATACTTGAGTCCAGTCACAGAAGGGTTTGGAGTTGTCCTCAAAATCACACTGGGCTATAATGGCTGGGGGAAAAGGCCACTGTGAGGCCAGGAGAGGGGAGGGGACCAGCTGCAGAGCCAAACTGGGGGCATAGGAGTTAGCAAGACTGCTAAGCTTAGAGAGGGCGGCCACTAAGGTTAGGGTGCAGAGCAGAGATTTGGGAAAGAGGATCTAAGAATACATCTCTTAGGAGAAATTCAGGGTGAGGGTTGGGTAGGGTGGGCAGAATACTAGGTCTAAAGTCACGAACTGACGTCCAGAGGGCTGGATTCAGAGGGGCAGAAAGGCTTTGTCTGGGCAGCATACACTTTGTTGCTGTTAATTTGAATGTGAATCTTTAGGCAGGGCTTGTACTCCTCCACAGTTCCCTCCGCCCTCTGTCATCCAAGGGCTGCCCTTTACACATGTATTCCATGTTCGTGTCATCGCCTGGCCTAGAGGGCACATGGGTGGCCACCCTGGACAGGAGGGAAAGTCTGGGCTGTCCTCGTTTCCAACTCACAGTTGTCCTTAGAGCTGTGGGTGCCTGGCTTCTGGTCCAGAGGCTTCTCTTTCCTTGAGGTTGATTTGGAGAAAAAAGAAAATGTAATACTTGTCATTATCAAGAATTATAAGCCTCAGCCCTGGCTGGCGTGGCTCAGGGGATTGAGCGCCAGGCTGAAAAACCAAGGGTCACCAGTTTGATTCCCAGGCAGGGCACGTGCCTGGGTTGTGGGCCAGGTTCCTAGTGGGGGCCACATGAGAGGTGACCGCACACTGATGTTTCTCTCCTTCTCTTTCTCCTTGCCTTCCCCTTTCTAAAATTAAATAAATAAACGCCTTTTTAAAATTATTTATTTATTTATTTATTTATTTTTAGAGAGGGGATTGATTCGCAGCCCGCACTCAATCCATTGAACTACACCAGCCAGGGCTAAATAAACTCTTAAAAAAAAAAAAAAAAGAACTATAAGCCTCAATGACTGACTGTGAGCTCACCTTAAGTTCTTATCTGTCTCTGAAAAAGTGTCTTCCCTGAGAGGTCCTCACATGCCCGCCAGTACCCTCTATCCCTCTATGCCCTGGATGTCAGGCGTGGTTGAGTCTCAGGTGAGGAGACACCAGTTTATACCCAGGGACTCTCCTTCCTTCAGGTTGAGATCTTCTTGTCCTATAGTCGAAGTTTCCCCCCCATCTTCAGGGCTTGACCTCTCTCTCTCTTCCTCCACCATCTTCAGACCTGTTTCCCCAGTTCTTCCCTCTTTCCTCTCGTTTCCACTGTCCTGCTCGTGCTGAGCTTTCGCATCACTCAGTTCCCGGCTCTGAGGCTGGGGGGCTCCCCTCATTTCTGTTCATTCTCTCTCTATCCCGTGGGGCTCCCGCCTTCCTCCCCTGGACTGTGCCCTTCATAACTAGCCTGCTTGCCCCCTCAACTTTGTCCGTCACTATTCCTCAGAGCCGCCCCCAGTTGCCCCCTTAGCCCAGCTTACCGGACAGAGATGGGCATGTGGCGCTGGCTGCAGGCAGCTCCTATGATCAGCACCAGAGCCCAGACTGGCGAAGCCATGTGGGACCTCACAGCGGCTCTCAGAGGACACGGGGAAGGCAGAGAATAAGGAGCCCAGGCTGTTTTAGACACCCCCGACCCTCCTTGCTGGGCATCCTTCTGAGGATGCCATGGAAATTGGACAGTGAGGAAACTGGAAATAAAAACTAGGAGGGCTGAAGTTTAAAATCCAATACAAGAGTTATAAATTGAAATTGAGAGAAATAAAATGAGAGGTAGAGAGAAGGAGAGCAAGAGGGAAAGAAAAGAGAGACTTGGAGAATCAGTCCAGGAAGTCTAATGTCCAACCAAAAGAGTTTGAAAAAGAGAAAACACAGAAAAAGAAATTACTGAAGAAAAACTACACAAGATTTCCCAGAATTGAAACACGAGTCTCGTAATTAAAAGGAGTCTGGTGTGATGAATGCAAAGAGACCCATGAAAGGCGTGTCATAAAATTTCAGAATATCAGGGGCGAAGAGAAAATCTTAAACACCTTCAGACAGAACAAAGCAGGTCACATACTAAGTATCAGGAATCAGCAGGGCGTTGCACTTTTCTATAGCAACCACGGATTCTAAGAGGCAGCAGGACATTGTCTGCAGAATTCCAACAGAAACTCCTCCAAACCTAAAATTCTATAGCTGGCAACAGTGGCAAAGGCGACTGGAAGGTCAAGTGAAGTGAAGACTGAAATGCTTGTTGGCAAGGAATTGAAGAGGACAGGTTACTGAGGAAATACAACCAGCCAGTAAACATTGGAAAGGATGCTCTGCTTCACTTAATAAGGGAAAAGCTGAGCAAATGAAACTGTTACACTGACAACAATTTAAAAGATTGAGAGCACCGAGTGGTGGCCAGCATGCAGGTAGACACACTCAAGTACATTGTTGTCGGACTGTACGTTACTGAAAACTTCTTAGAAGGTAATTTGACAATGACTCTTAAACTTCCAAATGTGCCCATCTTTGACCCAGCACGACCTTTCTAGTGATCTTCCCACAGACATACATGCTTATTTGCACAAAGATGTGCGCACCTTAAATATGTTCGTTGTGGTATTGTTTACAATAGGAAAATAATCAAATTACCCAAATGTTTACCAGTAACAGAATATGATCTGTTTATGCGACAGATCATATTCAAGGAATATTATTCATGTGAAGGAATATTATGCAGGTATTAAAAAGAACAGTTTTCCTTAAAAAAACGGAATTACCATATGGTTTAGCAATTCCACTTCTGGGTATATAGAGTCGAAAAAATTGAAAAGAAGTGAAAGCAGGGACTTGAACAGATATTCGTACAGCCACATTCGTAGCAGCTTTATTCACACCAGCCAAAAGGTGGAAGCAACCCGAGTGTCCACTGACACATGAATGGATAAACAAAATGTGATATATACATACAGTGGAATAGTTTCAGCCTCAAAGGGGAGGAAAGCTCTGACACATGCTACGATGTTTGAGGACATCACACTAACTGCAATACGTCTGTTACTGAAAGACAAACACAGTATGATTCCTCTCATACGAGGTGCCTAGCCTAGGAAATTCATAGAGACGGAGACTAGAATGTGATTACCAGGGTTGGGGGGAGTGGGTGATGGGGAGTTAGTGTTTCAGGGGTCTAAAGTCTCAGCTTTACAAGATGAAAGTTCCAGAACTAGATGGTGACAATGGGTTTCACAAAGAATGTGAATGTACTTGCTCTGACTAGTGCGGCTCAGTGGGCTGGGAGTCATCCGGCAAACCAAAAGGTTGCTGGTTCGATTCCCAGTCAGGGCACATGCCTGGGTTGTGGGCCAAGTCCTCAGTAAGGGGCACACGAGAGGCAACTCCACACTGATGTTTCTCTCCCTCTCTTTCTCCCTCCCTTCCCCTCTTTCTAAAAAGTAAATAAATAAAAATCTTTTTTTTTTAAAAAAAAAAAAGCTGTTTGGACAGCTTTTAATCTTTAATCTAAAGAAGACTTGGAGAGTAGGTGCAGAAGTTGGGACAAAGTAGGTGTTTTCAAGATAAGCGAAATTTGAGCCTACGTGAATGTGCATGGGAAGGGCGCAACAGTGAGAGAGATGAAAATAGGGCTTCAGAGAAGGTGGGTGGGAAAAGTCTAGAACACAGGCCGCAGGAGGGACAGCCAGCTCCATGAGGCGAGTGGGGAAGGGACGTGCAGATGCATATCTACTGGCTTCTGTTTCATCTGTGAAGTAGGAGAAGTCTTGGGCCACAGGAAGGCCACAGCAGTGTCCCTCTCAGATGAGCATGGCAGTCCTGCCCACATCCAGCTCATCCCCACCTTCCTGCCTGGAGATGCCAGCCCTCTCTCCTCCACCCACCTCTTCCCACCTTTTGCCACACTTTACAGCATTGCATTCCTCTGGCTGGCAGACAGATCAGTGTTTCGAGCAGCCTTTGACTCAGGCCACTGCTGGTTAGGGAAGGTTTCTGCAGAAGGTGACGCCTGAGGGGCTTTCTAACTGACAAAGAGATGGTAATTAGGCAAAGAAGTTGGGAAGGCACCTTCCAGGAAGAGGAAATGTTCCAAGATTGGTGAGAGTATGACACTTCTGGAGAGTGGCTGTGGTGTGTGTGTGTGTGTGTGTGTGAGAGAGAGAGAGAGAGAGAGAGAGAGAGACTAGGAGAAGGCAGGAACCCTGTGCAGGAAATCTTGAATACCATAGCTTTGAGGAACCACCAACAGTTTTTAAGCAATGGGAGTGACTCTCAGGTCACTTGCGTTTTCAAAAGGCTGCTGTGGGTGAGGTCGGGGGCGGTGCAGAGGAATACGAATCACAGTGGCTGGTCAGAGCCTGAGACAGGAGAGGAGGTTGCGGAAGGTGAGAGGTGTGGCGCAGGTGGGCGCTGATGTAGAGGGAGATGGAAACTGCACCTCTTGCAGGCTAACCTCACTGAACGTCATGTCCTGCTCATAACAAAGATCGTGTCCTCATTTTCCACGTGCGGAAACTGAGCTCGGGAGAGAAGAAGTCAATGGCCCTGCGTGAGAGCATCGCACTGACTGTCCCTACACTGTGTCCTGCCCAGTCCCAGAGTCCTGTGAGGAGACCCCCGGGAGTTGTTGGGGGCAACCAAGTAGGGGATTCCACCTCCGCCAGAGCAGCTATGCTTTTATCGCTTTCATAAATGGCAATTCTACATACGACTGAAGCTGAAAGGGTGGTTTTCGGCTTTTAAAAGCCCTGTTGGCTCTCATTGCACGTGCAGAGCCACAGGTAGGCTGGGAGGGCTGGCCCTCAGTGAGCGGGGCTATCGTGAGTCCGAATTTCCTATATCCCACCACAGCCCGGCTCTTAGAAGCCTTCAGTGTCATTCCCTTCACCTCAGCAACCCCCCACCCCTGCTACCAAATCTATGCCCAGGGCTTCAGACAAGTGACAGCGAGGCCTAGGCAGGCCATTCTTCCAGGCTGTCAGGGAGGGGCCGGTGCAGTTGAGCACCAGGAGTCCAAGATGGAAGTGTATAAGCCCCTTTTACATCTCGGTCACTCCTGCGCCCAAATGAGCATCAACAGAGCCTGCTCAGGGATTAGACCCACTGAGAGAGCGATCCTCTGCCTTCCACATCAAACCTGGGGATATAAAGGATGCCCCTCTCCGACCCTGCTCTACCCGCCCTCCAGACCAGGCTAGCAGAACAATCAATAGAGGGACAAAGACAGGAAATGGTTAACCTAGGGGAGAGCAGCAGAGGCCAATTGATCCACAGCCCCTCCTGGTTGGGCAATAAGGCCTCAGAGAGCTGCTTTTGCTGACGTCCCTTTGGTGCCACAGAGCTGGACAGTCACAGCTTCCAACCTGCCTGGAGGTGGGGGTTGGGTGCTCAGGTGGGACAGGAAGGGGTGGATGGTGGTGCTGGGAGGGAACCATTGGGCTCTGCACTTTGGGGAGTCAGGACCTGGTAAGACCCCAGCGGGTTTGTCACCTGACAAGACTGGCAGCTGCAGGAGCAGGTGTGAGAGACCCTGGGGTCTAGGAACCCCGGGGAATTACTTCAGAGAACTGGAGTCAGTCCTGGCATCGTTGTGTGCCCTTGTGCCCTTTGGCCACCCTCTCTGGGCCTCACTATCCTCACCTGTAAGATGGAGAGGGGAGATTAGCACAGCCAAAGATTTTAAAATAAAAAATTATGTCCCATGATTTTTTAAAAATCAATTTTTTTTAAATCACGAAGGGAGTTTATAGACATTTGGGCCTGACTCACATAAGTTGGAATACATACTGCTGTCTGTTTTCCTATTGCTAATAATCTTTCATAATGCCACAGTTTTATGATGAAATTTTAAAGGCATTTGCTTTGACCAGCTGGAAATAATATACAGTAGGTAACTTTCAGCTTAGAGTCCAATGTCTAAGAGACCTCATTTAGCTAACTCCACTCCAGCATCAGCCCCCTGCTCTGGTGAAACTTGTGGACTGAGCAGCTCTAGAAAAAATCCTAGGCAGCCTGTGAGCTGGGGTCAGGCAGGTGCATTTGGTCAGCCTGATGCCCGGGCCCAGGGAGAGGATTCAGGCCAGTAGTGCCCAAGGCCAAAAGGCTGCTGTCAAGGTGGGAGCTGGGTCTGTAGGAGGCAGCTGAGTGGGCCTCTAGGGCTGGGAGACTGGCGATGGGGACGGTGGTAGGCATGTTCCACCTACCCAGGGAGGAGGTGGGAGCCTGAGGCAGAGAATGGCGTGGGCAGGAGTGGTAGTGAAAGATGGAGCTGCCTAATGCTGTTTTCTCCCTTCCATCCACTCCCTCTAACTCTCTCCTCTGCCCCCGCGATGTATGCTTCCGGTAGAAGAGGGGCCCAGAATCCGAGAGCCTGGTTCCTGATCCTGGCCCTTCCTCTCTATGTCTTATGACCTGGGCAAGGCCCCAAAACACTCTGGACCTGTTTCCTCTTCTGCAATGTAAGGATCCTCCACTGTCTCTGCCTTCCTCGTGGGGTTAAGAGAGTGAATGAGAGATGCCCAGGAAAGTGCCCTGTAAATTGAAAAGCCCTCTACAAACAGCAGTCATCTCCATTAAACAGTTATGTAACCTGCTGATTCAGAACCAGGCTGTGCTGGCTCCTGCCAGGCCAGGAAGTCAGAAGAGCCGGTTCCATCACTTACTTGGCAGAACTTAGTTTTAGTTTCCCGTCTGACAAATGGAGGTGGTACCTATTGTCCTTCTACTTCATGGACTTGTGGTGTGAACACCAGCAGAGTGAAGCTGTGGTGGGAGGAGGAAATTAGTATTGCTAATCATAACAATGGTAGTACAGAATAAAGTTCACACTCCCGGCCTGCACAGGAAGGAAATGCCCTCCTTGCATACCTATCTCTACACAGGGACTCAGGTCCTCACCAAGCTCTTCACACCCTGGGCCTCTCGCTACCCCACATCTCAGCACCTAATTCACATACCGAGCTGACTATGGCTAAAATGAGCTCCTGTCCTTTCACCGCTGGGGACTGCTGGGCTGTGGGCACCACAGGCTGTCATTTCATTAGCACTTGGTGCAAAGGATAGCTCACAGGTGGCACTCCATAAATGTGGAATAAGTGAATTATGCTTTAATATTCTTAACATATTTGCCTATTATACCTGGCCTAAGTCACATAGTTCAGGTACCATTAATTACTTTTTGTTTAATTGAAAGCAGTAATAAGTCTGAAGAGAAGTCGAAGATCAGTGGCCCTGAATTCTGGGGATGGAAGAGCCAAGAGCCAGGGGGATGTGTAGACAGCAAATCAGGCTGAAAAAGAGGTGGACAAGATTTTGGAATTATGGGTCCTAAATCTCGAGGTCAGGCCCTAGCTGTCATTTATTAGCTGGATTCCTTGGGCTCCGGAACAAATCTCTTAGCTTCCATTCCACCAGCAAGACATAGAGATTCTTCCCTTACTGAGTCACAGCAGTGGGGCAAAAACCAGATGCCACATGTGGAAACCACAATACAACTTTTATTGAAATGTGTGAGGTCAGAACTCTAAAGGTTCTGTGGCTTGTAGATTTCTCTAGCATTTCCTAATACGGCCTGCAGAGGGCACTCTAGGCCAGGAGTCGGGTTGGCCAGAGTAAAAGTTCGCCTAGGGTCCACCCCTTGGTTTCCTCCTCCCACCACAGCTTCACCCTTCCCCCCACATATAGTTGGCAAATACTCTTCAACCCCCCCCAACCTGCCCATAATTTTTGCTGCTGAAAATTGCAAAACATTGTCTCCTTTTTGCACATTTGCGGGGGCACAGGCTGACTTCCCTAAGTTTTGCGATATAAGCAGAAAGACTGATCCCCCTGTGTAGATAATGGCCAGGACTAGAGTCCAGATAGTTTTGTGACATTTTTTGCTGTCTGCACAGGTCTCTCTTGGGCACTGCTTTGCCCCTGGAAGCACTTCTGGGAACGAATTTGAAGTTGGTTGTCAGAGTAAAGGATCAGATAAGAAGTAGCGCTTGGGAATGAAAATTGAGCTAGTTTGCTCTGCGTCCCCCATCCCAGGGGAGCGGGGAGCAGGTAGGGGTTCTGTGGCAGGAAAATAAGCAGAAGAGGGAAGGGGTGAGTGCTGACAGAATTCCTGTTGCCTTGGCCTTGGGCAAGTTTTTTTACTTCTTAATCGACACAATGGCAACGCCAGGGGTAACTTTCTCATAGGGCTGTGAGGAGTAACACGAGGCCACAGAAGTAAGCGACCTAGAGAAGCACTGGGCACAAAGCAAGTGCTCCTTGAGTCGGCTGTCTGGGAAAGCAGCTCCTTCTGCACTGCTGTCTACTGCCCCTCTGCTGTCTCGGGCAGCACATTTATGGTGACCATCCCCAGGCAAGGAAAGAGCTGAGCTGGATTTAAAGAGGCTGGTGCGCTGAGGTGGCAGAGGCTGATATTGGGACTGTGGCATTAGCTGGAGGGGCCACAGAAAAGAGGCAGAATAGTGTCAGTAGCTGCCTGCTGAGGAACAGCCTTGAATGGAGCCACATTATTGACCAGTGTGGGCAGAGCTTGTGGCCTCGCGCCCAGTGGGTCAAGAGGTCAGACAGGCCCTGCAAGGCAGCACGTAGGGTGCAACCCCTTCACCTCTGGTTTCCCAGGCCTGCTGCCTGTTGCCACAATGGGGGCAGAGCCAGGGAAACGGGGAGCTCGTAGGAAAACATAAAAACCAAGAGCCATGTTATGGTTTTAGATCTTGCCAGTGAGACTGAAAAATATACAAAACTTGGACCCCATGAGAGCCAGGGGCCAGCCTCCATCCCATCTTCACGGCTCCCACCACCTTCATTGTCCAGGGGGCTCTTGCTGTCATGGAGTCCCCCTGAGGCCCAGAGAATTTATGGCTTGCCACCTAAATCCTCCAGCCATCCTATCCCTGCTGGGAAGTGCAGGAAGAGGTATTTGCCCTCCAGCTTGCCCTGACATCATAGTTCTGCAGGGCACCAAGATGACTTTGGTGTCTCTCCAACACGGCACCGTCCTAAGTAAGCTGATACCCGAATTCTTCCTGCTTCAGGGCCTCAGACTGGCCCTGTGACATCCTTAGATCTGAGCTGAGCTCTGGACAGTTCCTCTGGCCCCTAAGATCTCACCACTGGCCCTGGAGTGTCCATGGGACAGGCTGGTGCTGAGCTGATGGTCGGGAGTGGTGGTGTGGAAGGCGTGGCATGGGCAGTAGTGGTGAGCAGGGTGGTAGATGTGCCCGGGGTGTGACCATCTGGTCACCTGTCCCTTCTCCTGCAGGCCTCCCCTGTGTACAGCTTCAGCTTTCCCCGCAGAAAATTGGAGTAGATTCGGAAAAGTTTGCAGAAAGTATCAACAGTGAATGTTCGGAGTGGAGCAGCGGAGGCCATTGTGTCTAGAGGGGAGATGGCTTCCTTCTGTCAAGGAGAGAACAGACGATTACTGAAGTGCCAGGGACCCTGGAGGGAGAAGGGATTCAAGACAGAATTAGCGGGGCTGTGAGGAAAGTGAGAGTATTCCCTGGCAGGGCCCGTCTTCCATTTTACAGAAAGAGCAAACGGAGTGTGAGGGAAGATCTGTTCCTACTCACCTGGGCTCCCAGCGCCCGAAGCAGGGAGGTGAGGCTGCGCAGGCTGCTGACGGCTTTGTCCACATGCAGCTGCAGGGTCTCAGATGGCTGGGAGGAGTTGGCCAACAGGGCCTGACCCCGAAGGATGGCTTCTGAGAGCAGGGCCAGGCCCTGCCAGACTTCCAGGGCCTGCTGCTCAACCTAGAGGGAGCAGAGACTTGGAGTCAGCTGGCCCAAGCCAGCCCCTTCCCCATCCCTCTCAGCAGCCCCAAGCGCAAAGCTGAGCAAACAACAGAAGGCATGCAATAAGGTTTGTGGAATGAATGAAGGAACAAAAAAAAATGAATGAACATTCCATTCAGTCCTCATCTTTGCTGCTCCATATTTTCTCCTCTATCATTTTCCCTCCCACCCTATTAGGTTCTCAAAATAAGACTCCCCAAAAGCAAGGAAAACATAAACTCACCTCCATCATCTTCCAGGCGTGGAAGTTAACCTTGGTGTCTGGGACCGTGATGTTCTCACTGAAGCTGCAGCCTTCAGCACAGCCCGTCTAAAAGCACAACCCCAGGGAGTCAGGCCCCTGGGGGCTCCCAGCCTAGCCCACAAGCCATAGCCCTCCAGCTTTGCCCCTTACCTAGTCCCAGATGTGCATCAGGGGTTACCAGTTTTATCATTTTTAGTGGGGCTCTGGCTTCCCACCTCCAGCCCTGAACCAATTGCCAGGTTCCTGGATCCTGGAGGAGAGCCCCAAGCCCCTGAGAGTGAATCCTGTGGAATGTCCTGGGGGTCGGGGGATGGGGGGGACCTCACCGTGACATTTTCGGCCTCCCGGGCCTCCAGGATGTACCTCTCCAGGACTCGGTTGTCACAGATGAGGCGTGGGGGGGCGCCCAAGACTGGGAGGCCCAGAGGAAGTAGCAGCAAGGACAGCAGGAGCAGCAGGGCAGGACATTCTAGAAAACAGAGCCAGACTTGGTGTGAGGCGCAAAAGGGAGGAGAAGAATTGGTTTGGAGGGGCAGACTCACACATCCAGCCTGGGCCAGTCCTCCCAACCCCAACCTTCCCAAGCGCTCAGGTTCTGCCTCCTTTGCCTTCTTCATTCAACCCTGCTGCGGAGCGCACACCCCACCCCCCAGCTACCGGCTCCACTTGTCGGGGCCAAACTTCAATCCGGCTGTGACAGAGGCTTTACCTCTCGCAGACCCCGGTGGTTGCTCCGGGACCCAGGTATCAACTTCCTCCCAATCCGAACAGCAGTCCTTTTCACCGAACCCCAAAACCTCGTCCCCGTCTGCAGGTCACATTCTGCCTTTCCCGGGGACTCCCAAAGCACGTGGAGGCAGCCCCACCCCCTTGCCCTTCCGGGGTCCCTCGGCAAGTCGCCGGTCCTTGAACTCAATCACCTCCCGGCCAACAGTCCCCGCGGTAAATCCCTTCTCAAACAGGGGCCGGGTCGGGAGCTCCCCAGCGGGCTAGCACTCACCGCGCACCCCCATCTCCTCCGTGCCCCGCCTGGCCGCTCAGTGACCAGGGGCTCGCCCGGCGCCTGGGCCCCGAGCCCTCATCCTTCAAGCTCGGTGGGGCAGGTCCACTCCACAGGCCGGAGGAGGGGGCCACCGTCCAGGGGCTGCCGAGCCGAGGGTCGGGCCGAGCAAGCGCAGGACCAGCGTCCGGGAGGACGCACGGCGAGGCAGCTGGCCCGTGTCGGCCCGGGGACTGCGGCTGCGGCCGGGGGTCGGGGCTGTTATCAGCATGTGTGCGTGCGTGTGTGGGGGTGGGGAGGCTGTGTGCGTGAGGGGTCGCCCGAAGTGGGGGCCAGGAGGTCAGAGCAGGGGGCAGGACGCCTGGGTCGCAGGATCCCCGGGGCGGGAGCTGCGGCAGGCGAGTGTGCAGGGACACCGCTCTGCCCGCCTGCCCCTGGGAGGTGCAGCTGGGTGCGCACCAGCGGGATGGGCAGAACGCCTGCGCCTGGTAGAGCCACTCTGGGAAAGGCTGGGAACCCCGACGCCTCCTTGAGGGGCGTTCGGGTCCTGGGCGGGGGCTCAGAGCTGGGAGTACTTAGGTTCCTGCGAGGGCGCTGGATTTGGGAGCCGGGAAGGTGCTGGCAGGGGTGTCAGTTGCCTTCCTTTTCACAGTCCCTGTACTTGTCTGGCCTAAAACCAGTGTTGTTCATGTTGAGGAATTTGCTGGGGGTCCACATCAAAGAAGTGTGGGGTCTTCTCCCCCCACAATCCTCACTTTCTAGGACCCTGAAAACCCAGAAGTTGGACATTTAGGGCACAAAGCACATGACATGCTGTTCAGGACGTATGTGCACCTTAACATCTGTCTCCTTGTCTGTGATGCAGGTTCGCCTGCGTGGCAGAGTTCGTAGGAACTCAAATAGAGCTGACTCCCAGAGTGATGGCGGTTAGGATTTGCAGCTGCGCCTTGGTGGCTTCTAGGAAGCACTGAGGCAGAGGAGCAAGCTCCCTAAGGCAGGAGACCAAGGCTGGCTGGCTTTCAAAACTTGGAAAATGGCCTCAGCCCCTGAGCCTCAGTGTCCTCACCTGTCAAATGGGTGTGATGAAAGTGCCAGTCCCCCCTCATGCAGGTTTCATAAGACAGCAGCAAAGTCCTACAAATACAGGTAGTTGTATTTCTTCACTCCCTACCCAGTCCCATGATATTAGAGATATTTTATTCATGTGTTCAGTGCCTCCTGTGAGCAAGACACTTGACTACACGCTTAGCAAGACAAAAAGATACGTTGAGACCTAGCTCCTGTCTCCTGGATGGAGTCAGTAGCTTACCACGGAGATGAGATGTGTACACAGGGCAAAGCATGAGGGCTGTAGTGCCCAGAGCTGAGCTGTGAGAGTTTGGAAGAGGGAGAGCTCCTCCAGCTGGAGAAGTGAAGGGAGCTTTGATGGAGAAGGTGACAATTAGCTCAGCCCTGAAGGGCAGACAGGATTGCAATGGGAAGAGGCGTGAGCTGGGTATGAAAGGCCAGTTCAGCAAAGTGAACGGGGGTCAGGTGCGGAGGGTGTGGAAAGGAGAGGTGGAGATCGGGCCAGAGTGCTGGTTAAGGAGGGGTCAGGCTGTGAAGGGCCTTGGATGACACTCTGCGGAATCTGGCTTCTGTTTGGAAAGAGTGGGAAATGTTCATTCATTGATTCATTTATTCAAGAACTATTTGTTTCTTCAAGAAATGAATATTCATTCATTCATTCATTCATTCAAGAAATATTTATTAAAATAACTACTCTTGGCCAGGACCTGGGGATGGAGCAGTGAATGAAACAGTCACGTGTGCCTGCCCTGGTGGGGCTGGCGTTTTAGTGGAGAGGCAGAGGACAAACACACATATGTGTAGAAGAGAGGATGTCCAATGGCAATAAGGACTGAGAACAGGCACAGAAGGGGGACCAGGAACGTTAGAAAAGGTTGCAGTTTTATTTTTATTTTTTTTATTGTTGTTCAAGTACATTTTTCTGCCTTCCCCCCCTCCCTACCATCCCAGCCCTTTCCCCCTCCCTCCCCTGCTTCCACCCACTCCCCCCACGTTGTCATTGTCCATAAGGGCTGCAGTTTTAGATCAGGCAGGCAGGGATGCACCCTGAGAAGGACTGAATGAAGACCTGAATGAGGTAAGGGAGCGGGGAGACCTGGATCAAAGAGGGATTCAGAAAGATGGAGGGTTGGTGTGTTCCCAGTGGAGGCAATGAGGGCCTAATTCCTTCCCACCCTGCTCCCCTGCCCTCAGCTCACCTCAAGCCTACTCTGGGAGCCCCCTCGGAGGTGGTGTACTGGAGGTCAGTCTGCACTCACACTGTGCCCTCTAGTCCCAGTTCTCCTCTCAGCACCAGGTGGACTCCCAGCCCCTCTTGGCCCTGCGAGCCCAGTTCTGCTCCCTTCCCAGATCCCAGCTGTGAAACAAACACATGGACACTCACGTCCACACACGTCCGCACATGTGTTCTGTCCCAAACCTCCCACCCCCAGGCTCTGCTCTCCCGGTCCCCTGACTCCTGCGTCACTGCCCTGACCTGACCATGAAGAGGGAACCAGGGACAGAAGAGGGGGGAGTGTAGACAGACTGAGGAGGAGGAGGAGAGGATGGGCCTCTTGGGCTGTGGGACCTGCTCTTCCCTCCCCTCTGACAGCAATTTGTCAGAGGTCCCTGCCTTCTGAAAGGAAAGGAGATGGGCCGTGCATGCAGCCCGTAGGTGCTGGGGCCTGCTGGACAGCGGTGGTGCTGGCTCACCCTCTGTGGCTTTTGGAGAGAAAGATATGACTGCAGCTTGGGAGAGAGGGTAGAGGAAAGGATCTTGGTCCAGCCCACACCCACTCCCTAAATTGTGAAATCCTGTTAGAAGGGCAGAGACTGGTTTGGAGGACTTCAACCCTAGGTGCTCTTGGATACTGCCCAGCAGGATCCACCTGTCTCTCCTCATCAGGGGACCCTGAGAAGCAGGAGGAAAATAGGAAGCTACCTGGGGCTCCCCATCCAATGCCCACCACCCCCTACCCAGTGCCCTCTCCATCTTCCTGCTTGTATTCCTCCAGCATGATGCTGACCCAATCCCGGGACCACTGCAGAGGGTCTCCTCACTGATCCCTCCAGTTAATCCCCAACCCTGCTACTAGATTACCTTTCCAATTAGCCTGCCAGAACTGCCAGCTTAGCCAGAACTAAGACCCTCTATGTTCTGCCACCTACCTGCCTCCAACCTAGTCTTCCACTTTGTTCATTCCCACTCCCTTCATCGCATGAGTTCAGTTAGATGGCTTCCAGCTTCCTGCCCTTTGCTCACCCTTGCCTCCCACCCTACCGCTCTCCCGTTCGTTCTTCAAAGACCAAACCTAAGCATTACCTCCCATATGAAACCTTCCCTGATCCCCCAGCAGGAAGTTGTCTCCTCCCACAGTGCTGCCATCCTTACACATCTTAGGTCTGTCACCGGCAGGGCCACCATGCACAACTGTCAAGGTTGAGTACCACACAGCTCCAAGGGTTGCCGTTCATATAGACTCTGATGGGAATGACACTCTCAGGGGTCATGCAGGAGAGGTGCCCTGTCAATCAGAGAGCAATGGACAGTGTATGACAAGTCTTGTTCACTTTGGTGCTCAGGCAGCCAGCATGTGTCCTGTTTATGGTCATCACTTATGTGTGGCTTGTGTTAAGTAGTCCCTCCACTCCAGACACCTCAGCCAGAGATTGACTTAGTGGGGGAAGTAAGCCATTTGTCCTCAGAGTGCTCACTGAAGCCAGGCCTGGACAACCTAGCTCTGGGATCTTGGCGGCTTGTGAGGCCTCTCTCCACTTCCTGTACAAGCAGCCACTGAGGCAGGGGCTGAATAGGGATGGTTGTGACCAGAGGATAGCGGGGGTGGAAGCAGGCTCTGTTCCATGGAGTCTTCCTGGCAGCCAATTCGGACGGAAAATCCAAGGAGAAGCAAATTTACAGCACCCCTGAGCTGCCCCAGACCCCAGGCAGTACGAAGGCCGAGCTGCCTGGAGTTGGCTTGGGGATGGGTGGGTGGGTGGGTGGGGGCTCTGGGCCTCTCCTACCCTGCTGTCCAAGCAGTTGCTTCTTGGCTTGGCTCAAGAGTTCAGCCAGTGGCCCAGAAGACCTTCTGTGCTGGGAAGTGAGGTGGCCAAGGACCTTGGAGGATGGGGTAGGGGGAGGGCTTCCTGGCCCTTGGGGAACTGGAAAGGGAGCAAGAATGTTGAAGAAGGGATTCCTGTTGGAGAAAGAAAGTCCTGTGCAAAGATCAATTTGGACAAATCGAGGCAAGGGCCGCTTTCTTGGCCACAAGTAGCCTGGGGAATCAGATCCAGCTTTCTGTTCTCAGCAAGCAGCTCTGCAACCTCACAGCCTAAAGGGGTGTTTGGTAAACAAGGGAGTCCAGATTGGTGGCCTGAGCTCTGCCACTTACTAGCACCCGACTTGTGACTGTATCTCTGAACTTTGTTTCTGTAGAATGGGGATGGTGAAAATGACAGTAATCTCTCTCTTCCCAGGACTGTGGTGGGATTATGTAATCCCTGCCATAGGGTGATCAATAAATGCTGTTATTCCTATATTTTCTGCTTTATTATCCCTGCTATTCTCACTTTGGAGGCCTGGAGACCAGACCCTCAGCATATTCTTTGGCCTTCCTCCAGCAATTTCCACTGTTCCCTCTGGGGAGCTGGGAACAGGTTCATTGCACCTTATGCCTGGTGTTGTAGCTGCCCCATCAAGCAGCCCACTGGCAAGTTGAGAATAGTGGGGTGTGGACAGGTATCTCTGGGTGTCTACATTGACTGCACTGGGGAGAAACTTGCCCCTGACCACAGCTGAGTGAAATGGCATCACCGCGGGAGTTAGAGATTGGTTAAGACATAGATTATCGAGACAAGCATCAAACTTAGTTTATTCAAAGTCTAGGCCAAAGTCTTGCCCCATCAAGAAAAGCCCCCAGAAAAGCCCAAAGCCCTTGGACTGAATGAGGCCTTTGCATCCACCCTAGACAAGCATTACGGGGCCCCCTTCTTCAGTTGTCTCTTGAATCCCCCAAGTACTTGAGTCCCTGAAGCAGGGCTTCCAGAGCACCAGTACCCTCCACCTTGAGTTCCGGAACCACTTCCCCTAGTTAGGTTTCTGTGAAAAGTGTCAGCCCACACTCTAGCGTCTCTGGCTCCTACCACCCATCCTGTATCAGAAGACAGAGCTGCCACGTTGGCCAGAGTAACTTTCCTGTCCAAGCAAAAATAAAATTAGAAAGTCCTAACTGAAATAAAACACTACTGGCAGAATCAATGGGAGTGATGTTTTTCTCCCATGTAAGGAAGGCCTTTGCAGGTATACAATTGTGAATACAAAATTTCTATTTGTTAACATGGGGCTTGGGGGCTTGGGAACTTTTTTTTGCATGAACTCTACTGGGTGGTCCTTCCTATAGGCTCTTCCTCCTTAGAGGGTTATAGGTCAAGGTCTACTCGAGGGAAGTTTATAAACACCCCAATTTAGCAAATGTTTTCCAAAATTGTTCATGGTTCACTGGGAACCTGCAAATTGTAAGAACCTATTGTTTGACCCCACAGTCATCCCTGGTCTGTATGTGAGTGAGCCCTTTGGCTCCTGTCTTCTTTCATGAACCAGCAAATAATTTCAGTACTTTCAGGAAACAAGATTCATGGACTTGGAAGGGGCCTAGGTCTTGTGAAGGTGAAGTTCCACCCTCTGCTTGCATATTTCCAGGGACAAGACATCTGATGTTTCTCAAGGGAGCAGCGGCTTGTTATGGGTTAGACAGTAAGCTGTCCTCCTATGCATGCGCCATCCGTCAGGCATTTATTCACTATTGGACTGGGCAATGAAACCACTTCTCCTTGAGCTTATCTCGTTACTTGAGATAACTAGATGACTAACTCCCCCGAGCACCCCACCTAGAGAGCAGAACTGGACTGGTAAAAAAATCACTTTTTCTTATTACAAAAACAATATATGATCATTGAAAAACTAGAAAACATTGCTAAACCAAAAACCATAAATTAAAAAGCACCCATAATGCCATTAGGAAGATGGAGTCTGAAGTGGTCATTTTCACAAGAGTTCTTGGTGGCATTCCCTTGGCCTCACTCCAAATCTCTGTGCAGCTGGACATCTGTTCCCGAAGGAACTACAATCAACACATACTTCTAGAAGTTGGACTTCTAGTCCAACTTCTCCACTGGTTCAAGGGTGTGTGGAACATACCATTCAACTCCTGACCAAGCATCAGGAACTCACCTGGGACATAATGTGGGGACCAACCTAGAAGGATTGTCAGCACATCCAAACAAGTTCATGCGTCCTGAGGGCCTTCTTCCCTTCCAGGCAAGCCAGTCAAAAGCCTCACAGAACTAATAACCCAGCCTTGCAAACCAAACACAAATCACCTTCCCCTCTCCCTATCTACATTAAGAGGCCCCAAACCACTTCTTAGCCAAAAGGCTCACACAAACCATAAAAGCCCTTAGAAATGACAGGACGGTTCTAAGTACAATGCAGATTTTTTTTTAAGTCTAATTTGTCCTGCTTCCTATTAGACCAATGGTCCATACCTCTCAGGGAAAGCCTGGTGCCTAACACAAATCCCTCCAACTATGAGGTGCGCAATAATGCGACGAATGATGAGCAAATGTCTACACCCACCCCCAATATAAGCATCTGAATTCTGGCCTGTGAGGGTGTTTTTGAAGTAGGAGGTTATTATGCACTCATTGTGGGCACTGCAGCTGTTGAGTAAAAAGAATGGAAGGGAACTGCATTTGGACACACCTTCTGCCCCTACTCACTTCCCCGTTTCTCAAGTTTTGATGAAAGGCACTTCAGAGAGCCAGCAGAAGTTGGGGGGTGGAGAAGGTGGTGGTAGAGAGAGGAGAGTCAGTCCCCTTCTGACCTCCTTACAAATGGGATGGAGTTTCTACACTGCGCACCATGCCGACTCCAATAGATGCAGGAGTCTTTCCCTTATCTCCTACCTGCCCCCCCACACTCAAGGGTTATCCCCACACCCTCCAATTTCTAGGGGCTATTTCTGTAAACCTGCCACTGAGGGAAACTGCACTGGCAAGCAGTGAGAAAACATGGAGTAGAAATAACAAACAATTAGGCTGGGAGACGTAGCTGCCAAAACAAACCAAATGCAAAAGGGCTGCCTGCCACCACCTCAGCTGGGCTCAGGCCAGGAGTGCAGACACAAGAACACATACGTGCAGGGAGACACATAGTTCTATCCAGCTCCCTGCTGGTTCCTCTGCTGCTGCAGGACTCCAGGGCAAGGGAGCCTCGCAGTCAAGGATGACAGGCTAAAAGGGGGTCATGGGCTATGACAGGAATATCTCCCATCGTATCTCCTTTGTCTCCCCCTCCTCCTGCTTTCTAGCCACTGAGTGACCCTCCAGCCCCAGAACATGTCCTATTCATGAATGCCCTCTGTGCATGCCAACCCCTCTACCAGGGGTTGTGCCCTCTCCCTTCTATTTTGTCTGGCAAACTCCGATTCATTCTCCAAAACCCAGGTCAAAGGTGAAACCATCTTGGACTCCACAAGAATGTTAGCATTTCCTTCTCCGCATTTCCATATCATGACTACTCTTCTAACACATCTTCCTCATTCACAAAAAATGTTTCCACCTTCCCAATTAAGTGATGAACTCCTTGAAGGCAGAGGCCATGTTATACTCACCTGTGTATCCCCAGGGCCCAATCCAGGCCTTGGCTCACAGTGGGTACTCAGCACATGTTTACTTGTTTGAACGAAGCACTAATCCTTTTGTTAGGAGTCTGCTTTCCTGAATTACTGGCAGACACTCATCCAGCATCAAAGTCCCTCATCAATAGGAACACTCAAGCCGGAAGGATTTCAATATATGAGAAGCCCAATTTTTCAAAACCCAAACCAAACTACCTTCAAGAAACTAGAGCAAACTTCTGTTACTACCCTTTAAATCAGAGACTTTCAAATTTGTGATCTCAACCAAAGTAAAACACAATTTACACACCTAGTACACATGTGTATATATAAACACAATGATAACTGAAAGAGTGGCAACAAAACTGTTACTTAAGTTGTACTTTTTTTACTTGCTTTTTAAGTCTATGATTTTATGACTCACCACCCACTTTGATAAACATTGCTTTAGATGACTCTAGTTTGATAAACGTGAGATCAGATCTTTCTAAAAATACCCAAACACAAAGTATTTATTATCTGTGTGCCCCGTAATTCAGGAGGGAGGCTTTCCTTTCCCACTAGAGCAGAAGGGTTTCAAGGGCTCTGGACCATAGCTGCTTGGGCCCACAGGACCAGGAAGCAAATGAAGCCTTATGTCAGTTTCTATCAGAGCCTGATACATTCTTAAACCCTCACCTTTCCTATGCCTAAGAACCTCTATCCCAGCTGCATTCGGCAGGCGAGAGGGTACACCTTGCCCATTCGGCCTGCCTCTGAGAGAATGAGAAATTTTAAGGCAAACATTGGGTTGTCGGGCTTCTGCACTGTACTAAAGTTTATGTTACCATGTCCATGTTACAATCTATACCCTCTGTGAAGGCACTCAGGTTCCCCTCCCGCACCTAAACACCGTCAAGTTTCCTACTCTCCCTTTCAGGTATGCACTGATTTTACACAGGCAGTGGCAGTGGGGTGGGTGAGCACTAAGTTCCATACTTTTTATTGCCTAGGACAATAGCTGGTTACAGACCACAAAGATTCAGGAAGGCCCATTGCTTGGGCCCAACAAGAGACACTCTCCCCTTCTCAATTCAGAGTCTTTTGGGCTATGAAACGACTGGCTTTTCCTTATATGGCTCTGGTAGGAGGTCCACGACAGTGCTCAGTACAAGGAGAGTCATACCTGAGCCTAGCTGAGGGTGGGTGGATGAGGCGAGCCAGACTCATTTTATTACTTGGGTGTGACCCTGAAGACTCGGATGTGGATGGCCGAGTTGTTTCTGATGCGGGTCAGCGGCTCTTGTGTGTCAGTCTCTGGTTCCAGCTCATCAACAAGCTCCACAGTGGAGGTATTGGCAGCCACCTGCAAAGACCCGAAGCTGCCCGCCTGAAGCTGTAGGGCAATGTTGATCGCACGGTTGATGGCCAGGCCCAAGCCATGAATGTAGATTTCAGTGCATGCATTCTGACCCCGAGACCCTCCGTCCAGCAGCTTCTGGCAGCGAGCCAGTTGGGCCTTAAAGTCAGTCTTCATGTTAACATAAATGTCATTGGGCCTCCGGGGCAGACGGTGGGGCAACCGCTTCCGAAGGGTGTACTCCACTGGATCCAGCTCAGCCTCGATGGCCCCGCGGTGCTCTCGGTTTTCTGCCATGCTGCGTGCCCTGGCACAGGAAAAAGACAGTATCAGCGAGGGAAGACAAGCGACTCCGCTTCTTTTTTTACTCCATTTCCTACCCAAAAGGTGTAGCCAGGAGGGGGCGTGCTCAACGCCTCACTGCCCTTCTAGTCTCAGTGCCTGCCCATCACCTCAAGCTCATGTCTCCTCCACCACTTTTTAGTTCCCATTCTTTCATCACCTCATCCCCAACCTCAGGCCCTTCCACCACCCCCTTCCCTGGCTCTTCTTCCATGCCTACTCTCTGCGGTCCACAGTAGCCTCCAAGTGCACGCAGCTCTCTCCCCTACCAGGCCACTCACGCGTTGCGCCGACTGGCCCGAAGAGAATGCGCAGCCCAAGACCGCCAGACCCCAAAATGGGAAGAAAAGGGGAGCTTAACAAAAAGGCTAAACACCCGGCTACAGTTTCTAAAAGAGGCGAGAGTGCGCACGCGCACCCACCCCAGTGTGAGACCCACCAATCGCCTCCCAGGTCTCCTTTCTCCCCGCCCCTTTCCTGGAAGCTGGAGGAACCACGAGAGGTGTTTAAGTAACGCGAGGTTGGGGGGGAGGGCAGGTGACGGGCCCTACCACGTGTACACCTTGGAGGCGGGACACGATCACAATGGCTGTGGCGTGTGGGGCAGGGGTGGGGTTGATATTCTAGGGGCGGGGCAAATGTGGGTGAGGGTCTTGCAAAGACAGCAGGGAAAGCTCAGGGGATTGTGATCGAGGAGGAGGGTGAAGACAAATCTGGACTCCTGAATCCGTAAGTTTCTCTGGTCAGAGGAGGCGTGGTGGAGTGGACAGAACTGACCTCCGGCTCAAAGAGTGGCCAGGTGTCGCCTTCGATGGAGGACAGGGTACGTGGACTCCCCTGCAGTTCATGGGGACCCATCCCTCTCCCTTACCTCTTCAAAGGCCAGCCTGTGGGGACCCGAACTATGAGGCCCAGGTTTCACAGCTTCCAGGGGGTACGCTGAGCCCATCCCTCAACTACCACCCACCAGCTCTGCCGCTGGGAGCAGGGACATGCGCCCCCTAGCGGGAAGGACAAGGCAAAAAGCGCAGATGGGGTAGTGGTGGTTCCTGGCTCCCTAAGGCCAGTGGGGAGAAGGGTGACTCTGCCTGGGGTAGAGGTCCTCTCCCAGATTGGCGCAGCCTCTGGAGAGTTCCCTTCGGAAATTTGTTAGACCTACACTGGGGACCTCGCACTACTCTTCTTTATTTCCGATCCCTCAAATGGGGATATCTGTCTTGACATGGAACTGTGAAGCCCAATATAACCTTGTAAACTGGAAGCCTACACACCTGACTTGGCATTTTTTATGGCCCCCAAACCCCTCTTTAGTTGCCTAAGGTGGAGTCTAGCCTCATTTTACTAGAGGTTTGAAAGAGGTCAAGTTCCTGAGAACTCTCAGCTTGATTTAAATCCTATAGTTCTCCTTTTAGCTCCAGATTCTTTCATTAACCACAAGTTAGGCCGCAGGGGTGTCAAACTCATTTTCACTGGGGGCCATATCAGCCTTGCCGTTGCCTTCAAAGGGCCAAATGTAATTTCAGGAATGTATAAATGTAACTACTCCTTAACTAGGGGCAAGGAGCTTGGCACTAAGGCCGGGTACAAACAAGGTGCCAGGCCAGATAAAACAAGGTGGAGGGTCAGATTCGGCCCACAGGCCTTGTTTTTGCCACCCGTGAGTTAGAGGTTGGGGTGGGGCGAGGGGGGAAGGTAGCAGGTCAGGAGGAAAGGCTGGCTACCACCCTATTCTGCCTCAGAAGTGACATCTGAGATGAGTCTTTGCTTTTATTTTTTTTAAGATTTTATTTACTTTTAGAGAGAGGGGAAGGGAGGGAGAGAGAGAGAGGGTAACATTAACGCACCACAGATGTATCAATCAGTTGCCCCTTGCACACCCTAGAGACCTGGCCCACGACCCAGGTATGTGCCCTGACTGGGAATCAAACCAGTGACCTTTCTGTTCACAGACCAGCACTCAAAACCACTGAGCCACACTTGCCAGGGCTATTTCTACTTTCATTTTTTATTTTAGAGAGTGAGAGGAAGAGAGAGAAAAACATGGATTTGTTGTTTCATTTATTTATGCATTCATTAGCTGATTCTTGTATGGGAGGGGCAAAAGACCCCTGGAATTATCTTTTGGAGGGCAGGGTCCTGGCAGTGCAGGCTTCCCCCACTAGTGAGTGTTCCAGGAACCCATCTGTATCAGTGTACTAGCTGGCATTGTTGTGAGAAGCTGCATTCAGCTTTAGTGATTTATTTTTGAAGACTCTTTCAACACATTTGCCCATTTCATGATGGGTGATTTATGAGCTCACCTGCCCATACAGCACTGAGTGTTCAGCAGTTTTTAACCAAAAAACATCATGACCCCTGTATTCCACTCTCCCTACTCACCTGATCTCACCCTGAGAGACTTTTTTTGTTTCCTCGGATGAAAAAAGTCTTCAAAGGAAAACGTTTTGCTAATGTGGAAGAACTGAAACAAAAAATGGCGAAGCACTAAAAGGCACCAAAATCGAGTTCAAAAACTGTTGAATAGTGGAAAAAAACATCTCAATAGGTGCATTGCATCAAATGGAGAGTACTCGGAAGGTGAATGAAGTTTAAACATTTAAAAATAAATACAAAATTTTTAATAAGTAAATTCCAGGATTTTTTGGTCCCTAACTGGAGATGGAGCCCACAACTTTGACATATTGGGAAGATGCTCTAAAACAACTGAGCTACATGGCCGGGGCTGAGCTGGGTTTTAATGGATGAACAGTTCTTCCAGGAACCAAGAAGTATTGTGGAATAAACAAACAGTACTTTTAAAAGAAGGGGAGCATAATCTAAGCTTCTACTCTCAAGGAACTAGAAAAACAAGAGCCAAATAAAGCCAAAGCGAGAAGATGGAAGGAAGTATATACAGCAAAATTCAATGAAATCGAACATAGAAAGACAATAAAACTCAAACCAAAAGCTAGTTCTTTGAAAACATAAATAAAATTGATCTAGCAAGACTGGCAAAAAAAAAAAGAGAAAGAGCCCTGGCTGGTGTGGCTCAGTGGATTGAGTACCAGCCTGTGAACCAAAGGGTCACTGGTTCGATTCCCAGTCAGGGCACATGCCTGGGTTGCAGGCCAGGTCCCCAGTAAGTGGCGTGTGAGAGGCAACCACACACTGATGTTTCTCTCCCTTTCCTTCTCCCTCAATTCCCCTGTCTAAAAATAAATAAATAAATCTTAAAAAAAAAAAAAAGAGAGAGAGAAAGAAAACTCAAATTATGATGTTATAAATGGAAGTAGGCCTGGCTGGCATGGCTTGGTGGATTGAGTGCTGGCCTGTGAACCAAAGGGTCACCAGTTCGATTTCCAGTTAGGGCACATCCCCGGGGTTGTGGGCCAGGTCCCCAGTGGGGGGCGCTCAGGAGACAACCACACATTGATGTTTCTCTCCCTCTTGCCCTCCGTTCCCTCTCTAAAATACATAAATTTTTAAAAATCTTAGAAAAAAACCAGAAATGAAAGCAGGTATAGCACTAAAGATACCTCACACACTAAAAGATACTGAGAGAGTCTGTGCCATACCACCCTAAACACACCCGGTATCGCCTAATCTAGGAGGTAAAAGATACTAAGAGAATAATAAAAACAACCCTACATACATAAATTTGACAACTTAAATGAAATGGACCAATTCCTAGACAACCACAACCGACTAAACTTACTCAAGGTGAAATAGATAACCTGAACAGTTTTATTTATTAAAGTAAGTAATGGCTTTAAAAAACAACCTTTAGAAAAAGAAATATCTAGGCCCAGGTGGTTTCATTGGTGAATTCTACCAAAAGAATTAACACAAATTCTATACAATCTCTTCCAGAAAACAGATTAGGAAGGAATATTTCCCTACTAGTTTTATGAGGTCAAAACCAGACAAATACAAAAGAAGAAAACTATAGACCAGTATTTCTCATGAACAAAGACCCAAAATTCCTCACAAAACGTTAGCAAATTGAATCCAACAGTAGTCCCCCTTTACAGTTTCACGTTCCATAGTTTCAGTTATCCTCAGTCAACTGCAGTCTGAAAATATTATGTGGAATATTCCAAAAATAATTCTTAAGTTTTAAGTTGTGCGCCATTCTGAATAGTATGGTTACATCTCGCCTTCCTGCTCTCCAGGGATGTGACTCATCCCCTTGTCCAGCATCCACACTGTATCTACCACCCACCCATTAATCACTTAGGATCCATTTTGGTTATCAGATCAACTGTTGGCGAATGGTAGTGCTTGTGTTCAAGTAACCCTTATTTTATTTGCAAGGTTTTTAAAAAAATTATTGGTTTTAGAGAGAGAAAGGGAGAGAAAGAGGAACATCAATTTGTTGTTCCACTTATATATTCATCATAGGTTGATTTTTGTATGTGCCGATTAGGGATTAAACCCGCAACCTTGGCATATTGGGACGATGCTCTAACCAACTGAGCTACCCAGCCAGGGCAGTAACCCTTATTTTACTTAATGACTCCAAAAAGCAAGAGTAGTGAGGCTGGCAGCCCTGGCTGGTATGGCTCAGGGGATTGGGCACCGGCCTGCAAACCGAAAGTTAGTAGGTTCGATTCCCAATGAGGGTAACATGCCTGGGTTGCGGGCCAGGTCCCCAACTGGGACTGTATGAGAGGTAACCGATTTATGTTTTTCTCACATATCAGTGTTTCTCTCCCTCTCTTTCTCCCTCCCCCCACCCTCTAAAAATAAATAAATAAAATATTTAAAAAGATAGTAGTGAGGCTGGCAATTCAGATATGCCGAAGAGAAGCCATAAACTTCTTCCTTTAAGGGAAAACATGTATATCTAAGAAAAACATAATATATAGAGAGTTTGGTACTATCTGTGGTTTCAGGTAACCACTGGGATCTTGGAATGTATCCCCGGCAGTTAAGCAGGGACTACTTTATATAAAAAGAACTATAAACCATGACCAAATAGAACTGATTTCAAAGATGTTTCAATATAAGGAAGCCAATCAATACTATCTACCACATTAACAGTCTAAGGGAAAAAAATTCACATGATCATATCAATTGATGCAATAAAACTATTTAACATAATTTGGCATCTATTTATCATAAAATCTCTAAGCATACAAAGAATAGAAAGAATTTCTTCAACCTGATAAAGAGCATCTATACAAAACCTGCAGCTACCATTATACTTAATAGTAAAAGACTGGCCATCTTTCTTTTAAAATCAGGGACAAGGCAAGAATGTCTTCTCTTACCACTCTTACTGTTGGAAGTCCAGCCAATACAATAAGGCAAGAAAAGGATACAGATTGGAAAGGAACAAATAAAACTGCCCCTATGTGCATATGACATGACTATATACATAAAAAATCCCAAGGAAACTACAAAAACACCCTTATAATTAATAATGAGTTTAGCAAGTTTGCACCATACAAGATTAACATACAAAAAATCAATTGTGCCCTGGCTGGTGTGGTTCAGTCGATTGAGAGCTGGCCTGCGAACCCAAACCAAAGGGTCCCCAGTTCAATTCCCAGTCTAGACACATGCCTGGGTTGTAGGCCAGGTCCCGAGTTTTGGGGCATGTGAGAGGCAACCAATCAATGTATCTCTTGCATATCGACGTTTCCCTCTCTTTCTCCCTCTTTTCCCCTCTCTAAAAATAAATAAATATTTTAAAAAATCAACTGTATTTTTACACATTGGCAATAAACAATTGGAAACTAAAATTTAAAACACAATTAATACCATTTACAATCATCCCAGAAATGGGGGGAGGTGGGAGAAATATTTACGTATAAGTCTAACAAAATATTTACAAAATTTGTATCCCGAAAACTACAAATGCTGATTAAAAAAAAAAATCAAATATCTAAGTAAATACAGTTATACCATGTCTGTGTATTGGAAAATTCAACATAACAAAGATATCAATTCTCTCCAAACTGATCTCTGGCTTTAATACAATTCCTAAGAGAATTCCAGGGAGAACTTTTACAGATATAAACAAATCTAATGTAAAATTTTCATGGGATGACAAGAAAAGTTAAAGCAATTTTGAAAAAGAAAAAGTTGGAATCACACTTCCTGATTTTAAGACTTACTATATAAACACAGTATCAAGACACTCTGGTATATGCCAAGGAATAGACACAAAAATCAATAAAACAGAACAAGAGAACCCAGAAAAATAGTCACATAAGTACAGCCAGCTGATTTTTGACAATAGTGCAAAAGCAGTAAGGGGGAAAGAATAAATCTTTTCAGCAAGTAGTGTTAAGACAATTGGACATATAGGCAAAGAACTGAACCTGAGCCCTATGAAAAAATTAACACAAAATGGATGGTAGCTCTAAATATAAAATGTAAACTAAAAACCTTTCAGAAGAAAACATTTTTTTTTAAGATTTTATTTTTATTTTTAGAGAGGAGGAAGGGAAAGAGAGGGCGAGAAACATCGATGTGTGGTTGCCTCTTGAATGCCCCCTACTGGAGACCTGGCCCACAACCCAGGCATGTGCCTTGACTAGGAATCGAACCAGCCACCCTTTGGTTCACAGGCTGGCACTCAATCCAGTGAGCCACACCAGCCAGGGCAGGAAAACATCTTGATGACATAGGGTCGTGAGAAGAGTTCTTAGACAACTCCAGAAGTAAATCCACTGAAAAAAAAAATTGATAAATTATACTTCATCAAAATTAAAAGCTTTTACTCTGGGAAAGATCACATTAATCAGATGAAAAAAGAAGCCACAGACTGGGAGAAAATGTTTGGAAATCATCTATCTGACAAAGAACTTGCATCTAAAATAAAACCCAAGAGTTAGAAAACAACTCAATTGGAAAACAGACAAAAGTCTTGAGTAGACACTTAAGCAAAAGAGGCTATCAGGATGCCAAATAAGCACATAAGATGCTCTACATTATTAGCCATTTAAAAATGCAAATTAAAACCATGATGACTTTTACACATCAATTAGAATATCCAAAATAAAAAATCTTGACAATACCAAGTACTGACAAGAATGCTGAAAAACTTGGGAGGTGGGGATGGCTGGGATGGGGGGAAGTGGTGGTGGGGGGATAAATGCAGACAACTGTAATTGGACAATAAAATAATTAAGAAAAAAGAAGAATGCTGAAAAACTGGATCTCTTATACATACATCTCTTGCGGGAATATCAAATGGTAGCCACTCTGGAAAACATTCTGGCAGTTTCTTGTAAAACTAAACATACACCCACCATATAACCCAGCAGCAATGCTCTTGAGCATTTAAAACCTGTACACAACGTATCCATAGCAGTTTTGCTTGTAATGGCCCAGACTGGAAACAACCCAGGTGTCTTTCAACAGGTGAATAAACTTTGGAACATCCATACCATGGAATACTACTCAGCAATGAAGGTAGGATCAAGGGGCTCTATTAGATGTTTGAAATATCAGTTACATTATAGAATACTGTGCTAAGTGGCTCATAGTTTAGTGTGGAAGGCAAAAAAGATGTGCAAGATAGGATGGCCAGTGGGGATAATGTACAGGATTTGGTGGACCCCCAAGGGGGGATGGCCAGTATGACCTTGAGGGAAGCAATGGGTACGCTGAGACGGAACGTCAAGCAGTGGGACTCATATCCTGTGTAGTCCCTCCTGTTACAATGGAGAGGTCTAGAAGGACTAAGTCCTGAGAGATAGGGGAGAAGAGGAAGAACTAGCAAAGGGCACGAGACAAACCAGTGGGTTCAGCAATGTGGGCCACTAGTGACTTGACAAGCAGTTACATTTGGTCAACCAAAGAACTCAGCACATGGGAGAAACTAATTCTGAATGCAATAAATTAATTTTAAGGCCCATTTAGTCTGCTAATTAAAAATAAGAACAGTTTGTGAGCTATTCTTACTCAAGTTGTATGTCTTTTCGTGATGCTTAAAGTATGTTTTCCAAACCTTGACATCCAGATAAATCTAAAGGTTTACAATTTAGGTGGGTGAAGCCAAGCTCTGTAATAAACTGATCTGACACTAAGGTGGTCCTTATCATTTTACATTTCACTGAAGGCAAACACCACAGAAGAATCTGCCATTAAGAAAAAAGGCAGAGCTTGGCTGTTTGGTCTTACTTGAGACTACCCTTTCATCTAGATTAATCATCTAACTAAATTTCTTCTTTTAGTTCAAAAGCTTGCAAATTTAAAACAACACACACCAAGGCATTTTACAGCACAGCACCTGAATAAACAAAAATATTTTAGGTCCAAGTGATTTGTCATTTTTTTCTTTAAAATGGGAGTTTGTCTGATATAGTTTCTGTTCTCAAAGAGGGCGTTTATAAGATTCACTTCCATCGTTAGCAGCAGCAGCAAGGATCCCATTTGGCAGCTAGGGGACAGGACTTGCCTAGGGTTACAAGCTGGTACACAGGGAACTGTGGTCCATCATTCCAGTGTTCCTCCCTGGAATCCAGCCTTGCTCTCCTTGACTCACTGAATCCACTGGGTGCTACTTTTGGATCAAAAACATTTTCATGGTAGCATTCAAGGCCCTTAACTGAAATTTCACTTCCCTTCTCTTCCCACTAGCAAACCAGGTCCTCTTCTCCCATCAGTCAGCATTGTCGTCATTCTCAAGGGGATGCCCACTTTTCCTAAATCTACCTAAATTTTGCTCTTCCCTCAAGCTCAGCACAAGCCACCACTGTACCCAACTGTCCCCAGTCCACAGAGGTCCCCTCCCATCCTTTGCCCCTGTACCATTTCTTCACTATAATTTACAATCTCACATTTGCTAATTAGTAATTAAAACATGCTGAGATCTCATTCAGAGATTAGGCTGCTGGTAACTTCCAACCACCCAGAGCACAATCTAACAAAGTTAAAAACAAAACAAAAAGCAACAACAAAACGCTTTTGAGTAAGAGAAAAACAGCTATCATAAGCATATTCTAGGAGAATTCTGACCCAAGATTGGATTCTGTTGATCCATTTTTATTCAGTGTTAATCTAAATATTGTGGACCCTGTGTAACCCAAAGCCCCTATTAGCTAACACTCGTGCAGTGCCTGCCCTGAGCCAAGCACTCTGTTAAGTGCTCTACCATACAATCCAAAGGAAAACATTAATTAATTTGCCCAAGGCCACAGTTGGTAATGGATGGAACCAGCACAGGAGCCTTTGCTTTTAAATAATTACATTTTCCAGCCAGTGAGCAAGCAGCTTGATTGACAAGAGAGGCAGGAATCCTGTCTGCAAGAAAGTCAAAGAAACTGAAAAAAGGAAGACAGTGAAACTACAACTGCTTAAGAAATCTGGAGGGTCCTAGGTGGGGGAACAGAAGGCCTTCCTGGTTGCTCCTAAGGTCCCCGCTCTGTTGTGGCACAACATGTCTGAACTTACTTTTCCTTGTCTTGAGAAGGATTATTTTGTACTTGGTAACAGCTGTTTTGGAAAGCTGAGTAGTAGAGCATACATTCTGGAATGACTTCCAAAAAAAAAAAAAAGTGTGTGTGTGGGGGGAAGACACGAGATTTATTCACCCTAAAAGGTTCAGGGATTAGTAAATCATTCCTAAAACCCTTTTTTTAAAAAAAGGTGTGAATCTACGTCTTACATTTGCATAGTAGTTCACCTCTTTTCAAAGCCTTTCACATTCACTTATTTTAATTCTTTCAGCACTCCAGGAAGGGAGTGGAGTGGGGGCCGGAAAGAGGCAGAGAACATTAACTCCTAATTACTACAGAGAGAGTCAAATCTTAGTGGCAGAGCCAGATAAAGCCCAGGTCTCACCAGTCTCCCACTGTTTCTAGATCATTAGGTTCCTCACTCATTGCATATATTCTAGGACATCTGATACACGCACCTCCACATTGTTTGTGGTCTTTCAACACAGAAGGACTTCCTGGAGGAAGCTGATTGATCGGAAGCCAGCGATGCCCCTAGCACCGACCTCGGTCTCGACGGTCGCACCTCGTGCTGGGGGGGCAGCCGAGGAGTACCCCGGCGGCACCCCCCAAGTCCTGACCGTAGCTTGCCCTGCGTCCCAAGACGAGCCGGGCTCCCGGGTCACGTGTTGGGGGTGGGGGCGTTGGGGACGGCGGGCGTCCAGGCCGCACCGGTAGGGCTCAAGGGGAGCGGGAGAGGTCGTGTGGGTCGGGGCCGGACGGGGCCGGCCGGAGCCGGCGAGAGCAGCGGAGGGACGCGGCGGCGGCGGCGGCGGCGGCGGCGAAGGGGCGGCCCTGCGTCCGCGTCACGTGGTGCGAGGCGGGCAGCCATCTTGCTACAAACACAAACAGAGAGGAGCGGCCGCCGCGGGAGCGCCAGCGCCCCTTCCCCTGCCGCCCCCGCCGCCCCCGGCCCGCCGCGCGCCGCCCGCCCGCCGCCCGCCAGCCGCCGCCCACGCCCTGTGACCGGAGTCTCGCGCCGCCTGCCAGCCTTGGTAAGCGCTCGGTGGCCCCGCCGCCCCCGGCCCGCAGCCGGGCCCGGGGCAGGCCCGCCCCCGACGCCGAGGCGGCCGCGCCGAGCCTGCAAGAGCCAGAGCGAGGGCAACCGGCACGGACCTTCTCTGGCTTCCTCCGAGGCCGCTGCCGCCAGGTTGCCGCCTCCGGGCCCTGGGGTCGGCTCCTCCCCCGGCGCGGCCTCCAGTGCCGCTGTCCCTCCCGAGGGGCGGCCGCCCTCGCCCCACGCACCTGGCGCCCCTCCCTGAAGGGCACGCCGTCCTCCCGGCCGGCCCGCCTCCTTCCCACCCCCGCGCTCCTAACGGTCGTGCTCCGATCCCTCTGAAGCCCGGCCAGGGTTCCCAGGTCTCCCCCTGCCAGCATCCTCCGCCAGGTCCGCTCGGGGACCCCGGATCCGAATGCCAGCGCTCCCAGGAGATTCCTCAACGTGCCTCTGGGTTCCTGTTGGAATTAGCTGGGCCCTGCGTGTCTTAAAGTCTAAGCATTGCATGACTTTGGCAAACGTGGAAGCCTTTCCCTATAACCAGAGCACCTCTACTGGGTCTTCACCTGAATTTACTTTGAGCTAACAACACTAGTGCTTGGTTTTCGGGGTCTCCCTCCTGGTTGCCTGGCAGTGTTAAACACGTTAGTCTTTCTTTTGCCAGGCTGGGTCCTTCCCGGTCCATCTCCCCTGATGCAGCACCTCTGCTACGGCCTCTCTCACACGCCCCCCGCCCCTAAGTTAACTTTAAGGAGATCCTCATATCACACCTCTTACCCAAATTCCCAGTAAGCTTCCAGGTCTGGTGCATCACAACCCCGGCCTTGGGAGATGCTGAATCAATACTTGTTGGCTGGTTCTTTTCTTCCAGCCACCCAAGACTTATTCCACTCCTGCTTCTCAGTGCTGCTTTTCCAGAGGTCATCAGCCTTTACACACCCTCTGCTGCTTGGAGCTCACATGCCAAATGCAACTTAGCTCCCCACCAACAGCCCCCAACTTGCCTCTGCAATATAAGCACCATGGGTACCAGCCGGCAGGTCCCCTTTGCCTCTCACAGTGTGTGGGGGAGTTTGCTTTCTGGTTCCTAAATCTGTTCTGTTTCCTGTGCAGTCCCAGGCCACCTACCCTTCCTCCAGCTCCAGTTTTATTTTCTACATTGTAGGTCTAGCATGCCTTTGGGAAAGGTTGGGGCAGAGCTGGACTTTGTGCTGCTGCCACGGCCTGTAGACCAGGTACCATATGGTGATTACAGTTAAGTGAGTTGTGTTCTTAGACCCGTGACCTGGCTTTTTCAGCCAGTGGATGTGTTAGTAGTGTGTGTGATGTGATGGATTAAAGGACCCCCTTTTGCCTTTGCTTTGATGTCTGTGGTTGGAGTTTACAGTAGGAGAAATAGCCCACCATAGAGAGAGAAGGTGAGAAGGATTTTAAAAATCTAACAACTTTAAAATGGCTTAAAACTCACAAAGTATGTTTGAGAGTTTGGAGTGGTTCCTGCTGCTTGCATGCCCCTTCTCCAGTCTGGATAGTGTGTCTAGGGACTTCTCCGTACTCTGCTGGGGCAGCTGCAACCTCTCTTCCTTGTTTTCCTTGGCTGGAGCCCAAGACTGGGCAAGTGGGCAGAAGGGATCAAATGAGTTAAAGTCTGGAAGTGCTTTGAAAACTGTTAGCTAGTAGACAGGCTAAGGAGCAGCATTTATGGGGATGGCTCAGAGTAGAGAGCTGGGGTAGCTGCTCAAAGGAGAGGATTCGGCTTGCACCGCTTTTTAAGCCTCTGAGTTCTCATTTACCGTGCAGGGAGAATCTTTCCATCCTGAGAAAGGGCGGAGTCACCTCCAACAGGCTTGGGGCTGGGCAGTTGCTCAAATGTTGGGGAATTTAGTATTCTGCTTCTGTTTAATAGTGATACTTTTCTGTGCCAAGGCATATTGCTCTGGAGTGGGCTAATTTTAGGGGTGATGGAATGAGGAAATAGTGTTAAGTTGGTGTGTAGTGGGACCACCTATTCTCTGGATCTTTACCTTCTCCCTCGAGTTCTGAACCCTACAGAACAGGCTCCCCTCCTAGTCCTTCAAGCCTGTTGTGAGCACCCAGGACCAGTGTGCGTCCTCTCCCCTTGACTCCGGCAGGGGGCAGCCTTTTAATAGCAATAATTCAGTTGCCAGTGGAGTGAGGATACACTGAGGCCTGATTAAGAGGAGCTGGTAGATGAGGTAGGCAGATGCTTAGGGCAAGGGGTAGGGGCTCAGCCTGTGAGGATATCCTTAAATCAAGTAGCCAGGAAAGGCTATGTCCCCACTGCTGTGCCTTGACTCTCCCACCCTTTCCTTCACTGGAAAAGAATCCAAACAATTGGCTTTGAATTTGTGTAGAGAAACTTAGGACAATTTTTTAAAAAGATTTTATTTATTTACTTTTATAGAGAGGGGAAGAGAGGGAGAGAAACATCAGTGTGGGTTTGCCTCTCACATGCCCGCAACTGGGGACCTGGCCTGCAACCCAGGCATGTGCCCTGACTGGGAATCAAACCAGTGACACTTTGATTCGTAGGCCGGCATTCAGTCCACTCAGCCACACCAGCCAAGGTGACAATTTTTTTTTTAACTCTAGTCTTTTCCCAAGGATTTCCCTCCTGGCAGGGTTTCAGATTTCTCTCATTGGACAGTATATTTAGGGAATTATTTCCTTGCTCTTCAGAGGGGAGAATGAACTGCAGTAAATTTGGTTTCTCTTGTCTTTTATTCTTCTCCATAGAGGAAATAGGTGTTTACCTCTGCGTGTGGTGTAGAGGGGGGTTTTCAATCATGGCAATGTCGACATTTTGGGCCAGATAATTCTCTGTTGTGGAGTGCTGTCCTGTGCATTGTAGGATGTTTAGCAGCATCCCTGGCCTCTACCCACTAGATGCTTGTAGCACCTTCCACTCATCCCAACCAAATATGTCTCCAGATTTTGTCAAATGTCTTCTGGAGAAGAGTGCCCTCTGCCCCCAGTTGAGAACCGCTAGCTTCAAGGGAACATGTGGAAAGACACATACCTGCTTAGAGGGGTGGAAATCGTGGGAGGCATGTGTGCTGCTTGGCTGGGATGGGCCTGTGAGCCGCAATCTCTGGGACCAGGTCCCCCTCCTGCCGGGCCCACCTGGAGACTTGGCCTTTTTCTCCAGGTGCTCCTGTGCTCCCTACCCCACCCCTGAATCCTCCTTGTTTTTGCCTCTGCAGTTTTCCTGCTTCTCATATTGGGAGCCACTTTTCCTTACTTTGCTCCTTGCAACCAGGACAGAAAGGCAAAGGCCAGCCGTGGAAAGCACCAAGGAGGGCCGCTTTTGCCACTCCCTGGCAGGGTAGGAGGGTGAGTTGTCCCTTTTCTGTTCCCTCTCCCTTCAGCAGCCTTCCATGCCACAGGACTCCTTTGTTCCTCTAGAAGATGGGCTGTTCTGGAATGAACTGGTAGAGGCTCAGAACAGCTTCTCCTGAGGTTGGTTTGAAGGAATTTGAGGTGTTTTTCTTGGAATGGGGAAGACTTAGGTATGTGACAGCTATCCCCAAATGCCTTTTATTTTTCCTAAATCTTTTCTTTAAAATGGTGATAAAACATACACTGTTTGAACTGTTTTTAAGTGTACAGGTGTGCAACATTAAATACACTCACATTGTTGTGCAGCTGTCACCACCATCATCTCCAGAGCTTTTTCAGGTGCCCCATTTCAGCTGACACTCAGTACCCATTCAACAGCTCCCTTGCCCCGTAGCCCTGGCACCCACCACTCTACTCTCATGTGTTCGAATTTGACTCCTGGGAATCTCACATAAGAGGAGTCATACAACATCTGTTCTTTTGTGACTGGTTTGTTTCACTCAGCATAAAGTCTTCAAGTTCTGTCCATTGGCCGAATTACATAAGGGTTGTAGCACTGAAAGAAATAACCTTACACTGCTGTCTGGAGAGGCTTACTTGAATTCCATGAAGGGAAGAGCTTTTCAACAGGCTTCTGAGGGCCATGTGTGTGCTGTATCATGTTTCATCACCAGGAGTACCCAGCCAGAGCAGTTGTAGAAGAGATGCCCATTCTGAGGGAGGTCAGCCCTATTCTAACTGGTCTCAGAAGTTCCGTTTAACCCTAGGATGCTGGGATTCTGGGAGTAGGTTGTTTTGCGCTGTCTTCTGCTATGCCCCTTGGCCCTTCCAGTGGAAACCCTTCTTTCTTCCTTCCCAGAGTTGTGGAGAGTCTTGGAGTTGATGGGCACTGTGGAGGTGCTCCAGTCCAGCCTTTCCCCCAACCAGTGAGGGAACCCTTGCGCAGCCCCCTGAGACCCTGCTTGCCTGGAACCTCCAGGGATGAGCTGCCTCCTGAGAGCCTGCTCTACTGGTCCTTAGAGGGACAGGCCACTGCCAGCGTTGCCACTTCCGTCAGCCTCAGTAACTCTGACCTTACTTGTACTTTATGGTGAGAGGCTTCTTCCCAGCTTGTCTGATCATAACCTTGTTCCCTTTTTAGTTCTCTTTATTTGTGCTTGGGCTCTTTCTGATCCCAGGAAAGGGGTTTGGGTGTTGGTTCCTATTTGGTAAATCAGCTCATGGGTGGGCCAGCTGGACTTGCCTACATGGAGTCTTCAATGTGTGCCCCAACTTTGTCCCTGGATTAGCATCCCCACCCCCTTGAGCTGGCTTTCTCTCGAAACTGATTTTAGCTGCCAAGCAGTCAGCTCTGAAATTTTTCAGATGGGAAGTGTATAATTTTTCTCCCAGATTAATCTCTAATCCTTTTCTCCATAACCAACCTTTTTTCTCTCTGGAACATTTCTGGTTCTAGTGGGATTTTTTGTTGTTGTTTGTTTGTTTTTGTTTTCTCTTTGTCCTGAATGTCCACGAAAGCCTTAAGCACCCCCTTACTGAACACTGTGCCATGTGGCGAGAGTGCTGAGACCTAGAGAAGTGCCTGGCATGTACTCTGCCCACCTCCAGCACCTCAGTCAGGCTTTGCTTGTGAGGCTGAACATGTAGGGGGACAGAGATGAGGAGGAACAGGGGCTATGGTCACTATTATGCAGGACAGAGGAGGCCCAAAGCAGGGAGACCCGTCTGACCCATTAATTCAACCCACCTTTTCCCCTTACCTCTCATTAAGGAATTTTCCCAGATGTGAAAGTTCCTTCTTGGGCACCACTGCAGTCAGACCAGCATCCAGTAGTTTGGGGGCTCTGGTTCACTCCAGCACAGGCTCCTGCCTGAAGAGAGGCTGGTCCCTGCTCTACTGCTGCCCGGAGTAAGGCTGCCAGGTGGGTCTGGGTCAAGGGAGGGTACCCCTGCAGAAAAAGAAGGTACTCTAGCTGCCCTCTTTTTCCCAAGTCTTCTCCTGTTGGGACTCTGGTCAACTCATGGTGTGAGTGGCATGTGGCTGGTTTAGGTGATGAGTCCTTTTAGAACTCATTACCATGTCCGGGACCTATTTCTTATCCTCTCGGGGTTGTCTGGGTGTGCTATCTCTAAGCCCAGTGTACCCTGTGCCTCCACAGGTGTTTTGGAGAGTGAACTCTTGAGTCCCCCCAACCCCTGCTCATCTCCTCTGACCTCTAGGACACACTCAGCTCCACAATGGCAGCAGAGACCCTCAACTTTGGGCCTGAATGGTGAGTCAGATGTGCTTTGGGTGGTGTGGGGAAGCCAGGAAAAATAGGGCTGCTCAGACTCCTGTCTTTTTCCTTCTGTGTCCCTTTTCTAGGCTGAGGGCCCTTTCTAGTGGTGGCAGTGTGGCCTCCCCACCCCCATCCCCTGCCATGCCCAAATATAAGCTGGCTGACTATCGATACGGGCGAGAGGAGATGCTGGCCCTCTACATCAAGGACAACAAGGTGAGGAGTGGGTGTGGGTGGGTTATGTGGCCCAGTTGCCTCTTTGGCCTTAGTCAGTGGAGAGGTCCCAGGAGCATGTGGTATCTCCGCCCTTTTGCCCTGATTGACAGGTCCCCGATGAGCTGCAGGACAAGGAGTTTGCTGCGGTGCTACAGGAGGAGCCGCTGCAGCCCTTGGCGCTGGAGCCTCTGACTGAGGAGGAGCAGGTGGGACTGGGCTGGGTTAGTTGTGGGCTAGGGCACTGGGGCTTCCTCTTGGAGGGGGGCTGGTTTGGGAAGACAGATGGTGCAGTGTGCAGTTCTGTACAGGGTGGGGCAGTCAGGTGCCTGGGTCCTCACTCCCACCCCTGACTCCCTCCTCAGAGAAACTTCTCCCTGTCAGTGAACAGTGTGGCTGTGCTGAGGCTGATGGGGAAAGGGGCTGCTCCCCCCCCTGGTGGCACCTCGCGTGGCAGGGGCAGTACTCGGAGCCGAGGTAGGTGGGGGTGATAACATGTTCTGGGGGCAGCAGGGTTGGCGGGGCATGGGGCTGTGGTCTTGAAGATGTGCAGCGGTAATCTGGCAAGTTTCCCATGTACGTCTCATTTCTCTTCCAGGCCGTGGCCGTGGTGACAGTTGCTTTTACCAAAGAAGCATTGAAGAAGGAGACGGGGCCTTTGGTCGAAACCCCCGGGAGATCCAGCGTAGCCAGAGTTGGGATGACAGGTGCAGGCTGGAAGGAGATGGCATAGAGGCAGAGCAGAGAGAACCCCCAGGGTTAAGATCCAGGGTCCCATGAAAAAAGGCTTGGGTCTCCGTTACTAGAGGGTGATAAGAGACCAGCCAAATAATCCCTGGTCAGAGATTGCGCCCTCTGCCCTCTTGTCCCTGTGGCTCTGCCCTTTCCTTCTGATCCTCCCGGCCCCCTCCTAGGCCTTTTTCCTAGTCCCCCATCCCTTCCTTCCCTCCTCCTCTCTCAGGGCAGAATGGACAGGTGAGCAGAGATATCAAAGGTCAGGGAGGGGAAGCTGTCCTTTGACCAATATCTTTCTGTCCTGCAGAGGCGAGAGGCGGTTTGAGAAGTCGGCCAGGAGGGACGGAGGTATGGATAGTGGTGAGGGAGGAGCCAGGCCCTGAAGGTCATTGAGAGGTGGGGGGAGACTGAAATGGGTGGTCTCAGTGAGAGGAACATTTCCTGGGTAAGGTGTGGGGGGAGGGTGGGAGTACCGGGCACTGGGCTCCTCTTTCTCAGTGAGGATTAGAGAGAGTCTTCCAGAGGCTGTGGCGGCTGCTCCACTGACTGTGTCGTCTTCCACCTGTGTTTTCCCCACCCCTAAGCGCGATCCGGGTTTGAGGAGGGAGGGGCTGGTCCGAGGAAGGAACATGCCCGCTCAGACAGTGAGAACTGGCGTTCCCTCCGGGAGGAGCAAGAGGAAGAAGAAGAGGGTAGCTGGAGACTTGGGGCAGGACCCCGGCGAGATGGTGACCGCTGGCGTTCAGCTAGCCCTGGTGAGACTGGGGCCAGATGAGTATTGTAGGGGGTGGGGTGGGGGCTGCGAGAATATCCCATCGGGGCTTTCATGACCAGGAGGAGGGAACTGAAAGTGTTCTCAAGTGGAGTGTATGGGGGAGCAGTCCTGGAACTGCCGGGGGCCCCAGGGGCTTGGGGGGCAGCAGAAGAGGAGTCTCTGGCTTGACTGGGATACAGATTCTCCTTCTCTGACTTTTCCTGCCCAGATGGTGGCCCCCGCTCTGCTGGCTGGCGGGAACATGGGGACCGACGTCGCAAGTTTGAATTTGATTTGCGAGGGGATCGAGGAGGGTGTGAAGAGGAGGGACGGGGTGGAGGGGGCAGCTCTCACCTCCGGAGGTGCCGAGGGTCTGATGGCTTTGATGACGACAAGGATGGGCTCCCAGAGTGGTGCCTGGATGATGAGGATGAAGAAATGGGCACCTTTGATGCCTCCGGGGCCTTTTTGCCTCTCAAGGTATCTACCTATGAGGAGATCAGGGGAAGAATTTTATTAGAAGTTGGTGGGAACTGCCCTGATGGGGTCCTCCTGTTTCTACCTGTTTATCCTCTGCCCCCTCACCTCCCATTGTATCCCCTAATCCCATGCAGAAGGGCCCCAAGGAGCCCATTCCTGAGGAGCAAGAGCTTGACTTCCAGGGCCTGGAAGAAGAAGAGGAAGAGCCTTCTGAAGGGCTGGATGAGGAGGCACCTGAGGCAGGTAAGCCTGCAGGGTGGGGTAAGGAGAAGGCCTGAGAGCCTGGATCTGGGCCAGATGGGCAGAGGGTTCCCTCACCAGGCTGGGTACAGGCTGTCCACTTACCTGTAGGAGGAGGCTGCTTAGAAACTCAAGAAAAGCAGATGCTGACAGGTGTGGGGAGGAGCCCGGAAACAACAGGGCTGCGTCTTAAAGGTAGTGTGTCAAAAACCAAGCATAATCAAAATGACCTTTGCAAATCCCTTGAAGAATCTGTAAAACACAGCAGTAAGTTTGTGGTATTGTGCATACACTCCTGGACAGTGCTGCGGACACACGTGCCTGTGTCAGTGCTGTCGGGGCAAAAGAGGAAGTGTGCAAAGTGGGGTTTGTGCTGGCGAGTCCCTGAGTATTAGTTGAGGTGACCAAAGTCAAGTTGGTGAAATCAATACCCAGAGGCCCAAGATCTGGCCACAAATGGAGGGTTTGTGCTAAATCATTTTTAAAGCCTTTAGCTCTTTGGTTTTGAATTCTGGCAATTACCCTTCTCTCTCAGATGCGAAGGAACTGACCCCACTGCCGCCTCCAGAGGAGAAATCCAGCTCTTCATCCCCATTGGCTACCTTGGGTCCACTCTGGGGCACTAATGGGGAAGGAGGTGATGCTGCGGAGAAGGACCTGCCAATTGCTGAAGGTAGCCAGAGGATGGGGCTGCCTTTTCTCTGGAGCCAAGAGCTGGTGGGGGAACTGCTCCTCCTCTTGTGGGAAGGAGGTGCACAGGGTATTTGTGTGGGGGCTAGAGTAGAGCCTGTTTTTCTGGAATGAGGGTAGATACGGGACTGTCTTGTGTCTTCTCTGGATCCCTCCACTCAATTCCACCTTCTTATCTTTGCACCCAGGAGATGATTTGAGGGCGATGCAGCTGAGTCCTGGGGTGGGCTCACCCCCTGGCCCGCCTGGAGATCTGGAAGATGATGAAGGCTTGAAGCACCTGCAGCAGGTTGGGTGGGGGCAGGAGGTCTAAGCAGGCTCTACGGATCCTCCCCTACAGGGGGATAGAAAGCCATTGTACCTAAGCACTCTGCCTGGGAACCAAGCTCTTCCCTGTCTGTCCCTCTGTCCCACTGCATTCAGCTCACCCCAGCCCGACCTTACCCCCGGCCCTGTCCTGCTGTGATTGGGCAGTTGAGCCTTCCCTCTCTCCCTGGGCTCCCAGGAGGCAGAGAAGCTCGTGGCATCCCTGCAGGACAGCTCCCTGGAGGAGGAGCAATTCACAGCCACCATGCAGGCCCAGGGACTGCGCCACTCTGCAGCTGCCACTGCCCTCCCCCTCAGCCATGGTGCAGCCCGGAAGTGGTTCTACAAGGACCCACAGGGAGAGATCCAAGGTGCCCATGGGGACAAGGGGGCATGTAGGAGAGCTGCTGGGGGCGAGGGCACACTGTCATTGTCTTTCAGGGCTGCTTTAGCACACCTTTCTAACCAAAGCCCCACTTCTCTTGGTCCAGGCCCCTTCACAACACAGGAGATGGCAGAGTGGTTCCAGGCGGGCTATTTCTCCATGGCTCTACTTGTGAAGCGTGGCTGTGATGAGGGCTTCCAGCCACTGGGTGAGGTGATCAAGATGTGGGGTCGTGTGCCCTTTGCCCCGGGGCCTTCTCCACCCCCGCTGCTGGTAAGCATACCCACCTTTGGGCAGCGCGGAGAGGGGAGGCAGGAGTCTGATGGATGTCAAGTGGGTTGTGTGGAGCGTGACACGGTCAGAACTGTGGGAACACTCTACCTTTACTCAGGGAAACATGGACCAGGAGCGGCTGAAGAAGCAACAGGAGCTGGCAGCAGCGGCCTTGTACCAGCAGCTGCAGCACCAGCAGTTTCTTCAGCTGGTGAATAGGTACAGGGGCCTAGAAGGGCCTACAAATAGAGATGGGCACTGGCTGTGTGGGCAGACCCCCTCATGCCTGTCTCCCTATCCACAGCCGCCCCCTCCAGCAGTGTGGGCTCCGGGAAAAGGCAGCTCTGGGGGACCTGACACCACCGCAGCAGCAGCAGCTTACCGCCTTCCTGCAGCAGCTCCAAGCTCTCAAACCTCCCAGGTCTGTGCGCTGCTCTGTCTGTGGCATCACATGTATGAACCCTCAGAGTATGTAAAGTGGGGAGACGGAGCAGCCTGGAGATGGGTTTAGGGTGCTGAGAATCAGTGCTTTGCTCCTCAGAGGTGGGGACCAGAACCTGCTCCCGACGATGAACCGGTCCTTGTCGGTGCCAGATTCGGGCTCCCTCTGGGACATACATACCTCAGCCTCATCACAATCAGGTGTGTGGCCAGCCCAGCAGACTCTGGGGTAGTAGAGACCTCAGGGGCTGTGCCTCCCCATCACATTGTTTCAGTCCAGGAGGCCTTAGCTCCCTCCTGCATCTGCCTTTGTCTCCTGCAGGCGGTGAGGCCAGTCTTTGGGACATACCAATTAACTCTTCGACTCAGGGTCCAATTCTAGAACAACTCCAGCTGCAACATAAAGTGAGTGTGCATTCTGGGGCTGGAGTTCTGGGTGTCACAGGCCAAACTGATGCGGGGGGGGGGGGGGGTCAGGGTGGCCCTATATCTGATGACTGATCTTGTTGACTCTCAGTTCCAAGAGCGCAGAGAAGTGGAGCTCAGGGTGAAGCGGGAGGAGGAGGAGCGCAAGCGCCGGGAGGAGAAGCGACGCCAGCAGCAGCAGCAGCAGGAGGAGCAGAAACGGCGGCAGGAAGAAGAGGAGTTGTTTCGGCGCAAGCAGGTGGGTGCCTAGCTGAGCCCTCAGCCTGCTTGACCTGAGCTTGGGGCCAGATTGCTGGCCCTCACTATCTCTCTGGTTCAGGTGCGGCAACAGGAACTACTGCTGAAGCTGCTACAACAGCAGCAGGCAGTGGCCGCAGTCCCAGTGCCCCCGGCACCCAGCTCCCCGCCCCCACTGTGGGCTGGCCTGGCCAAGCAAGGACTCTCCATGAAGACGCTGCTTGAGCTGCAGTTGGAGGGTGAGCGACAGCTGCATAAGCAGACTCCGCCTCGGGAGCCATCACGGACTCAGGCCCCCAACCACCGAGTGGTGAGCAAGCTGGGCCCTTCCCTGATTGCCTTGCAACTTTTGGGCCCCCGGGAACCCCTTCCAGTAAGCTCTCAGGGTGACCCGGGAGTGGGGTGGGGAGCTCTGATCCATATCTGACTCTGAAGGATCTCTCCTGTGTAGTCCTAACTTTGTCCCCGCTTTGACACCTAAGTAAGCCTCCCCACTTAGCTTTCTTGAGTGTGTATCCGTGTTTGGGCCACCCTGACTTCCTGCTATCTATACCAGCTTGGGGGCCTGGGCGCAGCCCCCCAGAACCAGTGGGTATCTGAGTCTGGGCCACTGTGGGGCGGGCCCGACAAGAGTGGGGGCAGCAGTGTCGGCCTGGGGCTTTGGGAGGACACCCTCAAGAGCAGCGGGAGCCTGGCCCGCAGCCTGGGCCTGAAGAACAGCCGGAGCAGCCCCTCTCTCAGGTGGGTGCTGGGGCCTGCAGGGTCCGGGCTAGGGCCGGGCTAGAAGGATGTGGAACACCTGAACTGATCTCTTGCCTCTAATCCATTCTCCTTCCACTTAGTGACTCGTACAGCCACCTGTCAGGTCGGCCTGTGCGCAAAAAGACAGAGGAGGAAGAAAAGCTGCTGAAGTTGTTACAGGGCATCCCCAGGCCCCAAGATGGCTTCACCCAGTGGTGCGAGCAGATGCTGCACACACTGAGCACCACGGGCAGCCTGGATGGTATGGGTGGCAGACCCTGGGAGTCTGGGCTGGGCCAGGGTGCCAGACCCATGTCATGTAGGCCCTGACAGCCACTGTCCTGCCCTGTAGTGCCCATGGCTGTAGCGATCCTCAAGGAGGTAGAATCCCCCTACGATGTCCATGATTATATTCGTTCCTGCCTGGGGGACACGCTGGAAGCCAAAGAATTTGCCAAACAATTCCTGGAGCGGAGGGCTAAGCAGAAAGCCAGCCAACAACGGCAGCAGCAGCAGGTGAAGTTTCATGTCCCCCGCAGGTGAGGATAAGGTCGCTCAGCACCCTCCTAACTCCCCCTCGCTCTCTGCTCCTGTCAGGAGGCTTGGTTGAGCAGCAGCTCTCTGCAGACGGCCTTTCAGACCAACCACAGCACCAAACTCGGCCCTGGAGAGGGCAGCAAGGCCAAGAGGCGTGCACTAATGCTGCACTCGGACCCCAGCATCTTGGGTATGTTTTGGGGGTGGGGCCAGCAAGGAGGCTTTTTCATCAGCATGGAGCAGACACCTGTAGGTGAGAGCTGAAACCCAGCTTCTTCCGGCTTCAGGGTACTCCCTGCACGGACCCTCTGGTGAGATCGAGAGCGTGGATGACTACTGACCAGCCCGTCCCACCAGCCCCCCTGGGCTGTAGGCCAGGGGCAACAGCAGCAGCTTGGACCCTTGGGTCCCCAGCCTGCAGGCTCCCAACAAGGAGCATAGGAGGAAGCAGGGGCAGGGTCCCCAGCACTTGTTACAAACCACACGATGCACCTTAACTCACCCACCACGAGGCACTTTAATAGATTGGGGAGAAGGGTTTTTTTTTTTTTTTTTTCCTTTTAAAAAAATTTTAAACAACATTGAAGAAAACATTAGGAGAGAAAAAAAATATTGTTAAAAACTAGACTCTAAGCACCCCTTCCCCCTCTGGGGATTGTGGGGGTGACAACGGAAGGTCCACAGAGTTTTTGGTTTTGTTTTTTAAGAAAAAAGAAAAACAATGAAAAAAAAAGTTAGGAGGCTGAAAGAAAAAACACACTGTTATTTTGGGGCAGTGGGGATATGACCCCACCGATCTGTCCTGTCTGGCCCCCAAGGCTGCACTTACCCTCCCTGCCCTGCCAGTTGGGCCATTGGGGTAACTGGAAGCTGGGGTGCCAGCAGTTTGCACATCAAGGACCTCTCAGCCCCACCGGCCGGACTGCTGTGAAAGGCCCCCTTGTTGCTATGACTGTGGCAGAGATGTCCGGGGTCGGGGCCAAAGGAGCCCCTTGGCTTTGCTGCTTTGGGGGAAAGTTGCACAAATGGGCCAGGCCACCTCCCCTCCCCAGGTGGCTGACGGGGTAGATGGCAGAGGGCCAGCCGGTGCCAACCTCATCTGGCTGTCAGGGCAGCAGAACTTCCACTCTGGTCCTGGTGAGGGGCTTCCCCCACCACTGCCATTGGGGGGACTGGGTGTGAAGCGTAAAGCCCCAGCTCCCTGCCTTGCCACATGAATGTATTCCTTGGGCCACAAGCCCCTGCTGCACCCCCTTGAGTGAGGTGGGGGCAGAGCAGTTCCTCCAGGAGCTGGAGAGAGGCACCACATAATGACTATTTCTCCTGTGAAGGGGGTGAGAGGAGAGGCCCAGGAGGCCAAGGGAGTGGGCAGCTTGGAGCTTCAGGTTGCAGTGTGGGGCTGTTAGAAGGGAGCCCTGCTCCTGCAGCTGGCTGGCTGTGTGGGATGTGGACCACCCAGCTCTGCCCTGACCCCTCCATTGACCAAACTGGAGAGGATAAGTGGCCTCTCCCCTCCCTGCTCCCCTGATGCGTTTTTAATGTTGGGTAAGGTGGGGGGTGAGGGGAGTCAAGACAAGAACTGTCTGTCTCTCCTAAGTTTGGGGAGGTGGTCCTTCTGCTCACCGACCTATTCCCTGTCACCTGCCTAGGTTTGTCTCCATTTGTGTTTGTGTGTGTGTGTGTGTGTGTGTGTGTGTTTTTAACAGTTTGTTGTATCTTTTGGGTTTTCATCTAATTTCTCCTGTTGACCTCACTGCTCAGAGTGCAGTATTAGGGCAGGACTCTGCCACTGCCTCCCCTCCATGAATGTATTTCTCCTTCCTGCCCTGGGGAAATGGGGAGTAGCCCATTTTCTTTCCCATCCATCCCTAGAGAGACCACGTTTTTTGTTTTTGTTGTTTTGTTTTTGCACCAAAGTGGCAACTGGGTCAGTGTTGGGGGAAAAAAGCTGGCCTGGGGTGGGGGGGGTGAAGGGGCTCCCTCCACCTGCTTCTCCCTGGTTTCAACAGTGTTAGCGTCAGTGAAAAGACAATATTCTCTCTAAAGCAATAAGGGGGTGATGGGCCAGGGGAAAATGTCTTGCTGCTGCTGGCCCCCCAGCTCCCCCTTTCCTCACGCCAGTATTCGGCGGCATTAGAGGTGTGGGGGGGAGTACTGTTGTGACTGAATGTAACTGCCCCCACCCCTGCCGCAGCCAATGCAGGGGGAGGGGGGATGACACTCTTCCCCTCTCTTCCTCCCCTTCCCCCCAGCTAAAGAGACTTTGAACTTAGGGGGCCCTTGAGCCTGGAGAGGCCTTAACCCTGTGAGGAAGTGTAGGGGAGCCCTCTCCCACCCTATCCCCTTCTGAGAGTGGTCAATGTTTACAAGCCCCTGAGCCCCCAGCCCAGGGACTCAGCCCCCATTGCTGTCTCTTCCCAGGCCATTTCCTGGGCCCTCGCTGCTCTCCTGCCCTTCTTTGGGTTGGAGTGGGTGCAGGGGGCCTTCTCTATTCCCTTGTCTGCCTTGTACCCCCAATCTCCACCCTGTTATTCCTCCTCCTACCTGCCTTGTAAATACTCCACCCCACCCCCAATAAAACTTGGTGTGTGTTCCTTCGGCCTCTGCATCTTTTCTGGTGGGAAGGAGGTATAGGGGAGAGGCAGAGCTCAGAGCTGGGAACTTACGAGCTGCAGGCAGGAGTGGTTGGTGGTCTGAACGGAGGGCTGTTTTTTAGGAAGAACTACAGCCCTACTGGGCAACAGTCCTGCCTATGGCTCCAGCTTCCCTCTGAGAAGAATGGGATGTCCTCGCTGGCCCCCTACTTGGTAGGACCCCATAGCCCTCCCTGAAGTGAGGAAGACACAAGAGGAGCAACCAGGTACAGAGTTGGAATTGGTTCCTTTATGGAAAAACTGAAAATATAATAAAAATTAAAATAAAACCAGTTTAAAAAAGCCAGCCCCTGGAGTTTTCCACCTCCTGCCTCTGACCCTCCAGGGGGATGAGGCCCTGACCCCAGGGCAGCTAAAGAAAGAGGGCTTTCTGCCCCTCTTCCCCCATTCTATCCCCATTTTTATTTCCACAGTGGGGGCCCCAGGAGGAACCAAACCTAGGTAGGGGAGCAGGGACCCAAGGCCCCTGTGGCCAGGGGAGGGAAGCTCATGTGCCTCCAGCCCCAAAGCTCCCGGCCTGTAGTGTGGGCGTGGGCAAGGCCCCTCCTGGCCGGGGCCCAGTTGGGGTTGGGGCTATTAGTTCCAGATCTTGAGGAAGGAGTCCCACGAGCCTGTGGCCACAGCCATGCCATCATCAGTGACCCCAAGGCAGCTCACACGGTTGTCATGGCCAGCGAGGACACCTGTGAGGAAGGGTTACATCAGAACTAATCTGGCCTGGGTTTCCTGTCCTCACCTGTCCCCACCCAGCACCCAGCTCTCACCTGCACGGTCGCCCTTCATGGCATCCCAGATGTTGCAGTTGAAGTCATCATAGCCAGCAAGCAGCAGCCGGCCACTTCGAGAGAAGGCAACAGAGGTGATGCCACAGATGATGTTGTCATGGGAATACATGAGGAGCTCCTGGTCTGCCCTCAGATCAAAGAGGCGGCATGTGGCATCGTCAGAGCCCGTGGTGAAGGCGTAGCCATTGGGGAAGAACTACAGGACACAATCAGAGTGGAATAAGGGCACAGCAGGGCCAGGGGCCTGGCAGAGATGGACTAGCCCAGCCTGCCCAGAACTTACAGCCACAGCATTGATGTCAGATTCATGGCCAATGAAGGTCTGTCTGCACATCGAATCCCGCACATCCCACAGCTTGATGGAGGCATCACAGGCACCTGACACAAAGGTGCGGCCATCGGGAGCCAGTGACAAGGACATCACATCCCCACTATGTCCAGCAAAACCCACTGTCTGTTGGCCTGTCTCAATGTCCCACAGGGCACTAGAAAGGTGGCAGGAAGGAGGAAAGGATTAGAGAGGAGTTCGGGCAGACTCCCTGCCTCCCTACCCCTCCACCACGTGAGCCCAGACCTGACAGCCTCCATGGAAGGGGCGCACAGCAGCCACTCTTGTCTCCTTCCTGCCACAGGAGGCAGCTAGGTGTTCAGAGTAAGAGCTCTGCCCTTGTTTGCTCAGGGTGTGTGTACTATAAGCTGAGCTCTGAGGCAGTAGTCCCCCAGGCAGGAAGTGTGGGTGAGCCCCAAATGCCTATCCCTGGCAGGGCCTCACCAGGTGGTGTCCCCAGAGCTGGTGATGATTTGGTTGTCATCCAGGAAACGGCAGCATGACAGGTACCCTGGGGAAAGGGGCTGGTCAGCTGGGTCTCTAAGGGAGGGCAGCACAACCGGTCCCCCACCAACTACACCTGTGCCCTACCAGGCCTCTCTCACCAGTATGGCCAGGCAGCTCCCGGCTGACCCTGACATTGCCCTCACGAGTCTTGAGACTGTAGATGGAGCAGATGTTGTCCAACCCCCCACAGGCCACAAAGTTCCCTGAGGGTGCGTAAGCACAGGTCATGACCCAGGAGGAACGCAGTGGGATGGCATGGACCTAGGAAGGAGGGACAGTGTCCAGGGTCAGACCCAACCAGGCAGGGCCTGCAGCCCAGCCCCATCCAGCTTCGGGCATCACCTCTACCTTGTTGGTGGTATAGCTGTCCCAGATGATGAGCTTCCCATCCTGGGAGGCGCTGACCAGCAGCCTGTTGGAAGGTGGCAAGGGAGATGCATCAGGGTTAGGATGTGGAGCTCCCTCTGGAGAAAGGGACACCCTCACCAGTGTCCCGTCTGGTGGGAGGCTCTTCTGAGACAATTCCCAGCGGCAGCCCAGAAGTTCCTGTTAGTACAGACCTCTTTCTGGTTCCCTGGGGACATCTGGGAGTCACAGTCTTCCCAAACATACTTGGGAACATGGGTCATCTCCCCAGACCTCCCTACCACCCCAACTCTGCTTGCTATAAATTTAGCCCCAGGGAAAACACAAAAGCTCAGCACTCAATCCCAACCATGCACGCACCTTGAGTCTGTCCCCCAGTGCATGGCATAGATCTTTGCCAGGTGCCCACGGAGCGTCCTCCGTGTCCTCATCTGGATTCTCCCCACTGGGTCCAGCCCAGCTGTGATCTGGAGGTGGAGGCAGAATAGGTCAGGGAGGGTCAGGTGGTAGAGCCCACTAAGCAGTATGCCTCCAATCCTTGCCCTTTGCTCCTTCCCTTCATCCCAAGTCCAGCCTTGGATTCATCTCACCTGGGTCAGTGTTGAATCCCCACATGCTTTTCGGGCATCCTATAAGAGACAGACAAGAAAGTCAGAGGCAGGAGAGAAGACAAGGGAGAGGGAGGAGAGGAAAGAACACAGGAAACGGGGGTGGAAAGGATAAGACAGTAGGAGTTAGGGTACACACCCACACACAAAGAACAGCCCCCCACCTCTAGCACACACAGTCACCTGGCCCTGCCAGTTCAGCCCCCAACCCCCAGCTTAGCCAGCCAGGCTCTCACCCGGATCTGGTTCCGGAGCTGCTCAGCCTCCTGTCTCAGTTGCTCCAGCTCACTCATGGCGCCGGGCCCGTGGGGCGGGGTTGGGGGCGGCTGGGGGCCGCGGGACGGGGGCTGGGGGAGGCAGCTCCTCGCCTCTGGCCCGAGGCCTGGGGGATTGCAGGGCTGACGTCAGGCCCAAGGCCACACAGCAAAAAAGGGGAGGAAAGCGGGGTTGAAGCCCACAGGAACGGGTGAACGCGGGCAGAAGAGAAAGGGGGCGGTAGTGGTGGCGTGGGTCTTCTGGGCAGAACCTAGGGCCTCTGGCACAGATGTAGCCTAGGAATAGCTGACTTCCCCAATCTTCCTCCCGCCCCCCGGAAACGGAGCGGGAAGTGCAAGAGGAAGCGCAGGGGAAACCCCTCCCTCGGACAGAAGCCCGGGCGGGACACACGCGACAGGAACTGGGGGGGGGGGAGTGAAGGCGGGGCGGGGGGTGGGAGTCCCTTCAAAACAAACCAGGCATCTGCCCCGGCCCGCACGGGCACCGCCCAACTAGTACCTTATTTTAAAAGGGGCGGTGCCTCTTTAAATTCACCCCCACACGCCACTCACCTTCCGCACCCCCCCCCCCCCGAGCTTAAAACGACGGCGGGTGGGTGCAGACCTGAGGGGGAAGCTGGGCTGTTCGTGGGGTTGCCTAGACAACCGTCACCCGGACTGAGAGCACCTCATTGGTGAAGTGTCCCCACCCTAGCCCGGTTGCCAAGGCAACCGCATCCAAGGCAGAGACCTGTAGGGTGGGTGACCCCACCCCCGGCCCCATCGCCCCCGCCCGACCCAGCCTCCCGCTCCTCCCCAGAACCGGCCAGGGTGGCTGTTTACAGGATTTGGGAAAAGCCGATTGGGCACTAATAGGTTCGGAACGGCTCACCCCGGATAATCCCTGGGCCGGCTGCGCCCCATTAGCCGCCCGCAGCAGGTGGAAGCGAGGGTGGTGGGGAGGATAGCCTCAAGCCGCTGCTCCCTCCAGAGCCGAGGCCGCCGGCTCCGGCGCGCCGCAGAAAGCCCGTGGGAGCCGCTCACAAGTAATTAGGGCTCCGAAGAGAGGTCCCCCGCCCTGAGGCGCAGAGCTGCTCTCTCCCCGGCGCCGGCGGGCAGCCGAGCTGCGGCCCCAGGCGGTCCGGCCCTGCGCCCTCAGCACCCCAGGGTCCCAACCCGCGAACTCGTCGCGGGGGCCCCAGGGGCCTGACTGGCTCCGCTCCAGGACACGGAGTCCTGCCCCCCCCCCTCTTTGGACACCTGTGTGATATGGCCATGCACACTGCACTCCGCCAATCCGGGCGTCCCCTACTCTGCTCCCACTTCCCCCAGGCCTGGGCGTTCCTCTTCCCCACTGACATTTCCCCTCTCGTCAGTTCAGCTTTCTACGCCAGCGCCAGGGGATGCCCCTCAGAAAAACTAAGCAGGGGACAAAGCCCCTCCTCACTCCACCTCCTCAGCTCCGGACAAAGCCCCTTCCTTCCAGCTGCCAGCAGCCCCGACGAGTGGTAACGCCAGAGGCCCGGGGCAGAAGAAAGCCGACCAGAGGAAGCTGCGGGGGTCTGGGGCAACGCTCTAGCCCTCAGTCCCCATCAACCTTCGGGGCCCCTTCAGCGTCCCCCAAATTCTGGGCACACAGTTGCCAGGGTCCCAAGGAGAAATGGGGGTGCCACCGCCTCCGCAAGCCTGGCGGGGCGAAGGGGAGGGGACAAGCGAGGGTCCCGGATCTGGCAGCTGGAAGGAGCGGGCCGGTGCCGCGCTGCTAAGCGTAGTGGGCCTGGCCCTCCAGCCCCCAGGACCTCCATCTTACCCAAAAGAAAGCTAGGCAGGGGTTCCCGGGAGCTAGGCTTGGGGTTAGGGCTAGTAAAGGAAAAGGGGTACCAAGGACTCCCTTCCAGGGTAATGGGGCCAGAAAACACGGGCGAAACGCAAATCGAGGGTAGAGTAGTGGCGAAGGAAAGGGTGGCCTCGCGGCCTTGCTTGCCTCTCTGAGGATTCTGGAGTTTTTGCAAGACGAATGCTGCCGGGGGTCCGAAATGGGAGAACGCAAGGGGTGCTATCCAGGGGCAAACGGGGGTGGAGGTGGGGGAAGGGGGCGGAACGGGGCCTACAGGAAGCTCTGAATTTGCCCCCAACTTCTCAGGGAGCAAGAGGCAGGCGGGGCCCGGATGGGATCTGGGGTCGGACAAAATGTGCCTAACGGTGCAGGGAGGGTGTGCATTATTGGGGGCGAGGGTCTCCCAGTTCCCCTTCCGGGTTTAGGAGCAACAGGGCCAGAGGAAGGGAGGGGAGGTCTCGGGAGTTACGTCCGCTCCCAAGAGGCCAGATCCGGGAGACGGAAGGAGGAAAGGTTTCTCTCCCCCATGGGAATTTGGGGATGGGGGAATAAGGACTCCTTTTGTCAGCGGAGGTACCTGTGGCGGTGGGACTCTACCAAGGGTCGCTAGAGGAGCAAGGATGGTCCTGTCTTCCTCCGCGGCGGAGGCGGCGGCGGCGACGCGGATGGATTCCCTCAGTCACCCCAACTCAACCGTCCAGCGCTGCTCTCCCCAGAGCGGAGGGATCCCGCCCGCCAGTGACGCGGCCGTCTCCGCCGCGCCCAGGGCCCGGCTGGGCGAGACCAACTACTTAGTAGGGGGAGGCCGAAATGATAATACTACTTGGGCAAAGATCAACTCGGTCACGACGAAGATATTTCTTCATACTATTTCGTCGCAAAACGGACGAAAATTAATGCTTTGCTTCCCGAAATGGAGTAAGACATCCCCCCTGGGGCTGAAAGAGGTGGTAGCGGCATA